>NC_138170.1:62734829-64218336 GCF_964165515.1 Mesoplodon bidens
AATATTTTAGAGCTGTAGGCCTAAAGGACTCTGTTGCAACTATTCAACTCTGTTGCGGTAGCAGGAAAGCAGACTGTCAAAATCAGTATGTCAATGAATGAGTGTGGCTATGTCCCAATAAAACTTTATTTAAAGACACACAGTTTTCAAACCAGTGCTTTAAATGTTTTCAGGACATTTAAAATTTCTCTAGGACTATACCTCATAAATTTTAAAAACTATAATGGAATGCTGATTCTACAACAGACAAAACTCACCTAGTTTGATTTTTTTTTAACAGTAGAAGAAAAAAAAATCAGCTTACTCTAAGTTGTCAGACCAAGCTTACAAATATCTTGAGAATACTGTGTGTGTGTAAGTGTGTGAAGCCCAAGACAAAAAAGAGACAACATCGTCCCACTTCAAAAGAATATAAACTTCTATTTTTTTTTCTGGCCCTTGGAACAATAATGAAGTTGGAAATGGTGTGCCAACTATTTTGTCTTCTCTGGCATTAACTTTCAGTACCAGCAGCTGCCATGCAGATGCTCATACCATCACCTAAATTATGCTCACTTCAGCGAACTGAGACATCCAAAGAAAGCAAGCCCTTCATCATTATGCCCATGTTACCTCCCAGCTATAGTAGTCACTTTATAGGCACTTGAGATTCTCTGGGCTTATTGTTTTTAAAAAACTTAGTATGTTTCTTTGCCCAAAAAAATTCTTTTTGGCCTGGAATCATCTGTATTTTCAAGAGGCAGAGACAGTTTCATATGACTTAATTCTGATTTTTATAATGTTCACATCTTCTTGGAAGCAGAAAATATATTTTATTTCATATTTCCCCCCTCGTGTTTTATAAGCATTCTGCTATAAAGTAATCTAATTCTAAAAGAGACCCTTATACTCTCAGATGATCCTCTTGTGTCTACAGGAAGCATTTGTAATACTTCTCCATTATTATTAGTTAAGTTTTCCACAAGCTCAAAGTCAGCATTGAAAAACTTACCTGTTTGACACTAGATTGTCATCCATAGCTCTGAGAGGATCTCCGTAAACATTAAATGCATTAGATAATATTCTCTCCTGTGTTTGCTCCTTTAAAATCATTTCCATTACTTTAAAATCATTTCCACATTATCTAGGGTATTGTGTAAAGAGTTTAAGTTTTAAAGCACACAAAACTAACATACAGTGCTCTGAGTTTCAAATTCCTCAATGTGACAAGCTGAAGACAATACTACTCATCTCTCAAGAGTTCAGTGGGACTTCAGTGACAGTGGCCTTTCCTACACAGGCCATTTGCTGTTTAAGAGGCATCTTCCTCAAATGCCTTGAATAAATTAATACCTAAGGACCCCTAGTGCCTTCTGTAAAGTAGGTAACCCAGTAAATGTGGAACCAAGTGACTCAAAGGATGACTGTACAACCCCACAGAGATCGGGGCCCACAGGATGCTGGAGGCCATTCTGGTCCAAGAGCCTTGCTTCACCAGTGATGAGAGTGAAGCCCACGGGTCAAATCAGTGGAAGAAGATCATCCCTAGCTGCACCCATTGGCTGATTAAGAATTACAAATCTGCGAAGCCAAAGTCAGACGAGTCAGGAGTTAACAGGGCAACTGTTGGCACAGTTTTCTTGCTTGGTCCCTCTGACAAAAACATGTGAGTTACCCTGTAGGTAAATCAGCCCCAGAAATGTGAACCAGGCACTTTTAAACTTTGGGTTTTAGAGTCCTTGGCTAGAAACAGATTGCCTGGAGCCACACAGCACCTCCACTGGGCCTCCTAGTCAGTCAGTCAAGACACTCAAAAGTCAACATCCCGTCTGCAGCTTCTGCCAGACCCTGTGTGCATTCATACCTCCAAGAAGAGGTGCTGGCACGTGGGTTAAAACAAACCACAGACGTTCAGACTGAACGTCAAATGGGATGGAAGTGGAGCCGATACCCTCCCCAATATAAAAAGCTTTCATTTCTGCTTCCCAATCATTAACGACAGAGCAAAATTCAAAAATGTGAACACTGTTCTTGACAAATGGACTTCAGCCTAGCTGCCATCTTTCGGTCATTAAACTAGGATGTGACCAAGAGCAAAGGCAGCTAAAGAAATAAATATAACAAGTTCAAGACTCCCATCAGAGGTCATGAACAAAGAGTCTCGCCTCTGCATTCAATCAGAATACTGCGACAGCGCGTCAGCATTCATCCAACTTCAACAAGGGGAGGCCAGCCAGCGCCAGCAGTGTCCTCTGCGAAGGAGAAGCATCCTGCCCTGTTGACTGAGTGGGACTTCGGAGCCAATTCAGTACCCAGGTCACGTGGGAGAAAAACTGAGCTAACAGCTCATTCCCCCATTGCGCAATCCATTGCCTGCCGGGAGGCCAAGAATTCTTTGAAGGACAAATCATAAACGTATTAAATAATGCTTAGAATAACAAGATTTGATCGTTCAGCTCTCCAGGCTGGCTGAACTCCTCCAGGACTCTTAAAATAATGCCCACAGAATACTCTGTTCCTCCTAAAGGTGCTATGTAAATAGAAATCAGTATCAAATCTATTACTTCATCAGATTGCCCCAGTCATGGAAAATTCTCCAAGAGGGAAGGAAACTCAGAGATCTCTAGCTCTGCTGTGGGCACTTCCTCAGATCAGAATCTAGGGTTACTTTCCAGAACCACCTCTTGTAGTTTTTCCACATAGAACTAACTAAATGAAGAGGTAGAGAAAGAGTTTCTACACAGGTGATATAAAGTAAAACATCTGTGCTTCCTCCTCTTTTCCATGTTCCCTTAATATTCACTGAAGGAAACTGTATCACTTACTCATCTCTTGCAGATACATGTATGATTTCTTTCCTTTTTTATACATGTAAAGAGACAGGCCTATAGTGAGGCAAAGAAGGCGAGTATATTAAATCATTTAATACAAGAATATGTTTCTGGATATATTCTGAGTTTCTTGAAGAATTGCTTATTTCTCAAAAAGCAGGTACTAAACATAAGCCATGTTTAGAAATGTAACGACAGTCCCCAAAATATTCATTTGGCAGAAATGCAGCAGATGATTAACTAGTTAACTCTCAAGTATGACTTCACTTATTATTTCATGGAGAAAATAGAAGCTACGAAGCCAGGCCTACCAACTTACCTGGATCTATAGTTGTCCTGCCTTCCTCCCGATGAAGGAGGTGGTTCTACCTAAGGCCAACCCTTCCACTAAAGCAATGCATCCCCTTCCTATCTTGCCGAAAGACTTCCTCCCCATTCATTTCCATCAGCAGGCAAACCCGCTGTACTGTGTGCCCCATCTGTCGAAAACACCTCTCCTCTCATGGTCCCCATTCCACCCTCTTGCAGCTGCCACTCTATTTCCCAGCTCTCCTTAAAGAAAAGCCCCTCAAAAGAGCTGCCCTACTGGCTGCCTCCACCACCTCCCCTCCCATTCTCTCTTGAACCTGCCACAGCCAAGCTTTTGCTGTCAACCCTTCACCAAAGCTGCCCTTGTGAAGGTCACCACTGGCCCCCATGTTACCAAAACCAACAGTAAATCCTCTGGCTCCTTATGACTCAAACTTCCAGCCTATTTGACACAGAAGAACCACTCTGCTTTGTGCTCTTTTTTTTTTTTTTTTTTTTTTTTTTTGTGGTACACGGGCCTCTCACTGTTGTGGCCTCTCCCGTTGCGGAGCACAGGATCCGGATGCGCAGGCTCAGCAGCCATGGCTCACGGGCCTAGCTGCTCCGCGGCATGTGGGATCCTCCCGGACCGTGGCACGAACCCGTGTCCCCTGCATCGGCAGGCAGACTCTCAACCACTGCGCCACCAGGGAAGCCCGCTACTCTTTCTTTACTTGGCTTCTAGGTTATCCTGTTCTCTCACGGTTCTCTCCTGCCTCGCTGGCCACGGCTCCTCATGACCCTGTCCAGAGGAAGCCCTAGAGCTCAGTCTTTGTAGCCTTTTCCTTTCCATACTGACTTCCCAGATGCTATTATCCTGTCTTATCTCATGGATTTAGATACATCTACAGATTTCTGTATAGAAAATGTTTAACTCTAGCCTGGACCCCCTCGACCTTGTATATGTGTATATGAGTAATGCAGACGTGTGTATTTGTGTGTGTCCAAGAATCCAGCTGTCCAGCTGCTTATGAGACTTTGCTAGGTAGGTGTCTAAGGTCTAGTGGCTGTCCCAAGAAAACATTCAAAATTAAGCTTTGATCCCTCTCTGTATCCACATCCAAACCTGTTCCTTTTCAAGTCTTCCCCCATCTCTGAAAATGGCAAGTCTATTCTTGACCCTTTTTGGGTCATCTGAGACTCAATACAACATGCAAACCCTGTTAACTCTATTTCCAGAGGGGACAACTTTTCACCACCTTCATGGCAAACACTGGTGCAATTCACTATCATCTTCTGTCTGGATTATTTCAACAGTCTCCCAGCTGGACTTCCTGCTTCCAACTTTGCCCTCCTACAGCTTTTTCCCACACGGCATTCGGTGCATCCTTTAATGTATGGCAGTCAGATCATGGCACTCCTCCCTTCAGTGGCTTCCCATCTCATTCAGAATACAAGCCAAAGGCCTCACAAGGGCCTACTGGGCTCTCCACAAGCTGTGAGCTCCCCGACCTTGTCTCTTACACGTGTTCCCAAAGCACTCACTCTGGCCTCCTTGCTATTCCTCACATACTGGGCACATTCCTATCTCGGGGAACCTCCTGTTCCCTCTGCCTAGAATCCTCTTCCCCAGATATACATGGCTTCCTCCCTCACCTTCAAGACTTCACCAGAACGTCACATGATCAGGAGGTTTTTCCCGACTACCTGGCATAAAACTGCAACATCCCACACACATTGATTCCCTGTGTCCTGTTTTACGTTTCCTATTTATAAGTACACTTTATAGATTTAGCATTGGATTACTGTCATAAAAACACAGGCTCCATGAGGGCGGGAATGTGTCTGGTCACTACTAAATACTCAACATGTGTCTCATAGCAAGTGCTCAAGAAATATCGAATGAATGAATAAACTTCACTGACAGAGAGCTAAAGAAATAATATTTATCTAAGGGATAACTGTCAGTAATTTTTTAAAAAAAATAAAGAACACTTCTATGAAACCTTTAGCCTCAAAACATTTATTTTATGCTATATTTGTCAGAGAGAAATGTTTTAGTCATAAAAGCTTCAGATCAAGGGAAAGCACAAGTTGTTATTCAGGAAACCCTGCAATCATTACAAAACATTTTTCCCTAAAATCATTAAAACATTACCAAAAAATGGCCAATGATATAAAGTAAAAATTTTCAATTAAACATGCCAATGACAGAATAACTGAATAAACAGGAAACAAATTTCTCAAGCACTTTTTCAAAAGAAAAACAGACAATTACTTGCTCCCAAAATTCCACAATGTATTATGTAAAAATCAAATTGACACATAAGGGAAAACTTCCACTAATTTTATAAATAAAATTGATGATGATGTCTAAGGATTTTGGTTTTTTAATATATTTCTGATTTACTTAGTATTCATTCCCTTTGTTAGGCTAAGAACAGCTAGGAAATTAAAAACACTACTACCCAGATTCTTCGAGTCTGATGTGAATTGCCACTAAGCCATAAGATCCACCCAAAAAGAGAAATACACTTTGGTTCCCAGCTCAGGGAGATTGGGAGAGAGACTATCCAGAAGTCCAGAAATAAAGATGGCAGATTTCATCCCAAATTTCCACTTATTTTAGGAGTTGGGTCTCATTTCCCATTTCACTAATTTAATCTTTGTTTTAGCCTGACTCGAGATTTAAGGACTAAGATTTTCACCTAGAATCGCACGTTTTCTCAACTTCAACCTTGCCCTGCCAGCCAGACTCCACTACCCCAGTAGGACTTTAAAAAGCACACCTTGAGACTATGGGATTGTTTTAATCTTTCCTTTTTCTCCCTGGAGTTTTCTCTCTTTAAATACCAAACCTAAGTCCTCTTCTCTAGAAATATAATAAAAGGTCCTATTTTTATCCCTGGAACAAAATCAAATATGTTTCAAGGTATAATATATTTTACAGTCAAAAGAAGCTAACTTTTACCCAATAAGTAGTTTACTCACCCAGCAGGATCTGACCCAGTATATTTGGGGAAAGAAAATATAGTTGGTAATAAAAGTAGAGAACTAGCAAAACAAACGGGTGACTTTCTGACATTTTCATTTTCTGACCTTTTCTGTAAAATATTTTCCTTTAACATCATAGATCCTGAGGGGATTCAACCGACCAGGCATACTTCATGGGGTACCCTCCTCAGTTCTGGTGTCCTACAACTGCAGCAGGCCACTGTCCCGTGGTGTTTTCTTCAACATGACTTTAAAAGCCCCCATCTAGAGCATGTGAAAATCTCTCCTCTGCTCATTCTTAATACCAGAGAGCCAGCCTCTCCAGAATGAACAGTGGTATTTGAGATGCTGTGATTGCAGAGTTGAAGAAACACAAGACTTAATGTGTTTTGTGTTTAAAAGTAACAAAGAATAACGGGAGGGAGCACAATATACTTTAAAAGTAATAAAGTAATAACTTTAAAAGTAATAAAGAATAACAGGAGCGAGCACAATATACCCACTTTCTCAATTCTGAATTGAGAGTGTAATTCATGGCCTGGATCTAGAATCCTGACAATTGTGGCAAGCACACTTGGCAAGGGTTAAGTAAGTTTGCCCAGGGATTTTTAGAGGAGTTTTCTGGCATCATGGTTCAAGATGTTACTCTAAGAGTTCATCTCTCGAGGGATAAATACCATTGAAAAGATGCACTTTTTCATGTGAAAAGTCTCCACTTCCCTCAAAGAACCTATGTCAGCGTTCACCGCAGCGTAACTCTAGCTTCCACACTGTGGCCAGGGCAGCGGAAGAGGCTTAAGAGAAGGACTTCACCACTGTCTCTGAATCAAAAGAACAAGTTGCAGGGCAGTAAACACTTCCCTGTCTTCCATCTCTAACACTCATTCAATCTGGCCGGTTTGTGTGGGCTCCTTACAGAAGCAGTGGGCTACACACGCTTCACATGATTCGAATTTTCTATCCCTTAATTTTAGAACAGAATTAGGTTTTATTTATCCCCACATTTGTTGTTTTTCCAAAAAGAAGTCAATGGAGGCACTTGTTATCAGTCTATCACTCACCATTTCCATAAATAACATGTTTGCTTGCACATGGAGAAGCAAGTCTGACTAAAATGATCCATATCTACTGGGCTGCGTGTGTACCAAGGAACAAATTTCATGACTTACTCACAAGCTTGATAGAGTAGGGGCCATTCCCCATGAGGGTCCCAATTATCTCTACTATGTACTTGGAGAAATAGGATTCCATTTAGTCTATGTAATTGTTAAAACAAATATTTCCAACAAAATCAAACTCCTTCAAAGGAAATGAAGACTCTTGCCCACCTACATCCAATCTAGCCTCAACTTCAGCAACCACACATACAGCCAGGGAATCAGCCAGGCAGAACTGCCCAACGATCCTCACTCACACGCCTGCTTCTTTCTCACAGTTTCCTCCCCGCCACCCCCCACCCCCCACCCCAGAAAACCTTTCCTCCTTTCTCTCCACCTTTCATCCCTTCACTCCCATCCACGATTCTCACCAACCTAGGCACGACCATACATTCCACTTTTTCTTGGTTCTTTGCACATACTTCTATTTATGTATGTTTCTCTCCTCCAACATTCCCTTGGCCTCAATCAAGCCAAAGAAAACAGTTTGTATTCTCATCCTCCTTTGCTATTTTTAACACACGTCCCACCTGGTGATTCTCCCTTTTTGGGAATGGGAAAGAGTATGTGGCAAGAGGGGAGTGACGTGGGAAAGAACACAGTGGGAGGAAATGAACTCAGGCTGGCAATACAGGGGAAGACAGACAAAGCAAAGGGCAGAGAAGCGACTTTAACTCCAACAGCTAATACCTGGAAGTCACAAAAACATTAACGGAGTTGAATGCCACCAACGTTCTACTATTTCCACAAGGGGCTTGGAAATTTCCCTCTTATATTAAAGGCAGACACAAGGAAGAAAACGACCTGTTACACTTTACAAAACCTAAATTTGCTTGAAAGAAAAAGCCAAAAGACAGGATAGAGAGGGAAACCAAAACCTACCGTGCCCTGGACAGGTATTCTGAGTTACTGGAGCTGCCAGGCCAGGAGGAGATACAGTGATGTGCCTCTGAGAGATCCCAATTCTTTCGTGTAGGTAATGAAAACCCAGTACAAACAAAATATTAGAAATTTGAATGCCTTTTATTTTGAGAAGCATTAAGGAAGCTGAACATAGGAATATTTGTGCAACTATCAAAACTCCTCCAAAGTTTGATGGATTCAATTGAAAGAAAAAACTGTTGAAGCCATTAGTTATATAGAAGAAAACTGGCATTTTTTAAATCTCTAAAGTAATTTAGAATTATAGAATCAGGGATCTCCATGCTTGCAGAACACCAATTCTGTCAGTTCTTTTTTCCCCAGCACAAATTTCTCCCTGGCTCAGTTTTTAAATGACTCCATCAAATGGCCCCAGCTACTCTCCCCAAGGGATTACTGCCAAATTCAATAGATCTCACCATTAGGCAAGATTTCAGCCTAAATATCGCTTTTCTCAAAGTCGTCATATTATATCTAAATATGGTCCAGTATCATGTCATAAATAAAATTGAAAAATGATTAGTTGCCAATAAAAAATGAATTACTGATGTGTAATTACACATTGTAAGTTTTTCAGCTGTCAGCTAATTCTTTTTAGGTTACTCATTTTCAACTTTTCCCTTTTGACTCTCATCAAGTTAATGTCTCTCCTGTTGAACACTGACGGTTTTAAAATGTGTCCACAAATTCTTTGCTTTGTCTTTCTTCAAGAGATGATGGCCAATTCCCCTCCCCTTGAGCCTGGACTGGTTTTAGCGACTCCTGTCTAAAGAACAGAATAAAGCAGGGTGATAGTTTGTGACTTCAGAGCCTAGATCATAAAAGGCACTGCACTGCAGTTCCCATCCTACTTTCTTTCCTGGACCACTCATTCTGAGGGAAGCCAGCTCCCATGCTGTGAGAATACTTGAGGCGTCTATGGAGAGGCCCACGCAACAAAGAACTGAAGCTTCCTGCCAATTACCATGTGATTGAGCAATCCTGGAAGCAGATCTTCCAGCCCCAGGCAAGCCTTCAGATGACTGCTGCCCTTGCCTGATACCCTGACGGAAACTTCATAAAAGAACCTAAGCCAGAACCAACCAGCTAAGGTAATTCCCAATCCCTGACCCACAGAAACTGTAAGATACTGCTTGTTGCTTTAAACCACTAAGGTTGGGAATGCTCGGTTACCTGGCAATAGATCATATAAACACACACACAAGATCTTCTTCTCCACTTTATTTTTTGCCTAGATTCTGAGAACATAGAAATAGTATATATGGGCCTTTCTAAATGCACAGAGCACTGTCTGCGTGACTGACGGACTCATGAAACATGTACCGGGCGCTTATGAAGCTCAAATACACACCACGGCCATGTAAGTTACACTCATAGCCATTTCACAGACTAGGAGACTACAGAGACATTCATCAGAAACTTGACCAAGGTCATTTTGTTAGGAAAGGGTGGAAGCTGGGAGTTCAGTGCAAGCCCTGCTCTTTCCTCAAAACCCCAGTGCCTCTCCCACACTTTTAATGAGCAGTACTATGAAAATTACACGACACGAGGCACTTGGAAAGGTTGGGATGAAGGAGAGAAATGAAGATGGAGCACATATGGGAAGGTCAGGATGAAGGAGGGAAATTAACAGAGATGGAGCACAGACTATGTATCTGGCAGCATGTTAGGTGTCACATGCCATCTCACTTCATTCTTACAACAAACAGTCTTATGGAATAAGTGTTAAGAGTTTTATTTGTCCAAGAAACGGATAGAGGTTCAACAAGATGGGATACAATAAAACCACTCTCTGGCTCTACCCTCCCAATCCTGCAATCAAGAGTAGAACAAAGACATGCAGAATAAAGCCATCCAACCCATTACCTCACAAGGCTGTGGCAGGGCCCATATGAAATAATTTGTATGAATATGATTCATAAGCTGTTAAATACGCAAATTCAAGAGGTTATCATTTCATGCAGTCAGCTCTTAGAGGAAAAACTCAAATGAGCAGCAATACTTACTCCAAGATAAATTACAGAGCAAAACACACAAGAGCTTCTAAATATGGGAAAATTTCACCTCGAAATGTTTGCTTTTATGATCATAATTACTACTAAAAACTCTAGAAGAAAGTAAAATTCTACTGTGGACTTTGGTCCTTACACAATTTCCAGGTAAGATCTGATTGCTTCATTTTGTTTGAAAGCTATCAAAATGGATCTCAAACGGCAATAGGAACCCACTGATTAGAAAGGTTTATTTTGCATTTGGATTATTTTTGTTAAAAAAATTCTTCCCAGAAGCTCTATATTCAGATAATTTTTTAATGTGTCATGGTCATTAAAGTCCTACATATAATAAAGTTGACAAAATTTTTAAATATAGTCAAATTTTGACTTTGGACTCCCCTGAAAGTAACTTACACGAAGAGCTAAAGTAGCAATCTTTTCAATGAACAAGTTTTGTTTTGGCAATTTATACCTTGTTATATTTTTGCTTCCTAACAAATACACGCATAACACGTAGGGTAACAGTTTAAACACTCAAACAATGTTCTAATGGGCTTCCCTGGTGGCGCAGTGGTTAAGAATTCACCTGCCAAGGAAGGGAACATGGGTTCAAGCCCTGGTCTGGGAAGATGCCACATGCCGCGGAGCAACAAAGCCCGTGTGCCACAACTACTGAGCCTGCACTCTAGAGCCCGCGAGCCACAGCTACTGAGCCCATGTGCCACAACAACTGAAGCCTGCACGCCTAGAGCCCATGCTCTGCAACAAGAGAAGCCATTGCAATGAGAGGCCCGTGCACTGCAACTAAAGAAAGCCCGTGTGCAGCAACAAAGACCCAGTGCAGCCAAAAATTAAATAAATAAACTTATTTCAAAAACAGAATAATAGGGCTTCCCTGGTGGCGCGGTGGTTGAGAGTCCGCCTGCCGATGCAGGGGACGCGGGTTCGTGCCCCAGTCCGGGAAGATCCCACATGCCACGGAGCGGCTGGGCGCATGAGCCATGGCCGCTGAGCCTGCGCGTCTGGAGCCTGTGCTCCGCAACGGGAGAGGCCACAACAGTGAGAGGCCCGCGTACCGCAAAAAAAAAAAAAAGAATAATAATGTACTAATATTACAATGTAACATATTGAATTAATGCATATGCAGCAATTAGCACTGTGGCTGGCATATGGTAAGTGCTAAATAGATGAGGAGAAAGGCCAGGATTGAATCCACAGTGTCTTTGGAGAATATAAATGAGCCTATGTCCAAATTTCCTGATCTTCAGAGACATGAATATAATTTACAACACCAAGAGCAGGTTTTTAAAATATGTATTGTATGTTCTTGAGGTATATTAAGGTGTGGTTTGGAAACTGGGATCTCTGACAAGAAACATTATGAATCACTTTCTCTGCTAACAGTATTTTTTAAACTCCTTTAAAAAGAGGCCTCTAACTTCGCTATATTTCCAGGTTCAAGACATGGCAGAGAATGTCTGCTATGAATTTATACACACTCCCCGCCCCCCGCTTTGTGGTTGCCTGAAAACCCATACCAAAAATAATGATGAACGAATAAAAGGTATAATGGGATTTCGGAAGTGTTACTGAAAGTATTCCTATCCGCACTCACTAACAAACTCTAACTGGACGCTCTCCATTCCATATGAGCAAGAATCCCTGAGACCCAAGAATGCTTCTGTTAAAGATCCTAACGGCTGCTCAGACATAAATGTGGTAACACATCAGGTCCTACTGAAACCAGGCCAGGCAGAACAATTCTTTAGGTGTTTCAGTAGTCTTGAGGAAATGACAGAACTGACCCATCCACTCCTCTATGCATCACAAGCCCACCCCAGTGTTTGATGCTCTGAGATGTCACGACAGGCAGCTGTTAGAGGGAAGGGTACAAATAGAACATGTGTTAGCCAGAGTCTCTGTCCACAGCACAATGTGAGGGGTGCATGTTATCTGGAGTGATGGAATGGTAAAGCTGTGTGAAGCAATAAGGGAGATAAGCCCCAAGAAGATCCAGGGACAGCCAGCCCTCATGGAGACTAGGGCACATTTCAGTAACTGCAAGGATGATGTTGAGAATCCACAGTACTTGTAGCACCCCATTATATGTTGCCCTGTCCCCAGTGCTTTTCAGAAAAGGCTGATGAACTTCATTCTTATATACAACATTAATGAGACAGAAAGCTTCTCTCTGGCTGCTTCTGCTGGTGTTTCACTTTTGTAACAGTTGTGTACTGCTTAGCTCTAACTTACAAACACCTTAAGAGAGATTCTGATTCATTTCATCAGTATCATCCCTGCTGGGGAAAGAGGGATCCTGAGATGCACCTGTAGCCGTTAAATGGTGATCATTAAAACAAGCAGCGCAGCTGCCTGGTGCGTGGGGTTCCAGACCTTGTTAAAGGAGAGTGCTCAATCCCACATAAGAAGCCCAGAGGCCATCAACCAAAAGAAACTATGACTAACACCCTCTCACCTGCACTATGATGCTTGCTTGCTTTCAGCAAAGCTTTCCAAATCTGTTTCTAGGATACAGGGTTTTAAAATATCTATGACTTTTTTTTCAAGAGCAACCACTGCCTACCTAAAATGTTTTCATTTAGTTAAACTGGTACCTTGAGAGAAACTTGTGAAGCACAGTTAGGGCTACAAGAAAACTTCTTTAATGGATACTTGCTATATGGATACTATAAGGAGCTCCAAAAAAGTAAATTTTTAAATAATACACATTTATGTATTTGATTGAATATATTTGTGTGTTTATGTGTATATACACATATTTCATTATTTAAAGTTTGTCTGCCAGAAGAATTACTCACATAAAACCATGTTGCAATTACCTCCTAGGGAAGAAAGGTTTTCCTCCTCCTCCTGCCATGTATTAATTTCTACTACCTTTGTATGCGAGGAGAAAGGGAGACCAAGGACAGCTGGCTTTCAGCTTAAGGATAATTTCATAAGACGCTCATACTAAGTCAATATTGAAAAATAATGCACAACTAAAATTGTAGATAACCACAACACAAAAACTTCTTTAAGAAATGTCATACAAAAACACAAAGAAGGTATTGAGGTCTTTACCTCCACAAAGTGGGTACAGATTCACCACAAGGCCATCATTTTCAATGCTAAGAGGACCTTTCTATAAGGAGACTGACCCACAAGAAGACAAAGCATTCTACTTTAATTCCTTTTATAACATCTCATAAGCAGAACTTTTGTATCAAAAGTATCATTTCAACTCTAATGATGATTAATTTTCTAGAAGCTGTTTTCCCATTTAGAAGAAAAATCAAGTCAAGCCCTCAGTTTCTGGTAAATAAATCCTAAGGCTGAGTAGGCACCATCTTTTTTCAAATTCAAGTTTTCTCCTACCAAAACGTTGCATTGTAGTTTCCCTCAGGCAAACTGTAAATTCATGTGTTTTATTTTTCCTTAGAAATATCACAGTTTGGTCACAGAATATTCTGGAGCCACACAGTGTTTCTCAATATCTTGAACTCTGTCTCAACACCCAGAAATATCCTTGGATTGGTTTGTTATGAAACCTTGGGCCCTTTGGGTTTAAAAGCCTCTTTCTCTGGCACGGAAAGCTGCCCACTGGGGAATTTAGGTTACATAATCCTCTCACTCTAGGTTTTCCTCCACTGTTTTCACATTGCTGGATAAGCTTCTTGGCAGTGTTTATAATCAATCCATGCCTACCACTGCCCAGCTATCTTGAACTGTGCGTGAGTAACCAGGCGATGAGAAGTTCACATCCACATACCTTCCGGGGTATGACCAAACAACCCCTGGATAAAATAAACCACCTGCCCTCGCCCCTCCAACTGAGGCACGGCGGCCACATCCAAGACCACACATGGAACAACTTCTATAATAGGTAATACTCTGTCCTTCAAAGGAACCTGAATTCTTAAGGACATCAACTCAGCAAAACCCTGGTGTTCACCCACATTCACCAGAATGCTTTCTCAAGCATTTTTTAATACCCAGTATGCTGATGCTTTGCTGTCTAGGCTTTTAAGGCCAACAAGGATTTTACCAGAAATTTTTGAAGACTGGGTGATTTTCTTCTGGCCATCTTAGTGCTAAGATCCACATTGCCACATGGCTGGGAAACTGGCTCAGTGTTCCTGATTCCCAAACAACACTGTGTGGGGATGACCAAGCAGCTCCAAGAGCTTGCTGATTTTACAAGGGAAAAGGCACAGAGCTTTACTACCAACCCTTCTTCCAGGCAGTATGTTTTCACACCTAGTATCCTTTTTATTTTTATTTTTTTTATTTTTTTAAAGTTTATTTATTTATTTATTTTTTAATTAGTTTCTGCTTTATAACAAAGTGAATCAGTCATACATATACATCTGTTCCCACATCCCTTCCCTCATGCATCTCCCTCCCTCCCACCCTCCCCATCCCACCCCTCCAGGCGGTCACAAAGCACCGAGCTGATCTCCCTGTGCTCTGCGGCTGCTTCCCACTATCTATCTACCTTACGTTTGGTAGACACACTTACCTGCACATGACAAGCTAAGGGTAGTCTCCATGCAGGGAAGGATTTCGAGTGCTGAAGAATATTAAGTCTACGGAATTCTCCGTCCTCCCAAGTGCCCAGTGTGTCCGTCTGCAAAGCTCTGCCCTAGTGGGGCTCCCAAGCAATCAGGAACTAACAGAGAGAGCATCTCAGGGAACTGGGATTTGCCAGCACACTTGATGTCCCCTCCCTTTTCTCTCCTCACACGATCTTCCTATCACTCACACTTACACTTCAACACCCAAATGAGGTGAGGGTGGTTCTCAGGACCAGACCCTTCCTCACCCGCAGTTTCAAACTGTTCTTCCTCTGGAGGTATCCCTATTGCAAATTCATCCTGCACTTAAGAATCTGGTTCCAATTCTTCTCATCTGCACTTATTACATCTACATTTGCCTTCATCTAGTTGCCACTCCACGGCTTCTCCCATTTTTTGGCAAAGGCCCAGTAAGTGGAGGATGAATGTGGTCTTCCTTAAAGCCAACTTCCATCTATGGTGGGTGCTCTGAACTACACCACAGACTCCCTCCCTGTGAAGATTCTGTAACTAGCACTGTGCATCCGAGCCTCTAATGAGTATTCCTGCCCACCTACTTGAAATGGCTGGCATAAGCAGAACAGCCTAAGCCAAATACTGCCTGCCTATCCTTTAAACTTCAGATTTGTTTTGCTAAAGCAAAAATCTTGGATGTGTCCTCTAACCTTCTGCAGAACTACCCTCTTCTCTCAGGGCAACCAGGAAGATGCAGTTTTAATGGTAACATCTTTGCTCTATCAGTCTGCAACCACAGAAAATCTGCACTCCAGACACATGAACTTTTTTTCCCGGGGAGATATAACACTTGTCATCAAACCCTGAGATACTTTCATGCCTTATGCTTCTTGGTGGCAGTGTGAACACAGCCGGAAGGCTAATGCTAGCACATTCAACCATAGTGTGGCTAAAAGAGGAAGGCTCGTGTGCCCAAAGGGCCCGCGCTCTTCAGAGTATGGGAACATGGACTGCGGTCAGGCCAGAACTGGGCTGCAGGGATTTGGGCAGCAAAGTTGCTCAATGGACTCTTTGCCTCCCTCTCAGACCTAAGACCTGCTGAGGAGGGCTGTTGTATCTTCAAATGGGGGAGCCAGGAATTCCAGTCAGCCCGTGACTCATGTGGGGGGGTGAGGGTGGGAGCAGAAGCTGAGTCGACTGGCCTGTTGCAAGGAATGGGAGGGGTCAGCACAGACCACAGGATCCAGGGCTAAGATGTTTCCTGAGGTCCCAGTGCAGGCATGATAAGGTTTTCTTCTGTCAGAAGCAGCCTAATGGGGCTGTGTATGTGTTTCCTGCACCACTATGGGTGTTCACCTAAGCAGAAAGCTTAAGTTTAACAATTTAAGTAAAAATTAAATGTGGGCTTCTCCTAACTTTTTATAACTGAAAAGTATCATATTTCCTCAATGACAATAATCAATCACTCTCTCATGTCTCTGAGCACATCGGGAGATAAATTAGCAACTCTTTTAAGAATCTGATTTGTATCAATTTTAGAAACTTTAGAAAGGTAGTATATAAAAGATGGTGTCTGCCTTTCTTGAAATCTAAGATCTTGGCTTTGTTGAATCTGAAGTAAGATTTCAATAGACAACTTTAAAATATAATTAACCTTTTTAAAAGCTAAGTCCACCTTGAGAGGAAAACCACTGGAATTAGCAAGGAGAAATCCAATTATATAAGTTTACATTTCTAAAAATTTCCAATTAAACTGAGGTAATAGAAAAAAAAAAGTGGAGCAGGTGAATATTCAAATCAGAGATTCTCCAATTTCTTAGCTCTAGGACTCTTTGCATAACGCTGCAAATCAGTAGTCTAGGGAACTATTTCAGCTACAGGGATATTTCTGCTCATCCTAAAGCTCTCCTTTATAAGTCACTCCACACTCTACCTTAGGAAGCTCTCCATTATTACCCCTGATGATAAAAAAATCCTTCCACCATGGACCAAAATCGAAATGTTATTTTCTGGTTTTAGTATGATCAAGCATCCCATGGTATTTTCAGCACAACAGCAGATAGTCTGGAATGGATACTTATTACCCTCAAGCAAGATCTTTTTCTAGTGCATTGTATTGAAATCATCTCTTTAGGTGTGAGATATTTGGGTCTGCCCCTGAGCAGATAGAAGATAATCTGAACTGACTGTTGTCATAAGATTGCCTTTAAATGTTATCATCATGTCATTTCAACTTCCGTCCCTCTAGGTTAAAAACACTGCTAAACCAACCACAATAGAATTTGGTTTACATAGTCAAACCTTTCCTACAAATTACTGAAGGAGGTACTGGATAAAGCAGATCCCCTCTACCCAACGCCATTCTTAGCACTTCTGAGAGAACCAGCGACCTCCATTCCTTGAAACTTTTATAACTACTTATTTGGAAATAATTTTTAAGTATTTTTGTGTTATTTTTAGCATAACGTGGCTTTACCATATTCACACTTTGTGCGACCATGATAACCACTTAATTCCAGTACACTTCCATCAGCCCCAAAGAAACTCCTTAACCATCAATGGTCACACCCAATTCCTGCTCTCCCCAGCCCCCAGCAACCACTAATCTACTATCTGTCTGCATGGATATTTCACATAATTTGCCTGTTCTAGACATTTCATATAAAAATGGAATCATATGTGATCTGGATTCTTTTGTACCTGGACTCATTCAGTATGCTTTCAAGGTTCATTCACGTTGTGGCATATATCATATTTCATTCCTTTTTGTGGCTTAAGAGCCAATGGCAAGATATACCACATTTTGTTTATCTACAATCAGTTGATGGGCAGTTTGGTTGTTCTCACTTTTTGGCTATTGTGAATAACACTGCTATGAACATTTGTACATACGTTTTTGTGTACACATGTTTTCACTTCTCTTGAGTATATACTTAGGAGTGGAACTGCTGCGTCATAGAGTCACTCTGTGTTTAACTTTTTGAGGAACTCATGGTGATTCATGCAATTCAGTCCAGCCGCATGGCCATTAATAGGTCATCCAGTGAAAATGTTATTTCCATCAGTATCAAAAGGCTTTCTATAAACAACCAGGAGTAACATCCATCACTTTCCCCAGTGCTGTGTGGCATGTCACTCTAACATTAAAGGAAACTAGACTTATCTAACACAACTGGTTTCCTGGTAGTTCATGCTTTTCTGGCTGCCTCCAAACCAAGTGGAGCTACATCTGAGAATCATCATGGGGAGGAGGGGGGGTTGCTGGGAATAGTGACACTGAAGAACAGTTGCTTACACACAGGGCCTCTAGAGCATCTTTTGGTTTAATTGTCCTGTTTCAGGCACCAGTCAATCAGGTCCAAAATCTATATATTTTCAGCAGATTGATTTTTTTCAGTTGAAGCATGGCTGATTTACAATGCTGTGTTAGTTTCAGGTATACAACATACTGATTCAGCATTTTTGCAGATTATATTCCATTATAGGTTATTACAAGACAGTGGGTATAATTCCCTGTGTTATACGTCTATCCTTGTTGCTTATGTATTTTACATATAGTAGTTTGTATCTATTAAACCCATACCCCTAATTTGTCCCTCCCTCCTTCTGAGTCTGTTTCGTATATACATTCATTTTATCTTCTAGATTCCACATACAGGTGATATTATACAGCATCTGTCTTTGTCCAACTGATTTTACTAAGCATAATATTCTCTAGGTCCATCCACGTTGCTGCAAATGGCAGTATTTCGTTCTTTTTCATGGCTGAGTAATATTCCATTGTTTATATACACACACCCCATCTTAATCCAAACACCTGTTGATGGGCACTTGGTTTGCTTCCATATCTTGGCTATTGTAAGTAGTGCTGCACTGAACACTGGGGCACATGTATTTTTTCAAAGTAGTGTTTTCATTTTTTCCAGATACGTACCCAGGAGTGGAACTGTTAGATCATATGGTGGAATTGCTAGATCTTATGGTTGCTCTATCTTCAGTTTTTTGAGGAACCCCCATACTGTTTTCCACAGTGGTTGCACCAATTTATATTCCCATCCTCAGTGTACAAGGGTTCCCTTTTCTCCACATCCTCTCCGACACTTGTTATTTGTAGACTTTTTGATGATAGCCATTCTGACAGGTGTGAGGTGATACCTCGTAGTTTTGATTTGCATTTCTCTTATAGAGATGTTGAGCATCTTTTCATGTGTCTGTTAGCCATCTGTATGTCTTCTTTGTAAAAATGTCTATTCAAGTCTTCTGCCCCTTTCTTGATTGGGTGGTTTTTTTTTTTATATATACTGAGTTGTATGAGCTGTTTGTATATTTTAAATATTAACCCCTTGTCAGTCGCATCATTTGCAAATATTTTCTCCCATTCCATAGGTTGTCTTTTTAGTAGATTGAGAAACTAAGTCTCTAGATTACCAGTTGGCAAACTACAGCCCATGGGCCAAATCCAGCCAGCTACCTGAGTTTTTTTTTTTTTAAACAACCTACTAGCTAAGAGTTTTTACATTTTTTTTTTTTTTTTTTTTGCAGTATGCGGGCCTCTCATTGTTGTGGCCTCTCCCGCTGCGGACCACAGGCTCCGGACGTGCAGGCCCAGCAGCCATGGCTCACGGGCCCAGCCGCTCCGCGGCATGTGGGATCCTCCCGGACCGGGGCACGAACCCGTGTCCCCTGCATCGGCAGGCGGACTCTCAACCACTGCGCCACCAGGGAAGCCCCAGTTTTTACATTTTTAAATGTCTACATTTTAAATAGTTATGTACGTACCTATATATAACATCCTCAATTTGTATCTTGGCTCCTAATGCCTAAAGTACTTATTACCTGGACCTTTAAGAAAAAAATTTGCAGACCCCTGCTCAAAATGATACTCATGCAAATTAAACTAGTCTCCGGTCTTAATACCAGAGATTCCCAAACCATCTTTTCCTGACACCTCCATGAAATTCAGAATTCTTTTATCAGTATGATCATAAGCTTTCAAAAATTCTTCCCATCACATTCTAATTTTGGAGAGCTTTTATAAAATATGATCTATATAAAGCTTCAAGGAAATAGTAGTACCTCTTTAGATTTTTAGAGATTAGAAAAATATTATATACTTAGGGATATTTCTAGAGAACAGGCTATTAAGCACTGAAATCAAAGGAGCTTTAAAAACAAGATGATAGGGCTTCCCTGGTGGCACAGTGGTTGAGAGTCCGCCTGCTGATGCAGGGGACACGGGTTCATGCCCTGGTCCGGGAAGATCCCACATGCTGCGGAGCGGCTGGGCCCGTGAGCCATGGCCACTGAGCCTGCGCGTCCGGAGCCTGTGCTCCACAACGGGAGAGGCCACAACAGTGAGAGGCCCGTGTACCGCAAAAAACAACAACAACAACAACAACAACAAGATGATACATCTATTGTTTTGCAAATAACTTGGAAGCTATCCTTTCTAAAGGGCAAGGAGATGATCTACACAATTTCTCCATTCTTCCCTCATCATCCCAATAAATCACCTCAGACAATTGCTCTGGGATCCAGCCTCAAGTCCTGAGCACAATTTTCTCAAAAGATGAAATGTGGAATGTACATACCTTATATTAGCTACTCTTTTTGTTAAGTGGCCAATTCCGGGATGTGGAGCTGGTCCCCGGGAATCAAGCCCATACAGACACAGGCTTCTGAAGTGCCCAACAGTAGTAAGAATTCTCTCTCAGCTCTCCACACTACTCTGGGTGGTGAAAGACAGTCCTTTTCAACCTCACAACTGGCATTCTCTTTCATTACTTATGGCGCAGGCCATCCATCAACGTGCGGCAGAGCAGGAAGCTGCTGGAAGGAGTGTGTGCATCCAGCCTGCCGCCTCACTGAAGAACGTTTTCTCCAGATGCTGCCAGCAGACACTCTGTAATAGTTAACCCACAAATCATCACATTCCCCACCCTCTGAGCTGGGGCTTGTCCTTGAACCTCCCCCACAGTGAGATATTACCCAAGCTGGCCACTGATCCAATAGCTCTTTACAAACTCAGTCAAACCTGCCACACCATGGAACCGATATACTAAAAACACTGCCCTCCTAACATGAAAACATCCACTGTAGGTATATCTCGGAGGGTAATGCAGGACACTGCAGACATCTCACAAGGAATAAATCCTGGCTAGCTCACTAAGGAAAATATTTTATCAGTGTAAACACATCAGCCATACAACTGTACAGAAAATGAGAGCAAGTATGTCTTGGAAATGGAGCCATCTTGCAGAAACAGTATTACAGGCAAGTCACTTCAGATCCTGCAATGTCCAGGAAAACTGCCTTTCCTCTGAAGAAGGAAAACATATTGCTGTCTGGTTGTTTCAGGAACCAGTATGGATTTTAAAAAAATGATTCTTGAATTTTATCTACTGTGACACATTAAAGCCATCTACAGGGCGAAGTGTTTCCAAACCATGATACTGTAATTTAGAAAGATGATTGACAGGACATACTCACACTGAAAAGGTGCTGCCACATGATCGTGTCCAAATCTTAAAGGGAATGAACCTTCAGTAGACTGCTCTCCCGAAATCACCTTCTGAGCTGCAAAGTACTTGGGCTTGAGCACATATTCCTGGGCCTGGCCATGATGAATCATCACATTCTGTGAGGAAAGGGGTGTCACTCTGGAAAGAAACAAAGTAAGGATAAGGAAATTAACAATGGACTTTTAAAGTCAAGTAAGAAGGAAAGAATAAGAAATCAGTTAAACTTAGAAAGGAGCATAAAAATTTCATACAAGGCTAATTTTGTCCTTCAAATACTGTAGTCACGACATAGTAAGAAATAATGACACCTTACCCTTGGAAACCTCCAACATAAAGGGGACTCTGCCTGTCTAGTCAAGAAGCATAAGGACATACAGGTCGTGAACAGACGGAGTCTATCAAAGCACTGAAAGCACAGCTACCATGAGCCCTCATGCAACACACGCAAGTTATATTTAAGACAAAAACATACATGAACAGGTATGTATATCAGGAAGGTATTAAGCCTCTTTGAGCCTCACTTTCCTATTCTGTACCATGGAATATCTGCTGCACAAGGCTAAGAAAAAAATTCGTGTAAAAATCTGAACACATAAAAACTGAAAAAAATTTTATAATCTTTTGAAATATAAATTATGATGATGGGGAAAAAACACACTCATATCATTGTAGTTAACAGTTATTTTAATATTTCATGCTGTATCTCAATGATTAAAACTGTACTATTTAGGTTAAGTGTTTCATAATTACTAGTCTCTAAGAAGAATAATAACTTACGACAATCTCATAATTTTGTCAATGACACGAGTCAAGACCTCTGAGGACTCCTGAACACGATTATGTGTTTTCACCCTCCTGGTTGAACCCTTTTCTCTTCTATGACAGTTTTCTACTGCTGCATGTACTGTATACTTTAAAATAAGCCTTCATCCAGATCTAATCACTCCCTGAGGGACAGAATTGAAATCATTCACTAAGCAAGACAAACAATGTAGAATATAAAGAAGATATACCAACTAATTCTGGAAAATGCAAACTTGCTATTAAAATTGTTGGAACAGACCATTTTAGTAGCAAACTGAGCCTCTGGAAGGAAACTTGCCCTCTGCTGTAATCTTGAATATTATTGACCGTGACACATTAAAGCCATCTAAACCGAACAATATTTCCAAACTACCATAGTATAACTGGGGTTTTGTGGCACCTTATTAGCATGAGTTTAGCCCAGTCAACCATCTTCCCAAAAGACTGGCCCTAATGAGGGACTATCTGAACAAGAGGAAGAAATGACACCACGGGTGGTGAGCAAGAAAGATAAATCATCAAGCCACCAAAAACACCCATACAGTGTCTCATCAAAAGCAGTAGCAGGATCTTGAATAGATCCAGCCTATTGGATTCATTCTGGTTGGGATGGATGAGCTATTTTGTGAGACAAGACAACCATGAGAGACAAATAGAAGAGGCTGGGATTAAGGGTGCTTCCCTCTTAGCCAGTCAGCGATCTAAACCTATTACTTTCAACCCTGTAGTCCCAGGAAAGCCTAGGAAAATACATCTTGCGCCTAGATTTTCCCAGACGCAATGCCATGGAAGGGCATTCTCTTTGTCACTGGATGACTGACTTAAGTTACTAAAAGCCTAAAGCTTAACATTGGAAACACTTTTGTTTTGATGATGTAAGTGTCGGTTTGAACTTTAAGTATGTTTGGTTGGGATGAAGTAGAAAGTGAAACAGCTGGACACATCTGGTGGTGACTGATAAGAACCACAAGGCTGCTCTGTCAGCCTTGTGGAAAGGGGAAGCCCTCCTTCTCATCTCGGGGCAACTCGCTCCCCAGCTAAACTGTCAACCCCGTCACTATACTACTGGGACCTGCTGAGAGAAGTACAGGCTGACTCCTGTTCAGAAGAGGACAGCCCGGCATTCCAAGAGACCTTGAAGCTGCTACAGCTCATTCCTGCTCCGACCACTGCCAGATAAGGGTGACCGTGGGCTCTGCCTTCTAGTTGAGGTCCTCCCTTTCTCTCCCCTCTGAATCACAGAAGTGAGAAGCAGCAAGAAACGAGCTGAAAGCATATGTGTGTGTGGGGGCTCCTTTTCCCTAAACCTTAACAAAAAGGTAATGAACAAACAAGAGAGCTGTACCAGGTCTAGAACTTGAGTAACAAACCTCAGCCATCATTAACTAAAGGAAATGAGTAATAGTACTGGTACCGGTACCCAGGTCTTACTCTAACTATCCTACAAGCGACAAACACATTGCAGATATGAAACTACACAGAGCTGTGCTTCCTCGTCCTCCACCTCCTTCACTTTCCTCCAATTCGAGGATGCAACTAAATACATGTGCTCGCCAAGACACACAGACACATGAACAGACAGGCCACTCTGTCTTGTGGCCTCGTGGAGAAGCAAAGCCATAAGAAGTGACACCATGTGGGGCAAGTAGAGGCAGCTGTCCACTCACTCATTCCACAAACAGAAATTAAGTGTAATCACCATCCTACTCTCTCTTCCTCACTTCCTCCTTCATGGTTGGCATCTACCTTTTCCTCTAATTTCACCCTTCACAATTATTTCCACTTTGGACCATCTCTCAGCCTTACAAATATATATCCTCTTTAACTCTTCTTTTCCTTCTCTTTCACTGAAGTATATGTAGTGTTTCCTATCTCCCAGGGAAGAAAAAAAAATCTCCTTTCAATTGGGATTTTCTCCTCTCTTCCCCCATCCCTTTACATAAAAAAAAAAAAAGGCTTAACCATCGCTAGTGAAAATCAGATCTCTCATAGCATTATAAATAATTTTTTAAGGGAAAACCAAAATGTTTAAAGAAAATTAGATTAAAATGAAAACTCCAGGACCCCTGGTTCAAAATGGATTTGGGGGCACCCATATATTTTCCCTTCCTCCAAAGAAGCCCTAAAAGATATAGGTAAGGAATAAAAAAAGAAGAGAAATCCAGACTTGACATTTGGCTGTTATGCAATAGGACAGCCACACTAGTCATTAAAACATTGAAGTACTCTGTTCTGACAAACATCTACTGTCCCAAGCCCTTTGTGTTCCTCCCTCCCCCACTCCACTGGACTCCCCAGGATATCCACTCAGTCCCATAAGTAAGAAATTCACATTTGACAGAGCTGGAGACCTCAGGGTCTCGGCTCCAGCATCCTTTCTGATGTGTGGCACAGGTACTGTCCAAGGATACTAAAAATGTTTCACAAAGCCCATTAACACATACAGGAAAAATTTCAACAAATCTGTAAGAGAGCCGGGCAGACTGAGAAATGTTGACTGTTGTAGCAGGAAGGAAGCCATACCTAAATATTTTAACTTCTTTTATCTCCATCTACAGTAAGAAGCACATTTCACATGGAGATCCAGTACACATCCATACATATATATTTTTAAAATACAGCTAAGTATTACAAAATAGTATATTTATCCTTACTATGCAAAGGACACGAATATTCTCTCCTGTCATTTTTTTAAATGACAGTCTTGAACTACTACATTGATGTCATGACTTTCTGACTCCTAATGGGTCACAAAGTAGCTTAAGGACACTGGTCGAAAAAATCACACAGGCACAGAGGAAGCCATCTTCCCAGGAGACCACAGACATGTTCTGGATACTCAAACCAAGTAAAGCACAGGGTGATAATGAGAAGTAGGGCTGAACACTGGTGTCTTCACTAAGAAGGCTACATATGAAGGCAGCTGTTCTCCCTGATTCTAGCAAAGAGAACATCCAAAAGTCAGGCTTCTACCCCCATCCGGGAAAAAAATGGGTCTTCTCTAAAAAAATGGAACTATGTGGTACAAACCACAAAACTTACTCCCCCAGAGTAAGGCCCTCTCATTCTGGTGTTTGGAGATCCCCTAGCTTCAAGACTGGTTTCCCGTATTTCCCCTAAAAGGAAGGTTGCCAGGCAACCAGGAGACAGGGTGCTCCAGGAGAATGATCCTAGGGAGAAAAGGGGGAGTCATGAGAATGGAAAACATGATTGAGATTTTGGAGAAACTTGACTATATATACGCAATTGATGGAATGCGAAAAGGGAGAACCCATTCCCTTTTGATGCTAGGAACACACTCCTTCAGAAAGCACAGAGATGTTGGCTATGGACACACAGAGGGAGTAACCCAAGCACCCTATACTCGGCTTTGCCTTGAGTGGAACACCCACAGACAATATTGCGAAGGCTGTAACTGCTAGAAACAACCCATGTGACCAACGTAGATGATATAAATGTACATACCTAGCTGGAGGAGGTTGGCAAATTCTGGAAGAGGAGAAGTGAAGGGAAGATGAGGAGAGCCACTGCCCTCATCTTACAAAATGGAGGGTCATGAGAGAACATTCACAACCTTGAAAGATGAGGTTGACGGGAGAGGTTTAAATGTGTTGGCGGAGTATGAGAGACAAACTCTTAATACTGAACAATGATGTTTGAGAGGAAGGGTGGGGAGCAAGGGGTGAAATGAATAAGCTGAATCTTCATCTCCTACGGCAAGCAGTTTTTAGACAACATTTAAAGGGAATAAGTCTAGAACTGGCCAGAGGTCACTACCAGAAGGAGTAATAGGACTTGAGGATTAAATTAAGGGTGGCAGGGAGCAAAAGGAAAAGGAGTCAAGTGATGATGAAGGTTTCCAGCCTGGTTGACTAGAAGGATATTTTTGGTTCAAGTCCAAGAGGAAAAGTAAAGGCAAGGAGGTGTGCCGAGTTAAAGCAGTCAGAAAAAAAGGGCCAGTGTGTGAGGAAGATAATTATGTTAGATCTAGAGAGAGAAATGTGGGGTGGATCTCTGGGGAGCAGATACAGAAAGCCTCTGAGTTTAGGAACAGTGATGTTCCAAGAGAGGCCAAATTCTTCTAAGGCAAAAATGTTTCAGAAAAACTATGGAACCACACAGTCTTGGAGGCTAGTCGCACTTAGTGGTGGGGACACAAAGAAAATCAAGAGGAGATGAAAACAAAAATAACACAGATACAGAAACGATAAGTGGAAGAAAGTTTCTAGATGGAAAGGAGAGAGAACCACCTGAAAATTGCTGCAGAAAAGGCAGGGAAACAAGCAATTGGAAAAGGCTACTGGGTTGGGTTGTAGGTCAACAGCCCCCTCAGCACTGCCACTTTACTAGTGACAGGAGTGGGACTGCATGGGGTGAAACACTTGATGAGCGCTCTACTAGTGACACTCGGAAAAGGAGAGAAGCAGGCCAGAAGGCAGGGGTACAGTCAGCCATCTGAAGACTTGAATCTGTGTAAACCTTTGTATCTTTGTAAGTAGAAAGGAAACAATTACATAAAACTTCTTTCCTTAAAAGAAGGGATTAGTTACACACTGTTTACACTTCTGCCTTCAGAGTGGCAATTTTTGGCACAAGAATGGACTAAATTTTTCCATATTTCTGCTAAATCCATTATTTGACCTGTAGAGCAGGTGGGAGGATCTGGCAACACCCAAGCCCCTTTCCACTTAAGGAAAGGGCTTTGACCTCACAGAAGGGAGCCTCCAACAGACCATAAAATGTTTCCCACAGAAGGTAGGTCTGACATGATCAAACCCTCTCCCCTATGATTAGGGCACTCAGGTTTATAATCAGGATGAAGAAAAACTAGGAGAGGAAACAGGCTGCCACAGAGAAGTCAGCTCCAGTCTTTCAGGGCCTGTTTCTCTTTACAAAATTCAAGTGGTCATATGTGCCCCGGTTGTGTTTCAAGTAGCTTAGAAGCGTGGGTGGATGCTCCTCAAAGAACAGAATGCACCAAAGTAAATAAGAAATGCAAGCTGTGATTTGATGGAGAAAGGCTCTTTCCTGCAAAGTTCAAGGACAATGTGCACAGAGATGGACAAAGAAAAACCTCCCTCTAGGAAGAGGTCGCAAGGCAGAGTAACACACACACACACACACACACACACAGAGGTAACGGGAGACAAGTGTTTGTTTTCAGTAACCCCATTCATAGGAAATTATCTATCCAACCAAAAGAAATAAGGAGGTAAAAGGCTGCTGATGACGAGACTAAAGGACAGCACAGACTTCCAGTAACAGAGTGAGGGCTAGAGCATGCCAGAACAAACACAGAGAAAGTGAAATGAAACAAGCAAACACAGTCATGAGAACAGGAAGAAAGTAAAGATTACACTGAAAATATCAATGTAGGGATAGAACAGTAAAAAGTCTTACGCTTCAAATGAGATGAAAAAGACAAAAAAATATTGAAAAAATAAAATTAAAGAAGGTAGATATTGGGGGTTGGGGGGCATGTTGGAAAGACATGGAAATTAAGGGAGCTTTGGTGGTCATCATGAATAAACATGGTAAACTCAACCAAGTTGAACCGATTTTCTTTTACCAGTGGTTCTTAACTGGGGTGATTTGACTCCCAACCAGGGACATTTGGCAATATCTGAAGGCATCTGTAATTATCAGGATGTGGAGGTAAGGTGCTCACATCTAGTGGGTAGAAGCCAGGGATGCTACTAAATATCCTACGACATACAGGACAGTCCTTCATGAGAAAGACTTATTGGGCTAAAAATGTCAACAGTTCTGAGGTTGAGAAACACTGCTGTAATCATGAGCTATTAACACAAAACAGGTGTAATGAACACCTGAGTAAAGAGCCAATGGCCTCCAGGAGTAGCAATGAAGATGTCCACAGAAATGATGCAACCAGGAACACAAGAATTTAGATTCAACAATAAAGAAATTGATAAAAAACATACAACTTCCACCTGTGTCTTTTGGAAGCCCCATTAAGGCCACAGGAAGGTGGCCTTGTACTCAAGTTGTTTGGGTGGCTTGGGTATAAGGAATGCTAGAATATCACTGAAAATGTAATGGGATGGCCAAGAAAATAATCATTTTTATTAGAACTCCTCAAAGGAACAGTATAGAATGTGGTTGGAGAAAGCCCTTTGATAAACTGCTTAGCACTGCGCTGAGGGTGTGCCATAAAGACACGATGCAAAAATAAGATCTGGTCAGTCACTAAACCGCTTTCTAAGGAAGGTGAGTCCCATCTACTGTATGGCTTTGGTTATGCCAACAAGGTCAGAAGCATTTGGGGCCAGACATGAATTGTCTCAGATAACAAGAGAGAAAGGCTCAGGGCTGCACCAACAATTCTCCACACTACTCTCACGGTCCTCACGTTCTCCTCTGAAGACATCTGTCTGACCTCAAGTGCTGGCCTCTCAGAGGCACCCTGTGCCCTGGAATAGCCCTGGTTAGAAGAGCCTTCTGGACCTGACTGCTACATGCGAACATTCAAGGAATTCTCCAACCCTCTAATCCCAAGTTCCTAGAAGGGAGGGGACTATAATAAAAGAGCTGTAATGAAGAAGAGACTCTAAGAAGCACAGTGAGCAAGGCCTCCTCTTGGGAAGTTTAATAATCATAATGCTTGGGAGATTAAAAAAAAATGAAGTGTAAATCAACTATACTCCAATAAAAATTTTTTTAAAAATGAAGTGGACTGAAATTAAGCGCTTAAAAAATGTAAATGGTCTTAACTCAATGAAAAGTCAAAGACTGTCAGACTGAATAAAAACGCCCAGGTGTTGTATATGCTGCTTGCAACAATTCCATTTTACATATAAAGACACAAATAGGCTAAAAACAAAAGGATGAAAAAAGAGGTAACATGTTAACATGAGTCAGATAAAAGCTGCAGTGGTGCTGTTAATAATAGGCAGAGTAGATTTCAGAGCAAGGAATATTATCAAGGATAAAAAGCATCATTTCATAAGGATAAGGGTCAATTCATCAAGAGGACGTAAGAATCCTCAACAGTTGTGAACCTGATAACAGAGCTTCAAAATACATGAAGTGAAAACTTAAATGAGAATTTTTAAAAAGCCATGAGAAATAGATAAAACTTTGTAGCTGTAACTGCAGGTTTAGTACCTTTCAATCGACAGAACAAGTACACAGAAATCAGTAAGGATACAGAAGACTTGAACAACACTATCAGCTAGCTTAACTCAATTGACATTCATAGAACACTTTGCCCAAGGGCAGAGCACATGTTTCCCAAATGCATACAAGATATTTACCAAGATAGAACACATTCTGGGCCATATAAAAAATTTCAGTAACTTTTAAAGGGTTTGGGTCATACAAACTATGTTCTCTGACCATAAAAGAATTAAATTAGAAATCAATAACAGAAGTATCTTTAGAAAATGCTCCAAATACTTGTAAACTAAAAACCAAACTTCAAAATAACCAATGGATCAAAGACAAAATCAAAAGGGAAACAAAAAGTATTTTGAACTGAATGAAAATGAAAACACAACCTATCCAAATCTGTGGGATGCTGCTAAACCACTACACCAAGGAGTAAATTTGTAATGCTAAATACCTATATTAGAAAAGAAGAAAGGTCTCAAATCAATGACCTCAGCTTCCAAATAAAGAAACCAGCAAAAAGGAAAATAAAAGCCAAAATAAAGAGAAATGAAATAAAGACCAGAGCAGAAATATATGAATTTGGGAGGGAGGGGAAGTCAATAAAAGCTGTTTGAGAAGATCAGTAAAACTGATAAATCTCTGGCTAGAATGATAAACAAAAAGAGAAGGAAGACAAGTTATCAATATTAGAAATGAGAGAAGTGACATCACTATAGGTCTAGAAGGTCAAAAGGTCTAATGAAGCAATTTGAAGAAGCCTCCGTTAGCCAAAGAATAACTGTGATTGGGTTGAATTATTTGAAATATGTTTAAATGTAACCATTCATTAAAAAAAACTAAGTCACCTTTGGAAGATGTTAATCAACTCATTATTTGAAAACTGGTCAGTCAACAATTAGCACTACACCCTCATGTGATGGTTAATTTTATGTTTCAACTTGGAGGGTGTTTTTGGATGAGATTAACATTTAACTTGGTGGACTCTGAGTAAGCAGATTGCCCTCCATCATGTGGGTGAGCCTCATCTAATGAGTTGAAGGCCTGAATAGAACAAAAAGACCAGCCTCCCTGACTAAAAGGGAATTCTGCAGCAGACTACCTTCTAACATTACCTGCACCACTGGTTAGGTTCTCCTGGATCTCTGCCTCTTGGCTCTACTTCAAACCTGGACTTGCCAGCCCCCATAATCACATGAGCCAACTTCTTAAAATAATCTCATTATATACGGTATATATGCACACACACATATGCACACATGCAATTGGTTTTGTTTCTCTGAAAAAGCCCAATATATAACCCACTACTTTCTCTATACAAACTGAACCTCAAGCAAACAACTGAGGAGAGATGGTTTGGAAAATTTTTCTAGCAGAAAAAGGATAGAATTAAAACACCATATTTGCTACCCCTATTGAAATGTAGTCAATAATCAATGACTGCTAACATCTCAAAAAGAGACAACACATGCCCCATGATGGAAGAGCACACCACCACTTTGGAAACAGTCCCATCAAAAATCAAACCTGAATGTGATCAAGCATCTAGACCTACACAACACTTACAGCAAATTCAATGGGCAAAGTACATGTTAATTTCCCAGCAAGATCTACAGTTCAGTGAAGAGATTTCAAGGAAACAAAAAAAGAGGAGGGAAGAGGGACTCACAGATCAAAATATTTAAGAAACAAAAACTGCCACGATAAATATTTTTTTATCCCAATTTGAACAAATAAGCTGTTAAAAACTTACAAAACATCTAGGGAAATTTACCTGGATTCTTAATGATAAATTTTATTAATTATCTTAGGTGGGATAAAGGTCTTGAGGGTATGTGTTAAGAGCCCTTATCTTTTAGGGATACTGAAATATATGCTAAATATTTACAGATTGACTTCAAAATAATCAGGGGGAAGAAGAGAAGCAGGCAGAGTATAAAAGAACACAATTGGCTCTGAATTGATAAGGATGGATACACTTTGGAGTTTCTCCATACTATTTTCTCTGTTTTTATGTGTTTAAACCATTCTCTAAGAGTTTACAAACTACAAGTATATGAAATTATTTTAAACCTGTATCAAATGAGATCATCTATTTACAAGTATTTTGAAAAGTAGAAAAAAATCAATAAAACTAGAAGAAAAAAGTTAAAAAGTAGAAAACATTACTTACGTGTAAGGTGGCAATATTGCTTAGTATTCACAAAGAGAAAAAGAGAAAACAAATAGCAAGAGAAGAAAAAAGAATGAAAAGACAAAGAAATTCCAGCCATGCACATCCCCACTTTTCTTCTATTTCTAATTATCAAAGTTACAAGCTACGGACACTGCAAAACTCTTAGAGGAAAACATAGGAAGAACACTCTTTGACATAAATCACAGAAAGATCTTTTTGACCCACCTCCTAGAGTAATGGAAATAAAAACAAAAACAAACAAATGGGACCTAATTAAACTTAAAAGCTTTTGCACAGCAAAGGAAACTATAAACAAGACAAAAAGACAACCCTCAGAATGGGAGAAAATAGTTGCAAACAAATCAATGAACAAAGGATTAATCTCCAAAATATATAAACAGCTCATGCTGTTTATATATTTGCAGCTCAATATTAAAAGAACAAACAACCCAATCCAAAAATGGGCAGAAGACCTAAATAGACATTTCTCCAAAGAAGACATACAGATGGCCAAGAAGCACATGAAAAGCTGTTCAACATCACTAATTATTAGAGAAATGCAAATCAAAACTACAATGACATATCACCTCACACCAGTTAGAATGGGCATCATCAGAAGATCTACAAACAACAAATGCTGGAGAGGGTGTGGAGAAAAGGGAACCCTCTTGCACTGTTGGTGGGAATGTAAATTGATACAGCCACTATGGAGAACAGTATGGAGGTTCCTTAAAAAACTAAAAACAGAATTACCATATGATCCAGCAACCCCACTACTGGGCATATACCCAGAGAAAACCAAAATTCAAAAAGACGCATGCACCCCAATGTTCATTGCAGCTCTATTTACAATAGCCAGGTCATGGAAGCAACCTAAATGCCCACTGACAGACGAATGCATAAAGAAGATGTGGTACATATATACAATGGAATATTACTCAGCCATAAAAAGGAATGAAATTGGGTCATTTGTAGAGACGTGGATGGACCTAGAGACTGTCATACAGAGTGAAGTAAGTCAGAAAGAGAAGAACAAATAACGTATATTAAGGCATATATGTGGAATCCAGAAAAATGGTACAAATGAACCGGTTTGCAAGGCAGAAATAGAGACACAGATGTAGAGAACAAACATATGGACACCAAGGGGGGAAAGCAGGGGTGGGAGGGTGGTGGTGGTGGTGGGATGAATTGGGAGATTGGGATTGACATGTATACACTGATGTGTATAAAACAGATAATAAGAACCTACTGTATAGAAAATAATAATAAAATAAAATTAAAAAAAAAAGCTACAAGCTAATGAGGCAGATATCCTATCTGCAAAGGATGAGGTAACTGCTCAAAAGCTCTGAAAAGCACAGATGACTAAACTTATTCAGTTCAAGGTTTTGATGATTTATTTAGCAAGTAACCATGGAAGGAAATATTGTTAATAACCAAAGTCCTTAGTTTTGTCAAAAATGAGTTACCACATTTGGTTACTTGGGACAGCATCCCTGCACACAAATTTAAAAGGAATTGCAGCCATCTCCTATTTATCTAAACTAAGAGAGGCCAGGGTAAACCTAACTAAATACAATCTAAGAAAAATGCAAAATGTAAACAATAATTAAGGGCTTCTACCCTACTGAGGAAGTGACAACTGCAAAGCTTTTTCATCAAATTCTAGGAACCAGATCCTAACGCTACCACTTGCCGTGGGAAGGAAGGGGAGAATTATCTCAATTTCCTCACTGCAACATGAGAGTGATGATATCCACCTCACAAAGGTAACGTAAAGACAACATGAAATGGGATTTGTTTTTTTTAAAACGATTCAGTTTTATTAATTAACATATATTAATTTCACACATAATCTAAATAAAGCCTTTTACAATTCATTGTGTGATCCTTGATCAAAATACAGATTACAAGCATAGAGAAACATTTTCATTCCTCTGATATAATGATCTGAGAATTGTGAGTTCTATGGTTTACAAAATGAAGCCTCATTATTTAGTAAACATGGGGGTATGTTAATTATATGACTTTACCTATACTTTTCTTGGGTATCAGTAAGTTAAGTGTGTGAAAATACCTAGCACAATATCTGATGCACACACAAGGGTGTCAGATTCTTTTACTCCCCTCCACCAATAAGGAGGAGAGCACAAATACAGGATTTTACCCCTCTGGTAACATTAGAGTTCATATTCAGAGACTGCCCAAATGTATAGTTAAAAGCAATTGTTTGTTTCAAACAATTTTTATTAAAAAAAAATTCTGAAGTTATTTGTAAATATTGAGTTCGGAATTTACAGTCCCTTTCAGCAACCCTGAGGTCAGTTATCTATATAGTTATACCTACAAGTGAGAGACCTCCCCCAGTTTCCAATAGAGAGTCAAGGAACCTAGCACCACAGCCACTATGGAATATAGTTTGGCAGTTCCTCAAAAAGCTAAAGACGTAATTACCATATGGTCCAGCAATTCCACTCCCATGTATATGACCAAAATGAACTGAAAACAGGGACTCGAACAGATACTTGTACACCAATGTTCACTGGAGCATCATGCATAATAGGTGAAAGGTAGAAACAACCTAAGGTGCGCCCTTTGACAGACAAATGGATAAACAAAATGTGATATACACACAATGGAATATTACTCACCCATAAAAAGGAATGAAGTTCTGATACATGCTACAACCTGGAAGAACCTTGAAAACATGATGTGAAGTGAAATAAGCCAGATACAAAAGGACAAATTCTGTATGAGTCTACTTAAATGAGGTGCCAAGAAGAGGCAAATTTATAAAGACAAAGCAGAAGGGAAAAATAGTGGGAGAGAGATGGAGAGTTATAGTTTAATAGGTACAGAGCTTCTGTTTGGGGTGATGAAAATGTTTTGGAAACACAGTGGTGATGGTTGCACAACAGCATGAATGTAATTAATGTCAATGACTTGTGCACTTAAAAAGGTTAAAATGGCCAAGGTTTACCACTATAAAAAAAAAACTATGTAAAAAAGACCCCAGATTCCCTACAAACAAACCCAAAACTAAACAAAATAAAAAAATAAAAATAAGAAAACAGGGAATGAAAGGGCAGGTTTCTTACCCTTCCTGTTCCCCATCCTTCAGTATTTCTGGATGATAAAACGTAAGGCTTATTCATCCCAGTCTATTCCAAATATGTTTTTGTCTCCTTTTAGCCAACTGTTTAAGATGCCAGTTTTACAGTAATAATCAGGTATATGTTATATCCCCCACATTATCACTTCAGTTTTTTTCCCCTCCTGCTTTCTAACACTCTTCCCTTTGGTAGCTGCTCCTTATACCACATGATGAGATTTCAGCCTCTGCTGCCATAATGTTACATTCTCCAGTGACCTGTGTCTTACAACACTGCAAGGAATTAATGGCTGGTTGGCCAGATATGGGAAATAAATATCCACTTGTCTGGGAAGCCTTTCATACCCAACTGCTCATTCTCCAAATTCTTCTCCCACAGCACTGTTAGAGCTATTGTATTTACATGAATTTTTAGTCAACTCTCCATCATGGACCCTAATGGCAGCTGAAAGGGACATTCATGGTTTCTGGTTTTGGATGTTAACTTTGTACACTCCTTCCTCATTACCTATAAACCCGGAAGAATGCAAAAGATAGTGGGAACCTGTCAGACAAGCTGTTCTTCTACAGTCTTCCCTCTTCCTAGCCAGCACCTTCCTTACACTGAGCTCTGAGACTGGCCTCTCAAGAGCCAAGGATGGATACAACAGTAAAGGATCCAAGAGCTCACTTTTCCAGGACACGGCATCCACAGCACTCAAGATGGAGAAAGCACAAACACTGAATCAGATTTTGGAAATTCAATTGTACTTCTGCCTGTGCTACTGAATCTGAGAGCCACGGATCAAATTCCTCTAAGTCTGTTCCCTCATTTATAAGGTGTAAGGCTCTATGAGACGACCTCAGAAGTCCCCCAGCTCTGAAACTCCGTTATAAGCACATCAAGAACTGTAGCTCCAAAACTGTTCTCTAGTCACATCAGAAAATATTTCATATGGGAAACTATTTTTAATGTAGTATACATGTAAATGTCTGTTCAAAGTGGGAAGAGAATCTCTCGGGGTTTTACTTCCCCACATTCAAGCTAACTAAAATTAAAAGGGGAACGTTTTTTGATTTTTAAGGTGAATGCAATAAACTCTGTTTTTCCCAAATGGCCTTGTTTTCTTCTATTACAACTGCTGCTAAACTAGGTCACCTAAGTAATAAATATTGAAAGCATTTAACCAAATTCAAACATCTGTTCCATTCCTCTTTCAGGGTTTGATCCAGCTGAAATAAAATATCCACTGCCCTACAGGACCTGCAAGATCCACACTGCTGGAAATGTTGTTTTCTTAAAGCCAATATTACCTAATGAAAAAATATGGCCTATTTCAATAAGGCACAAGGAGGACAAAACTATGTGAGAGGCAGCAAAATGCGATCAAGTAAATCCTGCCCTGCTGGATATTCCCACAGTAGGGCAACAGGGCTCATAACAAACCTTGCTTGGGTATGTGCCCAATTTAAGCCCCTGCTCGGTAGGTCTATCCAGAGAACATGGTGAAGGCAGTGCCTCTCCAGCTCCTGTATATACTAGGAGAACTTTGCTCTCAGGGCTGTTACCCTATTCTACATTGGAATTTCTAAGCAAATAATTCAAATTTGACTTTGGGAAAAATTACGTTGACTTTAGAAAACAGAAATTGGTTTATGCATAGAGATACCACAAATAAAGTTACTAATTAAATAAGAGATTAGAAAAGATACCTGCAATGCACGTGAAAAATACGGGTATGAGATACAAAGATCTCTTATGAATTAACAACAAAACAAATGGGTAACCCAATGGGAACAAAACCAAGTAAGAAAATGGACAAAGGACATGAACATGCAATTCACTGAAGAGAAAAATCCAGAAGACGGAGAAGATGCCCAGCCTCACCAGTAATGCAAACTTAAAACTGCATTTCACACCCACTCTGCCAAGATTTTTTCAAATCACGAAAATGTGGGGAAAAAAGGATGGAACTATGGCTGACAGGGACATAAAGTGGGAGAAGAACAATACTCTTTGGCACCACTGGTGGAAATGTGAGTTCTAAGACCTTGGAAATCAACCTAGAAAACTTAAATTCAAGATAAAGCTATCCAATGACCTTGTAACTGCATCTTTAATAATTTAAAGAAATATATGCCAGTATATAAGGATATATATTTAACATGTTTATTGAATCACTGTTTATAAAAGCAAAAAAAGTTAAGAACACTGGAAACAAGCTGAATGGCCAATAGAAGAATGGTTCAATAAATCAGCACATTTACAACATGGAATATTACGTAACCATTAAAAATGAGTTTTATCTATGTTGGAGGATTTTCTACAACCTATTTTTAGTTAGAAAATGAAGATGCAGAAACATTCATATACTATGTCCTTATTATTAAGCAATAATAAATGACTGTATGGACATGGGAAACATAGCACAGCTTAAGCACTAAGTTATTAAGTTATCTATGAAGGGGAGTAGTATGGTTCAAGGGGGGAGGAATGATAGTAAAGGTAAAAAGCAAGATTGAATTTTAAAGCTGTCCATGATTGTTTTTAAAAGGCATATGATATTCCAGTTGTATAAAATTTTATGTATACTCCATAAATAGAAATACAGACAGATGATCTGAAACAAAATAACTACAAGTACATCCCATTTTATTGTCACTGCAGTGGTCTTCAAACTAGATACCATCCTCAAAAGGTACAAAATATAATGCTGTGATCCAATAATACTAGAACTTTACTTTTGTTTCTTTGTATTTCTTTTTATCTTCTGTTTAGAATGTTTTATAACATTCATAATATATTAGCTCAATAGTTCATGGGCTACATATATAGGGTACATACTAAGACGTTTTTGCTGCTATCAGTGTACGATTCAAAAGTCTGGAGAGCAGAGTGGATACATTTGAGCAGGATACTTTTTACAGCAAAACTCCTTCAGGAAAGTTTTGATCACCTAGTTACCTATGGATTCTGTAGACTTATAATTCTAGATCACCTAGATTCTGGCCATTGTTTCTACTAAGAGTGGGTTATCAGTGCCTTCCTCTTTCCTCCATCCCCACCCTTTCTACCCTATCAGAGTTACTATAAGAGAAGGATCTCTCAGAATTTATTAAACATAATTTTACAAAAACTTTGTTTGCTCCTGCAACTACTTCCAGTCCCCTTAATGTGGGACTGATCTACACCCACTACCACCACCACTTCCTTTTCTCTTACAAGCTGATTTTCATATCATCTAAGTTCTTTCTCCCACAGTCCTGTGTGAATGATTTTATAAATGACCTACACATGTTTTTTTTTAGTTTTATTTATTTATTTATTTTTGGCTGCGTTGGGTCTTCGTTGCTGCGTGCGGGCTTTCTCTAGTTAAGGTGAGCGGGGGCTACTCTTTGTTGCAGTGCATGGGCTTCTCATTGCAGGGGTTTCTCTTGCGGAGCACAGGCTCCAGGCACGTGGGCTTCAGTAGCTGTAGCACATAGGCTCAGTAGTTGTGAATCGCAGGCTCTAGAGCGCAGGCTCAGTGGTTGGGACACACAGGCTTAGTTGCTCCGTGGCATGTGGGATCTTCCCTGACCAGGGCTTGAACCCGTGTCCCCTGCATTGGCAGGCAGATTCTTAACCACTGTGCCACCAGGGAAGCCCGACCTACATGTTTTTAAAAAACTAAAAACTACAAAGCACCATAAAATTCTTGTTCGTCTTGTAAGAACACTGACGTTTCACAGATCTCACTCTCCTTAAGATCTCTACGGCACTCATAATATATTAAAATGTATGAATTTTACATCTACTTATGCTATAAACCCCACACTATTCCATCTGGTGGAATCTGGTGTCATTTCCCTTAAGTCTGAAGAACTTCCTTCAGATTTTCCTGTTGGGAAGATCTACAACAAATTGTCTCTGTTTTCATTTCTCTGAATATATTTTTATTTCACCTTTGTCTTTGAAGGATTTCTCTTTGGACATAAAATTTCAAATAGCTTGTTTCTTTAGCACTTTAAAAATGTTCTACCACTTTACAACCTCCTTTGTTCCTGATGAGATGTGACCCATCATTTATATCATTGTTCTACTGTATGTAATTTATCTTTTAGCTCTGGCTGCTTTCAATGTTCTGGTTGATTTTCAGCTGTTTTCTATGAAGTGCCTAGGTGTGATTTTCCTTGTATTCATCTTGAGGTTTGCTGACCTGCTTTCATCTTTAAGTTTGTTTTTCACCTAATCTGGGAAACCATCAGCCATTATCTTTTCAAATATTTTTCCTGACACATTCTCTTATCTTCTGAGATTACAATTACATATATACTATTTGATATTATCCTAACAGCTGATATTATCCTAACAGCACCAAGACACTTTTCTGTTTTCCTTGAATCATTTATCTTTGTTCAAAATGGAATAACTGAACTTGAAGACAGCCTGATCAAAATTACCTTATCTTACTTCCATCTGGGTTTTTTGTTTTTCTATTAAAATTTCCCATCTATTGTTGCATTATGACCATATTTTGGGTCCACAATATTTATAATATCTGCTTTTAAAGTCTTTGTGCACTAAATTCCAGCATCTCAGTCATCTTGGGGTTGTTTTCTATCGACTGTTTCTTCTCTTGACTATGAGTCATTTCCCTTTTCTTCATGTGATTGGTATTATGGGAAGGTATTGTGACTATTATGTTGTAGAGACCATCTTTTTCTGAAAAATATTTATCAGTTACTTAGCTAGATTCAAACTCCAAATTGTTTCACTATGGTGTACAGTGGCTGGAACTACTCAGTTCTTTCAGCTTTCCAGCTGTTTCTTCTCACTGGGAACTTTAGAGTCCCTGCATGAATCAGCCAAGAATTTGGACAGAGTTTAATGTAAAATGTTGCGGCTTCCTCTTCTGTGACTCCCTCCATTCCTGGATGTGTCTCCTCACTTTCCAGTCACTCTGGCAGCCACAAATGCCATTCATCTCCTAACTCCTCCAGCCAGTAATTGCCACTTTCTGCTCTACGTCTAGCCATCCCACTATACAGAGACTGGGGAATGCCACCAGGCAAAAACAGTATATGAATGTTAACTTTATCCAGTGCAATTCACATCTTTCAAGAATCAACTTCCCTCCAATTTCTGTCAGCTATCAGTTGCTCTCTGGTGGCTTCAAATATGGATTTTATATCTTGTCCCCAGTTTATAATTGTTATCTGCATCAAGGGTCCTCTGTTAAAAGTATGCTGCTATTGGCATGACCAGAATAAGAAGTTCCCCGCAATGATATTTTAGAAACATGTTTTTCCTTCATTTCATTTAACCTTCTTATGTCCTTAAAGACTAGAGACAGCAAAATTTGCTTACACTAAACAAAAAAACAGTATAAACTTGGAAATGATCACATCTTATTATGCATCTTTACATTTGGTAATGGAATTATTTTTAAAGTGGGGAAAAATATGTCCTCTTTAGAGAAACAGGTAGATGTAGGGTTCTCCCCAGCATTACCTCGCACATTAGCTCAGAAAACCATGGGGGTTTATCATCATGTGCAATGTGACTCATGAAAGCAACGTGTCTGCCAAGGCCAGAAGATCCATCACGGTTTTGGCAACTGGGGAATTTGTAAGATCTAACTCACTGAACAATAGGATAGCATCATTATGTGATACACACTGAGCACGGCAAGTCAATTAGAGTAAGCGGCTTTGTGTAGTTTCCCCAGACTTACTCTGCAATTCATGGGATAATGGTCTGGTATTCTACATTCTGCAGTGAGGCCAGTTATACCCTCATTGATGGAAAGCAGTGTTCAGACAGCTAAGAGATTGGACATGATTTAGTCCAATCACGTTACTCTACAGATGGGGAAACTGAGGGCCAGAGGAATTCAGTAACTTATTCAAGACCAAAAAATTAAGTAACTGTCAACAGTGGCAGAAACAAGACTAGAGCCAACTGCTTCCTCCTGCACTTCACACTATTTCTCTTACATATGGAAAAAAAATTAAATATAAAAGATACAAAATAGACCAAAGTATTAAGGAAACAAAACCCCTAAATTTTTTCCCTCTCACTGCTTAACAAGATTGGGAATTTAACCTTCTTGTGTCTTTAAAGACGAAAGACAGCAAAAAAAATGTATTCCAAAAGAGCAGTCCTTACAGAATAACAAAAATTATTGCCAATATTTCACAAATATCATCAACTGTAAGAGCGCCACTGAAAGTTGCTTATTATTTACTTACATTACTAACCTGCTACCTTTTTTGCCAGAACCCATTTGTCCTGTTAAAATCTCTTTTCAGGTCTTTCAGTTCCACATTAAACTTCAGTAAAATTCAGTTCCCATATAGGACCCAGGAGATACTGAGTTCTATGCCCTAATTTGTTGAAGTGTTGAAAATAAAAGGACTGGTAACTTCCTCACTTCTGTGGGCTTTTCCCATAAATGCCAAGGCAAGTCCTATGAGATCAGCATTGTCATTACTACTACCTTATATTACTATAATGTATAGAAACACTCTGCATGGAGTTCAATTAGCTGGCTTCTGATAGGTAACTTCACAGTTATTATTTCTCAACAAAAATAATTGCAGTTTTAAACCAAAAAAACAAAAGTAATCTCTGTGTATGTATACATTATACCAGTTGCCTAGATTCTTAAGAATGAAATCAAGAGAACAATTTGGAAACATTTACACTGGCAAACGCAGAGCCCACTAAGGTAAAACATTTTTTAAAAAATATTTTGAGCAGGCCTATCTTAGCTGCCAAAAAAAAAAAAAAAAAAAGCCAAGAAACTGTTTCAAAATGCCTGTATTATTCTAACTGCTTCCCCTACCCCACCTCCCAGCTGTTTCCACCAGGCAGTAAACAAAATCCCATCCGAGTCCCAGGGCAACAGGCTATCAGACTATCTGGGAGGCAGAACAGGGGCCCAAAAATAAGGAGGGGGGCAGGCGGGCGAGCCAAGAACGTTTGCATTTAACCATCTTAACTGCTGTAAACCAAATATTTGATTTTGCTCACTTATTTCCCTTCAAAAATACATGCGAGTAAAACAAAGGTTTGATTCAAACGTATGAGGGACTGGTTAGAATGTTATGAATAAACTGCTCGTCTGCTGAAAGGTACGTTCCACTTGAGAGACTGTCTGCTGGAGTGAGTGGTGTGGGTACCACATGGTCCTCTAATACTTTGGGATGCCCGTGAGGTTGTCTCTTCCTCTTACCCCTTCAGTTTCCTACCTTCCACCTCTGACAGGAATGAAAGAACATATGTAAAACCTAAGTGACTGAAAACTTCCCCGTGAAAGGAAGGAGCCCAGATCTCTGAAGCAGCCCCAGAAAGGTGGGTGGGATTTTTTCAACAGAGAACAGAGTTTACTGGCAGAAAACAAGGCCAGGAAAGGAGGTGGGGTGAAAAGAGGTTCAGAGCATTTAGGGTCATGGGAATGGGGACTCTGGAGGGTAGCTGCTATGTGCAGAGATCGACAGTAATGAGGAAAGAGGATTTCAAGTTTTTCTGTGGGACCCAACAGCTCCTCAAATGCTTTACCCATTAAGTGTTTAAACTAAACTGGAGATAAATTACTGATGTGCCCTGTAAGGCTAAAACTCCACCTATAAAACATCTCTCCACTATTTATACCTCCAAGAAAAACATACTCATCCATTGTTTGTATAATATAGATGAGAACATGGGGTAAAAAAGTCAGAAGGAATAATCCAGAAGTCTTAAAGTCTGGAGTTGTCAGCATCTCTTTGATAGGAGCCTACACCAAAATCCTCAATCTTTTTGTGTCAAAGCCCAGGTTGAAAGGTCTATGAATTTGACTAGTCATAATACAGACTATCTTCACAATAAATTTGCTAATTAAAAAGAACACAATGTTATAATAGCATGCCATAAACTGTCAAGAGATGGAGAGAACCCAGTAAAGAAGAGATCCTTTACGTGGTGTAACTGGTAGATGGATGGGCTTTGTCTGAGGGGAGTCTGAGTCCCAGAAAATTGTGTTTTTTTAGCATATTCTTAAAAAGCTCGATTTAAAAAAAACTGGTGAAGAACTATGGAAATAGACTACCTACTACTTCAAGTCCCTAACATTACAGAGGAGAAAACTGAGATGCAAAAAAGGCCAACCTCTCTTCTCCAGTCCCCAGCTAGAGGGGGCCCACACCTGGAGCTGGGGGTGGGTAAGGACTTCCCTCCAGGGCAGCAGGGGAGCCACCATCAGGGAGTGTCAGAATGAAGAATCATACTGAAAGTCAAAGTCCAAATGGCATCAAGGAACATTTGGAAAGCTTTCCCTGCAAAGGCTCCAGAAGCAGATTTCTGAAGCTGGAGTGGAGACTGGGAAATCCAGACCTGAGAGACACAAACAGGTGGAGACCTTGAGAACACAAGGCTTCCTTCTGGCAGCTCATCAGGCTCGAATACCTGAGGCCCTTTGTCACTCTTCTTTGGTTTTGCAGCTCTGCATTATGTTCAGGTAAAAGCAATACTTAGTTTCCACCTGTAAGGTTGCACAGGCAGCATGCATTCCTTCAACTAACATTTATTAACTACCATGTGACAGAGATGGAGATGAAAGATGGAGAAAAGATGAAGAAGTGGTGAAAAGGGCACAGGTGTTCACATCAGACAGTCCTGCATAGGAATCCCAACTTTTCCACTCACTGGCTGATAACCTTAGGCAGTTGCTCAGTTTCCTCATCATTCAAACCAAGAGCACCTAGAACACATTTGGTCTCTATTATGACTACTGTTAACACATTATCCGTCCTGAAGGAGCTCACAGACCCAAGAGAACTGGGCAGAATTAACTAGCTACACTCCCATGGGACCCGAGTTCTATCAGGCATACACCCAGCACCCACAGGAGAGACAATACCTCCCTCATCACCGCTAATGGGAGTCACAAGTGCGTGCACACATGCACACAAAGCGTAGTACAAACCTCAATTCATTTAGCTTCCTAGACGTGAAAACCCTGTAGAAGTGCTTCCTACCCAGAGATGCTGCCATCCTAGACCATCGTCAGGCAGAACTAGAGGGTCGTGGGGCCTGCAGAGGTCTGTCTAAACTCAAGCAGCCAAACCTGACTTGGGGAGCTTCTTCTCGGGTCACAGGTGTTACTGCAAGTCTGTACCCCCCCATTCTGCCCCAGCTTCTAGCGAAAGGGAGGGAAAACTGACTTCACAAGGCAATCCTTTTAAAACCCCATTTCCTCCACCAGCAAGTGCCTTCCCTGTCCTTGCAGAACTTTAAGAAATGGTGTTGTATTATAGTTCACTGATGTCATCAGACCTCCCTCCATATTATCCCCCTCAAGGTATACCACCACCACCTAACCCCCCTCTTTTGAAGACAGCAAAGGTCATTACGCACGTCTGGCCCCACCACCCTCTAGGTTATACAACCACGGACAAGTGGGAATTGTAAAAATAGCGATGCCTCATGGCATTGTGAGAGAATAAAATGGGTAATTCATGAAGAGCATTTAGTGCTGTACCTGAAACAAACTAAAGTCCTAAGTATCATCAATTTTCACTACAAGAAGCTATACTTGAGACAGCACCCAGGAGTTGAACACAAAGTCACAAGCATGAAAGACACAGCAACATCAGAGCCCCTCTGGAGAAACATCAGACCACCAAAGTCAACACCAAACGAATAACTGATGTGTCATGCAACATCCAGGAAAAAGAGTCAACTTTTAAGCCAACAGTAATAAACACAAAATATGTCTTCTAAGTTTTTTCCACTCCATACAATTAACGCAGACGTGATACATCGCCCAATGTCTAATGAGAAAGGAAACAATGGAATTACCCAAATTTTCCAAATCTCTTCTCCTGCCTCAGAAATCCACAATATTCTTCCAGAGGAAGTAGAAATCTGATTTTAATGTTTTCAAAAAAAAAAAACAACTTAACAGATTTAGAATGCAGGCTAAGTGCCTACCAAGCAGATAATATCATCGAGTTTCATGTCATCATTAATCAACATTAGTAAACTGATCAAATTATTTTGGTCAAATGTACTTTGATCAAACTGACAAGTTAATAGTTCCAATCTTCTGTGGCAGTTGTAAGTCTCAAATAATAGTGTTTGCTGAGCTCAGCAATGATTCATTAGATATATGTGTATTCTACTGTTTGGAAAGCAAATAACTTCTTATGATACATAAGTATATTGATGAAAAGAATCCCTGATATTGACAGAAACTAAGAAAACTAACTTAGGTCAGGAACCGAAGTATCAAGAACTGAAAAAAAATTCATTTGCTACATATTAACAGAACAAATAATATCTCATCCAACTGAAGATATATATGGTGACACTTTTTAATTTGACCAATATTTTAATATTATAACTTTCATGAATGACTAGGACAGGGTTTTTCAACCTCAGCACTGTTGATGCTTTGTACCAGATCTTTTTTTTTTTTTTTTTTTTTTTTTTTTGCGATATGGGGGCCTCTCACTGTTGTGGCCTCTCCCGTTGTGGAGCACAGGCTCCGGACGCGCAGGCTCAGCAGCATGGCTCACAGGCCTAGCCGCTCCGCGGCATGTGGGGTCTTCCCAGACCGGGGCACAAACCTGTGTCCCCTGCATCGGCAGGCAGACTCTCAACCACTGCGCCACCAGGGAAGACCACCAGATAATTCTTTACTGGGAGGCCTTGTCTTGGGCACTGGAGGATAATTTAGCACCATCCCTGGCCTATGGCCGCAGATGCCAGTAGTATCCTCCCAAGTCCTGACAATCAACCATGTCTCCAGACACTACCAAATGTCCCGAGGAAGGCCAAAAGCACCCTGGATGAGAACTACTGACTTAAGACATGACTGTTTCCTTCTCAGTTTTATCTGAAAAAACACTAATGAGAAGAGAAAGCCACTGTTCTATGTTAGGTATTCTACACACATCATCTACAATCTCACAGCTGTATTTTGCTCCCATTAAAGAAAAACATGGTCAGAGCAGTCTTTCTAGCTCTGAAGCTCCAGCTTTGCCTATTTTGTCATGCATTTACAGTATACATACTTAAATGATGTATTTAGATGATATATTCATATCACTATGATCATGATCAAGAAACATACAAGCCCTCTCTTATTAAATTTACGGTTTCACTTACTAGTCATTACTAAAGACATACCTTCATTTCTTACAGTCTTTATATACCCATTCATTAACTCACTCAACAAATACATATTAAGTCCCTACTTTGCACTGTTCTGGGCCAGGGGATTCAGTGATGAACAAAACTGACAGCGCTTGCCTTCAAGAAGCACGATCTAGTGAGACATTTCCAAGCAAAACACATGAAGACATCAGCACGGGCAAATCAACAATCTGCTTTAGCATTTTCTGCTTCAAAATCCTATCTCCAAGAAGGCATTGACTATTTAACAAAAGACTTCTATTGCATTATTCTGTGCAAGGAAGACAACCACTTCAAACACTCTATCTGTAAAAAGTTTCTACACTTATGTGCCTCGTACTATCCAGGAATTTTATCAAAGTGAATGCCTAAAGACTGAAGTTTCCTATTTTAGTACCAAAAAGTCTAATTCTCTTAAACTATGTTTACATTTCAATGCACCAGACAAAAATCACTTCAAGTTCCAAATCTGCACCCCTACACCATACAGTTACCCACAAGTCACACCCAATTTTTGGAATTCTCTAATTTAAGACAGCAATCAGAACTGGATGGTATGGCTTGTCACGTAAACTCATTTCAATTTCTTCAAAGTGAAATGTACTTAGTATTTAACTTAAATAATTAAGGCAAAGCAAATTCTGTTTGGATAAACTCCATTGTCATTTTTTGAAAAAAATGATGTATTTGTGTCCAACTTTCCAAAAGATGGTTTGAGACAATGCTATCATTTACATACTGCTTCCTCCCATGCTTGAAGTTGGGGACAGGGTAGAGTATGGGCTGGTAAGTGATCTGTAGGAAAGAATTAGAGATTTCTGACCTTGGGTCTAATACTGATGTAATATATGTTACCTCAATACCTTTATCTTAATAGAATGTATAACCTATCCCTTAAGATGATCTGAAGGAGCAAATGAAATCATTTTTAGAAGACTCTGAAAGCATTAAAAGTGAAATATTAGGGTAAACATAAATCAGTATCACATGAGATTGTCCAGCATTCCATATGTCCAGAACCCAATGTGATAGGAAACTTGGAGACTAAGGAAGGCTTCAAGAAGTACATCTAGTAGCTTCCAAGTGAGAGGATTAGAAGTATCATGGCAATTGCTCACTCAAAACAGGAAATGTGGGGTTTTTAGTTCAAACAGTATCTGAAGGAAGCTGGTGAGCAACAGCTGAGAAGATGAAAGATCAGATCAACGTCTCCCTTTGAAGTAAAGACCACTCAGACTGTTAGACCTTCAAGATGGCAGAGGAGTAAGACATGGATATCACCTTCCTCCACACAAATACATCAGAAATACATCTACATGTGGAACAACTCCGACAGAACACCTACTGAATGCTGGCAGAAGACCTCAGACTTCCCAAAAGGCAAGAAACTCCCCACATACCTGGGTAGGGCAAAAGGAAAAAGAAAAAACAGAGACAAAAGAATTGGGATGAGACCTGCACCTCTGGGAGGGAGCTATAAAGGAGGAAAAGTTTCCACACACTAGGAAGCCCCTTCACTGGCGGAGACAGGGGGTGGCAGGGGGGAAGCTTCAGAGCCACAGAGGAGAGCGCAGCAACAGGGGTGCAGAGGGCAAAGCGGAGAGATTCCTGTACAGAGGATCGGTGCCGACCAGCACTCACCTGAGAGGCTTGTCTGCTCACCCGCTGGGAAGGGTGGGAGCTGGGAGCTGAGGCTCCGGCTTCGGAGGTCAGATTCCAGGGAGAGGACTGGGGTTGGATGCGTGAACACAGCCTGAAGGGGACTAGTTCGCCACAGCTAACTGGGAGGGAGTTGGGGAAAAGTCGGGAACTGCCTAAGAGGCAAGAGACCATTGTTTTGGGGTACACGAGGAGAGGGGATTCAAAGCACCACCTAAACGAGCTTCAGAGAAGAGCGTGAGCCTTGGCTATCAGTGCGAACCCCAGAGACAGGCATGAAACTCTAAGGCTGCTGCTGCAGCCACCAAGAAGCCTGCGTGCAAGCACAGATCACTATCCACACCTCTTGTGCCGGGAGCCTGTGCAGCCTGCCACTGCCAGGGTCCCAGGACCCAGGGACAACTTCCCCAGGAGAACACACGGCGCACCTCAGGCTGATGCAACGTCATGCCAGCCTCTGTCACTGCAGGCTCACCCCATATTCCGTACCCCTCCCTCCCCCTGGCCCAAGTGAGCCAGAGCCCCCTAATCAGCCACTCCTTTAACCCCTCCTGTCTGGGTGAAGAACAGATGCCAGATGGCGACCTACACACAGAGGCAGGGCCAAATCCAAAGCTCAGCCCCAGGAGCTGTGTGAACAAAGAAGAGAAAGGGAAATTTCTCCCAGCAGCCTCAGGAGCAGTGGATTAAATCTACACAATCAACTTGATGTACCCTAGATCTCTGGAATACCTGAATAGACAACAAATCATCCCAAAATTGAGGCGGTGGATTTTGGGAGCAACTGTAGACTTGGGGTTTGCTTTCTGCAACTAATTTGTTTCTGGTTTTATGTTTATCATAGTTTAGTATTTAGAGTTTATTATCATTGGTACATTTGTTTATTGATTTGGTTGCTTTTTTTTAATAAACATATTTTTTTCCTTTTTCTCTTTTTGTGAATATGTATGTGTATGCTTCTTTGTGTGATTTTTCTCTGTATAGCTTTGTTTTTCCCATTTGTTGAAGGGTTCTGCCTGTCCATTTTTTTTTGTTTTTGAGAGGTTTTCTAAGTATAGTTTTTTACCACTTATTATCACTGGTGGATTTGTTTTTTGGTTTGGTTGCTCTTTCTTTCTTTTTTTAAATTACTTTTTAATTATTTATTTTTAATAATTTCTTTTATTTTTATAACTTTATTTTATTTTTTTCTTTCTTTCTTTTTTTCTCCCTTTTCTTCTGAGCCATGTGGCTGACAGGGTCTTGGTGCTCTGGCCAGGTGTCAGGCCTGAGCCTCTGAGGTGGGAGACCCGAGTTCAGGACATTGGTCCATGAGAGACCTCCCGGCTCCACGTAATATCAAATGGTGAGATTCCCCCCAGAGATCTCCATCTCAATGCTAAGACCCAGCTCCACTCAATGACCAGCAAGCTACAGTGCTGGACACCTATGCCAAAAAACTAGCAAGACAGGAACACAACACAATCCATTAGCAGAGAGGCTGCCTAAAATCATAATAAGTTCACAGACACAACAAATCACACCACTGGGTGCGGTCCTGCCCACCAGAAAGACAAGATCCAGCCTCATCCACCACAACACAGGCACCAGTCCCCTCCACCAGGAAGCCTACCTAACCCACTGAACCAACCTTACCCACTGGGGGCAGACACCAAAAACAATGGGAACTATGAACCTGCAGCCTGCGAAAAGGAGACCCCAAACACAGTAAGTTAAGCAAAATGAGAAGACAGAGAAACACACAGAAGATGAAGGAGCAAGGTAAAAACCCACCAGACCCAACAAATGAAGAGGAAATAGGCAGTCTACCTGAAAAAGAATTCAGAGTAATGATAGTAAAGATGATCCAAAATCTTGGAAATAGAATGGAGAAAACACAAGAAATGTTTACCAAGGAACTAGAAGAACTAAACAGCAAACAAACAATGATGAACAACACAATAAATGAAATGAAAAATTCTCTGAAAGGAATCAAGAGCAGAATAACTGAGGCAGAAGAACGGATAAGTGACCTGGAAAATAAAATAGTGGAAATAACTACTGCAGAGCAGAATAAAGAAAAAAATGAATGAAAAGAATTGAGGACAGTCTCAGAGACCTCTGGGGAAACATTAAATGCACCAACATTCGAATTATAGGGATCCAAGAAGAAGAAGAGAAAAAAAGGGACTGAGAAAATATTTGAAGACATTATAGTTAAAAACTTCCTTAATATGGGAAAGGAAATAGTCAAAAAAGTCCAGGAAGCACAGAGAGCCCCATACAGGATAAATCCAAGGAGAAACATGCCAAGACACATATTAATCAAACTATCAAAAATTAAATACAAAGAAGAAACATTAAAAGCAGCAAGGAAAAAGCAACAAATAACATACAAGGGAATCCCCATAAGGTTAACAGCTGATCTTTCAGAAGAAACTCTGCAAGCCAGAAGGGAGCTGCAGGACACATTTAAAGTGATGAAAGGGAAAAACCTACAACCAAGATTAATCTAACCAGCAAGGATCTCATTCATATTCGACGGAGAAATTAAAACCTTTACCGACAAGTAAAAGCTAACAGAATTCAGCATCACCAAACACTTTAGAACAAATGCTAAAGGAACTTCTCTAGGCAGGAAACACAAGAGAAGGAAAAGATCTACAGTAACAAACACAAAACAAATAAGAAAATAGTAACAGAAACATACATATTAATAACTACTTAAAATGTAAATGGATTAAATGCTCCAACCAAAAGACATAGACTGGCTGAATGGATACAAAAATAAGACCCATATATATGCTGTCTACAAAAGACCCACTTCAGACCTAGGGACACACAGAGACTGAAAGTGAGGGGATGGAAAAAGATATTCCATGCATATAGAAATCAAAAGAAAGCTAGAGTTAGCAATTCTCATACAAGACAAAATGACTTTAAAATAAAGACTATTAAAAGAAACAAAGAAGGACACTACAAAATGATCAAGGGATCAATCCAAGAAGAAGATATAACAATTGTAAATATATATGCACCCAACATAGGAGCACCTCAATACATAAGGCAAATGCTAACAGCCATAAAAGGGGAAATCAACAGTAACACAATCATAGTAGGGGACTTTAACACCCCACTTTCACCACTGGACAGATGACCCAAAATGAAAATAAATAAGGAATCACAAGCTTAAAATGATACATTAAATAAAGATGGACTTAATTGATATTTATAGGACATTCCATCCAAAAACAACAAGAGAGAATACATTTTCTTCTCAAGTGCTCATGGAACATTCTCCAGGATAGATCATATCTTGGGTCACAAATCAAGCCTTAGTAAATTTAAGAAAACTGAAATCATATCAAGTATCTTTTCCAACCACAAAAAAAGAGACTAGATACCAATTACAGGAAAAAATCTGTAAAAAATACAAACACATGGAGATTAACAATACACTACTAAATAACCAAGAGATCACTGAAGAAATCAAAGAGGAAATAAAAAAATTCCTAGGAATAAATGACACTGAAAACACGATGACCCAAAACCTATGGGATGTAGCAAAAGTAGTTCTAACAGGGAAGTTTATAGCAATACAATCCTACTTCAGGAAACAAACAGCCTAACCTTACACCTAAAGCCATTAGAGAAAGAAGAACAAAAAAACCCCAGTTAGCAGAAGGAAAGAAATCAAAGATCAGATCAGAAATAAATGAAAAACAAATAAAGGAAATGATAACAAAGATTAATAAAACTAAAAGCTGGTTTTTTGAGAAGATAAACAAAATTGATAAACCATTAGCCAGACTCATCAAGAAAAAAAGGGAGAATACTCAAATCAAGAGAATTAGAAGTGAAAAAGGAGAAGTAACAACTGACACTGCAGAAATACAAAGGATCATGAGAAATTACTACAAGCAACTATATGCCAATAAAATGGACAACCTGGAAGAAATGGACAAATCCTTAGAAAAGCACAACCTTCCAAGACTGAACCAGGAAGAGACAGAAAATATAAACAGACCAATCACAAGTAATGAAATTGAAACTGTGATTTAAAATGTTCCAACAAACAAAAGCCCAGGACCAGATGGCTTCATAGGCGAATTCTATCAAACATTTAGAGAAGAACTAACCCCTATACTTCTCAAACTCTTCCAAAATATAGCAGAGGGAAGAACATTCCCAAACTCATTCTACGAGGCCACCATCCCCTATACCAAAACCAGACAAAGATGTCACAAAGAAAGAAAACTATAGGCCAATATCAGTGATGAACATAGATGCAAACATCCTCAAAAAATACTAGCAAACAGAATCCAACAGCACATTAAAAGGATCATACACCATGATCAAGTGGGGTTTATCCCAGGAATGCAAGGATTCTTCAGTATACACAAATCAATCAATGTGATAAACCATATTAACAAACTGAAGGAGAAAAACAATATGATCATCTCAATAGATGCAGAAAAAGCTTTTCACAAAATTCAGCACCCATTTATGATAAAAACCCTCCAGAAAGTGGGCCTAGAGGGAACTTACCTCAACATAATAAAGGCCATATATGACAAACTCACAGCCAACATCATTCTCAATGGTGAAAAAACGAAAACATTTCCTCTAAGATCAGGAACAAGACAAGGTTGCCCACTCTCACCACTATTATTCAACCTAGTTTTGGAAGTTTTAGCCACAGCAATCAGAGAAGAAAAGAAATAAAAGGAATCCAAATCGGAAAAGAAGAAGTAAAGCTGTCACTGTTTGCAGATGACATGATACTATACATAGAGAATCCTAAAGATGCTACCAGAAAACTACTAGAGCTAATCAATGAATTTGGTAAAGTAACAGGATACAAAATTAATGCACAGAAATCTCTTGCATTCCTATACACTAATGATGAAAAATCTGAAAGAGAAATTAAGGAAACACTCCCATTTACCACTGCAACAAAAAGAATAAAATACCTAGGAATAAACCTACCTAAGGAGACAAAAGATCTGTATGCAGAAAACTATAAGACATTGATGAAAGAAATTAAAGATGATATAAATAGACGAAGAGATATACCATGTTCTTGGATTGGAAGAATCAACATTGTGAAAATGACTATACTTCCCAAAACAATCTACTGATTCAATGCAATCCCTATCAAACTATCAGTGGCGTTTTTCACAGAACTAGAACAAAAAACTGCACAATTTGTATGGAAACACAAGGCCCTGAATAGCCAAAGCAATGTTCTGAAAGAAAAACGGAGCTGGAGGAATCAGGCTCCCTGACTTCAGACTATACTACAAAGATACAGTAATCAAGACAGTATGGTACTGGCACAAAAACAAAAATATAGATCAATGCAACAGGATAGAAAGCCCAGAGATAAACCCACACACATATGGACCACCTTATCTTTGATAAAGGAGGCAAGAATGTACAATGGAGAAAAGACAACCTCTTCAATAAGTGCTGCTGGGAAAACTGGACAGCTACATGTAAAAGAATGAAATTAGAACACTCGCTAACACCATACACAGAAATAAACTCACAGTGGATGAACGACCTAAATGTAAGGACAGACATTATAAAAATCTTAGAGGAAAACATAGGAAGAACACTTTATGACATAATCACAAGATCCTTTTGACCTACCTCCTAGAGAAATGGAAATAAAAACAAAAATAAACAAATGGGACCTAATGAAACTTAAAAGCTTTTGCATAGCAAAGGAAACCATAAACAAGACGAAAAGACAACCCTTAGAATGGGAGAAAATATTTGCAAATGAAGTAACTGACAAAGGATTAATCTCCAAAATTTACAAGCAGCTCATGTAGCTCAATATCAAAAAAACAAACAACCCAATCCAAAAATGGGCAGAAGACCTAAATAGACATTTCTCCAAAGAAGCTGCAGCTCTGTTTACAATAGTCAGGACATGGAAGCAACCTAAATGTCCATCAACAGATGAATGGATAAAGAAGATGTGGCACATATATACAATGGAATATTACTCAGCCATAAAAAGAAACGAAACTGAGTTATTTGTAGTGAGGTGGATGGACCTAGAGTCTGTCATACAGAGTGAAGTAAGTCAGAAAGAGAAAAACAAATACCGTATGCTCACACATATTATGGAATCTAAAAAAAAATTAAAAAATGGTTCTGAAGAACCTAGGGGTAGGACAGGAATAAAGACACAGATGTAGAGAATGGACTTAAGGACGTGGGGAGGGGGAAGGGTAAGCTGGGACGAAGTGAGAGAGTGGCATGGACATATATACACTACCAAATGTAAAACAGATAGCTAGTGGGAAGCAGCTGCATAGCACAGGGAGATCAGCTCAGTGCTTTGTGACCACCTAGAGGGGTTGGATAGGGAGGGTAGGAGGGAGGTGCAAGAGGGAGGAGATATGGGGATATATGTATACGTATAGCTGATTCACTTTGTTATAAAGCAGAAACTAACAATGTCATTGCAAAGCAATTATACTCCAATAAAGATGTTAAAAAAAAAAGAAGTACATCTATGAGAAAGTGTACAAACCAGTTAATTTTTTGTTTGTTAGTTTTTTTGTTTTTTTGGTGGGGTTTTTTGGCTGTACCGCACAGCTTGTGGGATCTTAATTTCCCAACCAGGGACTGAACCCGGTTCATCACAGTGAAAGCCCCAAATCCTAACCACTAGACCACCAGGGAACTCCCTAGTCAGTTTCTGTTTGCACCTGTAGAAGCTAAAACACCACACAAATATCCACAAGATGGGGATATTCTCCTACCAAAAAAAAGAAAAAACAAACAAGCAAACAACCAAAGCGTTACTCTACTTTTCTTTGCCAGAAGTTAACAAAAGATGGAACAGGGCCGAACAAGACAAGAATGCGAAAACGATTCTGGCTGCTCAACCAACAGAAACTGTTCTCAATGTTTCTAATGAATTAATAGATACTAGTAAACGCTGTAAAGATAATTTTACTGAAAATAAAAATTAAGCAAATGATTACATCATTAGGCTTAGAGAAATCCTATGTTGTACTACCCAGAAGTTGCGTGGCTGAACCCTCATGTTCCCTAGTCATAATAAAAAGATAAATAAGAAACCATACTGATATCAAGGGCTTACTCAAAAAACTTCCAGGCCTAATGTATGTCACCGTTACCATCAGGTCATAACCCTGGGGGTTTCAATGCCAAGCTCTATCTTTTTCCCATCAGCCTGCAGCCGCTGTACTCTTCCCAGGGGTCCCAACCGACTTCTGGACTTGGTGTAAGTCATTCCTGTTGCATACTGGGGTTCACCACTGGCTATGAACCCCAGTTCCACCACCTTGCAATTTCCATCAACTGCATACCCATCAGATAGCCTGAGCTGATATCTTTCTTGGTTATCTACCTGGTACTTCAGTTCCTCCTGAAAAGACCTCTGCTGCTTCTTGCCCTCCCCTCACTCAAGCACTTCTCTGTACCTAAGTCCAAGTAGTCATACCCCACAACTTATGGATGGTCCCTTTCTGTGCTAATATACTACTTGCTTCACAATGGGCTAATACGTGTTAAACACTTAGAACAATGCCTGTCGTATTAAAAAAGGCTAACAAAGTTATTACTTGTGTTCTAACTCCTGGATTTGCAGTTCACCTGCTCGCACTCCACTACTCCAAGATGGGCCATGCATGGTGCTGTCTCCCCCGACTCACCATGCCCTGTGGAGCCCACATCCTGCTCGCCAGGCCAGACTTCCTCCTGAAGTTATAGCTGAGCCAGTCACCACCCAAGACCCACCACACCGAGCAGCCAGGCCATGTCCACACAACATGGCACCCCAAAATTTAAAATGTGGTTTATTTTTCAACCTAGTTAGAAGATGGTTTGAATTCTGGTCCTGCCTCCTACTTACTTATGATCTTATACAAGAGACTTCAGTTCTCTAATCCACAGTTTTCCATCTTTAAAATGAGGGTGCCTAAGAATGAGAAAGAGTTGCTATAAGATAGTGTAAACACATGCTTAACACACAATGAGTGCTCAACAAAGTACTTGCTTTTCACATTATTCCTAAGACAAGGATGCACATGACACATTTGAGGGGAAAAAATATTATCACAATTCAGAATGAGAATTCCACTTCTGGAAACCTGCCCTACAGATGAGCTCTAGCGGGTATGCATGGATGTGCCTGGAGAGGGTGTTCAGTATCTTTCAGAACAGGGAGAGAGGTTTTCATTAGCGTTTGGGCAATGTGTTCGTTTCCAAGGACTGCCATAAAATTACCACAAACTAGGGGACTTAAAACAGAAATTTATTCTCACCGTTACAGACACCACACGTTAAAAAAAAAAAAAAATCATCGTGTTGGCAGGGCTGCACACCCACCAAAGACTCTAAGGGGGAATCCTTCCCTGCCTCTTCCAGCTTCTGGGCGCTCCAGGCACTCCTTGGCCTTTGACTTCATATCCTTCCCAACTCTGCCTCTGTCTTTATGTGGCCTTCTCTTCCTCTCCCTGTCTTTTCCTCTTCTGTCTTGTAAGGACACCTGCGATTGGATTTAGGGCCCACTTGGTTAATCAAGGATGATCTCATCTTAAAATCCTTAGACGAATTACATCTGCAAAGACTTTTTCCAAATGAGGTCACCTTCCCTGGTTCCAGAGATTAGACTATGGACTTATCTTTTGGAGGCCACCCTTCAACCCACTGAAGGCTGGAAACCAGCTGAGGTGTTTATCACAGAGACCTGGTCAAATTGTGGAACATGATGGAATACTCCCAGCTGCGGGAGGGGCTGAGCAGGACTGATCTGCTGAAGGCGGCACCTGAGGATAGTGTTGGCAAAGGTGTTTGTAGAACAATGTGTCAAGTGGTACAATTTAAGTGGGAAAAAGGATATTCATGTTTTTTAAAACGTGTGCCTATTTGTGCAAAGAATTTTTTTTAAAGCAGGAAGAAACAGGAAACTGGTGGCTTCTAGAGAGTGGGACACCGCGAGAAGGTGACCCTTACTTTTCATATTATATCCTTCAGAATAGTTTGAGTTACCTGCTTGCCTACAGGATAACCAAGAGAGTTCTCTAAATGCAGGTTGTTACTACTACCTAGGATCTACCAGCAGGCCTGCACGAACTGCTACAGAAACAATGCGGATACAGAGAGAAGCCTGGAGACACCCTCTCTGACAGCATCTTCCCAGCCCCAGAGGCTTGCCCGCTTCACAGTTCCCTTCACAACCTGAAAGCCTCTCTCCTCCCAGTCTTGCCCTGAATATGCCTATCTGAATCATGTAGGTAATTGAACCAGACTTCAAATTTTAAAGCATAAATACCTATCTGGGCACACACACACACACAAATCTGATCCATGTATGTGCCGCAAATAGGGGATCATCAAGTTTCGCTGAGACGTTTTCCGTGTTTTTTAATCCTATAAAAGCCTTCTTTGTCTGCTATTTTCTGAAGAGTCACAAAGAATGCCTTGGAGATCCACAGCTCACCCTTTGAAAGGAGAAAGCATTTCTCGACCTCAGGTTCCTCCACCTGTAATGCAAATTTAATTAACACTCAACTAGGCCTCCTCAAGTTAACGAACTATTAGCCATCAGGGAGCCCCTGATCCTCTTAGAGGAACTTCCTCTGTTAGAGCGTCAAATGGCCTTTCAGGTCAAAAAACCACTAGGAATTTAAGCTTTCTCCATTTCACAGTGCATCAGGAGGTCACAACAGAAAAAGAACATTTCCTTCTAAATGACATTCTGGAACTTCCTTTTTCAGTGACTGTTTCTTGACCTCTGAAGTTTTCCATTCAAATAGTGACATTCTGCAATTGCAACAGCCCTGCCTTAAGGGCACATCCAGATAAGAGTTAATACAACTTCTTTTTGAGAGTTCCAGGAACTAAACCCTTTAGTGAGGCCTGCAAGGCAGCAGCTATGCATTGTTAGGGAAACTCACTGAGGCACAGGAACTAACTACTGCACATGCCTGCAGGGACCACAACAAGAGCCCTGCTCCCAGACCCTCCCACTGCTGTCAGGTGCGTCTTCCCAAAGCACAACCCTGATCCTGTGTCACTCCGGGCTTCCTGTTCCTTGCCTCCCAAGTGGAGTCCAGATACAGAGAGACAGAGAGACACACACAGAAACAGAGAGACACAAAGAAATGGATAAATAAAACTGCTTTCAAGGATTAATTTCTATGTCAGTTATTTGAAACAGAAGACTTTCACAGAAAGTACATTTTATAAGACAAAATATGATGTAAATATATATATTTTTAAAGATTTTATATTAAAAATAGAAATGCATTTGAGTGTGTTTTGAACCCAGATATAAAAAGAGCTTAGATTTAAGTAGGTGATAAACAAACAGATAAAGACATGGAAATTTTAAATAGAACTTCTGGAATTTTTCAAGGGCTTAAACAAATGAGGACATTGATTCTACTTCAAAATGTGGTCTGCCTTAATATAGCAGTATCATTTGTGTTATTTTCATTATCACTAGTCACAATTAGGGCTCTTTTTGGCCTACATTTGCAACGCAGAAAGAAAGGGCATCAGGTCAAAAAGAACAGTACTATATGGATTAAGAAGAACATTTCTTAAGAGGCAATCTATTGGGGAAGTAGCTGTAGTGCATGTAGTTAAAGAATTACAGGGGCTTCCCTGGTGGCGCAGTGGTTAAGAATCCGCCTGCCAACGCAGGAAACTGGGTTCAAGCCCTGGTCCGGGAATATCATATTTCGCAGAGCAACTAAGCCCATGCGCCACAACTACTGAAGCCCACGTGCCTAGAGCCCATGCTCCGCAAGGAGAAGCCACCGCAATGAGAAGCCACCGCAATGAGAAGCCCGCGCACTGCAACAAAGAATAGCCCCCACTCGCTCCAACTAGAGAAAGCCCACACGCAGCAACGAAGACCCAACACAGCCAAAAAAAAAAAAAGAATAAATTTTTTTAAAAAAAGAATTACATGCTGCATGGCACAGCCAAAACAAAAAAAAAGGCAAAGGATCTTTACAGGCATTTTTCCAAAGAAGATATACAAATGGCCAATAAGCATGTGAAAAGATGATCAACATTACCCATCAAGGAAATGCAAAGCAAAACAACACTGAGATACTATTTCACACCCACAAGGAGGGTTGCAATCAAAAAGGCAAATGATAACAAGTGTTGGCAAGGATGTGGAGAAAACGGAAACCTCACACACTGCTGGTGGGAATGCAAAATAATGCAGCCACTCTGGAAAACAATCTGGCACTTCCTCAAAAGGTTAAACATAGCGTTACCAGATGACCCAGCAATTCCACTCCTCAGTCTATACCTAACAGAAATGAAAATACATGTCCACACAAAAACATGTACACAAATGTTCATACAAGCATTATTCATAAATGGTCAAAAAGTGGAAACAACCCAAATACCCATCAACTAAAATGCGGCACAGCCATACAATGGACTATTATTTGGCAATAAAAAAAGATCAAAGTACTGATACATGGTACAACATGGCTGATTCTTTAAAGCATTAAGAATGAAAGCTAAGTGAAAGAAGTCAGTTACAAAGAATCACAAGGTGAATGAGTCCATTTACTTAAAATGTCCAGAATAGGCAGATCTATAGAGAAAAAGTACATTAGTGGTTGCCTAGGGCTGTCAGGAAGGGGAGGTAAAAAGGGGAATATTGCTAATGGGTATGAGAGTTTTTTCAGGGTGACGAAATGTTCTAAAATTGATTGTAGTGTTATTTTTCTGGGTTTTGTGAGTTTATAGCGTTTGTCATCTTTTTAAAATTTATAATTTGTTGTGATTTGTTCTCATTCTAAATAAATAGTCTCTTCTGTAAAAATAAATAATAAATAAGTTTCATCCACAAAATCAAAAAAAAAAAAAAAAGAATTACACAAACAAGGTTCCTAAGAAGCAAGAAAAGAGGTGACAGGGTCAAGTTGTAGATGATGCAGTCCATATGACACACCCTAGGTGGCGCCAGCGGTCTAGGATAGCCTGGTTGCCTTTCAGAGGGAGCTGGACTATACAACTGAGAGTGTAGACTGCAACTGGTCACTTCACCGTATGGATCCTTTTTAAGTCAGTAACAGAAGTATGTTATAGTACATATATCTATCACAAGTTTCACTCTAAAGGTTCACATTTTATCACCCAGAAAAAGTGGAAATGCTTCTGGATAATGACTACTAATCTCACATACATCCTATTAACACAGTATTTCCTAATATTTGTTCTATATTAATTCTTCAAATTGCCTGACTTGCCAAGAAATATAATCAGTTTAATTAAAAGAATTACCACATTCCCACCTGTTGGTTTTGTCATTTTAGCGCAATAACTGGAAACATCCAGCTTTTTGCTTCCTTTATCCTACATCTGTACTCCCATTTTATTGACTATGATAATTTCCATCCCATGTCCTGTGATTCTGGTTTACTGTTTCCTCCACTAGAATGTTTCATCCCTGAGGACAGTCTCACTTATTTATCTTTGTATCTCCTGCACCTGATACAAATTAACTGCTCAATTAACGTTGAATAAATAGTTTTAAAACAGTCAGAATATAGGAGAAAACAAAATTAACAGGTAAAATGAAAACGTAATTATCTTATCTCAAGACCACAGGAGGGTAAAAACACAACCTTACTGAACTGACTATACATAAGTCCAGTTTAGTGATGATTAACTACTTGTAAATTCCTACTTTTAAAAATAAGTATTAAAGGGCCTCCCTGGTGGCGCAGTGGTTGAGAGTCCGCCTGCCGATGCAGGGGATACGGGTTCGTGCCCCGGTCTGGGAGGATCCCATATGCCGCGGAGCGGCTGGGCCCGTGAGCCATGGCCGCTGGGCCTGCGCGTCCGGAGCCTGTGCTCCGCAATGGGAGAGGCCACAACAGTGAGAGGCCCGCATACCGCAAAAAGAAAAAAAAAAAAAAAGTATTAAAGATTTTCATTAAAATTAACTCAAACTCACCTTTGATTAAACTGTGACTATAAAATCTGATTAGATTATAAACATTTTGTTTTCCTTTGAACTAAAAATAATTATCTATATAAAGATTTATTGCTCCCCCAATTTTTCTTCAAATAGTTATTTCCACAATTATGCATCCCACAGTAAAGATACACGTACTCAAAGTGAGCTTGACCTTAACAACAGTGCTTCTGGTCACATCACTAGTATTCATCTTTCTCTCCAACAGCTTGGTTAATTTTAGGCAATTAATTGCTTCAAAATTCAGGTCTGCAGGCCTGTGTAAGTGTATGACTGCTTCATTAAAACTGTTGACTGCCCTGCAGAGGTCAAAAATGCAGCCTTTCCACTTCCTTGAGAGAAAATGTTGATTGTGTTCCCACCAGTTAACATCAGTTATGTGACCAATTCCAAGTTCATGATGTTATGACAGGGGTTATCACATTTCATGATGAATGAACAGACTCAATCATCTCAAGTATCCAGTTACACATAAATGTCTCCAAAATTTATACATCTAGATGGGACCTTCCCAGTTCCACTTATTTGCAACTGCATCCTGGGCATCTACACCCAAATGAACATCCTCCTGCAGGCAAACTCAGCTGCAAAACATCCAACAATGAATTCATCAGCTTCACCGCCTTCTGGGTTCCCCTTATCAGTGAACTGGTACCTCACTGCCCACATCCACCAAAAATCAGGTTTGAAAAGAATACACAATTTATCGGTATGACCTATATTACAGTTTCAACAGTTTTTAAACATTATCTCTGAGAGTAAAACTCAGGAATAACAATGCTTTCCTAAAACCAGATAAGCAAGTGGAAGAAACTCTGAATCACCCTTCATAATTATTTGGGATACAAGCAAAGCTAAGCTCCAAAAAAAGAACTTTCACCTAGCAATGCAGAAACATTCCAAGTGGGAAGAAGAATTGTGGCCTGGCCATTGGTTGGGTTTCTTATATGGGACAACCACTTAAGCCAAGTGATCTTCTTAAACTAGTCATGGCTGACTCTGCCCTCTTTCAAGACTGACAGCTTGCCCTCCCTATGTAACAGGGAGCAATACACCTCCCTATCGCTACCAGTTCATCTCCACTGGCAGAGCAGAGACACAAATCTCTCCCAACTACCCATAGTCAAAATATACACAACCTCCACCATACGCTTGATACTTTTTTTTTTTTTTTTTTTTTTTACTGTTGGTGTACTGGCTTAGAGTACCAGTAATCATTTCAACCACTCACAGAGGTTTAATATATTACCAAGAAATCAGAAAACTTTTAATTGCCTAATTCTGCTCACTAAAAATTCAATCGCTGAACATATATAATAACCTGAAAAAAAAAAGGCCCAATGTCTAGCAAAATAAGCACGTGTATATTAGAAAAAATGACCTTTAGAAGGATTTGCTTCCTAAAGCAAATCACTTTAAAGCACATGGAAATGACTTTTTATCAGAATACCATCCTATTCTAAGAAGTATGGATTATATCACTTGCTTAGAGTATTAAGTTTAATAACCCCCACTGAATAAAACACAACACCTAGTAAAATCAGTAAATTGGTAACAGGCAGCTGGATAACTTCAAAGTCAGATGTGGGTTCAAACACACTTCAGACCATTTTAATGGTGCAGTTTTACAGTCCATCCTTCTTGCGTCTTGCCAAGAAGGTGGGAAGGAATTTTTCATAAATGTAATTCCAGTATAATATTCATAGCTGAATAATGTCAATTCTTTGATGGGACCAAATGTTTTTTGCAGCTATCTCAGGATAATTTAAAGTTATACTAATAACTTTACTGCACTTCAAATTTTAAAGTTGAAAAATCACAAGGCAAGTTAATTAGTAAGAAACCAAAATATATACCTAATATTTACTGTTATTTCAGAAGTCAGTTCTCTCCAGCCCTTACCTGTTACTTGAAATTCTACTGCCTGAAAGAAATGGGAGACTAATGAGAAGAAAATGGTAGCTAAAAAATAAAAATAAAAAAAATCATTTTTGCCCTTGGGTACATCAGACCTGATTTGCAGCCACGATTACTCTTGATCAATTCTTGTATGTTAATGAAGTACCAACATATTTAAATATTTAGTTCAGGACAGCATATTGTACGTTCAATCTACTTTTTGAAGTCCTGTGAAGTCAAGTATAATTGATGCCTCAATTGCCAGTTTCAGATCATCTGCATCTTGACTTCAGACCACTAGCTCACTATAGGAATAAAATGTGCACTCCATTACTTCTTGACCACCAAGAAATAATGGAAAAAGTGGCAACAACTTACCTATTACTGTACAACTTACCAAGTACTTTCACATATCTTGCTTACAACACTGAACTCAGCAAAAATGGACAGCTGATGTTTTGGAGCAAATTTGGAGACTGAATCAGATTTAATTATTTCAAAACTTCCAAAAACACTAAATAAAAAAGGCGACATAAAGAAAAAAGAAATGTAAAGTCCACTTCCTCAAAAAGCTTGGCAATTCTCCTAATACACTGACTTTGGCACAACAGGAAAACTTAGAAAAAGGAGTGATTTCTTGTTTGAACGCAATACTGAAAAGGAACACAAAATTGATTCAACTCCCACTGGTTATTTCTGAGATTATCGAAGTATAAGCACACAGCAGTACTTCACGGTTAAGGAATAATCTGTTGAGATGTATCTGATACACAGAAAAACCACCATGACACCAGTCAATGATTAAATCAAGAATGAGGAAAGACTAGTGATTAGAGCTTTTCTGCCTGGTGAAACTATTTCTCTAATTTCTTCCTCCTACCTCTGTGCACTTTCCCATTTGCCATTCTCTCCTCAACCCACTGCAATCAGAGAATACCTCGTCTCTCCACAACCACTACCCTGGCCAGTACCAACAAGGACCACATCATTGCCAATTCCAACACCATGTTTAGTCGTCATGTTGCCCCCTCTGTGTTGACACTAGTGCCGATCCCTAAATGTCTCTGGATCGCCAATCTTTGGACACATAATAAGAGTACATGTCCTCACTCCCTTTGAGGTGAGGCAGGTCCTATGATATCACTTATGCCAATGAAATGTGAAAGCAAAGAACATGGGCTGAAATTTTGAAAGCTAGTACCTGGGTCTCCCTAACTTTTCCCCTCTGCCATGGCAACAAGCAATGTGTCAGAGAGTGAAAAGTACCCAAGTTCTGTCAACTTAGTTCCCTAATTACCTCAATAGCCATGGCCCAGGGGTGATTAAGTAACACAGAGCCCAAAGCAACCTATGATGGGTATTTGCATGAACCAGAAACAAACTTGTTATTTTTTATTTTATTTTTTTTGTGGTACGCAGGCCTCTCACTGTTGTGGCCTCTCCCGTTGCGGAGCACAGGCTCCAGACGCGCAGGCTCAGCGGCCATGGCTCAAGGGCCCAGCCGCTCCGCAGCATGGGGGATCTTCCCGGACCGGGGCATGAACCCGTGTCCCCTGAATTGGCAGGTGGACTCTCAACCACTGCGCCAACAGGGAAGCCCCAAACTTGTTATTTTTAAGTCCCTCAGATGAGTTGAGTTTTGTTATATCATAACCTAGCCTATGCTTGAATTCTTTCCTCCTTTGCATTAGCTTGCAGGACCACACTCTTCTCCTTCTTCTCTTGCCTTTACCACTGTTACTGGTCCTGCTCCAAAACCCACTAGTCAGCTCATCTCTTGGATGCTGTGCGAGGCAGCCTCAAAGATGGCGCCCAATGACCCCTACCCTCCTGGTATTCAGGCTCGTGTGTAATCCCCTCCCCTTGAGAGGGGGCAGACAGTGAATCATTTCAAGTCATTACAGCCAAAGTGATAGGATGTCACTTCTGCTACTAATTTGGCTTCTATCTTGCTCACTCTGAAGGAAGCCAGCTAGTTACCAAGTTGTGAGATGCCGTACGGAGAGGCCCAGTCATGAAATGGGAAGGAGGCCTTAAGCCAACAGCCAGCAAGGAACCAAGACCTATCTAAAACCACCTGAGTGTCCTTGGAAGTGGATCCTGTCCCGTCAATCCTTCAGACAAGACCACGGCTTCGACCAACAGTTTGACTACAGCCTTACAAGGTTTTGAAACAGAGGTACCCAGTTAAGCTGCACCTGGAAACCTGACCTACAAAAATGGAGATAACATGTTTATTGTTTTAAATCACTAAATAATGACGGCATCATTTGGGATAATTTTGTTATCTAACAATAGATAACTAATGCAGATTGAGGCATTTCTTTTTCCCCTACTCTCTATATAGGTAGGGCAATTTTATTCTTTTCTGTGGTATTAACTTCACAATAATCACTCCTGAATCTCTATTTTGAGCACTGGCCCCTTTCAAACGCCCTACTAGATATTTTTGCCTGAAGGTCCACACATCTCTTCAACCTCCGCAACTGATACCTCCTCCACTCAACTGCTTTCTGTCCCTGGTAATCCATACGTCAAATGACGTCCAAGCCTTCCCCTTAGCACCCCAGCCAGAAACCTAAGAATCAGCCTGGACTGTCCCTCTCCCTTACTTCCTATATCCGATTACCAAGCTTTACCAATTTAGTTCAGGACCACAGTACCTCTTTCCCAGGCATCTCCCTCTGCACCCACACCCCAATCTCTCATATTCATAGTCTTAGTCACTGTGACCTCTCTAAACAGCAGAGACTACATCCCTCTCCTGCTAACAATATTCCAAAGGTCTGGGATATGAAACTCCTGTCTCCGAGCCTGGAACCCAACGCCTTTGATGATGAGCCTGGTCTTCTAACATTCCCACCAACTTCACGATCAAGTAACATTCGTAGTCCTCCCAACTCAGCCTGCTCTGTCAGGCTTCTGGTCCTGTGCACCCCTGTACCGTTTCCTCTTAGCTCACACACTCACCTGCCCCAGGCTGCTCAGTGAACTCCTACCCAGCCTTCAAAACTACTCAGGCTTTACTGCTTCTCTAAAGCCTTTCCTGATAACCTCCCAAGAGTAAATTATTCCTCTACTCACCTATCACTGTGCTTAGCAGACTGTACTCTATTTTTTTATATGCCTCTCTCCCTCCTTTGAGTCTCTCACCTGAGAACCTCTAGCATCTAGCACAGATCCCAGCCCACAATAGGATATAACAGTGTATTAGACAGAATTTTATTAGATAGCCTAGGAACACTCCTCAGTGTTCAACTCAATAGTGGCTTGAGAATCAAAAGGATCAAAAATATAAGAAACCACCTTCAACCTTCGTAAAAACCCAAAATCCCAACCCCGTGCTCAGGCACCCCTCTGCCGCCTCTTTTGCTAGTATCCCTAAGCTTTTGTCCCATCCTGTCCTCTGCCCCCAGAGTCTTTCCGAAAATTTCACTCAATGTGATGCTCCACCTGCCAGAGCACAGAACAATTCAGATGTTTCTATTAAGGCAAAAAAAAAAAAATTATTTCTCCCTTTTCAGTGTTTTTAAAACCTGCACACAAAGTCCTACTTAAGATATGTTAAGGATACCTAAAATAAGGTGTATTAACCACTCAGTCTTTGCTCCTGTTATCTAGCTAGTTCTTAAAGTAATTCCTAACAGGCAGGTGGGACTATAGGCAGAGGTCCTCCACTCTGGCCGTAAGGAATTTTGGCAAAAATATTCACTCCTCGGGCTCTACCCAGACCTGTTGAACCCACCATGGAAGTACAGTCCAATCAGGTATATTTAAATAAGAGTCCACAGGTGTTCCTGATGCATAGCAAGGATGTGAACCGTTGTTTTATAGCATCTCTCATTCAACCTAGTAATTAGATAATGAGGGGAAACCAAAGAAACGAACTGTCTGTGTCAAGATCTTACAGCTACTGGCCAGCCCAGAGTTCTGATCTGGTTCCCCGACCACTACACAGGTGTAATTCCCCCAAACCATACTGCCTTTGCTACTGGGGCCTGCTGTGAGCTAACACCACAACGGAGACACAGGAGGAAGGCACAGCCCTGCCTTCAAGGATATGCTTGCAAGAAATCTATAAATTAGGAGTGAAGGAGCCAGTTGGAACATGTTTCTTCCATGAGCTGTAAGAATAAACCGAAGACTGGAACAGAGGCTCTGCTTCTTGTAAATTAGGTGTGGTCCTCAGGCTCTGGGGAAGTTCCCAATGCAGGCTAGCAAGTCTAGGCATTCTCTTGGCACAAAACTACTCAACAGTGAAGAGGTATCCACTTAGGTGGGGAACTAGGCAGGCATCAATTGAAGGGCTTCTTTAAGCAAAACCCAGCCACACTTGAAGTGAGCATCTGTGGCCACCAGCCACAGCTAGCCACCCACCACCTAAAACAAGCTAAGAGGTTCCATCTTCCCAGACAGGCACGCCTCCCCAGTTTATTTTAGCCTTCGCTTAGGGCCATAGTCACCTTGCCATGGCCCTAAGCAAACGATCCTTGTCAGGGCAATAACCAAAGCCAGACAGAGAAATGACAAACTATTCCAACAAACTTTTCAAAGAGAGGGGAAAAAAAAAGATATTTCTGAGTTTATTTTTTGTGGGCAGCTGGAAAAATAAATAAATCTACCAAATACCAACACTTCTCCAAAAGTTTTCTTGCCAGGACCATGATGACTGGTGTTAAGAATGCAAGTTTCCGGCAGAGAGAATATGACACATCACTGAGTCAAAGGCAGGTCCAGCCCCGGCTGAAAATCTTTGTCAGAACTGGGTTATGCTTTCACCATAAGAAGTTTAAAATGAGAGCAATGGTGAAGTCCCATCAATGACTCATTTTCCCACACGCTATGCTCACCTTTCAACATGATCAACAGACCAAGTTTCCCATGACCTTCCTTTAGGTTGCAAGCTGTTTCCGGCATTTTGGAGGGTAGTGGCTCAGATTCTAAGGATGTCTCCAGCACTGTGCTGACCTATTCCCCACCAGGAACCCAGAGCAATTAAGATTGCACAAAACAGTAATGACAGTAAAAATTTGTGGACAAGAAAGAGGGAGCTAAGAGGCAAAGAGTGCAAGTACACTGTATTCATTCTTCTCCAACTTTTAAGAGAAGACTGGTCTATAAGCTGACGTCTGTGCTGTGGGAACCTAAAGCTATGATGCTTGAGAATAATCAGTCCTGATCCAGGACTTCCAGACTATTGCACGTGTGCATATGCGTGCTTGAGCACCTGCGCACTCTCACACACACGCTCCTTCCCTCTCCGTGGGTTTCAAGGGCAGCAGAATCACTGTTACCTGCTTCCTCTTCCCTCTTCTTCCCAGGGAAGCCTAAGGAAACAGCAGGAACTCTGGGGCAAGCAGTTGCGACTTTCTAGGAGGTGACACCATCCTCCAGCCCAAAAGGAACTGTCCAGAGTGAATGGCAGGCATGGGTGCTGACCCATGGAGGTTGGGAGCTGCGGGATTAGAGGGGTGTTTCCATGAACAGGAGGAGGAAGAAGAGCCCTCAGCGTAGTGGCAGGAGGGAATCAGTGCACAGAGCCCGCAGCCTCCTTCCCCTCCTCAGTTCAAACTGTCAGAAACCAGGCCTTGAGCGGGGCCGTCCTCCCAGGGCAGCAGGGATACCTCACAAGTAAACAGGGAGAAGGATCCATCTTGAACCATCCTGTTCTGTGCTCTGCCCTGAACACAGTTCAAAGGCAACAGTAAAATTTAAGTTAGCGTAACTTCTAGAGCAAAACGACCTCAGCCTCAAACAAAATCTCCTTCACAGTGGTTTCTGAAATAAATCTTTATCAGAACACAAAAGCATTCATTCCCTGTATATGGATAGCTAGAAAAAGTGAACACTGATATGAATCACAGGTTAGCAAACATTTTTGAATAAAGGCCACAGAGTAAATATTTGAGGCTTATGGGCCAAGAAGTAATAAAGGATATTATATTTAAACAACAAAAGAAAACCTCCCACACATTTGCCAAAACTTGAAAAATATAGGACAATTATTTGTAATATAAACCTCCTAATGTGAAGAATGATATCCTATTTGGGAGATGACAATTTGCTTAACTGGGGTTCAGAGTCAGTGCCCCTTATCAAAATCAACTGTGAACGTTAATCTGTCAATGCTGATCTGTAATGCAATTCTACATATTTCATCTCTGAAATGTCTTTTCACACTTATAGGCAATACCAAATACTTATTATATCCATGAGCAGAGGGTTTTAGTTAAGTATATTCATCATTTGGGTGGCATTTAAGAAATTCGGTTAAATGCTTCTCTTGATATTTTCCTTTTAGCATGTCATTAGATTGCAGATTCTTCACTTCCAATTGAAATTAGGTGGAAGTTCCTGATTTTCACAGTTAAATGGATTTTGAAATATGGAAACTTCCTTTGTCCTTGCATTGAGGTCTGAAAAGCAGTACTGGTACTTAGTTTAAGAAAATGTATTTGCTACAACCTTGTTTGGGAACAGAGATCTCTTCATTTTTGACAGTACAGGAAATACATAAAGCAGCTTGACATTACTAGTGAGATGACAACCAATATTGTTTGACTAAATGACAACTTCAATATTAAGTTTCACCTATAAGTGTTGCTTTGCCTTGTAGTTTTATGTTGAATTCACTATCAACTCTTCAGTGAAAGCCTAATGTCCAAAGCCATTCAATGCTCAATAATGGTGGCTAAAGGCAATTCTTCCTTTTAAGAATTTTCACCTCAGCCCTGGGCTTAAAGATTTTTGTGAAGAACACACACACACTTTTACCATATCAGGCCATCAAACTGTTTGTGCAGTAAGGCAAATGAGGATATACAGCTTCTGTTTTTTGACAAAAATTCATAGAGTTGACCAACATTAACCTAAGAGAACAAATGAAGTTCACTAGCATCACTTGTTCAATAGCACAAGACAAATTCTAAGTATCTGCAAAGTCCTGGTGATAAAAACAGCGAAAGGCTTTAAATACCTTACATTTCCAAGAGCTTTGTAGATTTATCCAACTAAGCCTTTTTCTGCTTTACACGAACCGGGTTGGCCAAAAAGTTTGTTCCAGTTTTCCATAACATCAAGACCCGAACGAACTTTTTAGCCAACCCAATATTTTTATCATCATCGATCCTAAACCACCTTAGCAGATTCCACTTCAAACTGTACTGAATTCGTATTCTCTTCATTTTTTGGAAAATCTTATGTTCTATACAGACTATTCAGAGAGGCTAACTTTTCTGTCACTTCAAACTCTGTGCTGACCCCTCAGGAAAACAGCAACTGAGTGGTACTGGTACTATTTGTCAACCCATCAAGAGCCAAGGAAAACCAGCCAAAACCATTTGCCTTGTTAATTAGCTACTGACATTGAGCCCAAAGACCTCAACTCCTTCAGCAACAGTTCTCTCCTCAAGACTAAGAGTTTGAACGATTTTGTTCTCTCAACACATTTCTTCAGCTGCTGCAGTAAAACATGTTTTCATTAACTCACCGTCAAACAGCTTTTCTGGCTTGGCTAACAAACAAGCCACTTGGAAACTTACACTGGCTGCACCTCATTTTCAGTTTTTATTTTTGGGAAGAAACTGCTGTTATGAGATACTGGGTTTTAAGTCTTCCCATTTTTTACTGTCACATTCCTGTGCGTTGGGCATATTGTAATGAGTGCTCAATCTGCTGATGGAGATGTATATTCGTTTAGGGCAGTTATCTCGTCGGCATGTAATAACTAAGATGCTCTGCCATCTCACCAGTAATAAAGTAACCTACACTCCACTGTGCCTTTAAAGCACACCACTCACAGCCCGCTTTTCTCCTCTCTCCTTGTTTTGACATCAAGGATATGCACTGATAAATAAAGTGTCACTGTAAAGCCATACACGTGACAGTGAACACTGTTGAGTGAGAACTTTACCACTGATTTGCAGTGCACAGAGCGGCAGTGCTAGGTGACAAGGGTGCTCTCCACAGCCTCTGTCACAACTCCTCAACTTTGCTGTTGCAGCGAGAAAGCAGCTATAGACAATATATAAACAAATGAGCATGCTGTGGTCCAGGAACACTTTACTTCTGGCAAACCTCGTGAAATCTGAGTTTCATAAATTTTTACATTATATGTCATAAAACGTTACTCTTTTGATTTGTTTCCATCACTTTAAGATGAAAAAACATTCTTACAGGCAGTACAAAAACAGGAACTAGCCATTGATTTACACCGATGGATTTGGATCCATCAGCAAGGTTACGTCAGCATCATACTCTTACCCTTTCCATTTGAGGAAGGTGGACAGAAAGCAGAATGCCACTGGGTCCATGAGGGAGTAGACATGATGACAATATAGAATGAAGAAAAGAGGGGGATTAGAGATGCCACTGATAAACCTTGTCCATTTCATAGTTTTGCTCAGGTCTAGTCCATTTGCCTTCAGAGAAATTTCGAATGACAAGATCCCTGATGCCTGATTACAGGTCTGGTTGTTATTACAGTAACCACCACCATCTATGGACTAACGTCCCAGGCAGTGACCTTGGAGTTTTACATTTAAATCCTCTCTATACAGTTATGACATTGGCGATATTATTCCCCAATGAGAAAACTAAAGTTCAGACAGGTTACATGATTTCCCACCAGTCCTACTACTGGTAAATAGCAGAGCAAAAATATGAACTCTGGCCTGTCTGATCCTTAACACTGCTGTGGACAGCCTGAGTAGGGCACCTGGGCTGTCAGGGAAGTGAGCTCAAGGAAATAGCAAATGAGGCCAGGAAAAAAAAAAGAAAAAAAAATCAGTCCTTTAGCAAAGAATGGCCCCTCTAACTGGGAAAGTCATTCTCTTTGACCAAAACTGAGGCTTACTAGGGGCAGACATGGTTCAAAGAAGAGAGGAATTGGGTTCTCATCAAGCCAGCCACACCCTGTAAAAGCAGGTATAGAACAGCACAGCCTCGTCACCTCCTCCTGGTAAGAAAGGCAAATGTGTAGGTCACATGCAGAGGCACCTGGCTTTGGATGAGCATGGTTTCCATCCCTCCTGGGTGACTGCTCCAGGGTCATGGGCAGTAGAAGAGGGAGGGGAAAGTGTTTATCCAACTTGACTCCTCCCCCATCCCATTCCTGGCCCCTTCCATCTTCCTTAACAGACGGGCCTGGGAACCTGCCAATAAGATAAAGATCGAGTACCCAACTCTCCCCAGTAGCTCCACCTGGATGGATGAAGGAAGCCTTGGTTAGAATGCTAGAACTTATTAAGGAAAATTATCATAGGTCATTAATACCTTAATGTTAGTTTTCTAAACTTTTATCAAATTTCTAGTTGCCCTAGGTACTTAGAAAAGAGAAATATTAATGGTTGTGGGGAGAGCAAACAGGTTGGAGAAGTACATAAAAAGGTGCAATTTGATCTAGTTTGATGTATGCTTCGAAAAAGTAGGATTTGGAGAGACAGAAGGAACACATGACAACATTCCAAGGAAGAAAACTGCCCTAAGTCAGAATGAGGCTAAGCATTAGGGTCACAGATAGAAAGTATGAAAAATGATGCTGGAGAAACAAAGTGGGCTTAAGGCAGTCAGAGTAACATGAATTTAAGACTACAGGAACTAGGGCCCCAAAGAGTAGGGAAATACTTCAAAACAAGATCTGGGGAGCTATCAGATGTAGCATCTGTAGAAGAGATAGATCCAGTTGAAGGGGTTAGAATCAGAGAAACCAGAAAAAACCTATAGTGGTAGTTAGGAGAAATATTGTCTCTCTTGCTTCTGCAAGTCTTCTATCAGCTTTTCTTCTGGATGATCTTTTCAAGGATTCTGGATAGCCCCCAGACTTGGAAGACAATGTCTCCCTGTGGGGCAAAGGGCTGATGTGTTTTCTGTCCAGGAAAATGAAAAGAACATCTCCCTCTGGGGCAAAGATTAGGCAAGGTTTGCTAGAGCTTCTTGTAGAGAATGAGATTTTCTGAGCTCAGGCTTCCCTGCCTGTGACACAAACCCACCAAGTCAGTAGCATCTACCTGGGCATTTCCCAGTGGGACTTAGGGGCTATGGGGAATCAATGTGAACATGAAAGTACTGCCACCTGCTAGGCTGTGAGTAATAAAGTCCTCTCTCTGACTTAGGATTCTCGTGTCTTCTATCAGCATCCATGAAACTGTGGGAGGGTAATTTGTTAGCTTGTGATCAGGATAAAATCTCAAACTCCTCAGTTCTTGAAAAACCACCACCAGACTGGTGTCTCAGTGTAGCAGATTTGCAAGATTCAGGTCAACAAGTATAAATCAAATGTTTTTCTATATATTAGCAGCAACTCGTTGGAAAATTCTATTTAAAACTCTATTCCATTTACAGAGTGAAAAATCATATAACACTTAGGAAAACATTTAACAGAAGATATTTTAAAATGCCAATCTGAAAATTATAAAACATAATTGTAGAGACATACCATGTTCATGAATTGGAAGAATAAATATTACTAAGGTGTCAACTATTCCAAATTGATCTATAGCAACAGTTTTCTATCTCTGTTCTCAGGGCTCCTTTGACACTTTAAAAATAACTGAACATCCCCAAAAGCTTCAATTTATGTGAGTTATATGAACTTTACCACTTAAAATGAAAAAAATATTTTAAATGATCACTCATTAAATGCTAACATATTATAAAAATTCATTCTTCTAAAATAAATTTTAAGTGAAAATATTTGCATTGTTTTACATTTCTGCAAATATTTTTAATATTTAACATAATACAAGATAGCTGGATTTTCCTACCTGCTTCTGTATCTAATCTATTACAATATCCCATATTACATAGCCTCTGGAAAACTCATTGTAAACTCCTGAGAGAATAGGAGCAAGAAAGCAAATAATGCCTTAGTATTAGGAAAACAGTTTTGACCTGGTAAATGTCAGGGTTTCCAGATTCAAGAGAATGCAAACTGTAACCCCACTGGGCTTTAAAAAATAAATATGGCAAGCTGATTCTATCATTTATATGGAAATACAAAGGGTCTACAAACATCAAAAAACAGTTCTGAAAATGAACAAATTTGGAAGATTTACAGAATTTGATTTTAAGACTTACTTTCGAAACTATAGTATTCAAGACAGCATGGTTCTAGCATAAGGAGATCAACAAATAGATCAAGAGAATAGGCTAATAATTACCACAAAGCAGAGGAGATATAGTTGACTGATTTTTTATTAAAAGGTGCCAAAACATTCCAAAAGGGGAAAAGAGCCTTCTCAAAAAATAATGCTGGAACTAGACATCAGTATGAGGGGAAAAAAAAAAAAAATGAACCTGGGTCCTTACCTCACACTACACACAACTCAAAAGTTAATCACAGACCTAAATGTAAAAGTTAAAAGTATAAGGCTTCTAGAAGAAGTCACAGGAAAATATCTTTCTAACTTGGGGATAGGGAAAGATTTCTTAAATAGCACACAGAAATCAACCATATAAAAACAGATGAATTAGACTTCGAAATAAACAACTCCTGCTCAAAGACATTTTGAAAATTAACAGACTAGCCACAGATGGGAAGAAAAAAGGCAGTGTATGTGTGACCAAAGACTGATATCCAAGATATGTAAAGAATTACAACTTAATCAGGGAAAAACTCAGTAAACAAATGGGCAAAATACTGAACAGACATTTCACTAAGGAAAATACAGATGGCCAATGTGTGCACTAAAAACCATTCACCATCCATAGTCATCAAGGAAATGCAAATGAAAAACACAGTGAGATACCACAATACACTAAGGAAGATAAATATTCAAAAGACTGACAATATCATATGTTGGCACAGATATGGAGCAACCAGAACTCTCACATCCACTCTTAGTGGGAGAGTCAAATAGTAAAACCACTTTAGAAAAAGGTCTGACAGTTTCTTACCAACCTAACCAAACACCTACCTTGCTACACAGCAATTCCACTCTTAGGTGTTTAACCCAACAGAAGTGAAAGCATATGTCCACGCAAAGACTAGAAACAATCCCTTGGTATTCAACAGATGAATGGGTAAACAAACTGGTGGATTATACAAAGGAATACTACTCAACAATGAAAAGGAATGAACTACTTATTCAGATGATAGTATGAATGAATCTCAAAAACAGTACAGAGAGTAGAAGAAGCCTTATAAAAAGGGTATACACTGTATGATTCCATTTATACAAAGTCTTAGAATAGGGAAAACTAATAATGAAAAGAGCAGAAGAGCAGTTTTCTCTGGGGTAGAAAGTAGGATAAGTGGGAAAAGGCATGAAGAGACCTCCTAGGTAACATGTATACATTTCCCAAAATTCAAAGGGCACATGTAAGAATTGTGCTTTTCAGTGCATGTAAAATTTACATTTAAGTGATAAGCAAAGAGTGACCTCTACTTAGTGACACGTATGCTAAAGCATTTACAGGTAAAAACATACTGATGATGTACCATCTTAGTCTGAAAAGCATCAAGAAACCAGGATGGACTGATGGATGAACACTGTAGTTCCAAGGTAGAAGAACCACTATGAGATTTGTTAGGAAAATGAAATTATTCATAAATATAGACTAAATTATACTCCATAACCACTTTGGGGAATAATTAGGGACAAAGTAATCAAAGTGAAAGGAACATGCCAACCAAAACTAGTAGTTCCTCCAACTCAGTACCAGGCAAAAAGCCCCTTGTTATTGTTATACGATCTAATATAATCCAGTACTTGGCTACAATTCATTTTCAGTTTTCATTTGTTCAACTGTCTCCAAGAGCCATTTCAGAAAAAAAATTATAAAAATATCATTTTTATTTTTAAAAAAGCTGCCACACACAATAAAATTCCAGCTGCTGTAAAACATGAGTTTTTTAAAAATGTAAACACTACATTTTAACTTGAAAACCAGAAGCCTTTCTGACCTCCTAACTTTCTTTTGAAAATGAAAATAATCCTCCTTCTGATCACTTTGCTATTGAAGACCACAAATATTTCAGTTTTATCCATCAGAAACACATTTCCAGAAAAAAAGTGAATTTTAAATTCAGTGCTACAAATGGCATGTAAAAGTTCCCTCCCCTCTCTGCCCCGCCCCCGCATACATCACAGTCACACACACACACACACACAGACCCTCAAGATCATTTACACACAAGCCCAAGTTAAAATGTAAACCTTGGGCTTCCCTGGTGGCGCAGTGGTTGGGAGTCCGCCTGCCGGTGCAGGGGATGCGGGTTCGTGCCCCGGTCTGGGAGGATCCCACATGCCGCGGAGCGGCTGGGCCCGTGAGCCATGGCCGCTGGGCCTGCGCGTCCGGAGCCTGTGCTCCGCAATGGGAGAGGCCACGGCAGTGAGAGGCCTGCGTACCGCAAAAAAAAAAAAAAAAAAAAGTAAACCTTAATGGCAAAATAATTGTGCCATTATACTTAGTGCTTAAACTATTCCCAATAAGAAGCAAAAGCAACACGTTACTAAAATCCACTTACCCTGAATGCATTTATTCCTACAGATATTAGAATTAAATATCTGTGTGTGTTCTAGGACTAGTGAACTTTAAAAGGGGTGAGTCAAAAGAAAAGAGATCCGTATTACCATTGTCATTTAGCCTCTCCACATTTATTTCCTCTCAACCTGCTTTTCACAGTTTCAGAAACCCAAATTCTCAACCATCATGCACCAGCCTGTAAACTAACTTAAATAATCCCTGGTTTTAAAACTTGAACAGTAGAAGGGTAAAGCATGTGGGAGTGAAAGTCTGCAGTTTAAAAATAGGCCTATGTGCACAGTCCAAAGTCAGCTTGCAAGAGAGGAACTATGAAGAATTTCTAATACTGCCTGAACCAACATCTAGAAGAAGTTGGATTTCTTTTTCCAAGCTTCTCTTGCCTATTTTCTTTTTTAAAGAACTGAATGAAAGGCCAGTCTGCCTGCCAGAAGTCTAGGAATAGACTGTCTTCATATTTGCCATAGACGTATCTGAAGTCTTGAAGGCATTTCTCCATTTTTCAGGGATGTGTCTGATTTATATTCAGAAATTCACACCATTTTCCTCTGTCTCGGTGAAAAAGCTTTTATGCTCTTATTTTATTGCCCCCAAGTTAGTTTCAAAAATCCACTATAATTATATGCTGAATGAAAAACATTCTCCCCTCCTGCAAAATCATCTTACGATTTCCTTACCTATCTGGTATATGAAAATGTGGATACCCCTAACTGAAAGTATCCCTGTACATTTCCCACCTCTTTAGACCCAGACTTCCTAACCACAAGCCTCTCAAATCTGAAGGCTAAGAGTGAGAGTGTTTGGCTCAGCTGTTTTAGTCCTAGAGGGGTTCTCTGTCTTACATCTAGATTTTTCAGTTCAACCGCTACACTGGGCACTGTGGTCCTAGCAAGTCTAAACAAAAAAAAGGAGTCCCTTTAAGGTGTTTGAAATTAGATCCCAAGGCTCACTTGAGGTTTCCACATTCATTCTTTTGATTTATGGGTCTCATTACTGGGGATGGCTGAAATAGCTCTCTTCTTTCTATCCACCAGTGGCTTCAAAGCACTGTACGCTTGGTTACCCAAGTACATTAAAACTAATTTAAATCATCTTAAGCACCAGTGTGCTCAACAAACCAGAAAAGACCCTGGAATCCAAAATATATGGTCACATTTTATACTTAACGGGACACAAAGTAGCAAATCCATCAACATAATGGTATGGCTTGTTATGGGCACAGGCAAGACACTTCTTAAACATTGTACTACCTAATTCTGCCTTTTAAAGATGAAATTCACATCATCCTTCAGCTCCTGAAAGGCAAACTTAAATTAATGATGACCACTTATAAGGATAACTCCAAGTGACCGTGAATGTGTATGGCTGTGAGAAGACAAATGCCTGTATTTGTGTAAACCACAGGTAAAATTAACAATCTGGCAGCATTTTCCATCTTCTCCTTGAAGCATAGTCATTTCAATGCACACGTCATGTCACTTCCTGAGCTTAAAAGGAAATGCTTTTTCTCTTGCTACACTTACACTAAACTGACATTCTCAAAATAAAATAAAAATAGGAACAATTGAATTACTATCAGTTAAACAGAGTTTCTGGAATCAAAGTATAACCAGGGTTTCCCTGGTGGCACAGTGGTTGAGTCCGCCTGCCGATGCAGGGGACACGGGTTTGTGCCCTGGTCCGGGAGGATCCCACATGCCGCGGAGCGGCTGGGCCCGTGAGCCATGGCCGCTGAGCCTGCGCGTCCGGAGCCTGTGCTCCGCAACGGGAGAGGCCACAACAGTGAGAGGCCCGCGTACTGCAAAAAAAAAAAAAAAAAAAGTATAACCAAAAAACTTGACACTGCTTTTCTGTGCTAAAAATCATATCAAAATACGAAATTCAATAAAAATTGCTTCTTAATGTGCTATTAATAAATTATCAACTTGAAATGCAGATACGCAAAATTGATCTTGTGTATTTATTATATAGCAACTATGTATGATTCCATATCTAGAAAAATATTCCAGAACATTCACATTCTTTAAAAAAATGCTTGATTTAATGGGAAGAACTAGGTTTAAAAGTTATTCGAGTTGTTTTATTTCTGGCTTTGCTTCGGCAAATCACACTTTGGAAGATTTAGTTTCTCATCTGTAATGGAGGTAGGTTAAGTTCATTTCCAATTTCCTCTAGGCCTCTAAGAATCTATAATCAATGGTCTTTTGCAGGCATTAATCTCTTTCAAATAATAGCTTTTAATGCTAAATATAATTCCATTACTAAATTCTTACTACTTTCGTAAATATTGGCAAATTTCTACATACTTCCTTGTAGATAGTTATTACTGGTCTCCAAGAACTTTAGAAACACCGTAAAACACTTCTCATTTAACAGTTACCACTTTGAGGAAGTGGAGAAGTCCAGGTATACCGAGGCCAAAGTAACTAGAATCCAAAGATAGAAACATTTCTAGGTTTCTAACTCTTTACCTAGGAATCAAGTTGAAAGAGCTCCCAATGGCCAAAGGTGGGATAATTTGAACAAAATAATGATCATATAACCGGAAGAATAAAATGAGACTAAATTAACATAAATAAATGATTGAATAACTAAGTGGGGAAGAAGAGACAAACCCTTGATTTACAAATAACGTATGAAGATATGTCCCTGCTCCCTTCCCCCTCCAGACAGACAGCTTAATTCCCCTTTCCTTGAGTGTGGATGGCATTCAGTGATTTGCCTCCAAAGCACGGAGTATGAACTGTGGAAACATTAATTTTACAGTGGCAGAATCTGGCAGACAATACCTTAACCAAGTGGTCAAGATAAATATCACCAGTGATAATTCAAGTTCCTTTCTCAAACACTCTCATATGATGTGATGAAAAAGGCACTTGACCTTTGCAGTATTCTTCTCCCAAACCCATAATCCTAGTCTGGTCATAAGAAAGCACTGATAAACCCAAATTTACAGACATCCTACAAAATACTTTCAAAAGTGTCCAGGGAAGACTGAAAAACTGTCGATTACAGGAGATTAAGGAGACATGACAACTGAGTGTGAAGTGTTATCCTGTCCTGGAACAGAAAAAGGACATTAATGGAAAAACTAGTGCAGCCAGAATGAAATCTATACAGTCTGTAACACTATACCAATGTGAGTTTTAGTTTTCACAAATGTACCATCATTATACAAAATGTAACATTAGAAGAAACTAGGTGAAAGATAGGGGAACTCCCAGTATTATCCTTGCAACTTTTCTGAAAAACTAAAGTTATTCTAACTACAGTTTATTAATATTAATAAATCAAGATGTTCTTTAAACATTTAGAGTCAAATGTTTTACATGGTGACTCAGACTCCATAAAAACTCACTGAATTAAAATATGCCGATATGGGACTTCCGTGGTGGTCCAGTGGGTAAGACCCCATGCTCCCAATGCAGGGGGTCCAGGTTTGATCCCTGGTCAGGGAACTAGATCCCACATGCATGCCGCAACTAAGAAGTCCGCGTGCCGCAACTAAGACCCGGCACAGCCAAAATAAATAAATATATTTTAAAAAAATATGCCAATAATCCAAGGAATTTTGAAATATGCTGAATAAAATAAACATCTTAACACCTCAAAGATATTCCCTAAAGAAAATTTTGAGATACATTCGTTGTTTTAAAGCACTGTTTCATGATAACTCACGATTTTATGGAATTATAAAGTAAGAAAAGCTTCCCATTTTCCATAAAGGAAAACTCTCCCCAGTCCAGAGATATCTACTAGGTACTTGGACTTCCTCACCTTTAACTCCAGTTCTGAACTGTAAAGGGAGGACTGAGAAAGGAATGCAGAAAATTGTCAAGTCAATGACCTCACGGAGGAAGTATCTTCCTGAAAGTCAAATAAGGGAGAACACTGAGACTGAACCTCGTGTGTGATCTGAGATTTCCCACAACACAAGGAGTCTGTCATTTGTGCCCTAGTCAGACATCAGCTTAGGCGATGCACTGAGCGATCTGTGCCCCCTTCCCTGCCTGTCTGCACAGGTGAGAAAAGTGGAGAACCCAGCGAATGGAGAGGTGAGCTGTGAGACGAACAGCCTGCCCTTCTGTCAACTGTAGGGCAAAGAAGAGTGGCCATCCCATGAGTCAAGTGGACAATCACAGAAAATGAGCAGGGCGGTGTTCTGTGTTTGCCCTAGTGTTTTCTTCTTCCTGGGCACCTAGAGGGACTACATTTCCCAGTCTTCCTTGAAGTTAGGTCAGGACCTTGTAAGTTCTCCCCAATGGACATGTGAGTGGAAATAACTCTCTAACTCTAGTTATAGGCAAGTAAGAGTGGGTGTGAGATAACAATATACTAAACCGAATGAGTTGTACACTTTAAAACTGGTGAATTGTGTGGCATGTTAATACTATCTTTAAAAAGATGTTATCGGGGGGGGGGGGAAATAAACGTGGGTATGAGTCTCTAAGCTCTCTCTCCTGAACTCAGAGTTGGAAGCAAAGAACTACAAGATGAGGGGCTGCAAAGTGGAAGCAACTGGGCCTTTGATTCACTATTGGAGAAGAGCCAGCATGGTGAGCCACAAGTGCCACATTGAACTATGACATCAATGTGTTAAGCTATTGAGATTGTATTTGTTATTACAGTGAAACTTGGTCTATCCTCATTAATGTAAAGATAGCTTAAGCTTTCTTGCTTAGTATCCTACTAAAGGTGGTTACTCATAGGTACCAGCAATGGACACTCATTCCTAACCCATCCCTCCACCCTGCCCCAAACCTCAGAGGACTGAAAGTAGACCATGCACCACTTCCTTCTTCCATCAACCTAGCCCCAACTCTCAACAGAGACTGAAAGAGAAGGAGAATTTTTTAGTCTAGTTTGAGATTGGAGTTTTAAACTGAAAGAGACCCAAAAATCATGGACTCTGACCAAGATGGTAGATTTTAACAAAGCATAATTCTAAAATGGCAATTATGAAAAATAAAACCATTTATTGTTAAAGACTCCTCGATAAACCTATTTCCCTTAGCATCTCAGTCTCTGCTTTGTCCTGTATCTTGGCTCTACGCGTTTTTCTTTTAGACAATATAAGTTTATTGTCAATATAAAGTATGGTTGCCAAATAGTAAATCAGGTCCCTAGACTCACACATAATACCAGACACTGACTATTTGGGGGTTTTTTAAAAATACATTTCTCCTAGATTTCAATAAAGGAGTTTCTTTGTTTTGTCCAACATTTTCCCATTCACTTTTGGATGGAAAATGTTTAAATATGTCTAGAGAACCTAATTTAATCTTAGCTAGATATGAACATTAAAAATGGTTCACAATTTAATGAACATTAGCAGACACCTCTTTCAAAGAATCAGTGCACCATTAAAAATGTTTTCACCTAAAGCTTTCTAAATACCACACATGCATATATTTGGCCATCAGTAAAATGTAGATTATGAGCGCTCATGGTTATTTCCCATAACAACGGTCATATGACATGGCCTTCCACTGGAGAGCCAGAAAGCTGCCTTGGTCCTGGCTGAAGTGTCATGGCTCTGGACAAAAAAACACATGGAACGCCACATGAGCTTGTCCGCCTGAGGCACCGGCATGAGACCAGGCTGAAACCCTAAAAGTCAATGACTATAAAACTGGACTGAGATATGCAAAGCTGACTCCCAGCTTCACACACATCTGTTTAAAATTCAAACAGCTTGTGCAAACCATGGATCGGTATTCCAATAAAACTGCAAAGGGCTGTATTCATTTAAAAAGAAAATGAATGTATGTGCCCATGTCTTTGGGTTCAACATTTCCTGGGGAGAGTTGACAGGCCTACTAGGACTGAGATGCTTGTAAGCCTAGCAGAATGAACAAGGTGTGGGAACAGAAATCAGCCGGCTTTTGATTAGAAATCACCAGCATCCCCGGGCCCATAACACACCATGCAGGAGGCCAAGGCTGCAGACCCCCAGCAGCTTCACACAGATTATAAAACTTGGCGACACCAGCTTTGGGAACCCAAGAGTAGCCCTAAGTGCAAGTGAGCCATCACAAACAAAACCCTGCTCTGAGGCAATGCTGATATATTGACAGGTACATCCAGAGAATTCTCAATTTCAGCAAAAGCAGGACCACCATAGTTGGGATGAAGGCGGTTACCTACCTGCTTTCACAGCACTTTCCCTGCCTTAACTCACTGAACTTCACAGTAAGACTGAATAGTGACTGTGCTCATCTTCTGGCTAAAGAAACTTCATCAAAAGGTTCAATAACTTGCCCAGATTATAAAGCTAGGATGACGCAAAGGAGAAACCTGACCCCAAGAGTTCTAAATCCAGGGCTTTTTCCCTAGACCAAAGCTCTCATACCCCACTTTTAGGACATTCAGGTGACAATATAGGTTCAGAGATATCTGCATGATCTTATACATAGAATAACTTCTACTCTTTGAGTGGCTGTCAAAAGCTAAGTTGTAGCATCTCGGTCTCTGTCTGGAAAAATTGATTCCAGAAACAGTACACAACTCACCTATATGTTGGCTATCAAAATGCGTAAGTCACTTAATGATTATATATTCTTTAAAAATATATAGGACTCCAATTTTTTTTTTTTAATGGTGGTAGTTGAGGATCCTGAATCCAGCCAGGTATATAAGCCCATGAGGTTAGATGATCTCCACTTCTAGCTTCGCAGTAAGGTTTCTGATTGTGCTTGTTTTAAAGCTGCATTAACTCGGTCTATCAAGCCCTCAAAATGGGCCTAGTTCAAACTGAGATGAAAAGTGTAAAACTACACACTGGTTTTCAAGACTTAGCATAGAAAAGCCACTGTAAGATCTCATTCTCTATTGATTACATGAAATAAAGTTTTAGATATATAGGGTTACACAAAATGTATTACTGAACAATTTCATCTTTTTGCTTTTTAATGTGGCTACGAGGAAAATTAAAATTACATACGTGGCTCGCATCATGTTACTACCGGACAGTGTTATCCTGAAGGCAGAATTCGCCATCAAAACTGTCGCTACCAGAGATGGCATTAACAGGCCTCGCAGAACCTCTGCAAGGCTTTCCCTCCTTCCCTCCCAGCTGCCAGAGCCTTGCCAGCAGGGCACAGCCCTGCCTCCTTCAGTAACAGCCCCCCTCCTTCTCCACAGCCCAGCCCACACCTCCCAGACTCTCAGATAAGCAGGGGCCCCACTCAATCTATGGGGCACGGCCTTCTCTCCTTCCTCTTCCCCTCTCCTGTCACTGCTGCCACCCTTCCCAGTGCAGGAAAGACTGACGGGTGTTTCAGGGATTTTTCAGTCTCTGAGACCAGGATGATTTTGTAAATAAGTTCCAGCACATTTCCTTTTGTATGCCAACGGCCTACGAACTTTTATGATCATGTACCACATCAGAAATAAAGTTTAGCCTAACCCCCAATATATGGTTATTTACAAATTATATACATGTTTACTGCATTAATATGTACATTATACATCAAATACAATTTGGAAAGCTGAGATAAAAATGCAGTTAAGAACTTAAAAAATGACTTTGCTTTATCTTTTTTGTTTTCACTAAAACATTTCAGTGACTGCAACGTGACCATCTGCTTCATTTTTGTTTTTTTTAAATCTTCGTTTAACACTTTTCCGATAGAGCAACTCAAAGGTCTAAGTTTAGTGTATTTCGATATTCAGCTTCAAGGTCTGGTTTAGCTAAAATAGACACCTGACAAAGACAGACCCAGAAAGAAACGTGCTTCCAAAAACCTCACGTTTCAGTCTCATACACTAATTTCTCAAAGGCTTAAAAAAAAAATTAAAATTAGTAGCTTTCTTTGTCCTGTCACTCGATTGGTCTTGCAAACTAATTGGAAGATGTTTTAGTTCAGTTTGAAAACCTCTGGAAGATTTTGGTTTGTTTCCAAGGGTTAAGTGTGCAGATATGAGTTTTATACATAAACACAACTATCATTTTCACCAATGAAAATCACCTAATAATGGATGTATTTCCATATACTTATTTTATCAATGTTCTCTCCACAATTAAGTATTTGCAGGGCAATAATCCCATAGCCATGTACTACGTAAAAGGCCAGCAATTTTGAAGTGCCCGTCTCTGCAAGAAAAATTCTTAATCCACATTCAATAACTCGCCTTTAAGTAATTTGCTCCAGTTACCAATTGTGGTACAAAAGATTACAATGATCACCACGTCATGTCATTATGAAGTACAGTAAGATTTTTTTTTTTTTGGCCTTTTAAAATGGTATAATCTGTAAATCTTTTCAGTTGGGTAGAGAGAAACTTCTATCAACGAAGTCAGCCCACCTGTGGGAGGAATGTACACTCTTCCCTTGAAATGCTGAGGCTGCACGCCCTGCCACTGACCTTCTGGCATTTGGACCACATGAAGGCATCAGGGTCAGTCTGTATGCTGCTTATCAGTAAAGCTGAATTCCTATTTTTAGATACAAGTATGTATAAGTAGAATGTCTACCTTTTTTTTCTTGCATCCTAATGGAAAGTCTTACACAAGTGAGGTACTCGCACCTCAGACCTTGGAAAGAGCTGTTGCAGATGTCACTGTGCCAGGCAAACATTTAACTGTTGCAACCACTTCTAACCCAGCTTGTTTTGCTCTACTAGTAGAGGCCAATAACACTGTTCTCCGGAAGAAACCTGGAGCATCTGTACTGTACTCCCAGAATCCCATCATGGTTCTGGTTCTGTCTTTCCTGCCAGTACTTGGCTGCACCGTAAGGAATGGGTTCAATTATGGTCATACACCTCCTCGTACTAAATAAACGCTCTTAGCCTCTTTCCACCAAGACAATTTCACCTGAAATCCTCAGCTTCCAAACTCCTGATGGCCCTTTTGTTCTCTTTACAAGAGACCTCTGGAATCTACCACTCCAAAATGGTGCCAGGTAACAGCACTATGGATCTTACCTTATTCAGTGCCATAGTGCTCGGTTCATCCCACATAGGTTTTTTTTTTTTTAAGTTTTTTCCTTTAACAACTCTATTTAATAAGAGGTCCAAGCACTTTTCCTTTGGAATATTTAAAAAGATCTTCTAGAAAACAAGGTATAAATAAATACTGTGAACATGGAGTCTGTGTCAGAATCATCTGACCCTAACCCCCTTTTCGTCTCTACGAAACATGACCCCCCAACCAGGTTTTCCCAAAATGGCATTTCATTTATGTCGTATTCTCAACCTTGCTTGCATCTGATTCTTCTAATAGGAATACTCCATGTGAAACATGCTCAGACCATTTTCTCCCTAAATTTCCTCCCCTGAGCAAGTGCTTACACCTTTTCCCCCAACTAAAATGCCATTTCCTCCACTTTCAGCCTCTTGACTACCACCCATCCATCCAGCTGTGGCTAAAACCTGCCACCCAGCCTACCACTCTCCTCCTAACACAATCCCTTAGGCTTCATGCTCTGCTTGTAGACCCCTTGCCTTCTCAAAAAGATCATAATGTACACTGTCTTGTCTTCTCCAATATATAGCATGGTACAGTGCATAAGTTAGGGTCACCCTATAAGTTGGGTTGATTTTTTATTAAACACAAAAATATAGTTTGTGTAATTATAGCTATATAACCAGGAACACACATTAACTGGGGTACTTCTTTTATTAAGTTAAAAAAAAGTTTTCCTGGCCAATTGTTAATTATGTTGGGAAGAGAATCAAAGCTGCCTATACAAGAGCTAAAAAGACTCTAGGCTCAATCCCACTACTTGAATGTACACCTAATTTCATCTGACGTAGGACTTCCTGCCATAATGTTTTCAAGTTGAGACACAGAATGTCTGCTGTGCCATCACTATAGTGAATTTGCCAAGCACGCCCTCTAGGGCAGTGCTTCACAGCCATTTGGGGGTTAGAGGCCTCTTTGAGGCTGAGGAAAGCTATGTAACCATCCCCATAAAAATACTCATACGCAAGTGTATGACAATGCCAAGGGAAAGGGGGGGGGTCAGATGTCCCAAAGGCCTTGAACCCCAGTAAAAGTAGAAGAAGAAGCCTGGTTGGTTCTCCCAATGCCAAAGGGCCTACAAGTCAGGTGACAGAAAGGGAGAGTTTTAGCTGTACAGACTCCTTCCCAGAAATTTTTATGTAATAAGCCAAATAATAAATTGGTGGGTTTTTTTTTAAGGAAAAACAATTACCAGTATAGATGTTGAAACTACATACATCGTGTCAATATCGAGGCATAGAGTAAGGCATTCTTACCCTTCCTCCAAGTACTGGATATCTGCTTAGATGACTCCAGGGTTACAGAAATAATTTGAGGTCACAGCCCAGTGGTATCGACCTCCCACTGGCCTTGCCTCATCCAGTACTGGGCTGAAAAGGATGAGCATCTAACAGCCTCCCTGCATTTCTTCTTGTTGTTGTGCAATTGCTTTTCTCATCAGAGTAAACCATCCCTTTGGCATTTCTAACCCTCCCAGCTTCCACTGGCAACTGAACAAATCCCTGTTTTCCTTTTTAGACTGAAGATCAAAGCCCCTCCTGTGCTTCCTGGCTTTTTTCTCGCTCTCCCTTTTCTCTGTCCTCCTGTTTCAAAACCACATTGAGGAAAAGCACACATTAAATGTCATCCTCACCACTTGTGCTCCAGTCAGGATCAAAGTCCATTTCAGTTTTCCTTGGCAATCACTCCTAGATCATCTTCTTTGAAGCACTTTATAAACTATTTATATCAAAAGCCACTGAGGCTTCCCTGGTGGCGCAGTGGTTGAGAGTCCGCCTGCTGATGCAGGGGACACGGGTTCGTGCCCCGGTCCGGGAAGATCCCACATCCCGCAGAGCGGCTGGGCCCGTGAGCCATGGCTGCGGAGCCTGCACGTCCGGAGCCTATGCTCCGCAACGGGAGAGGCCACAACAGTGAGAGGCCCGCATATCACACACACACACAAAAAGCCACTGAAAACCTAATTAACAAATCCTTGAAAAGGAAGTTCTGTTCAAGATCAGTCATATCAATAATAAGAAAGCCAATAACCCAATAAAAAAACATGGGTGAAAGATCCAAACAGACATTTCACCAAAGAAGATATATGAATGGCAAGTAAGCATATGAAAAAATGCTCAACATTTTTCTTTAGGAAAATTCACATTAAAACCAAAATAAGCAACCACTATACTCTTATTTAAAAGGCACCAAGAAAAACTGACACTGCCAAGTGCTGGTGAGGATGTGGAGCTACTGGAACTCACACTGCTGCTAGGAATACAAAACGGTAGAGTCACTGGAAAATAGTTTGTCAGCTTCTTATAAAACTAAACATCCCCTTACCAAATGACCCTCATCCAGCTGACATAGTCAAAAAGATGCAAATAGATGTGCCTGGCACAAATTTCTATCATTGTATTTATCACATTGCACTATACTTTTCTCTGTGTGCTTGCATATATAGTCGGCCCTCCATATCCAAGGGTTCCACAACTGTGGTTTCAACCAACCACGGATGGATCAGCAGAGGGTTGACTGTACTATAACATTTTACATAAGGGACTTGAGCATCTGAAGATTTTGGTCCTGGGACCAATCCCTGGGGAAGACTGAGAGATGACTGTATACATATATGCCTTCCAGTAAATTGTGGATTCTTTACGGGTAACTATCCTGCCTTCTATATCTTTTTATCCCCTGCTTATGTCTTAACACAAAGCTCGGTACCTGAGTGTTCACTGTTTGCTGAATAAATAAAAGAATGAATATTTACCACGTGCTCCATTCCAGACAAGGCACTGGGAATACAGACAATGGAAAAGATGTGGTCTCTGTCTTTAGAGAGCCATACGGCTAGAGAAACAGACTTGACCAGAAGAAATGGTGAACCCAAGACTGCAAATGACTGACCACTAGTTGTGTTAAGTGACGTGGTAGTAAAGAGTTCTCCATCATTCTTTGGGGTCAGACAGGCTTGGGTTCAAGGTCTGATTCTGGCTGACTAGCTGTCACTTTGACAGGTTACTTGATGTTTCTGAAACAAATTTTCCTGATGCGTAAGAAGAGGGTGTTAATGATGGGGTTGTTGAAGGGAAGCCTGACAGTCAGCTAGCAGATATCAATATGGTGCTACCATCATAAAACTGTTGAAATTCTTCCACAGCAGATGGCAAATAGGTGCTGTCCTGAGCCTCCCGAGTGCCGTTCCCCGCCATGAAACTTCCCCAAGACCTCTCTATAATTCACTGCCAAAGGAATAACCTCCAGGACAGCAGGTGACCTTGGGGACCCTGCCTGCCCCACACCACAGCTGGCTCTGTTCCAATTGCTCTGTGCCTATGTTGTACAGCAATGATTTAAACAACACCCGTTATGAGATCATGCATGCAAAATGCCAGATGTGTTGTAAACATTGTTCTCAATAAATGTTGGCTACTGAGAAAGTTCAAGGGAGGCTCTTAGGAATTGAATCATGCCCTACAATTCAAGGGGGATTTGATGAAAGAAAACAAAAGTGCAAAGCTGAAAAAGATTATGAGGGATGAGGGGTGGGATGAGAAGGAAGTAACAGACTGGGAGAGGAGACTGGGCCAGGAGGAGGGGGGACATGGGCTGGAAACTAATGAAAAGTAAAGGGTGAGCAAGTAGTAGACGGGTCCATATCACAGAAGGCTCTGAAATGGGTTTAGGTTGGATGGAGTAGAAGTGGTAGGTCACTCTTCAACTCCCAAAGCACCTGCAGCAAAACCTCTCCCATTACCTTTACCACAATGACACATTATTCTCTGTATGTATATACGCCTTCCACTGAACTGGGAGCTCCTTAACTGCAAGGAAGGGACTCTAATCACCACTGTGGTGGGAGAAGCACTGTCTGGAGCTGGAGTCCACAATACCTACTGCTCCAAACACCTGGGTCCACACCTATCCTCAGGTCCCCTGTGAACTCCCTCTAACTGCCAGGCTTCCATCCCCCTGTCTGAAGACCCTCATTAACTACTGATTATCACCTCCTTTTAATAAGTACTCATGATCACAAATCCAAAGCTTATCCTTCAAGTAACCCTTGCTCATTTTCTTCCGTGCCAGGGGATGAAGCCTCTATGAGTCTCTGTCCTCTGGTACCCACCATACTACTCACTGCAGTACCTGGCCCTTGCCAGCCACTCCCAGACTCCAAAACCTGCCCCATCAGATCTCTGCTCTCTCCTCGATTCCTAGCCTACACTCCAGGATTCTACATCTAGCCTCCTTCCTCATCCTGTTTTCAGTCCCAGTGTAAATAGCACACAAAACCAAGCTTTCATACCTGAAGCCTCAACTTCAAGCAACCATTATCAGCCTTTCCTCCGCCCAGGAGCTGCCTCTCCAAACCTGTTATCACCCTGCATTTGACAATGACATACTAAACTGATGGTTATCAAATTCCAACTTGGATTCCTGAAACAGAAACAATATGGGGCAAAAAAACAAAAAAAGAATTTCACTCACTCCCTCAATTTAATTTAATTGCCCATGATTATATTATTATAGCCCCCCACAAATGTAACATGTAATTTCTCAATGACTTAGACAAGTCTGAGATTAGAATTGGTCAGCCAAAAATATACTTGATCTCAATTTTGGCTAGAAAAGATGTTTAACTTGGTGTCCTGGTATATTTGGCAATGCTCTTCAGGCTGCCAAGTTACAGGTGGTCATTGCAAGGGATGAGTCTAAAACAGCACTAAAGTTTATGAATTGAGACCCAAGAAGTAGCACACTCAAAACAGACACAATATTACTTTCATTTATAGCTATACAGCTACACTAATTCAGGCATATTAACGTAGGTATCGATGGGCCTTCGACTCTCCCTTGTAAGAGCGGCTGTTTATCCTCCTGTCAGATGCCACTGGAGTAGAAGAAATAACTATGTGTCTGCCCTTTTCCTACCCCCAAATTACTAGCCCTCTCCTCCTGCCCCCCTGTGTAATAATAAACAACCCTTCAATTTTCCTTCATCAAACCCTGAAAGAGAAGAGAGGGATTATAACACACAAAGGCCAATTTAACCTCTGAATACACTCATCAGTACTCTAAAAGTACATGTCTGTGAGAGCTTAAGAACACCCAAATGAAACTGTTGAGCAAAATGAAGCAACAGGAGATGAGGCTTAACTAGGCTGGGGACAAAAAGACAAAGGGCAGGAAATGGAGGCACAGCCCAGAGCACAGGTGTCCCCGTCAGGGTGCCAAGGGGCAGACAGGGGGAAAGCTGCCCCAGAGGAGCCTGCAGGTCCCTCAGGCTCACTGTCTGCTTGGTTGGATGAGTTCCCTCCCCTCCCATAAAAAGGGAGGTTTTCATAAGACTTCTCATGCTATAAACGACAAGAATGCATGAATCACTCCAAAGACCTAGAGTATACTTATTCAACTGTGAGATGAGCTGCTTGGAGCACAGGGAAATTTAGGTTTATCCTCCAAATATTAGGTTTCTTATTTCTCAGAACAAAAGCTCTTTAAACTAAATTAACTCGGATCACTACTTCTGGCAGAACAGAGGGTTACATGTCTAGAGAAAATTTGCCAGAATTGGACAACTAAAATTGCTGGACAAAATACCAAACTATGGGTGAGCTGGCAGAGCAGAGTAAGAGAAACTCTCAGAGGCCAGACACAACCTGAGAGCATGAATCCAGGGAAATGAGTTGGCACCACAAGAGGTATTTGCCCTGAAGGGGTATCTGCCATTTCTGGATGTCTAGATTATGGGTTTTAATGTGCTGTATGGGGCACAGGCACGAACCCAGTTACCAGAAGAGGTAAGAGGTCCATGTGAGACCAAACGGCAACACTTTCAGTAGGTGACCCAAGAAAGCCACCTTATAGAAAGACTACGCAGATATGTGCCTGTCTCAGCTTGGGCTTTGGTTATACACGAAGTTACAGTAACAAAAATAATCTGGGGGTGAGAATTCCTAATTATAGACCCACCTTTGGGCGGTTTCAGCAGCCAAATTAAAAAATACCTGAAAAAAAGAAAAACAGGGAAGGAAAAAAAAACCCAAAAACTTGAGTGACCAGAACAATGGCAACTCAAATTTAAATGTGGGTCGAGATGGGTAGTGCCCCAGGAACTTGTTAAAAGCAAATATAAACGCCCACTGTAGGAACATATCTTAAAACGAGATCTGGGCTTCCCTGGTGGCGCAGTGGTTAAGAGTCCACCTGCCAATGCAGGGGACACGGGTTCGAGCCCTGGTCCAGGAAGACCCCACATGCTGCGGAGCAACTAAGCCCGTGCGCCACAAATACTGAGCCTGCACTCTAGAGCCCGCGAGCCACAACTACTGAGCCCACGTGCCATGCCACAACTACTGAAACCCGCAGGCCTAGAGTCCGTGCTCTGCAACAAGAGAAGCCATCGCAATGAGAAGCCCGCACACCGCAACGAAGAGGAGCCCCGGCTCGCCACAACTAGAGAAAGCCTGTGTGCAGCAACGAAGACCCAATGCAGCTGAAATAAATAAATTAAAAAAATCTATTTTTAAAAAAAATAAAGTTTCAAAACATGAGAATAAAATTAAAAAAAAACGAGATCTGAAGGGATTCTAGAAACAAAATTCCAGTGAATATTTACTCATAATCAGAAATCACAAAATGTACAAGGAAATAAGCCACAATCAGCACAAAAAATCAAACTGCAGTCTCAGTCCAGTAACAACTGAGATTATTACACTTATATTCTGTATCTTACAATTCCAGTCTATTGAATATGCATAAAGATGCCACTGAAATTATGACTAGCTGATAAAAGACTTAATGTAGTAAGACTAGGGAGAGGTGAAAAAAACTGAAATATAACTTTTAGATTTAAAAAATATGTAACATTTGAAATGGGTAACCCCAAAGATGACAGCAGGTATAGCAGAGCTCAACAGAGAATTAGTAAACTGCAAGAAACTGCCCCATATGCAGCACAGAGAGACAAGGAAGAATATGAGATAGAAATTAAGAGACTGAGAAAGTTTAATAGTTGTCTAACCACACCTATAAAATGAGAGCTGGGGAGAGGAAATAGTCAAAGAAAAAAATGACTAAGAATCTTCCAAAAGGAAAGAACATGAGTCCTCACATCCCAATAAATCCCAAGATAAATTTTTAAAATCTAAAAAGAATAGAGAGATTACCTATAAAGGAACAAGAATCAAACCATCAGCTGATTTATCAACAATTAACAAGGGAAGCCAGAAGACCATGGAACAATGGCTTCAAAATGCTTACAAAATAGCCGTCAAGCTACAACTGCACACCCAGAAAAATTCAATGAAATCAAGACCCTCGCCACAGGAATTTCTGGAAGTGGCACTTCAAGAAAAATTTTCCCAAAGAGACTGTGTAAAATGCAAGTAGGAATGGTGAACAACAACAGAAAAAGGGTCAAAATGTGGTAAGATCTAGATAAGTATTAACTATATAAAGCAATGATAACATTTAATTCGTAGGATTAAAGTTTTTTTTAATTCAAATGTTGAAAAATAACAGCCCAGACCTCTGGAAGGAGTGATCCAAGTGTAAGCATCCCAGGGCTTATACTGTTTGGTAGGAGGGTAAAAATTCTAAATACCTTTGCCTTTGTTAATTTAAATATACGTGTTTATTTGGGGTAAATATCTAGGCTAATCACTAAGAACAGAAATGGAGTATATCATCCAAAGTACTAGGGGTTGGGGGGGGGTGGGGAGGAACAGCAGAAAAAGAGAGAATCCAAAAAGGAGAACCAAAAAAAAGACCAAAAGATCAAGTACAAATAGTAAGTACAAAATGACAATAAAAATTAGATCACCCTACATGGAAAATACCCAAATAGTTTTATAAATGAGTCCTACCAAACATCCAATCTTATACAAAATTTTCTCAAGAAAGGACTGAGAAGGAACATCCTCCCCCCATCTCATTCTATTATGCTAACACCACCTTAATACCAAAGTCATATCAAAACAGTGTGAGAAAGCACCAGTCTCACTCATGAATACAGATGCAAACTGAGAGCACTGAAAGATTAAAAAAGACATCATGGCCAAGTGAAGTTTATTATACGAATGCAAGGTTGTTCCAACATTAGCAAATCTTTTAATATAATTCCCCACATTAAAGATAAAAGGAAACCATATGATCAAATCAAATGATCCAATTCAACATCTGTAACAGATACTCTTGGCATTCTAGCAATACAAGGGATCTCCTTTAACTTGATAAAGTCTAATTACAAAAAAAACCTACAGCACATGTGATGCTCAACAATTAAAGGCTAAAAGAACTCTCCTCGAAAGAAGGAACCAAACCCACTATCACTACTTCTGCCTCACAATGAGCTGGCGGCCCCAGCCAATGCAGTAAGGCATAAAACTTACAAATGTGAAGGTTAGAAAAATAATCTCTCTCCAAGATATAATTCTATATAGAAAACCCAAAAGAATCAGACAATGTACCAGAATTAGGTGAGTTGAGCAAAGTTTCAGTGTACAAAAAACATGCAACCTCATTTCTATATGAAAGCATGTTTGAAAATGGAATTTTAGGAAAAATTCCATTACTACAGCAAATGGGAATATTAGTTCAATAGATCTTACAAAAGATGTGCAAGAACCTCATGAAGACAGTTATAAAAACATGTTAAAAGACATGAAAGATCTAAGTAAATGGAGGGACATATTTATGGATAAGAAGAGTCAATATCAAAAAGATGCACATTCATCTCAAAATTTTATACTGATTCAATGCAATAATCAAAATTCCAGGCAAGTTTCTAGAAAAAAGTGTGACAAGTTGATTGTATAGTTATATGGAAATGCAGCTGAACAAAGAGGGAGGAACTGCCTGCCAAGACTTACTACGCAATTATAGTACTTAAGGTATTGACTCAAGGATAGAGACCAACATAACAGGACAGAAAATCCAGAAACAGACTTACATATATTTAGAAATTTGCATATGACAAATATGGTATCACAGTTCAGGGGTAGGGGGTAGAGGTGGGGTTTGTCAATAAATAGCACTAAGCCAGTAAGTTACACATATGTAAAATAAATATTATAAAATCACACCATACCCAAAAATCAATTCCAGGTGCACTAAACAAATGTGAATGGAAAAGCTTTTAGAAAAGTATCTTAGAGCAATGAGAGAGGGAAGGATTTCTTAAACAAGATAATTTATAAAGGAAAACATTGATCAATTTAACTACTCTATACAAGTTGTTTTAAACTCTTGTGATGAGAGAAATCTGTAAAAAAAAAAAATTAAAAAGTCATTTCATATAGTAGAGTGTGTGAAAGAACTTTCTAAAACAAAAAGTTTTGCAAAACAAAACTTACCCTTAAAGACAAGTGGAACACTTGGATGTTTCCTTATTCCATTCTATAAAAACTTAATATCTGACAGAAGACTCACACAAAAGTGCTCATCACAAAACTGTTGGAACAGCAAAACGCTGGAAGCAACCCAAATGCCCATCACCAAGAGAACGGAAGTATATTCACATAATGGAATACTACACGAAGGAAGAATAAATGAATGCCAGCTATGAAGCATCAGGGTTATCAGTGGCTCTCAAAGAGTGGCCCCGAGACCAACAGCATCAGCATCACCTGCAAGGTTGTTAACCAGGCCTCCTCCCAAGACCTACTGAATAAGTCAGTCTACAGTGGGGCCCAGCAAGCCGTGGTTTTAAAAGGCCTTCAGGTGAATCTGATAGACTCAAGTTTGAGAGCCACTGTTACAAAGGGCAGAAGAGCTACTCTCAGAAGAATACAAACAATATACTTATTTTATACTTTTAAAATAAGTCAAAAAAACGGCTACTGAATTAACAGTGTTCAGAAGAACCAAAACACATGGTAAAGCTATAATAAAAAAAGAAAAAAGAGAGAGAGAAGCAGGGAATGATTCATACAAATTACGCATGGGAGGAGCCACATAGAGTGCCTCTACGATAACGGTAGTGTTTTACCCAGTTAGGCAGTGGGTATGAGCACTTTGGTTTTTCATTATCACCCTTTAAACTCTGTAATAAACTATTTTGTAAATATGATTTCTAACACAAAAATGCAGAGCTGGAATAGGAAAAAAGTTTGAGAACATAAACAATTACGAACATAAAATATAGCCCATATGAACTCAATTCTAACAAAAGGCCTAGAAAACTATTTAAGTACATAGCAGGTGTTGGATATTTATAGACTATTAAATGTTTACAGTGATTCATAGGCTTCTTCATTCTCTTCTCCCGAGTTTTTCACAATGCACAGAACAATCCAAAAAGAAATATTTCTTATAGGAAGTATAAACAAAGAGTCTATAATTTGGTGCCCACTTCACCATCACTCCCATCTTTAAGCTTAATCTTTCTTCCAGACTTGAAATTCAAATCCTCACTAAACACACAGTATAGCCTAAGGGAAGATAATGGTTTTCAATTCTGGTCTTAACATGTATTTTTCTTCTCCAATTTTCCAAAAAATACTTTCATGGAAATCTGTTCAGTTCTGTTTAATTACTTCTCACACCTCCATATCAAGGTATCTAGCCAGTAAGAAGTGATTTTTTAAAGTGAAACCAAAAGAAACCCCCCAAGATTACATATGTAAGATTTACTATTAGGTAAAACTGTACAACAAAAAGTCTTATAAATCATACAGGGACTGCCCCAAGAAACTCATTTGTTTCTAATTTATTTTCTCCATTAGCAATGTGTTGCTAAAAATCACGAGAGAATAAAGCATCCCTCATATGAATTAATTCCTATCCATTTGGAACATGGGAACCCAAAGGCCGGCTTCAGCATCCAAAGAAAGGCAATTATGCACAATGAGCAAAGGAGGTGGTTTAAGGTCGCACTGCCAAGAAATGACATATTCCAGTGGATTCAAACCACCCTCTTCAAATTTTGGCATTCTATGGTATAAAAATAAAACCCAAGTTCATTGAAAAGCAAAGCTTGCCACCTGCTGCCCAATGGCATAATCATAAAAGTTCAACTTGTGTCATATGTTTCAACTTGAATCATTTTATGAATCGATTGGTATAGATGTTTGCATTTTCTGTATTCATCATTGCCAGTCTTTTTTTTTTAAGAATGCCAGCCCCCGTTTTTAACTAAATGCTATTTCAAACCCTTTACAAAATCAGCTATAACCAGTGTGCCTAAAACAAAAGCAAAAACCCAACTTCTAAACTATCATACATGTTGTGTATATAATAAATCGACCAAACTGCAGTTGTGTTTATTATAGTATCCAGACCAGGGAAGAATTCCTTTGAAAACGTGCCAGCATTGTCCCGGGCTTCCATGGCCTGTCATCATTCTAGAGGATGTGGGATACTAAATCCATTTTCTGATCCAGGCAGACTTTAAAATCCAAATATTAATAGTTTAACTGAAGTTTATATACATTTATATTACAAAGTTTTAGGTAGCAACCCCACCAACCAAAAAAAAAAAAAACTCACCTCCAAGATTTCACCAGTGCTTTGTCAGTGCTAAACATTTAAACTCTTAAGTATCTTAATTGTATTAATTTTGGCAAGCATTTTCATAGGTTAAAATACTTCCACTATTTTTTCATTTGAATTTATTCTAAGAAAATCTGAGAAGTAAAACCATTTAGCCTTTTTTTCCCTTAAACAAAGACAACAAACCTTCCAATTTTGCCTTACCCTTCTAACTCCATAGATTTGTGTATCTAGGCCCCTCATCCCCTCAAAGAAGAAAAAGAAAAAAAAAAAAAAAGAATACAAAGCACTCTTAGGAAGAAAGTGAAACTTTGAATTTAGGGAAAAAATACCATCTGAGAGAAAGAGAGATGTCTTGAAGACCTGTCACAAGCCGGATCAACAGAGAAGAAGTGCAAGCGTTCCTCCACATGCCCGCCTTGCGCCCAGGAAGCTGGGCAGGTGGGATTCCTGGGAGCTTTATGAGAAGCAGCCTCATCACACCACATGGATAACTCCTGAGGCCCCTTTGAAATACACCTTTAAAGGCTTCTGCCTGCGGAACTTGTCCATATGCAAAATAGCACCAACGCTAGTTGAAGTTTTTTACTCGTCTGGGAACTGCTTTAAAGCAGACAATAAAAAATAATTCATTTTCAAGATAGATGGCACCATAATGCTGCACTATTTTCTAGTGTGAATTTTTTCCTAAACACTAGAGGCAGCGTCTCCATACAAAAGGAAGCCCATCCAGATGAAGCCAGTTAGCATTCAGATTCTGCTCTTCCTGGGAAATATCACAAACACCAAGTGCCCCTCTTCTTTTCTGTGGCTGCCTTACCCTATTCTTCAAAAACTCTACCGGAGCTATCAACTCATGCACTATTGTTGCTCAGTGTTTCCAGTCAGGCAAAAATCTCTTTTCTCATTCTTATCTAATTGCCCACACCGGCAGTGGTTTGAGTTTGAAAGGCTAGTTAGGGGTTAGTGAGATCTTCCCAGTACTGTCTACAAGTCAGAAGGATGCCTGGCATGATATTACAGCAGGCTAATCATCTAATTAACTGATTTCAGGCCTGTTAAAACCAGAACTGGACTTTCATGGAACAGGTCAAATATTTGATTTAATATCAATAGAGGGAATTGCACTACAGATGCTTTCTCCTATAAAAATATAGCTCTTTACTAAAAAACAAATAAAAATTTAACTCCTCATTCTAGAAATACTAAAAAGGAAGGCGAGAAACATAACAGATATGGATTATTCACTGAAATGAAAGAATCTTTAGTTTAGCCACTAGCACAGTACCTGGCACATAGTAAGTACTCAATAAAAATACTTGAGATTCAAAGTCCCAAATCATTTCCTTTGGTTTCTTGCCAAAGAATTCCTAATGGACCCTGGACCAAATCCTTCCTTTTTTAAAGACCATCCTTTGAACATGAAGATGATATACATAAGTTTTTTTTTAAAAGAAGCACAGTATTTCCTTAGTGCGTTTGGAAAGTATTTCTGATTCTGTGAAAAACAACACTACTGTTACTATCAAGTAGCATGTTGCTGGACTGATTACTTCACAAAGTAAATCATAAAACCTTTCCTAGCAACCCTAGGCCCTAACAACTAAATTAAACAACAAAGGTAAGTCATGTCTGAAACAAAATTGCATTATTTATTATTTAACATTGCACAATAAATAATAATGCAATTGTTTCAGACTTTAATTCTTTTTATTACATTATTTTAAATAATAATAACTAATGAGACCAACTAGAAACTAGATAATGCGATCCAACTAGAAAGATATTGAGCCTGTCAACATGTAGGTTGTTACACAGACCTGTGTGTGTGTGCATATGCACATGTGCGTATGCGCGTGTACACACACAACTCTCCAAGGCTCCTTTCCAGCTCATCAGTAAAGACATCATGGAAGATGTGGGACTTCAGTCCTAGTGGAGGAGGCATATAGGTGAGTTGATCACTCCTAGCATAGCATGAAAACCACAGAGAAGATGCACAGATGCTGGAAGGGGCAAAAATAACGTGAATGGCAAAAGCTGTCAACCAACAAACGTAAAGGTGGGAAACTGAAGTCTGATGAACATTTGAAAAAGTAAAAAGGGACCTTGGTTTTTGTATACAACATGATGAAATGTCACCAAATACGTTTTCAAGTGTTAGCTCGATCAACACAAAAGAAAATAGAATCTGGTTCTGATTACAGGTGGGTGAATTTAAACCCAGGGATAAAGTAGAGTAAGGAGAAGGAAGCTTTCAAAGACAGTCCTGCATTTTCCCATTCCTCAGGTGGATGGTCATGTATCATTTGATTTAACATATCGAGAGAGAGAGAGACATACATATACTTCCTTAGTCTGGATCCAAAGGAACTGTTTTCTTGACTTGTAGTCTGTATTCCTTCTATTTTACAGAAAATCAGATTTGCTCTCAGGAAGTTACTATGAGGGGTAGGTAGCCTGCAAAGCCGGCTCCTTCAGGCATCGCTTTCTCTAATCTGCCCATCAACACCTGGGCCTCCCCTCACATGTTCACAGCACCCTACCTGACCTGGCTTCCCACAGGTAAGTCTTATATTTCTTTAGTGATATCTCTCATTTCTCAACACTCAAAGATCCTCTCCCCGATTGTCAGGGATTTCCATAACCTGAATCTACCCAACCCATCTCATTTCCTACTCTTCTTCAATGCCCCCTCATGAGATTAATCTCCCACCTGTCCTATGGAAACAGGAGACTCATTCCCACCATATCTTCTATCTTGTTACTGCCTTTACTTAAAGGCCAGCTTCTCCTTCACTTTTCTAAGTCCTCCAGATTCTAGTATGTTTTCCCTTACTCCTGTCCCCACTGATGGCCCCTTTCCTGATTCTTCACTTGAATGTATAATTTACCAGTCAGCTGGGTATTATCCTATATTATTAACTATTTATCAGGCATTTTAGCCTGATCTCTCCAACTGGAGTGCCTAGAACATTACCTGGCACGTGGTTGGCACTCAATAAACATTTGTCTACAGACTGAATGGATCAACTATAGTAAATTAAAATTTTGGATTGTGGAGGTGAGGAGAACAGAGCTTCTAACTTCATTAAGGTGAGCCTGGGTTAAGGCAACCAGTTCAAAATGCCTGAGAACTATTTAGGCTTGGAAAGTTGTAGACGGTTCAGGAGAACCTAAAGATGTCTGCCTGTGTCAATCAACAAGCCTCTTATAGGAGAGAAGAATTATGAAATAAACTACCCAATGAGTCATAGATTGTATTCTTGTCCTCATGTGCAAGTGGGATTTTTCAGAAATCCAATTTAAGAAGTTTCTTCCAAATGGGGATATAAAAAGATTCAATAAATACTAATAACATTCTTTGTATACAAGGGCTTCCCCCTTTGAGAGTTCTTGAAATGTTTAACAAAGGAATCTTTAATATGAAAAGAGCTCTTACAAATTAAAAAATAAATAATTATAACATGTAATATAAATTACATGTAATTTAAATGAGGCAGAGAATGTAAATAGATTATCCACATAAAAATACAAAGGGCTAATAAAAGTGGAAAATGTTCTACCTCAATTTAAAAAAACTAAGAACAAATTGAAATTATTCCGTGAGCATGTGATAATATCATACTTCATAGGAATATTCAAAACCTCTAAGACTTTACAGACTATAATTTATCAGTCTTATTTGACAGTGACCACACTTACTCTGTTCAAAATATTAAGGATCTGAAGCAATCTAATAAACATGTCACTGACTAACATATTTACTTCCACATAAAAATCACTACATTAAATTAATACAAAACAATATTGCAGCAAAGAAATTAATCAAGGAGATTGCAAAGTGTTTCAACCTTGAGTAAAATATTTCTAATATATGCACACTAAATTTTCCTACTATTTAGATTCCCAGGTTCCCTTTCAAGACATTAAGCCAATTAAGTTGTGAAATGCTTGCCTCATACATGGAAATGAGTTTCTTAAGAATTTTTTTTTATTTTATTCCTTCAAATAGCTTACTTAAACCAGGAGGAGCCACAGGAATGGAAGAGGAACAGAAAGAGAGAGAAGAAAGAGTTCCACAAAGGGTCAAGGAGGAAAAGGGTTATTTATGCCCAGGGAATGAGAAATGGAAAAGAGAGTGCTTCCTTTCAAATTTCTTTTCTCAAAGTAAAGCACACCCTAATCTCCTCAAAATGCCCATGTCATCTTCCTGTTTGAGTTAAGAACATCCTTCCTAGAAATATAATTAGGAAGGATTAGCTGCTGCATAAAGAGGCTTTGAACAAATTAAGAAAGAATGATGTCTCACTTTAGATTCTGTCCATCAAATCTCCAAATACTGGGACTTGGCAAAACACCAACATCAGGCAAAAAAAAATTTTAAAAAAAGGCGGCGCTTTAAAGCAATAAAAGTGATACCCATGTCAATAAAGCCCTAAAATGAGAATTTTAAAACATAATTTCTGTATCTGTGGTGGAGATACTAGCTAATTTTTAAAGATTTAGGACAGCTTCTACATTGGTAACTTACTATAATGAACTGTCACATTTTCTTCATGAAACAGAATACATTTTGACTAAATGAATCTTGATTGTTTTGAAAATAAACAACTTTTTGTCAAACAAGAGTGGTTTACTTGAGAATTCATGCAATGACTAAAATTTTTCACTCCTCCACCCTTTTAATTTATATTTTGGGCTTCAAAATTACTGTGCAATTTTTTTTTATTATTATGGTAAAAGAATCAGACCACAGCATATAAAAGATAGCAAGGACTAAGAACATGGACTAAGAGGTCAGGTTCAAGTCACAGCTCTGCTGCTACCTTCCCGTGTGACTCGGGGTAAGGTATTTGCCCCTCTAGGCAATAAAACTTTATGACCTGTGCTGGTTGAAAATTTTGGATGATGAAAAAAAAACTCTGTATCTAATACATTCTTGTTCTATTTTCTGCTATGCTCAAATAACTTTCAAAAGAGACAAGTACACAAGATTAATTCTATTCAAAGATATTGATAAAATATTTCTTCTGCTTTTTGGTAAGAGCTATAACTCCATGAAATCACATCACTCTGGAATCATATGAACTCTAGTTGAAAAATAACTGAAGTCTGTCTGAATGTCCTTGTTTGCTTTCTGAGACTTGAGCCAATCTTGCATCAAGGTTCAAATCAACCAATATTTAATTAAATACTCATGAGTATTAGGAAATTCGAGCTCATAAACTGGATTTATAGTGTCAGTTTCAGTAATTTTCCCAAGAGACTGGCTGCCTGGGCTCTGCTGTCACTTTCTTGTTTGTTAATGTGCCTTGTGTCTATGACAGACATTCTAGGAAGTGTAAGGAGCACGGAGATTTGGCACTGCAACGTCAAGAAGATAATATCCAGAGAACTAAGTGGAATCTGATCCATTCAAGTTCCTGTAACACTCAGAGATACACAGAAAGCAGGTCCCATCATCACCTAGAGGTACCACAGAAGAATGGGATGGATGCAGGGCTGAACGACTGTCCTGTAATAGTGAGTGGGATGACTGAGTGAACTTGTGCCTACTCTGATCAGGGATTTATTGAACTTGTCTCTTCTGACTACTTTGGGGAAACGGAGGCAGCTTAGAAGATGGGTTAATACCCGCATTCCTGTGTGATCAGACTTTCCGATTCAGAGCAGTCATATCATCACCTACATTTTTCCGTTCACCAAGGAAGCACTGTGCTTGGTACAGTAAATCACAGAAATTGAAATGAACACTATGAAGGGAGGAGGTGAGGAGACATGGTGCTAGGAAAGCATCTTTCAGGGAGTAAGGGGGGTAGCAGGGAACGCTTTCCCTAGGAAACGGAGACCAGTGGAACAAGCAGGTATTAACGGGGAAGACAAACATGTATGGCACAGGTAGCTGCAGACAGAGAAAGTGTGTCAGTAAGGAGCTGGGCAGACTCAAGGAGCTGCCTGTGACACAGTGACAGGCTGGGCAAGGGGAGACCATGGAGTCCCATCCCCTAGGATGCACTGAGAAGCCAGTGAGGCACTTACACAGAGCAGGACAAGACAAGACTCACATTTTGAAAAGATCCCTCTAGTTTGAACTAAACTTCCTAAAGTCCCCAGCACCTGGCAAACAGGGGACAGTCAGACCCTTTCTGCTCCACTCATGGAAAAGCCCCCCAAACTCTAATGGGTACAGGAACAATCTCCAATCCAATTTAATTTCACCCAGTCTTGTTGGTTCCTTCTGCTATCCTGCATAAACGCATGAACATCTTGTTCAAAAACTGCAGTCCTGGGCTTCCCTGGTGGCGCAGTGGTTGAGAGTCCGCCTGCCGATGTGGGGGATGCAGGTTCGTGCCCTGGTCCGGGAAGATCCCACATGCCACGGAGCGGCTGGGCCCATGAGCCACGCCCGCTGAGCCTGCGCGTCCGGAGCCTGTGCTCCGCAATGGGAGAGGCCACAACAGTGAGAGGCCCGCGTACCGCAAAAAAAAAACACAAAAAACTGCAGTCCTGAAAAATGACAGATATTTTTTCCTGGATTAGCAAATTGAGGCTTTCTCTTCTTCACAGTGTTTAAGTAGACTTTCTTTCCACTTACAAGTTCTTGTCTCTGGACCCTAGGATCAGCTATTTCTGCTAGGTCATCTCTAGTATGATGAACAGATAAATAGGTAAAAACTATACTCAACCTTGAAAACCTCAGTGAAGATATACTAACTGTAAGCATATTTACCACACAAGTTATTTAACTCAAATTTTTATTTCCTATGTGTGCATATTTTGTATTATGTGAGGTGTACTTGTCACCTCCCTCACACAGGACTCACGTCTTATAGGTTCTTTATCCTAATCCCAGGCAACTCCAGGGCAGAGAACTGCTATAAAAATTTAGTCTTATAATTCAGTCTTCACTTTTCTCAAACATAAACAAACAGCTAAGCCAAGGAAAACAAGGAAAGAGGATTTAGTGCAACCCCAGAGGCACCTTGGAAGGATTCACAGGCAGTATCTATGGAATGCCAAACATATCCAAATGTAAAGAGGAATCTTTACTTTAATCTGCATAACACCCACAGTCAGGCCCTAAAAATCATTCTCATGCTTGGCATCGACCATGCAGGCCAGGCTAAAGCTCATGGATTCCATGTGTCAGCCAAACTGTGTTCTGTTCCAATTGCTTATCAGTGGCTTCGTGTGTGTTTCAATCCCAGTTCTATGGTCCGTTCGCAGCAAGTGCTCTGACAACTAATTAATTCAACTTTCAGTGCAGAGATTTATTTCATCATAGAAGAATAATCACATGGGAAATAGTTTACAGGACTCGAGGGCCCCAGTGTAACTGTTGAAGGGAGGGATACTCCTAGCCCTCTCCCCACTCCTCCCCACGTCTGTCCACCCCTTCCTCACTGCCCCACCTCCCAAGAGAGTTGCAATCAGAGTCCACAGGCCACTTTGTCTAGTGGGTGGGGCCATTATATGTCAAAAGTGGTGTTGACTTTTCAACCCCTAGTTCCACGAGGCAAAGGGCATGAGGAGAGCCAGCCCCTCCTGGTGCCTGGCCATGTCTGGGCCCTTGATCTCTTGGTTTCCCCCCTTCCATCCACCACAAGTGCCTGAGTGTGCTGGTCCCAAGGTTTCAGAGAACACTGGGGGCCATTTTTAGACCTTAAATCTATATGAAGTGTTTAAACCTAACAATTATAAGAGTCATAAGGGCTGTCTCTGCTCTTCACTGAAGAGGACTGTGATGACTATTTATCAATACTATCCCTTCTGATTATAGCTCACTCGTGAGTAGCAGAGAAGACTGCCAGGACCAGACCGGGTCCCTGGTAAAAGTCTGTGGTAGCTAGAATAACAGCCCCCCCAAAGATGTCCACACCCTACTCCCCAGAACCTCTGACTATGCTAGGTTACGTGGCAAAAGGAAATTAAAGTTGCAGATGGAATTAAGGCGCTAATCAGCTTACCCTGCGATGGAGAAATTATCTTGGACTACTCAAGTGGGTCCAATGTCATTACAAGTGTCCTTAAAAGTAGAAGAGGGATGCAGAAGAAAGAACCAGAGACTGGCAGTGAGATGGACTCAGACCGAGATTATCAGCTTTGACAATGGAGAAGGGGCCATGAGACACAGAATGCAGCAACCTCTAGAAGCTGGAAAGGGCAAGGAAACAGGCTCTCCCCTTGAGCCTTCAGAAGGAAGGCAGCCCTGCCAACATCATCATTTTAGCCCAGTGAGACCCATTTCAGACTTCGGACCCCAGAATTATGAGAACAAATGTGCACTGTTTGAAGTCACTAAATTTGTGGTCATTTGTTACAGCAGTGATAGGAAACTAATGAGAACACCATCAAAGTAAGAGGCAGTATACAGAGGTTAACTTCACAGGCTGCCTAAATTTGAATCTTGACCCTACACTTATCAGCTGAGTGTATTTGGGCAAATTATTATTTTTTTTACTTTTTATTTTTTTGCGGTACGCGGGCCTCTCACTGTTGTGGCCTCTCCTGTTGCGGAGCACAGGCTCCGGACGCGCAGGCTCAGCGGCCATGGCTCATGGGCCCAGCCGTTCCGCGGTATGTGGGATCTTCCCGGACCGGGGCACGAACCCGTGTCCCCTGCATCGGCAGGCGGACTCTCAACCACTGCACCACCAGGGAAGCCCTTGGGAAAATTATTTAACCCTGTGCACCTGAATCGCTTCATCATATGAAATGGGGATGATGATAAAGATAATGATAAATGTCTATCTCACCTTCCTTTGAGAGCGTTAAATGAGATAATACTCAAGAAGTAATTAAAACAGTGCCTGGTGCAGAATAAACAAACACTCAGTAAATATTAACTATTATTATTACTATACTGCACCAAACACCATCCTGATTTCTAGCAATTAAATTGGAGGGCAAACTATCCCAGCACCTGCCCTTTTCAATCACAGACTTTGAGTTTCCACATAATTCCTTATATACCTTTGTCCAGAACTTAAACCCAGTCAGATACTGGTTGTATCTCAAAACCACTGTTGGCCAAGCCTTCCTTGTGAGACCCAGTAAGGTGCAGACAGCACGGAGTGCAAAGTGACCTCCCCGACTCTTCCCCTGCCTCTCCACCCAACTCCACAGTCCACTCTTCCTGCCAAGTCCTGCTCAGGAGGAAAAAGTTCCTTGCTTCCAGCTCCTCAGACGCTCTGTCACCCCATCCCTTCCCTCATGTGCCTGCTTTTCTCAAAGAGCCAACAGATACCAACATGATCCAACTTCACACAACGGATTGTGAGGTCCTTCTCAAACCCTGACATTGTTGTAACTAGTTGGGCTTGTTTTTCTGGTGACTTAGATTCACAAAGGTCTTTTTCTGGAATTTGCACATATACCTATGCACACGGCATTCTTCATAAGAGCCCAAAACTGGAAAAATTCCAAACATCCATCAAGAGCAGAACAAATGATAAGTCGCAGTATACTCATACGATGGAATCATCTCTGGAATGTAAATGTGAACTGCAGCCACACATAATTACGTAGATGAATCTCAGACATGATGGTGAGTGAAAATATACACGCCGTATGATTCATTTCTATACAGTTCAAAACAGACAGAACTGATCTCTGGTGTTAGAAGTCAAGATAGTGGCTCCCTTTAGGGAGAAGAAAAAGGGCAAATCTAGGAAACAGGGGGGTTTGTGGTGCTGGCAACGTTCTACTCTTTGACGTGGATGGTAGTTCCATGTGTGTGGGATAATCACCAGGCGTGTGCACTTTTGATTTCTCTATTCTTCTGTATATAATTTCAATTTAACTCCTACTTTTAAAAAAAGTTTAGCGGACTTCCCTGGTGGTCCAGTGGTTAAAACTCTGTGCTTCCAATGCAGCGGGTGTGGGTTCAATCCCTGGTCGGGGACTAAGATCCCACATGCCGTGCGGCATGGCCAAAAAATAAATAAATAAATAAATTGGCTTTTAGAAAGTTAGACTAATAAAATATTGAATTAAAGGCTATTTCTAAAAATAAAAGTTTAAAAAACATTCACATAAAACAATAAAATCAGTCATCGGTTCACATTTTTAGTTCCCATCGCATCCATAAAGTGTCATGGACGCTAAAATCCCCAGATTGAGTTCCTTTTCTTCAACTTTCTACCACTTTGCCTTTTTTTTCCCCCACATCATAAAGTAAGGCTCAAAACCTTCATCTTATAGACCTGTTGGGCAAATACAACAAGGAAGGCAGAGTATTGTGCAAATGTACAGGGCTTTACGAAGGCAAATGGTATTATTCCAAGAGAATAAGGTCACTCCTGCACTATCAGCATTCAGGAAACAATCCTTAGACAGGGACTTAGGGATTCATATTTTTTTCTCTAGGAAAAACTCAACAAAAATGTATTAAACGTTTATTGTAGCCCCTCTGTGTACCTATGTAGATAAAACAGATGATTGTGCAGTAAGCATGATGACAATGGTTAAGTACAGGAAGCACAGAAGAAAAACATGGGGGAGGGCCAGCAGAGTGGGGGGGGTCAACACTAAGCAAGGGCCCCCCACAGTCTGAGAGATCATTTGGGGAGACCGTCTATTCAAGTACTGACCATTTCCTTGGCTACTTTAATAAATTCAGATAAGGTCGCAACCTCAGCTATTAGTGCACGAAAAGCTTGAAACGTCTCCCTAAAATTGCACCTGTTGGTGTAGTTTTATAATGAGTTTTTTTTTCCTTTAGGAGTAGTGTGAGAGAGTCCAAATAAAGCGAATGAGCTTATATTTGTTGCTGCTGCTGTTAATCTGGAGAGCAGAATACTTCAAGGAACATTCCACGAAGTCTCCCATCCTTGTACATATCATTGCATATAGTTTTTTTAAGGTTCAAACAACCACAGGGACAGGAAGCTAAGAACTGGAAAGAGATAAAGGACAGTGTAGCACCCTCTTCTCCCTGGCACAGACATCACTCGCCACTACTTCCTATCAACCGACCCGTGGTAAATGTGAAGTATTCATTTCTCGAGACCTTTGAAAGTGGAACCCATTATCTCAATGTGGATTTTAAAGGGCCCTCCCCTATAGTTAGAAAATATCTGGTGTAGTATAAGCTCACTTGATAAACAGAGAACATATTTGAATTATGTCTGTCTTAAAAGAGACCATTTTCTAAATTGCTTCTTTTCTCTTTACCCCATCCCTGAGAAGACGATGACAGAAAAGACATCCATGACATTCGGTAAGTTCAGGCCCCCTCCACTGGGTTTGAGACGGGAAAAAAACTATTTTTTCCAGAGAAACTAACCACCATCCTTTGAAACATAAAATGATGAAAATAGCCATCACCAGGGAAGAAAAAAGACTGGATACATGTGCGCTCTTGAGATAGATTTGACATCCACATCCTGAGTGAAACCAGACTTCCTTCTCAAGCTCAAAGAGCGGTGACTGGGCACACTGTGTCCTGCAAAAGTGCCTCCTCCTTACACGGTACAGATAACAGCTCCCCATTTGGCAAAGCAGTGGTCATTTGCACCTACATTCTCTAAACAAGCAGAAGACATCAGCAGCTGAAGAATGTCCCTTACGACCTCTGCCTCATGGGTCCATGGTCAGTGCCTGTAACACCCATGATGATTAACAAGGATAAAGACAGACATTTCACACAAGTTGAAACAGCCTCACTGAGCAGCACTGAGGACTGAAAACAAATTCTTGTGGGAAACTTCAACATACATGTGAAAAATGATACTGACAGGTGAGGAAAAAGCTCTGGAAAACTGAACAGTTTTGATTTTTGCTCCTCTGTGGAGTTCCTGGCCACAACATATAAGCATCAACACCTTTTTACATACAGGACTAAAGACAGACACCGGGGGTGCACCTGTGACCTAACAGCAGCAATTCTTCGCTGAATACCTGGACAGCTATACATGAACAACATCTACAGGATGCAATTATGAAAGTAACCTGAAGTGTTAATATTCTAAGGAATGCAGTATTATCAAGGGACATAAAAGTTCAAAGAATGAGAAAAGTGATGGCCAAAATTTGTATACAGGAAGATGAGGCCTCATTTGGTCTTGTCTTTAGCTCATGGAGGATCCATGATGTGGCCCGGAAAACTGGAAAAGGAACGCCATAATAATAAACTTCCATGGAAAGCATGAATGGAAATACCAACTACAGCAATGACTACTGCCAGAATGCCCTGACCAAGGTCTTTCCATACCAGTACCTGACCAAGTGGCCAGGCATGTACTACTGATACCCACTTGCTTTTAGTCCCTGCTGGGGTACAGAGGATGATCTTGGCTATTCATCTATAAAGCTCTGTCAGAAATCATGCATTCACCAAGTATCAACCACCATCAAAGACCGTGGAGATCCATGATACTACCAAGAAATATTGGAAGACAGTAGGATAGAAAGACCTCCACACCCTCCCTTTCGCCCACAGTCCCACGCCTGGATAGTACCTGATTCTCTTTTTCTTTGCCTCCCACATTTGAGTAGGCGCCAAGGTCTTTCATTAACAACACCTCCCGAGCTCATGTCCTTCCTCTAGGTTACCAGCACCACTACACCCGTTACAGAGCCACCCTCCAATTACCACTAGTCCTAATCCATTTTAGGTGCTGCGGCCAGATTAATCTTCCAAGGCAGAAGAAAAATTGTAGCAGTCTTCCTCCTTGAAACTTTCACTTTTTTGTTACTCTTCACTACAGAAAATTTCAAAAATACATAAAGGTAGAGAGAATTGTGTAAGAATTGTGTGCCTATCATCCAGCTTCAATAATTATCCCCTCATGGCCAATCTTGTTACTGCTATACCTCAACCCACTGGATAATTGCAATCAAAGCTCAGACATCATACAATGTCATCTGTAAATACTTTAATATTATTCCCCTTCCTTACATAACTACAAGGTCAGCAGCACAGCCCCCAAATCAACAATCATTCTTTTATATCATCAAATTTCCAAATTATTGTCAGCATTTTCATGGTTGTCCTATCATCATTATCTTTTTTCTTTTATGTGTTTGCATCAGGAGAAACATAATTTAAATATTGTGATTGGTTAATATGTTTCTTAAACCTCTTCTTTTTTTAACACCTTTATTGGAGTATAATTGCTGTACTATGGTGTGTTAGTCCCTGCTTTATAACAAAGTGAATCAGCTATACATATACATATATCCACATATCTCTTCCCTCTTGCGTCTCCCTCCCTCCCACCCCTCTAGGTGGTCACAAAGCACCGAGCTGTTCTCCCTGTGCTATGCGGCCACTTCCCACTAGCTATTGGTTTTACATTTGGTAGAGTATATATGTCCATGCCACTCTCTCACTTTGTCACAGCTTACCCTTCCCCCTCCCCTTGTCCTCAGGTCCATTCTCTAGTAGGTCTGCATCTTTATTCCCATCCTGCCCCTAGGTTCTTCATGACCTTTTTTTTTTTTTTTTAGATTCCATATATATGTGTTAGCATATGGTATTTGTCTTTCTCTTTCCGACTTATTTCACTATGTATGACAGACTCTAGGTCCAACTACCTCACTACAAATAACTGAATTTCGTTCCTTTTTATGGCTGAGTAATATTCCATGGTATATATGTACCACATCTTCTTTATCCATTCATCTGCTGATGGACACTTAGGTTGCTTCCATGTCCTGGCTATTGTAAACAGAGCTGCAGTGAACATTGTGGTTTAAACCTCTTTTAAGCTATAGGTTCCCCCTTCATTACTTTTTCTATTTTGTTTTGTTGGGTCTTTTTGGAATTGTTTTGTTGAAATCTTAGTCTTTAACTTGGTTTTTAACCAACCTTTAAAAACTTTCATTACCACTAGTCTTCATTTATATCAAGTTCCATTCAAATCATATCTAAATGTGGTCATTTTCAAATATGTTCACAAATTCTTTGATATTTCTCTCTTCAAACAATGCAGCTTATTAACTACAGTCCCTCTGAGAGTGGACTCAACTTAGTGACTCGCTTCTAATGAGTAGAATAAGGCAGAGGTAAGGGTGTGTCATTTTCAAGACTGAGAAGGCCCTGTGGCTTGAGGATCACTTGCTCAGGGAGAAGCCAGCAGCCATGTTGTGAGGATGCTCAGGCAGCTCTGCAGAGAGGTCTGTGGGGAAAGGAAGTGAAGCCTCCTGCCCATAGCCATGGCAGTGAGTCACCTTGGCAGTAGGTTCTCTGGCCCCAGCAGAGCCAACCCTGCTGACTGCAACCTCATGAGAGACTCTGAGCCAGAGCTTCCAGCTAAGCACCTCCTGGATTCCTGACCCACAGAGACTGTCAGACAAAAAATTTTTATTGTTTTAGGCTGCCAAGTGAGTGGGGACCTATTACACATCAGTAGATAACTAATAAAGCAGTCTTTCTGGTGTCACATCATTGCTTTTCCTAGAAATGCTCTTCTCCAGTTCTTTGTGGTCAAGTTTAACCATCTTTTCAAGCACACAGATGACACTCTCCAGAGCCGTCCCTAGACCTCCACATCCCCAATGCTCCAAAATCTATAAACAATTGCTCCCTCCTTTGATTTTTCTAGAGAACTTTGTATCTGGTTCTAAGCCAAGCTGTCTAAAACCAATTTGGCCAAAGTAAAACCAATTCATCCAACCCCCACCTGCCTAAAATGTGTAGTTTTAACATTACAGTTTTACTAAAGTCGTTATTCCTCAAACAGCCCAGACAGGCTCCCGCTGGGGCCTCTGCCCTAGCCCCACACTTCTCCATGATTCACACCCTCACCTCCTCCGGGCCTTTGCTTAAATGTCACCTCCTCAGCAGAACCTTCCCTGAAAGCCTATTTAAAACCACCAGGGCCCTCATTCCTTCCCATCCCACACCCACCCTGCACTCCCTGTCCATTACTGCAGTTTTATTTTCTCCACAGCACTTACCGCAATCTAGCATATGTTTTAATTACACCACTCATCAGTCATCTCCCCGCTTCCAGACTGTAGGCTCCAGGAAGGCAGACATTATGTTTAGTTTTCAGTGCTACATCCTGAGCCCCTAGAACAATGTATGGTACATAGAATGTGCTCAATAAAAACCTGAATAAATGATCAAGACTGCAGCATTTCATATGCCACACAATGGATGTAACACTAACTACACATTTTGATATTTTAGGTGCCTTTATGTCTACAAGCATTTTTTTTTTTTTTTTTTTTTTTTTTTTTTGCAGTATATGGGCCTCTCACTGTTGTGGCCTCTCCCGCCGCGGAGCACAGGCCCCGGACGCACAGGCTCAGCGGCCATGGCCCACGGGCCCAGCCACTCCGCGGCACGCGGGATCCTCCCAGACCGGGGCACGAACCCGCGCCCCCTGCATCGGCAGGCGGACTCCCAACCACTGCGCCACCAGGGAAGCCCTGTCTACAAGCATTTTAAGTAGGCTTAATTAACTTCCTCCTTCACTAAACAAAAAACAAACCAAACCTGAAACACCCTAAAGTAGACAATATTACAAGTAGGTAACTTAAGAATTGTTACATTTCTCAAAAGTAGACAAAATGGTCCTATCATATGTGCCTCCTTGACAGTTTAAATTTCAGGTGATCGGGTCATTACCTAAATTCATCAGTGGGCCAACTGTACCCCTTCCTTTGTACCCCTCTCAAGTGAGAGCTCATCTATCATTTCAAAATCTCCTTAAGAGCAGAATTGGATCTTGTACATCTTAATACTCCCTGCAGTACCCAGATAACAGGGCAACTGACAAAAGTTTATTAGGAAAACATCAGAATTATTAGCATCTTGGGCCATCTCTTCTCCTCACCCAAAAGCACGCAGTAGGCACACCCATAAACACATGCCTATAACAATGTGATCGTAAAAACCATCTTCATTCAGCAGATGAGGTCTCTGAAGCAAATTATCTAATGACTTTTATTTTCCCAAAGCCAAGTTGGAGCTGAAACCTTAGCCTCCCCTTTGACTCACAACATTCTTGTCTAAATTACACTGCTGCTACCAAAAAAAGAAAAAAGGGGGAGGGGGGAAAAGGTTGCTCCTTTATCTGACATCTGACATATGGTTCTCACTAACAATCCATATATACACATCATAGAGGGTCAAATTCTAACAGGGGATGGTGATATTCAGGATAAATAATGTCGCTTGTAAATGACTTCACAGCTTATGTAAGTAATAATGCTAGAAAAAAATAACTGCAATGCACAGTAATCTGACTCTTGATTGCCAAGGCACAGTTCAACACAGAATTGTTCTTTGTTTTTAAGATCCAGAACAATGCAGGGAGATATCTAGCTATGATATAATCAATGCTTTATATTATTTCAAAGACACATGTTCTGACACAAAAAACCACTACTATCCTTTAGAGAAGGGGTCAGCAAACTACATTTCAGGGGCCAAAGCTGGCCCACACAAGCTGTTTTTGTATGGCCCATAAGCTAAGAATGATTTTTACATTTTTAAATGGTTGAGAAAAAAAATCAAAAGAATAATATTGCATGCCATGAAATTTATATGAAACTCAAATTTCAACATCCATCAATAAAGTTTTATTAGAGCACTCACACTCATTCACTTAAGAATTATCTATGGCTGCTTTTGTGCTAAGGGCGGCAGAATTGAGAAGCTGCAATAGAAACCATATGTCCCACAAAGCTACAAATAGTTACTATCTGGCCCTTTACAGAGAAAGTCTGCCACCCTTTACACTTCAGGGCATGGATGCTGGAGCCTGGCTGCCTCCATTTAAAGCCTAATATGTATTCTCCTTATTCTGCCTCTGTTTAAATCCTAACACTTATTATTCACTTATTAACTGTGGACCTTGAATACATTACTTAAGCACTCTGCACCTCAGTTTCCTCATCTGTAAAATGGGGTTTGTAATGGCACCTACCTGATGGGGTATCACTGTGAGATATAAATGAACAATCATACAAATCACGTGAAACAGCACCTGGCATGCAGTAAGCAGTTACTAAGTACTGGCTATAACTACAATTCCTTCTTCTTGAGGGCTGCAGGATGTGTTTTCCAGTTGAAATGGTAGCAAAGTGCTTAGATTCCAGCACAGCCTCCCAAATCCCTTTATCATGGTAGAATTGAAGAATGAGGCAAGAAGAAATGAGAGGGGAAAAAATGAAAAGAAGAGGACTGAGGAGGGAACAAGAGAAAGGAAAAAGTTATCAGGACCCCACTCATCAGGGACAGTAGGTGGCCTACTCAAAGGGGAAGTATAAATTAGGATAATTTCATCTGTAGTAACAGATTAAATAACTTCTGTGGGCTGACGGGATACTAATCACCAGGTGGAAGCTATCCCGGGGGGTTGGTGGGGAAAGCATTCAAAATTCCAAGCAAGTGACTTACAGATGAACTGCTGGGTCATTTTTAAGTTGAGAACTTCCTGTATTTTACATTCCTAGACAAATGACAAGTGATAGCTGCAGTAATTCTGCATCTTGTCATCCATGTAGGGTAGCTAATTAAAAGGAAACAATTTGTGTAAGGACCCTGTCCTTACAGAGTTCTCATTTTGTTCAGAATAGCACTTACTTCCTAACGCTAAGAAAAAAAACCATGCTCCCATAAATAAAACACAAGCTCATTCACCAAAAATGGACCTGCATGGCAACTGGGAGGTAAACATGGTGTTTAATAGAAGATACACTTAACCTGTTACCAAGGTGCAGAAATTCTCTTTCCCAGGACTCACTTTCACTTGAATACCTTCTCTGTGGAAAGATGAGTTCCTACCTTTTCCATGTACCTTTAAAAATCACACTCACAGTTTCTCTTTTTAAATTATGACTTCAAAAACTTGAAAGCACCCCCCACCTCGAAAAAAGAGAATTGTTTAACTCACAACTCCACCATAACCAAACAACTACCTCTATTATTCCCTTCCAACCTTGATCCCCTTAATCCTCACTACTGCTTTGCTTAATGCTTATGGTAAATCTTCCCTGCAGAGGCTAAACACACACATCAAGTATTTTTAAGACACTTGATGTGTAAACATAACATGTAAAACCTTAAGAAAAGGAAAGAAGGACATTACTATCCAAGTGATTTCTGCAAATTGTGCAGGAAAAAAAGAGTGATTTAAAGCAATGCATCCAAGAGAGAACTTAAGATGCTCCTGAGCTGGAGGCAAGTTCAAAACACTCACTGAGAATGTATCTGCTGGGAGAGTCCCATTGAAGGCTTCGGCTTGAGGGTCAAGGTCATCTGGGCCACAGGACTGACTCTTGGTAGAGTGTCTGCCTTCTTAGATGAAGTGTGCTTTGCTGCTTGCTCAGGAGGGACCCAGGAGGAAGCAGCCACAGGACTCTGCCCTCCAAACACTGGTGACGAGGTGTCCTGGGCAGCTGTTGTCTCACAGGCTTTGCCCTTGGTCCCTGGTTTACACACACAGAGTTGAGGCCGGAGACACATCCCTCCATTCTGACATGGAGGAACACAGCTTGCTGCAGAAAGAAATAGAAGACACACTTTGAAGAAAAGCATTGTAGACTTTACTAATTCTTCCAAAGGCTTACCAGTAGCATCGGGCTATCCCTCAATAAAACAAAATGATGATGATGTTGATGATGATGACGATAATAGATAATATTTATTAATGGCTTCCTATGTGCCAGGCATTATTCTAATAGATATCGACAAATTTAACCCCCCAGCAACTGTTTTAAGTAGATACTTTATTTTGCTCATTTTACTGATGAAGAAAGAGGCACTGGGGTTATATAATTTGCCAAAGGTCACGCAATCATTAGTAAATAGAAGAGCTGGGATTTGAATTCAAGTGAACTGGCTCCAAAGTCATCATTCTTAACTGCTTTACTATAGCTGCCACTCAGAAATGCATCAGAAATACAGGGAAAAGAAGAAAGTATCCTGCCCTTCTTTTTAAGTTGTGTTCTGTGGCTTAAGTTTAAATTTTAGGCATCCAAACAACATTTGGCAAAAAACAAAAGCCCAATTCCAAACCGAAACCCCCAAAAGTGTTACAGCCTTCATCTTGCATAAGCTAATCAGAGCTTGGAGTGACTGTTTCAGAAATCTAGTCCAACCTAATTTTTTTTTTCTTTTTTGAGAGAGAGAAAAACCAAGGGCAGAAAGGTTGAGAGTTAACCTTTATATATATATATACACACACACAAATATATATATACACACACATATATATACATATATATATATGCATAGATTTTTTCTTTTTTTAAGCAAGTACATCCCTAATCTTATAACAAAAGGCAACCAAAAAGAAACAACCTCTTTATCTCCTATTAACTAGGATGCATGTACTTTGAATCACCAGACTTGTGGCCGAGCAGAGTTTTAAAGTCAGCAGGGCTATGGGTCACGGGTAGGGTGAGTGGATTTTATCATAGGCAAGGTCCCCTGGGAGTTTAGATGTTACTGACTTAAATTTTATGAACATCATAGGCCTATGGACATGATTCCTTCAGTCCCTTCTTTATTTGTCCAAATTAATTTATTTAAATGAACCTTTTGCTATTAGCCCACCTCTGACTTAAACTCTTTGTCCTGAGGCAGATCCCAACACTAAATCTCCCATAAAATTCAGCACAAGGTTCAGTCTACAAACAACCACAAAATAGATGAGGAATATGAACCAGAGGAGGCTCAGTTATGGAGGAACCAAATGACCAAGACCTAAAAGCCATGAAACCTACTGATTTTCTATAAACAAGAGAAGATACTTTTCCTATCTCCCTACAATTCCTATTAATTACAGCAAATAATGATAACAAATGGCTGTCAAGTGTCAGAATACTAGGCTGACAAATTTTCTAAAAATTTGGAAGGATTCTTGGGAGAAAAATAATAAAAGGAAATTTAAATGCAGCCAGCTCCTGAAGTGACCTTGGGGTAAGTTACTTAAGCTTGGCCTCTGCACCTGTACAAGCCCAGGGGCAGGGGGGAGGGCAGTAGCTGCTTGTTCTAAAATGGTCCCCGAGGGCTCTTTCCATATTAGGCTTCTAGAATTCAAAGTCAAAAGCTATGCACTTCTGAAGTTCACGATTCTAATTTATCAGCGTTTTCCTGGCCGAGGGATGATCATTAGGTCCCTACTCGGCCACGGTTATTTATGGAATGTCACAGAAATGGAAATGGGCTCCACCCAGAGAGAACAGAAGTGGCCACAAGCGAGGACTGGATGGGGCTTTCAAAGCTGAGACTCTGCCAGAGATCACCCCCCACCCCCCGGCACTTTCATGTATACATTCTCTTCATGCTTTCAATTAGAAACATGTTTCAGTTTAACATCTGAGAATGATTTCCACTTCTCCTCCCTCCCAAGGTGTACTGCAAATGTCTACAAATCTACCAGGAAGGCTGCACGCCAGGAGAGGCTTACAAAAGCTGGTACCTAGATGGAAGCCAAGCACCGAAATCTTCCCCAAACCACTGAGAATATGCAACAAGGGCCTATCTTGAGGAGGACATGGATGGGTTAGAAGTATAACAGGGTAGCGATTTTCTTTTAACCTTTCAAATTTTGCATGTGGTAGGGTGAGGGGAGTGCGGAAAGAATAATTAAGGAAAAAAATAACTTTAAACTCACACAGAAAAGAACATATGACATACCAGTATAACTATATACAATAACACCCTTTCACACTAAGTCTGAAAAGACAATAAGGAGAATGATTAGACAATTTCCTCTTCCACCTTCCCCATTGGGCTCCAACAGCAGCCTCCTGGAGCATGCAGACAGGAGGGGCTGGCTTAAACTGGGGGCAGGGACAGATTCCCTAATTGCCAAGACAAGCCCCTCCCCTGACACGAAAAGCAAAACACAGGTTCTGCAACCACATTTTGTCAAGCCCTTTTTCGTGTGGTATTTGGACCTTCTGCAATAGCGGTTCCCATGTGTCACTTCTCAAACTGTGGTGCTTGGACCAGCAGCAGCATCACCTGGAAACACTTTAGAAATGCACATTCTTGGGCTGCCCCGGTCTGCTAAATCCCAAACTAGAGCCCAGCAATCTGACTGCCCTCCAGGTGAGTCTGATGCTCACTCCAGTTTGAGAACCACTGACACAGGATTTGGAAATTGGAAGCCTTCCACCAAAGTTTTTTGAGAACTTACATTTTTATCACTGCAAGTTTGGTATTTTCACACTACAATGGCTTTTATGTGACTGAATTCTTGCCGTGACAGACGTGTTTGTCTTATGTTGCCCTTCTGTTTTTAATGCAAAAAATTAAAAGTTTTTTCCATGTGACCAAATTCTCAAGATAATTATGGGTCCCTTCCAAACGTTTATACATTTGTCACCATCTACTTCATGGCCAATGTAAAAATTTGTAGGCATTTATGAGAAAACTGTTATTATTTTTTTTAATTGAAGTATAGTTGACTTACAGTATTTCACTGGTTTCAGGTGTCAGCATAGATATTTAGTATATTTACAGATTACTCCATGAAAAGTTATTATAAGATAAGGGCTATAATTCTCTGTGCTATACAATATATCCTTGTTGCTTATCTATTTCATACATACTAGTTTATATCTGTTAAACCCATACCCCTAATTTGTCCCTCCTCCCTTCCCTCTCCCCTTTGGTAACCACTAGTTTGTTTTCTGTGACTCTGTTACTGGAAAAAACTGTTATTCTAACTGAGGTTCTGAACTATGTGGAATATTTTAACTCTTACATAAGTTCTTTAAAATGTTTTCCACTAGGGCTTCCCTGGTGGCACAGTGGTTGAGAATCTGCCTGCTAATGCAGGGGACACCAGGGTTCGAGCCCTGGTCTGGGAAGATCCCACATGCCGTGGAGCAACTAGGCCCATGAGCCACAACTACTGAGCCTGTGCGAGTGGAGCCTGTGCTCCGCAACAAGAGAGGCCACGACAGTGAGAGGCAAGCGCACCACGATGAAGAGTGGCCCCTGCTCGCCGCAACTAGAGAAAGCCCTCGCACAGAAACGAAGACTCAACATAGCCAAAAATAAAAATAAATAAATTAAAAGAAGGCTCAACATTTAAAAAAATAAAATAAAAAATAAAAAATAAATTAAAAAAAATGTTTTCCACCAGTTGGTTCTGCATTTGCCTGGCCAGCTGTGGTTGAACACAATGAGTAAACACTACATCAAGATCTTATCAGTGGGACTTCCCTGGTGGCACAGTGGTTAAGAATCCACCTGCCAATGCAGGGGACGTGGGTTCAAGCCCTGGTCCAGGAAGACCCCACATGCCGCGGAGCAACAAAGCCCATGTACCACAACTACTGAGCCTGTGCTCTAGAGCCCACGAGCCACAACTACTGAGCCCATGTGCCACAACTACTGAAGCCCACGCGCCTACAGCCCGTGCTCCACAACAAGAGAAGCCACTGCAACGAGAAGCCCACACACCACAAGAAGAGTAGCCCCCACTCGCCACAACTAGAGAAAGCCTGTGCACAGCAACGAAGACCCAACGCAGCCAAAAAAACAAATTAATTAATTACTAAAAAAAAACCCTTTTTTTTTAATTAGAAAAAAGATCTTAGCAGTGGTGTGGGCAGTGGTTCTCAGGCTTTGCAGCACATTAGAATCACCTGGGGAGCTTTTAAAAACTCTCAAAACCCAGGCCTAACTCCAGGCTGATTGAATCAGAATATCTGGGGGAAGGGGCTCATGCATCAGTTTTAGTTTTGTTTTTCAGTTTTTTTAACTCTCTAGGTGATTGCAATTTGCAGCCAAACTTGAGAGCCAGTAGGTGAGGGAACAAAATCCTACCAGACTTGCTGACAGACTAATCTTCCCGAAGTGCAGCTTTTAATTTTTTTCTCTCCGTTTAAAAATTTTCAACACATTTTAGCTGCCCTTGAGATACATTCAAGACCCTCTACATCTGGACCCCAACCCCTCCTTTCCACCCTCAGTGCCCCCTGGTCCATCCCTGCAAAAGTTCACCCCTTCCTGCCTCTGCACACCCGGTGCCCTGTCCTGAAACATGGACTGGCCCCTCAAGCTCTTGCTCATCTGAAAGCTCCTCCTTCTCTGTGAAGTCCTTCCCAAACGCCCACCCCGACCTCCTGCACCATTTTTTATCACCTGAACCTCCTGCTCCTTTTTCATCATTCACTTCACATTTCACATATACTGTTACATACATTAATCATCTTTTAACAAAGCTCTTTTATTTCCCAACTAGAATACAAACCGTGAGGTCAGTTATAATTGGCTAACGCAAAACTTTTTGTACCCAAGGACAGGAGCCTGAACCTCATCTTGGTTGACTGATGTCAAAGTACAGCCATTTCTTTCCAAGAATGCTGGGATTTAAGAACATCTATAAAGGGAAGATAATAAGTGGGCTCTTAATCCATTACATAATAACAACTACGTCTCTGGGTTTGGTTTGCCAGTTGTTCAAACAGTCTCCAATCTTTCAAAGATGTTTTTAAATCAAAATTAATATTTAAATGAACTCTGCTCATGTACATGGTCTGCAGTGGCATTCTGCAGTATGCTGTTAAACAGTTTCAGAAGCCCAGATCCAATGTGTTCTAAAAGAACTTTGAAGGGTAGGGGCACTCAGAAACAAACTGGTTGTGGATTCACAGAAAAGAACATCACAATGGGCTGATAGGAGCTGTTACAAGGTACTAAACCTCCAGTACAAAAGCGCATTAGGGAATTAGCCTAAGACATTCAGGTGCAGTAGAAAAAAAAGCTTCTGAGAGATATTCAGTATGTGAAAAGGAACCAGAAGTTGGGGGGAGCCCACCATTCATTAAGTAGATAATCCTGTAAGATGACTTCTCCTCGAGATAAGCACAGTGAATTAACCCTCTACCCTGTCCCCCATTCCAAACACAGAACAATCGTTTTTAAGATTGTTTTCATGTTAAAGAAACGGATTTCCATGATGGAAACAGGTGGCCATGATGGAATAACTGTTACCAAACAAGCCTTTTTTTCCATAAACAACTAGGAAACTGGATGAAAGATATAAGACAACTGTTGCTAGATACCAGACAACTGGCAAGAGAGGACTGTGAATCCTGAGAAGGGCATAAAGAGGGGAGCCCTAGGATCACCCCAACCACCTGCAGGAAGCACTTGGCAGATCACCGCACAGGGAGGGAGCCCACGCACAGCGTGATGGAGGCTGAGTGGCCGGAATCTGCAGGGCAGAGTCCTAGAGAGGAGAGACCTGCACACAGAGATAGCCCAGAGATCTGCAGAGGGCCCAGGACTCTTCTCCTGATACTGAGCTGCACAGGCATAGGATGCAACAAACTATCCAGGACCTGTAAGCTGCAAATTCCCAGTCCTGACCCGCCAGAGTCAGGACATTCAGTACAGACCCCAGAATTAAACTCCCTTTAAGAGTAAAACCTCAATATAAAAATCAGGCAAGAACTGTACACAGAAGAAAACTCATACAAATCACAGTTAAGAATATAGATGCACAATTCCTAAATAAAATATTAGTAAATCAAATACGATGGTATTTCCAAAACAGAAAAGCAAGCCGATTTAATTCCAGAAATATAAGGATGGTTTTAAACGTCAGCAAATCTATCCATGGAATTCCACGTTAAAAATTAAATGAGAACTTGTCTCGATGAATGCATAAAATTTTCCAATAAAATTCATCACTTATTCATAATAACAAACAAAAACTGTTAGCCAACTAGGAATACAAAGGGATTTCCTTGTTCTGGTAAACAGTAACTACAGCAAATCCCACACACAAAGAGTATACCAAAACCTACAGCAAATATTATGAGGAAACTGTAGAAACATTCCTATCAAAGCTGGAAACAAGTCTAAATGCCCACAATAACCTCTACCGCTGATGTTATATTGTAAGTCCCAGCCAACCTGGCAAAACAAGAAAAAAGAAATAAAGGTCTAAGAAGTAGGAAGGGAGAAACAAATGTATCATTATTTTAGTTTACCTATGTGTCTATGTAGATAATCCAAAAGATTCTACAAGCTACCATAACTGATAAGAATGTGGTACCAGTTCAGAAATAGAAAACAGATCAATGAAATTTAACAAAAAGCTTAGAAACAGACTCAAATATAAATGGAGACTTGCAACATGATGGAGAAGGTATAACAGATCTACAGAAAAACAATGGACTAAAAAACTGGGGTTGGAAAAGAAAGAGCCAACCATCTTAAAGAATCAAAACTAGATCCCTACCCCACTTAAGAATATACATACCAGATCTTTAAAATTTTTAAGAGGAAATGTGAGAGAATATCTTCATGGTTTGGAGGAAGAAAGAATTTCTCAAATGTGAAACAGTAAGTAAAAATCCAAAAGAATTGATGAACTTGACTAAAACAAAATTTAAAAGATACCGTACAAAACACTGAAACACAAATGATAAAGAGAAAACCTGCAATATATTTAACAAAGGATTAGTAACTAGATATATCAAGTATTCCTAAAAATCAATAGGAAAAAAAATGGACAAAGGACATGAATTGGCTATTCACAGATGATGAAATGTGAAATAAATGTGAGAAGATATTCAACCTCTCCAATTATCAGAGAACTGCAAATCAAAACAACATTGAGATGCAATTCTACACCCAAGACACTAGCAATAAGTCTGTTACCACCAAGTGTTAGCAAAGATATAGGGAAATGGGAACTCTTATATACTGCTCATGAGGGTAATTTGATACTCACCTCTGTGAAAAGCAATATGGCAATATTTAGTAAGGTTATAATGTGAAAACCCTAATACCCAGCAATTTCACTTCTAGGCTGTTATGTGCTCAAGCAGACATATACAGGAATGTTCATTGCCCACCAATTATAGTAGGAAAATAGTGGCATTGATAGATGAATTGATAAACTGTGGTATTTCATATAATGTAACAGTATACAGCAGTTAAAATCATGATCTAGATCTATATACCAAGCAACATGGATGAATCTTTTGAAAATAACATTGACTGAAGAAAGTAAATTATAGGATGCTACTTTATAATACTGTTCTTTGTATGATATTATAATAACTGTCCATGTAATTTTTAAATACATAAAGCAATACTCATTGTTCTTATGGATACATAGTAAATCAACAAAAGCATAAAAATATGTACTACAGTCACACTAAATTCATGACAGTGACACCTCAGGGAAGGAAGCAGAACAATTCTAGAGAAGGAAATGGGTCACTTTATTAGAATTTTTTTCTTAAAAAAAAAAAAGATGGGGGGGTTTCCCTGGTGGTGCAGTGGTTGAGAGTCCGCCTGCTGATGCAGGGGACACGGGTTCGTGCCCCGGTCCGGGAAGATCCCACGTGCCGCGGAGCAGCTGGGCCCGTGAGCCATGGCTGCTGAGCCTGCGCGTCCAGAGCCTGTACTCTGCAATGGTAGAGGCCACAACAGTGAGATGCCTGCGTACCGCAAAAAAAAAAAAAAAAAAAGAAAAGAAAGAAAAAGATGGATAGAAAGTATGACAACAGGTTAGACCTGTATTCACTGTGGGTAGTAGATACATAGGTGCTGACTATGGTAGCCTTTTTACTTTTCTGTATACCTTTCAATTAAAAAAATTTTTTTTAAGAAGCCAACAAAAGGTAATTGAGTTGAAGATAGTTAAAACCTGACCCTTAATCACAGGGTGAAGGGATGATCATGGGGGTGAGGTTGGTCAAAGTGGCAGAAATTGCCAACATGACAATAATGAATTCAGTTTGCACAAAGTGGGCCTGCAGGAAGCCCACATCAAGACCTGGGTGAGCAGGATGGGCAACAAAATACTACTCCATCCTGGCTTCCAAGTCAGCCTTAGGAACACACTCATCATTTGAAAGAAATCCTCAATTTTTGCCCCAAACCATACTCTCAGATTTCTTCCACATTTGAATCCTACTCCATTTAACAAGCTGATCCTAATGTTCTTTAAAAGTTCAGTGACTGTATTTTTAGGAAGTATCCCATGCCCTGAAGCTTAGTCTCTATTGCTCTTATTTCCAAAAAAGTAACTCTTGATTATATTTAAAACTCGTCCCAGCCCACACAGGGCAAACAGAGTGACTCCCTGCCCCTTGCCTTTCTCTCCAAACAAGTTGCAGCATGTCGACCGCATGTGTCGCAGGGAGAAATGTGAGTCTAACTGTGTCTTCTGTGATCAGAGACAGCAGGTGAGAAATTGCTTTGCTGTGTGTGTCTTCACAGTAATTCCCAGCTGCCCTTTGAAGTCATTCAATAACACTAAGTGATATCAGATCACAAGAAACATAGCATGAGGTCACACAGTTTCATCTACCTCTCACTCTGTATGCTCCTTGTACCAAACCCAAATAAAATGCTGCACTTTTGTTGCAAATGTCTCTGGGTCTGCTTCCTCCAAAATCCCTAAGGAGCAAAAAAACAGTAGTATAACACCCCAATGCCTTTTCTATCCAGCCTTGTGGAATAATGAAGAATTCCACGAAACCGAATGTTCTAGATAGGTGAACCATGCACCAACACATTTAATAACTCACGGGTTTTGATCGTTATGAACATCTCTACGAAAAACCTCAGATGTGTGTGTGCTTTCACTGTTCTCTCCCCTCCAAGCCAGGCTCTCTCCCTACCCTTTCTACGCTGTTTGCTTTTCTAATCTACTCTCAAGTGACAATTTAACCAAGCAGATAGTCAGATGGTTGAGCACAGCACAAATTACATGGGATACAAGTCACAAAAGTTGTGTGCAGAATTTCATGGCTTTATGAGGAGTTTACTGCCTTTATGTCAAGGACTGCACCCTCATCTGCCTGATTCCCCAGGAGCTGTGTTCTGGAAGGTGGAAGTTCTGGAAGCCTGAGCTCAGCAGGGGTAGCTTGTTACCATGTTATTTAATTTAAAATAGATGGTCAGCCAAGGCCAAACACACTCCTCCCCACACCATGGGTAACTGAAATCACTCACGGAGTATAATATAATTAAGTCAGAAGTCATGTAGTGAAGAACTACCAGCAGTTTTTCTGAGTTCTGTTTCTGGTCTTATTACTGCCGTTTTATTAAGTTTTTTTTTTTTTTTAAGTCAGTGAAAAAGAAAACAAAGTTACAGATCTACAGTTTAGACTATGTAAATATTTAATTTAAAATAGCAAAAGAAAAAAAACAGAAAACTTTCAGAAAATGCTATTATATAGAAGGAACTGATAAAAGTTGTCTTTAACAAATTAAGACCAAAATCGAAAAAAATGAAAAAAGGCCAGAAATAGACAATTAAGACAAAAGAAAATACAATTAGTAAATAAACCTGTGGTATAATGTCTAAATTAATTAAGTCATCAAAGGAAATGCAAACTAAAACAAGGAGGTACACTATTATGGCTAATTAATTTTTTAAAAGGCATGTAAGAGTATTAATACAACATGTCACAAAGGTGGTAGTAAATTGAAACAAGCCTTTTAGAAAGCAGTTTAACAATATGTTTCAGGCTATTTCAGTAGCCTCATTTCTAGAAATTTACCCTAAGAAAATAGTTTAAAAAAGGAAATAACTATACACATACATATGTCCAGCTGTCCACAGCAGTGTTATTTATACCAATGAAAATGCAAAAGCAGCATATAGATTGAGTAAAATATGTCATTACAGCCTTTCAAAATTAGAATTATAAAGTGATACTATAAATTTTTAAATATCAATACTATTAATGTGAATAAAAACACAAGGTTATTTTGCTATTCAGTCATTCATTAAGTACCTTCTCTAATAATAGTATAATTTTATTTTGTGCACTAACGCTAGCATGTATGTATAATAAACACAAGTTTCTGACAAATCTTGGGTTTTACAGACTAAACTATTATGCACATATAAGGTATGATTATAAATGATATCTTTATAGTTCATTGGAAAGAAGACCATATATTTCTAAATAATAAATCTTTAATCTGTTTTAGTACCATCATAATATTTCTTCATTCATTATTCAAACATTGAGTCCCTCCCCCTTATATACTAGCACTGTGCCAAGTACTGTAGATAAAAAGATGGAGAAGACAAATTTCCTGCTCTCATGAAGATCAGAGTCCAGTAGGGAAGACAGACAAGTATAAAAAAAAAAAATCATCACCATACAGTATGTGTTGGAATAATAAAGGTATAGAAGAAATGAGGAGGAAGGGTCCTAAATGGTTAATCAACAAATATTTTATAGATACTTTTCTTTTTTTTTTTTTTGCGGTACGCGGGCCTCTCACTGTTGCGGCCTCTCCCGTTGCAGAGTATAGGCTCTGGAGGCGCAGGCTCAGCGGCCATGGCTCACGGGCCCAGCCACTCCGCAGCATGTGGGATCTTCCCGGACCGGGGCACGAACCCGCGTCCCCTGCATCGGCAGGTGAACTCTCAACCACTGCGCTACCAGGGAAGCCCCAACAAATATTTTGAATTATTATATTCAAGGGACCAAAAAGGATACAAAGAATTCTCAGTATGGTTTGTTTCCTTGAGGCGATATAAAATCCTTCCTGCCCAAGCTCACCTACTGATGGCAGTAGGCAGTGGTGTGAGATGAAGCTGGACTCTGGAGTCACACAGACCTGAGTCTGAACCCCCCACCCGCCCCAGCTGTGTGCCCTAGGGCCAGTTCCAAGTCTGACCTGTGCCTCAGTCCCTCACTCAAAAAAATCCCGAGTGACAATTCTGCACTCCATTTTGCACCAGGCACCGTCACATGCCCTGTGACTAGAACTGTAGAGAAGAAAACACTATCTCTGCCCCGTGGAGCCCACAGCCCAGCCAACAGACCAACAGCAACAGTGATTATAATTATTACAAGCATTCTGGAAAGGGAAGATGGTGTGTGGCGGAGAGGCCATCCCTGGGGGACTCGGGGTATTAGAAAAGACCGCTCTGAGATCATGAACTTACTATGAGATCTGAAAGCTGAGAGAAATAAGTAACTCCTATGCCCAGTCCCAGAGTGCAGGGCCAAATGTTTGTGGTGAAACCTGCCACAAAGCTGTCAAGAAGCAAAATGCAAATTGACTCTACTGATTCCAGAATGACTTTTCATAAGAGATCGAGTTCAGGGAAACAGGGAAGGAATTACCATATATTCTTAAATGTATGTGTCCAGAACGCTGATCTAGTACAATTTAATGTAACCAGCAGAGACATTACCCTGTAAATCAGGAACAAAACATTGATGCCCATCATCACCACTGTAACTTAACACTGTTCTGGATGTTCTGGTCAACTCAATACTGTATGCAAGAGAGGCGTGAGCCAAGCCAGCTCCTGCACTGCCAAGGCGAGGGTCCACGGGTACAGACTGTCTATAAAGCAATCGGCCATATTTAAGATTAAGTCCTAAGAACACTCATGCCGTTTGTATTTTATCATTCCTAATCTAGGAAATTTTATATTCAAATCTGTTCACTGCAGTATTACAATCAATATGGTGGTAAAAAAATAGAAATATCTTACCCATAAAACAAAGAATAGATAAAAATCGTGAAATCTGATTAAGTCATCAAAAACGATGTTTTAAAAACATTTTTAATGACATGGGATAATGCTTATGATGTAATGCCAAGATGAAAAAAAAAAACACAAAAAAACAACCCTCCTACTCTCTCTAGAACTCAGACCACTCAGCTTTGCATCTCTGCCTGTCCACTGAGTCAGAGTCCCTGGTCCCCTCCTGGCTGCCAGTCCTCCTGGCTGCTAAGGTGGGCCTTGTCCCTTCTCGACCAAGAGCAGCGCTGGGTCAGTCCCTCCTCCCTCACCACCTTCCTCCCTGGACTGAGCCGTCACCCCAGCAGCCTCCTTCCCACCTCACCATCAACCTTCTCAGTCTCCCTCCGGCTCCACTTTCCCTTCCTGATCTCTCAGTGTTGACATTTCCCAGGGCTTGGTTGGTCCTTGGACCCTTCTGATGACCTCATTTAGTCACGTGGCTTTGATCTCCACACAAACTGTGCTCCAGTTCGGATCTCAGGCCCTGTCCTCCTATGTGAGCTCCAGGTCTCCATGTCCAATCACCTCTTCGACAGCTCCGAGTGGACGTCTAACAGGAGCTCAAACCTAGCACACCTTGATTCCCCTCCTCCCACCAACCCCCAGCTCCTCCTCAGCATTCAGCTCCTTAAAAGGCGCCACTGTTCGCAAAGTTGCTCCCCCAGTGCATTTGTTAGCTAGTGCTCCTGTATCAAAGCACCGCAAACTTCACGGCTTAGACAACAGAAAGTCACCATCTCACAGTCTGGAGGCTGCAAGTCTGAAATCAAGGTGTGGGAGGGGACGGTTTCTTCTGAAGGCTGTCCTATTGCTCTCTCCAAACTTCTAGTGGCCTCGGGAATTCCTTGGCTTGTAGAAGCTCTCTTCACATGTCTTCCCTCTATGCATGTCTCACCACGTGTCCTCAAACCCTTCTCCAGGCCACCCTGCCCCCTGCAATCTATTCTCACCAGAGCAGCCAGAGGGATTCTGTTAGAACCAAAGTCAGATCACATTGCTCCTCTGCACTAAACCCTCCAAAGGCTTCCATCTCACTCAGTGAAATGCAAAGCCCTTATTTTTACAGTCTGCAAGTCTCCACCACCTCTCCCATGTCACTTCCTAGCATGCCTTGAGCACCATACTCCTGTCACACTGGCTTCCTTGCTAGCCCCTGGGCAGACCACGCCTGCTTCCACTGCAGGGCCCTTGCACTGGCTATTCCTCTGCCTGTAACATTCTTCCCTAGATATTCACGGGCTACCTTTCTCACATCACTCAGCCTCCCTTGTGACTGTCCTCTCCAAAACAGCAATCTCTGGGCCTCGATTAGCCTGCCCCATTTTTCTTTAAAGCACTTATCCCTATATTATTTATCTATTCATTGTCTGTTTCTCCCACTAAAATATCAGCTCCTCAGGCAGAAAGACTATTTTGATAGCTTCTTTTTCCCTTGGGTTTAGAATAACATCTGGCTCAAAGAAGATAACTAACTGCTGAATGAATGAACACATGAAGGAAGGCTGGAAGAAAAATATACTAATGCAAACATGAATTATATACCAATGAGTGGTGAAATTACACAAGTGATTAAGTTGTTGCTTATACCATATTATACTTTCCATATTTTCCACAATGGCCTATTTTTACTTTCATAGCATGGCAAAAATCAACAATACTTTATTGAAAAGAGATGTTCATTCACTTAATGGCGAGTTTAAACATATTTAAATTTTTAAGGGGTGTAAATCCTACAATCTAAATAATATGGGAGGGCTTCCCTGGTGGCGCAGTGGTTGGGAGTCCGCCTGCCGATGCAGGGGACGTGGTTCGTGCCCCGGTCTGGGAGGATCCCGCATGCTGCGGAGCGGCTGGGCCCGTGAGCCATGGCCGCTGAGCCTGCGCGTCCGGAGCCTGCGCGTCCGGAGCCTGCGCTCCACAACGGGAGGGGCCGTGGCGGTGAGAGGCTCGTGTACCAAAAAAAATAAAAAAATAATAAATAAAATAAATAAATAAATAATATGGGAGACAGAGTACCATACACTAGACTTTTTCATAACTGTACTATATTGGAACACTGAATAGTTTTACTTTGAAACTTATTCTTAACATACTATGATTGGGTAATATGGCAAGCACTATTATTTACATGTTTAACCTGTTAGAAAAGCTGACTTCTTTTATTTTTGTGAACCAAAAATGTTTTTGAAAATCAGAGCAATAAAAAATAAGCATTTTTAGGCCAAAATGACTGCCAACTTGAGAATCAAGTATCTGAAACTTGGATTAAAATAAAGGGAAAAAAAGACTAAGACAGAAAACATAACTTTACTCTGATTAGGGAGTGTCACCTAGTGGTAAAGAGCCTACTGAAGCCAGGCAGCCCAAACCAAGCCCAGCTCAGACACTGACTAGCTGTGTGCCCTTGGGTATATTTTTATTACTTTTTTTCCATCTCAGTTTTCCCATCTGTAAGATGGGAGTGATAAAAAGAAGAGGGTTTCTGTATGGATTAAGTGAATGCATATATGCAAAGCACTAGGATAGGGCCTGCTTCAGAGTAGGATTTGACAGGTGTCAGCTATTATTATTATTCCACGCATCAAATTCGTCCCACACGTGCCCCAAAATAGACTTTAAGGAAGCTTTTGAGAAGCAGGTCACGTCTATATCTGGGATAGAATTTTATTTCTACCATTGGAACTTTAAACTTATCCAAGACAGTCTTTCACATTGAATCAAACATAATAAGCTAACTTTTTTTCTTTCTTTCCCACATTTAATCATCCAGAATAAAGCTGTGGGTGGCAAAAAAAAGTGACAGAGAGAATCATTAGTCCAAAATAAAATATTATATGGTTGTTCTCGTGCTCAAGACTCGTATTTTGAAACAAATTCTCTTAACTGAAAAAAGAATAATAGCTACATGAGTGAGACAGAGGCTTTAAAAATTGCCCTTTATTTTGACAGCATTCCTTCAGGTAAATTAAGAGTATTATGTGACCAAGGATGGGAATACCCTGGAAGATATATAATCCAGGCCATGCAAAGCCTTTCCTTGCTAAAATAAAAACACTTGCAAATGTCACTGATGCCTGAGCATCAATGTAGAACACAAACATTCAACGGACTGTGGACACAGCCCCAGCTACAGGGATCACAATAATTGGGCTCTAAAACCCAAGATGGGAGCAACAATTGAAGCCTCACTGTGAAATATAAGGCCATGCCTCTAAATGGAAGGAAGAAGCACAGCAGATGATGCTATTTGCAAACACTTAGCCCTCTGACTACTAGCTCTATTATTGTGAAATGTGATATAACCATTTTCAGAACTGAAGCTGAAATAGAACTAAGAACTCAAAGGGCCCATCAGCAAGCAGTTGAAAGGAATAAGCAAAGCTCTGTTTTCAAAACTTTAATATACAAAATTAAAATTGTTTAAATAGCTTTTCTTATTTCTGACATCCTTCAGAATAGAGAAATTATTTTAGTAAACATTGTGAATGTAAAATGCTCCTTTTATCCATATACTGGGCCTATCTTCCATATGCATTTAAATTGTTTTTTTACTAAATCAATCTCTCAGGTCCCTTCTATAATATCTGATCATCTCAGAAGTGAATAAAAATGTGTAATCAGCAAATAAACAGAAATTTAAAAATTATTAGGAGGAAAATTAACAAGAATGATCTTTCTGTTAAAGTTGTCAATCTTAAAATAAACCAACTATTTCCATTTGAAACATGACGCCAGAAGTGTTAAATAATGGATGATGATGACCATAGGGTGTTACTATTCCCAACTTCTTAATGTTTTTGTGTTTTCCAAGAAAATAAAGCATATAAATTTTAAAAGATTTAATTCAAGTAATTGTTTTCATTGTTCAAAATATGCCATGAATAACCTACTTATTTTAGTAGTTATTTTATTTGTTTCTGTTTTCTTAGAACTGCTAAATTTCCTGCTAATCAGTTCGGGAAAAACATAATTAAGAGAAAGTGCAGAAACTTTACACAATTCTTGAAGTAGAGATTTTAGTAAACTGTGAAAAATACAATAATCACGAATGTCTCACAACTGCCTGTTTAACAGACTGACTGTGCAGTCACTGTCCTCAAGCCACAATCCCCCAAAGATCATGTATTCCAGGTACTCATTTTTTCCCTTAGATTTATTCCCATTATTTGTCATCACCAGCTCATACCATGATTAGGGGTAGCCTTCTGTGGAGTGAGAATGAGGAAGAAAGACTACTGTGGTTCTTTGTGGTAGCTAGTCTCTAAAGATGGTCCCAAATCCACCCCCATGCTGCTCCTCCCATCAAAAGGTGGACCTTATGTCCCTCCCCCCTGAATCTGAGCTGGGTCTAGGACTATTCTACCAAGGAAATGCAAAAGTGCCCTGCTGAGAACCTCCAAGCCCAGGCCTGAAAAGCCAGGAAGCAATACTTCCTCCCTCTTGGAACCCAGCTGCCATGTTAAGGGGAAGCCCAATCAACCATAGGGAGGGGCCCATATGGAAGAGAATTGAGGCCCTCAACCAACAGCCCCTGCTGAGCTCCTAACCAACAACAGCCAGTATCATCTTGCCAGCCATGTGAGTGTTCTAGCTGATGCCATGTGGTACAGACACAGGCCATCCCTACTGAGCCCTGCCAAATTGCAAAATCATGAGTAAATAAATGATGGTGTTTGTCTTAAGCCACTAAGTATTAGGATAATTTGTCTCACAGGAATAGATATAAATAGAAACAATCTTCCTGAAGAAGAGCCATCATCTCTCATTCCAGGGCTTCTGCTAATTCTAATTCCACCATGCTAAATTATCCTGCACTTACAAACTGTGGTTGTGTAATCAAGTCTTCAAGATAAAAATGAGCATAGAGCCTCCTGGATCATATAAAGCAGGGAGAAGACCCAGCACAGGCCTCTGTATCTATGCATTTTCAAGCACTGAATATGATCAAAGACAAAGACAGCTTTCCAACGATTTCCTGGCCAAGTTACCAAGTACAGAAAAATACCCATCTTTGATAACAGTAGCCACAACTGAGTACTATTACAAATTTTATGTTATATACACTTTACCACAATTTTTAAGATAATGTAATACACACCAAAAAAAAAAACACTGTACATTTTAAATGGGTGAATTACATGGTATGTGAATTATATCTCAATAAAGCACCTTCCATAAGGTCCTACACACTGCAAACAGCCCAGGTCATCTTTGAACAGCTCTATCTTAAAAACACTTTTCCTGATATTGTGTTAAAATTTGCCTACCAGGGCTTCCCTGGTGGCGCAGTGGTTGAGAGTCCGCCTGCCGATGCAGGGGACACAGGTTCGTGCCCCGGTCCGGGAAGATCCCACATGCCGCGGAGCAGCTGGGCCCGTGAGCCATGGCCACTGAGCCTGCGCATCCGGAGCCTGTGCTCCGCAACGGGAGAGGCCACAACAGGCAGTTGTGAGACATTCGTGATTATTGTATTTTTCACAGTTTACTAAAATCTCTACTTCAAGAATTGTGTAAAGTTTCTGTACTTTCTCTTAATTATGTTTTTCCCGAACTGTTTTTCCCGTACCAAAAGAAAAAAATTTACCTACTCACAGTTTTCATTCACCAATTCCCCTTTCCGTAGTATTTGAAGAAAGCTCTACCGTCCTGCCCATGACTTCTTTTCTCCTGACTCAAAGATACCCATTCCAGCACCTTCTCCTCAGGTCAGCACTGTGCCACCTCCATCACCTGGCTACACAGCTCTGAGTATATTCCAGCAGCTCCCGGTACTAGAGAAGACCATGAGCTTTGGAGTCAGAATGCCTAGGTTTAAATCTGAGTTCCATCACTTACTAGCCCCATGAAGCTTCAATTTCAACATGTGTAAAATGGGAGTAGGGGAAGGAAGGCTCATCTTTGGGAGGGAGCGAGGCAGGGAGTGAAATCAGGGTCTGAGATGACGATCACCTGTAGTCAAAATGACTTGCAAATCTACTTAGTATGGGCAACATACTATCTCTCAAATGTCTTTCTGCATTTAACAAGCCACCATTTCTTGTTTAAACACCATCTCTCTCCCTCTGCCAAGCACGTGTAGTAACTCAAGCTCATTAAGTGCATGAATGATGCAACTTCACTAGAACAGAGCCCACCTCAATGTTAAGCAAGGAGCAACAAGGTCTGGAACCCAGGAAGCCCACCAAAATGACTAGCTTCTATCATTCTATCTATTGCAATTCCAGGGGGGAAGGACAAAATCTAACGTGATGTTTCCAAAGTGGTCAGCCCAGCCAACATGGGACAGAGCAGACCTACAAGTGGGACAGTGATGGGAATGGTTTTTTGAAATGTCATGCCAGCACCTCGTTTTCCGTTTTTGATTATCTTCTACTTCCTTCAGTTGGCAGGTTAGAGAGGTCTGGAACATCCACCCCCAAGAGCACTGTGCAGAAGAGACTCGGTCCTCCCCTTCCAGGATATTCCCGCCCGGTGCCCATCAGTTCACGCTCACCTACGAGTACTCATCCTGATTCTCAGCCCCCGACCCAGCCTCATGGGCAGAAAAGGGAAGAGTGGTTCTGCCTGACCCCACCCCGCCAAACATGAAACACACATTTTCCTTTCACCATCCCACAGATGCCCGCCCCATCAACTGCACAAACGTAATTACCTTCTTAACTAAACTTCTGCACTTCTTCACAAGTAGTTAATGGAGTCATACAGGTACACTGTTGAAAACTGAAATTAAGTATATTCCACCACAGAGCTGAACCACTACAGAGGTTAAAAAGCACAAGGGCTATTTTTTAATGTCACAATTATTATAGTCATCTGCCTGATCAAAATGCCAGATAGTGGGGAGAATCCAGGCGGATTTCCCGCCAGTGACTGGTGATACCTCCAACCCAGGCAGCAGGGTCCACGATCCCGTGTCTGCCTGGACACTGGAAGGACATCTCTCTCTGACTTGCCACCATGCCCAGCTCTATGCAAGAGTGTGGGACTGCAATGAGGGGAGTCCTTAATACCATTTAGGGGCTTCCCTGGTGGCGCAGTGGTTGAGAGTCCGCCTGCCGATGCAGGGGACACGGCTTCATGCCCCGGTCCGGGAAGATCCCACATGCTGCAGAGCAGCTGGGCCCGTGAGCCGTGGCCGCTGAGCCTGTGCGTCCGGAGCCTGTGCTCCGCAACGGGAGAGGCCACAACAGTGAGAGGCCCACATACCACAAAAAAATAAACAAACAAACAAACAAATAAATAAATAAATAATAAAATAAAAAATAAATTAAAAAAATAAAAAGAATACCATTTAATACCGGACACTTCTGTCCTATGATGCCTCAGAAGAGAAAAAATATTGCCTTTCTGATAACCAGTGTTTGGCGATGGCCCGCCACACTCTCGCCTGACCAAGCCCTGGGCAACAAGAAGCCACTGGCAGATCCGTCACCTCGGGCAGGGTCCGGGGGATGAGTGACAAGGGGAACACACTTGCAATGCTCCTTCCAGCAGAACCATATGGTAAAGGGCTGTCAGCCTAGCAGGTGAGCCCAGCAAAACCTACTGAGGACACAAAGGACTGAACCATAATCCGAATGCACAGAGTTCTTCACGCCACTTACCATTTACTCTTCAAGCAAGACATTTTCTGTCATCATCCTTCCTAACACCGAAGGAAGGGCGACCCAATGAGAAAATCTCTTTAGCAGGAGAACTGAGCCCCAGGTGCATCAAAGTTATTTAATCTTAAGGCAGTGGTTCTAAATGTGGTCCCTGGACAAGCGGCATCACCTGGGATCTTACCAGACAGGCAAGTTCTCACGTCCTACCTCAGACATGCAGAAGCCAGCAATCTGTGCTTTAACAAGCACTCCAGGTGATTCCGATGCATGAAAAATTTTGTGAGCTACAGTCAGATTTGAGAGTCATTGTCTTAAGGTACTAGAATCTATGCAAAGGACATTTCTGGGGTAACCAGCATTCATTAGCTGTAAAGTATCAATAGTTTGGGACTTGGGGCAAAAGGCAGAGTCAGGCAATCCAATAATATGAGTGGAGTCAGGGTCATTCAGGACGATAAGCACCATGGGCAGCTCAGGGATTGACAGTCCCAGTGACAGGAAGGATGGGTGATCTGTCCTGAACTGTGGCTTGAGAGGTGAGAACCCTGTCAGCTTCAGGGAGGTCCTGTACCACTGGAGAGCCATGACTCGTCTTCATCATTTTATAAAAAACACAATCCTCTCTTCAAATGCAATTTTACACTAAAGCTTCATATATGAAACAGACAAAGCAGGGATGAGTGACTGAGCACCCTCCCCACCCTGTTTCTCCTCTTACCTCTCCCCCTTTGTAGCTGCTGATATACTTCACTGGAATCCTGAGGGTTTCTGAGAGCACAGGTCGAAAAGCATGGGCTCCGGGCTTCCCTGGTGGCGCAGTGGTTAAGAGTCCGCCTGCCGACGCAGGGGACACGGGTTCGTGCCCCAGTTCGAGAGGACCCCACATGCCGCAGAGTGGCTGGGCCCGTGAGCCGTGACCACTGAGCCTGCGCGTCCAGAGCCTGTGCTCCGCAACGGGAGAGGCCACAACAGTGAGAGGCCCGCGTACCGCAAAAAAAAAAAAAAAAAAGCACGGGCTCCTTATCAAACAAGCTGATTCTGGAGCCTCACCAGACAGAGTGAATAAGAAGAGCTGGGGATGGGGCCTAGAGACCTATATTCTTCAGTTTCTCCAGGTAATCCTGATATCAGCCAGCTCACAGCCTTTGAGCAGTGCTTGTCCCAGAGTAGGGCCTGGACTTTTACATCAGAATCATCTGGGGGAGCCTGTTAACCCTGCATATTCCTGGGCCCTTCCCAAGCCCTGCTGAGGCTGCTTCTCGGGAGTGGAGCCCAGGAAGCTGCAATGGAAGGCGGTTCTTACGTGCATCAGGTATAAGCAGCATTGTGGTGTATGACTGTTCATCTCCACCCCCCCCTCAATCTCATGTTCTCAGTCTCTCTCAATCTCTCACTCTCTCATCTGAAAATATAAAGAGAACTTATCCCTCCTGATCTTCTTGAGGCAGGGAGTCCTCTTGGCCAGTCCCGGAGCCTTGACTCCCAGAGCCTGGATGTCGAGTCACACTCCGAGATGCTGGAGGAGCAGGAAGGAGGCATGTCTTGGGGCTCGACTCCTTTTCAGTCTCATCCCTTACGTGCCAGAACGGGATCGCTGACAACCAGGCGCCAACACTCAGGCCACTGGGTCTCAACGTGGTTTGCATGATTAGAATCACATGAGGAACGTTAAAAAAAAAACAAGGCGTCTAGGCGCCACCCAACCCCACAGATTCTGCCTTAATTGCCTTGGGTGGGAGCAGGGGTATTTTTTAAAGGCCTCTCAGATTATAATGCACAACCAGGGAAGAAAATCACAGCCTAGGGCAGACCTGTGCAAACGTGAATATGCACAGATCTTGTTACAATGAATATCTGGTTCAGAGGGTAGAGATGGGGCCTGAGGCCCTGCATTTCCAACAACCTCCCAGGTGCTGCTGCCGTGCTGGTCCACGGATCACATCCTGAGCAGTAAGGATCTTGTGGTTCTCAAACTTTTGAATCACCTGGAGGGCTTGTTAAAATACAGATGACTGGGCCCACTCCTACAGTTTCTAATTCAATATGCCTGCGGTAGGACCCTAAAATGTGCATTTCTAACAAGTTCTCAGGGGATGCTTGGTTGACGATCCAGTGACCACACTCTGAGAACCAGGAAGGCAGTGGTTTTCAAATATTAGTGTACATTAGAACAGTTTGGGGAGTTTTCAGAAACACAGATGACCAGGCTTAATGCAGATGATTCCTAGGCGGGGGGAGGAGCCCAAGAATTACAGCTCTGCAAGCTTCTCAAGGGACTCCTGTCATCCTCTAGGCCAGGGACCATATTCAGGTCTAGAATTTGCATCCCGCAAATGCAATAACGTATCAGGTACTGATAGCAAGCTTTACGGGAAACAGAGTCTGAACATCATAAATGTACTTTATAATGTGTCACCACCGCACACGTAAGACACTCTCATAAACCAGGACCTAAGGAAGACAGAAGAAGTCCACGTGGAACTAAACAAGTTCCAGATCACTGCTGGTTTCCTGGGAGACTTTTCTCGAGGGTTCCAAACCTAGCCCATGGGCTTAGAAGAGGAAGACAATGCCACAGAAGCTTTTCTCGGAACAATATCTATATGCCTGGGGGAAAGCAATGTAGCAGGGTAATCGCTGAGGTGTTAGATTCAGAAGACTCAGGGTAGCACTCTGACTAAGCTCTAAAATGGGGGAAATGATACCTCACTTGAAGGCTGTTGAGAGGACAGGAAATAATGTACATAATGTACTTAGCAGAGGGCTGTCACTCAGTAAAATCACGGATACATGACAGTTCTGACAGTTGAGCCATAAAGTCTCAAAGCTGGAAGGAACCTTGATGTTTAGCTTTCAGCCAATAAAGGAAACTCAAAGACCATTAGCACAGCATCACTTAGACGTGCGGTATCTCAGGCCCACCCCAGACCTTCTGGATCAGACTCTGCATTTTAATATGACCTCCAGGAGATTCCTGTGCACCACTGCCCTACAGTAACCCTACCAGCTATGGAGTACGGCAGTGGTTCTCAGCCCTGCTGAGTTGGAATCATCTGGGGGCTTGAAAAAAAATATTCACGGGAAGTCCTACCCCTAGAAAGTCTCATTCAACTGGTTTGGGAGGTAGCCTGAGAACTGAGATTTTTTAAATCTTCTTAAGGCAGCAAAGGTTGAGAGCCACTAGTACAGAGTAAGTGTACAGGCTCTGGGGTCAGGGCACTGCAATAATCACTCAGGTTGGCCCTTCCCACAGTCCAGCTCTGCCGGATGGTCCCTGAATGACCCCCTACACACACACATGCACACATACACACACTCCTAGTAGAAGACCCCTTCTGTCTGGGCCACTGCTGTGAACGCAGCTCAGAGGTCCTGGCCTGGGATGAACACATCACTTGAAGCAGCAGGAACGCGCAGCAAGAAGCCCCAGGCTCTGCCTCCGATGAGCTGTGTGACCCTGGCCCAGCCACAACGCTCTAGGCCTTGGCTTCCTCATCCATTACACAAGGGGTTAGGCCAGGTGGTCCTGGGTCCCTCCAGCATCACCCTTCTTGGGTTCTCTGGGGTCACAGTGCCAGGAAGAGGCACTCACAAAGGACTGGGTCGTGTTTTCACCTCACGGTCTTCAATAGAACAAAAAAGGCAGCCCTCTTCCCACTGTGCACTCAGTGCAGACATGTGATGGACATTCCTGCAGTCTCTTAGTGATTAGCCTGTAAACTGAAATTTAACAATAGGCTTTCTCTGAATGTCTTCTAAATATAGACACATTCTCTGGGTGAGCTGAGGATTTCCTGAAGGGTTTTTCTGAGGAAACTAACAGACCTAAATAATAGATGGTGTTTGGTTTGTACTCATATACATGAGTGTGACTGTGTGTGTGTGTGTGTGTGTGTTTGTGTAAAAACAATGTGGCGATTGTGTTGGGTTTTTTCCCTGAGAACTCTAAGACGCCGGGAACCATTCATCAGGCTGTCTCCACCAATTCTCCTCTCACGGCGTCTCTTGAATTCATTCCTTTCTTTGCTTTTAAATGAGCCCCTTTTTGGTTCTGGCTCCCCCTGCAACACATCCAAGGCTGGCCTGCACGCTGGGTGCAACCGGGGCTCCCCGCTGCCTGCCCGCATGCCCTGCGCGCTCCCTTGGGTGCAGGGAGACTCCCCTCGCTGAGTTTTCCCACCTCACAGCCCACCCCTCAGGCCCAGCCTCTCGCTCTCCCTGCAGGACCTGCAGGCTTCTCCACGTCAACACGTCCAGCCCTGGACCCCCCTCCTTCCCCCCCTCCCTCCCCACAAAAACCTGAGGTGACCTCTCTCCCCTCTTCCTCCTGCCCCAGACATTAAACCTGATTCCACCTCCTTGATCAATGTCTCTGGCCCTCTTTTCCATTCCCCACTGCACCACTGTCGTTTACACCTTGCTTTCTTTCCTGGGGTGCCACCTCTGAAGTGGCCTGTTTTCCTCAACAAATCACCCTGCACTCCCCACAGCAGCATCTGCTCCGCTCTCCGGCTTCTCTAAGCCTATCAAATGCAGAGATAGCAACAACTGTTGTTTATCAAGCCTCTGCTCTGTGCCAGGCAGGGCATTGGCTTCTTCATTTACCTGTCCTGCAATCCTTAAGATGTGCACAGATCTCCATTTTCAGACCAGGAAGCTGAGGCTCCGTGACAACACCTGGATTCCAATCCACTGAAATCATGATGCTGCTGGACAAATAACTGAGGTGGGGAATTCAGCCTCTGGGAGCTCTTGGCTCAGCCTACCCCGTGGTCCTTATCACCTTCCCTTCCTCCACAAGCATCCTGTAAGCTGTAAGCTGAGCAAATCCCCACCTTAGGGACACAACTCATGCTTCCCACCCCCAGGCTTGGTTCATGTTGATCTCTCTGCCCAGAATGCCCTTCTCCCAGTCTCAGCCTGCAAAAGCATCCTAACCCAACTAACTCAATTTCCTCTGCATGTTGCTCTGCAACTTCTCTAACACAGCCAAGTTTGATACAGACCTCTCTCCTTCGGACCCCCCGGCATTTGGTTTCCCTCTTATACCAATCCATGTGCTTTTCTGATCCACTTCATGCTGCAGCATACTCTTGGGGGGCAGGAACCAGCTCAGCTTTGTGTCCCTACATCTTCCACCCTAGCATTGAGAGTGCCTCGTGTATAAATGACCCTCGACAAATACTTGCTGAATTGAGCAGATGTTGTAAGATGCTGTCAAGGAGAAGCACGCTGAGAAAACGCAAGAGTCAGAAATTACATGTCATCATCCTACCTCTACCTCTATATTTTAAAGAATTCCTTATGTCCGTGAGGACTCTTTGTCGCCTACAAGTAGAGACTAACAATACTAGCAAATGAATGAAAGTTATAAGGAAGCACATTTAAGCTCTACGAAGTCAATTTAATTTTTCACAATTGTTTAAAAAAAAAAGGTTGGACATGAAGAAGTGAGCTTGTTGTCTCTAGAAGGATTCAAGCAGAGGCTAAGTGTCCTGCGGAAGAGGTGCCTGGAGGATTCCTGGGCTGGAGTGGGGATGGGGTAGATGGATTAGAGGTCTGGTTTTCTAGATCATTTCCAAATGGGATTCCAGCCACCCCCTTCCCATTGTCAGGACACCCGCTGAAGATGACAGACATGTTCTGTCATGTACAACTGAAAACACTTCCCTGAAACCCTACCCCATGTCTCTTTGCCAAGCATCAATGTGTCACTTATAAGTTCTGTAACAGTAAAAAGTCAAAGCAGCCAATGAGCTTATCCTCTGGTCCCAAAACCTTATTTTTATCATGAAAGTCTACGTGTGGCTTTTACACACTTTCCAAACCCACCAAAAGCCAGCTTCGTATTTAGATAGTTCAAGTGGTGATTATTTGGCAAACTTTACTGAAAAGTTAAATTATACAACCATGAGTCGAGAAAAAAAAATCAAGTCATTAGAATCACAAAGCTCATTTGCAAGTAATAATGATAGTGTGTAACGAACCAAAAAGTATGATTAATGCAATTCCGGACACCGGAGGTCCATTTAAAAATGATTTCGCAGAAGGAGACCTTCAAGATGGCGGAGGAGTAAGACGTGGAGATCACCTTCCTCCCCACAAATACATCAGAAATACATCTACATGTGCAACAACTCCTACAGAACACCCACTGAACGCTGGCAGAAGACCTCAGACCTCCCAAAAAGCAAGAAACTCCCCACGTACGTGGGTAGGGCAAAAGAAAAAAGAAAAAACAGAGACAAAAGAATAGGGACGGTACCTGCACCAGTGGGAGGGAGCTGTGAAGGAGGAAAGGTTTCCACACACTAGAAGCCCCTTCGCGGGCGGAGACTGCGGGTGGCGGAGGGGGAAGCTTCGGAGCCGCGGAGGAGAGCGCAGCAACAGGGGTGCGGAGGGCAAAGCAGAGAGATTCCCGCACAGAGGATCGGTGCCAACCGGCACTCACCAGCCCGAGGGGCTTGTCTGCTCACCCGCCGGGGTGGGCGGGGGCTGAGAGCTGAGGCTCGGGCTTCGGTCGGATCGCAGGGAGAGGACTGGGGTGGGCTGTGTGCACACAGCCTGAAGGGGGCTAGTGCGCCACGGCTAGATGGGAGGGAGTCCGGGGAAAAGTCTGGAGCTGCCGAAGAGACAAGAGAGTTTTTCTTGCCTCTTTGTTTCCTGGTGCGTGAGGAGAGGAGATTAAGAGCGCTGCTTAAAGGAGCTCCAGAGAGCTCCTAAGCCGCGGCTTAACAGCGCGGACCCCAGAGACGGCCGTGGGACGCTGGGGCTGCTGCTGCCGCCGACAAGAGGCCTGTGTGCGAGCGCAGGTCACTGTCCACACCTCCCCTCCCGGGAGCCTGTGCAGCCCGCCACTGCCAGGGTCCCGGGATCCAGGGACAACTTCCCCAGGAGAACGCACAGCGTGCCTCATCAGGCTGGTGCAACGTCATGCCGGCCGCTGCCGCCGCAGGGTCACCCCGCACTCCATGCCCCTCCCTCCCCCCGGCCTGAGTGAGCCAGAGTCTCCGAATCAGCTGCTCCTTTAACCCCGTCCTGTCTGAGTGGGGAACAGACGCCCTCAGGAGACCTACACGCAGAGGCAGGGCCAAATCCAAAGCTGAACCCTAGAAACTGTACGAACAAACAAGAGAAAGGTAAATCTCTCCCAGCAGCCTCAGGAGCAGAAGATTAAATCTCCACAATCAACTTGATGTACCCTGCATCTGTGGACTACCTGAATAGACAACGAATCATCCCAGAATTGAGGCGGTGGGCTTCGTGTGATTTTGTCTGTATAGCTTCGCTTTTACCATTTGTCCAAGGGTTCTGTCTGTCCGTTTTTTTTTTTTTTTAGCATAATTTTTAGCACTTTTTATCACTGGTGGATTTCTTTTTTGGTTTAGTTACTCTCTTCTTTCTTTCTTTTTTTCCCTTTTTTTATGACTTTTTAATTTTTTATTTTTAATAATTATTTTTTTATTCTTTATTTTAATAACTTTATTGCATTTTATTTCTTCTTTCTTTCTTTTTTTCTCCCTTTTCTTCTGAGCCGTGTGGCTGACAACATCTTGGTGCTCTGGCTGGGTGTCAGGCCTGTGCCTCTGAGGCGGGAGAGCCGAGTTCAGGACACTGGTCCACCAGAGACCTCAAGCTCCGTGTAACATCAAACGGCAAAAGCTCCCCAGAGATCTCCATCTGAACGCTAATACCCAGCTCCACTCAATGACCAGCAAGCTACAGTGCTGGACATCCTATGCCAAACGAACAAGACAGGAACACAACCCCACCCATTAGTAGAGAGGTTGCCTAAAATCATAAGGTCACAGACACCCCAAAACACACCACTGGATGCAGTTCTGCCCCCCAGAAAGACAAGATCCAGCCTCATCCACCAGAGCACAGGCACCAGTCCCCTCCACCAGGAAGCCTACACAAACCACTGAACCAACCTTAGCCACTGGTGGCAGACACCAAAAACAATGGGAACTACAAACTTGCAGCCTGCGAAAAGGAGACCCCAAACACAGAAACGTAGGCAAAATGAAAAGACAGAGAAACAGCAGATGAAAGAGCAAGGTAAAAACCCACCAGACCAAACAAATGAAGAAGAAATAGGCAGTCTTCTGGAAAAGAATTCAGAGTAATGATAGTAAAGATGATACAAAATCTTGGAAATAGAATGGAGAAAATACAAGAAATGTTAACAAGGACCTAAAAGAACTAAAGAGCAAGCAAACAATGATGAACACCACAATAAATGAAATGAAAAATTCTCTAGAAGGAATCGAGCAGAATAACTGAGGCAGAAGAAGGGATAAGTGACCTGGAAGATAAAATAGTGGAAATAACTACTGCAGAACAGAATAAAGAATGAAAAGAATTGAGGACAGTCTCATAGACCTCTGGGACAACATTAAACACACCAACATTCGAATTATAGGGGTCCCAGAAAAAGAAGAGAAAAAGAAAGATATAGAAAATATTTGAAGACAATATAGTTGAAAACTTCCCTAATATGGGAAAGGAAATAGTCAATCAAGTCCAGGAAGTAAAGAGAGTCCCATACAGGATAAATCCAAGGAGAAACACGCCAAGACACATATTAATCAAACTATCAAAAATTAAATACAATGAAACTATATACTAAAAGCAGCAAGGGAAAAACAACAAATAACATACAAGGGAATCCCCATAAGGTTAACAGCTGATCTTTCAGCAGAAACTCTGCAAGCCACAAGGGAGTGGCAGGACATATTTAAAGTGAGGAAAGGGAAAAACCTACATCCAGGATTACTCTATGCAGCAAGGATCTCATTCAGATATCACGGAGAAATTAAAACCTTTACAGACAAGCAAAAGCTAAGAGAATTCAGCACCAGCAAATCAGCTCTACAACAAATGCTAAAGGAGCTTCTCTAGTCAGGAAACACAAGAAAAGGAAAAGACCTACAATAACAAACCCAAGACAATTAAGAAAATGGTAATAGGAACATATATATCAGTAACTACCTTAAACGTAAATGGATTAAATGCTCCCACCAAAAGACATAGACTGGCTGAATGGATACAAAAACAAGACCCATATATATGCTGTCTACAAGAGACACACTTCAAACCTAGGGACACATACAGACTGAAAGAGAGGGGATGGAAAAAGATACTCCATGCAAATGGAAATCAAAAGAAAGCTGGAGTAGCAATTCTCATATCAGACAAAATAGACTTTAAAATAAAGACTATTAGAAGAGACAAAGAAGGACACTACATAAAGATCAAAGGATCAATCCAAGAACAAAATATAACAATTGTAAATATTTATGCACCCAACATAGGAGCACCTCAATACATAAAGCAAATACTAACAGCGATAAAAGTGGAAATCAACAGTAACACAATCATAGTAGGGGACTTTAACACCCCACTTTCACCACTGGACAGATCACCCAAAATGAAAATAAATAAGGAAACACAAGCTTTAAATGACACATTAAAAAAGATGGACTTAATTGATATTTATAGGACATTCCATCCAAAAACAACAGAATACACTTTCTTCTCAAGTGCTCATGGAACATTCTCCAGGATAGATCATATCTTGGGTCACATATCAAGACTTGGTAAATTTAAGAAAATTGAAATCATATCAAGTATCTTTTCCGACCACAACGCTGTGAGATTAGATATGAAATACAGGAAAAATCTGTAAAAAATACAAACAAATGGAGGCTAGACAATACACTACTTAATAACCAAGAGATTACTGAAGAAATCAAAGAGGAAATCAAAAAATACCTACAAGCAAATGACAGTGAAAACACGATGACCCAAAACCTATGGGATGGGGCTTCCCTGGTGGTGCAGTGGTTGAGAGTCCGCCTGCTGATGCAGGGGACATGGGTTCGTGCCCTGGTCCGGGAAGATCCCACATGCCGCGGAGTAGCTGGGCCCGTGAGCCATGGCCACTGAGCCTGTGCATCGGAGCCTGTGCTCCACAACAGGAGAGGCCACAGCAGTGAGGGGCCCGCGTACCGCAAAAAAATAAATAAATAAAATAAAATAAAATAAAAAACCTATGGGATGCAGCAAAAGCAATTCTAAGAGGGAAGTTTATAGAAAAACAATCCTACCTCAAGAAACAAGAAACATGTCAAGTAAACAACCTAAGCTTACACCTAAAGCAATTAGAGAAAGAAGAACAAAAAATCCCCAAAGTTAGCAGAAGGAAAAAAATCATAAAGATCAGATCAGAAATAAATGAAAAAGAAATGAAGGAAACAACAGCAAAGATCAATAAAACTAAAAGCTGGTTCTTTGAGAAGAGAAACAAAATTGATAAACCATTAACCAGACACATCAAGAAAAAAAGGAGAAGACTCAAATCGATAGAATTAGAAATGAAAAAGAACACCTGACACTGCAGAAATACAAAAGATCATGAGAGATTACTACATGCAACTATATGCCAATAAAATGAACAACCTGGAAGAAATGGACAAATTTTTAGAAAAGCACAACCTTCCGAGACTAAATCAGGAAGAAAAAGAAAATATAAACAGACCAATCACAAGCACTGAAACTGAAATTGTGATTAAAAATCTTCCAACAAACATAAGCCGAGGACCAGGTGGCTTCACAGGCGAATTCTATCAAACATTTAGAGAAGAGCTAACACATATCCTTCTCAAAGTCTTCCAAAATATAGCAGAGGGAGGAACACTCCCAAACTCATTCTACGAGGCCACCATCACCCTGATACCAAAACCAGACAAAGAGTCACAGAAAAAAGACTACAGGCCAGTATCAGTGATGAACATAGATGCAAAAATCCTCAACAAAATACTAGCAAACAGAATCCAACAGCACATTAAAAGGATCATACACCATGATCAAGTGGGGTTTATCCCAGGAATGCAAGGATTCTTCAGTATATGCAAATCAATCAATGTGATACACCATATTAACAAATTGAAGGATAAAAACCATATGATCATCTCACAGATGCAGAAAAAGGTTTCAACAAAATTCAACACCCATTTATGATAAAGACCCTCCAGAAAGTAGGCATAGAGGGAACTTACCTCAACATAATAAAGGGCATACATGACAAACCCACAGCCAATATCATTCTCAATGGTGAAAAACTGAAACCATTTACAGTAAGATCAGGAAAAAGACAAGGTTGCCCACTCTCACCACTATTATTCAACACAGTTTTGGGAGTTTTAGCCACAGCAATCAGAGAAGAAAAAGAAATAAAAGGAATCCAAATCGGAAAAGAAGTAGTACCGCTGTCACTGTTTGCAGATGACACGGTACTATACATAGAGAATCCTAAAGACACTACCAGAAAACTACTAGAGCTAATCAGTGAATCTGGTAAAGTAGCACGATATAAAATTAATGCACAGAAGTCTCTTGCATTTTCCGATGAAAAATCGGAAAGAGAAATTAAGGAGACACTCCCATTTACCATGGCAACAAAAAGAATAAAATACCTAGGAATAAACCTACCTAATGAGACAAAAGACCTGTATGCAGAAAACTATAAGACACTGATGAAAGAAATTAAAGATGATACAAACATATGGAGAGATATACCATGGCCTTGGATTGGAAGATTCAACATTGTGAAAATGAGTATATTACCCAAAGCAATCTACAGACTCAATGCAATCCTTACCAAACTACCAATGGCATTTCCACATGACTAGAGCAAAAAATTTCACAATTTGTATGGAAACACAAAAGACCCTGAATAGCCAAAGCAATCTTGAGAAAGAGAAACAGAGCTGCAGGAATCAGGCTCCCTGACTTCAGACTATACTACAAAGCTACAGTAATCAAGGCAGTATGGTACTGGTACAAAAACAAATATAGATCAATTGAACAGGATAGAAAGCCCAGAGATAAACCCACGTACATATGGTCACCTTATTTTTGATAAAGGAGGCAAGAATACACAATGGAGAAAAGGCAGCCTTTTCAATAAGTGGTGCTGGGAAAACTTACAGCTACATGTAAAAGAATGAAATTACAACACTCGCTAACACCATACACAAAAATAAACTCACAATGGATTAAAGACCTAAATGTAAGGCCAGACACTATAAAACTCTTAGAGGAAAACATAGGCAGAACACTCTATGACATAAATCACAGCAAGATCCTTTTTGACCCACCTCCTAGAGAAATGGAAATAAAAACAAAAATAAACACATGGGACCTAATGAAACTTCAAAGCTTTTGCACAGCAAAGGAAATCATAAACAAGACGAAAAGACAACCCTCAGAATGGGAGAAAATATTTGTAAATGAAGCAACTGACAAAGGATTAATCTCCAAAATTTACAAGCAGCTCATGCAGCTCAGTATCAAAACAACAAACAACCCAATCCAAAAATGGGCAGGAGACCTAAATAGACATTTCTCCGAAGAAGATATACAGATTGCCAATAAACACATAAAAGAATGCTCAACATCACTAATCATTAGAGAAATGCAAATCAAGACTACAGTGAGGTATCACTCACACCTGTGGCCATTATCAGAATGGCCATCATCAAACCATCTACAAACAGTAAATGCTGGAGAGGGTGTGGAGAAAAGGGAATCCTCTTGCACTGTTGGTGGGAATGTAAATTGATATAGCCACTATGGAGAACAGTATGGAGGTTCCTTAAAAAACTAAAACTAGAACTACCATACGACCCAGCAATCCCACTACTGGGCATATACCCTGAGAAAACCATAATTCAAAATGAGTCATGTACCACAATGTTCACTGCAGGTCTATTTACAATAGCCAGGACATGGAAGCAACCTAAGTGTCCATCAACAGATGAAAGGATAAAGAAGATGTGGCACATATATACAATGGAATATTGCTCTGCCATAAAAAGAAACGAAATTGAGTTATTTGTAGTGAGGTGGATGGACCTAGAGTCTGTCATACAGAGTGAAGTAAGTCAGAAAGAGAAAAACAAACACCGTATCCTAACACATATATGGAATCTAAACAAACAAACAAAAAGGTTATGAAGAACCTAGGGACAGGACAAGAATAAAGACGCAGACGTAGAGAATGAACTCGAGGACACGGGGAGGGGGAAGGGTAAGCTGGGATGAATTAAGAGAGTGGCATGGACTTATATATACTACCAAAGTAAAACAGTTAGCTAGTGGGAAGCAGCTGCATAGCACAGGGAGATCAGCTCGGTGCTTTGTGACCACCTAGAGGGATGGGATAGGGAGGATGGGAGGGAGACGCAACAGGGAGGAGATATGGCGATATATGTATATGTATAGCTGATTCACTTTGTTATACAGCGGAAACTAACCCAGCATTGTAATGCAATTATACTCTAGTAAAGATGTTTAAAAAAAAATGTGTTGGCTTGCAGAAACTAACACACCATTGTAAAGCAACTGTACTCCAATAAAGATGTTTAAAAAAAAAAACGTGTTGGCTTAAACTCTCTATAGTTACACGTATTTTTGTGGGCAAATATATAAAAAGAAAGGTAAGCAAATATGAGATCATATTTTGTTTTGTAACTTTGAGTAACAAGTTCTGTGATAGGAGATAAAAAGCAAAATGAGTAACAAATTCAAGCAAAAGAAAATAAGCACTGTCTTCTTAAGTCAAAGTTTTGTCATCATACTTTCAAAAATCTGCCACAGCTATCTTTATTAACTGTGTAATCCTACTTGGAGCCAGGGGTAGTAGCTATTATAATCTTTGAAAGTAAACTGTTTATCTGTGAGCGATGAACTGTCCACCGTGAGCGATGAACAAATGCCGGCGCTTCCCAAGAGAAAGGATGCCCCTCAACCGCCTTACACAGTTAAAGAGGTGACTAATCTCTTCATGGAAAACTCTGACATTCACCTTCCTTTACGTGGCACCCAAAAGCTTAATTTGTCTCAGATGAAAACGCTGCACAGACAGGTAGAATCCTAATACCAAACTGAGTCATAAAAATGACTAAGGAAACGTTAGGACTTTTCCCCACACAGCTGCTTTGCAGTGCTGTGCTATGAATCAGACAAGGTATCTGAAGAACACTCCCACACACACGTTCACTTATTTAGCAGTTTATAAAACAGTCATCAAAGAGGGTATTCAAGAAACCTAGACGAAAAGCATCCAAATTCATGAAAATGTGGTTAGTGACCCAGATACCAGTCTTCATGTAAACAATATAAGCAAATAGTAAAGAATAATATGACTCCAAACCGACAGTGTTAAGGGAAACTCACTCCGGGAAACTTTGGGAAAACTCACTCCATGTGTTTCTAATTGAAATTTTTAAACTGGAACTCCATTAGAACTTGATGGAAAAGTTACTCATACTAAACTCACACTAAAAAATATTTTTTTTACCTCCTCTATACTTTGTCTCCATATGATCTGATAAAAATAGTCATCACTGGGTTCAAATCTGAAAATTAAATGTGAGCTCTAGAAGCACTTCAGGCTGGCAGAACACCCAGAGATCATGAAAATATCCAGTAGACCTGAAGAGATTGTAAGCTAATTGGCCTGAAACCTCTGCAAACTGCATAGATACAGAATATCAGCGGGCACAATAAGCACTGGATCAAGAAAGCAGCTCCCAAAATGGTAAAATGCAGGACTTACCCTTGGTTATTACTATTCTTGCTTGGAAATTAACAATAGCTCACACTTAACCTACTGCTAGGTAAATGGTTTTTAACAAGGGTTCCCACATTTTCATTTTGCACTGAGGCCTGCAGATTATGTAGCCAATTTGGTCCTGTTATGACCATTCAAACCCTTAGATCCAGCAAGACCTAAAGCCAGCATCAACCTTAGGCCTCCCAGTTACCTGGCAATAAAGAGCCTCTTTTCCTTTGGCCAGTCTGTGTAACTTCCTCTTACAACCACAGGGCCCTGCTTAACTCTGCCTCAGAGTCCACCCTCTCTCGCACCACACCCTGCAGACGCCCACTCCACTTGGCTCCAGCTGCGTCTGCTTTATCCTCCAGTCAATCGATGTGCTCACCAACATCATCCTAGAAGTCCTAGCTGATCCCCTGCCCTGAGAGTCTAGACTTCCCTCAGAAATACAGATGAATCAAGTTCAATCTTCTGTGTTTACAAGACTCAATTGTGCCAACAGGGTCAGAAAGGTGTGAAAGATTCATTCATTCAAAAATATTTTTTGAGTATCCACCATGTACTAGGCACAAGAAAGAATAGAGGGCTTCCCTGGTGGCGCAGTGGTTGAGAGTCTGCCTGCCATTGCAGGGGACACGAGTTTGTGCCCCGGTCCGGGAAGATCCCACATGCTGTGGAGCGGCTGGGCCCATGAGCCATGGCCACTGAGCCTGCGCGTCCGGAGCCTGTGCTCCACAATGGGAGAGGCCACAACAGTGAGAGGCCAGTGTACCGCAAAAAAAAAAAAAAAGAAAGAATAGAAAAGAAACCTTCTGGCACCTGCAACTGATAGCAGAAAACACCCTCAGAATGCTTCAAATTATTTGTGACCTTCCTTCAGGAACAGATGGGCAGAGAATCTTAAAGTGTGGGAAAGGGAAAGGAGCTGATCAAACGCCAGATATGGAAGGGATGGAAAAGGGAACACTCTGGTCTTCCCTGCTGTTTCCAGAAGAAACCAAGAAGTACCCCTGGAGGGTTACACAGGGCACCATCCACCCCTGAATGTCTGCATTCTCACCCCTCAACATCCCCAGACCTGCCTACAGAACCTCTGCCACCCCACTGGGGCCTGGAGCCTGGAGCCTAGAGGAGAAGAGAAATTGATTTCCATTCTTACATCCTGGCCCCGCAGGCCCACAAGCCAAGCCCACTCTACAGGTATACCTGCGTTAAAACAGGTCAGAGAAACTGCTCTCCTGTTTTTGAAAAACCATCAGGAAAGGAGATTTCATAAGATCACAAGATCAGAGAAGCCCTTCAAAGCCATGTGTTATACCACCAAGCTGAGTGATGAGAAACATCAGGAGAGATGAAGGGGAACCTGAAATGTATTCAGATCCAAAAAAAAGAGGCTTGGCCAAAAGCACTTGTAATATCAGCAGTATTATGAGATGATCACCGGCAATAAAGCAGAAGCCGACAGTCGTGTGCTTGTCCAGGTACACACTGGAAAGAAGATACACACTGGTCCTCTTTGGACTGACATATTTAGGAACTCAGAGCTGTGGGTGAGGCCATCCTGTTATGGACACCACTTTGTAGCACGGTAGGTACCTTCTGTAAACAGCATCCTTGGAAAGGGTCCTTAGAGGACCTCATTTGGGTGCCCTCAGCTAAAGGCTAAAAACATAATAAATGTAAGCTGCTGTCTTCATTACCCACAAGTCCCCCTCAATAAGAAAAAAAAATTGGCTTAGAAGAAAATTATTCAGGACTATTTTGACAATCTGGTTTTATGATTCAGTGATCCAATATAGGACTTGAATGAAAGGGAAAGATTATCAGAGGATGCTTCAGAGCCCTTATGATTTGTAATTTTATTGTTTTTAAAATAAAATGTTATGCTGTCCACTTTGGCCACAGAACTTACCCCTTTAATCTATGAGGGTGCCTTATTCATCTACTGCAATGGTATTCTTCCTCTTCAATAAAGACTTACGGTTAAAGCAAATCCAAACCCTCCAAAAGTGAAAACCCCTTTTCCAGCCAAACTGTAAAAGTCAGCACCATCCATTACCTGAACGAGAGGTTTTCCCACCAACAGACTCCCCAAGTCCAAGTTCTCTCTATCCTCAAAAGCCATTTCAAACAATTTCTACTCTAATATTCCCCCAAGGGAGAGCAACGTCCTTCCCTCATAGCCCCACTACTCCAGACTGGGAGCTACTTGAAGGTACAACCATGTTTTATTCATGTTTGCATTTCCAGTGCTGGGAAAGTGGATGACACATAGAATGTGTTCACTAGGTGCTCGTTACATGAATGAATGAGACTTGGGGCTGGGCTGCTCTTCCGGCATCTGCACATTCTTCCTTGTATCAATTTTCTAGTGGTACCTAACAAAGTATCACCATTTCAAAGGCTTATAACAATACACATTTATTATCTCACAGTTTCTATAAGTGAGTAGTCTGGGCACAGATGAACCCAGTCCTCTGCTTCAGGACCTAGCTCTTCACAAGGCTATAATCAAGGTGTCAGTGGGGCTGCAGTCTCATCTGAGGCTCAAGTGGGGAAGAATCTACTTCCAAGACCATTCAGGTTTTTGGCAGACTTCATTTCCTTGTGTCTGTCGGACTGAGCACCCCAGGTTCATACTGGCTACCAGCTAGAGACAGCCCACAGCTTCCTGCCACATGGTCCTCTGCATAGGCAAGCCACAAGCCCAACAGGGCAGCATACTTTTTCCAAGCCAGCAGGAAGTCTCTTACTCCAGTTGGCTAAGATGGAGTCGTATATAACACAACAAAGTCAAGGAAATGACATCCCATCGCCTTTTGCATATTCTATTGACTGGAAGCAAGTCACAGGTTCTTCTCACACTCAAGAGGAGGGAATTATACAAGGGTGTCACCCATCAGGGGTTACCTTAGGGTGTGTCTGCCACACTCCTAGTATTATGGTCATCTTGTCCTTTCCACTAGACTGTCAGCTCCACAGAGCAGGGTCTTCTTAGCCCATAACACAAGGCCTTCTATATAGTAGATAATTTATAAAAAGTTTAGTGAATTAAAATGAAAGGTTAGCAAATGTAAGATATAGGCCTCTAAGGACATATACAGAGAGATAACTCAGCTATAAAAATGTTAACAGTTGTTTTAAAAAAAAGGGGGGTTACCCATCTAAGACAGAAGGAGTGAAAACTAATTTTTTTTAAAAATTCATATTTTAAGCCATTCCTGAAGTTTGGGTCTTTTCAAAATTTGAGCACCATTTTCTAGCATTATGGCCTTGTCTACATGATATTCAAACATTTGAATGTTTTATCAAAAGTAACATGTAGGTATTTGGAAATAACTAGATGTTTGGGAAGAAAAAATAAAATATTTACTTTTAACCACATATAACTATTACCACAGTAACTGATGATTTAAATAAGGTACCTTCCCCCCCAAAAAACTTTCTATTTGGAGAAGAAATAAATATTTTTTAAAAACCTAATTTTTCTTCCATACACAGATAAAGTGTTTTTGCATTCATTATTTTGCAGGAAAAAAAAAAAGATATGTGTTGGGGAAAAACAGTCCCTATTTCACAGGACAAGCAAAGCAACTCCTCATTCACTCTTTCTCTACAAAGTTTCCTAGTCTTATTATAGGCAATTCTTCTCCTAAATACACATCTCATAAAAGTGTGTGTCATTGCTGAAATTCTCAACTGGTCAGTTTCCAAAGATCTGATGCATTCCTCCAGTGACTTCTAGGAATGAGTCAGCAGGACCCCAAGGAATGGCCAAGCTACTCTGCCTTGTCCATTCTCCGTCTGAACTTCCTTATCTTCACACGAGAAAGCTTTGTCCCTGCCAATGCCGAGGGCATGTTCTGGACCACAGCTTGCTCTTCATTTCACTTCTAAACTATCTTGGAAATGAGTAGCAGCACCTGCCTCCAAAACAAGATGTCACATTCACTCCTGTTCCTTTTATTTATTGTGTAATACCTTTCTCATCATTCCTTGCCTGTGACATCTTTTATTTCAGTATACCCACTTTAAACCCAGGGTCCTCAAGCTTCCATGTGGATCAGTCGGCTGGGTGCTTGTGAAAACGAGGGTCATGGGTCACCCCTGGGGGTTCCACTGTGGTAGGTCTGGGGTGGAGCCTCATAAACTGCATTTCTTTTTTTTTAATTGGAGTATAATTGATTTACAATGTTGTGTTAGTTTCTGGTTTACAGCAAAGTTTTTCAGTGTGTGTGTGTGTGTGTGTGTATATATATATACACACTACATATATATGTGTGTATATATATATATATATATATTCCTTTTCATATTCTTTTCCATTATGGTTTATTAGAGGACACTGAATATAGTTCCCTGTGCTATATAGTAGAACCTTGTCATTTATCTATTGATATTTTATATATAGTGTTTGTATCTGCCAATCCCAAACTCCTAATTTATCCCTTCCCCACCCTCTTTCCTCTTTGGTAACCATAAGTTTGTTTTCTATGTCTGTGAGTCTGTTTCTGTCTCCTAAATAAGTTCATTCCCACAACTTGCATTTCTTATACATCCCACAGGGGGTTGTGAGACAGAGGGGATCCATGCACCACACAAAGTTGATAACTGCAGCTCTGAAGAACATGAAGAAGTGATTTCAGCACTGTCCACAGTAAAGAACAGAACTAGGAAGGCCCAAAGGTACAAAACTCCCGTTCACTGGATGGCAAAACGGCTTCTCCAAGTCTCCTCGGTCACTGTGCAGAACAGGCTGTGTGTCAATGTGCACAGCTGCATCTGCTCAGGTCCAGAATTCCCACCTGAGACAAGGGAATCGCTCCATTCCGTTGGGAAGGGGAGAAAACACAAGCTTCTAGTCCCCAAGGCCTGGAGCCCAAAGGAGCCAATTTCCCTGTACTCCTTCTCCCCCTTGGATGATCAAGGAGGGGTGCTGGGGGGGACACAGAAAGGGAGGAGGAGATGGGTTTAGCCAGAGTAGTGGTTCTCAAACCACAACTATAACGGCACCCCCTGGAGGGCACATTAAAACAGAGTGCTGGGCCCCAACCTCAGAGTTTCTGCTTCAGCGAGTCCAGGGTGGGGCCTGAGAATCTGCATTTCTAATGAGTTCCCAGGCAATGCTGCTGCCCCTGGTCCAGGGACCATGCTTTGAGAATCCCTAGGTCTATGAAGTGCCACTCAAGCAGTCTGTATTATAGGAAGGGATGGGGCCATTTTACCAGAGAAAGAGCCTCTAGCACTCAACACTGAGCATTAAAAACTGTCACCCAGGGAGGTTTGTTGCAATATACATTCTCTCATAACAAAAGGAACAGCTTACTGACATAATCTCGGTAGCCACTGAGTTAAATGAATTTCAGCTGGTCTTTTCCTCAAAACAAATGTGACTTGTAATGCTTATTAATCAAGCAACTAAGGGTCTATTGTATATGCAGAACCACTGGGTAGGCCAACTTCCCAAAGGATACAAAGTAAAACAAAAACAGGGTCCCTGACTTTAATTTATCATCTGCATTATTTCACCTCCAATTACTGAGAAATTTTGGACTAAAAACATAACCTTTTCACTATCACAATAAGAAAGAAACGGAGCTTTCTCAAAAGAAGAAATCTTCGTCTTTGCTTGCACTCTACTTTTAGGAGAATAAAACAAATTACTCGTGCATGTGGATGGGGAATTAAAGTGGAGAGTTAGGTATTTTTGCTTATTTTCAAGCCAACTTCCAGGATGTGTCCCCAGAGACCATAAACGGGATGATCAATGTAAAGGTGTGATATACAAGATCTGACCCCCAAAACTTACTGAAATACATTAAGCATTCTAATTTTCTTTTATATATATATATTTTTTTTAAAAAAAATATTTATTTATTTATTTGGCTGCACCAGGTCTTAGTTGCATCACGCGGCATCTGCGTTGCCACGTGCAGGATCTTTAGTTGCAGTATGTGGGCTCTTAGTTGCGGCATGCATGCGGGATCCAGTTCCCTGACCAGGGATCAAACCCAGGCCCCCTGCATTGGGAGTGCGGAGTCTTAACTGCTAGACCACCAGGGAAGTCCCAAGCATTCTAATTTTCAAGAAAAGAAATATACCAACACATTACAGAAAAAAAGTTTTCACCAACAATTGAAAAGTTTTCACAAAACAGCCAGAAAAACTTTATTAATAATATCACCTTATGTTTATAGGGCTCTTCTGTGAAGAATGGTCATGAACCTCATTTTATTTGCTCTTAACTGCAAAGGGTGGTATTAACCTCATTTACAAATAGGAACAAAATCTCCCAGCAGAGGCTACCTTTGCACCTATCTCGGGCTCACCCCACCAACAATAAGTTAGATGGGGCGGAGGCACTGAAGAAAACTTCAGAACAGAATTCAAATGTATTCCAAAATTTTACACTCTTACTTTAACACATCCTAACCGCTCTCTGTGAATTTTCTACAAGCACAAGATTGGGATTTTTATGTTTAAAGTTTTTTAAAGGATTTAACATTTTATTTTTTATTTAGTACCATGAGAAGATCCCCCCTAGTTTGCTTTTCAACACAGCAGTGACCAGAGACTTTTTTTTTTTTTTTTTTTTTTGATCCTCAAACTTCCATCCTAAGTCTTGGCCTCATGGCTCTGGTGAGAGTGTCACCTTCTGCCAGAGCTCAGCAGAGGCACAGAGGTCCAATCAGCATGGGGCTGGTCTGGCCATCTGGGTACAATGCAGGCAGTTAGACTGCAACAGTAATTTATGTATGGCCTTGGGTACTTCACTATTCTATATGCAGCTTTTCTCATCAATAAAAATTAACAACAAAGGTGATTCAATTTTCTATTTAAAACATTATTTTTCAATTAACATTCAGAAATCTGTTGCATGTCTTTACACTAACAATGAAATATCAGAAAGGGAAAGTAATAAAGCAACCCCTTTTAAAATCACATCCAAAAAAAAAAGTACTTAGGAATAAACCTAAGTAGATGAAAGACTTATACATTGAGAACAATGAAACATTGAATTGGAAGAATTAATACAGTTAAAATGGCCATACTGCCCAAAGCAATCTACAGATTTAATTCAATCCCTTATCAAATACCTATGACATTTTTCACAGAACTAGAACAAATACTCCTAAAACTTATATGGAACCATGAAAGACCCAGAATTGCCAAAGTAATCCAGAAGAAAAAGAACAAAGCTGGAGGCATAACCCTCCCAGACTTCAGACAATACTACAAAGCTACAGTAATCAAAACAGCGTGGTACTGGCACAAAAACTGACATATGGATCAATGGAACAGAATAGAAAGCCCAGAAATAAAACCACACACGTACAGTCAATTAATCTTTGACAAAAGAGACAAGAATATACAATGGACAAGAATATACAATGAAGAAAAGACAGTCTCTTCAGCAAGTGGTGCTGGGAAAACTGGACAGCTGCATGTAAATCAATGAAGTTAGAACACACCCTCACACCATACACAAAAATAAACTCAAAATGCCTTAAAGACTTAAATATAAGACATGACACCATAAAACTCCCAGAAAAGAACATACACAAAACATTCTCTGACATAAATCATAGCAATGTTTTCTTAGGTCAGTCTCCCAAGGCAATAGAAAGAAAGGCAAAAATAAACAAATGGGACCTAATCAAACTTATAAGCTTTTGCACAGCAAAGGAAACCATAAACAAAATGAAAAGACAACCTATGGAACGGGAGAAAATATTTGTAAACAATGAGACCAACAAGGGCTTAATTTCCAAGATGTACAAACAGCTCACGACTCAACAAAAACAACAACAACTCAATCAAAAAATAGGCAGAAGACCTAAACAGACATTTCTCCAAAGAAGACATACAGATGGCCAATAGACACATGAAAAGATGTTCAACATCACTAATTATTAGAGAAATGCAAATCAAAACTACAATGAGGTATTACCTCACACCAGTTAGGATGGGCATCATCAGAAAATCTACAAATAACAAATGCTGGACAGGGTGTGGAGAAAACATCTACACTGTTGGTGAGAATGTAAATTGGTGCAGCCACTATGGAAAACAGTATGGAGGTCTCTTTAAAAAGCAAAAATAGGGTTGCCATATGATCCAGCAATCCCACTCCTGGCCATATATCTAGGGAAAACTATAATTCGAAAAGATACATGAACCCCAATGTTTATAGCAACACTATTTACAATAGCCAAGACATGGAAACAACCTAAATGTCCATCAACGGATGAATGGATAAAGAAGATGTGGCATACATATACAATGGAATACTACTCAGCCATAAAAAAGAATGAAATAATGCCATTTGCAGCAACATGGATGGACCTAGAGATTGTCATACTAAGTGAAGTAAGTCCACTTACTTACTTCCACTTTATACGTGGAATCTAAAATATGATACAGGGCTTCCCTGGTGGTGCAGTGGTTGAGAGTCCGCCTGCCGATGCAGGGGACACGGGTTTGTGCCCCAGTCCGGGAGGATCCCACATGCCGCGGAGCGGCTGGGCCCGTGAGCCATGGCCACTGAGCCTGCGCGTCTGGAGCCTGTGCTCCGCAATGGGAGAGGCCACAACAGTGAGAGGCCCATGTACCGCAAAGAAAATAAAATAAATAAAATAAAATATGATACAAATGAACTTATTTACAAAACAGAAACAGACTCACAGACATAGAAAAGTAGTGCTGATAAATACCAAATCCTGTATTGTGTTTATTCCTTAATAATAAAATCTACTTGCATTTGTAAGTCTCCTATTTATGGCTTTCCACAGCCTACAAGACCTGACAGGGGATGCAGCCCTGTCTCCCTTATCCCCTATTACTCTAGCCTACACTAACAACCCAACAAAACTCACTTCTGGGTCCCTGTACAGGGCCATGCTTAATGTATTTCCCACCCCAGGGCCTTTGTGCTAGCTGTTCTCTTGTCCAAAAAGGCTCTTCCACCAGACCCTTTCTTATCACACAGGTCTCATAAACCACTTCCTTACAGTGACCTTTCCTTACTCCATCCCCCGGCCCCCGGCCCCCATCACTCTCTATCCTCTCGCCCTGTTTTATTTTCTTCATAGAAAATAAATCTTAACACCTTCTGTGTGCCAGTACCTAGCAAACAGGGACTCAGTGAAGTACAACAAATGAATTCATTCATTCAATTAATCATTCATTCATTCATTCCTTCCATAAAAGTCTATGTGCTTACTAGGTACCAAGGATACAAAGATGGTTATGGTGTTGATCAATCCCTCACAGACAGAGCTCACATCCAGCCGGGAAGCACACATCCACAAGTGCACACACACAACAGTGACACACTGTGAAAAATGTGTAAAATAGATAGCTAGTGGGAACCCGCTGTATAGCACAGGAAGCTCAGCTTGGTGCTCCGTGGTGACCTAGATGGGTGGGATGTGGGGCAGGGGGGGCGTAGGTCCAAGAGGGAGGAGATATATGTATACATATGGCTGATTCACTTCGTGTACAGCACAAACTAACACAACATTGTGAAGCAATTATACCCCAATTAAAAAAAAAAGTTAAGACAGAAGAGGATTTGTATGCCCAAAATTCACAAGAATGACTTGAATTAGGTTGGGTGATGAATGGCCCTATCCCCATTCATTTCATTCAGCTTGAAAAAAAATCTGAGGAGCTAATTAATTGATCTGCTTGAAACTTCACAGCTAATGGCAGAGACAGAAGCACTCCCACTCTTGAACCAATGTAGCAAATGATTCATCAAGATGAGGTGGTACCTCTTAGCCGACTTAAATGGCTTTTACAATGAAACATGTTGAAGATGCTAATTGTTAACTGCCCACTTGATATGGTGTTAAATGTAACACATATGGGTGAAAGGATAGAGATTCTACTTTTATTTTATAGTAACAATAATAAACTGAAGTTCCTGCAAGATTGAAAGGGAGATTGGAATTGTTTGGTAATCCTGTAAGAAATACAAACATTTTAAAGTCTACAAAGACAAAGGATCCTTATTATTATATTTTCCTTATTTTATGATCCTCTTTTCCCCCAGTGGCTTTTTGCTGGATACATCTTCTTTCCCCTGTGAAGATTCTCCCTTAATTCATTACCAAAATATACTTCTGAAGGTTCCCCTCCAACCATTTAGTTCTCACCTTTAAATAACGGATGAGTAAATTGACCACATCAACTTCAGTTAAAAACACCTCCCCCCAGGGACTTCCCTGGTGGCACAGTGGTTAAGAATCCACCTGCCAATGCAGGGGACACAGGTTCGAGCCCTGGTGCGGGAAGATCCCACATGCCGCGGAACAACTAAGCCCGTGCGCCACAACTACCGAGCCTGTGCTCTAGAGCCCGCGAGCCACAACTACTGAGCCCAAGTGCCACAACTACTGAAGCCCACACACCTAGAGCCCGTGCCCCGCAACAAGAGAAGCCACCGCAATGAGAAGCCCATGCGCCGCAACGAAGAGTAGCCCCCGCTCGCCACAACTAGAGAAAGCCCGCGTGCAGCAACGAAGACCCAATGCAGCCAAAAATAAATAAATAAAACAAATTTTAAAAAACCTTCCTCTAATTTGTCTTCCCATCCACTGACCAAACTCATCCTTCCTCTGGTCCAGCAGAACCAAGAGCATGTATTAAAAAACCAGCCCATCCATCTCCTAATTTACAAAACACGACATTTCGCAAACTGTTTACTTAGGTCCATGCCAACAATATTACTCAAATGTAGTGGAGTGAAAAAACCACAGGGAATAGTGTAGTTGGCCAAGAGAAGTATTTGGGGATCTAAAATTACAGGGAAAATCATACAACATTCATTTTACTTAGTCCCAAATCTCTATCAGATGATGTTTAGCAGAAAGATTCTAAAATTGGCAGTGAGAAAGGAAAAGCTGTCTTAAAGTTTGGGCCATGCCAGGGTAGCCTTCAGAGAAGTAGGAGGAAATGGAATAAGGTGGTGTGTCCTTGAAAAGCTGTCATAATAAGCAGTGTCTGTCAGGCAAGGGATAAGCACACAGAAAAAATAGTAGAAAGAAAACCAAAGGAGAATTATTGCCCAAAGGTGAGAGGAAACAAAAAAGGAAGTAGATTTCTTTATGTAGCATTTAGAGGATAGTATTTACAACACAGCAAAATCAGAGATGCTGGTTCAATTCATTTCCACTCAATTCAGTTAGCATTTGTACTATGGCAAGGAACAGAGCCTGGGTACTTAAAATGACACAAAGAAAATCCTGCAGGACTTCGCTGGTGGCACAGTGGTTAAGAATCTGCCTGCCGATGAATGGACCAACACAGGTTGGATCCCTGGTCTGGGAAGATCCCACATCCCGCGGACAAATAAGCCTATGTACCACAACTACTGAAGCCCGTGCACCCTAGAGCCCGTGCTCCGCAATGAAGAGTAGCCTCCACTCTCCACAACTAGAGAAAGCCTGTGTGCAGCAATGAAGACCCAACGCAGCCCAAAATAAATAAACTTATTTTTAAAAAGTGTTTGTTAAAGAAAAGAAAGAAAGAAAATGCCACTCCCCAGGAGCTCCACGTTGATGGGGAGGCAGATGCCCCTCTCCCCTGGTCCAGCCACACCCAGAGCAAAGTAAGAGTGAAAACAGAGTGCTCCCAGAGAGGGGAAGAGAGAGCCATGATTTTCACCAGGGGATCTGAGAACACCAAGAGGGGTGTGTAAAAAGCTGAGGCGCCCAGGAGGGAGAGGGTCTAAGCAAGCAAACAGGAACCCCTGAGAGCTCACATCTGTCAAATACTGTTGTGCGGGGGGCAGGGGGACAGCTGCTCTCCGAGAACTCTTTGTATATTACTTCATGCGGTCCCCCAACAAGCCTCTGAATGATGGCACAAACCATCATCACACCTGTCCTCTGAATGGGGTAACTTAGCCTTGCCCCAGCTCTCACAGTCCAAGGTCACATAGTGAGGATGTGTTGACAAAGTGTTAACATCAAGTTAGGTGCCTTGTATTCTAACTCCAAAGACTGAACTTCTAACCACGGACCTATACTGCCTCTAGTTCAGGGCAAGCAAAACTGAGGCCTAGTAAGGAGAGAAAGAGGAGGAAGGCAAGAAAGGCGGGTCAGGTGGGACAGTAACAGGTAGCATTTCCTTCTTGTAACCACATTGTCTTGAGTCTAAATGACACTGTGCACACAGATTCTTGGTGCCCAATGGACTGTGCTTACATGAAATGTTCAATCCTTAATAATAAGCTAGGCAAATTAATAGGTGCACATGAGCTTATACAAATACAGCTCTGATGTATTTTTCCATAAGTACCAAAACAACCAGTTTGTGTCACACCAACAATTTATGTACTATCTTCTCTCCCCTAGGAAGATAGGAAACATCATTAGTAAAACATGCAGTAAGAGCAAGATAACCCTGGTGGCACAGTGGTTAAGAATCCACCTGCCAGTGCAAGGGACACGGGTTTGATCCCTGGTCTCAGAATATCCCACATGCCACGGAGCAACTAAGCCCGGGTGCCACAACTACTGAGCCTATGCTCTAGCGTACGCGCACTGCAACTACTGAAGCCCGCGCGCCCAGAGCCCATACTCCACCAACAGAAGCCACCGCAATGAGAAGCCTGTGCATCACCATGAAGAGTAGCCCCCACTTGCCACAACTAGAGAAAGCCCGTGTGCAGCAATGAAGACCCAACACAGCCAAAAAAAAAAAAAAAAAGAGCAAGATAAGACCATAGTTTCTCCCTTATCTGTAAATTATTGTGCTTAATTATCACATCAGGGTGGTTTTAAAAACATGAGCCCGATGAGCAGCAGCTGGATATATTATTTTCTGCATTTTTGTGTATTTAAAATATTTTATAATTAAAAATAAAATATTTAGTGGAAAAAGCGCCCAATGTGTTCCAAAGTGTTTCAACCTTTTTTTAAAACCACTTTATTTAACCACCTATGTATCATTAACAACTTTGCAAGTGTCCAACTCTTGTAAAAATACATGTATCTATCATTCAACTAACTAAAGAAAAACTGGGTGTAATAACCCTGTATGCAGCCATCTTTGCACGTACTATTTAAAACTGACCTAAAGCAATGTTTAGAGGGCTCCCGCCTTGACAAGTTTCTAAGTGTTAGGCTTGGCCTTCAGATTCCCACACAAAGTGTCATAAATATTGCCCAGGACAGGGTTCCTTCTGGATCACTGTTTCTCAAAAGGTGGGCCACCTCCATCAGCATCACCTGATGTGCTTATTAAATAAAAATCCCAGAGACTGATTCAAGAAAGCAGTTTAACAAACTCCTCCAGCGACCAGCTGCACATTCATGTTTAAGAGGCACCATAGAATCTCTTTAAAGCAGACCAAGTGGAAATGGCCAGAGGTATAACCAAAATCACCAGTGGCCAATTCCTCACATTTTCTGCTCCCTGAAGCAGCCAGAGCTCCTGAATTAGGGAAGAAGCCGCATCAGATTCACAGTCACAGACTATGTGGGAGAAGCGCAACTGAGCCTCTGCCCAGCCACCCCGGGGTCGTTGCTAGGGAATCCCTGACTGCCTCAGGGGTGGCCCAGCTCTGAGCAGCCCACTTCTCAAGCCCACGTGCAGAGCATCTATGGCCTTCTATTATGAGTTGAATGGTTCCCCCCACAAAGAAAGCTATGTTGGATTCCTGATCCCTGGTACCTTAGTTTGTGACCTTATTTGGAGATAGGGTCTTTACAGGGGTAAGCAAGTTAAAAATGAGGTCATTAGGGTGAGCTCTAATCTGATATGACTTGTGTCCTTATAAAAAGGAGAAATTTGGACACAAAGATAGACATGCATAGCGGGGAAATGAGGTTGAAGAAACACAAGGAGAAGACAGCCTTCTGCTAGCCAGGGAGAGAGGCCTGGAACGGATCTTCCCTCACAAGGAACCAACCCTCTCGACACCCTGATTTTGGACTTCTAGCCTCCAGAACTCTGAGACAATACATTTCTGTTGTTCTAAGCCACCCAGTTTGCGGTACTTTGTTACAGGCTTGGGAAATCACACAGTGAATTGAGGCAGTGAAAGCCAGTCCAAAGCAGGGCTGTCAGGAGAGTCAAAGACCAAGACCTCAAGAGAGATGCTGCCACACTGGACGTCCAGGAAGCCTAGGGCAGTAGAAAGAACAATAAACCAAGAGCCACAGAGCTGGGGTGGGGTCTGAGCCCTGCCCCCCATTTAAAAAGGGAGTAATAACTCATGGCTGCCTGGCCTACACTCCCAGTGTGTGAAGGTCAGGAAAATGCTCTCCAGTGCTGGCTTCTGCAGCACATATACTAATACTGGAAAGATACAGAGAAGATTAGCATGACCCCTGCACAAGGATGATTCGTGAAGCATTCCTTTTTTTTTTTTTTTTAAAGTAAAAGAAAGAAAGCGAATGCCCTCCACAGGCTCTAAAGCACTGCACAAATTACCCTCCCCTCATCAGCAGCTTCTCAGCCCCTGCTCTGATCTTGGTCAGTGTTACAAGAGTGGTGACACCGCCCCAGCACTCCTAGTTGCCCTGTTTATTGCTAGGAAGAACTTGGAAGCAAAATCTGCATTTTAGGAAAATTTAATTGAGCTCCCAAACATGTTTGAGTATGTTTGGAATATCCAAGACAACAAATAACAGGCTCAGAAACAGCAGACTCCTGTGGTGGCCAAAGGTCCTTTGAACAAGTCAGGCTTCCTAAGGGCCAAGGGTTCACCGGGCAGAGAAACACTTCACTAAAGCAGGCCGGGCAGGGGCTGGAGGGCGGGGTGTTCAGGTTGGCCCAGGGGCTGCAGGGTTTCACAATGAAGGTTTAAGTATGATCGCAGCCCAGGATTTATGGTTCCTAAATGTTTGTTTTAACCAGTGCTGAGAACACATATTTGACCCAGTGTGAACTTGACCTCTGGGTCCTTCTCCCTTCACCGGGCGGTCTGTGCCGCACGACAAGATTTTCCAGCCGACCCTCCCACCCCTGCTCCCAGCACTGGGGACGGGGCGGTGCTCCCAGCAGCTGCCACAATAAACTTCACTGTGGATCTACTGGCGAAGCAGCTGTCAATGGCCACAGCGGGCAGATGAAAACTGTGTGATCACTCTGGGCCCGACTCCCGAGCTCAGCTAGCACAACACCAAGCCAAGAGGGACAGGAGATGGCCTGAAAGGCCTCTGTCACCTGCAACTCCAGCCACACCCCACACTCATGGATGATGCCCTCGACTGCAGCAACTCTAAGCACCAAGGGTATACGTGACTATGTCCCTTCTGTATATAATTAAGGAAAATGTCTAGGGTTGGCTTTTGGGTTTTTTTTCCCACCCAAAGCACTGTGGGCTGAATGCCAGTGGAAAAGCATTGGAATATCGATTTTCTGTTTCTTGCTAAGGAGAGAACAAGTCATTTGATGTGCCATGAGTTAAGTGAGTAAAAACAGACCCTGCACTCTCTACAGCTGGCTGCATTTCTCCTCTATTCATAGACCCTGGCACATGGTAAAAGCTAAACAGATATCCGTTAAAGAAATGAAAGAACCATCCATGCATTTAGAGAGGGCTTGCCATGTGCCAGGCACCCGCTTTGGATTCAGATCTGCCATCTTTCCTGTTCCATCCACCTTATCCTGCCAACCTGGCCTCACCCTCATCTCCCCTTTATTCTTTTGTGTTGTCTGTTCCCAAGTCCAGTCTCCTCTTTAAAGCTGAGCCCACTGGCAATGTCTCTCTCTGTCCTGTGCTTACCCTGAGAGGGGGACAAAAAGATTGGAACAACCAAGAGGGGGTGGGTTCAGTTTAGACAGAGGGAACGAAATGCAGAAATGGGGACAGGCTAAAAAAAGGTAGCACCTTCCCAATAAATGTGAACCCCTTGGAAAGGGAACAGATGCAGTGCCTTCTCCAAAATGGACATCACTATCAGCAGTCATTCCACATTAATAACTAAAATGCCATATCTCGAGCTGTGATTTCAATTCCTAGAGACACACATACAGAGGGTGTCTGGAAAAGAAGCATTAACATGCAACTGGGCATCTCTATGTAGAGACTGGGTGGCTAAAGCCCTCGGGGCTGCCATTGCGGACACCCACATCCATTCTCTCTGCCCGTGTGGGTCTGCTGCTGTCTGTTTCACATCTCTCTGATTGGCAATTTCAGGTTCGCTAAATCTTCAGTCTTCAGAAGCATTTGCCTATGGCCCATTTGAATTAAGTTTCAATCAACTGAAAACAATCCAGTCTGCCTCGAAGAGGCACCTTGTTTTCCTCACAGGATTAAGCAAACTGAACAACAGAAACACATCCCAACTCTTATGCAGAAATATTTTTTGCATCAACTGGAAAACAGTCTCTATAAACTGAAATTCTTCAGCTAAACCCTTTCAATTATCCTCAAAATAGAATTGACAATTACAAGGCATCCTTGCTGTTGATTTAAATTTAATGTGCACATTTAAATGTGCATACACATTGCATAACTACTACCTTTTTTTAATTTGAAGTATAGTTGTTTTACAATGTTGTGTTAATTATGTATGATGATTACTACCTTAATAAGGAAATTCATGTTGACATGCCATTGGTTTTTGTATTTATTAAGTGTAATAAACCATATCCAAGTGCAATTGTTCAATCTCAGCATAATAAGGAAGTGAGAGAGGAAAGAGACCACAAATAAATTTCTTTTGCAGTCTAAACTTCACTACTATTTACCAAAGTAGTTGTAGTCACAAAAATTGGTGTCAGAATTTTTTCCATTCAATTTATGAATACCTTAGGGGAGTATTTTCCATCTAAACAGCAAGCTTTACACAAAGAGAACTAGAGATACACAAATAATCTAATATTTAGTCTCTTTCAAAGTTCTTTTATAATAAATCATTCTGGGATACAGAACAACCCAGCCTACTTGATTTCTTTTTTCTCAGTAATCAAAGCCAGGCAGGATGGAAGTGACTGGCTTTTTCATTTATTCCTTTTTTTATTCATCTATATTGAGGTATAATTGACAAATAAAAATTGTATATATTTAAAGTGTATAACAATGTTTTGATATATGCACACATTGTAAAATAAGCACCACAGTCAAGCTAATAAACATACCTATCACCACACAGTTAACATTTTTGTGTGTGTGGGTGTAGTGGGAACACTCTAAGATCTACCCTCTGAAGAAATTTCAAGTATATAACACAGTACTGTTAACTATAGTCACACCGCTGTATATTAGATCTCCAGAACTTATTCAGCCTGAGGGACTGAAACTTTGTGCCCCTTGACCAATATCTCCCTATTTCCCCCTCCCCCAGCCCTAAACTACTTTAAAGCTGTAATATAAAAAGGGATCCACATGTACATTCTTTGAAAAGCAGATGATGACAATAGCTGGAGAAACATACATAGGGAAAAAAGAAAACCAAATAATAGATAAATGAGACAGGATTTACTTGGCTTGATTCAATAATAAACTCTAAGACTCCTTCTGGTTTCATCAAGGCTTTCACATCCATCATTCTATTTCACCTTGATACCTGTAACAATCCTAGAAAGTAGTCAAATTTTGGGGATTTTTTGTTTTGTTTTGTTTTTTTGGTCACACCGTACGGCATGTGGGATCTTAGTTCCCCAACCAGGGATCGAACCCACACCCCCCGCAGTGGAAACGTGGAGTCTTATCCACTGGACCGCCAGGGAAGTCCCAGTAGTCAAGTTTTTAGCACAGTCATTTCAGGATGGGAAAATATAAGGGTAAGAGAGGTCAAATGAATTCCCCAAGGCCACACAGCTAGTGAACGCTTGAGGGTTTAAACTCAGGTTTCCTGAACCCAAGGCCAGAGGTCTTTCCTGGTGTCACACTGCTTAGCCATGGACACAAGTTTTGCCACATCAGTGGTAACCCCAGTTGTCCCGTGTGAAGGTATAAGGCTCCCTCATCTCCCTGGCTCTGCATAGGGAGACAAACACAAGACCCCCCCATTGAAACATATCCATCTAACGTATATTACTTTGGATTGAGCACTGACCTAACCCAGCATCATTTTTAAAAACACAACAGTTTGTGATTTTAAAGTTGTGATTTAAGCTTCCAGCATTTGGGCCTGAATTAATTTGTCAGATTGGGCAGTACTGGAAGGCTAATGTTGCATTGATTGCTTAGGTCCCGGTGCTGTCCAAGGGCTGCTTTCTAGAAGCTGGAAGGATAACTTGAACCAAAAGCCGGAAGCATTTGTTATTGGTATCATGAGACTAAGCCAATGGAGCAACTTCCTCTGGAACACTGTATACAGTAACTGTTCAACCCTAACTTTTCTGACTGGTAGCCTTTTGCAGCCTTTCTCTTTCTGGGTCACCAGAGGGCAAACCTGGCTAAACCGAGGCACACTTGTGCCCTTGCCTCCCTCACCTGGAGAAGCAGAAAGCCATGAGGTGATTCCTCAAGATTGGATGTTCTCCTTCTAGAGCATCTTTGGATCTTCTAGAACATCTTTGGATCTGCAAATCCTCAGACAACCTAAGAATGGGGTACTACTCTCTTTTCAGAGAGGGCACTCAACGGCATCATTTGCCAAGTAAACTTCTTTGAAAGTCTTAACACATTCTCTCTAATGGGCATCAAGGAGCACTCGCCATCATCTATAACAACCTGCTCGGTATCTTTAATCTTTACACAGCAATACCCCACTTTACACAGCAATGCTGCTGTCATGGGTGGGCTGTCTGCCACATAACAGGCAAACAACATCATATCAGGTTTTGAGCAGGAGTTACCAAAGGGAGGAGAGGGTATGTAATTGGACCCAAGCAATTGTAAATTCAGGAAAATGGTGGTGCACTATTGTCAAGTGTAATCTAAGAAGAAGTGAAGAATTACGACTTAATCTAAAATGCCTGGGGCTTCCCTGGTGGCACAGTGGTTAAGAATCCACCTGCCTATGCAGGGGCCACGGGTTCAAGCCCTGGTCCAGGAAGACCCCACATGCCGCAGAGCAACTAAGCCCATGCACCACAACTACTGAGCCTGCGCTCTAGAGCCCGCGAGCCACAACTACGGAGCCCGCATGCCACGACTACTGAAGCCCGCGCACCTAGAGCCTGTGCTCCGCAACAAGAGAGGTCACCGCAATGAGAAGCCCGCGCACCGCAACGAAGAGTAGCCCCCGTTCGTCGCAACTAGAGAAAGCATGCGAGCAGCAACAAAGACCTAACACAGCCAAAAATAAATAAATAAAATAAATTTTAAATTAAAAATAAAATGCCTACAACCCTGAGTATTTCTGATCTAGCGGTTTGAGTTCAACAACAAGGAGGCTGATTAGTGAGTTCATGTCTGCCACTACTCCTTGATCACAGCCAAATCATAACCCACCTGGACATTGCTTTTTACAAAACTAAAGCCACTATGCCAAAGTCCTGTTTCTTTCAGGGATTGAAGGCATCTTCCAACAAGCAAGTTCACCAGAATGACTGTAATAGAAATGACCATAATAGATAACTTTTTAAATTCATTCACCAGCATTTAAAAATCCCAACTGTATACAAGACAAATTGCTAAATTTTACTTATTACACTGAATACCAATAAGCAGCTAAAATTTTGAACGATTCTAATCCACATGTTTATGGTTCAAACTCTATGCAGAGAACACATAAGAATGCTTAACTTTTTCTGAATGGAAGTCAGATTTCTTTATTTCCAGTTAGCACCAGACAGAATCAACTCGTCAAGAGGACCCTCAAAGAATATTTTACCTTAATCCTTAATTTCACAATGCAGAGGGAAATATTTTCTGATGTTCTCAAATCTATATGCATCATTAAATACATGTTTCAAAACACTCCTAAGCCTGTGTATTAGCTGGAGAAGCGATGCAGGAAAATCCACTTGTCAGTTCTGAAGGACAGTAGAGTGGTTACCTCCTAGGAAACAGGCCACAAGGATGGCAGATTCTGAGTGCTGTTTTCAGAAAGCTTTAACACTACTGATGTTTTATTCCAGAGCAGGGCCTCCTACTTCCCATTCCCCTCCTACCATCAACTTAAAGAATGTTTTTCATTTGTCGATATCCATGTTTAACTTAATTGTACTGGTTCTGCCATATGGCACATCCTCCAATAGGAATTTCTTTTCCTAGCCCCTGATTCACGGTTGTAACAGAGTAATTAATACCACGGTTGGGTGCAAGGGAATCTTGGATGCACGGCACGGTTTTGTACAATGAATCGCTGCTGGCACGGTTTTGTACAGTGAATCGCTGCTGGCCTTGATACCATCATTACCCTGGCCCAGCCCTTCCTGGGTGGTGATGAAGGCTTCAGATAACGGGGTAGACTGCATCTCAGACATTGCATAGCCTCTTCAAGTGACCCCTGTGGGGTCAGACCCACTTCACCTACTGTGCAGGGCTGCTGTGAACATGGAAACTTACGTTTGGTGCATCTCTGGGAGCCAGGGGCCTTACTCCAGCCATGGCAGCACTGCCCTCCACAGACATTGACCCTGAAACAAACAAAGCAAGCAAGACCCCTGAGTCCAGTAGTAGCGACACTCCCTTCCAGAGAACCCAAGCCTCCAGGGGGGCTCCTGCAAGCCCAGCCTCCTGCTTCCACATTCCTCTGGCTTCGAAACAGGGACCCAGGATGTCCAACCCAAAGCTGCCCAAGCAGAAGGGTAAGGACGGTGTATCAGGGAAGGATGGGAGAACCAACACCTGCATAACCTAGAACTATACAGGAGGGGAGAACAAGGTCCAAATAAGCGGTTTTCTTAACTCCAAAAGTAAAGTAGAGTTAAATGTATTTTGTGTATTATCTGCGCCCACGTTTTAAATTGAATCTGAGTTTCAGAGAGAGGCGTCCAAACAGGAATGAAATCACAACGCTTGGAACCACCCCTGAAGAAAACAACAACAACAACAACAAATAAGCAAAACAAACCCTCCCCCACACTCTCAACCTGTGATTAATGAGGAGGAGTGGCAGGGAGGACGTTTATGAACGCCCAGTAACAGAAACTATCCAACCGAAACTCCTGTCAATGCTAAGACACGCCGCCCCAGGAAAACAGACCCCACAGGTGTAGGGAAGCCAAGCTCACAATTACTAGGATGCTGAAAATTCCAGGTCACAGAACAGGAAGTGGATCTTTACAGGCAGCCCTCCTCCAAACTTTTTTTTTTTCCATTAGCTCGGAAAAAAATTAAACTGAGCTGCAAAGAGAAGTTTAATTGGTGCTGAGGGATTAAGCTGTAGTGACTTCATGTTTACGCCCATCTTCTAGGAGTAGTTTGGTTCGCGCACAGGAGGTTACGCCCCAGGCAGAAATGCCTTTTGTGTTTACCCGCAGCTCAGTAACAATGCGATCGGAGTTTATCCTCAGTCAGACTTCCCCGGCTTCCCCGCACTCCGCTCTTCCCGCCGCGCTGCATGCGAGGCAGGCAGAGGCGGACGGGGAGGAGACAACCCACCGACGGCGCACGACGCCCACGGCCACCGCTGGGCTGCGAGGGGCCGCGACTCCCCGGGACCCCGCGCGGGCGGCGCGCGCGAGGAAGGAGGGAGGGTGTGGGCTTACCCCTGCAGCTGCTGCTTCTGGTGAACCTGCAGCCTCGAGCCCCCGCCGCTCTGGGTCTCCTGCGGCACTTTGGAGCGCACCGCTTGCCTGCCTTGTTTGGCGAACGGGGCGGCCGCCGGGTGACCGCCAGGCTTGGGGTGGAGCTGCCCGCCGGAGCCCCCAGGACGCGCCGGCTCCGGCGGTGGCTGTGGCGGCGGCCGGAGCCCCTGCAGGGCCGCGCCGCCGGGCGGGCTGGTGCGCCGAGTCCGCTCCGAGGGGGCCCCGGCGCCCGCCGAGCTACGGCTGTACCTGGCGTTGAGCGCGACGTTGAAGGTTCGCGGGCGCTGGGGCCCGCCCAGGGGCAAGGCGCCCGCCGCCAGGCCGGGGCCCGGGCGCACCACGTACGTGATCCTCCGCACCCGGCAGTGCACCGAGGACGCGAGCAACCCTGCCCAGAGCAGGAGCCCCCACCTGAGCCAGGCCCCCGCCATCGCGGGCCCCAGCCGGCGCCCCCGGCCCCGGCCCCCGCCCCCGGCCGCGCCGCTCGCCCGGTGCGGCCGCCCGCGCGCGCTCAGGCTCCCCCGAGAACAACCGGGAGCCCGGGAAAGGCGAGGAGGAGGAAAACTCTGTTGCAGGAGAGGAAGTTCTGCGGGCTGCTGAACGGCCCCAGACCCCAGCCGAAAGCGGCGGGGAGGAGGGGGCGGGGTGGGGGTGGGGAACGCGGGGCCCGGGAGGGGAGGGGCGAGGGGCGCGGGCCGCGCAAGGTGAGGGTCCGCTCGCCCCGCCGCCGGCGCAGGGGCTGCCGCGCCCGGGACCCGGCGAGAGTGGGCGAGGGCGGGTGTGAGCGCGCGGGACGCTCAGCGGCAGCCCGGGCTGCAAAGTCTTTAAAAAGTTTCTCTCGCCGTGGAACCGAGTGTCAGATCTGAACAGCCAATCTCCGGCAGACGTGACGTCAGGCAGTAAATCCTAATTGGGGAAAGCGTGAGATGAGCCCGAGAACACGCCGCCACCCTCCACATCCACATCGATTGTTCCTATGGGTCGGCAAGGCAGAGGTCCCCGCTCCTCGATCCCGTCTCCCGGGAAAGGACAAAGGACTCGGCAAAGTCACTGAACGGTCCTTTCCTTCTAGAAGCCCCACAGGACTCATTTGATCTGTCTGGAAGGCATTTCCAGTCATTTTCTTATCCGTGTTTGCTCGGATACTTGCTGCGGGTATTGGATTAAAATACTAGATTCAGTCCCCAGAAAGGACTGCTCGGGGTGCGCCGAGTGTCCATCGAAAGTGTTTAGATCGTTCCCTTTGGGATTGTAAACTCCGCGTGACTGTTTCTGAGTGTGCAGCTTCTGGTACCCTACTCCTCTCTTGGCATGTACCAGGGTGGGCAGCAGGGGGCGCCCGCGTAGACTGGGAAAACCGCAACAGGAATCGACCCCGCAGGCAGCCCTGCTCCTGGTGAAAAGGCCTCTATGACAGGAATACAGGGTTTAGGATCCATGACAACGCCAAGCCATTATTAGTCTCTTTTTAAAGTCAGATCAGTTCCCTGGACCCCTATCCGAAAGGAAAGGATCACTCACTGGAGATGACCCAAAATCACATTAAGGGAGATGCAGCATGTCCCAGGGAACAGAGTCCCTGGGGTCAGGGTGCTTTTGGGTGGAAACCATGAAATAGTAACATATTTACTTCTAGCATTTGAATTTAAAACGGTGTCTCCAGCAGCATTCACGCCTTTATTACATGAATGCAATAGAAAACCCCGCATGGGCTAGTGGACGATTGGTAGCAGGTGACAATCGTTTAAGAAGAATTAATAGAAAATGATTTAAAGCTGAAGAAACTTAATCCCTTAATCTATTTTTTTCTGTACATTGGAGAAAGACCTCCAATATTTGATTTGGCAGGAGAGGGTCTCAGTCCATCTGCCTGACCACCAGTTTCATGTGAGAACACACTCTGAGAGCCAGTCTCAGAATAAACAGCATCTGACCAGAGGGAGAGACCTCAGTTCAGTCCTAACACTGCCTCTAAGTAGCTGAAAGACCACAGGCAGTTCACCTCTCCTCTCTGAAGCTCGACTTCCTCCTGTATAATCCAACAGAGAAGTTGGATTAAAAATTCCTTCCAGCCCTAAGAGTCTGTGTCTCTAAGAACATCCCTGTGGACAAGATGAGGGAGGTCACTCAAGGTCAGTCTCTGAGCCAGGCCAGAGGGAACCAGCTGAGAAGACTGAGGAAGGAGGGTGGGTGAAGAAACTGCCTCCCAGCCTGGGATTCTGTAGAAAGGACATAGCACAAGCTAATAAATGTTCACCAAGTACTACTCTGAGGCAAGCAGAGAGGCTGACCCTTTGCAGAAACAAAGTATCACAGGCACAACCTTTTTGTTCTGGAGAAACTTCCTATCTGGTTAGAGAGAAAAAATGTAAATAAACAAAAGCTTTTTAAAAAGATAAATAAATAAAGCAACAGTTTGAGATAATAACCGAACTCTCCCAAGGCAGTATCTGATATGTGAGAGGCCAATGTCACTGGACAACCCATAATTCTTTGTCATCTCATGGAGAATTCACAACATGTAGGGAAAACATTTCCTACCCGCAGCTGAAATCAGTCTACAGAGATTTCCTCTCTCAGGTAGGGATTATGAGCAACAGTTGAAGTGGATGGGGGCAGGGGGTGTCTAGAAGCAATAACTCCATGCTGAAGAGCCTAGGCTGGAAAGAAGACGTGTCAGACAGGTGAAAGCTCAGGAAATAGTGATGGACAGCATCACCAAAGGACCAGACTGCAGTCTGTGGTGGTGGGTGAGCTCTCCTTGTTAGGCACTCCAGGACTCACATGGACGGCATACATCAAAGCCTGTTTCAGTCAATGAGAGGCAGCTGCCTGCAGAGGGCAGAGCCTGGCCAGGGATCCAGAGGGCTGGGCTGGAGCAGTGTGGCTGCTTCACTTCCCATGGGAACTTGAGCAAGTCATTTCACCTGAGAGCCTGTTTCCAGAGGGCCTGGAGATCAACCCAAGGTCCTCACATTTGGGGACAGCAATGAGCTCAACCACGCTCTATGACTCTGCAGAAAAAAAATGTTTAAAAAGATACAACACAATCTTTCTCTTGACCCACAGCAAAGCAGAGGTGGGTATCTCACCCCAGTCTTCAATCTGATTACGACCTGCCTTATGACAGATTTGGATACGTTACAATCAGATTATCTCTGAAATGTAACCACAGGAAGAATCTCTAGTGTAAATGTTAATCTCATCCGTGAATGATCCATACACATTTGTATGCATGTGTGTTTATATACAACCATTAATGTGGTAATATACACATAAGCAAGCAGCCCCACTCTAGTTGAGAAACTCCAGCAAAGTCACAGTTTTTCCACATCAGTCTCTTGCTATCTACATAACTAGTAAGATAATCCTTGAAAAAATGTGTTGTACAACCTATGTACTATCATATGAGATGGTCACTCATCTAAAACACTGAACTCGCTATTAATCTGAAAATGAAAGCCCAGTTTCTGTCAGGCATGGGGACCAGCTTTTGCCAAGTTTAGACCCTGTTTGATGCCAAGACCCCTAGGTTTCAAGGTCCATTTATATTGGCAGTACACAACTTCCTGGTTCAAAACACAAGTCTTTAAAGATCTCATAAAACTTCTTGGACTTCAGATGGTTTTTACAAAACAATACTCAGATGAGCTAAGTGTAAATGAATCAGAAAAAAGGATTATATTTCCCATAAAAACTCATGGGTTTGAGGATTAGGGGAAGAAAGGAAGGCTGGCAAATGCCAAACTTTTTAAAGCACTTTGAAACCATTAGTCAAATTCTAAATGCAGCCACTTTCCCTCATCCTTACATTTTATGAGTTTTGTAATTGAAAATCTTTTCCTACATTTAAGATCAGCTATAAATCAACTTTTGTGGCTGCCTACGATCAGAATCCCTTCCACCCATCTTTTCTTCCAGCGAAGGATTTCATGGAGCCTCTCTTAGTTCTAATTTCATCAAGAAATTCTTAGAAAGAGAAAGAGAGGGGAGAAGAGACAGAGAGAAATAGGAATTCAGTGAGTTGTAGACAAAGGGAAGAGAAAGGACAGTAAAAGCTAGAGAGAGAGGGAGATTGAGGAATGGAAAAGAAAGGGACGGGAAAACAGGAGAGAAAGTGTGAAGACAAAAAGAGAGGGGATGCAGTGGAAGGAGGGACAAAAAGAGGTGGGTGCAGGGAAGCTAGGAAGAGGATGGATTGGAGAAGTGCAAAATGAAGGAGAAATCAATGAATGAGAAGAGGAGCAAACAGGTAGGAGGAGGGGAAAAGGAAAAAGGAAATACACGGAGAGAAGAATTATACCTGGCATCCACGGGCTAATCTTCTCAGGTTGCTCACCAGGATCCTGGCAGCCATTTCTGAACCTTGGCTGGTTCTGACCTGAACATCAGCTTGTCCAGGTTTGGGCTAGAATTAAACCTGTGACCTTAGAAGGTGCTAGCATGGTGGCTGGCTGGCTGCCCTACACCACATGCGAAGCAGGAGGCACAGGACATCCTGTGTTCTCTCACACAAGCTGGTGGCCAAAGACCGCAGCTTCAGCTTGAGATGCCTGCAAGTAGGTACTACATTTACTCTTGTGGTCCTCTCCCTTGTTCTTTCAACCATTTCATCAAAAGAGCAGAGATGAAGGAGATTAGAAATGTGTGAGTTCCTCCACACTTTTTTTTTTTTTTTTTTTTGTGGTATGCGGGCCTCTCACTGTTGTGGCCTCTCGCGTTGCGGAGCACAGGCTCCGGACGTGCAGGCTCAACGGCCATGGCTCACGGGCCCAGCCGCTCCACGGCATGTGGGATCCTCCCGGACCGGGGCACGAACCCGTGTCCCCTGCACCGGCAGGTGGACTCTCAACCACTGCGCCACCAGGTAAGCCCGAGTTCCTCCACACTTAACTCAGCTTCCATGAAAAATCACACGGAGCTTTACCAATGAAGAAGTAAAGCTGATACTCTGGTTTCTCTTCAGATCATATAAATCTTTTGCCTTTTACTAAAGATTTCCGTGGAAAGGAACAATTCTGAGTTTTTACCCAATTTTTTGAGGTCTTGCGTTTGCAAGGCCAATAAAAAAAAAAAAGGAAGTAAAGCTGAAGACTCAACCTATGGAGGTATCAGTGTTTCTGCCAAGATGTGTCAGCAAGATGGAGACAGAGCTGATGTGCAGAGAAAGATGAGGTGCCCCTGGGACTGAGCAACAAGTGGAACCAAGGTTTACACCAGTGCCTTCCTTCCCTTTAAAGCTTCAGGTTTGAAATCTAAGCATCCTTAGTTGTCATTCAGCAAATGTTTGTTGACCCTAAGGCCCCCAGCTAGCCTACGTAAACCCATACAGCAAAATCAAAACAAACTTCCATTTCAGGTGGAGAAGTTTAAATAATGCCTGGCTGGATTGCAATCCAAAGTTGCCCCGGGCCAGCGAGTGCCTTTGTGCTGACCCTGAGTGCCTGGCCATGGCAATATATGGAGTCTAATGAGGTAAACAGACCTGGAACAAGTAATTACATGTGTGGTGAGTACTGAAAAAAGGACTGTGGGAAATGAAACCCATAAAAGGAAAAGTGTCAGGGTTATGGACTAGCTTTCTACAAATTTTGAAGAGCCCATCCACAAAAGGAAACTCACCAAAAGTAAAGTTTTATGTACACTAAATTTCCCTTTCTGATTATTTTGGTCCTTTCTTATTTACCTTGAGTATAATCAAGGATAAGTATCACACAGTGGCAGCTGCCAAAGACAATGAAATGCCTCTCTGTCTTCAGGGAACCAAAATCTGTTCATTAATTTACTTTCATTGAGGCTTTTCATACCCATTTAGTCAAATTTTTGAATATTAAACATGAAACTACATAATAATTAAGTAGCTATCAATACAATTTTATTTGTACTTTTCATTCACTTCCTCCAAACTTCACTGGGTCGTTGGCTGGTCAACATTCAAGAGGGCACAAAGAAAATGTGTTCTTTGTCTCAAAGAGTTTGCATCTTGGAAAATACTTGGGTGTACACTGAACTGAGATGCCCTTCAACTCTATGAAACACATGCCTTTTGATCACAAAACAGCCCCCAATGAAATGCAGTTCACTTTGGTGTCTCAGTTATAAACACTCTGACCTGGGGCTTCCCTGGTGGCGCAGTGGTTGAGAGTCCGCCTGCCGATGCAGGGGACACGGGTTCGTGCCCCGGTCCCAGAAGGTCCCACATGCCGCGGAGAGGCTGGGCCCGTGAGCCATGGCCACTGGGCCTGCGCATCCAGAGCCTGTGCTCCGCAACGGGAGAGGCCACAACAGTGAGAGGCCCGCGTACCGCAAAAAACAAACAAAACAAAACAAAAAAAACACTCTAACCTTCCGTTCAGTCAATGGACATTTACCTAGTTTCCCTGCTTAAATTTAAGTTCAAAGATGCCCAGACACCTGCAAGGTTGGTTGAATGCCTGGTAGGCAAGCAGAGTAACGCTCTCTTCCCTCAAATGCTACTGACAAGTCATGATCCAATTTTAAAAGGAACCTTCTGCTTTGTGTCAGCCTCTATGCTTCCCAGGTTGTTGAGTTGCTGGAATTGCTTCTTTACGTAAATTTCAGGATACTAATCATTGTTATTTCTCTTGTCTACATTAGAATTTTCACCCAATGGTACAAGTATGTGTTGCTGCCTGAGTTTAACACTTGATTCTAATTATTTTTTTCCAAAAATATTCTCTCTGCCTCCCAGAAAATTGATTAAAATATCATACAGTGAATAAAGCAGCCTAGAAAAAAGAAGAAAATTAGGGAAGTTACTGTACCACCTCTACATATCAATTCCTAGACAGCCTGTCTGGTCCTCTAAGACCCAAGGCCCTTCAAAGATTGCTTCCTTCTCACTCTTTCAACATTCATCTTGGGCTACTCTCCCAAATGAACCTCTGTTCCAACTACATTTATCTACCCATTTTTCTTCTTTCTCTTTGAGAGAAAAAAAAGGCTGGCCAGCCACTAATCTGCAAAAAAAGGACACCCATATTCCTGCCTCTAGTCTCACCTTACATCATTCTCCTGACATACCATCATCTCTTCAACTAAGTCCTACTCCCCCTTCAAAATAGAATTCAAGATCCTTTACTTCCATGAAGCTCTTTGGACCACCCGAAACCTCAGTTTACTCTCTCTTCCTAATTCTTAGAGCATTTCTCATCCATCTCTGGCATTAAGCACAGAATACATGCTTGGTAGTAGACACAGAATACTTTTGCAGCTGAAGACTTTTTTTCTTCTTGGTCTTACTAAGATAAACCAGAACTAAGGCAAGTCATGGTTAATAATAGTTGAGGTTTGGTTACAATGACAACGGATGACAAAGTGACTTGTCTTTAGCTCTTTGAAGGCAGGGTTCTGCTGAACAATGGGGTTTGCCCAAATTTTCCCCAAAACCTAAATTAAGTTGAATCAAGCAGTGGCTCTCTGTAGGAAAAAAAAAAAAAAAAAGTTTTCTCCCTCTGAACTGACAGTTTGAAAAGTTGTGTAGAAAGAATTTTGTCGTATTTCTGTCTGAAAACTGTTACATTCCCAGTAATACCATTAAAGTAGTGAAGGCTTTTATAGGATCTCTTTTTTGTTGCCCTCTCAACTTACCCTGTTATGGGAGGCCAGGACATACTCTGAGAATGGATCTAGTAAAAATCCACACAATATGGATGAACTGAGCAATATACAGAAGTAACTCACACCACCAAAGAAACACTAGCTCCACAAGGAGAGGCCTGGCTTTCTAAACAGTGAGGGGAGATCAGTAAAACCAGCCCAGTCTCTGTTGATTCCTCCAGGTTTCCTGGTTTTAAAGCCCAAGCTACTGCTGAGAGGGATCAGATTACATTTGCCAGCTGCTCCAGAACTTTCCACTTAACCCTTTTCAATCCACAACCTGGATGTTACACTTCCATTTCACTTCGAAGAGCATCTTCCATCTTTATATTTCCCCCCATGTTTTCTTCCCAACATACAAGTACCCGGCCAACCCTCAATGCCACCCCACCCCCATGAAGCTACCTGCACCCACACTGACTTCCATGCCTCCACCTCATCACTAGAGGCCTGTGTTGAGGGCAGACACCTGGTGTGTCACGTGCCCAGTGCCTAACACAGTTTGCAAATCATAGTAAGTATCTGTTGTAAGTAAATGCACGGTGTTTGTTGAATGAATGACTATCCTTTTGGACATGTAACTGCTATGAGCAGTCCACGACAAGAAACCTCCAAATATCTTTCCTTCTTTTTTTTGGCTGTGTTGGGTCTTCATTGCTGTGCGCGGGGCTTTCTCTAGCTGTGACAAGCGGGGACTACTCTTTGTTTCGGTGCGCGGGCTTCTCATTGGGTGGCTCCTCTTGTTGTGAAGCGCAGGCTCTAGGCACGCGGGCTTCAGTGGTTACAGCATGGGGGCTCAGTAGTTGAGGCACGTGGGCCCTAGAGAGCTCGGGCTTCAGTAGTTGTGGCACATGGGCTCAGTAGTTGTGGTGCACGGGCTCCAGAGCACATGGGCTCAGTAGTTGTGGCTTGCAGGCTCTAGAGCGCAGGCTCAGTAGTTGTGGTGCACAGGCCTAATTGCTCCACTGCATGTGGGATCTTCCCAGACCAGGGCTGGAACCCGTGTCCCCTGCATTGGCAGGCAGATTCTTAACCACTGCGCCACCAGGGAAGTCCCTATCTTTTCTTCATCATAAGCAAAAAGCCTTGCCCAAGATCCTTAAGTTGTCAGGGGTCTGGAGACTCATTCATTCATTCATTCATGGATTCATTTATTCATTCACTAGCCATTTTTGAGAGCCAATTGTTTTCTTCTTTTTTTTTTTTTTTTTTTTTTTACCACTCCACGCAGCTTGCACTATCTTAGTTCCCTGACCAGGGATGGAACCTGCACCCTTGTCAGTGAAAGCATAGAGTCCTAACCACTGGACCACCAGGGAATTCCCCCAATTGTTTTCTAATTAACTAAGAATGGAGAATGGATTTTAGAAATTTTTGCTTAGGGATCTAATAGGCCTGAATAGATGCAAGGATTCTCTCTGAAAGCTGGGGAAGTTTTCTTTAGAAGGCATGGGATAAAGAGATGGATATATGGGATCTCTTCCCACAGTCCTCTTGTAGCTAATTGCTAGAAAAATCATTGGCGGAAAATCTATGAGCACGTAGAACAGCATCTGTAGGATGTAAGGACATGATCCTGGATATTTGCTTGCCAGGAAGGAGTAGAATATATGGTTAAGAGCACAAACTTTGGTGTCAAAAAACCTGGGCTCAGTTCTTAGTTCTGCTCCTGAGTTTGGGAGTAAACTTGTGTGCCTCAGCCTATGTTCTGGATGAATGTGGGAAGAAGCTGACTGGGCATTAAGGAACTAAGTTCTTGAATCCCCCTCGAACAATCACTTTTATGAGGGAATGTTTTTGGGGTTACTCAGTTCTGCCCTGGGAACCGCTTAGATAATCTCAGCCTTAGATCTGTCAAGGCTGCTTTTTTTTTTTTTTTAATCACTGTCTGGTTCAGCACACAGAATAATTTCTTAGTGATAGTGAAGTGTTTCCTGATAGCCAGCTCAGCCTCTACACACTTACTGCGCTAACTCTTCCAGTAGCCATTTCTGGGGAAATGGGGCTTCCTCCAGGGGTTTTAGAGTCAAAGACACCAAAAACTGATGAGTCTTTTGTGAGATTAAGAGCAGAGATGGGAGAGGAGACCTTAAGTTTACAAAGGGAGATGGTGGGAGGAAGGGAAGGGAAGAGAATCGTTCATGTTCATTTGCTGAGCACTTATAAAGACCCATAAATGGCACAGAGGGTTTCTGCACCTGTCATCACTGAAGGGGGCCACGTGGTAGACATTTACCTTTGTAATCAAAAAATGGCATTCCATGATTTAATAAACCATGCACCTCTTGAAGCTTCTTATCTGTGAAATGGGAATAATACCTAACACAAGGTTTAGCAAGCTTTTCTGAAAAGGGACAGACAGTAGGTATTTTCAACTTTGCATGCCACACTGTCTCTGTTACAACTACTTGGTTTTGCCATTGTAGCATGAAAGTTGCCTAGACAATACAGAAATGAATGGGCAGATTTGGTCCGCAGGCCATAGCTTGTCTTCATCTGGTCTAATCCCCTGGGCTAATATGTAGGGTGTTAAGAGGATTAAATAAGCTAATCCAAGCAACATATTCTTCTACAGCATGCAGCAAATCAGCACTCAATAACTATTTGCTATTATCATTGCTCTGGTTTTAGACTCTCCCATGTGTACGCACTACCGTTGCTCACCCTAGTGAATGAGGTAGTCCTCAGGTCTCCCTGGGAGATATTCTTAGCCTTCCCCATCTTGGGCATATGGAGGGTGTCACAGATTGGGTTCTCTGGGAAGGACCCTGAGATGGAGTTTAGTGTATAGGATGTTTATTTTAGGACTGTCTTTGGAAGTAATCCTGTATTAAGAAGGAGAAGGAAGAAGGACCGGGCAGAGGGAGAAGTCGAGTTTGCCCAACAGCAGAGCCGAACCCACGAGGATCTCTGAAGCTAAAACGGCCATTCGAGTTGTCCTGCATTGGGTCAGAGTGGCTGGGCCTTGATGCCCCACCTGGAGCAGTCACTGGATGTGGGCTGCCCTGGGAAGGGGGGCAGCTCTGCAGCACACGCACTCCTGGAGGGGCTGACAGGGGAGGACTGTCTGCTGACAGCATGCCCAGCAACTGGGGTGACAGGGGTGGCGGGGGGAAGACGTGACCCATTCTGACCATGAATGGTGCACAGAAATAACACGTGGCATTTGCAAACCAAGCATTTAATTGCTGCTGCAAGACCCTCCAGAGCTCCTTCCCTCTGTGGTAACCAGCAATTTCAAGACGGTGGCTGCTCCATCAGTCTGGGTCCCAGAGGGACAACAGTGAAGAGAGTTTCCTATCAATTGTACTGGAAACCTAATGTGAGCAAGACTTAAATCTGAGTTCTTTAAAGCCACTGAGATTTTAAAGTTGTTTGTTGCTGCAGTATTGTTAGCTTTCTATTATGAGTCCTCAGCTGCTGCACTGGATGTATTTGAAGGTTTTGAAGAGAAGACACACCTGATAATCTTACAAAATCAGAGAACTGGTTTGAAACCACCATCATCATTGCCAGCATCATCATAGCTAACACCAGCATTTACATGAATTTCCTAATTTCATGCTCATAACAACCTATGTATAACACAGGTATTATTACCCTCATTTTAGAGATTAGGAAACTTACGCTTATAGAGGTTTATTAATTTGCATGAGGCCAGGGGTCTGCAAACTATAACCAGCAGGCCAGATCCAGCTCACTGCCTGTTTTTGTAAATAAAGTTTTATTGGAATACAGCCATGCCCATTCATTACACAGTATGTAATTATGGCTGCTTTCATGATACTGTGGCAGAGTTGAGTAGTTGCATATGGCCTGCAAAGCTGAAAATACTTACCATCTGGACCTTTTCAGAAAACGTTTGCCCACTCTCCCTCTCTCCCCACACTCTACACAAGGCCTGGTTCCAAACCTAGGTTGTCTGACTCCAGAGATGCAGCTCATAATTCAGATATAAGTAAATACTAGGTAGGCTTGGAGCCTGTAGGGGTATTATAAAACTTTCCCATTTCCATTATCCTAACTGTACATTTTTTAATTTTAAAATTTTCATGACATTTATTTCCAGCATTATGACAGACTCCCTATCATGAAAATCCTCCCCTAAAAAAAAAACCTGTAAAATTCTGAATAAAATGAATAGCTGACTTGGCAAGAAATTAAGGTAAATACTAAGGGGCTAAAAATGAAGTAGAAGCCAGAAGCCAGAATTAGCAATGGTAAATGCTCACTCAAGCAGGTAGTGGACCCCTAATGGCATTTGCCACTGTTGGGGGGGACATGACAAGGCAGGTGAGTGTCAGCATAGACTTTGGAATGAGTCCCTGAAGGCCCAAATTTCCAGTGAAAGAATGGACTGGAAAATATTTGCCCTGCAAAAGGAGACATCAAAAAAATTCTGTGTCTCAGCTCTGATTTGGGTTGCAAGGGAAGAAAAGGTCCCCACCTGCCAACCAGAGGAAATAACCATACCCCAGACTTGAAGCCTGGGGTTCAAATTCACTCTACTTGCCTATTCTAAAACTATTTTAAACCAAAGAAACTAATTTAAAATAGTCCTAGATTTTTAGCTCCCTAGGTACTTGGGCAAAGTAAACACAAATAAAGGGAATATTCTCTCAAGTTGCCTCCTAAAATTCTCACAGATAATGCCCCAACAAAAATGAGCTCACAGTGAAAAATCACAAGACCACTCACAGAGCAAGACATCATGGGACAGAGCAGAAACATCAAATAGCAGAATCAGACACACAATTTCTTTAGTAGAGTTATCCTATGTAGCAGGACTTGACAAAGTTTTTCTATAAAGGCCCAGGTAGTATATATTTTAGGCTTCGCAAGCTATGCAGTCAGTATCAAAAAGATTCAACTTTATCATTCTAGAGTGAAAGCAGACACAAGCATTATGTAAATTAATGGGCTTAGCTGTGTTCCAATAAACCTTTTTTACAAAAATAAGGAGTGTGTTGGACTTCCCTGGTGGTCCAGTGATTAAGAATCTGCCTTCTGATGCAGGGGATGTGGGTTCGATCCCTGGTCGGGGAACTAAGATCCCACATGCAGCAGGGCAACTAAGTCCACGCGCCACAACTAGAGAGAAGCCCGCGCACCGCAAGGAAGAGCCCACGTGCCACAACTAAGACCCGATGCAGCCAAATAAATTAATTAATTAATTAATTAATTAATTACAAAAATTTTTATTTTATTTTAAAAAAAGGAGTGTGCTAGATTTGGCTGGCAAGCCATAGTTTGTAAAATAAGTATGTTTTCAATATGTAAAGAATTCAGTATATGGACAAGGAATGAAATACTATCATTAATATCCAGGCATATTCTTAACTTCTGCAAGTAAAAGGTATAGTTGAAATCTTAGGATTCAACATATGAGTTAACTAGCAGATTAGAACAACTGAAAAGCATAATTAGCAAGTTGAAAGTTGGATATGACAAAAGTACTTAGAATATAGTACAAAGAGATAGAGGAGGAAAATATGAAAGAGAGGTTAGTAGACATGAAGTTTGAGTGAGGAGCTCTAACATTCATCTAATCAGAGTTCCAGAAGGAGTGAGTAGAAAGAATGGGAGAGACATAATAGTCAAGAATTTTCATGGATCCTAATATTTAGGAACTACAAAATATTCCAAAAAATACTTACACTCAAACTCATCCTGGTGAAATTGCAGAACACGTAAGACAAATTGAATAGCTTAAAAACTGTCCCCCTCCACACCAAAATACAGCTTACCTGCTTTATATCTGACTTCTTATGAACAACAGCAGATATCAAAATACTGTAAGATAATGTCTTCAAAGTGCTGAAAGGACATAATTGTAGATCTATAATTGTATATCCAACAAAATTTAAAGAATGAGGATGAAATAGAGGTGTTTTTATACAAACAAAAGCTAAGCTAATTTATTATCAACAGACCCTCTTTAGATTTAAAATACAGAAGAAATAAAGGAACTTCTTAAAAATATATACTATAGGAAGAAGGAAAAGCACCACAGAAGAGAGATTTGAGATTTAAGAAGGATGGTAACTAGGTGAGCAAAGAAACTGCATTTATCATGTGGATAAATCTAAATAAACATCAACACTAATACATCTAATATGTGAAGTGAAAAAAATTGGGGGAGGGGGCACACAAATAGAGGTAATATTCTGTCCCTTAAAATAGTAGGTACAAAAAAATAGTAGGTACGTAAGTATTCATGAGTGTGTGTGTGTGTGTGTGTGTGTGTGTGCTGTATTCTTTTCTATATATGATAGGTTTTGCAAAACATTTTTAATAGAAGTAAAATACTGGGTAACAATAGCCTATAAGCTGAAAGAGTTAAAGCCCTCTTTAAGTTTTAGGAAGAGAGTAAACATAATTAAAAACTCTAACCATTAAAAAATTAGAAAGATAATCTATAAATTTCAAACTACTAGAGGAGCAAAAAAAGTGAAATAAGTAAAGAACTTTACAGGACAAATAGAAAGCATGAAAAAGATAGTAAAAATAAATTGAAATATATCAATGATCGCAAAAAATAATGAATTAAACTTGCCAGTTAAAAGTTCATTTTTTTGAAATCCAGCTTTATTCTTCTTATAAGAAACGCTTAAAACAGAAGCACACCAAATGTTTGAGGGTAAGATAATCCAAAAAACTCTATAAGGCAGATTAATTTTTCCAGCAAACAAAAATACATTCTATTTGCTTTCTGGAGTAGCCTTTCGATCTGCATACAAAGTGATGTGTTATAATAAAGCAAAGAGAAAAATTGAATATGAAGAGAGAAATGAGAGATGACCTGGGTTCAAAATTAATATTCTCTGACAAACCTAAAAACATGGAAAAATAGTTCCCCTTTTGCTATACCTGTAGAATTCAAGCATGTATGGGTAGAAACTTGGGGCTTAATAGTGAGCCAAAAATAAATACAACTTATCATTATCTCAATTTTGGTCAAATTTCTTGACTTAAAAATGGAGTTTACAAAATAATCAGATAACATTTCAAAATAACTTGCATTTTGAGACAAAGGATGGTGAAATCACTTTTCATTGTATTAATGAGACATTCATATAAACATAAGGATTCTAGGGGAAAATATATCAGAAATCATTTTGAAGTATGAGTGGATTTGAGGAGTCAGGGACAAAAAATTATGTATAAAGGTGGATAATTGCTGCATTAAAATAGAGAAAGATTAGAAAGAACCTAAATAAATAACACAGGAATGGATAAAGTGTAACGCATGTGTAGAATGAAATGTTTTTATAGCTATTTTAGTGACATGAGGAAATACCTATGATATAATTAGTAAACAAAATAATATATGAAACTGTAAATACAAAATGATCACAAACATTTAAATGTAGTAAAATGTGTCTAGAAACAGGATTAGGAAGAAAAACAAAAGAATAGTAAGAGATAGGGAAATGAATAATTTGTATTTTCTACTTTGTATTCTATTTTCCAAGTTTTTGCAATGAGAACTTTTATAATCAGATAGTAGCATAATTTTATTTTATATCTTTAATATTTTGTTAGTTTATATATATTATGGCCCAGAATCTCTGTGAATGAAATAGTACGGGGAATATGAATTCTGGAAAGAGACAACGGGGCAAGCCTTTAAGAGAAGTCTTAAGAGACAGGAACGGTGCTGTATTTCCAATTAGTGTGTAACTCGATATAAAGCAGCTTCCTCTCTTAAAAGGCTCATGAATGTGCAACAAAGCCACTCCCAGCGGTTGCTATGGCTACGAGGTAAAGCTGATTGGGCCGGCGTTCACTCTGCTTCCAGGTGAAGCAGGAGAAAGAAGGTCGGGCTCCGCGAGTGCGACAAATCCCCCCTTTGGGCCTCTGCCTTGTCTCCTCTCCCATCGGTCCCTCTTTCCTCCCCCGCCCTTTGCCACCTCTCCTCTCTACGTCTTAGCCTCCAGTGCAGTCAGCATCATCAGACCCAGCTCTTCCTGACCGCCCGCATCCTCCACCCTCCAGCCACCACCTCCCTTTTTGCTGGGCTTCCATAGGGCGCTGCACTCTTCCAGCACCTCCAACACCGCAAGCTGTGGGAGGCGGGCTTCTTTTCCCACTGTAGCCTTGATGCCCAGGACCTGCCCATGGTGGGTGACCAATAAATATTTGTTGACTGAATGAATGAACGAACGAACGGAGGCTCATTCTCAGTCTTTACTGGGGGTTCCTCTTCATCTGCTCATCCTTAAATACAGTCATTCTTCAAGAGTCCATGCTCAATTGCTTTTTCTTTTCCTTCTTTATGTTTCCCCTGGATGATCTCTCCTCCTTCTGTTTTAGCTAACATGCATATGAAAATGAGCCCAACTTTTCAACTCAACTTCATCTTTTTTCCTCATCTGTGTTTCCAACTGCTTTCAGCTGGACCTACAGACACTTCTTCTCATCCATAACGCGTCATCTTCCTCCCAGTCATGCTTCCGCCTTGAGCTCCGACGCACTTAACATCACCACCATCCCCTCAACATTCCAGATGTAAGCTCAGAGAAGCCTTTTACTCTCCTCCAACCCTCCCTGATGAGTCTCTATGGAGTTGTGTCCCTCTTTTCTATTCCATTCCCACTGCCCCAGTTCCACTTCTCACCAATATCATCACCAAACCCTGTGGGGTTTCCTTACTTTGAATCTGCACCTCTCATGGCTGCTGGATTTATTTTCCAAACCATACAACTCATCATGTTCCCATTTTGCTCAAAAACTCCTGATGTTTCCCATTGTCTTCAGAATAAAACCCAAGCACACAAGCCTCCTCTCCGTCTTCACAGGAGATGAAGTCATGCCACCTCCGTGACTGCTCACATTTCTCCACCTGCCTGGATGCCATTCTACCACTACTCTGCCTCTCGAATTGCTCAGCCCCCTGCAAAGTCCATATCAAGTGTCATGTTCTCTGAGAAGCCTTTTCCCAAGTCTTCAGTCAGGATTAAGTGCGCTCTCCTCTGTGGTCAGATAACCTCTCCATGATGCCTCCATAAGAGCACAGGTCAAGGCTGCGGGCTGCAGGTGGGTGGACAGAGGAAGACAATTGAGGAGCCCTAGAGAACCTGAGCACGAGGGAAGGGAGGTCTCCCTCCTAGAGTGAGTCCAGGTCTCTAACGTTGAAACCACTCCTCCTTCCACTTTACCACAAATAAATAATTCATGCCCCACCTGATTTCCTCACTGAACAAGACCTGTTCCATTTTCTACCTTTAAAAAGGTCAAAGTTAAATTCTGGCCCATTCCTCCTTCCTCCCTCCTCTTTCCATGTGTGGTTATATGGCAGAATCATGAAATGGAAGGAAGGTTCACTGACTCCAAGAAAAAGTCACTGCAATAGGCAGCTAAAGCAACAGAATATTTTCTTTATAAAAATAATTTTGGCAGAACCTGGCTGTTTTCTGCAGACATTTTAAGCAACCAAAATAAGGGTTGGGATTTGCATTTCCGAACAAGTGAAAGCTGCCTGTTTAGCTCACGCTTCCCCCTACTCTCTAGGAAGTGGAAATTTTACAACAGAAGTAATTCCCTTCATCTTTCCATCCCCTTCACAGTGCAACCTCTGACCTTTGGAGCCTCCACCTCGAGCCAGAGGTAGACGACTAAATAGGAAAAAGATATGCAAACCTTAGGAAATGAAGAGTTTGTCATACAAAGCGTTACATTCAAGCCATTGTCTCAAATGTTTTGGATAACTCTTGTCTTTAGTTTAGGAAAGAAAATCTGAAACAGAACAATTACATCACAAATGGAACACTTATATGGTCACTGGGATAGAAAAACGTTCGGCGAAGGAAAAGGCTGCATGATTTCAATGAGATCCAGGTGGGATAGCCCTTTCAGCAAATGTCTACACACCAGCCCATAAAAATGATGGAAAAGGCACAAGACAAGAACAAAAGCAACGGAGTGCCAGGTGCTCATCCGACTAAATCCACATCCTCTCTGAGCTTGTCCTTTCCAGCTGCTCCTTCCATCTATTCTCCCTTCCTCCCAAGGGCTTGAATCTCTCTCATGCCTTCTGGGGTCTTCTGCTCATTGTCCTCCTCTCTTCCCTCACCAGGCAGCCAAATTCTCTCCTGACCCAGGGCTGCGGAGGGCAAGAGGGTGAACAAAATTACCAATGCCACTAGTAATAGTAACAACAACTTTGGAAGCCCTCGCTAAGCATCAAGTGCTGGGTTGGATGCTTTGTGTGGATTATCTCATTTAGTCATGACAACCCTAAATGGTAAGTTCTATAGTTGTTCCCATTTTATAGCTGGGGAAAATGAGGCTTAAGTTAAGTATCTTGCCCCATATCACACAGCTAGTTAGTGGCAGAACCAGCTCTCAAACTTCATCTGACTCCAAAGTTAATCACCCTCACCAACAGAGTTCCTGGAGGAACACCTTTCCATACACAAGAGTATTAGCAAAAAAAAGACTAGGGTGATGGAGCACTAGGAAGTCATAGGGAAAGTCTTCTGAAGGGATGAAGGAGGATGGGAATCAAGGGTGAGAAGAATGGGACAATCTGGAGAAATGAATGGAACACTACAGGTGGTACCTCATACCTAATCCTTAGTTGAAAATGAGAGAAACTCATCAGGAAAAACCCTTATGTGCTAAAAGATTTCTGACTTCGATTCACAGAGGATGGGATGTAAAGAAAGAGAACTTGGAATGTTAACATAAGCATGGCCATTCTCACACAGGTGAGATGAGTCACCTGCCTGAAATGCAGCAGGAAAAGGAAGCAGCAGGTTCAAAAGAAGCAGGAAGAAATAGCCTTATATATGAAAAAGAGATGCAAAAGATGCCACTGTCTTGTACAGAAAGCCACTCAGGAAGAGTGGAAACAGGATAGAATTACAGGAGAAATACAAACAAGGGTCCTTCTGGGGTGAGCCTTTACCATGGATGGCCCAGGCAAGGATGAGGCTTTCTGAAGGCAGACCACATAACTACAAGCGAGCAATCATAGGGATGGGGACTTGAACTATCTTTATGTCTCTTGGAATTCACAGTTTGCTAAAATAGAGTTGCTTATAAACATTTTTAACATTCCTAGCTAACAATTTCAGCTCTCAGACAGAAGGAGAAACTGCCATTCTGGATATAATTTTAACCAATGAGAAAGAACTGGTTTCCGTACAGAAATTACAGGGACCTTGGGAGAACATGACCATGTCTTTTGGGAGTCTATAATAGCAAGGAAGGGGAGGATTACATACATTCTAAGGCAACGTAATAATGAAGAATTCCAGTGAAAAGGAAAAGGATAAGTAAACTCGTAAGGCAGCATGGCCACACAGAAAACTTTCTCATGAACTCATATTTTTTTAAAGGACCAGTTCATGAGAGATCATGAGGGACATACAGTCAAGAACCAATACAAAAAATGATGGTTTTCAGGAAGGCTAAAGCCTCAGCTAATGGGAAATCTAAGAAACACAAGTGATTAAAAAGGTCTTCCATGAAAAATTCAGTTCAGAGAGAGAGAGAATGGGGTGGGAGAGGAGGAAGGGAGGGAGGGAGGGAGGGAGAGAAAGGAGGAAAGGAAGAAGGGAGAGAACATAAGATAAAAGAACATAGGGGCTTCCCTGGTGGCGCAGTGGTTGGGAGTCCGCCTGCTGATGCAGGGGACACGGGTTCGTGCCCCGGTCCGGGAAGGTCCCACATGCCGCGGAGCGGCTGGGCCCGTGAGCCATGGCCAAGGAAGAAGGAGGAAGAGAATGAGGAAGAGGAGAACAAGGAAGTGACAGATCCAGGAAGAAAGTGTCATGTTAACAGGCAACTGAAGGTCCAAGTTGCCAAATACTCAAATTCCATATTCTGAAGCAAGAATAGATTTTGAATTCTAATTGTGCAGCAAAGGAGACCATGAAAAGAGGAAAGTGGAGCCCACAATAATTTAGGGAATAAGAAAAATCTAGGCATACAGATTATTTCAAACCTCCAGATCCAGACAAATTATATTACAGAGTACGAAAAGAATTTGCAGATATAATCTCATAGCAGTGAGTTTGAGAAACCATAAAGAATGGGAAAGATGCCAGAAACCCTGGGAAATGTTCTATTTTGCAATATATTGGGGAAAAAAACAACAGATCCTGAAAACTAAAGATCCATAAGCTGGATATGATTCTCATCAAAGAAGGTGAGTCCTACTGGACCCTGTGGTGGTCAGAACACATCTGCTTTTTCAATGAAGGATGTCGTGAAACTGGTATCTTCCAACAAAGAATGAACACTGTGATGAGAAAGTTGGAAGCCATGCCCTACAAGGTAAGGTTCAGAGGTGTGTATAGCACAGAAATCAGATGACTAAGAAGGGTATCAAAGATTTGAAATGTCTGTATAAAAAGCCGTAGAGTCATTTTATGTTGCCTTCAAAAACAGAACTAGAATCAACAGTAGAAATTTTAAATAGGCAGATTTTTCTTTAATATTTGAAAGTATTTTCTGTTCATTCATTCAGCAAGTGTTTATTGAGCACCTACTTTTTTTTCTTTTTTGGCCACACCACGCGGCTTGTGGGATTTTAGTTCCCCAACCAGGGATCGTACCCAGACCGTCCGCAGTGAGAGCATGGAGCTCAAGGGAATTCCCTTGAGCACCTACTTTGTGCCAGATACTGTGCTAAGCACTGAGGATACATGATAAATACGGTTCCCACCTTCATTGGACTTAGTCTTGTGAAGGAAAACAATAAACAAGTAAATAAGGAACATAATCACAGATTATAGCAAAGCCCGGAAGGAAGGAACAGGAGAAAGAGAGAATAACAGTGAGTATCTATCTAAAGATGGTTTTAGGGAAAACTTTTCTGAGGAGATGCCATTTGTGCTGAGACCTATATGATGACAAGGGTAGAGTTGTGTGAACACTTTGGGGCAAAGAGAACAGCAAGTGCAAAGGCCCTGAGACTGGAAGAGCTTGACTTCTTCCCAGAACTGAAAGGAGCCAGGAAAGTAAACTTGGTGAGCAAGAAAGGGGAAGATGGGAGGTTGTGAGATAAGGTTGAAGAGACAGACAGGAATCAGGGGCTAAGATGTTGCCATCCTAAGGAATATAGAATGCGTGCCAAGAGATATGGGAAGCCGTTGAACGTTTTGAGCAGGAAAGTCACACGATCTGATTGATGTGTGTGTTTTGATAGTTATTCCAGCTGCTCTGTGGTAAATGGATCCGTGTGGGGCTGGGGGGATGCAGGGAGAGAGTTTAGGAGGCTACTGTAGTATTTAGATGAGGCTGAAGTGTGCATTGAGGGTGTGTAGTCAAGTTGGAGAGAAGTTCATTTGAATTTTTTTTTGAAGTAACATAGAATTTACTGACAAATTGAATACGGAATTTGAGGGATAGGGGGAAAATGGCTAGAATGATACAAAACTTGACTTGGGTGGCAGGCACTGAATGGCCACCTGAGTGGACCCTGCAAAATGGGACCTGGAACTGGGCTGGCAGGATGGACTGGAAAGACTGAGGTTGCATTTGATTCAGTGATGACAACAGAACTCATGAAAACACATGTCAGGCACCCATTTCATGCTGTGCGTCTACCAAAAGCTCCAGAAAAGAGGCTTTTGGTTTGGCACAATTCTTAAACTGCAAACGGTTATAAATTTTATCACAAGCATGTTTCTATGGAAACTCACAGTGCTCCCAGTGAAAACAACAAGAAAATTAGCAAAGTTGCATATATACTTTGTTATATGCATATTATAAATACATTTTATATTATTATATATACTATATATTGTATATACATATGGCTTATAAAATTGCAGTCCCTTGCTCATAGCTTAAAATAGAGAAGGCACTCATGCTTTCAATGCACATAATATACATTAATACCCAACAGACACAAATACCACAAATTTTACTAAAGACAGCACAACATTCTCGTCTTGCTAAGTCACCAGGAGAAACTCTCTCTTGTAAAGAGAAGTTTTTGAAATTTAAGACTTAAGGCTTTCTCATATCAGAATAGATCAGCCAATTGAATCCTCTCATCAATATTGGGTGCTAACGGCCATGCACATGAGAACATAACTGTGGCAAAAGAGTTCTTTGCTGGAATATGTCAATCTTTAAAGGATAACCAGACCTAAACCACAGATAACCGTTGAGGCTAGATCTGTTGTGTTGTCAGCCATCTATGTCACATCTGTCTGGCATCAATCAAACATCAGGCTTTAAACTCCAGATCACAAACAGCGTGACCTCAGCCACACTACTCAAGCAATCCATAGTTAGGCCACCTAAAATATTGATGGAATGAAGTTTATGTGGGAACCTAACCCTGGGTCCTTTTCTCAACATTAAATTCATTTGACATTTAATGTTCTTTGTTGGAAAGGAAAAAGAGAGAGGAGGAAAACACAAGGAGCAATGCTGGCCAGCAGGTGTGATTTTGCATGTTTCTTATTCAAGGGCCTAGGCTGTGGTTTCAACGCCAATGGGGTGGTTTGTCTAACTGTCTGAGCTAAAACATGTGTTGTCCCACAAACAATTTGTCACACCATGAGAGTTGCATATTTGGGGACAGAGATAGCTCATGCCATATGGCAAAAGGTGAGACTCTTGTCAATTATCATCCTCAGTGGCAGGTAATTTCTTAGACTGCACGTCATGATCTCGTCAGAACTCTGTGTCTATTGTGCTGGGTGATAACCTTGACCAGGAAAAGTCAGCCAGGAAGACACGGCTGTTAAAAGCCACAACGTATAAATGGCTAAAGAGCTTTCACACAGTAGCAACTTTTGGATGGTTCTTTGGAGAAAACAATGTTTGAAAAAGACAAATTTTACTACCAGATGCTGGTTTTGGCATAGATAACCTTAATGAGGTTAAGGATAGGTCTTAAAAATATCAACTTTTGATTTTTTTTCCATTTGACATTTGTTTTATCCAGCTGTACCAGTGAAACGTCTTTGTAGAAAAGTACACAATTTAAAAGATAACGGAGTCAGCCAGTTGAATGAAACCTTGCAAACAATGCAGCGTCAATTAAGCATGCTCCCATAAGAAGGATTCAACCCAGTCAGGAGTGGGCATGCGGGGGGGAGCTTCTCTTTTTATAAATCATCCTACTGGCATTCTGCTCATCTTTATCCAAAACAATAATAATTTTGAGCTTTTGCATAAATGTGAGAGAGAAGCCCTGGCAGAAATCTGGACCTGAAACGTGGTGAAGCAGTGGACGGCAGAAAAGAGAGGGCTGGCATGTGGAATGGCAAGTTGAGAAACTGAAAAATAATCTAAAAGAGAATCAGAGAATAGCAATAGTGAAGGACAGAAGAAAAACAGCTTGGGCCCCTCTGGGAACTCTCTTTTCCTGAGTTATAAAACCCTTCTGGTTTCCCCTTGTCTGGAATCACTGTCCACAACACTAGAAACAGTATGTTCTTATTTTCTGTTTTGAAAAGACAAACAACCATGAAAACAATTTTAGGGTAGCTTTAGTGCAGAAGAGAGAAAATTTTCTTTGCACCAAATTAATTACGATATTGGGGAAAGGGACAAATGCTAGGGGGAAGGATGCCAGCAGTGACAAATGTTGCCAGGAATCCCACCCCACGACTGGCTTTCAGTCATGACTGCCGATGCACCAGCCTCAGTGAAGAGTGGTGAAGAATAGGCCTGCTTTAGAGTTGATTCAATTGAGCAGATCTGTATTGAATATTTATGACAGTCTTCCTGCAGATTCAGAGAATTACGTGGCCTAGGCAGATTTTCTAAGGCAGTGCCGACACTTTGATCTTCTAGGGGCTCTGACATCTGTTCTTGTCGTCTGCACATTTGTACGTTCCTAGCAAAGCTCAGAGCAAGACCAAAGAACAGCAATCTGAGGCCCCAAAACTTGTCCAAAATAAACAGAGTGGAGATTTACACTTATTGAGATAATAGCATTGCACTAATGCAAGCCAAGAGGCCATCGGCCCATTTGGATTATAAAATACTTGATGCGCTGCGGAACGGAGAATATTGTTTTAGAAATGAATCCTAAGTTACCCCAGCCTTGCTGGCCCTTGAGTGCAGTATTATGGCCCAAGTTATGATGGCTCTTAGCCCCCATATGGAACTTTAGCCATCACCTCCTAAAAGGTTAACAAAAGGGTGCTGGGGTAGCAGAGCCCCATGGCTCAGGAACAAGCCCACCCTCACTCACTGGCTCAAGTCTCAGGCCACTGTGAGGTGCTGGTGCTCATGAAGAGAGCCCACCCTGCAAGGCCTGGCTCGCCTCTGCAGAGACATCTGTGAGCCCCCAGGATGCCAGAGCTAGTCCACGGATCAGGGAGGCTAGCGTGGCCCACGTTCCAAATCTCGTAGACTGGGCCAAGAAGCCACTTGTTGCTTGACTGCAAGCTCTCAAACTCTTTCATGTACACAACTCCTGCAGCTTCTGTCCTGAGCACCCTCATGTGGGATGTGCTTCCCAGCTTGCCAGCCCACCCACTTTGCTTTCTCCCAGCACCCTCTGGCTCTCACAGGCCTTTCCACTTGTGAGCCCTTCATTAACCCAGGGGATTGGCTGCTGGTGGAATTTCAAGTACCACAGCAAGTTACTGAGAAAGGGGATGGTGTGGGGGAGGTAGGGGAGGCCTATTCCCCTCTCCAGTCCCACTCTGGGAGGAGTCGTCTTCTCCACAGCAGCACTCCCCTCCCAGATTCTTGCAAAACTGATGGCTCACTCTGGGTAAGACTCATTGGCTTCAAGTGGATAAGCACCATTTGTTGAAAAAACTATTTTTCCCCCATTGAGTAGTCTTTGACACGTGGGTTGAAAAACAATTGGCCATAGATGTATGGGTTTTTTTCTGGACTCTTTGGATTCCACTGGTCCACATGTTTACCCTATGCCCGTACTATTGGGTTGGCCAAAAAGTGCCTTCAGTTTTTAAGTAAAAATAAAAGACATTTTTCATTTTCACCAAGAACTTTATTGAACAATATGTTCACCGTTTTGTTCCCCTACCTTCTGCCATTTTTCAGGCAACTTCATAATTCCATCTTCCCAAAACTTTTTATCTTTTTGAGCAAAGAACTGTTCCAGGTATCTTTTGCAGTCTTCCAGGGAATTGAATTTTTTTCCATTAAGAACTTCCCAGCCAAGCTGTAACAGTTTTTGCCTGGTCATCAAAGAAACATGCAGTCTTGCGTTATCCTGATGGAAGATTATGCGTTTTCTGGTGACTAATTCCAGACACTTTTTGTCGAGTGCTGCTCTCAGTTGGTCTAATTGGGAGCAGTATTGGTTGGAATTAATCGTTTGGTTTTCCAGAAGGAGAAAACCAATCCCACCATGTACACCTTCTTTGGATGAAGAGCAGCCTTTGTTTTGGTGTGGTTGGTGGTGGTTCATTTCGCTTGCCCCACTATCTCTTCCGTTCCACATTATTGTACAATATCCACTTTTCATCATCCACCACAATTTGTTTTAAAAATGGAACATTTTCGGGCCTCCCTGGTGGCGCAGTGGTTGAGAGTCCGCCTGCCGATGCAGGGGATACGGGTTCGTGCCCCGGTCCGGGAGGATCCCATATGCCGCGGAGCGGCTGGGCCTGTGAGCCATGGCCGCTGAGCCTGCGCATCCGGAGCCTGTGCTCCGCAACGGGAGAGGCCACAGCAGTGAGAGGCCCGCATACCGCAAAAAAAAAAAAAAAAAAAAAAAAAAAAAAAATGGAACATTTTCATTACGTTTAAATAGAGAATCGCATGCAGAAATATGGTCAAGAAGGTTTTTTTCCCTTAACTTATGTGGAATCCAAACATCAAAGCGATTAACATAACCAAGTTGGTGCAAATGATTTTCAGCATTTGATTTGGATATTTTGAGTATGTCGGCTATCTTTCACATGGTATAACGTTGATTGTTCTCAGTTATTGTTTCGATTTGATGGCTATCAACTTCAGTTGGTCTACCCGACCATGGAGCATGGTCCAGAGAGAAATCTCCAGCACGAAACTTCACAAACCACTTTTGACACGTTTGATCAGTCACAGCACCTTCTCTACACACTGCACAAATCTTTTTTTGCGTTTTTACCTTCCTTGAAATAATAAAGCATAATATGCTGAAAATGTTGCTTTTTTCTTGCACCTTCACTATTAAAATGGCTACACAAAAGTTCACCAATTCTGGGCTTCCCTGGTGGCACAGTGGTTGGGAGTCCACCTGCCGATGCAGGGGATGCAGGTTCGTGCCCCGGTCCGGGAGGATCCCGCATGCTGCGGGACGGCTGGGCCCGTGGGCCATGGCCACTGGGCCTGCGCGTCCGGGGCCTGTGCTCCGCAGCGGGAGAGGCCACGACGGTCAGAGGCCCGCGTGCCGCAAAAAAAAAAAAGTTCACCAATTCTGATAATTTTTTTTTAAATGCACGCTGATATGACAGCTGTCACGATACAATCTAACAAAATTGTTTCGAATGAAGTTAAAGACAACTAAGCACTACTAGAGCCATCTCGTGGAAAAAACCAACCGACCCTTTTGGCCAACCCAATACACTATCTTGATTACTGTAGCTTTGTAGTAAGTTTTGAAATGGGAAATATGAGTCTCTAACTTTGTTCTTTTTCAAGGTTTTTCTGGCTATTCTAGATTAAAAACGTTTCCTACACTTTCCATCCATGCTGTGAAACTGTGTTCTCTCCCTGAGATGCCCCATACAGAGAACTAAAGAGAGCAAACAATGTCAAAATAGCTTTACCTTTATACTCTCTTTTCTCTGACTTGGGTATACTATTTCATTTTAAAATACAAAAAGATCTTTCTCCTTCTCTCTCTACATTTCACTCCAGTATCTCCATGGACTTGTACCGTATTTCTCTATTTGTAAAACCCAGAATCCATGTCCATATAAACATAGGAAAAGGCACCTATATCCCCTTTCTGCCAATGTCATACTTCCTGGGCAAATTCTGAGATAATTCTAAAAGGCTAGAATCCCTTAGAGTCTTATATTTCGCATAAAGAACAAGTTTAGTTTAGGGACTAATTATTTCCGTTTGGGGTTAACACCTTTAAGACGTTTAACTCTTTCTAGAGAATTAAAACACGTAGCATACCTACAGCAGTTACAAAGTGAGAACAAGAAGAAAATCTATTTTAAGAGTCAGAGGCAATGTACCTTTCTGAAAAAAAAATGCTGTCTCTTTTCTATTTGAAATCAAACAGAAGTAAATTTCTTAAACTATCTACCCTTCACAGACAAAATGTTGTGTGGTCATAGAGCCTGGGAACAACTGTGTATTTGAATAGGTGCTTAGAAGAATATGAAGATATAGAAATGTGTGTTTCACTCTGTGAACTGATTTTGCAGTCAATACTCCAGTGGTTTTTGTTTCTGATGAATACATTTCACTCAACTACATCTAACAAGGGTTCTCAAGAAGGCTACAGAAAAGCATAAGGCAGCATAGATGGGCTGCTATAGGGCCACAAGAAGCACCAGCAGCTCACCAAAAAGTTATAAGTTTAACAGCTATATTGGGGGCAATAGATTTGGTTCTAAGGGCCTTTTCTGCTTTAATTGGCTTTCTTAGACCATGCCAGAAGGTCTTCAGCAGCCACACAAGAGCAGAACACAAGCCCAGGCAAACCTGCTGCTTCAACTACTCCCTAAATCCTTCCATCCTTGACAGTAGGACTTCTCCCCCATAAAAGGAAGAAATCAAACTCTGGATGCAAGGCCTGTATTTAAAGAGGCACAGACTCTGGGCAACTATGAATCCTTTATCCCTTTTATCCTCCATAACAGAAACATCTCTGAAGAAATTCTCAGAGATGAAAATAATTTCAGCTGAGGAACTTCAATAGGTAGTGACTGGATGTGTTCAGCTTGACAGAAAACATTCGGAGATACAGCAAATCTATAAACCCATAACTGTGTGGGATAATTGCATGAGATAAAAAGTAGCACAGCTTTAATTTAGAAATAACATTCTTCAAGCACCAAGCCAAGTGCAAATAGCAGAGAGTAGCATGAGATGGGGAGTTTAATATTATTACCTAATCCTTGAAAGTGGAAAAAAAAAAAGGCAACAGTGTTATAGTTGCAACCCCAGTTGCAAGGTTAGGACTCATTTAGAGAAAAAAATAAGTGTATTATTAGATTCTGTTTCATAGGATATCTAATAATACGGCAAACATTGGGATCAAATTTTATGACAAATAATGCTGACCATGAGAAGGAGCGGGTGGTGTGATGCTAAACATGTTTGGGGTGTGTCTAATTATTGAACTATTCTGGAGTAGCCGAGAGGTCAGTAGAGGTACTGACCATGTACTGTTTCACAGTAGCTGTGTAGACCTTGGGTTTGCTGCTCTGTGTCCACGTAAACTTTTTTGCCTGAATTTTTTTTTCGAGACCCTCTTTCTTCCTCCCAGCTTTGACCACACCACAGGGCTTCCTTCTAGTGGGGGGTGGATTTCCCTCAGAGATGGTAGCCGCTCCATCCTTAGTCCTCTCCCCTCCTCTGCTTCAGCCTGACCTTCACCCATGAAAATTTTCTTCAGAATCCTACCTTTTTTCATCCTTTAGAAAACCACACTCCTGGAGACAAGGCAAAAGGCGCACGACTCCCTGAAAACCATTCTGCTTGGGAATGGCTTTCGACTGTGGATGGCAATCGCTACGGGACTCAGAATAGCAGAGTATTCTTCATCTCCACAGGGGAACATCAGCCTGAAATGGACTAACATTACAGGAAGGTTTTAAGTTCAACATAAACCAAGAGCATCCTAACAACAACCACAGATCTGCTCTAATATTACACAGAGAAGATTCTAGAACTTCTCCCCAAACCACTGACATATGGTAAAGGGGCCTATGAGGTTTAGATACAGGTCTGTTAAAACACATGGAAGGTCCAGAGCTATGCCATCCAATACAATAGCCATGCCACCTGTGGCTGGTGAACACTTGAAATGTGTCCAGGATCACTGAGGGACTGAATTTTAAATTTTATATAATTTCAAATAATTCAAATTTTAAATTTTAAAATGGAACGTGGTATAAAATATTTTTCTGTTAAGACACAACTTTATTGTTTCAGTTGGACTACACTTGATTTTAACTGTTAGATCATGGAAGATATTAGTGTCACAGTGCATGTCAGCACATATATTAATTCTAGTCTATATTAATAATTTTTAACACATCAGTTACATATTGAAATGATAAGATATTTGATATATTGGGCTAAATAAAATATATTGTTAAAATTAATTTCGTCTCTTTCTTTTTCTTTCTTAATGTGGCTACTAGAAAGTTTTACCATATATATGTGGCTTGCATTATATTTTAATTGGATAGAGCTTGTCTATAGGACAAGTGAGGTCTTCGAATACAGAACAACAAAGCTGTGGCAGATCCGGGAAGGAGAGGGGATTGGCAGTGGGTTACAATGCCGTTATTTCTTTGGTTTTTATCCAAGAATAATTTCTTTCAAATGGGGAAATGGAAAATGTTTAAAGTTTGCATTTTTTATTGTGTAACATTAATGCTTAAAACTTTTCATATATTGCCAACTGGCCCTCTGCCCCTAAAATAAATTCTTAAGCTAGGGAATAGAAGGACTTTGTGTACGATGGTCCAGGGTAGGATTGTCTGAACTACAGCCCCAGACTCTTGGGAGGACTTGGAGCTATTGCAAAGAGTCCACAAATCCATGTGGGCCAAGCAGTGTCTGTAGATTGAATAAATAACCTCTGGCCTATACTGGCACTACAGTCTTTCAAAAGTGTAGGCGATGCCATGATTAATAAAATACAAATTCACTTTAACATGTTACCAAATTCACAGTAGTTAAGGGGTTACCATATATTCTCTCAGTCAAAAGACTCTAAAGTCAGCTGAAGCATTGGGTCTTTGCTAGCTCATTTGGTGCCTTTGTGCAAATTAGAGCAAGGCAAACCAGGGATTTCAGCCCCAGCTCATCCCCAAGGGTGTGACCTGCACAACAATACACTGCAGTCCTGATATATTTTGATATTCAAAAACTTCTTTGAACTGAAAAGGCTATATTTGTATCCTGGAGAATGCTGTGGACAAAAAATGTTGCCTCCCATTTCAGTAAACAATGAATTATAATTATGTTTTTTGCATCCATGCTTCTTTTTCTTTTTTCTTTAGAAGGCATATGAAAGGAAAAGTATCAGTAATGCACTAATCTCCACAGCAAATCATGAGACACACTGGATCTTGCAGATGAATATAAGGTGACTTAAGTATTATAAAAACGTAACAGAGAGTGAATACTCTTCAAAAGCATGAAAACATCAATGGCCCAAGAGAGGGAGAAGACCTTTAAAGCATACTGCAAATTATTATTATTTTTTAACATCTTTATTGGAGTATAATTGCTTTACAATGGTGTGTTAGTTGCTGCTGTATAACAAAGTGAATCAGCTATACATATACATATATCCCCATATATCCTCCCTCTTGTGTCTCCCTCCCAACCTCCCTATCCCACCCCTCTAGGTGGACACAAAGCACCAAGCTGATCTCCCTGTGATATGCAACTGCTTCCCACTAGCTATCTATTTTGCATTTGGTAGTGTATATATGTCAATGCCACTCTCTCACTTCATCCCAGCTTACCCCCCCTCCTCCCCGTGTCCCCAAGTCCATTCTCTACGTCCGCATCTTTTTGTGTGTGTGATTTTTAAATTTTTTTATTTTTTTGAATTTCATTTTATTTATTTTTTATATAGCAGGTTCTTATTAGTTATCCATTTTATACATATTAGTGTATATATGTCAACCCCAATCTCCCAATTCATCACACCACCACGCTCCCCACCACTTTCCAGCCTTGGTGTCCATACGTTTGTTCTCTACATCTGTGTCTCTATTTCTGCCCTGCAAACCGGTTCATCTGTACCATTATTCTAGGTTCCACAAGTATGCGTTAACACACGATATTTGTTTTTCTCTTTCTGACTTACTTCACTCTGTATGACAGTCTCTAGATCCATCTACATCTCTACAAATGACTCAATTCCGTTCCTCTTTATGGCTGAGGAATATTCCATTGTACATATGTAGCACATCTTCTTTATCCATTCATCTATGGATGGGCATTTAGGTTGCTTCCATGACCTGGCTATTGTAAATAGTGCTGCAATGAACATTGAGGTGTGTGTGTCTTTTTGAATTATGGTTTTCTCTGGGTAATGCCCAGTAGTGCGGTTGCTGGGTCATATGGTAATTCTAATTTTAGTTTTTTAAGGAACCTCCATACTGTGCTCTATAGAGGCTGCTTCAATTTACATTCCCACCAACACTGCATGAGGGTACCCTTTCTCCACACCCTCTCCAGCATTTGTAGATTTTCTGATGATGCCCATTCTAACTGGTGTGAGGTGATACCTCATTGTAGTTTTGATTTGCATTTCTCTAATAATTAGTGATGTTGAGCAGCTTTTCCTGTGCTTCTTGGCCATCTGTATGTCTTCTTAGGAGAAATGTCTATTTAGGTCTTCTGCCCATTTTTGGATTGTGTTGTTTGTTTTTTTAATATTGAGCTGCATGAGCTGTTTATATATTTTGGAGATTAATCCTTTGTCTGTTGATTCATTTGCAAATATTTTCTCCCATTGTGAGGGTTGTCTTTTCGTCTTGTTTGTAGTTTCCTTTGCTTTGTAAAAGCTTTTAAGTTCCACTAGGTCCCATTTATTTATTTTTGTTTTTATTTCCATTACTCTAGGAGGTGAATCAAAAAAGATCTTGCTGTGATTTATGTCAAAGAGTGTTCTTCCTATGTTTTCCTCTAAGAGTTTTATAGTATCCAGTCTTACATTTAGGTCTCTAATCCATTTTGAGTTTATTTTTGTGTATGGTGTTAGGGAGTGTTCTAATTTCATTGTTTTAAATGTAGCTGTCCAGTTTTCCCAGCACCAATTATTGAAGAGACTGTCTTTTCTCCATTGTATATCCTTGCCTCCTTTGTCATAGATTAGTTGACCATAGGTGCGTGGGTTTATCTCTGGGCTTTCTATCCTGTTCCATTGATCTATATTTCGGGTTTTGTGCCAGTACCATATTGTCTTGATTACTGTAGCTTTGTAGTATAGTCTGAAGTCAGGGAGTCTGATTCCTCCAGCTCTGTTTTATTTCCCTCAAGACTGCTTTGGCTATTCGGGGTCTTTTATGTCTCCATACAAATTTTAATATTTTTTGTTCTAGTTCTGTAAAAAATGCCAGTGGTAGTTTGATAGGGATTGCATTGAATCTGTAGATTGCTTTGGATAGTATAGTCATTTTCACAGTACTGATTCTTCCAATCCAAGAACATGGTATATCTCTCCATCTGTTGGTATCATCTTTAATTTCTTTCATCAGTGTCTTATAGTTTTCTGCATACGGGTCTTTTGTCTCCCTAGGTAGGTTTATTCCTAGGTATTTTATTCTTTTTGTTGCAATGGTAAATGGGAGTGATTCCTTAATTTCTCTTTCAGATTTTTCATTAGTGTATAGGAATGCAAGAGATTTCTGTGCATTTATTTTGCATCCTGCAACTTTACCAAATTCATTGATTAGCTCTAGTAGTTTTCTGGTGGCATCTTTCGGATTATCTATGTACAGTATCATGTCATCTGCAAACAGTGACAGTTTTACTTCTTCTTTTCCAATTTGTATTCCTTTTGTTTCTTTTTGTGCTCTGACTGCTGTGGTTAGGACTTCCAAAACTATGTTGAACAACAGTGGTGAGAGTGGACATCCTTGTCTTGTTCCTGATCTTAGAGGAAATGCTTTCAGTTTTTCACCACTGAGAATGATGTTTGCTGTGGGTTTGTTGTATATGGCCTTTATTATGTTGAGGTAGATTCCCTCTATGCCCACTTTCTGGAAAGTTTTTATCATAAATAGGTGTAGAATTTTGTCAAAAGCTTTTTCTTCATCTATTGAGATGATCACATGGTTTTTATTCTTCAATTTGTTAATATGGTGTATCACATTGACTGATTTGCTTATACTGCAGAATCCTTGCATCCCTGGGATAAATCCCACTTGATCATGGTGTATGATCCTTTTAATGTGCTGTTGGATTCTGTTTGCTAGTATTTTGTTGAGGATTTTTGCATCTATATTCATCAGTGATATTGGTCTGTAATTTTCTTTTTTTGTAGTATCTTTGTCTGGTTTTGGTATCAGGGTGATGGTGGCCTCATAGAATGAGTTTGGGAGTGTTCCTTCCTCTGAAATTTTTGGAAGATCTTGAGAAGGATGGGTGTTAGCCCTTCTCTAAATGTTTGATAGAATTCACCTGTGAAACCATCTGGTCCTGGACGTCTGTTTGTTGGAAGATTTTTAAACACAGTTTCAATTTCATTACTTGTGATTGGTCTGTTCATATTTTCTATTTCTTCCTGGTTCAGTCTTGGAAGGTTATACCTTTCTAAGAATTTGTCCATTTCTTCCAGGTTGTCCATTTTATTGGCATAGAGTTGCTTGTAGTAGTCTCTTAGGATGCTTTGTATTTCTGTGGTGTCTGTTGTAACTTCTCCTTTCTCATTTCTAATTTTATTGATTTGAGTCCTCTCCCTCTTTTTCTTGATGAGTCTGGCTAATGGTTTATCCATTTTCTTTATCTTCTCAAAGAACCAGCTTTTAGTTTCATTGAGCTTTGTTACTGTTTTCTTTGTTTCTACTTCATTTATTTCTGCTCTGATCTTTATGATTTCTTTCCTTCTGCTAACTTTGGGTTTCGTTTGTTCTTCTTTCTCTAGTTCCTTTAGGTGTAAGTTTAGATAGTTTATTTGAGATTTTTCTTGTTTCTTGAGGTAGGCTTGTATAGCTATAAACTTCCCTCTTAGAACTGCTTTTGCTGCATCCCATAGGTTTTGGATCGTCGTGTTTTCATTGTCATTTGTCTCTAGGTATTTTCTGATTTCGTCTTTGATTTCTTCAGTGATCTCTTGGTTATTTAGTAACGTATTGTTTAACCTCCATGTGTTTGTGTTTTTTACTTTTTTTTTCCTTGTAATTGATTTCTAATCTCATAGCGTTGTGGTCAGAAAAGATGCTTAATATGATTTCAATTTTCTTCAATTTACTGAGGCTTGATTTGTGACCCAAGATGTGATCTATCCTGGAGAATGTTTGTGTGCACTTGAGAAGAAAGTGTAATCTGCTGTTTTTGGATGGAATGTCCTATAAACATCGATTAAATCTATCTGGTCTATTGTGTCATTTAAAGCTTGTGTTTCCTTATTAATTTTTTGTCTGGATGATCTGTCCATCGGTGTAAGTGAGGTGTTAAAGTCCCCCACTATTATTGTGTTACTGTCGATTTCCTCTTTTATAGCTGTTAGCAGTTGCCTTATGTACTGAGGTGCTCCTATGTTGGGCACATATATATTTATAATTGTTATATCTTCCTGGATTGATCCCTTGATCATTATGTAGTGTCCTTCCTTGTCTCTTGTAACATTCTTTGTTTTTTTTTGGGGGGGGGGTACGTGGGCCTCTCACTGTTGTGGCCTCTCCAGTTGCGGAGCACAGGCTCCGGACGAACAGGCCCAGCAGCCATGGCTCATGGGCCCAGCTGCTCTGCGGCATGTGGGATCCTCCTGGACCGGGGCACGATCCCGAGTCCCCTGCATCGGCAGGTGGACTCTCAACCACTGTGCCACCAGGGAAGCCCTGTCTCTTGTAACATTCTTATTTCAAAGTCTATGTTATCTGATATGAGTGTTGCTACTTCAGCTTTCTTTTGATTGCCATTTGCATGGAATATCTTTTCCCATCCCCTCACTTTCAGTCTCTATGTGTCCCTAGGTATGAAGTGGGTCTCTTGTAGACAGCATATATATGGGTCTTGTTTTTGTATCCATTCAGCAGGCCTGTGTGTTTTTGATTGGAGCATTTAATCCATTCACGTTTAAGGTAATTATCGATATGTATGTTCCTATTACCATTTTCTTAATTATTATGGGTTTGTTTTTGTAGGTCCTTTTCTTCTCTGTGTTTCCCACTTAGAGAAGTTCCTTTAGTGTTTGTTGTAGAGCTGGTTTGCTGGTGCTGAATTCTCTTAGCTTTTGCTTGTCTGTAAAGCTTTTGATTTCTCTGTCAAATCTGAATGAGATCCTTGCTGGGTAGAGTAATCTTGATTGTAGGTTTTTCCCTTTCATCAATCATACCACTCACTTCTGGCTTGTAGAGTTTCTGCTGAGAAATCAGCTGTTAACGTTATGGGAGTTCCCGTGTATGTTATTTGTCATTTTTCCCTTGTTGCTTTCAATAATTTTTCTTTGTCTTTAATTTTTGTCAATTTGATTACTATGTGTCTTGGCGTGTTTCTCCTTGGGTTTATACTGCCTGGGACTCTCTGCATTTCCTAAACTTGGGTGGCTATTTCCTTTCCCATGTTAGGGAAGTTTTTGACTATAATCTCTTCAAATATTTTCTCAGGTCGTTTCTCTCTCTCTTCTCCTTCTGGGAACCCTATAATGCGAATGTTATTCTGTTTATTGTTGTCTCAGAGGTCTCTTAGGCTGTCTTCATTTCTTTTCATTCTTTTTTCTTTATTCTGTTCTGTGGCAGTGAATTCCACCTTTCTGTCTTCCAGGTCACTTATCTGTTCTTCTGCCTCAGTTATTCCCCTATTGATTGCTTCTACTGTATTTTTCATTTCAGTTATTGTATTGTTCATCTCTGTTTGTTTGTTCTTTAATTCTTCTAGGTCTTTGTTAAACATTTCTTGCGTCTTCTCGATCTTTGCCTCCATTCTTTTTCCAAGGTCCTGGATCATCTTCACTATCATTATTCTGAATTCTTTTTCTGGAGTGTTGCCTATCTCCACTTCATTTAGTTGTTTTTCTGGGGTTTTATCTCGTTCCTCCATCTGGTACATAGCTCTCTGCCCTTTCATCTTGTCTATCTTTCTGTGAATGTGGTTTTTGTTCCACAGGCTGCAGGATTGTAGTTCTTCTTGCTTCTGCTGTCTGCCCTCTGGTGGATGAGGCTGTCTAAGCGGCTTGTGAAAGTTTCCTGATGGGAGGGACTGGTGGTGGGTAGAGCTGGCTGGTGCTCTGGTGGGCAGAGCTCAGTATAACTTTAATCCTCTTGTCTGCTGATGGGTAGGGCTGGGTTCCCTCCCTGTTGGTTGTTTGGCCTGAGGTAACCTAATACTGGAGACTACCCGGTTCTTTGGTGGGTCTAAAAGTGGACTCTGGGAGGGCTCATGCCAAGGAGTATTTTCCAGAACTTCTGCTGCCAGTGTCCTTGTCCTCACAGTGAGCCACAGCCACCCCCCACGTCTGCAGGAGAACCTCCAACGCTAGCAGTAGGTCTGGTTCAGTCTCCTATGGGGTAATTGCTCCTTCCCCTGGGTCCCGATGCGCACACTACTTTGTGTGTGCCCTCCAAGGGTGGAGTCTCTGTTTCCCCCAGTCCTGTCGAAGTCCTGCAATCAAATCCCGCTAGCCTTCAAAGTCTGATTCTCTAGGAATTCCTCCTCCCGTTGCCAGACCCCGTGGTTGGGAAGCCTGGGGTGAGGCTCAGAACCTTCACTTCAGTGCGTGGACTTCTGTGGACATTTATTCTCCAGTTTGTGAGTCACCCACCAGCAGTTATGGGCTTTGATTTTATTGTGATTGCGCCCTTCCTACCGTCTCATTGTGGCTTCTCCTTTGTCTTTGGATGTGGGCTATCTTTTTTTGGTGAGTTCCAGTGTCTTCCTGTCGATGATTGTTCAGCAGTTAGCTGTGATTCTGGTGCTCTTGCAGGAGGGAGTGAGTGCACATCCTTCTACTCTGCCATCTTGAACCAATCACTACGTCTGCGTCTTTATTCCTGTCCTGCCCCTAGGTTCTTCAGTACTTTTGTTTGTTTGTTTTATAGATTCCATATATATGTGTTAGCATATGGTATTTGTTTTTCTCTTTCTGACTTACTTCACTCTGTATGACAGACTCTAGGTCCATCCACCTCACTACAAATAACTCAATTTCATTTCTTTTTATGGCTGAGTAATATTCCATTATATATATGTGCCACATCTTCTTTATCCATTCATCTGTTGGTGGACACTTAGGTTGCTTCTATGTCCTGGCTACTGTAAATAGAGTTGCAATGAACATTGTGGGGTACATGTCTCTTCTTGCATTGTGGTTTTCTCAGGGTATATGCCCAGTAGTGGGATTGCTGGGTCGTATGGTAGTTCTATTTTTAGTTTTTTAAGGAACCTCCATACTGTTCCCCATAGTGGCTGTAACAATTTACATTCCTACCAACAGTGCAAAAGGGTTCCCTTTTCTTTTTTTTCTTTTTTTTTTTTTTTTTGCGGTATGTGGGCCTCTCACTGTTGTGGCCTCTCCCGTTGTGGAGCACAGGCTCCGGACGCGCAGGCTCATCAGCCATGGCTCACGGGCCCAGCCACTCAGTGGCATGTGGGATCTTCCCGGACCGGGGCATGAACCCGTGGCCCCTGAACTGGCAGGCGGACTCTCAACCACTGCGCCACCAGGGAAGCCCAAGGGTTCCCTTTTCTCCACACCCTCTCCAGCATTTATTTAAACAATGAATTTTGCCCAGCATGAAGCCATCAGCCACTGTAGCTGCCCCAGTGCTGTGCTCTGAGAGGATTTTAGGATGGAGAAAAACAGAATACTGGCCCTAGATAGTTAAGATGCTTCTCGAATAAAAAATTCCAATAAGCCCAGACTCTTGCATCTTCCCATACATAGAAAAGCACTAAAATCATTATTTGAGATGTCTGGTTTTTGTGATTAGCAGTAATCTTTTGATGTTTTACTACTTTTTTTTTTTTTTCAGCAAAAACTCCTCTATATTCTGGCTCCTCCCTTACCTCTTTGGAACTGTCCCTCAGAGCTATCTGAGAGGCTGTCTCCTGGGCTATAGTCCTCAGCAAGTTCCCTAAATAAAACATAACTCTCAACTTTAGGTCAAGTGTGTTTCTGTTGTTGTTGTTATTGTTTTTTTAGTCGACAATACCCAAAGACTATCAAGTAAGGTATGGATGCTCCACTTCCCAGGAGCCCTGCCCTTGTCATTGTCCTGAGTCAGTGTCCCTGCTTTAGACCTGGAGCCTGGTGAGGTATGCTCCTGTGTTCTCAGCCAGGTCTCAGGGCTAGGGTGGGCCCACCATTGGCACTCACATCATCTATCCTCACAGGGACTGCAAACAGGAGCCAGTGGTCCCATGGCCCAAAAGGTTCTGGAACGAGCAAAGTAAAGTTGGAAGGAAGTTGGAATCAGGATCCTCTGACCTTTAATCTAGGAATTCATAGTGTAGAGAAAAATATGCTATTTCTTCAAAATGTGTTAGAATTTATTTAAATTTAGAACAGGGTTTCTCAACCTCCGCCCTCCTGACATGTTGATAATTCTTTGTCATGGGGCTGTCCTGTGCATTGTAGGATGTTTAGCAGAGTCTCTGGCCTGTACCCCCTAGATGCCAATAGCACACCCCTCCCAGTTGCAACAATCAAAACGTCTCCAGACATTGCCAAATGTCCCCTAAAAGGTAAAATTGCCCCAGTTGAGAATCACTGATTTAGAATATCAAAACATTTGTGGCATTAGCTTATTTTCACAACTTACATATTATAGCTGCGAGTATATGGACTTCAGAATCCAACATATCTGGAATCAAATCCTGGCCCACACATTACTAGCTGTGTGACCTGGAGAAAGTAACTTAACATCTCTGTTCCTCAATTTCCTCACCTGTAAAATGGAGCAATAACTGGGCTATTCTCATAGAGATGTTGTGAGGATTAATAAAACAAACCTCTTAATAGGTGAGATAAATATCAGCTAGCACACTCCCCAGCCCCCTTCTGTACTGGTCTAATACCTGATATTTATGGATTTAGTCTCATGTCAAGGCTGCCTCTGGTCTTTGAGTTAGTGTGGCAACTAAGAACCCCCAAGTCCAAGTACCAGGGTTCAAACTCCAGGTGCAGTCTGGAATGCACTGCTAAACCTCTGAAACCACAGTTTTTCATCTATTTTTAAAGAGAGAGATAATGAAAGACTCTTCCTTGCAGGGCTGTTGTGGGAATGAAATGACATATTCAGAGGCTGAGCTTATTCACATTATTAGGTGCTGCAAGGCTGCACGTGAATGCAGGGAAAAGCAAAGGGAGATGTTTTATAAAATTCTGAGAAAATCCTAGTTTTTCTCAACCTTCCTCCCCTACTGCTGCCCCACCTCACCCCACCCCACCCTGGGTAAATTTTCTGGAACCCCAAAGCCCTCATACCTCATCTTGTGAACACCTAAGGGGTCATAGCAGTTCCTCCTGTCTACCTCTTGGGGATCCTCTTCCTGTTCCTGGAGGTTCTCCTCAGTCTCCCTGGGCTGTGCTGTTCCCAGGTCCACTCTGACGACCCCCAGGCTCTTACTGTGGTGAAGCCAGACTTTCCTTCATGCCACGATCATGCTGAAGTGGACGCGATGCTCTTCCCGGCGTTGCAGTCTGTGTTTTGGCCACAGATTCTCTGCCGAGTCTCAATTTCCTCACCTGCAAAATGGGGCAATTCAAGTACCCTCTTCTCCAAGAAGCCTCACCTCCTTCAGGAATGCTCCTCATTCCTGCTACGCTGGGCATTTCTCTATCCCTGTAATTCTACCTCCCTTTAAAATAAACCTGTTTCCTTTTCTAAACCATGAACTCCCTCAAGTCAAGGACTATGTCCTATTCATATTTATATCCCATAATGTAATTCCTGCCACAAGGCAGATCCTCAATAAACGTTTGTTGAATGAATGAGTGGGACAGACTAGGACATATGATCACGCTCAGAACTCTAAGTGGGACAGGCTGGGATTTTCTTCCCTTCTCACTCTTCTCTTGCCTTCACTTCCCAGATACTTGCTGGGAAAATATCTTTTGTAAGATGAAGCAGAGACTGATGCTCGGTTAGCAGAGTAACTTGTGGATGCTATGCTGTGAAAAGTGGTTAACGTTTCAAGATAAATGTGATTTGAGTTGGGGGGTTTGGTTTCTCTGGGGAAAACCTAAAACATCTACTGCTGCCCCTTCAGACTGAAAGTACTCAGCTGAGAGGGCCCTGGGAAGGGCGGTCCAAGGGCAGAGGGGACTGTGGGTGAGCAAGGAAATCCTAGTTAGCCTCCAGGGTGGGCTCCAATATGGACAGGCAGTGCCCTGATGGGAAAGGAAGCAAGAATCTGTATCATCCTCTGGGTTCCGAGTCTTCAAAAGCATCTGTAAGATTTTCTTTCTGGAAATCACGATACCTGGAGCCTCCCACCATCACTCCCAACAAAATAACTTGACTTAATTAAGAGGGTACATTAAGAAAATGGACAAAGTTGATATTATGGTTTAACTGCTGTGGTTCAGAACTACGAGGCTGTCCTTGTGGGTTATCCATAGAGTGAAGGTTTGATTGACACTCTCCAATCTGGGAGACCACAGTTCCAGCCCTATTGGCACAATTTACAGCCAGGTCAAAACTCAGATGACTGGGTCCCCGTTTTCTCCCAACTTGCAAAAATGAGGTTTTTTTTGTTTTGTTTTGTTTTGTTTTGCGGTACGCGGGCCTCTCACCGCTGTGGCCTCTCCCGTTGCGGAGCACAGGCTCCGGATGTGCAGGCTCAGTGGCCATGGCTCACAGGCCCAGCCGCTCCGCGGCATGTGGGATCCTCCCGGACTGGGGCACGAACCCATGTCCCCTGCATCGGCAGGCGGACTCTCAACCACTGCGCCACCAGGGAAGCCCAATGAGAAGTTTTATACTTCACTGTGGGTCAACTAGTTGGACTAAAGCATCACGTTGTTGCTGTCATGGCAAGGATGCAGAATAAGAAACCGATCCTAACATGAAGCCTGCCAATAATTTGCAGCGTGACCTTTTTTAAGTCACAACTTTCCCAGACTTCAGTGTTCTGACCTGTTCAATGGAACTATTACTACTAGTTATACTGAGTCCTCAGGGATGTTGTAGAGATAAAATGAGACATTAGATTAAAAAACACGTCAAAATAGTTAGGTGCTGTGCACATTCAAGGTACTTTTGTTACCAATTTGTTAAATAACTAATGTGCAAAGGTTTCTCTTCATTCAATGGACTGCAATATTAAGTGTGGAATTGCAGCAGCTGCTGGAGTGTTATTGGACAGCCAAGGGAGGTGGGCAAGAGAATGGAATATGAAAACAAGAAAGATGTGCTCCATGGCCTTGAGGATCTCCCTGTGTCCCAGGAAGAATAAAAGCACACACAGCAATAAATCTCAGGTGGAATGTGTTAAACACCAAAGAAAACAAACAAAGTATTTCTGGGGAACATCTTTCTTCTCACCATGCAGATCACCATCATTCACAACCAGCAAACACTGACCTCTTGAGAAGCCAGAGGAGGTAGTGGATTTGGGGTGGTAAGCTCTCTTTTCTACAGTTTTTTCTTCTCATGTAAATCAAATCCAAATTTAGACTAGTTGAGCAAGACGGTTTTGCAGCTGTTTGGACAACATTATGGCCAGAAGGTCTGATTCAAAGAATTAAAAAAATTTTTTTTAAACCTGTTTGGCAAGCAGAGGTGAAAGTCGGCAGCAGCAAGCTCATCACAGACGCATGACGTGCTACACAAGTAACTTTCAGCGATGTTTTCCAGCCTGGACCCAAGCATACACCTGCATAACAGAAAAAGAGAGAATGTGTTCAAAGGCTGGGAGCTGAAGGGAACAAAGAAAGGTCTTTTGGGAGAAGTGCAGCAGCTGCTTGCAAAATAGCCTTTCCTCTGAGCCCCAGGGAAGACAGGAATGAAAGTTCAGCTCATGTGCTCCACTACTTGGCGCTCTCTTGGCCTCAAGGGTATCCACAGTCCTTGGGACTAACTCAGGGCTTCAGCGGAGACCAGTGAAGTGAGAGGTGGAGAAGACGGCCCGTTATCCTGCCACAAATCCTTTCACGTCCCAGTCATTTTAGATGTGGGGCTTCTCACCATTTCCTGCTGATCGAAAGATGACTCCAGGTTCAGATATCTTGGTCAGAAATTTTGTTCCCTAAGTTTTTCCCTGAGTTTTCCTTCGCTTGGTTTCACTTTTTAATTTCCATCTAGTCCCCAGAGGCTGCCCTAAACCATGCTCCTTCTCGGGTGTGCTCAGGACTATTTACGGATGGAAGTCTTATGCATCCCTTAATTGTCTGGCAGTCAAGCTATTAACAGGGACTGATACATCATAAATGTCAACTGTGGGCCATTCATAAAACTGAACACGTATATAGTCCTTTCCCGCATTCCTTCAGTTATTTTAAGAAAACACTCTTTTGTTCTAAAGTACTGTATCAGCTGAGATCCAGCCTTCCACATAGCTTTGGAAGCATGTCCTTTGGGCCTGTGTTACTCCCTTCCTCACTCTCATGTACTCTGCCTATTCCAGAAAGCTTGCTTCTAGAAAACTGATAGTGAAAGCATCTAGAAAAGTGACAGTGGTTGCACATACGCACCAAACCCCCCAGACTTTTAATTCAGACTGAAAGAAAGAGCCTTAATTTTTGGTGTATTCGTTTCCTATGGCTACTGTAACAAGTTATCACAAACCTGGTGGCTGAAAGGTCAGAACCTAAAATCAGTTCACTGGGCCAAAATCAAGGTGTCCGTCAGGCTGCACTCCCTCTGGAGGCTCTAGGGGAGAATCCTTTTCCTTGCCTTTTCCAGTTTCTAGAGCTGCATTCTTTGGCTTGTGGTTCCTTGTTCCACCTTCAAAGCCAGCAGTGTCACACCACAGTTCAAGGTCGTATTTCCTTCCTCTACTGAGTCAAATCTCTCTGTGTTTCCCTCTTATAAGGACGCTCGCGATAGCATGTAGACACCACCCTGGAACTCCTCATCTCAGTCTCCTCAATTTGATCATATCTGCAAAGTCTCTTTTCACACAAAAGGTAACTTTCATAAATTTCAGGGATTAGGACCGAGATATCTTTGGGGGCTGCTATTCAGCCTACCACACTGGCAAATGCATTTGCTGTGGATCTGAAATGCTGTTCAAGAAAGGTGCTGCTTCCCTGGGTTCCTGCTGCATATTACAAATCCAGGATAACCCACTATTTTGTAACTGAGAAAAAAGGAGTAAAAATCTAAGCATAATGAGGGCAGAAAACCCTTCAGTGTTGATTACAGTAGGGCCTCACTAAAAATAAAACAAAGAAACGAAAACCTCCATTTAAACATGCCAGGGGTCTAGGTTTGCAGGCACCACGAGAAGAACTTGGAACAGTCCCACAAGCAAAGACCTCACTCCAGGCTTACTCCTAACACGTGCAAGGACAGGGCAAAAGTACAAGTGGAAGCCCACATAGCATGTGTCTAGAATATTAAAAAATACAAATCAAGATAACATTAAGTAAAATATGTTCTCTCCTCCTACATTGTTCAACAGAGCTTCACAATGACATGAAAGCCATACTTGAATTTAGGAAATTTGGCCTTCCCGTGTTTTGTCAGGAAACCCTGAGGGGGCGTGTAGAGAGATCGCCACAGCCTCTAGCGCCTTCTCTTCCCACCTCCCACCAGCACTTTGAGGGGCTCACATCACCTGCGGACACTCCAACCCACACCTTCTAAGCTCCGTCTTCACTTCCCCATAAAAAGCTGCCCATTGGCTGCCCTCAGGCCCAGCGTCATTTCCTCAGCAGGACTACCTGCCGTTAGATGAGCAAACAGAGAAAGAGGACTGTGCAGGCCCTGGCTTCGGGTCATTTGTGCAGGGAAGTCAGGGTTACAGGTACCCAGATCATGAACTGGGACCATGCTTCTCTGGGCAAGAACTATTTTTTGCTGTGTTTTTAAAATGTCCTCTCCACTATGGACCAATGCTTTTGTAAAATACAACTTAAATGTCTGAGAAGTGTCAAACTGCTATAGAAAGCACTGAACACTGACTCTTATTTACCTCATCGTGGACCAGTAGCAAACAGACCACACTTTGCATACCACTGGATGAGAAGATAAACATAGGTGTTCTACACTGCATCTCAATCACCACAAACTTAGTGGCTTACAACAACAGATATTTATTATCTGGAGTTTCCAGGGGTCAAGAGTCCAGGCATAGTTTACCTTGGTCTTCTGCTCTGGGTCTCACCAGGCTGCAATCGAGGTATTAGCCAGAGCTGGCGTCTCATCTGAGGCTTAGGGTCCTCTTCCAAGGTCACTGGCTGTCAGTAGAATTCCATTCCTTGTGGCTGTAGAACTATTAGCAACTTGCTTCTTTAAGGCCGGTAGGAGAATCTCTCTTGTCAGGAAAGGCTCAGTCCCCCTTTTAAAGAATTGGACCTAATCAAATGAGGCCGAACAGGAACAATCTCTCTTTCGATTAGCTTACAGTCAACTGGGAACTATAATGATCTCTTCCAAATGCCTTTGCCATATAACATAATCTGATCACAGGAGTGACATCCATTATATTATTAGGTCCCACCACAGGGAGAGGGGAAGATACAGGGGGTGGGAATCTTAGGTGGCATCTTAGAATTCTTCCTACCACAGTGGACTGAAGATGGTTACATCCTGTGGCCCTGTGGACTCTTCTTTTCATGGTGAGAGGAAGGCCAGAGAATGACCTTTGAAAGCTCAGGACCTGGGGCAGAGGCCCCTCACCCCCGAGAGAGGTACTGCACCCGCCATCATAGCTTAGGATTAGAACTATGTCAACATTCCCTTCAGAAAGCCCAGACTCCAATGCTGAAAGACTCTCCTCCATTCATTTGCTTTCCTGCCAATATTTCTTGCTTCCCCCTCACCTTAGTAGTGCTTACGGACAGACAGGTTTTTCACAGCTGTATTAAATCCATATTCTGTAATTCTGGAGTTACCAACACTTGGTTGCTTGGAGATTGACATATTATCAGTAAACACCAGAAATCTCCAATTCCCTTTCCATCAGGAGCTGAGAGTTCATCTGTGCTCCTTGTTTACATCACTGTGCATTCCTAGAAATTACTGCAGGATCAGCCTAGGAACATCATTCTGATTCAACGCATGGGAATATTGCTATACAGTCCATGAGATTCTAATGCAAAATGACTGATTTATAAACAAGCTAGCAGAAAGTTATACATGCAAGTGAGTTTGGGCCTTCAATATAGTACCCTCAGAAGACCATACTCTAGTACTAATGAGACTGCCATTGCATAAATCATTTTTTGGAATTCCTCTTTGGGAAGAACCTTCAAAAACCTGTGGCATACTCTATTTAATAACCCAGTGGTGGCAAATCTTCACCTACTGATAGTGAATTTAATTGGGCGGAAGAATCATGTCATTCAGATCCAAAGGTCATGATCAATTAATTTGTAGGTAATCTAACTGAATTAAAAAAACAAGGTACATATAAAAGTGCTTTTCCCAAGTTGCTCAAAATGTAAATGTACTCCCATTTAGTAGCATGTACAATGACCAAATAATTGCAAATAAGATCATAGCCTACCAGAGTGACCACCTTGAAGAGTAACATAACAATTAGTGTGTTATAGGTTATGAAGGGGGCTATCACATACATATCTATGAAATAGAAAGTGGAACTATTTTTATGACTAATTACCATTAAATTAAAGAAGCTGAGGTGCACAGCATGTGTTTTCACAAGATCTCACAGCTGGTAAATGACAGAGCCATCAAGCACAGGTCTTCAAACCCCCAAATCCAGGGGTCTTACCATGAGACCAGGAAGGACAATTATATAGCACTTGTGTTTCCACCCTCCCCACCCAGGTTCAGGGCAGACTTTACAGTAGATCAAGGTACTCTTTTCTGCTGAGCAAGATTCACCCTCAGAATCCCCAACATAGCTATTTAAGGAACCAAACCAGTGAAGTTGGGGTACTCAACTAATTTGTCCTTTTGCATTATACCATGTTGAAGAGGACAGCACTCATTTGAATGCATAATTTCTGGTATGCTTGTTTAAAAATTAGAGTTCTTATGTACCCGAATGTTCATTGCAGTGCTGTTTACAATAGCCAAGACATGGAAGCAACCTAAATGTCCACTGACAGATGAGTGGATAAAGAAGATGTGGTACATATATACAATGGGATATTACTTAGCCATTAAAAAGAACAAAATAATGCCATTTGTAGCAACATGGATGGACCTGGAGATATCATACTAAGTGTAATAAGTCAGACAGAGAAAGACAAATATCATATGATATCACTTATATGCAGAACCTTAAAAAATGATACAAATGAACTTATTTACAAGACAGAAACAGACCCACAGACTTAGGGAACAAACTTATGATTACCAGGGGGAAGGGCTGGGGGAGGGATAGATTGGAAGTTTGGGATTGACATGTACACATTGCTATATTTAAAACAGATAACCAACAAGGACCTACTGTATAGCACAGGGAACTCTGCTCAATATTTTGTAATACCCTAAATGGGAAAAGAACTTAAAAACGAATAGATACATGTATATGTATAACTGAATAACTTTGCTGTACACCTGAAATTAACACATTGTTAATCAACTATACTTCAATATAAAATAAAAATTGAAAAAAAATTAGAGTCCTTACTTATTATTAGAGCCACATAATATGTCAGTTAATTCTTTGGTTCTTAGTGTTTATTCCAGACCATGAAACCTAAGGATTGATTGGGACATAGTAAAGCTAGGCATTCTCCATAGTTACTACTACTCTTCAGAGATCCTCTAAAGAGTTATACAAGCCTGCCTACACAAACGGACAAATCTCTGAAGATATTCTTGTTTCCCTAAGCTAATTATGTCTCCAGTTGGTTCACTAAAGAGCCACAGCCCAACATGAAATCCATACCATACAAAATGGCGTAACTATCTGGCCTTTGGAATTTTAGGCCATGTCTGTTTCCACGTACACGTTTGTTTAAATTGTTTGGACTTCCCTGGTGGCACAGTGGTTAAGAATCCACCTGCCAATGCAGGGGACACAGGTTCGAGCCCTGGTCCAGGAAGATCCCACATGCTGCCGAGCAACTAAGCAACTAAGTTGCACTGCAACTACTGAGTCTGCGCTCTAAAGCGCATGCTCCACAACAAGAGAAGCCACCGCAATGAGAAGCCCGCACACGGCAATGAAGAGTAGCCCCCACTCACTGCAACTAGAGAAACCCTGTGCACAGCAACAAAGAGCCAACGCAGCCAAAAATAATAAATAAATAAATAAAGTTTTTTCAAAAATTAAGACCACAAAATTGTTTAGTAGAAAGAAAAAAGTTATAGAACTTATAGAAGTTTAGATAACATCAATGACAAACCAAATTCCTATAAATTGAAGATTCTGCTCCTAAATAACGAGCTGGTCAAAGAGGAAATGAAAACCACAAGCATAATGTATTTAGAAAATAAAGAAAATGAGAAAATTGCATTTACAAATTTAGGCATACAGACTTAAATCCTGTTAAGAGACAGATTTAAAGGCACACTGTTTTCATTTTTAGAGTAAGAATGAGCAGTGACCTATGGAGCACAGCATCATTTTCACTTGATTTGCTGGTTGTTTTATCCCAGAGGTCAGAAAACAGTAACTGAAGGTGGGTGTGTCCTCCTCAAGAATTGGGGTTGATCTACTTACAATTATTCCTTTCTTACTTTTGTAGCACCTCCGTCTTTCCAACCTCAGCTGTCCTCAGTGGTAGCTGGTTCCAGCACCTCCTCATTAAGAAGAGTCAGCACAGGGAACTATATTCAATATCTTGTAATAACCTATCGGAAAAAAAGTGTGTGTGTGTGTGTGTGTGTGTGTGTATCTCAATCACTTTGTTGTATACCTGAAACTAACACAATATTGTAAATCAATTACACTTCAAAAAAAAAAAAAAAAAAAGAAGAGTCAGTTGCTGGGACTCCCTAGTGAATATGAAATTGTCCAGCAAGACTGGTGTGAAACAGACCACAAAACACCGTTGTGTTCAGAGCTGCTGCAAAATGATGCCAACACAGAGAAGAGGACAAATCCAGAAAGCCACAGAGAAGTGGAGCCAGCGCCCTGGTGTGGCCTGAGTGGAGCATGCCTACTTTAGGGCTTGTTATGCAAGATAATGAATCCCCTCATGGCTCAAGCCATCCTGAATTGGGTCCGAGGTTTCTTGAAGCTAAAAGCACCCTCACCAACACAGCATCCCAAAGCCTCTTCGTTACTGAGAACATGTATGCCTGGGAATCTTTGCTATAAACCATCCTATTTCCCAGAGGTACTAGCCAAGGAATTCTTCCACAAACCAATGAAATTCTCAGTCTTTGTGGTCAAATGCCCTCTGCCTACCTCTTCTTTTCCTTAGCTTTATCCCCTTAGACATCTACTCAAAGACACTTGGTACACTGAAATCACTCTAGCAATACCAAAAGCTAGTGCTGCTGAATGGAGACACTACAAGAGAAACAATGCTGTGAACTAAAGCATGTTTCCTAGTGTTATTGAATAACACAAAAATAGGACCCACTTAGCCATATACCCCCACTGTGTAATTCATCATATGGCTGCTTTGGGAGTGCCAAAGTGCTTTGGGGGGCCTTCTGAGCACTTCTTTCCTTTCCATTCCTTTCCTTAATTGCTTTCAAAAGAACCAAAAACAAACAAAGCATGTCAATTACTAAGGGGTATTCATTATTTTGTTCAAAGCCTCACAGCTCGAAAGAATCAGAACGATTTATTTTCTGAATTCACTTACCACAGTTTCCAAACCAGCCAACACAGGGACAATCTTTAGTACTTGTTGGAAATGTTCTTTCACTGTAAGCTGTACTGCCCCTGAAGCAATGGGATGAATGCAACAATGAAGTCTTTTTCAAAAGATGTGCAGATAAGATTGCTTGGGAGTTTGGAAGCAACTTTATTCTAGGGAGCCCAGTAAATTCCAAATTAACATAAAGTTGAAATTTTCCTTGCCTACCCCAGAAGGATAATGCCCCCTGCTTTGTCAATTCTATAAATTGTATATATTCAGTTTTGTCCTAGTAGATCCAGAAAAGTATAGAGAGTAGTAAAACCAACATCCATATAGTAGCCATAATGATTTAACAAATGCTAACATTTCGCCATATTTCTGTCAAAACCAATTATAATGATGGATATCCCTACTCAACTCATGAAATAAATTAAGCCAAGAGTCCCATTTCCATTTTTCTCTTTAAGGGACATTTACAATGAAACCTTTCAATTCTGAGCCTTTTGCAACCATGATTTCGAAACAGAAGAGACATGGGTTCAGAAATAGACCATAAATATTCCAAATGGGACTTCAGCAAGGTTTCACTGCTACCTAGAGATGGGCTATTGCCAGTGAGGGAGTCTGCAGGGGACATTAATATGGGACATTTAGGAGAGATTAAACGTTCTGTAAACACCCAAGTGGCTAGATCTGATGATCAGGAGCTTCCGGGAGCTTTGAGTCTAAAGTTACTCAGGTCTACGCTTTGTTGATTTCCTTTAACACATACATACTCCGAGATTTCATTTTACAAGCATCTTCATTTGACATAACATCCATACACAATCTGAACTGCAGAAGTTTAGAAACTAAACTCCTATCTGTCCCCCTATTTAGTTAACACACATAGTCACATCTAACCATTGTGGGTCTTGAATGACTTCCCTTTCTTCCATATATGAACATAATAAACTTCCCCTCAGCTCCCACACCAGCCATATAGTCCTGCTGAAATGTCTTTTCAGAGCATGTATAGGTTTTTGTAGCTCTTTCCTGGTTTACAACCATCCCAGAATAAAAGCAGAGTTCAAAAAAGCACAGTAAGTTGACAATTTCAGACATACCTAACAAGAACTGTCTCAGTGATAATCTACATCCCCAGGCAGGAAGAAAGCAAACAAACAGCTGCTTATTGATCTCACTTTAAAGCAAAATCATGTATTTTCCCTCTTTTACACTAAAGTCTCGTAACTTGAAGAAGCTTAAAAAATTAGAAATCCAGTTCTGGAAATAGATAGGGATGATGGTTACACAACATTGTGAATGGACTTAATGCCACTGAATTATACACTTAAAAAATTATTAAAATGGTAAATGTTATGTTCTACTACAACAAATTTTTAAAATTAGAAATTATAAAATAAATAGTTGAAAAATACATCAAATGAAATTGTAAAAAAAACTAACCTTTTATCATGACTTTGGGCAAACAGAAAGACTTTTAGAGTTGACAAGATACAAATCTAGGTAGAATTTACAAGTACCTCCTGCAATTCTATTTCTGAAACACTCTGCGGATTGAGGTCCACTCATGTTTCACTTCCTAAACCAGAAAAAGAACAGGATATCTGATGATTAAAACTATAACAGATTCCAAATTTAAAATATGGTTTTACTCTGCTTCTGGACAGGACCCTCTCTTCTGTTTTCTCCTATCTGGACTCGCTAGTCACAGGCATCTGATCACCCAAGTCCACATAGCATTATTTGATATTTTGAAAAATTCAATTTTAATCTGTTAGGTCATACTTATATACTTTGATATGCTTCTTTACTTTGATGTGTTTGCTCTACAATGTGTTGATCAGGTTACTGTGAAAAAGCCCTAACAAAGTTGTATAAAAATTTTGTTAGACATTCAACATCTGTTTCCCAAAATCCACTAGTAAAGGACTCAAAAAAGGTAAAAAGGTGATCCACTTCATTTTATTATAATGTTTCATCACCTGGGAAATGTGTGCCTTATATGCCCCCAAAATATCTGACTACAACCAAACAGAAAAACAAGCCATTAGAACTTCTCCCTGACATGGCCTTAGTTTACAACCAGCCAGTATATGATGAAAGCTTATTCTCCTTTTCCACATAAGTTATTTTTCCAATTGAAAATTGTTCCCAGCTGTTGTGACCCAGATGTGTTGGCAGCCCATGCTATGAAGGACCATTTTACAGGTGATGAAGCCCTCAGACAATAAAGCTTATACAACTTGTATACAGCTGGTCTCGAATATAACTTTGGACTTCTAACGCCACCTCCTCAAAAAAAGAAAAGAAAAAAAGCAGTGATTTCCTGACACTTCACTTGGGGCACAGTTAAAAGGGGATTTCAGTGCTGTAGGCTCGCATTTATGCAGGCCCTGGGCTTATGAAGCAAGAGTAAGATAAATTACCCAGTTTTCCCCCTCCCCTTGAGAACTCAGCCTGCTTTAACTGGAAATCATTCTGGACCAGTAAGAAAATGATCAGAAATTGTCCCTGGGATTTAGCTTCCAGGAGAGGTAAGTCATGATGTCTGAATAAGCCCGAGTTGCCTTGCATCTTTTAGTTTTATATTATCCCATTCCAGACTGCACCAACTTCATTCTCCTTCTCATTTAAACAAAAGGTCATTTTTTTTACATACAAGTTGTTTGTAAAATTAGTCCGAGATTACCCTTCATCGGGAAGTTACAGGAAAACCAAAGCAAGGGATGATAATCTGGTTGATTATACATTCAGGTTTTCCTAGGACAGCCTCAGGCAATTTAACATATATCAGGTGCTTCATTTTTTTTTAAACATCTTTATTAGCGTATATTGCTTTAAAATGGTCTGTTAGTCTCTGTTGTATAACAAAGTGAATCAGCTATACATATATATATATATATCCCCATATCTCCTCCCTCTTGCGTCTCCCTCCCACCCTCCCTACCCCACCCTTCTAGGTAGACATAAAGCACCGAGCTGATCTCCCTCTGCTATGCGGCTGCTTCCCACTAGCTATCTATTTTACATTTGGTAGTGTATATATGTCCACGACACTCTTTGAATTCCTCCCAGCATACCTTCCCCCTCCGTGTGTCCTCAAGTCCATTCTCTATGTCTGCGTGTTTATTCCTGTACTGCCCGTAGGTTCTTCAGAAAATGTTTTTTTTTCTCTTTAGATTCCATATATATCTGTTAGCGTACGGTATTTGTTTTTCACTTTGTGACTTACTTCACTCTCTATGACAGTCTCTAGGTCCATGCACCTCACTACAAATAACTCAATTTCGTTTCTTTTTATGGCTGAGTAATATTCCATTGTATATATGTGCCACATATTGTTTATCCTTTCATCTGTCAATGGACATTTAGGTTGATTCCATGTCCTGGCTATTGTAAATAGAGCTGCAATGAACATTGTGGTACATGTCTCTTCTTGAATTATAGTTTTCTCAGAGTATATGCCCAGTAGTAGGATTGCTGGGTCATGTGGTAGTTCTATTTCTAGTTTTTTAAGGAACTTCCATACTGTTCTCCATGGTAGCTGTATCAATTTACATTTCTACTAGCAGTGCAAGAGGGTTCCCTTTCACCACACCCTCTCCAGCATTTATTGTTTGTAGATTTTTTGACGATGGCCATTCTGACTGCTGAGAGGTGATACCTCATTGTAGTTCTGATTTGCATTTCTCTGATGATTAGTGATGTTGAGCATCCTTTCATGTGTTTGTTGGCAATCTGTGTATCTTCTTTGGAGAAATGTCTATTTAGGTCTTCTGCTCATTTTTGGATTGGGTTGTTTGTTTTTTTGATAATGAGCTGCAAGAGCTGCTTGTAAATTTTGGAGATTAATCCTTTGTCAATTGCTTCGTTGGCAAATATTCCCTCCCATTCTAAGGGCTGTCTTTTCATCTTGTTTATGGTTTCCTTTGTTGTGCAAAAGCTTTTAAGTTTCATTAGGTCCCATTTGTTTGTTTTTATTTCCATTATTCTAGGAGGTGGGTCAAAAAGGATCTTGCTGTGATTTATGTCATAGAGTGTTCTGCCTATGCTTTCCTCTAAGAGTTTTATAGTGTCTGGACTTACATTTAGGTCTCTAATCCACTTTGAGTTTATTTTTGTGTTAGGGAGTGTTTTAATTTTGTTATATTACATGTAGCTGTCCAGTTTTCCCAGCACCACATATTGAAGATGCTGTCTTTTCTCCATTGTATACTCTTGCCTCCTTTATCAAAGGTAAGGTGACCATATGTGCGTAGGTTTATCTCTGGGCTTTCTATCCTGTTCCATTGATCTATATTTCTGTTTTTGTGACAGTACCATACTATCCTGATTACTGTAGCTTTGTAGTATAGTCTGAAGTGAGGGAGCCTGATTCCGCCAGCTCCATTTCTCTTTCTGAAGACTGCTTTGGCTATTTGGGGTGTTTCGTGTTTCCATACAAATTGTGAATTTTTTTGTTCTAGTTCTGTGAAAAGTGCCATTAATAGTTTGACAGGGATTTCATTAATCTGTAGATTGCTTTGGGTAGTAGAGTCATTTTCACAATGTTGAATCTTCCAATCCAGGAACATGGTATATCTCTCCATCTGTTTGTATCATCTTTAATTTCTTTCATCATTGTCTTATAGTTTTTTGCATAAAGGTCTTTTGTCTGCTTCGGTAGATCTATTCCTAGGAATTTTATTCTTTTTGTTGCAATGGTAATTGGGAGTGTTCCCTTAATTTCTCTTTCAGATTTTTCATCATTAGCGTATAGGAATGCAAGAGATTTCTGTGCATTAATTTTGTATCCTGCTACTTTACCAAATTCATTGATTAGCTCTTGTAGTTTCCTGGCAGCATCTTTAGGATACTGGATGTATAGTATCATGTCATCTGCAAACAGTGACAGCTTTACTTCTTCTTTTCCAATTTGGATTTCTTTTATTTCTGTTTATTTCTGTTATTTTTCTGTTATTTATTTTCCAAAACTGTGTTGAATAATAGTGGAGAGATTGGGCAACCTTGTCCTGTTCCTGATCTTAGAGGAAATGGTTTCAGTTTTTCACCACTGAGGACGATGTTGGTTGTGGGTTTGTTATATACGGCCTTTATTATGTTGAGGTAAATTCCCTCTATGCCTACTCTCTGGAGAGTTTTTATCATAAATGGGTGTTGAATTTTTTCAAAAGCTTTTTCTGCATCTATTGAGATGATCACATGGTTTTTCTCCTTCAGTTTGTTAATATGGTTTATCACATTGGTTGATTTGCGTATATTGAAGAATCCATCCATTCCAGGGATAAATACCACTTGATCGGGGTGCATGATCCTTTTAATGTGTTGTTGGATTCTGTTTGTTAGTATTTTGTTGAGGATTTTTGCATCTATATTCATCAGTGATATTAGCCTGTAGTTTTTTCTTTGTGACATCTTTGTCTGGTTTTGGTATCAGGGTGACAGTGGCCTCGTAGAATGAGTTTGGGAGTGTTCCTCCCTCTGCTATATTTTGGAAGAGTTTGAGAAGGATAGGTGTCAGCTCTTCTCTAAATGTTTGACAGAATTCGCCTGTGAAGCCATCTGGTCCTCGGATTTTGTTTGTTGGAAGATTTTTAATCAATTTCAGTGCTTGTGACTGGTCTGCTTATATTTTCTGTTCCTGGTTCAGTCTCGGAAGGTTGTGATTTTCTAAGAATTTGTCCATTTCTTCCAGGTTGTCCATTTTATTGGCATATAGTTGCTTGTAGTAATCTCTCATGATCCTTTGTATTTCTGCAGTGGCAGTTGTTACTTCTCCTTTTTCATTTCTAATTCTATTGATTTGAGTCTTCTCCCTTTTTTTCTTGATGAGTCTGGCTAATGGTTTATCAATTTTATCTTCTCAAAGAACCAACTTTCAGTTTTATTGATCTTTGCTGTCGTTTCCTTCATTTCTTTTTCATTTCTTTCTTTTTTTTGTTTTTTGTTTTTTAACATCTTTATTGGAGTATAATTGCTTCACAATGGTTTGTTACTTTCTGCTTTATAACAAAGTGAATCAGTTATACATATACATATGTCCCCATTTCTCTTCCCTCTTGCATCTCCCTCCCTCCCACGCTCCATATCCCAACCATCTAGGTGGTCACAAAGCACCGAGTTGATCTCCCTGTGCTATGCAGCTGCTTCCCATTGGCTATCTCTTTTACGTTTGGTAGTCTTTTTCATTTACTTCTGATCTGATCTTTATGATTTCTTTCCTTCTGCTAACTTCGGGGTTTTTAAATTCTTCTTTCTCTAATTGCTTTACGTGTAAGGTTAGGTTGTTTTTTTTTGACCTGTTTCTTGTTTCTTGAGGTAGGATTGTATTGGTATAAACTTCCCTCTCAGAATTGCTTTTGCTGCATCCCATAGGTTTTGGTTCGTCGTGTTTTCATTGTCATTTGTTTCTAGGTATTTTATTTATGTATTTATTTTTTGCGGTACGTGGGCCTCTCACTGTTGTGGCCTCTCCCGTTGTGGAGCACAGGCTCCAGATGTTCAGGCTCAGCGGCCATAGCTCACGGGCCTAGCCACTCTGTGGCACGTGGGATCTTCCCAAACTGGGGCACGAACCCATGTCCCCTGCATCAGCAGGCGAACTCTCAACCACTGCGCCGCCAGGGAAGCCCTGGGGGGTAATAAATTTTGATGGTTGGAATCCTGATAGAAAAAATATTTTTGCTAAATTAAGAACCTGTAGAGCAGAAACTTACTTGGACTAGGTAGTGAAATGTATGTATGTAATTAGTACTTTTGTCCAAACAAGCTGTGATGGTCTACCAACAGAAAAGGAAGCTGAACTGTCAAGTTTTACACACACACACACACAAAAACACACACACAGACACACACAGTAACTGGATCACAAAATTCTCCTTTCTGCCTATCAACTGATTTAGAAAATTTGAGTCCTCATGATAAACTACCTTGTTAAAATCAACCTGAGTGTCGTACAATGCTCTGAATTTTGGTTTCATTTTGTTCACAATCATTTAGAAGTCTTCAAAGTGTGGAGTAAATGGAGTTGTTTTGTTTTGCTTTTTTAAATTTAGCTTTTGAGCTTGAATCTTTCAGAAAGATACAATTATTTAAAACCAAGCTGACAAACAGGCAGGACCAGCTACATAATTTCTGGGGCCCGGTACAAGATGAAAATGCAGAATCCCTTGGTAAAAAATTAAGAATTTCAAGATGGCAACAGTGGGTCCATAAACAGAGTGTGGAGCCTTTCTAAGCACTGCACGAAAGTCACAAGCCCACAAAACCAGCCCTGTGAACAGGAAGGCATTGAAATATATCTTGCAAAGAGGGGGATGGGTACCATGAGCCCTCTAATGAAGTGTAAGATTTAATTTTGAAACTCTATAATTGTGTCCTGGATGATCTCAACCTGTGAGAGGAATATTTTGATGGAGCTCCTATTTTTATTTGGATAAATTTAGCTTCTGTCCTAGAACAGGATGTAATTGAGAAGGCATACAATCTTGAATCCTCTAAATTTGGGGAACCATTCAAAAGAATCATAAACAGACACAACTTACTTGACAAGCTGTGTCATTAAAATAGTTGTCAAAAAAGGTACTCTGAATAGAGGACAAAATTACCTGAGAAAATATTTGGACTGAATTATTTCTACATTTCAAAATTTTTTAAAATTAGAATTGAGAATAGCCTTTATTTAGCAGAATTGCTCCTGGCTTACCAGGTACTTTATCACTGGTAAAGAGTATTTTCTCAATGAAATATATAGTGCTCTGTAGAGAAGTCAATTGAAGTAACAGCATTTTCAAATTTATTGAACTTAAAATGCAGGGAATTTTGTGGAAAAAGTTAAAAATTATAAAACTATTGAAAACTATATTCTGCAGAAGAATATGATGACAGGTAGGCAAAGAAATTGATTAAACTATTAAGTACCTAACAAGAATAATTATTCTGCTTAAATATTTTTTAATGGAGACCTTCAAGATGGCGGAAGAGTAAGACATGGAGATCACCTTCCTCCTCACAAATACATCAGAAATACATCTACCTGTGGAACAACTCCTATAGAACACCTACAATGCTGGCAGAAGACCTCAGACTTCCCAAAAGGCAAGAAACTCCCCACATACCTGGGTAGGGCAAAAGAAAAAAGAAAAAACAGAGACAAAAGAATAGGGACGGGACCGGCACCAGTGGGAGGGGGCTGTGAAGGAGGAATAGTTTCCATATACTAGGAAGGCCTTTCGTGGGCGGAGACGTAGGGGGGTAATGGGAGGGAAGCTTCGGAGCCACGGAGGACAGCGCAGCAACAGGGATGCAGAGGGAAAAGTAGAAAGATTCCCACAGAGTGGATCAGTGCTGACCAGCACCCACCAGCCTGAGAGGCTTGTCTGTTCACCTGCCAGGGCGGGTGGGGGCTGGGAGCTGAGGCTCCGGCTTCAGAGGTCAGATCCCAGGGAGAGGACTGGAGTTGGCTACATGAACACAGCCTGAAGGGGGCTAGTGCACCACAGCTAGCTGGGAGGGAGTCCAGGAAAAAGTCTGGAACTACCGAAGAGGCAAGAGACCATTGTTTCGGGGTGCAAGAGGAGAGGGGATTCAGAGCACTGCCTAAACGAGCTCCAGAGACGGGCAAGAGCCACAGCTATCAGCGTGGACACTCGAGACGAGCATGAAACGCTAAGGCTGCTGCGGTAGCCACCAAGAAGCCTGTGTGCAAGCACAGGTCAAGATCCACACCTCCTGTCCTGGGAGCCTGTGCAGCCCGCCACTGTCAGGGTCCCGTGATCCAGGGACAACTTCCCTGGGAGAACACACGGTGTGCCTCAGGCTGTTGCAACATCATGCTGGCCTCTGCCTTCACAGGCTCACCCCATATTCCGTACCCCTCCCTCCTCCCAGCCTGAGTGAGCCAGAGCCCTTAATCAGCTGCTACTTTAACCCTGTCCTGTCTGAGTAAAGAACAGATGACCGCACCACCTACATGCAGAGGCTGGGTCAAATCCAAAGCTGAACCCCGGGAGCTGTGCGAACAAAGAAGAGAAAGGGAAATTTCTTCCAGCAGCCTCAGGAGCAGCAGATTAAATCTCTACAATCAATTTGATGTACCCTGCATCTGTGGAATACCTGAATAGACAACGAATCATCCCAAAATTGAGGCGGTGGGCTTTGTGTGATTTTGTCTGTATAGCTTTGATTTTACCATTTGTCCTAGGGTTCTGTCTGTCCGTTTTTGGTTTGTTTGTTTTTTTAGTATAGTTTTTTAGCACTTGTTGTCATTGCTGGATTTGTTTTTTCGTTTGGTTCCTCTCTTCTTTCTTTCCTTCTTTTTTTAAATTACTTTTTAATTTTTTCTTCATTTTTAATAATTTTTTTATTTTAATTATTTTATTTTATTTTATATTTTTTTCTTTCTGTCTTTATTTTTTTCTCTCTTTTCTTCTGAGCCATGTGGCTGACAGGGTCTTGGTGTTCCAGCCAGGTGTCAGGCCTGTGTCTCTAGGTGAGAAAGCCGAATTCAGGACACTGGTCCACCAGAGACCTCCTGGTTCTACATAATATCAAATGGCGAAAGCTCTCCCAGAGAACTCCATCTCAATGCTAAGACCCAGCTCCATCCAACGACCAGTAAGCTACAGTGCTGGACACCCTATGCCAAACAACTAGCAAGACGGGAACACAACCCAACCCATTAGCAGACAGGCTGCCTAAAGTCATATTAAGGTCACAAACACCCCAAAACACACCACCAGACGTGGTCCTGCCCACCAGAAAGACAAGATCCAGCCTCATCCACCACAACACAGGCACCAGTCCCCTCCACCAGGAAGCCTACACAATCCACTGAACTAACCTCACCCACAGGGGGCAGACACCAAAAGCAACGGGAACTATGAACCTGCATCCTGCAAAAAGGAGACCCCAAACACAGTAAGTTAAGCAAAATGAGAAGACAGAGAAACACACAGCAGATGAAGGAGCAAGGTAAAAACCCACCAGACCAAACAAATGAAGAGGAAATAGGCAGTCTACCCGAAAAAATTCAGAGTCATGAGAGTGAAGATGATACAAAATCTTGGAAATAGAATGGAGAAAATATAAGAAACGTTTAAAAAGGACCTGGAAGAATTAAAGAACAAACAAACAATGATGAACAACACAATAAGTGAAATTTTAAATTCTCTAGAAACAATCAACAGCAGAATAACTGAGGCAGAAGAATGGATAAGTGACCCATAAGACAATATAGTGGAAATAACTACCGCAGAGCAGAATAAAGAAAAAAGAATGAAAAGAATTGAGGACAGTCTCAGAGACCTCTGAGACAACATTAAATGCACCAACATTCAAATTATAGGGGACCCAGAAGAAGAAGAGAAAAAGAAAGGGACTGAGAAAATATTTGAAGAGATTATAGTTGAAAACTTCCTTAATATGGGAAAGAAAAGAGTCAATCAAGTCCAGGAAGCACAGAGAGTCCCATACAGGATAAATCCAAGGTGAAACACGCCAAGACACATATTAATCAAACTATCAAAAATTAAATACAAAGAAAAAAATATCAAAAGCCGCAAGGGAAAAACAACAAATAACATACAAGGGAATCCCTTAAGGTTAACAGCTGATCTTTCAGCAGAAACTCTGCATGCCAGAAGGAAGGGGCATGACATATTTAAGTGATGAAAAGGAAAAACCTACAACCAAGATTACTCTACCCAGCAAGGATCTCATGGAGATTCAATGGAGAAATTAAAACCTTTATAGACAAGCAAAAGCTAAGAGAATTCAGCACCATCAAACAAGCTTTACAACAAATGCTATAGGAACTTCTCTAGTCAGAAACACAAGAGAAGGAAAAGTCCTACGATGCCAAACCCAAAACAATTCAGAAAATGGTAATAGGAACATACATATTGATAACTACCTTAAATGTAAATGGATTAAATGCTCCCATGAAAAGACATAGACTGGCTGAAGGGATACAACAACAAGACCAGTATATATGCTGTCTACAAGAGATACACTTCAGACCTAGGGACACATACAGACTGAAAGTGATGGGATGGAAAAAGATATTCCATGCAAATGGAAATCAAACGAAAGCTGGAGTAGCAATTCTCAACTCAGACAAAATAGACTTAAAAATAAAGACTATTATAAGAGACAAAGAAGGACACTACATAATGATCAAGGGATCAATCCAAGAAGAAAATATAACAATTGTAAATATCTATGCACCCAACATAGGAGCACCTCAATACATAAGGCAAATGCTAACAGCCATAAAAGGGGAAATCAACAGTAACACAATCATAGTAGGGGACTTTAACACCCCACTTTCACCAATGGACAGATCATCCAAAATGAAAATAAATAAGCAAACACAAGCTTAAATGATACATTAAACAAGATGGACTTAATTGATACTTATAGGACATTCCATCCAAAAACAACAGAATACACTTTGTTTTCAAGTGCTCATGGAACATTCCACAGGATAGATCATATCTTGGGTCACAAATCAAACCTTGGTAAATTTAAGAAAACTGAAATCATATCAAGTATCTTATCCAACCACAACGCTACGAAACTAGATATTAGTTACAGGAAAAAATCTGTAAAACACACAAACACATGGAGGCTAAACAATACACTACTGAATAACCAAGAGATCACTGAAGAAATCAAAGAGCAAATCGAAAAACACCTAGAAACAAATGACAATGAATACATAATGACCCAAAACATATGGGATGCAGCAAAAGCAGTTCTAAGAGGGAAGTTTATAGCAATACAATCCTACGTTAAGAAACAAGAAACATCTCAAATAAACAACCTAAGCTTACACCTAAAGCAATTAGAGAAAGAAGAACAAAAAACCCCCAAAGTTAGGAGGACAGAAATCATAAAGATCAGATCAGGAATAAGTGAAAAAGAAATGAAGGAAATGATAGCAAAGATCAATAAAACTGAAAGTTGGTTCTTTGAGAAGATAAACAAAATTCATAAACCATTAGCCAGACTCATTAAGAAAAAAGGGAGAAGGCTCAAATCAATAGAATTAGAAATGAAAAAGAAGTAAGAACTGTCACTGCAGAAATGCAAAGGATCATGAGAGATTACTACAAGCAACTCTATGCAAATAAAATGGACAACCTGGAAGAAATGGACAAATCCTTAGAAAAGCACAAACTTCTGAGACTAAACCAGGAAGAAAGAGAAAATATAAACAGAACAATCACAAGCACTGAAATTGAAACTGTGATTTAAAAATCTTCCAACAAACAATAGCTCAGAACCAGGTGGCTCCACAGGCGAATTCTATCAAATATTTAGAGAAGAGCTAACACCTATCCTTCACAAACTCGTCCAAAATATAGTTGCGGGAGGAACACTCCCAAACTCATTCTACGAGGCCACCATCACCCTGATACCAAAACTAGACAAAGATGTCACAAAGAAAGAAAACTGCAGGCCAATATCACTGATGAACATAGATGCAAAAATCCTCAACAAAATACTAGCAAACAGAATCCAACAGCACATTAAAAGAATCATACACCATGATCAAGTGGGGTTTATCCCAGGAATGCAAGGAGTTTTCAATATATGCAAATCAATCAATGTGATACACCATATTAACAAATTGAAGGAGAGAAACCATATGATCATCTCGTAGATTCAGAAAAAGCTTTCGTCAAAATTCATCACCCATTTTTGATAAAAACCCTCCAGAAAGTAGGCACAGAGGGAACTTACCTCAACATAATAAAGGCCATACATGACATACCCACAAGCCAACATTGTTCTGAATGGTGAAAGAGTGAAACCATTTCCTCTAAGATCAGGAACAACACAAGGTTGCCCACTCTCACCACTATTATTCAACATATTTTTGGAAGTTTTAGCCACAGCAATCAGAGAAGAAACAGAAATAAAAGGTATCCAAATCGGAAAAGAAGAAGTAAAGCTGCCACTGTTTGCAGATGACATCGTAGTATACATAGAATATCCTAAAGATGCTACCAGAAAACTACAAGAGCTAATCAATGAATCTGGTAAAGTAGCGGGATACAAAATTAATGCACAGAAATCTCTTGCATTCCTATACACTGATGATGAAAAATCTGAAAGAGAAAATAAGGAAATACTCCCATCTACCATGGCAACAAAAAGAATAAAATACCTACCTAGGAATAAACCTACCTAAGGAGACAAAAGACCTGTATGCAGAAAACTATAAGACACTGATGAAAGAAATTAAAGAGGATACAAACAGATGGAGAGAAATACCAGGTTCTTGGATTGGAAGAATCAACATTGTGAAAATGATTATACTACCCAAAGCAATCTACAGATTCAGTGCAATCCCTATCAAACTACCAATGGCATTTTTCACAGAACTAGAACAAAAAATTTCACAATTTGTATGGAAACACAGAAGACCCCAAATAGCCAAAGCAATCTTGAGAAAGAAAAACGGAGCTGGAGGAATCAGGCTCCCGGACTTCAAACTATACTAGAAAGCTACAGTAATCATGACAGTATGGTACTGGCACAAAAACAGAGATATAGATCAATGGAAAAGGATAGAACACCCAGAGGTAAACCCATGCACATATGGCCACCTTCTTTTTGATAAAGGAGGTAAGAGTATACAATGGAGAAAAGACAGCCTCTTCAATAAGTGGTGCTGGGAAAATTGGACAGCTACATGTAAAAGAATGAAATTAGAACACTCCCTAACACCATACACAAAAATAAACTCAAAATGGATGAAAGACCTAAATGTAAGGCCAGACACTATAAAACTCTTAGAGGAAAACATAGGCAGAACACTCTATGACATAAATCACAGCAAGATTCTTTTTGACCCACCTTCTAGAGAAATGGAAATTAAAAAAAAAATAAACAAATGGGACCTAATGAAACTTAAAAGCTTTTGCACAGCAAAGGAAACCGTAAACAAGATGAAAAGACAACCCTCAGAATGGGAGAAAATATTTGCAAATGAAGCAACTGACAAAGGATTAATCTCCAAAATATACAAGCAGCTCATGCAGCTCAATGCAGAAGACCTAAATAGACGTTTCTCCAAAGAAGATACACAGATTGCCAACAAACCCATGAAAGGATGCTCAACATCACTAATCATTAGAGAAATACAAATCAAAACTACAATGAGGTTATCACCTCACACCTGTCAGAATGGCCATCATCAAAAAATCTACAAACAATAAATGCTGGAGAGGGTGTGGAGAAAATGGAACCCCCTTGCACTGTTGGTGGGAAGTAAATTGATACAGCCAATATGGAGAACAGTACAAAGGTTCCTTAAAAAACTAAAAATAGGGCTTCCCTAGTGGCGCAGTGGTTGAGAGTCCACATGCCGATACTGGGGCCATGGGTTCGTGCCCCGGTCCAGGAAGATCCCACATGCCACGGAGCGGCTAGGCCCGTGAGCCATGGCCACTGAGCCTTCGCGTCCAGAGCCTGTGCTCCGCAACGGGAGAGGCCACAACAGTGAGAGGCCCACGTACCTCAAAAAAAAAAAAAAAAAACCCTACAAATAGAACTACCATATGACCCAGCGAGCCCACTACTGGGCATATACCCTGAGAAAACCATAATTCAAAAAGAGTCATGTACCACAATGTTCATTGCAACTCTATTTACAATAGCCAGGACATGGAAGCAACCTAAGTGACCATCGACAGAAGAATGGATAAAGAAGATGTGGCACATATATACAATGGAATATGACTCAGCAACAAAAGGAAACGAAATTGAGTTATTTGTAGTGAGGTGGATGGACCTAGAGTCTGTCATACAGAGTGAAGTAAGTCAGAAAGAGAAAAACATATACCATATGCTAACACATATATGGAATCTAAAAAAAAAACAAAGCTTCTGAAGAGCCTAGGTGTAAGACAGGAATAAAGATACAGACGTAGAGAATGGACGTGAGAACACAGGGAGGGGGAAGGGTAAGCTGGGACGAAGTGAGAAAGTGGCATGGACATATATACACTACCAAATGTAAACTAGCTAGTGGGAAGCAGCCACATAGCACAGGGAGATCAGCTCGGTGCTTTGTAAACACTTAGAGGGGTGGGATAGGGAGGGTGGAAGGGAGACGCAAGAGGGAGGAGATATGGGATTATATGTATAGCTGATTCACTTTGTTATAAAGCAGAAACTAACACACCATTGTAAAGCAATTATACTCCAATAAAGATGTTAAAAAAATATATCAAGAAAAATATTTTTTAATGATCACATCAACATAAGGAAAGTTTTCAAATTTTCTTTAATGTACAGAGATAGATGTTCTTTAATTTCTTCAAAGGAATTTTACACTTGAACATAGCTCCTGAATAGAACCATTTTATTGGTCTACCAATATAAGACAACAATTTGTTGGCCAGTAAGTAAATCTTTCAGAAAAAGTTATCATTCTAATTGTTTTTATGCCCCTTTCTGCTGTCAAAGTATCTTGATTTGGATGACATATGTTTATCCTAGTAATGATAATACTGGCCACCATTTATTAAGCACTTGGGGTGAGCCTGATGCTTTGCAGGCATGAGCTCATCAGACCTGTAAAACAGGCCTGTAAGAGGCAGCATTGGATCAACCAATTTAACCACTGAGGAAACTGTGCCTTAAGGTGGTTTGGCCACTTCTCCAAGGTCACATAGCTGGGAAAGGACCTGAGCCCAGGCCTCCTCTGACTCCCAGACGAGTGCGAACCATCCATTAGATGAGTTCACCACAGATCCTGATTTTAAAAGGACACTTGCCCAAGGAAGTTTCCAGGCACGAACCCAAGATCTCTGACATAACAGTCAAAACCCTGCTGCCTCTAAGGATGACTAATTTGTGGTGTTGATCACTGCTGGTTAACACATATTGTCACTTTCTGGCAGTTAATAAGGTAACAGAAAACTCCATTCAGTCCCCAACATACATACATACATTTTATTTATTTATTTATTTATTTATTTATTTATTTATTTATTTATTTAACGTCTTTATTGGAGTATAATTGCTTTACAATGGCGTGTTAGTTTTTGCTTTATAACAAAGTGAATCGGTTATACATATACATATGTTCCCATATCTCTTCCCTCTTGTGTCTCCCTCCCTCCCACCCTCCCTATCCCACCCCTCTAGGTGGTCACAAACCACCAAGCTGATCTCCCTGTGCTATGTGGCTGCTTCCTACTAGCTAGATATTTTATGTTTGGTAGTGTATATATGTCCATGCCACTCTCTCACTTTGTCACAGCTTACCCTTCCCCCTCACCATATCCTCAAGTCCATTCTCTAGTAGGTCTGTGTCTTTATTCCTGTCTTACTCCTAGGTTCTTTATGACCTTTTTTTTTTTCTTAGATTCCATATATATGCGTTAGCATACGGTATTTGTTTTTCTCTTTCTGACTTACTTCACTCTGTAGGACAGACTCTAGGTCCATCCACCTCACTACAAATAACTCAATTTCGTTTCTTTTTATGGCTGAGTAATATTCCATTGTATATAGGTGCCACATCTTCTTTATCCATTCATCTGTGGATGGACACTTAGGTTGCCTTAAAAAACTACAAATAGAACTACCATATGACCCAGCAATCCCACTACTGGGCCTATACCCTGAGAAAACCATAATTCAAAAAGAGTCATGTACCACAATGTTCACTGCAGCTCTATTTACAATAGCCAGGACATGGAAGCAACCCAACGTGTATTAATTACCAACTCTATCTGTGCAAGGCCCTGTGGAGACACAAAGGGGATCTGATCTGGCTCCTTCCCCCAGACCTTTCCCTCGAGTGAGGACGAAAGGGGGAACGTGTGCGATTTAAGACCCCTGGGGTGATTTGCTTTCACCTCCCTTCATCCTGCAAGGGCGCTCCCCTGGCAGAGTTTCATCCTTTGGCATTCCAGGGCAGTGACCTACCCCCCTCTGTCCTCCCATCCTGAGAAGGCCACGGCTGTAAGTCTGGAGAGAGACAGAGTACTGGAGGACAGTGACCAGCAGGGTTGAGTTTAACCCTTCCCAGCTCTGAAGAGTATGAGGGCTTGTACCCTTGTCACAGATGTGGAAGTTTCTAGGTCAATCTCTACAGTGTGTTAGGGCAGACACCTCCCCCAAATACTGAGCATGCATGTTTGAAAAAGGCAGAAAGTGTGTATCAAGCTTTCTGGCAGAAAAATCTCCTTAATTTATGAAAATTCTTCTTGTTATCATTTCATTATCATTGTGTACAATGGACCTGTATCTTTATTTATAAACAAATAAAGTCAAATATTTGCTTGGATAATGGGCCAAAGAAATTTATTCCAGAGACTTAACAAGTCAGGAACACTTATTTCAACTGTTCACCCCAAAACTCAGGATGCTGCCCAGAACATGTGTGCTTCCCTTTAACATATATGATCTTTACCTTATAAAAGGAGACACGATGTCATAATATTTATAGACCAAACTACACTAATCAAGTTTAGATATGAATCATCAGGATCTTAATCCACATCCACTGAGTAATCAGAACAATACTGTGCTTCTTAGGTTGGTACTTTCAAAAATCCACTATTTATTCTACCTCTGAGTAGCTGTTCATGGGGAGAAGGCACAAAATGGGATCCTTTGAGTGGGAGACGCAGTACCTCCTCTTTGGTGTCCTCCACGGGCCTTAGCTCAGTGTCAGCCTTCCAGTAGGTTTCCAGCTATTACTAAACAAACACAACTACTGATAATGTCACTGATACCAACTTGTCCTTGGCACACTGAGAAGGGCTTTCTTGAAAAGTTATTATTAAAAGTCTGCCTCCAAACCTCACTTCAGGGTCGCAGGATAGTACAAGATGGAGTTCTTTTGTGGGGCTGGCAAAGAGAATTTTAGGAAATTCCCTTTAGCAGCTATAAGGAAGAGTAGAATCCGTTGCCTTTTTTTTTCCTTTCTCCCAAAATAGCAATTCCTGAAGACGTAAACAGATCCCCTCCGATGGCCTAACATAGAAAAGGAAACAGCTTTTTCTAGGGCTATCAAGCCACTCACGTTTGCCTGCGTTTGATGTGGTTCACACGTGGGGCAGACGAGAAACCTATGAATGCCTCTGCTTTTGATGTCCCCCTTCCTCAGAGCCGTAATAGTAACAGTGAGCACAGTAGGTACTGTGATAGCACTGATCAGATCCCCCGGCAGTGCAGAGGCTCACAGCTGAGTCTGTCCTCAGGCCTCACCCCTGGCTGCAGGGAGCCACCCTGCCCAGAGATACACCCCTCCCTCAGAGCAGCCCCATACAGTGACTGGTCGGTGCAGGGGTACAAAGGCCTAGACAGCTCTAAAGGGCCATCGCAGCTCCCTGCAGGACCATCTGATGCCTCCTGTTGCAATTGCATCACAGTTCACCTTCTCCTTCTGCCGTCTTGTGTCCCAACTAGCTCATAAGTGTGGATCCCTTGAGTGCTCCCTGTAAACAACCTGCATGCAGATCTCCATCTCTCTGCTTCCTGGATAACCGGACCTAAGACACTGACCACAACAGGGTGCCTGTGACGGACGTGTCAGGCACTTCATATACTTTGTATCTAGCCTGTGCACCATCTCTACCAAGTGGGTTTTATTACTTTCATTCTGTAGGTTATAAAACCAAGGCTCAGAGAGGTTATGTTCCTTCCCTAAAATCACACAGCAAGTGAGCCACAGGTCAATGTTTATAGCCAGGTTTTCAAGCTTAAATACCACATAATTTACTACATTCATGGCCCTATGCTTGGTGCTAGTGTTTCCAATCAAAGATATTTTTATGAACTGTAATTTTCATTAAAATAAAAACTATATTTTAAAGATGAATAGAGTTTAATTATAAAGGAGTAGCATAAAGGAGTTTCTTTGTGGCAATAGAATAAGTAAGGTCTGTAGTTTAGTGACAATAGCACAAATGTCAGTTTCCCAGTATTCATAATGGACTATGATTAGGTACAACATTATCACTGGGGGAAGCTGGGTGACGGGTATAGAGGAACTTACTCACTGTACTATTTTTGCACCTAGTTTTGATTATAGAATTATTTCCAAATAATGTTAAAAATTTTCTAAAGCAAATAAAGGAATGAGACATAAGAGATTCTGATGTCCTAAGAAAAATATTTCTCAAAAGGGACTTTAAAAGGTGTCTCACAATAATTGCTAAGGAGTAATATTAATCAGATATCAATAAGAACGTAATTTAAATTTTTCTATGATTCACTGAGGGTTGAGTCAGCCCTCCAGGGAGCCAGCTTCCCTGCACTCAGCTGGCTTTAGCCTCCCACCATAAGAATCCAAATCCCTCCAGGACCCCTGAACAAAGGGATCACCCAACCACCAGCATTGTCCCCGCAAGGCAGTCATCCACGGGCAGGTGTCCTGGGGTCAGCCCAGCCCCTCCCGGGGTGAACTAGTCTATCAAATCTATGGTGGCACTGAGATATGAAGGATGAAGTACAAGTCAGTAGATGGAGGAAGACGATGAGTGGAATGGAGTTAGTATTGGGAGGAGACGGGGAGGCGCCTGTAAAGAACCAGATGTAATATGCTGGCCAAGTCCCATTTGTTAACATCTCCTCCCATCTCACCAGAAAAGTCTTTAGCGGGAAGCTGTCACGCTTGTGGTGGCACTGACATGTTTTCTAAAATTCCAATTTTTACTTGAAGTTCAGATTTTATCTTTGGCCACACATACTGACTGATAATTCTCCTTGATATGACAGGCTCTCTTTCATGCATTTCAAGAAAATGTCTGCCAGACACCCAAGTCTGAATAACCACCGTCTGCCTGTCATTTGTTCCTTCAAGTTAAAATGGTATTCCATGGAAAAAACAGCTAATTCAGCTTGTAAGTCATTCGTACAAGGGCTTTTCCTTGAGACAGCCATCCTACTTCTGTGTACTTAGGAAATGCTTTATGCATACTTCCTATTTGGTATCTCAGAAATTTAAAAGTACATGCATTCAAGGGTCAAAAATTAACAAATTTTCCTCCCTAATCAAAGGCATTCTTAAGTGAAACTGGCTTTTTTTTTTTTTTTTTAACTAGCACATGATGGTGAAAGATCCAATGTCCAGTAGTACAGTTTGGTGTCACTGCCTTGATTCATGTTAAGCAGCCTCAGTTTCACTCACTGTTGCTTTTGTACCATCAGTGCAAATGACCCCAAAGTAGGAAAGGGAAATAGTGTCTTAGGAGGACTCCCCAGGGTTTGCAGACCACACTTTGAGAGTTATTGTAGCATGATGATCGGGGCAGCAATGGGGATGGTGTTTTATTACAAACAAAGAAGGTACTCTGGTCCTTTTGGGCTGAGACATGCAAGAGGGATGGAAATTTTGTGTGAGAATCAAAGGAGGATGATAGATTAGGCAAAGGGAACAGCATGTGCAAAGGCACAGCAGGCGTGTGGCACACAGAACCTCGGAGAACTCAGTGTTCACACTGCAGGCAACTCAGTGGCCACCACAGCCCTTACACCTTTAGAGTTCATAATCCAAGAATAAAAACCCACCCGTTAGCATTTAACATATGTCTGGCGTGGTTCTAAGCATTCACTTAATCTTGGAAACAACTCTATGGCATTGATGCTATTATTATTATTTACTTTTACAGAAGAGGAAATGAAGACGGGAAGTGAAGACGTTAAATAACTCACAGCAGATTCCACAGCTAGTAAGTGACACAGCCAGAATACAGCACAGATGGCCTGACTCCAGGTCGGCTATGATAGACCACTTCTCATGGGGAAGATAGATACTATCTGTTTCCAGTCTGGGAAATCCCAATTGGCGGACCCAGGCCACATGTCCATCCCTGGGACCAATGCTGTCAGGGACATACACCCACCTCCTCCGGGGATGTCTCCAATCATGAAGGACAACACAACGGACACTAGATAGCACTGAGAAGGAATGATCTACAACGTGTCTTCCTAACAGAATGCTGGACAAAGGCAGACCCCAAAGAATACATCCTGTGTGATTCCATTTATATGAAGTTCAAAAACGAGCCAAATAATTCTGTGCTGCTATAAGCCAGGTTTGGGCTCACCCTTCTGGGGGTGGTTAGTGACTAGACTGAGGCGGGGGGGCGGGGGGGCGTGGCATGTGGAGAGGATGGTAATGTTGTTTCTTGATTGGTTCCATCCACTTCATAACAATTCATTAAGCCACACACTTGTGCACCTTTCAGTGAGTTTATTTTTCACTTTTATGAACTGTTAAATTTCTATTAAGTCTTTAGTGTACAGAAAATTAGAACTGGGCGGATAAAAAAGACCCACAAAGAAGATTTATTTAGCCAGGGTGGCGAATGGATGAATAAAGGGTTTATGCCCCACATCCTAAAGGATCATTGGAATAATAGTGAAATCCTAAGGATGAAGGGGCATCGTGTTTCAAATGGTTTTAACGAACGTTTGTTCACGTTTCACTCATTAGCATTATAAAGCCAAAGCAAGGGTCCAGAACACAGAAGCTCCCTGTACAGGTGCCAGCTTTTTCCAATTAGGCCAACTGCAAGGGCTCATGGGGTTCACTCCTCCACTACCAGCTTGGGGGTGGGTGGGCCTTGGCTGGCTGGCCGGGCAGAGGTGTGGAACGCCGTAGCTCCCTGTAGCTGTCACTTTCCTGTGAGCTTGGCTGCGTTTTCTAGGTTGTAGATGGGCTCTCAACCCATGCTCCCTTCTTGAGTAGATGTATCTCACACTTCCTTTAATGTTATTTGAAATTTCAAATTTAATTAAATATTATGACAAGAAAACAAAGCAAAGTCACGGGACAAAGTGCTGCTTTGTTTTCAAGCTGCCTGCGCAGCCTCCACAAAGCCCCAGAGTGTGCACTCCACCCTCCTCACCACTCCCCTTGCCCCTTTGAGAAGCCTTGGCTTATAAATTACAAGCCTTTTCATTTCCTCTAAGGTTTTTTTGACGAGAGGTTTGGGGATGCGGCCACCAGGTGGACACCGTGCATTTACGAGCTCACGGTCTGGCTTCCCAGAGGGATGAGGGACTAAGAAGCGGATGTACCTACTTTGTTTCTAATAAAACTACAACTCCTTACTTATTGAATAAGCAGCACTTCACGGTAATAGCTAATATTTTTTGGGTGCTTCCCGTGTACACACAAAGTGTGAAAGATCTCCGTGTGCATCTCATCACTCCATTCTTCCCACAATCCCAGGAGGCAGGGGAGCATCACCATCTCTGCTTTATGGCCGGGAAAACCCAGGCTCACAATGACTACCTGACCTGCCCAAGGTCTAACAACAAGGAAGACAAGGATTTGGAACGCAGATCACAGTCAAGCTGGCCCCAATGTGCGTGCCTGACGGGCAGGCCATGTATATATGGCAAACCAGAATTTGAACCCTTTTTGTTCAACTCCAGAAGTTCCATGCATGCACCTCTAATTATTAGAGTAACTGATGATTACCTGGGCCCAAGTGCTGATCAGTGGGTGAAAATGACACCTAGGGACCCCTCCCAACCAGAAGGAGACCAGCTAGGTGACCCCTGATCCCAGTTCTATCCCAGGACCTTGACTGTCCGGGGATGAACTGTGATGGGGATCCTTATGGTGGGGCCTCTGAGCAGTATGTCTGGGCTTGGATATTAAGGACCCAGATGAGTGAAAATCACATGGCTGCAGCACCGCTGGGCCCAGGCCTGGGGGGGAACCATCTACTAGCCCCCATCACCACCCCTGAGAAGCGGCTGTTGTCCAGCAGGGGCTCACAGGCACACTATGCAAAGCCACAGGCTTCTGCAAAAATCCCATATGATGAGCAAGGCTGATCCCCCAGCTCCCAGCCTCCAGGATGATGCTCTGGCCAGTCAGCACTGGGCCTGGGCTGTGCACAGGGACCACAAGCCCCACGGTCCATAGCAGTGCCCAGCCCTTCTGCAGGCTCACTGGGTCCAGCTGGAGCTCTGACTTCGGGGATGAGACCAGAAGGCTGTCCCAGGAGAGGAAAGCAGGATGTGCTTCCATGGCCCAAGTCAGCGAATGGTGGCTCAGAATACTACTAACTTGATTATTAAGAGAAATCTGACTTCCTCTGTGGCCTAAGATAATGAAGAGGGATAAACAGTGACCCCTTATTTATAAGTGGATCACTCAAAGTGCATTAATGGACACATGCACGCCCTCATCCACCTCCAGGAGAAGCTCGAAGCCAGCTCTTCTGATTCACACAGAGGCCATGGGCCTCTGCCGCTGGAGGGTTGTCACGAAGCTGCAGCTGGTCTCCCCATACATGAAGAGCCTCACACAGTAACAGGGACCAAGGCGGCAGCATCCCTCAGTGCCATGGGGCCCGCCCCAAACGTGGCAGAGCTTGCTCCCCTGCTGGGGCACTGGCCCACCCCAGCCCCTCCCAAGCTGCAACCTGACTTCAGAACACTGGGTCAGGATGCATTCAAGGATCTGCCACCTCTGGACAATGCTCTTCCTTCCTTCTAGTCCTTTAGATCTCAAACAGAGAAGGGAGCCTTCTGGAACAAAGGAGGGATCCCCTCCCTGAACCCAGGGCAGCCACGTGCATTGTCTCAAAGGGTCGCTCACAGCCAAGTGGAGTCTCCTTTGTGACCTCTCCACTCAGAACACCAGTTCACACGCGCTCCTGGGAAGAGGGCTAGTTTTGCATGGGTCAAGCTAGAACCAAAAAGCAAACACAATTTTGCCACGTGCCAGCTTCTTGACACATTGAAACTGAGATTTTAAAGAAATGAACACACTAAGAAACAACTGAGTCACTTTCTCAGATTTTCAGCCATTATAAATCATTGCCTAAAACTAACAAGTGTGTCTTTCTAGCTCCTTGCTACTCAGAGTGGTCCCTGGGCCAACAGCATGGGCTTCAGGTGGGCACCTGTTGGAAATGCAGGATCTCAGGCCCCACCCAGACCTACACATTCAGTATCCACCTTTTTACAAGATCCCAAGTGGTTTGTGTACACATTAAATCCTGAGAAGTGCTGCTCTAACACGCCCAGAGGCCTTTTTTCTCCTGGTCAGAGTATTTTGCCAGACTGAGGCCACGCACACCGTCAGATGTCAGAACGCATCCTGCCACCCCACGTGGCCGCAGATTTTCACAGACAATCCTCTGCCTCCTGCATGGGAGGCTGACCATTTCCTGCGCACCGTGGAAGGTGCGCCCACTTTCCTAGTCCCCTGCGTTCCTCTTGTTCCCCCCATGCCTCCCCTGCCCACCCCCATTCTACTCATGATGTCATATTGGCCTTCTGATCACGCCCCTTCACCCCCTGCCTGAATGTTCAGCTTCACCCCACCCTCACTGCCTACTACATGGTGTCCAGTCTCCCTGGCCTGAGATTTATGGGTGGGTTTATCATTCCCTCTTCATCTCACCATACTCCCCCCACGCCCTGAACTCCTCCACCCTTCTTTGCAGATTGCTGCTCACACATTTTGCCTGCCTTCAATACCCTCCACCACACCTCTGCTAATCCAAAACCTCCGTGTCTTCACACTGGCTAAAACACTTCCTCTGGGTGGCCTTTCCAGCACAACATGATCTTCTCTGAGCCGCCCAGTGAGTTCCTTCTCAGCCCTGTCCCCTTCCACCTTCTATTTAGAGTTACTGACATGCACGCCTCCCATCCCGTTACACGTGAACAATTTAAAGCAGGGATCCTGCCTTATTCATCTTTGCTTCTAACGAAGATGTTAACACACAGCTGAAGTGATCAGACAGTCAAACCTCAAATGTGGAACACATAATTCAACCCCCCTTTGTTTTCCTAATCTGTATATTTATAAGGAACCTCAACTATTATGACCATATTTAAGATACCGTTAACAAATTGTCTTCAGGGGAAATATCGAAATTTCTTTAAATGGGGCTATCTTGGAAAATCCGATTATCCGATTCCTGATTAGACATTCAATAAATGGTTGTTGAATAATGAATGAATGAGAACAGATTATTTTCCCTCAGTGAAGTGATGTGTTCATCCTTAGGTCTCCAGTCTGGGTAAGCTAAACAGTGAATTTTGAGATGAGACAAGCATATAGATTAACTAATGGCCTGATGAAAGCAGGAATTAAGAAGTTTCTCCCTCAAGGACCCATGTGACATCACTGTGAAGTAACGAGGCTGATCCCTGCGGGGCTGGTGGAATCACCTTGTCGCTGTGTGGTCACACACATTCCATCAGACCTCAGAATTGAATGTGCTGACTGCAGACTCCTTTTCCCAGACTGAATAAAGCGCTGCCAACATCTAAGCTGCCGCCGAAAACTAAGGCAATTTACAAGCAGTGGAGTGAGTTCTTATGGATGAAGGAGGAAGATTCAGCTGCTGGGGGAGTGGGGATGGTGAAGATGCAGGGAATGCAATCACAGAGTTCTCTAATTCTGGCTACATTTGCCTTTGCAACTTAAAAGTGATATTTTACCATGACCCTGTAGAAGAACTTTTGTGTTGGGGTTCCATGGCATAGAGTTACCTATACAAGGGGAAAGGAAGCTTCTAGACTGGCCTAAAGCAGAAATAGCTGGGGTTCAGGTCTCTTCCCTTGAAACTAAGCTGAGGCTGGTTCCTGACCTGGAGAAATGACTGAGATGGATCACTGTCCATGTCTTGTAAATATTTCAGAGCATGGGGCTGCCTGATCGGCTTGAACACTCCTGTGGAAAACTTAGAAAACTACAATTGGTCCACAAGTGTTAGCAGACAAAAATATCAGATTTTCAAAGTCACTAAAGCCTTAATAAAATAATGAAGTGGAAAGTATTGGCTCTATCTTTTTTTTCTCAAAAGATGATTCTTAAGATGCTAACTTCTCTTTTTAAACAAAGTCATAAAGCTTTAGCCTTATCTTAGTAGCAGATCTCCTGGAAAGAGCCAATACACGAAACGCCTTCAATATTTTGTCATTGGAAATTCAGCTAGAAAAACAAAACTCAAGCAGTTTTAGTGTTTGGTCACTGAATAGACTCTGGTTTTGATTATAAACACCAGAGTTTCTAGATGCCAAATGTATCCAGAGCCGGGGCTGGGCACCTTCGCAGAGTTTGCTTTAAGAAGCAGAGAGGAGTGAACCTCGGTGCATATCCTACCTGTAACCAGCTACCAGCAAATAGAGGTTCTGCTTAATTAGTGAGGAATTATTTCCATTAAAACCTTAATGGCATTCAAATCAGCTAAATTTACAGCTCGAGAAACAGCCACAACTAAATTACATTCCACTGTTTCCAATTAAGTTGGAAGGCTTGGGTGCGGTAACCACTAACGTTACAAATGTGGAGTCTTTGCCAAAAATGAACTCCTTCAATCTTTCTCGGACCATTAACAGCCCGGGCTAATAGAATTAGCTCACTGAATGTGTGCAGGAGAACGAAGTTAAGCAAGCCACTTAAAAGCATTAATTTATTCATGGAAGCATTTCACGCCAAAGGCTGTGCTAGGTACAGGTAAGACTTGAAATGTGAGGCTCAGATGGGAAACCACCACGTAAGAGGAAAGCAACGTCTCTTGTTTAGTTTCCATTCCCAATGCACTTAAGGAATCACTGGCTTTCTGAAATCAGAGAAAAACTATCAGACTGGCCAATCACATTGAACCCTCTGGCTCCTCTGCCATTGCTGGTAGCTTGGGGTTACTGAGGTCAAAATAACTATGATGTCAATATTTATACAGCAGTTTTCAAAGATTCGTATATCCTCCAGTCTCTAAGAGAAGCATGATATTTAGGGAAAAGTTTAGAATCTTTGTAGTAATTGTAGCTTGGACATCCATTAGGAGGCTGCCAGCAGACTTAACTGCAAACCTAATTCGAGATTTTAGGGGCTCTGTGAAGTCTCTGATGCTCCCAAACCCATTACCTTCCTGCTGGTATGTGTCCAAAACCGTACTATTATAGATTCATGGCTTTGCACTGAGATTCCTATTTAAGATCCTCTGTTGGAGACACACTTGGCTATCATTATCTGCAAAGGACTTAAGCACGCCTGGTACTGTGGAAATTTAAAGAGTGAGTGAGGTAAGTTTTGGGCTCTGATCTTGGCATCCAGCTTATCCACCCATCCTTCCGTAAAGTTCCTTTCTTTCCACTTTGAGTCTCAAGGCTTTGAAATATCTCCTTTTATCACGTTATTAAAGATCACATCTCTCAAGTCCTTGGTGTGTACTAAAGTGTAAATGACTGATACCAGTTTAGTGTGTAACTTCTTCAAGGGACTTTTGCATTTACTGAGATTCAAAGCCTGAACATAGAAAAGCTCCAGCAAAAGGAGTTTCTGGAAGCAGCCAGCTACACACTGAAAATTGTCTGCTCTTTTGGTCTACACGCAGATTTTACAAAAGGTATATTTTGCAAGGTATATTATTATTACTAATTCAATCTCTTTACTTGTTATAGGTCTATTCAGATTTTCTCTTTCTATTTGAATCAGTTTGATAAATTCCTGCCTAGGAATTTATTCATTTCATCTATTTAATTATTGTTATACAGTTGTTCATAGTATTTCTTTATAAGTGTTTTTATTTACATAAGGTTGATAGTAACAACCCCTCTTTAATTCCTGATTTTATTAATTTTGCTTTTCTCTTTTTTCTTTGGTCAGTCTAGCTAAAAGTTTGTCCATTTTGTTGATCTTTGCAAAGAGCCAGCTTTGGGGTTGGTTGATTTTATTATTTTCTATTTCATTAATTCCCACTCTAGTCCTTATCATTTTCTTCCCTCTGTTTGCTTTAGGTTTAGTTTGCTTCCCCACCCCCCCCCCGACCCCGGTGTTTTAAGGTGGAATGTTAAGTTAATTATTTGAGATTTTTCTTTTTATTTATTTATTTTTGGCTGTTGGGTCTTCTGTGTTGGTTGCTGCGCACGAGCTTTCTCTAGTTGTGGCGAGTGGGGGCTACTCTTCACTGCAGTGCACAGGCTTCTCATTGCGGTGGCTCCTCTTGCTGCGGAGCACAGGCTCTAGGCGCGCGGACATCAGTAGTTGTGGCACGCGGGCTCAGTAGTTGTGGCTCATGGGCTTAGCTGCTCCGCAGCATGTGGGATCTTCCTGGACCACGGCTCGAACCTGTGTCTCCTGCATTGGCAGAAGGATTCTTAACCACTGCGCCACCAGGGAAGTCCCTCTTTTTTTTAATATAGGCATTTATAGCTATAATTTTCCCTATAGGCACTACCACTACATCTCTTAGCTGCATCTCTTAGGTTTTGCTATGTTGTGTTTTCATTTTCATTCATCTCAAAGTATTCTCTAATTTCCCTTGTGATTTCTTTTTGACCCTTTGGTTATTTAGGAGTGTGTTGTTTAATTTTCATACATTTGTGAATTTCCCAAGTTTCTTTCTGTTACTGATTTCTAAGTTCATTCCATTGTTGTTGTATGATTTCAGTCCATTTGAACTTATTGTTTTATGGTCTAGCATGTGCTCTATTCTGGAGAATATTCCAGGTGCACTTGAAAAGAATGCATTCTGATACTGTTAGGTGGAGTATTCTAGAGATGTATGTGAAACCTAATAAGTTTATAATGCAGTTCAGGTTTTCTCTTTCCACAGTGGTTTTCTGTCTAATTGTTCTGGCCCATGGTTTGATTTAATCAATAGAAGCTGTGATGGTTAGTTTTTTTTTTTTTTTTTTTTTTTTGCGGTACGTGGGCCTCTCACTGCTGTGGCCTCTCCCGTTGCGGAGCACAGGCTCCCGACGTGCAGGCTCAGCGGCCGTGGCTCACGGGCCCAGCCGCTCCGCGGCATGTGGGATCTTCCCGGACCGGGGCACGAACCCGCGTCCCCTGCATCGGCAGGCGGACTCTCAACCACTGCGCCACCAGGGAAGCCCGATGGTTAGTTTTATAAAACAACTTGACTAGACCTTAGTGTGCCCAGATAATTGGAAAAATGTTATGATGAATGGATAAAGAATATGTGGTACATATATACAATGGAATATTTCTCAGCCATTAAAAAGAATGCAGTAATGCCATTTGCAGCAACATGGATGGAGCTGGAGACTATCATACTAAGTGAAGTAAGTCAGAGAAAGACAAATATGATATCACTTACATGTGTGGAATCTAAAAAAAAAATGATACAAATGTACTTATTTACAAAACAGAAACAGACTCAAATACATAGAAAACAAACTTATGGTTACCAAAGGGGAAGTTGGCGGGGGAGGATAAATTGGGAGTTTGGGATTGACATATACACACTACTATATTTAAAATAGATTACCTACTGTATAGCACAGGAAACTCTGCTCAATATTCTGTAATAACCTAACTGGGAAAAGAATTTGAAAAAGAATAGATATATGTGTATGTATAACTGAATCACTTTGCTGTGCACCTGAAACTAACACAACATTGCAAATCAACTACAGTCCAATATAAAAAAAAAAAAAAAAAAAAACGTTATTCTGGGTGTGTGAGGCTGTTTCATAATGAGATTAACATTTGAATTGGTAGACTGAGTAAAGCAAATTGCCCTCCCGAATGTGGGTGAGACTCATCCACTTAATAGAAGACCTGAATGGAACAAAAAGGCTGAACAGGGACTTCCCTGGTGGTGCGGTGGTTAAGAATCCACCTGCCAATGCAGGGGACATGAGTTCGAGCCCTGGTCCAGGAAGATCCCACATGCCGCGGAGCAACTAAGCCCATGCTCCCCAACTACTGAGCCTGCGCTCTAGAGCCCGTGAGCCACAACTACTGAGCCCATGTGCCACAAATACTGAAGCCCACGCACCTAGAAGCCCATGCTCCACAACAAAAAAAGCCACCGCAATAAGAAGCCCATGCACCGCAACGAAGAGTAGCCCCTGCTCACCGCAACTAGAGAAAGCCTGCGCACAGCAATGAAGACCCAACACGGCCAGAAGTATATAAATTAATAATAATAAAAAAAGGCTGAACAAAAAGAGAGAATTCCTTCTACCTGTTTGAGCTGCAACATTGGTCTTTTCCTGTCTTTGGACTCAAACTGAAACACTGGCTCTTCTGGGGTCTTGATCCTGCCAACTTTTGGACTGGAACACAGATGACCAGCTCTCCTGGTTCTCAGTCTTTTGGACTCAGACTAGAACTACATCATCAGCTCTCCTGGGTTGCCTTCTTGTCGACTACAGATCTTGGGACTTCTTGGGCTCCATAATCACATAAACCAATTCCTTCTAATAAGTCTCTATATTTAAATATATATACAACCTATTGGTTCTGTTTCTCTGGAGAACCCTGACTAATACAGAAGTGACATTCTCAACCAAAGGTTGAGATGGCCTGGCAGTTTTCCCTCTTGCACTTTTAGGAGTCCTGAGATACCATATAAGAAATCCGGCTAGCTTGCTGGAGAGACCACAAGGGTAGAAGAGGCCCTGACATCAAACAGAGAGTGAGAGAGGCCCAGATATGATGGTGGACCAGTTGAGCCTCCAGATGACTCTGGCTATAGAGAGCATCTAATGGAAACCACATGAGACATTCCAAGTGAAACGAGCAGAAACTGCCTAGCTGAGTCCAGTCAACACACAGAATCATGAGAAATAATGAAAGTTATACAAAAATAGACAACCAAGAAAAAAAAAACCCATCACAAATGACCATTATAATTGTTGTAGCCACATTTACCGAGCTTTTTGCTCTTTACTGCTTGTATCTCAGACTTTCCATTTAGAATAATTTCCCTTTTCTGTTGGTGGCAAACTACTCTTTTTACCTAAAAATATCTTTATTTTACCATCATTCTTGAAGAATATTTTCACTGGGTACAGAATTCTAGGATGGCAGTTGTTTCTTTCAATACATTATAGGTATCATTTCACTGTTTTCTCGCTTCCATTGTTTCCACTGAAGTCAAGCGTCACTCATTAATAAGTAATCTGTCTTTTTTTTCTAGCTTCTTTTAAGACTTTCCATTTGTTTTTTATTTTCTTTAGTTTTGTTGATGTGTTTCATGTGAATTGATTGTTGTTATTGCTTTCTCTTGCTTTATTTGTTTATTCATCTTATTACTTACATTATTTATTATTAATATTTATTTATCTTACTTAGGATTTATTTGCCTTCTTGACTCTCCTACTCTCTTTTTAGGACCTGCTATTATCTGTTAAACCTTCTTGCTTTAGCCTGTGTAGTAATGAACACAGTGTGGTATTGGCAGAGAAATAAAATAGACCAATGGAACAGAATGGAAAGCCAGAAATAAACTCGTCATTGTATGAACAGTTGAAATATAATTGAAGTGATAGGGCAGAACAGTGGGGAAAGGATGGATTTTACAATAAATAATTAATACCAGGGAAACTGGATATCCATATAGGAAAAAAATAAATTTGGAGACTCACATCACACACAATTCCAGATAGTCCTAAGGAAACTTTTAGAAGATAATAAAGGAGAATATCTTCTCATTGTGTTAAATTAAGAGGCATAAAATTTGTTTCATTTGAGGTGATGCTAACTTTTTTTCACTTGGATAATATCTGGTGTCGAGCAGATCACTTAATTATACAGATATCTTAATTTTCTTTTAAAGATTTTTAAAACTATGGCTAAACAGTTGTGTGTCCCATGTATGTAATTTTTAAAAATACAAATAGAGGGGACATTTGTTATTTTCCTGCCCAGTACCTATTCCCCTTCATCTGGTAACAGATGCCTGAATGCTTTTAGAGAATCTCCCACCTCAGACCCTGTATTTCGGTGGAGCTAACTCTACCCTCACTTTCTGGGGTGGGCATCGTTTCCTTCTGGCCCACAGTTATAAATTCAGAGGTGGGAATGTGACCCAAGTCAGGTTAATCAGATATGTATTTTTTAATTTTAACAAACTCTTATGTAGTGTTTACAATATGCTCGGTACTGTTCTAAACACAATACAAATGTTAACACATTTCACACGTGTAATCCTGTGGAAAAGCGTAGGCTACCATCAACCACTGTACTGATAAGGGAGCTATGGTACAGAGAGGATAAGTAATTCACCCCTGGTCATACAGCTGGTAAGGGACAGAGCTGGGATGTGAACCTGGGCAATCTGGGGGGAGAGTCCATGCTCTTAACCACTATACAACATGCCTGTTTTATTTGAGCACTTAGAAAGGAGGCATCCTCTCTTCCACTGGACATGAGCTGCGGGGTTGAAACTTTGGTGTAGACAACGCAGGTAATGGCAGCCATCTTACCACCAGGGGGTTAAAGACTACCTGAGAATGAGGTCAACACAGAGAGAAACTAGGTCCTGATGACCTCACCAAGTCCCTGGTTCCAATGTGCATGAACATCTACCCCTGGACTTCATAGTTTCATGATCTTCCCCAGCAACCATATGGATACACATATATACTTTTCCTCTCCATAAACAATCTTAGTGGGGTTTTCTATAACTTGCAACCAAAAGTCTTGCTCCTAATAGAACTAGTAAAGGACTTGAGTTATTTTGAAATTATTCTGATTGAATAAACTGTATTCTATCTAGCTGTGGCTTAACTCCAGGACTGAACCACGTTAAGTCATGGCTTTAAAAGCATTAAAATAACTTTACAAGCACCTGCTCAAGACATACATTGGCTTTAATCCCAATGGAAAAAGTCCTACAAGGTAAATGCCTGTCTTAGACGTTGAGATGGACATTTGCATGCAGGAAGCTTATTTGGGGAGTGCCCTCTGAAGCAACACCTGTTAGGGAGTGAGGAGACAGGATGAGGCAGAGGGAGAGGCTGAACACTGAGGAAGTCACAAAAAAAGGCCACAGCAGATCCCATGGGAATTACAGAGCTGGGACACATTCAAAATTGCCTTGAGCTGAGGTAAGAGTGCTGGGCCTTTAAACCCCTGAATCAGCCCAGGCCACTCTGGGAGAGATATAACTTTGGTCCCTTGGCCACGGCAACACCTGGAAGGGACTTGGCAGTGAGGGATCAGCCCCCGATACCCTCAGTAGTTGGGGGAATGAATGCCTTAGTCAGGAAGGGTGATCTGGATGGTGCACTACATCCTCTGTTACAGCTCTGACTCCATCAGTCCTTAGTCATTACTGTCCTTATTTTACAACCTGGATTCAAGTCCTAGTCTTTCTGGCTCCAAAGTCCTGTCATGTCCACTGCACATCCCTGTTACCACCACTGTCAGGCTGGTGATCCATTCTGGGAAAGCTAAGGCCCTGCTTCTGTGTCCAGCTTCAAGGGCAAACACGCTTCCATCACACTCACAGCTAGAGTTCATCACTGGAAGATATATTCTACCAAGTAAAAAGATGTAATTACTGACAAATACTACTACCTCTCACCATTTCCCAGGTAGCCTATTAAGAAAAGGTTCATGTTGGGTAGAAATTTATAGACAAAATGATGAGGGAAAAACACTTCATGGGAATCTTTCTAGCCATACCAAGCACAAATAAACAGAAAACGTTTGTACACTTTGCCAACTAGCTCAGACAAAATTTAAGGAGGAAAAGTTATTAGTTAAGGTTGAAAGGAAATTGGCAAGAAATGTGTATGACCTGAGGCATCTTTGTTCAAGAGCAGAACTGAATGTCCTTCCAATCAGCATGCTTATGCTACAGAATGACTGTTTCCCCCACTCTTCCCAGCCCTTCCCAGACATTTTTTCCTACTTCTCTCTCTTTTCTCCGCCCCCACTCACACATCCTTAGGATTTGGCATCTTGACTGGTACCATGCTGGATATCTATGGTGTGTCTGCTCAGTCCTTCTTCCTGAGATCTGCTCCTCCCTTCACTCCAACCAGTGAGAGGTGGGCTGCCCGCCTTCAGAGGTGTGCACTTGACCTTGCCCTTCTCTAGAATATTTTGGCCTGGGACCAAAGAAAGAGAGGCAGCTCTCCTTTAACAGCGAAGAGTGAGACACAAAGCCAGGCCTCTCGGTGACTATGTGTTCTTCTGTGAGAAAGGAAGAGGTGAAATGCAGTGTCGGTGGCACGCCATTCCCTGGTTCTAGGGGCCCCCAGACCAACCACAAACTTGCCCCATTGGAGATTGGTTATATGAGCCTTACGTCTGCCCCTTTGTCCAAGCTAGCCAGAGTTGGGTTTCCGTCCTCACAGTCCTAATACATCATAGACTTATAAAAATAGGTAGACCTTTGAGAGGATATCCAACACAGCCCTCTGCCTCCAGGCAAGAGTATCCTTAAAATAACAAAGGTGGCTACCATACTTAAGACTCTCCATGGAAGGAAACTCCACTTTTTCTTTCATATCCTTTAAATTACGTATTTCCTTATTTGTCTCTTATCTACATGTCTTTCAATCTTCCTCTCTAGAATGGATCCCTGATTCTCTATCACCTGAGGTCACCAGGTAGGCTCAGGAAGAACCACTGAAACCTGACAGGCCCTTGTTTGCATGGATCATGGAGGGTGAATCTGTTCCTCGGTTTCTGTCCACAGAACTCTCACGGTCTTCCCTTAGAAGATGCTCTTATTCAGTGCGTACACTGCCCAAGATAGAACCTCATGGGAGCCGGGCAATAAAACCATTTAATTAGCTGACAATAGAAAACAGATAGGCACTGTTTGTATCATCAACCTTCTTTTACTTAAATACAGCAATTTCATTGTCCTGTGGCTTTCTTCCCAATATGTTTAAACATTCTGCATAAGACCTAATTCCATCCGTTCTTTTCATGTTGATTTTTTTTCCATCTTCTTGGAATCTCTTTGGATACTTTAATCTTTCTCAGAATGTAGAGTCCAAACCCCAAAATCATGTGTGGTGAAGCCTTGAGCAGTGGCAAGGGGAGTAGGGAGTTATTTTTTAACTGCTGTATGAAGTTATTATGCCAGGCCATTAATATATCTGAGGATCAAGTTTGAGTTTAAAATAACATGGTGACCTTTCCCTCTACTCTCCTAGGACTTTCAGAGTCAAAACATGTGCCCTGCAATCCCTGACAATCTCTCATGAGATGAGTCTCAACTTGTTCATAAAATGGACATCACAGCCATGAGTTCATATCCAGTACAACACTCATGTCTCTCATGCTATGACAAGTGATTGGTCTAGTATATTCTTCTAGAGGCCCACTAAAAGCCCAGGGCTCCTCAGGGCTTTTGATTTTTAAGGAGATGTTCTGGGAGCTTCTGACAGGTTCCTCATTCTTTGGGGACTAGCCAGAGTTGGAATAGACCTGTTCAAGCAGCTGTGATCCCAGGAATGTTAGCTCATAATTTCCATCCTGTTGAGCATTTTTGATACATCTTTGAGTATCCTTTCTGTGCCAAGACCATGCCCTTCCCTGCTTCAGGGAAGGAAGGTTTGGGCACATGAAAGAGATGTAGGTGTCCACAATCCTTCCGTCAGTTGCACCCTTACTGGTTTCCTCCACCCACAGGGGTGAGGGGGCTCACCGCTGTCAAGAAGCTAAAGACGGTTCAGCCAGGAAGGCTGGGAGTAGACTTTGGCTTAGGCAGCAACCTGATTAGGTCCTGTAACTATAGGACCTAATCCTGGTAAAAGTAGTCAGCAGAGAATCAGGGGTGGTTTGTTTGTTTGGTCCAACAAGCTACTAGCAGGTTAAAAATGACTGAGGCATGTGTGTATTTGACCGCCATTAACAAACCTACAACAACAAACCCCTTTAGGGACATAAAAGAACAATGTGATCAGTGCCAGTCTCAAACTCCCAAACATTTCTAGTCCAGAAAGGAGAAGAGAAATGAAATCTATTTTAGGGGCTTTGTCAATGACTTTTTAAAAAAGTAATGCGTTTGATTTCCCACTTCCATTATTTATCTAAAGAGCCCCTAGGTAGGTGTGGATGTGAAACCATTGGTAGCACAGTAGCCCGGAAGACTGTGTGGGATGCCAGGCCCTGGGAATTGAGAACTCCCTCTTCTTCCTCACTCTGACTTCTGCTACTGCTGCCGCCAAGGTCTAGGAAACTTCATCATTTATTATGTGAGTTCTCTATAATTGGAGACACTTTGGAGGAAACTTTTGCACACTTATAAAGTCATTAACCCTGAGCCTCTAATATGTACGTTCTTCCATGCCCTTACTTTATGCACTGAAAGCCTTATTCTCCAGAGTGTTCATTTTGGCTGGAGTGGAACTAGGGAGACACAGGGACAGTCCCCCTTCCCCAGGGTTCTGGTCCCTGGGGTGGGGACGATGCTGAAATGCAGACCTAAGAGAGTTTCTTAAGTTCTGCAGCAAGTGGCACACTCTGCTCCTCTTGGAAGGCAGGATGGAGATGAGGGGCGGGCTGCTTTTTCAAGGGTCTCCAGAGGCAGACCACCCAGGCACCAGACCCACTGCACCACGCACGAGCCGTGTGATCCCCAGCAAGTAGGTGAGCACTCTGTGCCTCCAGGTCCTCACCTGTCAAATGTGAGGAACAGTAGTGCTGGCACGTATGGGCTGTCCAGAGGACTACATGAGTTAGCACGTGTGAAGTGTCTACTGAGTGCTCCCTGTGAGTGCCCAGCTCAGGGGAGTCATCGATTATCTTGTTTTTAGAGATACGGAAACATGTTCAGAGAAGTCAGGGACTTGGTCAAGGCTCCACAAGGATTAGATGACAAAACCGAGCATGAAACTTAAATCTCTTCTGAGTCTGGGTCCTTTATGACATAATATACGTGTATGTGTGTGAGAGAGAAATGAGATCTCCCCCACTGAACTCTCTACTGTGAACATATTTACAGTAGAATAAATAGTTCAGCACCTGGATGTGCCCCGGACCTTGTCTTGGTCAGCGGGTAGAGTCATGGGGAGCTGACAAAGGCCTGGCTTCATCCAGAACTGTGCTGTTCAAGCTGGAACTGCACAGGAGTGCCCTGGGCTCTTGTTAACATGCAGATTCTGATTCAGGTGGGTGGAGTGGGGTCAGCAACTCTGCATTTCTAACAAGTTTCCTTTTTTTGTTTGTTTTTTTGGCCACACCATGCAGCGTCTGGGATCTTAGTCCCCCAACCAGGGACTGAACCTGTGCCCCATGAAGTGGAAGCACAGAGCCTTAACCACTGGACCGCCCGGGAAGTTTCCAAGTAGGGCCGGTGCTGCTTCTCTGGGAACCGCACTGCAGCCATGTTTTTGAAAATGTTGGCCAACAAATCTGCTTTATCCTGCACCTTCCTGCTGCTGTCTCTTTGGTTACACAAGCTGCCTCCAGTCTCCCCTCACATCCTGAGTCTGAAACTCTGGGTCCGTCTACGTTGCTCCCCAAAGCACCAGAGCTCCTGAGGCCAATTCCCCGGCTGCGGTACGGCTGGGTCCACCTGGGAGGGCTGAGTCCCAGAGTTCCCGTCAACAGCCCCAACCTGGGGGCATTCTGCGCAGACACCGTGGGGACTGCTGCTCATCCACGTGGTCTGAGACACTTCTGGGGCACCCTCGTGTTTACGGATTCCAAAGAAAATGAATTTTCACTGTGGGGCTAAGCACTGGGGGTGGCAGGGAGCATGGGGGCTGTGGAAGGTGCCTGGTGAAGGGGTCAGCTGCCTCTCCCCAACGGGCCCCGGGGGCGCTGGACCCGTCCATTCGAGAACCTCTGCAGCCCTGATGTCCCCTCTCCCACCCACAGCAATACAAATCACGAGCCTCCCAAGTTTTCCGTCCGGTGCCACCTGGAAGCCCATCCCTCAGACAGGACACCCTTCAGGACATAAAGAGGAAGTGACATCTGACACCCTCCGTGGAAATTCCAGGTCGTGGTCAGAGTGTGAGAGACACACTGAGAAGGATGAGGGTTGCCATCTGGAGCGTTTGCTCACGGGAGCGGAACAATCCCAGGCGCCCAAACACCAGACAGAATGGAAAATTCTATCTTAGAAAGGTCTTTCACTGTGATTTTTCCATGACGTGACCCGCTTTTCACTCAGTTGTTTTTCCCAGCAGATACCAGGTAGGTTTCGACAAAACTGGAAGTGTGGGGAGTGACACCCTAGGAATTAGGACTTTCTCTTTCCTCTCTTCTTCAGGACACACTCTTGTTTCCACAGCAGGCAGTATTAGGGGTGAGTTTGCCACTATTTTCACCACTTTAGAACTAGCTCTTTCTCTGCTGGGGATTTTCCATGGTGACATAAATCTCTAGGCCTCATACTAGCAAAGTACACTAATTGCTACCTCAGTTAGAACAAGTGAACTCTGGAAATTCCCACGGCCTTGGCCAAGACCTTAATGGGGTGGGTTTTGTAATGTTCTGGATTCTCTTCTTTCCATGCCTGTCAAAAGCAGGCTTCCCTGGCACAGCACAACACCCCTTCAAAATATAAACCCTCTGGATTGGAGGTCTCTGTTAAGCCTGCCTATTTAGGCCCTGAACCTAGCAGGAGAAGATGCAATGCATAAAAATAAACAGAGCAGGAATGTCATTTATTAAGTGACACCTGCCAGTGTTGGGGAAACTTCCGGTTATCAGATATCTGAGAATGAGGTCAGGTCTGGTCTCTCCAGCTCTTGTGATCGGGACACTGACTCAGAAACAGAAATCTGACCACTGGGCGGTGCCTGCCAGAGTAGGAAAAGTACAGCCGGGAATCAAACTTGGACTCCATGTCAGGTATGGCCCTCCTAGCTGTGCGACCTCTCTGAGCCATTATTTCTTCAAAATGGAGATAATGCACCTGCCTACCTATTCTCATGGGATTACAGGGAGAGGAAGATAACATATTTAAAAGTGATTTGAGGGACTTCCCTGGCGGTCCAGTGGTTAAAGACTTTGCCTTCCCATGCAGGGGGTGAGGGTTCAATCCCTGGTTGGGGAGCTAAGATCCCACGTGCCTTGTGGCCAAAAAACCAAAACATAAAACGGAAGGAATATTGTAACAAATTCAATAGACTTTAAAAATGGTCCACATTAAAAAAAAAAAAGTGATCTGAAAGCCGTAAAGTGTTATTCCATGAATAAAACCTGGGCTTATTGTGAAGGTTAAATTAAATGAGAACATTCACACACACACACACCACACAGAGGTGTTTAACAACTGGCTTTCTAGAAAGGGAAATGTCAGTGATTTTTATCATTTGCCAATTTCCATGGCATAAATAATACCTCCATGGCTGATTTCAAAGTATCAGCGTGATGTCACTGCATATCAAGTTGAGAAATGTGCATAACCGACTCCTGTGAGCTGAGCTGAGCCACTCAAGCACACGACTGTTTACTTATCTCACCCCCTCTTATGTGAGGCCCTTAGCGCGGCGCCTGAAAAGAAGGGACCCTGACCGCCTCCTCCTGGTCATATTCACTCACTAGGTGGGGAAATGGCAGACCAGTCCAGTCGCCAGAGTCAGAAACGTTGGCTGGTGTGTGCTCTAAAGTTCTGGGGAGATTCTCACACAGCCCGGATTGGGAAAGCAGCAACTGGCTGCAACTCCTTGGGGGCTGGGACCAAGTCCCACTTTTGTTTGTATCCCCACTTCCAGAACAGGGCCTGACCCACTGGATGCTTCCCTAAACGACGTGATGGCAGCTCATTAACTGGAGCTAAAATGATCTAGAAAACGGTCAGACCCACAGAGATGTGAGAGGAGAGGGCCCTTGTCTGCTGCATTTGCACCGCTGGCATTCTCACTACTCCTCCGCGTGCCGTCCCTGCTGACCTGTGCTGCTTCTTCAAGCGCCGCCCATGAGCCCCCAAACCCACCACCCATCCTGGTTCTGCTGCTTCCCCTCTGGGTCCTGTGGTGCCTGCGTCCACTTACTCCCCTGCTCCGAGTTTAGTTATCCCCTCAGGACCCTCAGGTCCCAGGGCACCCTTCTTTCTCCCTGTACTGAGAGTCGCAAGGCCAGATGCTTTAAACTCAAGACAAGGGGTGGAGGCAGTGAGCGCACGCGTGTCTGTCTCCGCTGCCTCCCCAGCTCCTCTGCCGCCCAGCTTGGCTTCTTCCAGCTCTGTCCCTAGGACGGCGTCCATCCAGAACAGAACCTCAGTAAATATTATCTGAATAAAGAGAAATAATTCATGGGGACAGGGCTACAGGAAGGGAGGAGAGGAAGGCATTCCAGGTGAATTAATTACTGCAGGAAAGACCTAAAGCAATTGGTGCTTTCTTGGCCTGAGCACAATAGCAAAGGAAAATTGATTTTTAAGCCAAAAATGTTCACATCTCCATCCATCGCTGAAGATACGTCCCACCCATTTTTATGTTCTCTCTCAACCCTGCATGCCAACATAAACTACCAACTCCTTTGGCTTTCTCAAGTAACCTGGAGAAAAATGAGATGGAGTTCTCCAAGAATGGAACAAAAATTTCCACATCACCTGTTTTAGGTACAAATACAATGGCCAAATTTTCTCAACTCCAATAGAAAAGGTATAACGCCTGCACTTATCAGGAGAAGGGAACAGCCTCCTTGTAACCAGGGTCACCGTATAAAAATCCAGCTTTGAAAGCTGCAATCAATGGTCCTGATGGCTGAGTTCCTGATCTGAAAGTTGAATGTTCTTACACACTCAGAACATGTGTGACACCCTGCTTTAAAGAAAACAAGGGAGGGCTTCCCTGGTAGCACAGTGGTTAAGAACCCGCCTACCAATTCAGGGAACACGGGTTCGAGCCCTGGTCTGGGGAGATCCCACATGCCGCAGAGCAACGAAGCCCATGAGCCACAACTACTGAGCCCGTGTGCCACAACTACTGAAGCCCGCGCGCCTAGAGTCCATGCTCCAGAACAAGAGAAGCCACGACAATGAGAAGCCCGCGCACCGCAAGGAAGAATAGCCCCAGCTCGCCAAAACTAGAGAAAGCCCACATGCGGCAACAAAGACCCAACGCAGCCAAAAATAAATACATAAAATAAAAATTTAAAAGAAAAGGAAAACAAGGCAGAGAATTAGTATTTATTAAGCACCACATACAGCCTTTATGAAGATACCATGCTCAGCACAGAATACCAATCCACACACAGCCCTGTGAAGTATACTTTTTACCCCATTTTAGAGATGAGGTAAACATGCACAGAGACTTAGGAAACACGCCCAAGGACACAGAATAAATGCGTGGCAGAGTCAAAACTACCGCAGGGTCTCCCTGGCTGCAGCCACGGACACAGATTCCAGATTTAGTTACTGCTGTCGCTTTTCCGTAGGCTCTCCAGAATGAATCCCAGGGGAAGAGTCATCAAGACCACAGAAGGAGGCACGCCCTCCTCCTTTTCCTTCCTTCCACTGCCCTTTACGGAAGCCAAGCACGAGGAGAGAGGAAGGTGGAGCAGTGTTTAAGGCACGGGGCGTGTGATCAGTGACCAGACAGAAACTCTGAAGCTCACAGCTATTAGGTCTTTAGGTTTATGGGCTCAAGACGCTGAGAGGAATGATGTTAGCTCTTTAAAAAAAAAAAAAAAAAAAAAAGATTAGAGGCAAGAAATGATTGCTTAAATTAAAATGGAAGGTTCCTCTACTGGTAATTCATCATGCAGTCCTTGGAGTCTCTCAGTGTCCGTTAATCAGTCCCTCACCTGACCTCTGCCCCCATCACCCCCAGCTAAAGTCCTGGACGGGAGGGAGTGTGTCTCATTCATCTTAGAACTATTAGGACCTAGCAGACAGAGTTGTGGGCAGAGAGTGAGTGTTAGAAAAAACAGGTCCGACTGGGAGTTGAGCAGGAGTCGGGTAGGCAAAGAAAAGGCAGGGAGCGTTTCCAGAGAAGGGACAACACGGGCAAGAGGCTGGAGGTGACAGAGCGGTGCGATTCGGGCATCTCTGGTCATTTAGTGTGATTAAAACAAAACGCTGTATGTATGGGGCGGGGGCGGAAGGAAATGGCATGAATTGGGAGATTGGGATTGACATATATACACTACTATGTATAAAACAGATTACTACTGAGAACCTAAAAGAGAGGGGATATATGTATACGTAAAATGGATTCACTTTGCTGTACAGCAGAAACTAACACAACATTGTAAAGCAACTATACTCCAATAAAAATTAATTTTAAAGAAAAGAAAAAGAAAAAAAAAGTCTGTTGAATTTGGACTAGTTTTTTCTACCTTTAATCCCAGAGTAAGCTTTTGGCATCTTTCAGCTAACTCTCATCCTCGGCCTGCCTTCTCTAGACTATGACTCCTCCCCAACCCGTGCTGTGGTCCCCATGTATAACAGGGTTTTAGCGCTCACAGAATTGTAGGAAGAGAATCTCTTATGTTCTGAGTCAGACTATACGTCCTTTAGGGCAGGAACAGTTTTGTTATCAAGTTTTGTACCCTGAGCACCTAGCATAGTGCCTGACACACAGGAAATGCTTATTAAACATCCATTAAGTAGGACTGACTCTGGCAAAGGTTGGTGAAAAGGTGAGTCTCTAACATCTGAAATCTTTAAATACAGTCTCTGCAACGTCAGTAGAAACTCCCAGGAGGACAAGGGTCAGGTCAAACTAGTTATCAAACATGGCTTGGAACACAGTATAGATGGCTTTGTTTCTAACAGTAGGGTCTGTGTATTTTTAGGAGCTGAGAATCCATTCAGAGCATCATGATTTGAAACCATTCTGGCATCACCTGTGAGTAAACCAGGGGCATGAATGACTATTTAGCATGATAAACTCGCAGCCTGGTCAAGAAAAAGGCCAGCACGTGGCATCCACTGTGAGTTCCAAATGGGCAGCGGTGCTGCAGGTACATGACTAGGCTGCTACCAAACCTCCTGCCCAAATCCCAGCGTTACAGAAAGCCAGAGCCCAAAGGTGGGGCACCCATTTCTCTACTGCAGCACTTCTTAGAAACTTTCATCATCTAATGTCCATGAGGACTCTTCCTGCAGGGACAGGGCACACCTTGTTTCCCAAACTCCTTGGGCCACACAGTCCTTCTCTAGTAGAACTTCTGGGTAGTGCTGCACCACACGGGGATCTGCCCTGCGTTACATTCAATGCCACAAACATCGGGTCACCCCCTCCTCCCTGCGCCGAGGTGATGTTCTGGGTGTGGGAAGGGCCACACGGAGAATGATGGACAGTCTCTCCCCTTGTGGAGTTTTTTTTTTTTTTTTTTTGTGGTACGCGGGCCTCTCACTGCTGTGGCCTCTTCCGTTGTGGAGCACAGGCTCCGGATGCGCAGGCTCAGCGGCCATGGCTCACGGGCCCAGCCACTCCGCAGCATGTGGGATCTTCCCGGACCGGGGCACGAACCCGTGTCCCCTGCATCGGCAGGCGGACTCTCAACCACTGCGCCACCAGGGAAGCCCTCCCCTTGTGGAGTTTTAGGTCTCACGTGGGAGATGAGAGAAGGAGGAATCAGAGAAGAGGCAGAGGTCAAACCGGGATGAAGGTCGGCACGTGACAGGTTTCCAAGCAAGGCCAAAAGCAGTGCGAGGGCACAGTGGGGGAGACTGAGCACCTGGCTCAGGGGTGGCCGTGGGATCAGGGAGACACCTCATGGAGGAGGTGGGCCGTCCACTGGCAGACATGAGATGGTGGGCAGAGGGGAGAGTGCTATGAAGGGCAGGGGGAGACACACACGGGGAGGGACAGGCCCCAGCATGGAGAGGGGGCAGGGAGTGGTGTCACGGGGAGAAAGCCTGGGAAGGAGGTTTGTGCTCACCTTACGAATGCCACAAAAAGAGTCTGTATTTCGTGGAGAACTCCGGAAGCTTTTTAAGTGGGGGGTGGGGGGGTGACATAACTAGAGCCATATTTTAGACCATAGAGCCCTCCTGATGCTTACCCTTATACCATCTGTTAGTTCACACATAACTCTCTAAGGAGATGACTGATCCCAACACAATATTATATACAGTGAAAGCATACTGAGTTTAACTTGTGTCAGTCTACCGTCTTAGAAATAACAGTGGAAAAGTTTTCCAAAGAAGTTCTGTTTTGTAATTATTAGGAGTTTTAAGGATTTATGTTATGGAAAGAAAGGTGACAGGTGAAATCTACTGTGTTAGTTACCTATTGCTATTTAACAGATTGCTAGGTTAAACTTTGCAACTTAAAGCACACATTATCTCACAATTTTCGTGACACAGGAGGCCAGGGCCAGCTGAGCCAGATCCTATACTTCAGGGTCTCTCACCAAACCAAAATTAGAATTGGCAAGGACTAGGGTCTTATCTTAAGGCTCACCTGAGGAAGGAACTGCTTCCAAGCACAAGTAATTTTTGGCAGAATTCAGTTTCTTGAAGGTTGTTGGACTGAAGGGCTGCCTCAGATCCTTGCTTCCTTTAGGGCTTGGCCGACTGCTGGCCCGAGGCCACCCTCAGTTCCTGACCACCTGGGCCTCTCCGACATGCAGGCCCATTTTATCAAAGCCAGCGAGGGAGAAGGTCTGCCTGTAAGATAGAAGTCACTGTCTTATGTAACCTAACCTGGCAAGTGACATCAAGCTGCCTATACAGCTCATTAACTTCCTAGCACAGATTAAACTTATGAGAAACTCATAATGTTTTAATAATTATATTCTAAATGAACCTATAGAACTTGAGATCAGTGTGGGAAGCATATATCTTGGTGGAATGTTACAATCAAGGAGAAATAACTGTGTCAATCACTTTTCCTGGCAAGTCAGAACCCTACTGTAAGAACAGTCTTGGAGCAGGGAAAGTGGTCCCCCTTACCTCAGTGGGCCCCTCTCCCCTGCCAGCTGTGACTCTGTCCTCAGGACGAGGCTCGGCCAGTCTGCTTTCATTCAAGTCCTCAGACTTGCACAGGCGCTGGGAAAGGAAAGACGCTCTTTTGTTCTGTGCAGATGAAATAAGATACTCTTCACTCTGTCTGGTCTGGTTCATATGCCTTCCTAGGATTGCCTCTTTCACTTGAAGAATGTACCAGCTACATTCCTGAAGATGAGAAACCAAATGTTGTCAGGGCTGATTTGTGATTCTTGTGATTCTCAGAGGAGGAAAGGAAAGACGGAGAGGGTTTATCTGAATGCATGTAACAATCAGAGAAGGACTGTAGGATTGGCTGGGTCAGGAGATGGCTAATAAAACACAGTGTCTTTGATCTATAGGTCGCCAGTTTATTTAGGGTTGTCCTGAGAAATTCCCTTGAAATATGTGTTTTTGGAATTCTTCCAGAAAAGCTTAAAATCTTAGGGTTATCTTTTTCTTTTCTTTTCTTTTTTTTGTGGTGTGCTAGGTTTTGATTTATCATTCCCTATGAAGTTATGGGTGAGATTTCACCTTTATTTGTTCAAAACCATCCAGGCACACATAAATGCTCTCCCTGAAGGTGGTAGTGTAGGGATCCTGCCAAATATGACCATCAGGATTCCTAGTACAACTTCAAGGGAAATCGCCACCCCAGCCAGAGCTGTCGAGTGGAGGGTCTTGAGGCCTTGCTATTCAACTTGGCCATCAGACAACAACAGGGACTTTTTTCATCAGACTACAGAGCCCAGAGGAAATGCCACAGGATATTAAACATGTCAACACCATGCTTTTCAAGAAGAAATGTGAGAAGCTGGCTTTGGTCACCAAGATGGCCACATTCTATCAATGAGTCAAAGCTGGCCAGGTTCCCTTAGGTTAGTACCCTGCTACTTAGCCAGAGAGCAATGTGGAAAGCACAGGATGTAAACTATGTTAGACAAAATAGAGACTTTTAGGGTATACTGTAAAATTATCCACATTTTGGTCTTAGGGTAAAACCACCTTAGAGTTAGTTGTAAAATGTTTTATTTTGTTTAAGGTGTTTGAGAGGCTGGGGTGGGTGGATGGAGAGTTAAAGTTACATGGGGTTAAGTTTGGGTTTGTGATGTTAAATTTCACCTCAAAAAGAAGTATGCTTTCTCAAAAGTCAGTTTTATGATTTGTAAGTAAAAGGAGTCAGGTCTCCTTAAAAAGAAGGAAAGGCCAAAGAGGTAGAAAAGTGCAAAGATCCGGAGGGGAAAGCAGACACTCAGATTCACATTAAGCCTGACTGTACTGTTTCTAATATTTTAAAGTTTTTTACTATGAACTGTAACACACATTCATAAAAATATATAGAACAAAAATGTATAACTCAATGATTTGGCAAAAGAATCACGTTAACCAGGACCTAAGTCGATAAATGATATTGCCAACTCCCCAGGAGCCCTCCATACACCTTCCCAGCCATCACCCCTGTGCATCCACAGGGGTAACCACCGTCCAGTCTTTTGTGGTAATCACTTCCTTGCTTTCCTTTACAGTTTGCACACCCATGCCTGCATCATTAAGTATTATAATTTCAGCTGCTTGTCTTTTTTAAAATAAATTTATTTTGGGCTGTTTTGGGTCTTCACTGCTGCACGGGCTTTCTCTAGTTGCAGTCAGCAGGGGCTACTCTTCATTGAGGTGTGTGGGCTCAGTAGTTGTGGCTTGTGGGCTTAGTTGCTCCACGGCATGTGGGATCTTCCCGGACCAGGGCTCGAACCCGTGCCCCTGCACTGGCAGGCGGATTCTTAACCACTGCACCACCAGGAAGCCCTCAGATGCTTTTTGAACTTCATATTATGTACATGGAAACATGCAGCATGCATTTTTTTCACGTCTGGCTTCCTTTGCTCAACATGTTTTAGAGATTCGCTCATGTTGTTGCTGTGGTGCAGCTATAATAAATTCTTTTTCATTGATGCATACTATTCCATTGCATGGCTATCCCCCCATGGGTGTATGCCTTTTACTGTTGGTGGATATTTGGATTGCTTGCATTTGGAGGCTATTATGGATAATTCTGCTATAAACATTCTTGAATGAGAGTTTTGGTGCGCGTGTGTATGCACTTGTATTGTGCATGTGCGTTCACCTAGGAGTAAACTTGTTGGATCCTAGCGTATGTATGTCTTCAGTTAGTAGACATTGCTCAACTGTTTTCCAGAATATTTGTATCAATTTATACTCTTATCAGCAATGTTTAAGAGCATCTGTTACTCCACACCCTCACCAACACTAGGTATGCGCAGTCATTTCAGTATTAGCCATTCTGTTGGGTACGTGGTCATCTCATTGTGACTTCAATTTGCATTTGATCACTGAGTCTCTGATGACTGAGTCTGAGCATATTTCTGGAATTTATTGGCCATTTGGTTATCCTCATTTGTGAAATGCTCAGTTTTTTTAGTTGGGTTGGTTTTTTTCTTATTATGGTTTTTATTTATTTATTTTTAATATTCTGAGTACACATCCTTTCCAATTAGATGTATTGCAAATATCTACTCCCACCTTTTAGCTTCGATTCCCCTTGTCATGTCTTTTGATGAACAGAAGCTCCTAACTTTAACGTAGTTCAATATATTTTTTTAAATGTGCTTTTTTGTTTCTCATTAACAAAATCTTTAGCTCTCCCAATGTCATGAAAATATTCTCCTATATTATCTTCTAGAAGCACTATTGTTTCACGTTTAGGTCTACTCACTTACAATTGATTTATAATGTATGGTGTGAGGTAGGAGGGTCAAGAGTAACTTTTTTCTATATAGAAATTTAAATACCTGGCACCATTTATTGAAAAGGTTATCTTTTCTCCACTCTTTTGCAATGCCACCTTTGCCATAAATCAAGTGTCTGTATATGTATATTTCTGGACTCTATGTTCTGCTTCATTGGTCTATTTGTCCTTGCACCAATATTCCACTGTCTTAATTACTGCTGCTTTATAATAAATTAATATCTGGTAGTGTAAGTCTTCAACTTCATTCTTCAAGATTGTTTTGGCATTCACGGTGCTTGACTTTCCATATACATTTTAAAATTAAAATTTTATTTTCTACCAAAAAATCTATGGGAATTTTGATTAAGACTATTTTCAAATCTATAGATCAATGTGGGGAGAAACAACATCTTTACTATATTGAGTTTTCTAATTCATGAACATAGTATCTCCCACCACTTATTTAGTTAGGACTTTTAAAATTTCTCTGAAAACGTTTTAGTTTTCTGTTGAGGTATTTGCTATCTTTAAAAAGATTAATTCCTAAGTATTTGATTTTATGCTACTACAAATGGTATCATTTTTTTTCTTTTCAAAATCCCTGAAGGTTGTGTATATGTGTAAATTGAGAAGTTGAGTTTTAAATCTATATGGAAATTCTGAATTTGAGAATAATTTTCATCAATTCTGAAGAATTTTCATTTACAAACTCTTCAAATGCCTCTTTCCCATTCTCTTTAATATTCTTCTGAAATTTTGATTAGAAACATCCTTCTGGAAATCTGTCCTCCATGTGTCCTAAATTCCCTTTTATTTTTCTCCCTTCTGATATGAATGTGCTGTATTATGTCCAGAGCTATCCTTTTCTTCACAAATTCTCTTCAGCTCTGTCTAATCTGCCGTTTTAACTCAGTGGTTCTCAAAAGAGGGTGATTTTATCCTTCAGGAGACACTTAGCAGTGTGTGGAAACATTTTTGGTTGTCACAACTGGGAGGGGCATACTACTGGCATCTAGAGGATAGATGCCAAAGATGCTAGTCAGCATCCTACAATGCACAGGACAGCCCCCTACAAGAAAGAATTATCCAGCCTAAATGTTGAAAGCGTCAGGTTGAGAAACCCTGGTTTAACCTATCTACTGAATTTCTAACTTCAATTATCATATTTTTCATTTCCCAAAGTTTAATATGGCTCTTCTTAAACCTTTCTGAAACTTTCTGATAGTCTTCTAAGTTCAAAGTTGATTTCCCCTTTTATTTCTTTAAACATAAAAAAATGTACTTTTTCTATATTCTGTAATTCCAATCTGTGGTCTTTCTCAATCTTATTCTGTTGCTGTTTCAACTGATTCTTACCCATGGTGCATTTCTGATTATTTTTCTTCTAGTTTTATTGAGATATAATTGACATACAGCACTGTATAAGTTTAAGATGTACAGCACAATGATTTGACTTACATACATCATGAAATGATTACCACAATAAGTTTAGTAAGCATCCATCATCTCATATAGATACAAAAGTAAATAGAAGAAAACTTTTTCCTTGTGACAAGAACTTCTAGAATTTACTATCTTAACCACTTTCATATATAACATATAGCAGTGTTAATAATATTTATCATTTTGTACAGTACATTCCTAGTGCTTATCTTTTTTTTTAAATTTATTTATTATTTTTGGCTGTGTTGGGTCTTCGTTGCTGCACGTGGGCTTTTCTCTAGTTGTGGCGAGTGGGGGCTACTCTTCGCTGCAGTGCGCAGGCTTCTCATTGTGGTGGCTTCTCATTGCAGAGCATGGGCTCTAGGCATGCAGACTTCAGTAGTTGTGGCACATGGGTTCAGTAGTTGTGGCTCGCAGGCTCTAGAGCGTAGGCTCAGTAGTTGTGGTGCATGGGCTTAGTTGCTCTGCGGCATGTGGGATCTTCCCGGATCAGGGCTCAAACCTGAGTCCCCTGCATTGGCAGGCGGATTCTTAACCACTGTGCCACCAGGGAAGCCCCTAGTACTTGTCTTATAACTGGAAGTTTGTACCTTTTGACTGGCTGCATCCAGTTCCCCCTCCCCCCCCCACCACTGGTAACCACAGTCTGATCTCTTTTTCTGTAAGTTTGTTTGTTTTTGAAGTATAATTGACCACAACACTGTTAATTCCTGTTACACAATGTAGTGATTCAGTATTTCTATACATTTCAAAATGATCACCATGATAGGTCTAGTTATGTCACCAAAGATATTACATAGTTATTGACTACCTCCCCACTTATTTCACTTAGCATAATACCCTCTAAGTCCATCCATGAAATGGCAAGATTCCTTCTTTTTTATGGCTAAGTCATATTCCATTGTATATTTATACCACATCTTCTTTATTCATTCATCTATCGATGGGCACTTAGGTTGCTTCCATATCTTGGTTATTGTAAATAATGCTGCAATGAGCATAGGGGTGCATATATCTTTTCAAATTAGTGTTTTCATTTTCTTCAAATACCAGGAGTGGAATTGCTGGATCATATGGTAGTTCTATCTCTGTTTTTTTGAGGAAACTCCATACTATTTTCCATAGTGGCTGCACCAATTTACATTCCCAGCAACAGTGTACAAGGGCTCCCTTCTTGCCACACTGTCGCCAACATGTGTTATTTGTGGTCTTTTTGATGACAGTGATTCTGACAGTTGTGAGGCGATATCTCACCGTGATTTTGATTTGCATTTCTGTGATTAGTATGTTGAGCATCTTTTCATGTACCTCTCTTCTCTGGAAAAATGTCTAGTCAGATCCTCTGCCCAGTTTTTTCTATAAATTTATTTATTATTTATTTTTGGCTGCATTGGGTTTTCATTGCTGCATGTGGGCTTTCTCTAGTTGCAGTGAGCGGGGGCTACTCTTCATTGCAGTGCGCGAGCTTCTCATTGCGATGGTTTCTCTTGCTGTGGAGCATGGACTCTAGGCATGCGGGCTTCAGTAGTTGTGGCACGTGGGCTCTAGAGCACAGGCTCAGTAGTTGTGGCGCATGGGCTTAGTTTCTCCGAGGCACGTGGGATCTTCCTGGACCAGGGCTCGAACCCGTGTCCCCTGCATTGGCAGGCAGATTTGCCACCAGGGAAGTCCCCCTCTGCCCATTTTTAAATTGGGATTTATCTTTATGTTGAATTATATGAGTTCTTTATATATTTTGGATATTAATCCCTTATTGGATATCATTTACATATTTGCATTTCTTATTTTTTATTGTGAATACTTATTCCTTAGAACCTTATTGGAATAATTCATTGAGGTCTGTGTTCAAAATGCATTCTTCCAAAGAGGTTTGTTTTATCAAATATCTGGTGGCACATCAATCTGGGTGGGCCAGATATAATTTTTGTCTTTAGGCCCACACAGGGAGTATGAATTCCAATATTAAGCAGCGTTGCTGTTAGGAATTATCACAGAATTTTCAGAGAAGAGATTTTTCATTTTTTTTCCCCCTTAACCCAGAGCCAAGTCTGAGACAGATAAATATCCCATCAATGTCCCTCTATGGAGTGAGTTTTTGTTGTAACTGTTGTTACACTTTTCACGGAGGATGGTCCCGGACACAGAGGATCCCTGAGCCAATCTTCATACTCAAATGGATCCTAGGTTTTGCCTCATGTCTCCAAGCATGCTCAGCCCATTAATACCTAAGTTTACCCCCTGGGATCAGTAGATGCTTTCAGAGCACACAGCCCCTTTAGCATTTATTTACTTCTCTTGATTCATGCTTTATGACCACCAAGAATTTCCCTATTTCCCCACCAATTCAGCCATCCCTTTAAAAGGAATTTTTAAATAAATGTTTTATCCGGTATATTCAGTTCTTTTAAGTATGGGTTTCTCTGGATGTCTAATCATATTGTTGGCAATTAACATTGATATTTATTTTACTATATTTTGTTCCAAATGTACATTACTTAATAGCTGTAGTAATTAATAATACTAGACAATTATTAATACGAGTAATACTAAATAATTATTCATAATAGAAGTAACAATACTTTATATATATAGAGAGAGAGACCTTTAGCATTCAGTGCTCTTCTTTTCATTTAATCCTTACCATCAGTCTGTTACAAAGCAATACAGGAATTATTTTCATTTTCTAAAGCTTAATTATGTTCAGCAATCCCCAAACACAGGCAAGTATCAGAATCATCTTTGGAGCTTTAAAAAAACACATTTGCTCAGGGCTAGGGGATCTAAATCTCCTAGGTTTGAATCTAGGATTTTTTTGTTTCCTGTGTTTTGGTTTTTGTAAAATTCTTCAAGTGGTTCTGATTCACAGCCCTGGTTAAAAATTCACCATGCTTAAAAAAATCCACTAGACAACTCACTGAACACAGCTAGGGCTTGAATCCAAGAATTCTGACTCTAATTAATTACTCCCCCCTCCCCTCTCTGAACTGATTTTGAAACTAATTAACGTACTGATGATGCTGGACTCAGACAGATGGAAATTAAAATGTCAGTTTTATTATTTTGATGTGTTATCACATTTGGGCCTCCTGATGCTTCTCCTGAAGTTTAGTTCTTGGATTGATCCATAAAGGAAGAGTTTGGGACCACAGAGCAGATACATTCCTCAACCCAGAATTACTGCCCCATTAAGGAGACTCAGAGGGGGGCTAACTCTCAGACAAGGCTGGGCCTTGACTTTTTGTGCTTCCATTGAGAGCAGGGGTGGGAAGAGAATTCGACCTCTCTTTTGGCAGGAAAGTGAGAAGGGGAACGGGGGAGGGAGGGAGGGGGAAGGAGAAGAGAGGAAGAGAGGGAGGGCCGAACTTGTCTAGTTCCTTAAGTCATTCCTGCACTGGAGTAAATGCAGAGTAGAGATGCTAAATTATTCCTCCTGTTCTTTTCCTTTCTAGAATGTGGAAGGAAATTCTGTTTCTTTTAAGGAAAATTAATGACTGGTGAATAGGTGTTCCTTTCAACACCTCCTATATCTGACACTATTTTCCCATCAGTACCTCCCTTAAAACCAGTCAAGAGGGCCCTCTGCCTTGACCTTTCACTTTGACAGGTCCCTCTCTGTCCCTCCACAGACACGCCTCACTCATGGGACCAAGGGAAAGGGACATGCCCACCTAAAGCCTGTACTACCCCCACCTTCTAGGCCATGCTTAGGTAACTGAGACCCCAGAATCCCCTGCCCAAACACCCAAAGCCTACATCACAGAGCTGCGTAGACCTCTTTCCCAGGCCTATATTCCCGAGGGTAGAGTGGCCTCTGGTCTTGCACCCCTAGGTCTGAGGGGTAGCATTATAACTGTTTGTGGGGGGTATGATAGACCTGAGACGTGTGCTGGGGTGTGCACACCGGTGCACAAGAGGCCCCAGAAGACTAGGGTGCACTGAAGGAGGGCCGACTATCCCTGCACCACCCTCTTCTGGTCTGGAATTCTGAGGTTTTGAATATTCTAAGTTAAAATATGACCTGCCATTGTAAGTCAACTATCATTCAATTTTTAAAAATGCCCTTCCAGAATTAATATTGTTAAAATGACCATACTACCTAAGGCAATCTACAGATTCAATACAATCCCTATCAAATTACCAGTGGCATTTTTCACAACTAGAACAAAAAATCTTAAAAAATTTGTATGGAAACACAAAAGACCCCAAATAGCCAAAACAATCTTGGGAAAGAAGAACAGAGCTGGAGGAATCACAATCCTTGGCTTCAGACTATACTACAAAGCTACAGTAACCCAAACAGTATAGTACTGGCACAAAAACAGACTAAGAGATCAATGGAAGGGAACAGAAAGTCCAGAAATAAACCCACGCACTTATGGTCAATTAATCTATGACAAAGGAGGCAAGAATATACAATGGAGAATAAGTGGTGCTGGGAAAACTGGGCAGCTACATTTATAAGAATGAAATTAGAACATTCTCTAACACCACATACAAAAATAAACTCAAAATGGATTAAAGACCTAAATGTAAGACCAGATACTATAAAGCTACTAAAGGAATACATAGGCAGAACACTCTTTGACATAACCTAGAGCAATATTTTTTTGGATCCATCTCCTACAGCAAAGGAAACAAAAGCAAAAATAAACAAATGGGACCTAGTTAAACTTAAAAGCTTTTGCACAGCAAAGGAAACAACTAACAAAACAAAAAGATACCTACTGAATGGGAGAAGATATTTGCAAATGATATGACCAATAAGGGGTTAATATCCAACATATATAAATAGCCCATACAACTCAACATCAAAAAAACAAACAACCTGATTAAAAAATGGGCAGAAGAACTGAATAGACATTTTTCCAAACAGGACACGCAGATGGCCAACAGCTCATCAGATGTTGAGCACATGAAAAGATGCTCAACATCACTAATCATCAGGGAAATGCAAATCAAAACCACAATGAGATATCACCTCACACTTGTCAGAATGGCTATCAAAAAACCCACAAATAACAAATGTTGGTGAAGATGTAGAGAAAAGGGAACCCTTGTACACTGTTGGTGGGAATGTAAATTGGTGTAGCCATTGTGGAAAACTGTATGGAGCTTCCTCAAAAAAACTAGAAATAGAGCTACCATGTGACCCAGCAATTCCACTCCTGGGTATATACCTGAAAAAAACAAAAACACTACTTTGAAAAGATACATGCACCCAATGTTCATAGTAGCATTATTTATAATAGCCAAGGTATGGAAACAAGCCAAGTGTCCATCAGCAGATAAATGGATAAAGAAGACATGGTATATATATACAATGGTACACTACTCAGCCATAAAAAAGAATGAAATTCTGTCATTTCCAACAACATGGATGGACGTGGAGGGCATTATGCTAAGTGAAATAAGTCAGAGAAAGACAAATACTGTATGATATCCACTTATATGTGGAATCTAAAAAATACAATACACTAGTGAATAAAACAAAAAAGAAGGAGACTCACAGATATATCAATAGAAAACAAACTACTGGTGACCAGTGGGGAGACTGAAGTGGGGAGGGGCAATATAGCAGTAGGGAAAAAAAAGGAGTTATTATGGGATTGTATGAAATCATGTGTGTGAAACATTTGGAAACTGTAAAGCACTATAGAATTTAAACAATCTTTCATTCAATAAAAATTTTTAATAATAAATAAAAAAAAATTTTAAATGCCCTTCCAAGTCAGTATGAAGGAATATTTGTCAAGATCAAAAAACAAATTTTATTTAACAGTTTCTTAGTTTGGTTTATAACTTTTAAATAATTTAGACATATGGTATGTGGGCCTCCATTTGTACTCTGGCTCAAAGCCCCACCATATTAAAGGCAGGCCTACTTCCATGTGCTTAATTATAAACTTAATTAATTAAAAAAAAGTTTAAAGACTATCTCTCTCTCAGATGTGTATGTGCACATTCATAGGAAACAGTCTAGAAGAATATGCAGAAAAATGTTAATATGGTTATCTAGTAAAGGGGTGGGATTTTGGGTGATTCATATTTTTCTTCTAGCTTGTTAACTTTTTGGCAATGAACATGGAAGGAACACGTGTGTAATTTATTAAAGTAGGAAGGTGAACATTAATCAGGGCATGCCTACCCACCCCCCCAAAATAAATAACTTTGTTTCCTACTGGTTATGATCAAGGGCACCAACTGCGCATATGAAGCACACTCTAGTTCTGCTACTGCTACATATTTTTTTTGTGAAACAGAACTGTTGGGGCATAAACAGGTTTTCTGGCCAGACGGCTGTAAAAATACCAAGACAGCTTTTATCAATCCTGGCACCAGACATCTTATAGGCCAAACTGATTTCAGTAAGTAGTGTGATAAAGGGCACACAGAAGACTGGAAACAATTCTGCAGCATTGTTTCTCAAGCTCTAGGGTCATGACCCCACAGGGATTTCAGAAATTGGAGCCAAGTTGCTGGATGCCCCCATCCAGGGACTCCACCAGTCCCTGGGACCCAAAAGACCATCCACAATGCCCCTTTCTCTTGATCATAACAAGAACTAATTGTGCTCAGTTGCTCAAAAAACACTTTGCACACATCATCTGATATGACCCCTATAGCAATCCTGTCTGGTCTGTAGGCTATTTGCATTTTATAGTTGAGAAAATTGAGACCCAAAGAGGTTCAGATGCTCAGGTGTGGTCACAGCTAGGAAGTGGTGAAGCTGGGACTTAAATCCAGGTCTTCTAACCCTGAGTTTATCCTAGGCAGTCAATTCCCCATTTCACCATTTGTTCTGCCTACTCTCCCTCATCACTGTTTCTCTTTCCTTTTCCTAGTACCAACCCAAGAAATCCTGATGATGGGAACTTGATTTTGTTTCTCCTTGACTTTAGAAAAATCTATCACAGTCTTTCCTTCTTCCCTTCCCCTATCCGCACTTGTAGCCCAGAAACGTGGAAACTTTGCAACAGAATGAAAATGCTGAGAATCACGACACTTTGGCATCATGGTCCAGCAGTACTACACGTCATCAAGCTCCCAATGGAGAACAGAAAAGGCTGTATCAATGCTTATTACCAAATGGTTTCTAAGACACTCTTATTTGTATTTCTATCAAACTTTTTTACTTTCACTTCTACATGCATCTTCCCAATTGATCTTGTGATAACATCTCTGTCATATGGGTCACTGACAGTTTACAGAGAGGCTAAGGACTTCCTCAAGTCCCATGGTAACAGAGGCTTCAGGAAGCATTTCTCTGTCTGTGAGCAGCATTGTGTAATAATATCTGTATGCCTATAGATGCTCATGTTCGTTTGAGCCCTCAGTCTGGAAAACGTTAGCAATGCATGGGTCAGCTCCTTAACAACATTAACATGATTTACCTCCCCCCACCCCTTTCTGGCAACACCACAAAAAGATTCAAAAATGGCTGATACTTACCGTTCAGAGGACCACTTTCATAATAGCAGCTTTCTGCCTCACAGTACTTGGCGGGAGTCCCTCTTCATAAATCACAATGTTGGCACATGGCCAAGAGATGGTGTGGTTGACTCACAGGTCACTGTGTTTATAAAAAGTCAGAACAATAAAAAGGAAGGCAGATCTGACATCACTGGCAAGAGAAAAATTTTAGTGCTGTGCAAAGCAAACTAATTACAGCTAGCTCTGAACAGTGTGGGAGGAGTGAAGACCTTGTTGGACAAATCCAATCCCGAAAAGGTCCACATAGAAAGTCCAACCACTCTAACTAAGAGTTTGCAAATCTCCTCAAAATTGACATTAACTTGTTATTTATCCTAAAGTCAAAGGGGAGGACAAAATCTGCTCAAGTAAACTCTTTATCAACCACTTTATTAACCAGGGTGAAAGAGAAGGTGCTTTATAATAAAGTAATGAGAACACACACACAAATGCACACGAAATTGGTTTCTAAATTGGCTTTGCTGTGAGCTGCATATCCTGAGTAAAAAGTACCTCTTTGTCCACTAAGCTACTGCAATTTTAAATAATAAGAAAAGACAAAATTTCAAGATAAGCTCAGCTTTTATAGTCCACTTGGTGAAAACCTAATGCAGCTACAATTATTATTAGGCCTTGGTCTGTGAAAGACTCTCTAAGAGTTAAAAGCAAGCCAGCACTACCCTTAGCCCATAAAGGATTACTCTTTTATTAGTATAGTCTTGGGATTAGTGGAAATGTCTATCTAATGAATGCAGCTACTATATTTGAGCACATGCCTGAATAAGCTGCTTGTTGATTGAAACCTATCTATTTATAAGCACTTCTGCACGTTGTGAAAAATCCATCTGTATCACCACAGCATGACGCCCACCATTTGAATAAAGGCTCTTTGCCATTTCACTATAGAGCCTGCTGAATGAACGGGCAGAAAGGAAGTGTGCTGCACCCACTTAACAGGTTTTATTCCTCACTCTTGGCAAGTAGAGTTACCTTATCTAAACACCAACTTAGATGAATGTGAATGTTATACAAACAGAAATAGGAAAAAAGAATACTTTTCATCAGACTCACCTAGGGTTTTAACCTAGTAGACTTACCATAATTTGGATAAATGGTCACAAATAGCCCAAACTTAGCCATACCTCTGCTTATGTCACAATCTTTGAATGTAGTCTGGAAAGTAGGTGAATTTACTACACATACTTGATACCATTTCTTCACATTTCTGCCTATGAAAGCACACTAATAGATGTCCAACAGAAATAAGTACAGCATGAAGAGAATAGCCTTGATACAACATTAAATAAGTCGGGGACTTCCCTCATGGTCCAGTGGTTAAGATTCTGCCTTCCAATGCAGGGAGTGCAGGTTCGATCCCTGGTCGGGGAGCTAAGATCCCACATGCCTCGGGGCCAAAAAAACAAAACATAAAACAGAAGCAATACTGTAACAAATTCAATAAAGACTTTAAAAATGGTCCACATATACAAAAAGAAATCTAAAAATATATATATATATATTAAATAAGTCAGTGCTTTCAATGTTTGGGGTCCTCATTACTGTACTGAGTCTCCATCTGAGGTAAGGCCAAGATGTCCACCCCTACATGGGAGCCTCAAAGTCCACTCTGGGATTCTGCAGTTCTGAACCTCACCACTCTACTCACGACCCCTCAACACACACCCCATGGCGCTGCTTCCCAGACTCAGTATCAACTCTCCAAGCTTCCTGAGTTTTGGGTTTGGGTGTAGGGAAGTGCTTTCTTATTCCATTTGGGTTTATTTTAACTCCTTTGCAGTTAGGGTCCCCATTTACTATGTTGCTTCTTTGGAAAAAGGCCAACAAAGAATTTATTAAAATAAAGATAAAATAATCCTAAATAATCTTAACAGACCACAGGCAATTGTTAACTGAGACCTCACAGAATTTCACTCCTTGAAAAACTTTATAAACAATGAAAGGCAATCTTTCCAGGTATCCCATTGTTGGAAAGAGAAGACTGAAATCAGCTGACCATTGGAAGTTCTTTCTAGCCCCAACATAGCAAGTACAAAGAATGCAGGTTTCAGCAGTCTTCGAAGTCCGGCTATTTCTCTTTCTTCAGTTTACTGGTGATGTCACAAACCTACCTAGTACATAGTGAGAACTCAGTAAGTATTATTATTTATGCTGTGGGAACTAAATAAAGATTAAAGGATAACATCTTTATATTTTTCTAGTTGATAAAACAAAAAAGTAATTCTGAAAACCAATGTATTAATACTAAAAAACCAAAGTTAAAATCTATAAAAGATAAGTCATTTGGAAATAGCAAGTATATAAATCATAACATAGCAATACAAAGCACCAAAGACCCTATCGGAAATGATATACAGCTGTTTAAACAGACACTCTGTTACTGACTCTGCAGCTGGGTGAAAGTGCTATAAGAGATATTAAGAACTTGATAGGAGGTACTATTATCACAACACTCTCTACAGATGAAAAAATCAAGTACCAGAGTGTTAAGTATTAAGTGTCAGGAGGTGGTAGAGATGAGGTTTTGCTAAAACCCAAGTTTTTCCTACTTTACCATAGTACCTATCCCTGGCATTTTCTTCAATTATGTTAAACATTCACTTAACATTCACTTGCCTAGTAAGACTATTAAACATAACTAATAGGTCTATACCTTTAAAAGAAGATATCTAATAGCTCTTTTGTGAGATCATCCCAAGAAAAAGGAGGTGTAGGGCAGCTTCCTGGAGACTTTGGTCCACTACAGCATTTGAAAATAGGACTAGAAGGTAATAATCCTTTAGGACTTGGTTTGTGGCAGTTCACACTCACCAGTGCCTTTCTACTTTGAACCCAAAGGAAAACAAACTGAGAACTAAAAACTTCTAAAACCTGGAAATTCTTCTTCAATCTTCTACTCGATTCCTGAAATCTTTACCCTTTCCAGTATTTATCTGTTTTCTATTGGGGTTCACAGCTAGGTACCAATAAAGGGGTTTTAATCTTAAAACCTCGTTCCCTCCATCCAACCATCCACCCACCTATTCCCCAATGGCTTCCATAAAAGATTCAAGTGGACATTTAATGTTAATTCATGCTACTACATCATTTTACTGGTCTTTCTCATAGTTACTGCATCTCCGGTTAAGAGAAACTGCTTTGAGACATACATCAGCTTTTTTTTTTTTTAGGCTAGTATGATACTAGAAAAGAGAAGCAGGTGGTTAAGTAAAAGAAGCACTGCTGGAGTATGAATGCTAAGCATTCACAACCAAAATTCATTGATGAAAGTTTTTAAAAACTTTTTTTTTAATGTTCAGAATACTTACATTTGTGGATTACATATTTTTAAATCTCCATAGGCAGCAGAAACTCCAAAGCAGCAAGGGATAGAAATTATTCACATTTTATAAATAAGAACATGGAAAACAGCAAGGGTCAAATGACTTATGCATGGGACCCAATATTCAGCAACCCAAGCCAGGACTTCAAATTCCTTACTATGACTTTTGTAGTAAGATTATTAAGCTCAGCTGCTGCCTTCAACATTTGTTTCCATAGACATTACTAAGAAAACATTTTACTTTGGCATTTTTGTAATATGGCACCATTTATAGCTGTCTTCACTCATAATAACCTTATTAAATAACCATCTTTAGGGCTGGCAGTATACACAATGAGGGTCAGCCTGGTTACTAGTGGCTAATGGCTGAGTCAAAATTTGAGTTATGTCATTTTTTTCTTGCATTTTCCCTGATTTAGAAATTAAACCATACCCACATTTCTAACTTAGCCAAGCCCGTATCTTTTGGACCTTTACACTTCTCAAGAAGTGTAAAGGTTTCCATCACCAAAAGTACTCTTTTATCACTTCTGGATAATACATCAGCCAATCTAATGATTCCACAAACTTGCAGCGTGTGATTTCTTTTTTCCCTGTTTAGACTTTTTCCAAAGAATGATCTAATTCATTTTAGACTGTGACAGAATAAACCCTATGCTAAAAAGAAAACTACATTTTTTTTTGCTCTTTGTGCTGAAATACCTGAAGAATAATAAAAAATAGTGAATTCAACTGTAATTAAGCCTAAAGAAAAAAGGAAGGAACATTTTATTTAATGTATTTCAGAAAGTTCAAACATTTGGAAAGATCACAAAAACAAGAATGTTACCCATACAAGAGAAATTTATTAAAAAAAATTAGTATCTTGTGGTTTAGATACACAGGTATAAGAGAAATTCCAGAAGGTGAAGCACCTTTTCCAGAAGCTGTTCCGAGGATGGTCAATACTGATTTCGAAATTGGTTGCTTAGGTCTTGAAGCTCTGTTACTAAGGTGTCCATTGCTGCTGTTTCATCAGCTAATTCCCTGGAAATTTCTCCACTTACCACATCTGTAAAAAGTTGCTGCAACATAAAGAACAAGGCAGAACTATCAAAACAATGAAAATGTCTTTAAAATAATATAGATACAGAGTACAGAATTAAAATTCCCTTTGCTTAATAATACATTATAGTAGCAACAGTAGTATTTGTTCTATTCACCATCCTGAAATGTACAAGCTGCAACAATTAAAGGATGAATCAAACAACATGCCTGGACTTGTAAATTCAAATCAGCTCTGCTCTTCAAAATGGCTGCACTGAATATTGATTATATTATTCATTTCAATGTCATAAGATGGTTTTTGGATAAAGAGACATCATTCATCCAAACAAAACAAATCTATTCTTTGTGTATACAAGCAAAACAAATGTATTTAATATTCAAGTTCATATAAATCATACTTTTATGCTAATTATTTGAAAATTAATATGGCTTAGGACTCAGAGGCCACAAAGATCATCAAAATTTGGTGACAGTAAAAAAGCCCAGCAAAATAAAAGTGCCCCCCTTTGGTAAAAGGAATTGCCTTGGAAGGCATATTGCAACATACTCCAATAATGCCACCATGGCTGAAACATTCTGGAATGCCTCTCTAGGAGCTGCCTGCTGAGCCGGTACAGGCACCCAAGAAAATCAGCTTCAGGATTTTATGACCGTGTGTGTGTGTGTGTGTGTGTGCGCGCGTGTGCACGCACGCGCACACACACATGTGTTTTAATCAGAAATGTAATTTACTCAGCTTACCATAAATCTTTTTCATCACAACTGACTAGATGATTTGTTTACAAAAATCAAATTTACCATTACAATATAACTATTTACTTCCACCACAGATGATAGCAATTGTTCTGACAGCTATTTTAAAAAGGGAATCCTGAAGATGTTCTGAGTGACGGCATCATCACTACAATAAGCTTAGAGTTTCTCATAGTGACTTATGGAGCAAAGAACATTCACTTGAATGCAGAACTTCAAAAATGCTTTGCAAAGCTTTGCCACATTACTGTGTAGTCACACCTTGTACAGCATTTCACAACAGATTGACATACCAACCACTGAGATGTGATCAGTAGAGAAAACACCTTTGAGGAAAGTAACTTGGACTCACATAGCATATCTGTTTTTACTAAGAATTACAGTGTTTACAAATCATCATAAATCTGTACCACTGGGACTTCCCTGGTGGCACAGTGGTTAAGAATCCATCTGCCAATGCAGGGGACACAGGTTCGATCCCTGGTCTAGGAAGATCCCACATGCCGCGGAGCAATTAAGCCCATGAGCCACAACTACTGAGCCTGTGCTCTAGGGCCCGCAAGACACAACTACTGAAGCCCACGTGCCTAGAGCCCGTGCTCCGCAATGAGAAGGCAAGCCCGTGCACCGCAACGAAGAGTAGCCCCCGCTTGCCGCAACTAGAGAAAGCCCACACATAGCAACAAAGACCCAATGCAGCCAAAAATAAATAAATAATTTTTTTAAAAAACTGCATCACTTCCCTATAGAGTAAGGAGAAAGCAGAGAGAAACTGAGGCTTAGAAAGAATGAATAATTTGCTGAGGATCCCATGGAGTGTAAGTGGTAAATCTGTTCTGTCTCCAGGCTCTCCAGCGTTTTCACCAACTGCCCTCACGACCCCCTGCAGCAAATCTGTACAAGGACAGGGTGCTGAGGGCCGAGGAGTTACTGTGTCCTGGCCAAGCATGGACTTGATGACTTTAGGTGAACCTCTAGGTTCTACCTAGGAGTTTAATTCCATGAAGTCCCAGGCCTGGCAAGAAAAGACCAGAGATTCATGCAAACCAAGCCTGCTACTTAACACAGTTATCGTCATTCATTTTCACTTTTTAAAGTGTTCTGAAAAAGTGTTCTTTTGGAAGGCAATTCTGTTTAGCAAACCCAATTTGTTGAAAAAGTAGAAAAGGCATGTGATTTACTACAAAATCAGAGACTCCTAAATATTATATGCAAAAAGGTGCTTTCAAAGGAGATGTTGGGGGCTTCCCTGGTGGCGCAGTGGTTGAGAGTCTGCCTGCCGATGCAGGGGACACGGGTTCGTGCCCTGGTCCGGGAAGATCCCACATGCCGCAGAGCAGCTGGGCCCGTGAGCCATGGCCGCTGAGCCTGCGCGTCCGGAGCCTGTGCTCCGCAACGGGAGAGACCACAATAGTGAGAGGCCTGCGTACCGCAAAAAAAAAAAAAAAAAAAAAAAAGGAGATGTTGGGAAGCAATTTTTCCCATTTTCGGATAATCCAGTTGTGATCTAATGAGAACAAAATCTAAATACAGATGATGTTCTGAGGTCTCATTTTCAATGTTTGGAATTCCACAATATGAACGGATGGGTAGTACAGACAAGACTATTTAAGTCATATAAGTACAGGTTTATGTAAAATTAATATATTATAAGAGAAAGCTTTGCACAGAATAGGGAAATCTGTAGAGTACATCCTGAAGAAATAAACCATCATGGGTAGGTTAATGATCTCACCAAAACTAGGAAAATTAGCTCCCAATTTGGGAAGGAGAGTCACAGAAAAAGTCTGCTAACTTGACTTTCTTTGAGAGAGCTCTTGCAGTTTTCTGAGAGACTCATAATCTGAAGTTGTTTGAAGTTTCCTGTTGGGAGGAAATACAATTTCCCCAGGTAGATTACAGAAACCTGGTTCCAGCATGCAGACTAATAAGGACAGAAAAGTGAGTTAATAATCTAAAGAGGCAAAAACGATGCTCTGACCTGAAAAGATCAAGCAATTAATAAAAAGCATAGTCTGGAAAGGTTTTTACACGTGTCCAGAAGTGACCTTCACATGCCATGGACTTGCTCTCAGAAGTGAAGTAAAATTAGTTTGCAACCCAGGATTAAATAGTGAAGGCAAGGAAAGATTAGAAAAAAAAAGTGCTAAAGTGTGTTAGAAGTTATATTCCTTTAAATTTTGTTCCTGAGGTATACTCCAAACCTGGCTGCATGTTAGAATTACCTGGGAAATTTAACACAAATTTCCCAGGCTCTGTCCCAGACCCGATCTGTCACAGGTAGAGATGTGGAGTCCAATCTTCAAAAAACCTCCCTCCATAATTCCTGGGTGTCCCCATTCTAGCACTGGTTCATAGGTTGGTATTTGTAAACTGATAGCGTTATGTTTTAGTCGTCAAACCTGAGTCAACCTATCTACCTTATTTGTGTCAAATCCATATATCACCTACTTAATATTCATCTCTAAATCAATTTTTTATTTAAATAAAAGTATTTTAAAGGAAACATTAGAACACTACTGTAAATAAAAAATAAGCAATACTATTCATGAAACTGTAGGTTTGATATGCGAGTTATACTTTTTCTAACATGCACTGAAATAAATACATATTAAAATAAAATGTTTACCCAAGTGCTACTAGTAGTATATATGCCACACTTTGGGGAAAAGTGATAGTAAGTAGTAGAGCAGTGTTTTAATTTGACTTAAAGAAAGCATCAAGAGCTGGATTATAAATATTAATTTCAAAGACTCCTAAGTTACCCATGTGTAGGGTGGTTTAGCCACTGGGTCAATGATCTCCTCACCAGTACAACTAATCACTTGGGGGCTGATGTCTAAAATATAACATGGGCCTAAAATTATCCTTCATGTAAAAGAAGACTTAAGAGCAGCTGGCTGATACCAAAGACCTTTTATTTTCTATGATAATTCTAATTAATTCACATTTCACTCTCACCTTTGCTTTAGATAACAAGCCCCGTAAATTGAGTCGAACTGAAGAAAGCACTTGTATAGCCTCTTGGGGACTGGATTTGCTTTTACTGCATTTTATAGCCACTGGAAGATAAATAGGGGGAAAACATCCATTAAAAATTGATAATGATAATTTGTAAGTACAAAAACCAATTAGTTAATTAGGATTTTATAGTAACAGACTTCAGAAATATTTCTACATGACAAGTTTTATTTTGGTGAAAGGAAAATAAGTTATATGCATAATTTTTCCTTTTATCCCTTAAGAAGGATAGCTTATTGCTAAAAGGAAAATTTTGAGGAAAATGAGGGACATTTGGTGAGTTACAGACTGTTGGGAATGGACCCGTGAAAACACACACGCACGTGCACACACATAAGCACAGAGTAATGAAATTAGGCAGAGACAAGATCTAATTGAACACAAGGTACCCACAGAAAACAAAAACATATGCAGCTCATCTTAATGTGGCTTCTCACGGTACTGAGTCCCTAATAGGGAATCACAATTGCCGATGACACCAGCCCAAAGAAGTGACATGCCAGATATTTACAGCTCAATTCTTACTGCATTTTTGTACTCAGAGTTTACATCACCATTCTGGAAGAAGTGACGCCAACAATCTAGGTGCCTGCATTTAGGGAATGTGACCATGACCAGGCTCTGGGGTCACTAAGCCATGCTTGGTATCCATTAGCAAGAAGTGGGGGAGAGGACAGTCACTCATTCCCGACACCTCTACCTCCACATTCTGGGGAGCCCATTTTCCTAAAACTTGAAATTATCAAGAGCGTGTAACCCTTCCTAGCACAGGGCCTGCCTATTAATGCTTTTTAAAAACAAGTGGTTAAGCACAGTGGTTAAGAATCTGCCTGTCAATGCAGGGGACACAGGTTCGAGCCCTGGTCTGGGGGGATACCACATGCCGCAGAGTAACTAAGCCCGTGCGCCACAACTACTGAGCCTGCACTCTAGAGCCCGCGTGCCACAACTACTGAAGCCTGCATGCCTAGAGCCCATGCTCTGCAGCAAGAGAAGCCACTGCAATGAGAAGTCTGCGCACCACAACGAAGAGTAGCCCCCACTCAACACAACTAGAGAAAGCACCCACGCAGCAACAAAGACACAACACAGCCAAATAAATAAGTTAATTTAAAAAAAAGAACAAGTGAAGAGCTTTGTAAAAATATAATACCTCGATACCCTGAGAAAACCATAATTCATAAAGAGTCATGTACCACAATGTTCACTGCAGCTCTATTTACAATAGCCAGGACATGGAAGCAATCTAAGTGTCCATCGACAGATGAATGGATAAAGAAGATGTGGCACATATATACAATGCAATATTACTCAGCGATAAAAAGAAACGAAATTGAGTTATTTGTAGTGAGGTGGCTGGACCTAGAGTCTGTCATACAGAGTGAAGTCAGAAAGAGAAAAACAAATACCATAGGCTAATACATATATATGGAATCTAAAAAAAGATGGTTCTGATGAACCTAGGAGCAGGACAGGAATAAAGATGCAGATGTAGAAAATGGACTTGAGGACACAGGTGGGGAGGGGAAGCTGGGATGAAGTGAGAGAGTAGCATTGACATACACACTACCAAATATAAAATAGATAGCTAGTGGGAAGCAGCTGCATGGCACAGGGAGATCAGCTTGGTGCTTTGTGACCACTTAGAGGGGTGGGATAGGGATAATGGGAAGGAGGCTCAAAAGGGAGGGGATATGAGGATTATGTATATGTATAGCTGATTCACTTTGTTATACAGCAGATACTAACACACCATTGTAAAGCAATTATACTCCAATAAAGATGTTAAAAAAATTTTTTAAGTACACACACACACACATATATATATATATGAATGTGCATATATAAAAAAAAGAAAAAAAAAGAAGGTAAATGCCTAATGAGCAGAGGGGCAAAATAAAATGCTGCTGAATTAAGAAAGAAAAAAAAATAAAACATACACAAAACGAGAAATTCTAAAAGAATGAAACTAACTTGGAATAAATAATATTTAATGTCTTGCTAAAATATATATATATATATATATATATAATGCCTCGTATTTCTCCACTGATTTGTTGTTTTTGTTCCTCTAAATTATGCTCACTACAAACAGATCAATAATCAGATCCTATTTTAAAACTACACTAAACAGTGCAACAAGTAAAGTTTACTTAGTAGCCTGTATCTCAGAACAGGGATGGAAAACAGATTTCTTTCTGTATGCAAACTCTCACCAATTGGTGGAGGTTGCTTGTGCCTGGCAAAATCGTTTTGCCATTCATTAACACCTTCCATGGCTGGTGAGAACTATGCTTGACATTCCTATTCTAAAATAATAATCAGACTTTGAAAGGATGCATGGTAATCAACAACATTACACTCATTTTCAAAGGGTACAGTTAACATGGAGATAGTGAGGATTATGATGTCTGTGTCCCATAATAGAGAAGGCTGTAACTGCTATTACTGAGGTACTTGGGCTATTTAGTACCTAGTAACATATCAAAAACAGCTGTGATTCTGTTTTCAATCCTTCATTGTCATTTTGAGAAAAACAAAAAAGCAGAAAGACAAACAGTGCTCCATTAGTCCCCTTCCTCAATCCCATTTCCAAAAGGCGTTAGAGATGGGGAGACAGAGAGAGAGAGAGAGAGACAGAGAGAGAGACAGAGAGAGACAGAGACAGAGAGACAGAGACAGAGAGACAGGGAGAGAGACAGAGAGAGAGAGAGAGAGAGAGAGACAGAGACAGAGAGACAGGGAGAGAGAGAAATAACCTGCTGTTTCAAATCATCAGGAAATCCAAGACAGCTGTGCTTCCTCCAGGCAGACTGTAGTTAAAATGCGTAACTATTATTTTAGAAGTTCCTGGATGGCAAAGAAGGAACGAACTTTTGTCCACCCTTTCCCAGAAGACAGAACAGCAGAGACTGTAAATGAATACCCTCCAGACAGAACAATGGGTACACGATGACAACACTATTACAGAAGGGTCTCCAACACTACATGGAGACCACAATGTCTTACACCAAGCTTTCTGAAGCACATGGCTACTCTTAAAAATAGCAACCCGGAAGGGAATAAATCATGTGGAGATTTTTTTAAATGTTATATTTCCTTTTCCAGTGGAATTGGGTGAGGTGGAGAACAGTGATGGGGAGAAAGATAAAAAAGAGAACAGAAATAACAGAGAAACTCAACTCATTCTTCCATGGAGCACTGGTATACAAAAGCAACATAGAAAAGGTTAAGATTTATCTCCATAAATCTAAAATATCACGAGAAAAGAAAGCTGAGCATCTACTCAAGTATGCTTAAAATGTTGTAGGAGCACGAACACATAATTCACTAAGTCAAAGGGAAACTTAAAAGAACAGACACTTGTTTTTCTCTGAGTAATGCCTGGATGAAGAAACAAAAAAAGGTACCAAAAATAGTTCGCAATCAACTTTAACATGCAAAATGAAGATTTTTCCTAGAGTACTTCTTTAACCTGCATATTTATATTTGACAGGTTTAACACCATCACTTAGTGATTACAGAAAATATCTTGGCTTTGACTGTTATAGAGCCTGCTGTTCACCGAAATGTTTAGGGTTGGCAAGCTGAAGTAGCTCAGATAAATTCTTCAGAGAAAATTGCACCCTGTTATAACTGCTTAGCATGGGTTTCCTCAAATACAGTACCACAGCCACAAAGGCCAAAGGGATAAAGAATGAGCTCCATCTGAGCCCACCCACCAGGAGGCCAGCACGAGCTACCTAAATTCTAGCCACCCTAGACCATCATTCCACTGGTCTATCGGCAATTATCTCAACCTTTTGGATATTTATATCCTTTTGTCAATGATAAGTAGAATTATTAACTACTAAGCCCAGTTCTAAATTGTTTGAATGTTCTATTACTTCTTTCAAGGCAAAGTTAAACTTTATTCTTGTTCATTTTTTTCTTTTTAGTTTTTTCTTTCTTTCCTCCTCTTTTTTTTTTTTTCTTTTTAGTTTTGAGCCCCTTATCATACAGCTCAGATCCTCTACCATAGAAGGAACAGGGTGGGGGTGAGGAGGTAAGGGATTAACATTTAAACCATGTGTAAGATACTGGTAAGTGTTTAAATATGTTTTTACTTATTTTTCATAACCATAAGTAGATATTATCCCCATTTTCCCCATGAGGGAACTAAGAGTCAGAGAAGCTAAGTCATGGTGACCCCAAGTCACCCAGTTAGTATGTGGTAGAGCTGGTCCTGGAACTTGGGCCTCCCTGAGTCCAAAGTTCTGCCCTTTTTACTGTCCCTTGTTGGCTACCTATTTGCTGCAATTATTAGTTGCAGAAGTTAGAGGAGGACTTTAGGATAGGTTCACAGTCCTTGTGATTCAGTTCTTGAGAGTGTGGCTTCATTATTTTATTTGAATTGCATTCCCAGGGCATCACATGCCTATATTCAAACATAAATATAAAAGTGCATTATTACCTTTAATTAGTATATTTTTCATTAATGCAAATAATTAAAGGTGGCCTTTATCTGGAATATCTTTCCCCAACTGGCCTACAATTTTATATGTAAGGTTTTCCCTCCCCTCAAATATCACCCACTAAATTTCCCAAAGTTATGGATGAGACTATATATTTAATTTTCTTTGTATATGCCATAGCTCTTATGTATATTGCTATGCACTCCAGAAATCTATGTATTTTTATGAATAAATATTTTCATTTATAAAAGAAGAACATGAGTCAGGAAAAGTTAATATTTTCTTACTACTACATCATCAATGCAGGAGAAGGTTACTTCTGTGTGAAGTGAAGATTAAATACAGTTGTAAAAGTATTTCCTATCTCTAAAGTTTCTATCATCTGTCACTTATTCAAACACTATTTAAGCCTCTAGCCTATTTCTTCTTATTGCTCCAGGGTGCCTACTACATAATAGTTGGTCTGTAAATATTTGCTGAATTAACTACAACAATTTTAATATAATGAAATAACCTGAAATTATTTGTAATGGAACTTTGCTTTTGACTAATACTTCTTCTTATCAGTAAAAATACATTAAAATATGCCATGGATATCAAACATTACATCAAATACCATGTGCGAGTCCTAAGGCTCTCTGAACCACTTCCTTAAATGATGTAATATCTTTCTCCCAACAACTGGACTGTGTGTCACACTTGTATGCCTTAGAGAGATACTGGAACGCCTGAGGAAAGAAAAAGAACAACTTTCAGAATAACAAGTAGAATTCACATTTCAAACTCAGCTTCCTGGAAGTCATATGGAACTAATTCCAACCAAAAAACCAGTCTCTGTTGTTATGTAGCACAGTTTCTATGATTCTCATCAAAGAAGGGGCATAGATGCACATCCAACAGCAATGAGCAATTAAAAGAAATCAACTGGATGTGTCTGGATAGAGACACTTCCCTCCAAACCGAAAAATAAAAACGCTTGGTTTGGAAATCTATAAGAAGTATACACATTTCCCTAGCATTTGTAGCCATCAGCTTAAGAGACCAGTTTAGAGAATGAGGTGTGAACTTGGTGAAAACTACTGAATTACTGGTAGGTGTGTAAACTCACAGGTGTTTAAAACACTCCCTTTCACAACCCCACCCTTGTGGATTCTTGAGGGAGAAGTCACAGATCAGAGAATTCAGAGTACCCTTAATTCTGCACATAAAGAGAGGACATAATTCAAGACAAAATGGAAGGACGGAAAGCAGGAGTGTGTGCATGCCTGCGTGTGAGTATGTGTTCTCTGGGCTGACAGGGCTTTGGTGGAAGCCAGCTGGGTGGACTGAGGGAGGAGAGAATGGCTAAGAATCCCACAGATTAGCTGTTCTGTGGCGAATTCCAAACTTACACAAGAAGTACATTTGATCTGCTGTGGATGTTTTGAAAAGAGCACAAAATATTTAGTATTCCAACCTTGGAAACTCTGGAGGTGCATCTACATTCTAAGATAAGAAGCTAAAGGCATAACTTGAATCTATCTGGTGTTCTACTGCACTGTGAGAAAGGGGCAGGGTAACCTTTGTGAAATATTTTATGTTTAGACTTTAAAAGCTCCTCTCTGATATTCTTATCTAGCCCCTTTTTCTTTCTCCTTTTCATAGTCTCCATCTCGGATTTAAACACTCCTTTGTCCTTGTACCGTCTACCTTAGTCTTCAGCAAGGAGCCTGCAGAAAGGGGTGTGGAGTAAATAACAAGAACCAGCTGTTCGCTGCAGCTCTGGAGGGAGAGCAGGTTAAGACAGACCCTTTTGCAGGAAACAGAGAACAATTATTTAAGAAAAATTCATGGAAAGAAAAAAGATGAATACCTACACATCTTAACCTGTCCACAATTCAGGGTGCTTACGTTAAGGACTCTGAATCACACCTGAAAACTTGAGCATATTAATCTTACCTTTCAAATTATCACAGTCTTCCTCCAACCATCAAAAAAGCAGATCCACTACACCTATGTTCAAACAGAAGGCAAGAGCCCCGGAGGAATGAGGCAGGACTCACCTTTTCATTTTCATCAGGCTTGTCACTCTGCCCGTTGCCATACACTCGGGCATACAGCCTCCAGATTTCTCCGTCATTCGTCACTCTTGAAGTTACTCTGCCAAACAGCTCCTGCAGCTTTCCTCTGAGGCCAGGTGCAACATCTCCACTACGATCAGCCATGCCATCCATCACTGCCCTGACCAGAATTGTAAGGACCTTAAAAGATGCATAGGAGAAACTGGGAAGCTAGAAACAACCAAACAATAGCTAAAAACAAAGAGCTACCCTCACCATCAACGATGATGACAGTGAAAAACCTTGTCAGGCCTGTAAGAATATCACCTGTCACTTTTGAAAAATAAAATACAAGACGAGCCATCCCGAACCACTGTCTGGAATCGCAGGCCGACTACCTCTCCCAGTGTCCCTTTTCAGGCTCCTTGGAGGGCTCTGCTTCCACAGGGCCCTATGCTCTGTGCACCTCTCTTCGCACTCTGAGGGCTCTCTCTGAATGATCTGATCCACACCTGTAGCTGCAAATACGCTATGACCAAGTCTACCCGATACCGTCAGCACAGCTCCAGCCCGACTCCTCTCTGGAGCCCCAGGACTGTGCACCTCTGTATCTACCAGCCATGTCCCATCAACATCTCATGCTCCATCGATCCCAAAGGGAAACCTAGATCCCAGATCCCTCTTCCTCCTGCAGTCTCAGAGCCAGTGACCTGAGCGCCAACCTAGAGTCTCTTCTCTCCCGGCTGAGCCACATGTAACCAATTTGATTCAACATTCCTAATGAGTCCTAAATCCAGCTTCTCCTCCTTTAGGTTGGGCCGCACTATTCCCACCTGGACTGCAGTGATAACACTCTAATTCTGCTAAAAGAGGTCCTGGCCCTTCCTAATTGTTGCATAATAAACTGCTAGTGCATTTGCCTTAGGTATGCAGGGTACCCACAAAGTAGCTCTTGACCTTCCAACTACCCCAGGTCGGCTCACCATTTGCAATTTTGTGGCCATCTCATTTTCATTAGTCAGATGCTTTGAATGCTGATAGATGAATTAAGGTGAGCCCCACCGTGGGTTACACTGTTATGACAAGCTACATCTGTCATATCTATATTAGGCTGTGTATCTCAAGGCTTCCTGGAAGCATAGAAAGTGCATCCTCCATCATCCACTCTTGTGACAGGAGACCAGCAAAGACACGTAGACCCACCTAAAGAACCAGCTCGAGGAGAGTGCCCTCAGACCTTGCTGCTACTCAGTGCAGCCCTTGGACCGACAGCATTGGCATCACCCAGGAGCTCGCTGTAAATGAGGAATCCTGGATGGAGATGCCGCTCCATCTCAACTGAGATTCTGCATTTCTAATGAGCTCCCAGGTGATTCTGATGTTGATGGTCCACAGATCACACTTTGAGTGGCAAGGTTCCAAGAGACAGGGTGCCACATCTTTATTCTTCCTCTGAACTTCAGAGAGAGGACCACATTTCCTCACCTTGTGTCCCCAGTATCTAACATCATGTCTGGCACACAGCTCTGATGCAATAAATACTTATGCCTGAAAGAAAGACTGAATGAACACACCTCTTTCAGAAAGCTTTGCTAAGAGAAATGCAACCAGTGTGACATCTTGCTCTATCTCCCCATAGAGCATTCTGATCTAGGCATGAGATGCATCCAAGGAATCAAGGCTCTTCTGGCCCATGAACACTGTTAGGAATGTGAGCTCAGACTTATGGTCCTAATTATATACAGGGATAAAAGTGGACAGGAGAACACTCACTCAGTTGTGCTTTTTTCTTTTTTGATGGACAAGGTAAATTATCTCTGCCTATAAATTCACATTACAATCCAAAATGTACAGTTTTAAATCTGAAAGTAATGAAATAGATATTACAATTCCATTCATAGTTTTAAATATGAAAGTCACAATGCAGAAGAAATGGTATGAATGTGCACTACCTGTTTCGAGTAATCATTCTGTAAACGTTTCAAGGATTAACATACTTCGAAAGAGATGGTCTATTGAAATAGTTAATAACATGGACAAATGAGGCATACTAAATTAGTAAAATTCTTTGTTTTTTCTGGGATATCACAGTTGGCCCAACATCCTATCCCCTCATTTTAGCCACGATGAGTAGCCAAGGGGGAAGAAAAATCTTTTGGCCTTCTTGCCAATAAAAATGGAGAGCTGCAGTACTGGTGTTTGAGAGGGGGAAAGTTGGTGAAGCGGGGTGTGTGTGTGTATTTGCGGGTGCATAGAGGGAACTGCAAAAGGGTAAGGAGGTAGATAGAATGCCTCTGTTTTGGGGTTAGGGGGCAGATACCAAACACCTCTACCCAATTCATATGCAGATACCATAAGTAGAGAGACCCTGAATATAAGTGGAGGCAATAACAAATTTGTTTTTATACTCTCTATTTGATGTACAATGGTTAAATAGCTGGATCTGGGCCTTAGAAGAGAGTTCTATATGGAAGAATACATAATAGAAGTCATTCATGGCCATGGCAGATATTGCCTAGAGAGACTGTGTTGGGTAAGCATCAGACCAAGGATAGAGTCTTAAGGAACACAACATTTAAAAGGAGGGTAGATGAACAGAAGTCTATGCACAAAGAAAAGGTGGCAGAAAGCGATGTCATGGAAACCAGGGAAGGAGAAAGTAACAAGGAGAGTACATCTACAGAAGATCAGAACTGGAAGATTCTGCTGGATTTGGCAGGTACACGGGTTAGTGACTGTATCCAGAGCTAAAGCCAGAAAAAGGAGGGCATGAGAGATCATGATTTTAGACAAGAGGCTCACAAAGAGAATCACATGAAAACCAAGACAAGTATTAACATCATAAAAAACAAAAAGCAAAAAATACCCCCCAATCATAGTATCCTATAGTACCTATTTTAAATATAATTTGCATAGGGATATAATAGTAATAGAAAATATTCATATAACCAAAATTTTTAATATAAATATATTGGGAAAATAAGAAAGGGAAGTAGTGGAAATGCTAATATAAGAGAATTAAGTCCTTATTTACTATAATAGGAAGTCAACTGATAATACCTAAAATTTGGTTAATAAAAAATAGGCGGGGGGAGCAGTGGAGCAGGAAATTGCTGTATTTTGTCATAAGCCTTATACTACAACTTAACTTGTAAAAACTATAAGTTGTGTTATTTTAATAACACAAAAATTTAATTTAAAAATAGAGAAAAAGAATACATACAAAGATTGGCAAAGAGGAAACAAAAAATGACAGCACACATGAATATTCATTTATAAACTTTAAAATTATGTCTTTCGTGTGTGTGGGCGGAGGGGGGAGGGGCAAAGACTATAAGGGGACCGTGAGGACTTTGGGATGCTGGTGATGTTCTGACTCACACTCCTCCGGGAAGGGCGTGGGCCGGTGGGGGGGGGTGGGGGGGGGCCCGAATGGTTTACACAGGTGTGTTGCCCTTCGTGAAAATTCATGTTTACTTATGACCTGTGTACTTTTCTATATTTTCACTCTATTTTAATAAAAGTTAATTAAAAATGTATTTCCTGGAATTAAGAAAGCCCCATAAACTGAAGGAAAAAAATAAGAGTTATTAAAATACATTAAAAAATGGAGCTAATATATAATCTTCAAAACTGGGTTTAGAGTGATAAAATTTTTTTTAAAACTATTAATGTGGGCCTCCCTGGTGGCGCAGTGGTTGAGAGTCCGCCTGCCGATGCAGGGGATACGGGTTCGTGCCCCGGTCTGGGAGGATCCCATATGCCGTGGAGCGGCTGGGCCCGTGAGCCATGGCTGCTGGGCCTGCGCATCCGGAGCCTGTGCTCCGCAACGGGAGAGGCCACAACAGTGAGAGGCCCGCATACCGCCAAAAAGAAAAAAAAAAAAAAAAACAACTATTAATGTTATAATTTACTGGTTAATATCACCATTTCCCTCCCTCTAACTGGTGAGAAAAATCACACTCTTGTTATCCAGACTGACTACCAAAGTAGTAACTTTTAACATATATTTAACCCTTCTTTAGTAAACAGATATTTTTCACTTAAAAAAAGCAAAGGGTGTTGTAGTAGGATTTCTTTGATAAAATGAATCACCAAGAATTATGATTTTCTCCTGGGCAGTCTACAAAGTTTACCTGCATTATAGTCCTTTGCACCATCAAAGGCGAAAAAGATTCTTTTTTTTTACCAGGTAAATGTTTTTATCTACTGTAAACTGGGTAAAAATATGATTACTGAACCCATCAGTAACTAGTTAAAACTATAAATTATTAAGTATGTAATAAGAGGCTGAAGGGTAGAGTACTAAAGTTTAAGAATTTAGAGGTAAACGATTCTTGGTGAAACAGGATCCAAGATATGGCCACTTGGATGGGTTGTTCCTATGAAATAAGATGAAGGCAAAGAAGTTTAAGTCCAAAGTATTCGATGTGCCATCTACCTAAAACCAAGTGTTCAAGAACAGTAGATCTAGAGTGGAGAGGAAGATATACATAGTCGGTTGCTGAAGTCCACCATGAATATGGGGGAATGGCTAGGAAGGTGGTAAACAGCAGTAACGAGGACACGTCTTCTGTCTGCAACATCACAGAACTGTTGTATCAAGGAGTCAATATACAGGTAAAGAGCTTCAAAAACTGTAAAGCAATATAAACCTATAAACTATCATGATTATCACTGACCCTCAACTTCCTTACTCTGTCAAAAGGGGACAGCAAAGCCCTTATCGTCGCCCACTCATTATGTGCCCCTATACTTACTTGGATTAAAATGGAGCTAAAGAAGAACAAACTCTACCACCATGGTATCAGCCCTCAATACCTCCCACTACCCCTGCTGTGAGCACTCACCATGTGCTAAGCCCCATTCTAAGTACGTGACCAACATGATTTCATTTAGTTCTCACTGTAACCCTAGGAAGCAGGGACTTTATTATCTCCACTTTACAAAGAAATTGAAGCATGAGAGGTAAAATGAACTTCTCAAGGGCACAGAGCAAGTGAATGGTGGAGGTGGGTCTTGAACACAAGTGATACTGGCCTCCTGAGTTTTGATGAGGATGAAGAGAAGACGACGATGATAGCAGGTAATATTCACATATATACACCTTCCTAGGAGCCAGGTTGTCTATGAACACAATCTTCCTAACAACCCTAGGGGGAAGGTGCTCTTGTTATTTGCATTCTGCAGATGAAGAAACTGGAGCACAGAGAAGTTAAGTAACTTGTCCAAGGTCACACACCTAGGGAAGGCAGAGGTGGATTTGAACCTGCAGCTCGCATCCTGGCTCTTGCTCTCAAGCATTTGCTGTATTAAATGATAAAGCACAGCTCCTTACTCCTCTGTTGTTCCTTCCTTTCTAATAATAAGTTCTTTTCATTGGAAAGATTTGCTCTTTTATGAAATACGTATGCCAATAACTTTGATCAGTTCATTATCGTTTTTTTGCCAAATCTTGAATCAACCCAAACCAGACAAGTTTTTGTAGTTCTTTCTTTTTTAACTTAAAAATTTCCCCAAGACATTGGAGCTAATAAAAAATAAAAAGAGAAAATAAAATTCACAAACACAAGCACTACTAACATTGTCATTAATTTCTAATTTCTTTACTGTATGTAAATTTTTAAATATAATACTATGTGAACTGTTTTATCTTCCTTTTTCACTTAACATTATGTCATAGAATTTTTTGATGTTTTCATATATTCTTTAGATAGATCACTTTAACAGATTCAAAGCCTCCCACTGGGTTGACAGAGCACAGTCTATTTAACAATTCCCCTGCAGTTAGATAGTTAGGCTGTTTCCATGTACTGCCATTGTCCTTATCATTATAAAGAACACTTCACTGCAGATTTTTGTGCCTAAAGATTTTTTTCATACTGAAGCTTCTTTAGGTTAGAATTCCAGTAACAGAATTATGGAATCAAGGGAATAAACATTTTAAGACTCTAGAGATAAGCTGAATACTTTCAAAAAGGGCTAAATCAAATTAGATGTCCATCTGTAGTATATGAAAATGTGTCATTTCACTGCATATTACCAGCACTGTGTGTGTGTGTGTCTGTGTATGTGTGTGTGTAGGTGTTTTAATCTTTGATATTTTGTTCCACTAAAAATATACACAGCTATTATTCTGAATTTTACTTTTATTATTAATGAATTTAAAACTCTTTCCAAATGTCTGTTGAGTATATTTCATTTTTAAGATATTTAAATTTTTTCTTAATTTGTATGGAACTCATTATTTTCCAATGTGAAAACGGTTTTATTGTTCATCTTCATATGGAGATTACATAGCCTACAAGCTGATGCACTAACACGTTGCTAGCCTCTTTTTCTGAACCCCAATTCTGTACACTGCTTAAAAAAAAGAGAAAGTTGATGAATCTGAGAAAGTAACAGCAAACACATGGGAAACCCTGGAGAGACAGAGACTGGCTGGGTCCTGGTTTGGTGGAGAAGAGCAGCCCAGGATGGAAACGTACAAAGTACCAAGGTTCACAGATGGGCTGAGAAAAGCTGTTTAGTTGTGCTTTGTTTTTCTTCCACACACTACTCTATACACCACTTGCCATCAACGTGGAGAGACTGAAACACAGCAGTGCCAGCCCAGTGCAAGCCAGGGACCAGGCAGGTACCGTCTGGGGGCAGAGGGCCTGGCCAGCCCCCTACCTGCTGAGGTTGGATGACTACTCAGGAAGATGGGATTGGAAGAAAGCAGTGCCTGGCAGAGATAAGAAAGGTTTCCTGAGGAGCCAGGCCACTTGGCGGTGGTGGTGGTGGTGGTGGTGGTGGTGGGAGGAGGCAGTGGCAAGGTGTTTCCAAAAGGTGAGCTCCCCTTGTGGCCCAAACTCACCAGGAGGGGCACAGTTGGTCCTGGGCTTGCTTTAGACCCTCTCACCAAGTACGCATTACCAGTCAAGGAGCCAATATCCCCGGGGAAGTATGAGCCAATAGGGACAAAATTAAGACATCTGAAAAGTGCAACCATAATGAAAGAAACAAATTGAACAGCCTATGTGAAAAAGAATTAAAGAGACATGTGGAGGAAAACTTGATTTCATAATACATATCCTCAGGAAGATGAGCGGGAAAAACAAAGGGAATGGTGAGATCCCCCGGGTAGCAGTATAAACGGGGAAGAAAAATAGCGTGAGGACTGAGCCTGGAATTGCTCTCACAGGGAAGGAAAGGTGAGAACGATTCTGCAAAGGAGATGAGGAAGCTGCATCTGGTAGCGTAAGAGTTGTGAAATTCTGGAAGCCAGCTGAAGAAAGCACTTGAAGGAAGAGAGATCAACTGCGTTAAGTGTAACAGATAGGCTGAGAAACCTGAGGGCTGACAGCTGTCCCCTGGATGTGGCAATATAGACCCTGACAACAGCACGCTCAGTAGGCTTGCGGAGATGAGCCTAGAGGGCGTGGGCTCCAAAGAGGACAGGAAGAGGGGAAGTGGAGACTGTGCAGCAAGATGCTTCTCCCAAAGAGTCAGCCCTGAAGAGCAGCAGAGAAATGGGGTGGGGACTGGGCTGGGGGTGGGGGGAGTGCACATAAATTACTTGTGCACAGTTTGTAAAGCTTGAGAACTTTCAAAAAACAAGAGCAATGATAAATGCATTTGTAATATAACACAGCTATACAGGTAAACTAACCCATGGTGATTATAAGGGAAGGTCCACTTGCCTTTTTATTGGAAAACTAATCCTAATACTCTACTCCAAAGATATTCTTTATTTCATCTGTTGTTTTCTTCTTGGGGTTCTGGACACCCTTGGGGATCTAATTGAGAGTTTTGAACCCTCTACCCAGAATAGGTACATAGCCACGTACACAAATTTTTTTCATGATATTTCAGGTAATCTCATAGTCTTCTGAAGCCTAAAAATAGATCCTTCTTAGAAATTCTAATTTGTCCACCATGGCATGGGACTCCGGTCTTCTCTCTCAATACTACATACGACTAAGCATATGACTAAGTAAGTGTATCTCTTTGAAAAGCTTTTATTAGTTTTCTATCAACTCCTTCCCTATTCTTATTATCCCTTCTGTCCCTTCCAGATGTTCAAATCTCTGGTATTGTTTTAGGCAAGACCTTCATGTGATCAGTTGAGGTCTCTCTGGCCTTCTCTCGGGGGCACCTCTGTGCATGTTGCCTCTCCTTCTACCAAAGCTACCAATGAGGTGTGTGTTGGACACACTCTCTTACCTTTACCAACCTCACTATTCTCAAAGCCACCGCTTTCTCCCTGAAAAGGAGCATGAAAGTTGTGGTGGGATGAATAGTGTCCCCCCTCCCAAATTCATGTTGAAACAGAACCTCAGAATGTGATCTCATTTGGAAATAGGGTCTTTGTAGAAATAATTAGTTAGGCTTAAGTCATATTAGATTAGTGTGGGCCCTAAATCCAATGACTAACGTTCTTCTAAGAAAAGGAGCCGACAAACAGAAACATGGGGGAAGGAGGTAAAGTAGGTGAAGAGGGAGGCACAGGTTAGAATTATGCATCCACAAGCCAAGGAATGCCAGGAACCAGAAGCTGGAAGAGGCAAGGAAAGATTCTTCACCGAGCCTTTAGAGGGAGCATGGCCCCGCCAACACCTTGATTTCAGACTTCTAGCCTCCATTACTGAAGAGAATCAATTTCTGTTGTTTGAAGACACCAAGCTTGTAGTAATTTGGTAGAGAAGCCCCAGGTAACAAATCCAGCAGTCTTATGTAGAAAGACTAAGGCAACATGGAGAACAGTACGACGAACACTTCCCAGGGCATTTAACTGGCTTCTACTAACCCTCTTCCAGTTTCAGTTCAGGAACCACTAAATGAGGCTGTCATGTCTCAGCCTGTCCCTCATCAGGACAGTGACGTTCAGCCCTCTGGTCAGAAGTCATCCTTTCCTCATGTGTAGAAATTTTCAATTCAAATCTCTCCATATTTTCTTTAGCAGAGTTTGGCTTTTGTGTCATTATTAAAAATGTTTTCTCCACCCCCAAGCTTATAAAAATATTTACCATACTTTCTTTTAAGTGCTTTCATGGTTTTACTTTTTCAATAATAGTGATGATGACGATGACGATGCTGACGGCAGCTATACTCACAGCACTCGTATGTGCCAGGCACTATTCTCTGCCCTTTACATATATGAACTTACTTACTCTTCACAACAATCCTGTGAGGTACTAATATCATCCCTGTTCTACGAAACTGAAGAACAAAGTGGTCAGTAATTTGCTCAGGTCATACAGCTAGTGACTGGCAGAGGTAGTAAGCAAAGGCTGTCTAACCCCAGGATCTATGCTCTTACCTACAACATGATCCTGCTTCTCAAGCCATTTCAATTTAAATATTTATCCAGGGAATTCCCTGGCGGTCCAGTGGTTAAGACTCTGTGCTTCCACTGCAGGGGACACAGGTTCAATCCCTGGTCGGGGAACTAAAGATCCCCCACGCCAGGTGGCATGGCCAAAAAAATAAATAAATGAATAAATAAATATCTTAACCATTTGAATTTATTTTGGTTTAAGGAGTGAAACAGAGACTTCATTTTGGGTCCCAAATGCTTGGCCAACTATTTCAATACATATTGAATATTTTATTTTATCCCACAGATTTAAAATGCCATCCTTAACATGAACTAAATTCTCATACTTGAGTCTGTTTCTGAATCCTCTCTCCTGTCCCATTTCATTCCTGTAGCAGATGTTAACTCTTAATATAATAAGGATATTATTAGCTTTTTATCTTTTCTATTTGTTACAAATATTTCATCACATACTTTTTCCATGAAGTCATAAAAATTCCTTCAAGTTTTTTTTTTTCTTGCTTCAAAGTTCAGGAAATATGGTAAAAACCCACTTGTACTGCTAATTTTTCTAGGAGATGAAAAAATATTTAGCATATATTTAGCCCATTTGGAATTCATTTGGTGTATCATAAAATAATCTAAGTATATTTTTTGAGCCTGGATGTTTAGAGGGATTTCATTTTAATCAGTATAAACATCCCTGCAGTCCCTCACTTCCTAACTAAACCAATGACACACCACCAACTTCATGTAATGACTTCTAAATCTCTAACCCACATCTCTAATCATTTCAGTGATAGAGCACTTTTGTTTCATTCTCTTTCCTCAGCCTATTTCTCACTTCCATCATGGTCCACGGACTGCATCAAGCAGAGTGTGACTGTGGGGGACCACCACTAGCCCCTGAAGAGAGCTGACTTTTTCTCACATGGAGGAGCAGCGATTCTAATCTCCACAAAGAGAAAAGTGTAACTATCCTCTTCCCCAACACTAACCTTGAGGTCCTTGGCCAAGTCGCCCCCAAAATCTTGGCTGAAAGCACAAGGCGTTGGCCCTTTGAATCCTGGAGGTCTTCAAAGCAGGAAGGAATAGGATTGCCTCAGGTCCAGTTACTAACACTTCCAGGAGGGCTGGAGGCCAGGAATGAAGCCATTTCCCGCCTCCCTGGCTTGGCCAAGTCCCAGCTCCACTTGGAGCTCTCTAAAGAACCTGCTCTGTTTCCTGGTCTGATAACCCTGACCCTTGGCTTCCCCACACCTCGGTTATCAGAGAGACGTAGGCAGTTTAATATTGTCTTTTTCACTCCTTCAGCAAAAAAAGAAAAAATTTCTTCGCGTGTGGAAAAGGCATGCACAGGTTTTAGGTTAAATAGGCCAGACTTCAGACTTCACGCCTTGGCTTGACTGCTCGTTAGCTGTGAAAGATCAACTTTATTAGTTCATCTTGCTGAGCCTCAGATACTTCAGCAGTAAAAGAGAGATAGTAACCACTTCACAGAGACAGAATTTGTACACAATATATCCATTCCCTCTGCTCTTCTCTCTCAGGTAAGCCCAGCCACCACTTGCTCCAGGACTTCAATCTGGTTGGCAACCTGCCCCACTGCCCATCAACACCACCTCCCTCCTTCCCCGAATAGAAATCCACACAAAGAACAACATCCATAGGAAAGAATACATATTGTATGATGTTCAAGAGAAAGCAAAACTGAACTGTGGTGACAGAAATCAGATAGTAGTTGCCTGGTTGAGGGGAAAGGGTGGTGGTTCAGTTGACTGGAAAGGGGTATAATAGAACTTTCTCTGGTGATGAAAATGTTCCATATCTGTTTTGGGAAGTAGTTACATAAGAATACATAATGGTCAAAACACATCAAACTTACACTTAAGATCTGTGCGTTTTATTATATGTAAATTATACCCCAATTTGAAGAAAAAAAAACTTTGTTAGATATAGTTCAAATGCACATTAATATAATGGAGAAATGTGCCTTTTAACATAAATCTTCCCACAGACTTCAAGGCTTGATTCACACAAAAAACAGACATGCCTAAATGGGATTCCTATCTTTGGTTCCTACTAGATATATGACTGGTCAAGTTATATAACCTCTCTGGGTCTCATATTCATACATTGTAAAATGAGGACTATTTAGTACCCACCTCAAATACTGTATGCCCTATAAAAGATAATCCATGTTAAGTGCCAAGAACATAGTAAGCACTGGATATACGTTAATCCCCTTTCCTTCCTCTTCCATTTATAAACAGCAAATGGGGTGCAATAATGCAATACTTAAATTTTTCCCCAAATGACTGAAAGTTATCAAAGAAGAAGGAAGAAGAGGAGGAAGGGGAGGAGGAGGGGGGATGGGGGAAGAGCAGAAAAAGAAAAAAAGAAAAGGAAAAAGAAAAAAAATGAACACATCAACATTAGAAATTATCCCAAGGAAAGAAGCATGTATATACACAAGGGTTTGTCTACAAGGATATTCATGGCACTATTAACAATAGTAGAAAACTGGAAAATCAAACAGGGACTAATTACACAGAAATATGAAAATTAGTTTTATGATAGATTAATAAAAGTGTGTACAATCCAGACATGAATATAAATATCTATTATAGAACAGTGTTCTTGAGTTATACTAATCTGTGCATTAGTCAAAATTAGGACATAGAAAGAAAAGGCAGTAAATGATAAAGGTAGTATATTCACCCATTCTCTTATTACAAATAGTGAGAAAAACAATTTATAGTTAATTTATCATGTGTCTGTATTTAAATGAATATGAATTTACAACACACAATAAAAAAATTAAAATGTCAGTAATCACATCTATAAAGAAGTAGAAAAAGAATAGATAAAAAGAGAATTTTAAAGCAAACTGAAATAGAATGAGGTCAGGTAGTGTGAAACATAAGAATATCAGAGTTTTTTTGAAAGACACCTGTTGCCAAACTTGCAGAGTCAAATTAAGTAAAATTATTTTAGCCAAGATAAAAATATTCCAGACGATGTATCAACTGTCTCAGTCCACGCTGACTAGCAGTGAGAAAACATGATGGCGGACACAAGTATGCCACGAAGCTAAATATGACTGAGACCACGCTAGCCATCAAGACCTTCCTTCAGTGATGATTTAACCACTCTGGAGTGATTCTACCCACACCTGCCAGAGACCAAACACCTCCATCAGTATTCTGTGACACTTCTAGAGAAAGCTATTAACAGGGCCTAGTATAAACTGACAAATTATCTTACTGTGGCTATTTCTCCATCTGAATACCCGAAAGTTCTCTATTATAAGGTGCTAAAGATGATCATTTGACCCGAGCAAGTCACTAGTTATCTAGTTCTTACGTTCTGAGTAATATTTCCCCAAATCCAAATATAAAAATTAAGCTAACAGCCATAACATCTAACATCTTTATAGCACCTTATGTTTCTCTAGGTGCTCTGTTTATAAGCAGTATTTTGTCTAACAGGAATGATTCTTGGTGTTCCTGTGTGTGGCAGGGGTGCTGAGGGAAGAAGTCTTAAGAATATAGATGCCACCCTTGATTGTTTCTAAAAATACTGAACTTTTATAAAAACTAATTTCAAACTCATCAAAATATTACTGCTCAGATGAAATACTCTTGTACGAAAGGAGGTTTGATTCATATTCTGAATTTGAGGAACAAAAGAATTACAGGAAAAAAGAAATCAAAATATTAGCTGGCCATGAATTTAAACTGAATCCTAATAATTTTCTCTAGGTAGGAAACGACTCAATTTTCACTTAAGTTAAAAATGATATAAGTTAAATACTCTGCTAAAACAGGTAGAGGATTAGAAAATTTTCAATGGAAATTAGAACACAGTTTTGCTACGGGTGAAAATTCTTATGATTAGATTTGCCAGAAGGAGTTTAAAACTGTGAATATGATCACTAAAATATGTTTGGAAACTCTATTTAAGATAAAAATTAAATGAAAGCATCTAAATTTATGCTGGGAGCAGTTTTGGGGTTTTTTTAAACTTTTTTTCCTTTTCTGAAAAACACTCAAAATACATCTCTATGCATTCAGAACTTCGCAAAAGGAAAAAAAAAAGAATTTATTTCAAGTGAAAAATGGAATATACTACCAATGCAAATTATTTACATTCTCCCTGAGATTTTAGAACAGGCTTCACAAGGCTTTCTTAGTAAAGAAAGGTCTTTTAAAAAATTACAGTTGAGATAAACAAGAGACAAGCACTTTGCAATCTCTGCACCATCCTCAGTGGTTCAGCAACACACCGAGATCTGTTCAGAGCCTCATCAGTGCCCTTTGCCAAAGGGCTAAGTGCGGAAGAGAAAGAGCCATCACAATGGTGAACAGGACAAGTACTACATGGCCAGAGGACTGTGCAAACAGATTGGCTAGGGTTCCTATCCTCCCTAGGATGTAAAACTCTGCTATACTTCCATGCACGTTTTAAGTGATCTTCACTCTATAAAATTCAAGTCCCTTCTTTCTATAATGGATGGTCAATGTACAACAGTTAAAAAGGGGGGGGAAAAAAAAAAACAAGGAAAAGAAAAGTAATTGAAGGGGTCAACAATGCTCCTGTAAGTAGGTATATGGTTCTACTTGAAGCCACAGATCTTTAAGTGAACTGCCCAGAACCTGAGCTTTAAAGCAATTTAGCGAATTATATAGCTGGATTTGCAAAAACATGCAAACAGGTTGAGGGCTGGGGCTACGAAACCAGAAACCAGACAAGGTAAATTTTGGAACAGCTGTAGTATATCTATAATAAGCCATAAGAGTAGTGAGGTATTATCATATATTACATGTTATTTGTTTTTTCATAATTCCAAATTCACCACTTTAAATAATATATATGTTGATTATTGCAAATAAAGTATTAAATTTTCAAGCCCCTGGACTTTGTAACCTATAAGCTCCTATACACCCTATCTTTAAACATTCTCTTCAACCACAATAAAACCCACAATGTCTTTTATATTTAATACTACTGGATGTCAAACATAGGGGCTTCAAGTCTCCCATAGTTTCTGAAACGATATAGTATTTTTTGTACTGTTAAGAATCAACCAGTCCTGACTTCATCGCAAGATGAAGACCATCTCATTAAACAGTGCAAAGAAATGTTAGTCTTCATTTCTATATTGTTCAAACAATTTGAAAGTTGCAGTAAATGATTGTTCAATGAGTGGATAAATGAGTACGGGAGTTAATCCAGCTATTGCACTGAGATAACCAAAGTTATAAATAACACAAGCATCACTCTATTAAGTTTCTGCAAGCTGACTATACATATGTAAACCACAAATCAGATTTTCATAACTGAGTCACAGTACTATTCAGTCTATGATTACACAAACATATTTGACATTGGAATGTCAGAATTAATATGTAACTAAGAATATTCAACTCTACAAAAAAGCCCTCTTTTATATATTACTTGTGTTTAACAAAATTTTCCTGGGTAGAGTCAAGGAAACAATTTACATCATATAATGAAGTATTAATATCAAACACAAACTGAAATAACAAAATATGAATATCCTACCTGAGTATCTTTGTATTTGTCTCTTAAGTCCAAGAGCCGATGATAAGCTTTAATGGCTTCTGAAAATTCCCCAATGTCAGTGCTAGTGAGAATATAGTTTTCCCAGATCTGCCAGTGTTCATAGTTGCACTTGAGGGCTTCTTGTAAAGTTCTAAAAGCTTTCACTCTATTGAAGGTCAAGTTAAAAAAACAAAAACAAAAAAAACCCCAATAATGAATAACCATAGCTAAATAAACTATAGCTACATGTATAAAATACTAATGTGGACTTTCTGTCAGTCCTTAATCATTCATGTTAATAAACAGAATTAAGAGGTTCAAACAACCCGAAACCACCTCAAATTTCCCTAACAGGAAACGGCAAACAAAAACAAGTAGAAATGAAACAAGAATAGGGAGACATAAATAAAAACCAAGTAGAAATCTTGAAATTGCAAGAGACATTAAAACAAACAAACCGGGCTTCCCTGGTGGCGCAGTGGTTGGGAGTCCACCTGCCGATGCAGGGGACACGGGTTCGTGCCCCGGTCTAGGAAGATCCCACATGCCGCGGAGCGGCTAGGCCAGTGAGCCATGGCCGCTGAGCCTGAGTGTCCAGAGCCTGTGCTCCACAACGGGAGAGGCCACAACAGTGAGAGGCCTGCATACCGCAAAAAAAAACAAAAAAAACCCCAAAAACAACAAACAAACCAAAAAACCTCAACATGTGACAAAAACTGGATTACACACAGTCAAAAAGAGTACTGATGAATTGAAAGATAACAGTGAGGAATTCAGATTAAAAAATAAAAGAGTAATAAAGAGACAAAGGAAAGAATGAGAGGTAAGATTTAAGCATACATTCGATAGACATTCCAGAGTAAATAAATGCAGAAGATGGCAAGACACTACATTTGACAAGATAATAGCTGAGCATTTTCCAGAACTGAACAAAGATCTAAATTCTATGATCAAAAGTATATTTTGTGTACTGAGCATTATATTGGGTTGGCCGATAAATAAAGGTAAACCAACACCTAGACACTTTATGTGAAACTGCAGAACATGAAGATAATCCTAAAACCTATAAAAGAATGACAGAGGACAGCAGATATTTCATTAGCAGCAGAAGATGGTAGAAGGCAATAAAATACTTTAAAGTGCTAAGTAAAAATAACTGTCAGCCTAAAATTTTATAATCAATTAAACTTACCACTCAAGAATAAATGCAAAATAAAAAATTTTACATGTACAAAGACTATGGAAGTTTATCACCTAGTGACCCTAACTTAAAAGAACTATTAAACCATCTCCTCCTGCAAAAATAAAAGGGACTTCAAAGAGAAGAAAAGGGATACAAGAAATGATCAATGGTGAGAAAAGAAAATGAAGTATGTCAGTAAATTTAAATAATTATTGAGACCAAAAACAATTATGAGTTGTGTTTAAAAAAAAAGTAAAACTACAAGTATATAGACCATATTCTCTGCAACTAAATATAGAAATCAACAGTAAAGAGACAGTTAAAAAAATATATGCCTGCAAACTTAAAAATGCACTCCTAAAAAAAAGGAACCTACAGTGGGGGGAGGAGAGAGATTCATATTAGAAAGTACAAAATATTTAGAATTTAATGAAAGCATTATATACCACCATCTGCAAGATATATGTAAAGCAGTATTTAGAGAGAAATTTATATTTTTATATGTATTGATTATAATTATGAAAGATGGGAAATAAATGAGCTAAAACATCCAACTTAATTTTGTAAAAGAATACCAAATAATTCTAAGAAAGAAGAAAAGAAATTCTAAGAAAGAAGAAAATATGAAATAAAATATAAAGAAAGAATATAAATGATCAACAAAACCAAAAGCTGGCTTTTTGAAAAAGACTAATGGAACAGACTAACTAAATTCCATTTAGAATTTAGAAAAGTGGCATATATAAAATTAGTAATTTTTTAAAAAGTCACAAGAGAACATTATGAACAAATTACGCAAAATGAGCTAAAAAATAGAAAGCCAAATAAATCAATAAAAATTAAAACCAGACTAGGTGGTTTTACAGATAAGGTTTATCAAACCATCACAGAATCCTTGCCTTATCCAAGCTACTTCAGAAAATAGAAAAACACTATTAAAAACTTGATATTGGCAAGGAAATCACCAGAACTTCATGTCACCTATTCTAAGTGTTAAACATCTCAGCTCTCAAAAAGATTCTTAATACTTTACTCTACTGGCTGAACAACACTATAGCTCCCTTATAGATCATAAATGCTTTACTGGACAACTACAGTAACCTCGTTCAAAGGTATGCTATCAATCTCCCTCTCCAAGAGCCATTTTGAATTTGCTAACTTAAGACAACAAGGTCCACCTCCCTTTCCCTGCTGAGCCTCACAGGGTTTCACCAAGACCCCTCCTCTTTGCTGACTTCAAGGCAAATTTTAGAGAGGATGGTGGGGGGTCTTCTGGCTGACTCAGGCCCTTGTCCTGAGAGTCACCTCCTAAAGCACTTAAAAAGAAGTGTAACTTTTTAGTAACCTTCCCTGCTAGTCACTGAACACACAAATCATTTACTCATTCTCTAATATACCTATGGTACTGACCAAAATTTCTTTACAATTAAGTCCTTTTAGTCTTTTCATAACCACAATTCACTACACTTTAGTTTTTTATACCCTATATTAAACAATTTACTGAAAGTTGTCATGGAATGCACTGGTTCATTTATCCCTTGACTCACCCTCCTTTACAGTTAAAAATGTAAGCACCCTTGCTCTAATACTTCTTCAAATTCAGCCATAAATTGTTTCTATGTGATTTCTTTTCTTTCTCTACTCTACTCCCTATGCCCACCTCATATGTGATAGCAACTGCCTTCAAAGGCAGTGGACCGAGATTCCGCAGGTCTCCCATCTACATAGGGGGTGGGGGGTGAAGCTGTCCTACTGGAAAAGGACTCAACAAGCAGCAGTCCACAGCAGGAGGATTATCCTTTTTGTATGTCCTCCTATCCTCTAATCACAATTTTTTGGCCTCAAAATTTTTGCAATGAAATCCTTTTTTTTTTGGGAAGTATGACTTCCTTCTAAGGAGCTTCAATTCCGGATTCATTCCCACAGGACTGGTAGGGACATGATGCCTAGGGGAATCAGATGAAATGGGGGAAAGAGCACTTTAGTGAAGAACCTGGTGACAGCAGAGGGAGAGATGAGATAGTTTAAAGGGTCACTTTAAGGCAGGGATAGGATTCTTTTGAGAGGAGCATTAATAATTTGCCCCTGAAGTAACAATCTCCTGAGTCAAAAATGAGCTCTCTCTGGAGCAGCAGCAGCAAAGTAAGCAAAGAACAAAGAGGCAAGAAGAAAGGAGTGATTTAGGGCTTCCCTGGTGGCACAGTGGTTGAGAGTCCGCCTGCCGATGCAGGGGACACGGGTTCGTGCCCCGGTCCGGGAAGATCCCACATGCCGCAGAGCGGCTGGGCCCGTGAGCCATGGCAGCTGAGCCTGCGCATCTGGAGCCTGTGCTCCGCAACGGGAGAGGCCACAACAGTGAGAGGCCCGCGTACCGCAAGAAAAACAAAAAAAAAAAAAAAAAAAGAAAGGAGTGATTTACCTCTGACCTTACAACCCCACTTTGACACAAAAACCTATTCATGGAGCTGCAGGAAGACAAAAAAAGTGTCAAAAAGAAGCTGAGGAACAATGTGCAAGAACCATTAAGAGAGAAAGCAATTAGAATTCTTAGGATTAATGGGCTGGAGGACAACATAGAGTGTCAAGAGCCTCACGACATACAAAATTATCAGTATGACTAGAAAAACCCACTGAGATCATTCTACAACTATGACAGGGATTTCCCCTGCCCCTGCTTTAACCCAAAAGGGTCTCTAGTGAGTTTTAACACAATCAGTTGCAATCAAGAACATAATGTTATTTTCCAAAGAGAGCGGCAGAACAAACAGTACTTGATTTATGTAGACTGTCATCCAAGAGCAGCGGAAGCACTGCACGATTTCGACGTGATGTGGACTTAATGATATCTTCAGAAATACTCGTGAATCCACAAAGACAAATTAAATTTGAAAATAAGGCAAAATAAAAATGGGAATATATCTACGCTTTAATTCATTTGTTTAAAACGGGGGCAACAGCCATGCTTGCCTCTTGCCTTCCCTTCACCTTCTATAGCCAGTCAGTGAGCCCAGTTGGTTGTTCTCTTTATAAACTGGCATCCGCCCCTTCTTTTTCCAGTCTAGTTATTGCCTGCCTGGACTGTTACCACAGCTGTCTCCTAACTGGTTTCCCTGTCCCCAGTTCCCTCTCTATTCTGTCTCACACATTGTCACCAGATAAATCTTCCTAAAAAACGTCTTTCTTCGTGAAATTACCCCACTGAAATCTCTGGCTTCCTACTGCCAACAGGATAGTCTCAACTAGTCAGCCAGATGATCAGAACACGCTGCCATGTGACCCCAACTGACCTTTCCAACCTCATCTCCCACTATAGATCTCACTAGTCTCGAGCTGGACTATTTTACTTCCTATATCCTAAAGTGTGGCATTCATGCCTGTCACTCTGCATTTCGTCACACAGATTCAGAACGCTAGGTACACAAATTAATGACCATTTATTTCCAAATCCTGAAAGGCTTCCCTCTCTCCCCTCTACCAATTCTTCAAATTTTAGCTTGAATCCAACATTCTCTCAGAAGCATTTCTGAACCAGCATCACACACCTTCTCTCCTCTGAGATCCTCACAGGACTACATGAGCGGCAGAGAATATAACTGTTCTACAAATATCACCTACCATTATTATAGCCCTCTTTGTACTTCTCACTTGAGATTTACCACATACAACTTATATTACTAATCAATTTTTAAAATAATATGACATAATATTTTATTTTTTAAACCCACACTCCCTGAAGACATTGGTTCATACTTATATGTCTCAATAATGTCCAGTACACAGCAAGCAATCATTAAGAATCTATCAGTTGAGCTGACTGACTAAAAGCATGCTTGCTTTTACCATGCAATGAAATTTAGGATACAAAACTTCGGTATCAAATAAAGAGGTCAAAAAATATTTCTTAAAAAAAAAATATATATATATATATATATTTCTTATTTTATTACATACTAAATGTTTTCAAGAAATAAACTACACCTGGAATGCAAATGGTGATATTAAGTCATTCTAACTCAAAGATATGGGTAGGCAAGGGGAAAAAGACAAAGAGTAAGGCACAATGTTTCAGTGTTCAGTTGAAGAAAATCTCATTCATTTATTTTGGAAGCAAAGTTCTTCATCTTTTTCTAATGCACTTACTTTTGTTTTAATCGGATATAAGAAGTTGATAAATTGTTCCAAGCTTCAGCATTCTGAAATGATAGATAACAGTTACAGACTATTCTCATTTAGGTATAATTGCTGCAACCAAAAATATAACATATTTTCCTAGCTCAAGGTGTACTCTTTACAATGTTAATTTTCAATAAGGTATGTTTAAAAATGTATAAGAAAATTAAATAAATTAAACTTAACACTTATAATTTAGAACAAAAATAGTCAACAAGGGCTTACCTGGTGGCACAGTGGTTAGGAATCTGCCTACTAATGCAGGGGACACGGGTTCAAGCCCTGGTCCGGGAAGATCCCACATGCTGCGGAGCAACTAAGCCCATGTACCACAAACTGAGCTTGTGCTCTAGAGCCCGCGAGTCACAACTACTGAGCCCACGTGCCACAGCTACTGAAGCCCAAGCATCTAGAGCCCGTGCTCCACAATAAGAGAAACCACCACAATGAGAAGTGTGTGCACTGCAACGAAGAGTAGCCCCCGCTCGCCACAACTAGAGAAAGCCCATGTGCAGCAACGAAGACCCAACGCAGCCATAAATAAATAAATAAATAAATAAATAGATAGATAGATAGATAGATTTTTAGGTCAGCAAAGTGATATAACTATTATAGCACTAATTTGGAAGTTTGCTAAGATTTTATTTCCAAATTTATATTTACAAAACAGTTGGACAATTTACAACATAATTTACACAATATATAGATTAACTACAAATCTAAAGTAATGCAAAATATTGTTTTTCCTATCATAAAAGGCTTTGCTATTTTACCATCATCCTTCATCAGATGGGAGAGCAAAGGAATATGTGTTCTCCAGTGTTAAGCCTAAGTATTTCATCAATCAAACATATTTCTCTACCTATTCCTCTATGCAATGACAAAAATAAAGCCTCTATATAAATGTTGATTCTAACAAAAATGATTTAAATTATGCTTGTTCCTCTTTGTTCCACGTTTTATAAAACATAAAGTATATAGTTCTCAAGTTCCATACATATGATATAAAAATTAATTGGCAATGGACCGACCTCTCCTTACAGACAGAGCACTGTTAGAACCAGACTAGCCTTATTGCCATAAAAAGTTACAAACTGGACAAAATTTAGGAAACAACTGTTTTTGAGAAGTTGGACAAAGGGTTACACAGGACTATGATCCCTGAGAGAAGGACAGTTGAGTTGTCTCAACAATCAACCTACACTTCTATCTAGAGGCACTTTGAGGGCTGCAGCACAGAAAGGTAGAAACCAAACAAAGCATAGCAAGTCTTACTAAGGAGGGGGAAAAGAGTTCAGAGTTCAGGTCTGAAAAGGGGCTGAATTTGCAAGACAAAATAACAGGGAAGAGAGATCTGTGCAGAGAATAAGCTCCAGAAATCTCAATAAGCATCTCCTTGAGTCCTTGGCTGAATACTAAGCTATACATGTGCAGGGCAAAACTTCTTAAGGCCAGGCAGGAAACAACTACGAGACAGCTGTGAGCTGAATGGAGATTCTAGAGGTCACACAGTTCTGGGAGTTATTCAGGTTCCAACCAACCAGAGAGGAGAATTCTTACTGATCACCTGTGGGATTAAGTTCGGCCCCCAAAAGGTTATACCTCAAGAGAAGGTTGACAGCAACTCTGGAATACGGACAACTCCAGACCCACCTTAAGCTTAAAATCAAGCTGATTCACAGGTAAATTAACCAAATGCCAAAATAAAACTCTACCTTCCTCAAGGGAAGACAACAAGACTCAGAAACTCAACAACATAGCATCCACAAGTGTAGGATATAATTTTTAAAAATTGGTAGACAGGCAAACAAGCAGGAAAATTCATCCATAACCAAATAAAAAAAATCAGTAAATAGAAACAGACACAGAAATTAAAGAGACGTTGGCATAAGCATACAAAAATTTCAAAGCAGTTGTTATAAAATATAATAAAAGATTTGAAGAGAACATGATAAGGTAACAACTAAGGAATCTCAGTAGAAACATGAAAACTATAGAAGAACCAAATAAAAATTCTTGAACTAACAAAAAAAATACATTGTCTGAAATGATGTTTAGTTTTTTTTTAATTGAGATGTAACTGATATATAGCATTGTATTACTTTTAGGTGTACTACATAATGATTTGATATATGTGTATATATCTGTGGTATATATTGATTACCACAATAAGTTTAGTGAATATCCACCACCACACATAGTATAACAAGTTTAATGAATAGGTTTAACAGCAGATTTGACATAAACATAAGAGTTAAACCAATAAAACTCTTAGAAGAAAAGATAAGGTAATCTTCATGATCTTAGATTTGGCAACAGATTCTTAAATATGACACCAAAAGCACAAGCAACAACAGAAAAAACAGACAGGCTGGACCTCATCAAAATTAAAAACTTTTGTACCTCAAAAGACACTATCAAGAAAGTGAATAACAACTTGCAGAATAGGAGAAAATATTTGCAAATCATATATCTGATATCGGATTTGTATCTAGGATATATAAAGAATTCTTACAACTCAACAGTAAAAAGGCCAATAACACAAATAGGTAAAGGATATCAATAAACATTTCTCCAAAGATGATACACAAATGGCCAAAAAGCACATAAAAAGATGCTCAACATCATCAGCCATCAAGGAAATGGAAATTGAAACCACAACAAGATACCACCTACTAGGATGACTATAATCAAAAAGACAGACAATAATCAAGACAAGTGTTGCCAAAGATGTTGAGAAATTAGAGCCCTCACACATTGCTGGTGGGAATGTAAAATGGTGCTTTAGAAAACTGTCTGGCAGTTTCTCAAAATTTTGAATAGAGAATGGATGAATTGTGAAAACATTAATCTAAGTGAAGAAAGGCAGTTAAAAAGACCACTCATTGTATGATTCCACTGATATGAAATATTCAGAATAGACAAATCTACAGAGACAGAATGTCCATTAGTGGTTGCCTAGGGGTGGGGATGGGGGGTAGACGTGGAAGGTGTTTGGGAGAAATGAGGAGTGACTGCTAACAGGTACAGGGGATTTCTTTTTATGGTAATAAAAATGTTCTAAAATTGACTGTGGGGATGGTTGCACAATTCTGAATATAATTTAAAAAAATCACTATATTGTACACTTTAAATGGATGAACTAGATGGCATGCGAATTATTCACCATCTCAGTAAAGCTGTTAAATATTTAAAGACTGTAAACTAAAAGAACTTTCTAATAGTGCAATTAACCTAGGCAGCACATGCTGGTGAGCGACAAAATATATGTGACACTTTGCTGTATACTCAGCAAAGTATATTTTTAACTAAAAAACTGTTTTATCAAAACTATTTTCTAAACAAAACAATGAATAACTTAGCTATTACGAGAAGAAACTTATTTCTAGATGTATAACTCATATAACTTAGGGTGTGACCTTCTGCCAAAGGGATACCTTCCTCCAACACAAAAGGAATTGGTGTTCTTCTTTTTTTTGACATAAAATAATAGAAAGTTTGAATCTTTTTGCCTTCTTCTCTCTCGCTCTCTTTTTTTCCTGTGATAAGAATGCTTAACATGAGATCACCCTTTTTAAAAATTTTAGGTGTACTCATCTTGCATAACGGAAACTACAGACCCATAGGAATTGCTGTTCTGAACTACAGTACAATTCAAATAACTTAAAGAGTACCAAAGAGCTTAGTAAGGAATGAAGACCAAACAAACTTACATCGGGTTCTAGGGTCACACAGCGCTGAAATGCCCTTGCTGAACCTCCATAGTCTTCCAAGGCCAGATAGGCACAGCCCAGAGAAAACCACACCCCGAGCTGCAAAGACCAAAAGACAAAGTCATTCAAACACATAGAGACATTTATAGAATTAACCTGAAAATCATTTAAGATACTATCAACAAACACACTACACTACTATAAAGAATGCAGAGCTATAATTTGGCTTACATTTTATATTAGCTTAAATGTAGGAAACTTAGCAATGGAGATGGCATTTTTCCATATAATTTTCAAAGCCAATACGACACTGAAAGCATGTGCAGTATCACTGCACGTCTTTTACCGAGAAAGACCATTCTTTGTGTTAACCAACTCCATGAAAGCAATGGAGAGCTCTGTTGACAAGCCCTGATATTATAAATGTGGGATTAATCTAACATTTTTACTGAGCATCTATGTAACTATGTAAAAAGTATACAGAGCATCAGCAGGTTCACAACTGATGAATGTATTACAAACTTGAGAGGAAAAATTTTTGCTTCCATCTTCAAGTTAGACCACAAGTACTTCTGCAGTTTAACCAAGAGCCAAATTGCCCTAGCATGTATCTGTTTAGGCATGCCCCCCAAAATTTAGAAAAAGCAGGCTGAGAATCTGGATTACCAAAGAGTCGTTCAAAGAGGAAAGCCTGACTTAAGTTAGTATGATTTGTAAACGTAGAGATGTACAAAACAGGTAAATTAGGAAGTAGCTATTGAAATCACAAAAGAATTCTTTACATCACAGGGTTTCCTTAAAATACAATAGCCCCTGTCAAAAGGAAGATAAGACTGATAAAAATTCAATGAAATGAGTCAGAAATGCAGCTATTACAACTTTGCTTTCCTTTTAGATATAGTTAGTAAGGCCAGCAGCAGAATGCAGTTTACTTTCTTACTTTCTTTGACTTCCAGTACAAAGGCAGTAAGCCAGCAGACAGACGTGGTTGAACACTTTAGGGTGGGAAAGGAAATGAGGTGCTCTGTTATCTGTCCATAGCCTTCCACAGAGGCGAGTAGGAAGCTGCCCCTACATCCCTCCTCCCCCTGCCATTCCTACAAAACTTGCTCCATATGGCTAGTTGAGGCCTGAAATTTCTTTAAGCAGATATAGATTTTTAGCCGATAATTAGAGATAAGGCTTAGAAAGCAAACATCCTTGGGCAATTTAACACTTTGCCTTGAATTCACAAGAGGCTATAAATAACTGCTATGAGGAGCCTTTAAGAGAAGAGATTTTGTTAGAGGTATAGGTAGTGGCTAGAAATGGGGTGGCTGTGTGTTTGGGGGTTGAGGGGGATGCAGAGGTACTAGGTGGAAATAAAGTTAGAAGTTCACTTTTCTCAATCAGCTCAGTACATTTGCTTTTGTCTGGTTATTTACAGAATTAACTGAAAAGAGTTCCATACTCACTAAATGTGACTCATTTGGGAGGGCCTAAAGTCTGATGCTAACGTATAAAACAACATATAAAACAAGCTCTCTTACTTCTAACCTGGTTGAAAGTTTCAAAATCTGTGTATTATATTTCATCATTTATAAGGTGCACTTTTTTTTCCATTTAACATCTCTGCAATAGATGCATCTTAATAACCCATAGCTGATCAGAGTTTTATTGGCAGCATTCAATTTTCTATACAAGGTGGCACTTACATGTGCCTCTTACAATTGACAGCATCTTATACCCCAATAGATCATGGCAGCAGGTTTACTTGGAATGAGGTATACCTCATTCTGGGACTAAATCAAGAAAAATGAGAATTGCCCTCAAAGTTCTCAAAATGCATGTGCCTGCTTGCTTCCTGCATCAGCAAAGAACAAACTCCCCACAAAACTATTTCACATGTGTTATAAAAAACAGCAAGTGTAAATTTAAGATGTAAATAAAGAGCTTTATTTTTCAATCCACCTGAAAAAACAAAGGTTACAAATGTCTGAAATTAGCAATTATCTCACAGCTCTAACATAAGCTTGTGATGATATTACTGTTGATCTTTAAGTTTTTAAAGCAAGTCAATATTTTGTAACTAATGTCCTAAAACCAAAATAAATTTGATGAAAACCAGGCAGATGACAATTTAATATATAGTATTATGATTCTCTTTTCTTTTCGCTCTTGGTAATTTGTGTAATTGCTTTTTAATTTGCATCTGAAAAAAAATTCTGGAATCATTAACTGCTAGTAGGTTTTCATCTACTGATAGCATATAATTATGATGGGAGATGACTTCTGTACACATCCTATTCTTTGAAATCATGAAATGGCTTAAAAAAAAAAAAACCTCTAGGATCTTCTAACTGCTTCTGGCTGACCCACTAAACCATCAAAACTGCATTCATACCCTGCATCTCAATTGAGGTCCTCGGAATTTGGGGGACTAAGGGGAATATTCAGTGCCTCTTACTCTTTTCATTTTAAACTATTACTTAACCTATATTATCCTCACTGGCATCTTTTTTTTTTTTTTTTCCCCCGGACACGCAGGCTCAGCGGCCATGGCTCACAGGCCCAGCCGCTCCGCGGCATGTGGGTTCTTCCCGGACCGGGGCACGAACCCATGTCCCCTGCATCGGCAGGCGGACTCAACCACTGCGCCACCAGGGAAGCCCTGGCATCTTGATTTAGGATGGTCATGCTCTGAAGAACAGAACATCATAAAAGAAAAAAAAAATCAAAAGAATCTTCAAAGAAAAAAGAAAACTCACATGGTTCCCCAAATTAAAGTTGTATATGGTTGACTACCAAAGGTCTCTATCTTCTAGTCCAATGCTATCAGATAGAAATATAATGCTAGCCTCATTACATTTGCTACTAGCCATTTTAAAAAGTAAAAAGAAATGGGTGAAATAAATTTTAATAACATATTTTATTTAACTCTACATATCCAAAATAGTATCATTTCAACATGTTATCAACATACAAAATTATCGAGATATTTTATGTTCAATTTTTTCATATGACGTCTTTGAAACCTGATGTGTGTCCTACACTTACAGCATCTCAGTTTGGACCAGCCACATTTCAAGTGTTCAACTGCCACATGTGGCTAGTGGCCACCGTACTGGGCGGCACACTTCTACACTATTTCTCCAAAACACTGAGACAGACCCTGGCATACATGCACCTCTCCCTTTTTTCTCCATTGAAAAAACTAGCTCCTCTGGCTGACACCCTCCCTTGGGCTCCAACTCTTCATATACTATAGTCACTGCTGTCCTCTCCATACAACGGCAACCAGAACAATGAGCACTTAAAGAGCACCTACAATGTTCGCCAAGCACTGATGCTGCGAGCTTTCCACACACTAACCTCACCTATTCCTCACAACAGCCTTGTGAGGCAGTAAATATCACCCTCATTAAAGAGGTGACCGTGGACCAGAGGCAGTCAGTGAGAGAGGAGAGATTCGAGGCCCAGTCAGCATGACTCCAGAGCCCACGTCATCTCCACGTGACCATGCCGCCCCCCGCTACACCGTCTGCCCCCCACACAGCCACGATTTACGGCAGTGCCATCCTTGTCACCAGTAGAGAGGGCGGGGTGTTGGGGGGAAGGAAAGAGTCCAATTAACATGTGCTGGGAAAACCCAAGAGACCAATTTTTTAAGAACCAGGGCATTATCGACTTCCCCCCTCCAAAAGCTGTCTTGATTAGGCAAGTGGACAAAGATGAAGCAGAAGAATGGATGGCTATGTTTGGCTGGAGGAAAGAGCTGAAAGGCAAATCTCTTACCAAGGGACTGGGCAAGGATGGAGAAAGATAATCATCTGACAGAGAGGCTCTGGTGGACATTTCTGTGGAGCTTATTTCCACAGAAGGCAAATTGTGAAGGCAGGCAAGCTATAGGTAGGGCAGTGATCTTTAGAAGCTGACAGTCTAGCTTTTTCCTCTGAGGGAGACAGTACAGAAACACAAAAGCAGACCAACTATTTATCTTTAATATGATGATATATGCACTTGAAGAATGGTTTTAAATTATTTTTAAGATAATTATCAAAAAGCAGGAATGGTTGAAAACATGATCTCTCTTTGAATTTCCCTCAAAAGCCCCCTACAGAAACAGTGGAATAGAGGGAAAGATAAATGACTGGGATTCAAGAGGTTCTAAGGTACTGTATGACCTTGGCCATGTCACTTAACCTCTGAGTCTTAGTCCCCCAGTTGTTAAATAGGGGGTGGGGGGGTGGATTAAGCAAAAATTCCAAGGCTCCTTCAGACCTCAGATTCTGAAAACCTGGAGGTGACAGGGTTCAAAGGTACATTGATGCCATCTAGTGGCAGAACAAGTACACTGATGATGCAAATAGAACACTTAGAATCAGCAGGGTTGACAAACTAGGAGGAAATCAGTTCAATTACAGGCTTAGAAATCAATGAAAAGAGGTGGTGAGGAAAATGAGGCCTAGAAAGGAAATGATTTCCTTTCCTTTCCTTTCCTTCCTAAAGCCACACAATGGTTCCTGGTTTCTGGTGTGCAATACATGTGATGAAGAGAGTGACTGCAATTCTTACTAAACCTCAATAATTAAAATAAAAATTGAACACTAAGCACCACTGGACAATGGACATGGATTACTTTTAAAAGTTAATTTTTACAAGGGCATTTAAAGCACATCTGCAATAGGTGCCATTTACTTATGTATTACAATTTTCTTTCTTAAACTATGAGACTACTCAAATTTCCTTCCTCCTCAAGGTTTCTGCAGAATGAATGAATAATCAGTAGCTTCACTTTTTTTTGTTTGTTTGTTTTACTAATTTTCCTTACAGGATTGACTGAATTTTTCTGATGTCCCATATAATAAAGTGTAACACGTTATAATTGAATCCTGAAGCCAAGCTACATTCTCCATTCTCTCCTTTCTACATCCCTGATTCATTCCCATGACCCCCAATGCAGATAAGTTGTTGAATGTGGCTTCATTAAACAGGAAATGACCCAAGCCAAATCCAAGAGAGCTATCAATGTTGTCTGGTAATATCTTTTCCTAAAATGATGCTTGCTGCTCATATTTTTTTTAAATGTGCACCACCAACTCTTTCGTAACCAAATTTCTCATTTACTATTAAATACTATGTTCTCCTCCCTAAGGAAACACAAGTCTTAACCTGCCAGCTTCTCCCTCTCTCTCAAAAGTTTCCTCTATGTCAGTGTCTTCTTTTAAACTACAAGAGCAACTAAATTTTATACACACTTTTTTCTTTTACTAGAAAGGGTATTAATTGTTTAGTGTCCTCCTCTTGTTCCTGTCCTAGGCTTGGTTACCACTGGTTCTTCTATTTGCCTCCTCTTTCCAGAGAATTCACATGTGAGGTAACATGGGTGTTTACGTATCATCTGCATGAAACTCTCCGGTTAGATGTATCTCCCTATCTTTAGGCTACAGAAAATGGGGTAACAATGATTTTCTACCACACTGCAATGGGCAGGACAGAAAGCTCCACAACAACTGAGAACTTACTATGGGCCAGGAAATAGGCTAGATACTTTATACATATTGGCTCTAATTTTCCCAACAGCAAATTGAGATGGGGATTATATCTCCACTTTACAAATGAGGAAACTGAAGCTCAGAAAGATGAAGTGATTTACCTTGGGATTACTAGGATTCAGAGTCAGGGCTATGGCCGCAGAGCTCTGCCCTCCCCTCTACCCCTTAGTCCCAGCTACAGCCCAGATGTTATCACAGTGCTCATATTTCTTGGCAGTTATGCAAGTTAGACCTTAAGAGTTTCATTTTTTATTGCTTACCAATATGAGAAAGGAAGAACAAAAAGGAAAGAATCTCTTTTTTCTCTACATATTATTCGCATATGGTTATTCTCTCTTCTCCACTGGAATGTAAGCTCCAATCTCCTCGAACCTCCCCACCGCAGTAACACAAGTGCACAACAGAAACTCTAACTCCATTTCAAATAAAAACATTTCTTCTTTCAAAAACTGAAATGAAAGAGAAAGTTGACCCCTACAAATCAAAGAAGAACACAAGCTCTCAGGTTAATTAACAATTCTATCAGAGTATTACATCGTGGAAGTCTAGTCTTACATGTAGCACGGGCAGGGAAGGGCTGCCTTGATTCCTCTACAACTCCCTGGTCTCGCAGAGAGTTACCCGCTGTCATGTGCTGGACTGTCCCATTACATCAAAGTTACAACTTCACTTTGCTCCTGACGAAAGCCCCAATGGTTATGTATTAAAGAAAAACGTTCAAACCCAACAGTCTTGTATTCAAGGCTTTCCATAACGTCTAACTTGACCTCAGCCAAATCTGCCATTCCTTCCTAAATAAGACAACATCCTCTAGAGGCAAAACAATGAAAAGGTTAAGAGTAAGTGCTCTGAAATCAGAAAGCCCCGCCCCGGTCCCAGCACCACCCCTCATAAGCTGTGGGGTCTCATGTAAATGAATAAACCCTCTATTTCCTCACCTGTGAAATGAGGGGAATAACAGTAAGTACCTTGGGGATTGGGCTGAGGATTAAAACTGTATGCAAAATGCTTAGAATAGTACCCGGCACCTAGTAAATACTCAACGTTGGCTGCTAGAATTATTATTACAACTGAATTTAAGAATAAATAGTCAGGGCTTCCCTGGTGGCGCAGTGGTTGGGAGTCCGCCTGCTGATGCAGGGGACACGGGTTCGTGCCCCGGTCCGGGAAGATCCCACATGGCACGGAGTGGCTGGGCCCGTGAGTCATGGCCACTGAGCCTGCACATCTGGAGCCTGTGCCCCGCAACGGGAGAGGCCACAACAGTGAGAGGCCCGCGTACCGCAAAAAAAAAAATAAGAATAAGAATAAATAGTCAAAACCTACAGCTACCAAGAAACCTTTGCTTGCTACATGCTTGATCTTTGCATCTGCTAGTCTCCTTTCCCGAAGCATATTTTCCTAACTTTTGCCTCCTATCTAAATCCCAACCACTCCTCCTAGTTCGTGGCATCTCCATCAGGCCTTACATCCTTTTCATCACGCCATCACTAGGCACCCAAAGCATGGCGTCTATTTACTCTACCCCTTGGTCACAGGGAAAGTTACTTCTGCCTCTTCTCTCCACTTAGCCCATATAAACCACAGGAGGGCAAGAGGCCACATCTCAACACAGTTCTTTTGTAACCCCTCCCCCAATACCTCACAGTGATTTTATAAAGAGTTCATTTATACTTATATTCTAGCTTACACTATAGAAGATGCTTAATAAATGGAAACTGCTATTATAATATAAATGCTCTCATCTTCTTTCCTGTCTCGTTGGAAACATTACTCCGTTTCCAGAGCTAATGCCTTCATCTCTTCTCATTTCACTCTTTCCTAGAATGACATTCCCTAGGTTAGCAACCCATCTCTCTCTATAACATTCAATCTCTCCTTCACTCAATGGATTCAACCACATAAAGGTCTCCAGTATCTAGAAAAGTTTTACTTGACTCTTCTGCCCCTTGGTACAATACTCTACATTTTGACTCTCATTTCCTTGACATGCTCCTAAAAAGAACAGTCTATGGATGTTATGTCCATTTCCTCAGCTGCCACACACTCTTTTGCCTCCTGAAGCTGGTTTTGAAGGTCATTAGTGAGCTCCAAATCCAATAAACTCTTCTTAGCTCTCTTTAGACTTTATCACTACATGTGACATTTCTTACTGATACTTGTTCTTCCTTTAGTTTCCATGACTCCATTCTTTGGGGTCCTTCTTTCCCTCTGACCAAGACTCTGGTATATTTTGTTTGAATCATATTTCACTGGTGCTACTTCTTCTACCTTCCTCCAACCCCTGGAGATGCCCGAAGTTCAACATTTTGCCTCGTGTTCTCTTCCAACACAGTTTTCTGTCAGGAATTCATTCACTTGCATGGATTCACCTTACTTCCACAGAAAAGCCCCAATCTGCAAGCTCAGTTCTTGGCCTCACTCCTAGGCTTCAGGCTTGGACTGGCTTTCAGTGGACTGTGATGAGCCCTCTCTACTTAGACACAGCAACATCTCTTCATATTCAACACTCAAAACACATCATCTTCCCCTACCAAAGATACTCTCCCTTACTCCTGAATTCTCTGTATCTATCAATAGGGACATTTCCTTTTTAACCAAACAATTGAGAAAACCACATGTTCTCAGATCCCGAACTCTCCCTCAATGCTGCCAATCCAGTGAAGGCCCAGAAAATTTTCCTTTATAATGAGCTTCAACCTGTTCTATCTTTCCATCCTCACCGCTAAAGCCACTGATCACTCATCCCTTATTTAAACTTCCTAGAATATCACTTTTGTCATATCACTCTTTTATTCAAAACCACAACAGACTCCCGTATCTGTAGGGTTACTAATCCTGAAGAAAGGCACTTACGGCCCTTCACAAACTAGTTCTGTCCATATCATTTCCCAGTGGAAACTCTCTGCTCTCTGCTGATAGGCTGACACAGCCCAGTTCATTCCCACATCCGTGTCTGGTTCACAGCAGGATCTTGATAATGCTTAGTGAGGAAGCCACATAATGTACTGTTCAAACTGCAACATTTTAAAAAATGAAACAAGGCATTAAAAAATCATTAAAATTATAGGACCTTAAAAAGACCTTATTTATTGACCAACAAACTGCTGATTGTCAAATTGGTTTTACTACTGATATATCAGGGGACCTAAAGATGGTTCTATTTGAAAACCGTTTTCAAAAGTAAAATTATTTATTGAAAAATAAAATATATTAAAAAATTGTAAATTAAGATTATCTGAAATTTAAAAATAACAAAAGGAACATTAAGCAAGCTATATATTTGTGACATTTGCATATTTCTCTAACATATTACAGAATTAAAATCAATTTTTCTTAGCAGATATTCATATCCTCTAGTCAGTTCCTTAGTCGTATCTAATTCTAGTACCATGTCATCGATATTTTCTGATAATTTTTTCAGTACCTTAGTACTTTTAATTTTTTCATAAAACTGCCTGCTGTCTACTTCAAAGTTGTTCTTTATTGTTAATTGTCAAATTTATTGTTAATACATTTAGAATTGTTAAAACTTTTGATTGACTCTTCTCTGTAGGTCATAATAATTTTAGCTGAGAAAATATTCTAAATGTATTGAGGAAAAATTAAAAATAGAACCACCATATGATCCAGCAATCTCACTACTGAGTATATAGCTGAAGGAAATGAAATCACTCTTCGAAGAGATATCTGCACCCTCATGTTCACTGTAGCATTATTCACAATAGCTGAGACGTGTAAACAAACTAAGTATCTGTCAATAGATGAATGTATAAAGAAGTTGTGTGAGTGTGTGCACACAGAGGGTGAAATATTATTCAGCCATGAAAAAGAAGGAAATCTTGCCTTTGGCAACAACATGGATGAACTTTGAGGGCATTATGCTAAGTAAAATAAGTTAGACAGAGAAAGACAAATACCATATGCTCTCACTTGTATGTGGAATCTAGAACAGCCAAACTCATAGAAATAGCAGAATGGTGGTTGCCAGGAGTTGGGGGTGGGGGAAAGTGGGGAGATGTTGGTCAAAGCATACAAACTTCCAGTTATAAGATAAATAAGTTCTGGGGATCTAACATACAGCATGGTGACTATAGTCAACAATACTGTATTATATACTTGAAAATTGCTAAAAGAGTAGATCTTAAATGTTATCATCACACACACACAAAGGTGACAGAGGTGAGGTGATAGAGGTGTTAACTAATGCTACTGTGGTAATCATTTCACAATATATACCTGTATCAAATCTTATCAAGTTGTATACCTTACACAATATGTCAATTATATCTCAATAGAGCCGGGAAAAAATTTTTTTTAATGTACTGAGATAACTAGGAAGCTCGGAGCAACTGCTGCTAAACAGAGGATATTCTGAATTCTAGTTTTGTTAATACTGAAGCTTATAAATATTTTTCTTGGGTCCGGTCTTTTGGCCTCCATTTAGAGTACCTTTCTTCAACAAATATTTTTAACAGGACAAAATTCATCAAATAATTCATCAAATTTATGATTCTTTGTAGGTTTCATCAAACTTAAAAATTTATAAATTATAGGCCTTCTCAATTACATTCTATTCTAGAATAGAATATAAATTTATTCAGTTAAAATCAAAAACTCAGTCAAAAGTTTTTGGCAAATTATTATTGATATCTTAAGTACAATGGTACTTGGTTATTTTTTTAAGTCCTTACTTTTTTAGAGATACATACTAAAACATTTAAAAATGAAATGATATATTGGGTTTGTTTCAAAATAATATGGGATGGAGTGGGAAAATATAGATGAAACAGGCCCAGTTAGGAGTTAGTAACTGTTGAAGCTGGTTCATAGGCACATGGGAGGGGACTCTTTATTCTGGTCTCTGCTAGTATATATTTTGTATAATTGAAAATTTCATAACAAAAGGTTACAAAGGAAAGATTCCTCCTAGGTAGATGTTACAGACTGAACTGTATCCCTCTCAAAATTCATATGTTGAAGCTCAACCCCCAGTGTGACTGTATTTGGAGACAGGGCCTTTAAGGAGATAATTAAGGTTAAATGAGGTCATAATGATGAGGCCCTAATCCAACAGGACTGGTATCCTCTGAAGAAGAAGAAAAGATACTGGAGCTCTCTCTACACATGAACAGAGAAAAGGCCATGTGAGGAGACAGTGAAAAGGTAGCCATCTAAAAGCAAGGAAAAGACCTCACCAGAAACCAACCCTGAAGGTACCCTGATCTTGGACTTCTAGCTTCCAGAACTGTGAAAAAATTAATTTCCACAGTGGTTTAAACCACCCAGTCTGTAGTATAATTAAACCACAGTGGTTTAAACCAACCAGTCTGTAGTATTAGTCAGCCCTTAGCAGACTAACACAGTAGGGATATTCAAAAGTACAATTATACATTATTAAATTAAATCCTGTACACGATTTAAACTCTCATTGTTCCTCTTCAAGATAAATTTCAATGTCTTCCTGTTTGAAAGTTTGCTTTCAATAATTACAATCTGGTAAAAGTTGTAAAAGCTGAAATTTTTTTGAACTCCATTAATTGAATACATAAAAGATTTCTAATTGATTTTGAACACAATGCAGCCAAAACGAAAGACTCCTTAAGAAAAAAAAAGTTCCGGGCTTCCCTGGTGGTGCGGTGGTTGAGAGTCCACCTGCCGATGCAGGAGACGCGGGTTCGTGCCCCGGTCTGGGAAGGTCCCACATGCCACGGTGTGGCTGGGCCCGTGAGCCATGGCCGTTGGGCCTGCGCGTCCGGAGCCTGTGCTCCGCAATGGGAGAGGCCACAACAGAGAGGCCCGCGTACCGCAAAAAAAAAAAAAAAAAAAGTTCCTATCATTATAGGACACTTAAATTGATGTATTAAAAAATTCTTCAAAAGGGCTTCCCTCATGGCACAGTGGTTGAGAGTCCGCCTGCCGATGCAGGGGACACGGGCTCGTGCCCCGGTCCGGGAAGATCCAACATGCCGCAGAGCGGCTGGGCCCATGAGCCATGGCCGCTGAGCCTGCGCGTCCAGAGTCTGTGCTCTGCAACGGGAGAGGCCACAACAGTGAGAGGCCCGCGTACCGAGAAAAAAAAAAAAAATCTTCAAAAAACTCAAACATTTTTATAGTGCATTAGGTGATGGGCAGCAACAAGAGAAAGTATACACTGCCACACTAATCTTATTTTAGTTCAACATCAGACATCACATCAGACATCACAAGAATTTTGTAATTCAATTACCCAAACAGTGTATATTAAAGTATGTGTAAATGACGACCGCTAGTTTTTAGTTCCATTGGTAGAAGCTTGTTTGGACCATATTATGTCCACCACTACAACCCATTCCAAGTACATTTCTGCTCCACTGGTTTTCTTAATTCAAAAAGAGAATTACTTTTACCATGTTGTCATGCTCCATGAAAATTTGTATCCTTATTATCACCACTAAAAGAAATACTTTTATCTTTGATGTTTAACAATAGCATTCAGAATAATGTCAGATGTTTCAACTTTGATAGAGTGAATTTCCAAAAATTTTATTTTGAATCCAATAATTAGGTGAAAAAAATTAAAACCATTATGAGAACCAAATTAATGAGTTTTCTATTTGAAGCATCTGATGTCACTGATATAAAACTGGCAGATTCAACTGTTAATGAACTACTTCTGCTAAGAGCTAGCACATTAACAGCTATGATCTCACTTTTCACATACGCACGAAAAAATTTGGTATCAACGAATTTTCTAAACTAATTTTGCGCATTTTCATTTGCTCTAGATAAAAGTCCAGTCTCACAGAATGACATGAAAATACACCTCCTACAGCTGCATATTAAATTGTCATCTTTGGACATGCTTCCTATTAAAACAACAACAACAACAACAACTACTAACTTTTGACATAAACACTAATGTTTCTTCAGAAGACTTGGGTCTTCTGGTTTTCATGTGATTAGTGATATGATTACGGCCCCTGAGGTGGAATTTAATTATATTAATACATTAATTTACTCTCTTGACAAGTGAAAATTAAGTTCTTAATTATTCCCTAAAAACACATTTTAAAAATTTGTTTGCTTTTTGGAGATGATTGCTGACAAAGGGGTTTACTATAAACTATATAAAAAGTTACCAAGCAATATAATATAGAAATAGTGGTACATTTAGAACATACAGTAAGTGACCAAACCCCTGCAGCAAGGGAATTCAGCCTATTCTCCATGTGCTTTTATTTCTGGCAGGACTGCTTTGCCTCTACTCCCCATACATCTATCTAGCCTACAATTCCCCATATTTCCCACTAATTCTGCCAACTGGTAACCAGGCAACATCATGCATCTCACAGGCTGCAGCTTGGCACAAGTGTCTGATATATACCAAGGGGCTTATAGAGACATTGGCTCAAACATTTCTCCTACCACCACCCAAAACCTGAAGGAGGTGGCTGCCCTCAGCCACTCAGAGCAAACACAGTTGATGTTACCAGCCAGCACCCTACACACTGTCCTCTAAAGGGCAATGTAGTTAAGTTGCATCTGGAGAGCGTTGGGGATAAAAGACACAGGCTCCTACTGGCCACCTCTCAGATTTTATAGCACATCGTAAAGTGGGAGCTCCATCCACCACATGCATTAAACACAACACTAGATGAGGCTATGGCTGAAGACAGAAGTACAAAATGAATGTCTATGAAAACCCATTCCAACTTCTTTTAATGTAACTAGTAATAATAGCACTTCATTTAAAAAGTAAAAATCTGGGGACTTCCCTGGTGGTCCAGTGGTTAAGACTCTGAGCTTCTAATGCAGGGGGCACAGGTTCAATCCCTGGTCAGGGAAATAAGATCCCACATGCCGTGCAGTGTGGCCAAAAATTAAATTAAAAAAAAAAAGTAAAAATCTGGGACATACAATAAACTGGATGTGTTATCAGGATATTAGGCACAAACTAGGAGAGCCACTTAGTAAACTCTCAAATCTTCACCTTTCTTCATGCTTTTCTCCTACCCGTGAAGCCAGTCCCCCTCCTGCACATCTACTCACTTTGCATCCATCAGTGAACATCTAAGCTAACTTCTGTCCCATTTCTGGCTCCATCAGGCCACAGCGACCCCTCACCTCCTCTCAACTCCTATAGCCCTTCTGCCTACACATGTATCTTTCCATATATATACTGCCAGTAATATCATATAACCTTACAAAGATGACCAGTTAATTGAGGAGGAAAGTCAAGGAAAATTTTAAATTTTTAAGGGGGGTAAGGGGGAAAATTGACAAAATAAAAGAAATAAAGTATCTGTGCTGAGGGAGGGGTAAAAAATGATAGGAAGTAACATGTTCCTTTTTCAGGGCTACACATACTAGCTTGATATCTGAACAATTTCTTTGTTTTTATTTTTTGCATAAAAGTAGGGAACAATGAGAATAAGTACCTAAGAGTAGACCTAAGGATTTATGTTTTAATTCTGGTCCTGAGTCTACAAAATCCTGCTTGGGAGGTTTAGTGACCACTTCCCCCACTTCAGCTTCTTCTTTTTTTTTTTAACCTCTTTATTGGAGTATCATTGCTTTACAATGGTGCGTCAGTTTCTGCTTTATAACAAAGTGAATCAGCTATACATATACATACATCTCCATATCCCCTCCCTCTTGCGTCTCCCTCCCACCCTCCCTATCCCACCCCTCTAGGTGGTCACAAAACACCGAGCTGATATCCCTGTGCAATGCGGCTGCTTCCCACTAGCTATCCATTTTACATTTGGTAGTGTATATATGTCCATGCCACTCTCACACTTTATCCCAGCTTACCCTTCTCCCTCCCTCCCCGTGTCCTCAAGTCCATTCTCTAGTCTGTCTGCATCTTTATTCCTGTCCTGCCAATAGGTCCTTCATGACCTTTTTTTTTTTAGATTCCATATATATATGTTAGCATATGGTATTTGTTTTTCTCTTTCTGACTTACTTCACTCTGTATGACAGACTCTAGGTCCATCCACCTCACGACAAATAACTCAAATTTGTTTCTTTTTATGGCTGAGGAATATTCCATTGTATATATGTGCCACATCTTCTTTATCCATTCATCTGTTGATGGACACTTAGGTAGCTTCCATGTCCTGGCTACTGTAAATAGAGCTGCAATGAACATTGTGGTACATGACTCTTTTTGAATTATGGTTTTCTCAGGGGATATGCCCAGTAGTGGGATTGCTGGGTCGTATGGTAGTTCTATTTTTACTTTTGTAAGGAACCTCCATACTGTTCTCCATAGTGGCTGTATCAATTTACATTCCCACCAACAGTGCAAGAGGGTTTCCTTTTCTCCACATTCTCTCCAGTATTTATTGTTTCTAGATTTTTTGATGATGGCAATTCTGAACAGTGTGAGATAATATCTCATTGTAGTTTTGATTTGCATTTCTCAATTGATTAATGAAGTTGAGCATTCTTTCATGTGTTTGTTGGCAATCTGTATATCTTCTTTGGAGAAATGTCTATTTAGGTCTTCTGCCCATTTTTGGATTGGGTTGTCTGTTTTTTTGATATTGAGCTGCATGAGCTGCTTGTAAATTTTGGAGATTAATCCTTTGTCAGTTGCTTCATTTGCAAATATTTCCTCCCATTCTGAGGGTTGTCTTTTCGTCTTGTTTATGGTTTCCTTTGCTATACAAAAGCTTATAAGTTTCATTAGGTCCCACTTGTTTATTTTTGTTTTTATTTCCATTTCTCTAGGAGGCGGGTCATAAAGAATCTTGCTGTGATTTATGTTATAGAGTGTTCTGCCTGTGTTTTCCTCTAAGAGTTTGATAGTGCCTGGCCTTACATTTAGGTCTTTAATCCATTTTGAATTTATTTTTGTGTATGGTGTTAGGGAGTGTTCTAATTTCATTCTTTTACATGTAGCTGTCCAGTTTTCCCAGCACCACTTATTGAAGAGGCTGTCTTTTTCCATTGTATATTCTTGCCTCCTTTATCAAAAACAAGGTGACCACATGTGTGTGGGTTTAACTCTGGGCTTTCTATCCTGTTCCATTGACCTATACTTCTGTTTTTGTGCCAGTACCATACTGTCATGATTACTGTACCTTTGTAGTATAGTCTGAAGTCCGGCAGCCTGATTCCTGCAGCTCCGCTTTTCTTTCTCAAGATTTCTTTGGCTATTCGGGGTCTTTTGTGTTTCCATATAAATTGTGAAATTTTTTGTTCTAGTTCTGTGAAAAAAGCCAGTGGTAGTTTGATAGGGATTGCATTGAATCTGTAGATTGCTTTGGGTAGTATAATCATTTTTACAATGTTGATTCTTCCAATCCAAGAACATGGTATATCTCTCCATCTGTTGGTATCATCTTTAATTTCTTTCTTCCATGTCTTATAGTTTTCTGCATACAGGTCTTTTGTCTCCTTAGGTAGGTTTATTCCTAGGTATTTTATTCTTTTTATTGCAATGGTGAATGGGAATGTTTCCTTAATTTCTCTTTCAGATTTTTCATCATTAGTGTATAGGAATGCAAGAGAGTTCTGTGCATTAATTTTGTATCCTGCTATTTTACCAAATTCATTGATTAGCTCTAGTAGTTTTCTGGTAGCATCTTTAGGATTCTCTATGTATAGTATCATGTCATCAGCAAACAGTGACAGCTGTACCTCTTTTTTTCCGATTTGGATTCCTTTTCTTTCTGTTTCTTCTCTGATTGCTGTGGCTAAAACTTCCAACACTATGTTGAATAATAGTGGTGAGACTGGGAAACCTTGTCTTGTTCCTGATCTTAGTAGAAATGGTTTCAGTGTTTCACCATTGAGGACGATGTTGGCTGTAGGTTTGTCATATATGGCCTTTATTATGTTGAGGTAAGTTCCCTCTATGCCTGCTTTCTGGAGGGTTTTTAATCATAAATGGGTGTTGAATTTTGTCAAAAGCGTTTTCTGCATCTGTTGAGATGAGCATATGGTTTTTATTCTTCAGTTTGTTAATATGGTGTATCACATTGACTGATTTGCATATATTGAAGAATCCTTGCATTCCTGGGATAAACCCCACTTGATCATGGTGTATGATCCTTTTAATGTGCTGTTGGATTCTGTTTGCTAGTATTTTGTTGAGGATTTTTGCATCTATGTTCATCAGTGATATTGGCCTGCAATTTTCTTTCTTTGTGACATCTTTGTCTGGTTTTGGTATCAGGGTGATGGTGGCCTCATAGAATGAGTTTGGGAGTGTTCCTCCCTCTGCTATATTTTGGAAGTGTTTGAGAAGGATAGGTGTTAGCTCTTCTCTAAATGTTTGATAGAATTTGCCTGTGAAGCCATCTGGTCCTTGGCTTTTGTTTGTTGGAAGATTTTTAATCACAGTCTCAATTTCAGTACTTCAGATTGGTCTGTTTGTATTTTCTATTTCTTCCTGGTTCAGTAAGAATTTCTAAGAATTTGCGCATTTCTTCCAGGTTGTCCATTTTATTGGCATAGAGTTGCTTGTAGTAATCTCTCATGATCTTTTGTTTTTCTGCAGTGTCAGTTGTTACGTCTCCGTTTTCATTTCTAATTCTGTTCATTTGTGTCTTCTCCCTTTTCTTCGTGATGATTCTGGCTAATGGTTTATCAATTTTATCTTCTCAAAGAACCAACCAGCTTTTAGTTTTATTGATCTTTGCTATTGTTTCCTTCATTTCTTTTTCATTTATTTCTGATCTGATCTTTATGATTTCTTTCCTTCTGCTAACTTTGGGGTTTTTTTCTTCTTCTTTCTCTAATTGCTTTAGGTGTAAGCTTAGGTTGTTTATTTGAGATGTTTCTTGTTTCTTGAGGTAGGCTTGCATTGCTATAAACTTCCCTCTTAGAACTGCTTTTGCTGCCTCCCATAGGTTTTGGGTCGTTATGTTTTCACTGTCATTTGTTTCTAGGTGTGTTTTGATTTCCTCTTTGATTTCTTCAGTGATATCTTGGTTATTTAGTAGTGTATTGTTTAGCCTCCACGTGTTTGTGTGTTTTACAGATTTTTTCCTGTAATTGATATCTAGTCTCATAGCGTTGTGGTCGGAAAAGATACTTGATATGATTTCAATTTTCTTAAATTTACCAAGGTTTGATTTGTGACCCAAGATATGATCTACCCTGGAGAATGTTCTATGAGCACTTGAGAAGAAAGTGTATTCTGTTGTTTTTGGATGGAATGTCCTATAAATATCAATGAAGTCCATCTTGTTTAATGTATCACTTAAAGCTTGTGTTTCCTTACTTATTTTCATTTTGGATGATCTGTCCATTGTGAAACTGGGGTGTTAAAGTCCCCTACTATAACTGTGTTACTGTTGATTTCCCCTTTTATGGCTGTTAGCATTTGCTTATGTATTGAGGTGCTCCTATGTTGGGTCCATCAACATTTACAATTATTATATCTTCTTCTTGGATTGATCCCTTGATCATTATGTAGTGTCCTTCTTTGTCTCTTGTAATAGTCTTTGTTTTAGTCTATTTTGTCTGATATGAGAATTGCTACTCCAGCTTTCTTTTGATTTCCATTTGCATGGAATATCTTTTTCCATCCCCTCTCTTTCAGTCTGTATGTGTCCCTAGTTCTGAAGTGGGTCTCTTGTAGACAGCATATATAGGGGTCTTGTTTTTGTATCCATTCAGCCGGTCTATGTCTTTTGGTTGGAGCATTTAATCTTTTTACATTTAAGGTAATTATCAATATGTATGTTCCTATTACCACCCACTTCAGCTTCTAACAGCCCACAATCCCCGGAAGTCTATGGTTGATTTTGAATTTTAGTAGTTTCAGAAGTTACTTGCAGGGCTTCCCTGGTAGCGCAGTGGTTGAGAGTCTGCCTGCCAATGCCGGGGACACGGGTTCGTGCCCCGGTCTGGGAAAATCCCACATACTGCGGAGCGGCTGGGACCATGAGCCATGGCCACTGAGCCTGTGCGTCCGGAGCCTGTGCTCCACAACGGGAGAGGCCACAGCAGTGAGACGCCCACGTACCACAAAAAAAAAAAAAAAAAAAAAAAAGTTACTTGGGAAAATGAAACAGGTAGGGGTAAACGATTGGTACCTAGCAATCTCAACACAAATGCAAATGGTACACATGTCTTCTGGTTCTCTAACAAATGCACCATAGACAAATGCATTTAGTTTTGTAGACCATCCCTGATATAAAACCAAACATTCCTATTTTTATAACAATTTGATTTCAGGAAGCCATTACAATGCACAAAAGCCATTCAAGTATCTCTCTCATTTGCCTGAGTTTTGTTATTAAACCTAATTGTTTGGATATGTCAGAAAAGCAGGGATAGAATTTTTTAAATTCTATTTTTCTATTTTCCTTTCATTCCACGACTTAGAGGAGACAATAGCATATAGGAGCTCTCCTTCTTCAGAGACAATTCTAACTTGCATCACGAGTTATAGTAAGTCTACAGCGTTCAAGTTTGCATCTTGTAGTAGTTCTGTACAACTGTAGTATCATACGCCTGCAAATTTTGGCATGGCTTACAGCCTGCCTGAATTCGATCCATATGACAAACTGCAAAATATCCTCACATAATATCTGTTTGCTCTGTGACGCTGCTTGGAGCAATTGTCATTTCTTTGTCTTGATAAGTAATTAATTTGAAATCATATAATGAGGCCATTGGGCCCTGTCAAGTCCTCCCTTGCGAATTCCCTTACTCCACCCCTTCTTTCCTATTGCCCCTCCCTCACAGCCAACTGTCCTGCTAGATCACTGCTATAGTTCCTAAGCCTGCCTACATCTAGTGTCTCCCATGGCCACAGAGTTGCCAAAACAATATTCTTAAATCACCTCCATGCACACCACATTCCTTCAATTCAACAAAGCCAAACACAAATCAACCCTTTAATAGCCTCCTACCTGCCAAATAAAAAAAACCAAAGGCCTCACCTTCAAGACCTTCCATAATCTGGCTCCAGTCTCGCTTTCCCACTGGGACTGCCCTATTCCCTTTCACTCTAAAAAACTAGCCTATTCACTAACACTCTGTACACACACACACACACACACATGCACACGCACCCCCCTTCTCTTTGTGTTTCCAGGGCTGGGCTCATACTGTTCACCTGCCTGGAATGCCCTCACCACTGCCTTTCCATTGGCCTATTCAAGTATTATGTGTCCTTCAAAGCCCAATTCACCATCCTCTCTTCATCATTGTCTACAAAAGGCAGAAATAGTCTCTTTGGCCTCTATAAAAGTAGTGTCTTAAAAATTACTCTCTGGGTTTTTCTTTGAGGCCTCATACTGTTGGCTAGCTTTGTCTATGTCCATTTCACTAGATTGTAGAAGAGGGTACAAACCAGGCCATCTGGTGGTCTGCTGCTACTGCTTCCTCCTCTGATTCCATGCCATGTGTACAGCAGACAATTAATATGTATTTGATTGAATAACTGGTTGAAGATATTATTTGTTCACTCATTCAACAATTATTTATTAAAGACCCAATATGTGTTAGGCCCTGTTATAAGCACTAGGAAAATGTAAATGAACCATACAGATAAAAATTTCTACCTTCATAGAACTTACATTGTAGTGGAGGAGAAAAAGATTTTTTTTTAAGTAAGCTATATATAATATTAGAAGGTGCTAAGTACTATGGAGAAAAATAAAGTAGGGAAGGAAAATAAGGAATGTAAGGTAAGGGTGGAAAGTGAGGGTGTGATTTTAAATAGAATGATTATGGAAGGCCTCTCTGAGAAAGTGACATTTGATCCCAGAAGTGAATGAGCTCATGGAGCAAGGTATGCAGATATCTATCCAGAAGAAGAACATTCCAGGCAGAGGAACAGCAAGTGATGAAACCCAGAGGCAGAAATGTGCCTGGAATGTTCAGAGAAGAACAAAGAGGCTAATGTGGGGTGAGTGAGGGGGAGAATGGGAGGAGGAAGGTAAAGAAGCAACAGGGGCTAGGCTTGGAAAAGCCTTGAGCCAGTCAGAGACCTGGTGATGGAGCAGAGGAATGACACATATGACTTGCATTTGAAAGGATCAACTTGGATGTTCATTGAGTATAGGCAGATTGTAACAAGACAGAGGCAGGAAGACCAGTAAGGAGGTAATATATTAACTAGGTGAGAGGTGATGGGTATTTGACCAGAATGGTGGCAGGTAGCAAGCAGTTGTCCAATTCTGGATATATTTCAAAGGCAGATCTCCTAGAATTTGCTGATAGATTAGATGTGGGATACGAGGGAAATAGAAATCAAGGACGACTCCAAGACCAAACAGGCTGCCACCTACAGGGATGGGGATGATCTTGGGGGCAAAAGCTTTTAGGAGGGGGAGAACAGTATTTCGGATATTAGAAATGTTTAGTCAGAGTAACGAATGGGGAGACTGAGAAAGCAGTGAGATACGGAAGTCTACAATTAAGGGGAGAAGACAGGACTGAAAATAAACTTTTGGGAGTTGTCAGCATACAGATGGTATTTAAGCTATGGGACTAGATTAAATCAAAGGAGTGAGTGTAGACAGAGATATACAGCCCAACGACTAAGCCCTAGGAACCAGCAAAGAAGACTGAGAAGGAGTAGCCAGTGAGGCAGGAGGACAATGTTAAGGCTGGACGTTAAGAGACTGTGTGCTTGAGAAAACAATTCATGTGTGTGATTTAACTTAGACAATGGAGGCTAAGGGAGGGAATTTATTTTCCCCACTCCTTATGGCAGCTGTGGCTGGGTAAACTTTAAACAGATAAGCAAGGATATGATACAGTTTTCCATAGAAGTAAAATTTTAGTAACACAATACTGAGTTCTATTTTCTACCAAAAAAAAGTGCCCAGTGATAATCAAGTTAGTGCAGGGTTTCTCAACCTTGGCACTACTGACATTTTAGCCGGGATAATTCTTTATTGTGGAGGGCTGTGCTGATCATTATGGGATGTTTGGCAGCATCCCTGCTCTCTACCCACTAGATGTCAGTAGTGCACCCCTTCACCTCCCCACCATTGCCAAAGGACCTGGAGACAAAATCATCCCCAGTTGAGAACTCTGAGATAGAGCAAGTTGTCAACAAAAACCAACTCTTATGTTAAGCATTCTTGCTGTGAAATGCAACTGTCAGCTTCTGCTGATATTCTGTATTCCCACCTGTCCTACTCTCTTCTCCAGGCTTCTCACCAGCTCACAGATGAGAAAGATTCTCATTGTATTCACTACCCAGAGCGAGGAAAGTAAGCAATTAGCTCAACCTGTCATTAAAAAAAAAAAATGTGTTCTGATCTTTTTTCAATGTAAAAGATATGCCTCAAGTCTACCCAGTTCAAAAGGGACCATTTCTGCACACCTTCATTCATTGCAGCACTACTTACAACAGATAAGAGGTAGGAGCAACCCAGTGTCCATCGACAGATGAATGGATAAAATAACTGGTATGTACATACAGTGAAATATCATTCAGTCTTAAAAGAAAGAAAATTCTGACAAATGATACAACATGGATGAACCTTGAGGGCGTTATGCTAAGTGAAATACGCCAGTCACAAAAGGACAAATCCTGTATGATCCCACTCATATGAGGTACTTAGAGTAGCCAAATTCATAGAGACAGAAAGTAGAGTGGTTTTTAGGGACTAGAGTCGTGGGGGGGAGAACCGGGAGCTACTGTTTACTAGGTGCAGAGTTTCAGTTCTGCAGGATGAAAAGAGTTGTAAGGATGGGTGGTGGCAATGGCTACACAACAAAGTGAATGTACTTCACACTACAGAACTGTACACTTAGAAACAGTTAACATGGTAAACCGTTTTATGTTACAGGCTTTTTATCACAATTTAAAAAAGAACAGACTGCTGGCTCTGGAGTGAGACTGTCTGGGTTCAAATACTAGCAAAGTGCCCAGAGAGGCACCTGGCTCATAGTAAGTACTCAGTAAATATTAGTGGCTGATATTAAATTAGTATTATAACTAAAATTATACCAAGTCGGTGTGCATGTTTGTCAGGAGCATGGTTGACAGGTATGTGTGACTTTGGTGACTGGGAAAGCAGTCATAAAGTTTAGTTAAAAAAAATAACCATTTCTAGGAATAAAACCATTTAACTAGGCTTCCCTGGTGGCGCAGTGGTTGAGAGTCCGCCTGCCGATGCAGGGGATATGGGTTCGTGCCCCGGTCTGGGAAGATCCCACATGCCGCAGAGCGGCTGGGCCCGTGAGCCATGGCCGCTGAGCCTGCGCGTCCGGAGGCTGTGCTCCCCAACGGGAGAGGTGCAACAGTGAGAGGCCCGTGTACCGCAAAAAAAAAAAAAAAAAAAAAACCCCATTTAACTAACTGAGTATCATTAAATACAAAATAGGTTGATCTCTTTCCCCTCAAAATTAGGTCCTCTCCTGTGGATTTCTTTTGCACTTACTTATTTTAAAGATCCAGGTTCCTTTTGCATTATTTTTTCAAATCTTAAAAATTTTTTTAAACATTTAAAAATGCTTCTGTGCATGTAAATACAGACAATTTTTTCCTAAAATGATCAACTACCCATTCTATATGTTACCCTTTTTATATAAAGGTTTTTCTTTCATTATTGACATCAACAATTACTTGCAGAGTCCTTCACTGCCTGTAATTTTGACTCTCATTCACTTCCTTCCTAGTATATCTACTCAAAATGAAGCCTAACTTTAATAGCTGTATTTGTGTTAAGGACAGTTAGCAGAGAAATAACAAAACGAAAGAGAAAAGTGAATAAAAGAAGCACAAAAGAAAGCGAGTAAGAGAAAAGCAACCTGTCCACTCTTAGTGACAAGCAAGAAGTATTTTCAAGGCTAGGTTCTTAGCTCACAGATGAGCTCCCCAGCCTTTATGAAAGAAAACGGGTATTCATTCAGTAAGTCAAAATCAAAGAAAGGCAAGAGCAGATGAGGCTTTATGAACTGTCCAACCTGCATGGGATTAATCTTCACCGAGCGTTCAAAGCACTCCACGCATTCTTTAAACTCTTTGCTTCGCAGATGGAGAAGGCCTTTGGAGCGCTGGGCGCGAGCACTGCGGTGCTGAGACAACTCCCAGGCCTGGTCGTAGTAAGAGTGCTCTCGAAGGACATCCCCAAGCAAGCAGTATAGACTTGGTGTTTCTTTTTTCTCCAGCTCTTGCCTGAGGATTTCTTCTGCCTAGAAATAACAACAGAAATAACTAAATTGCTGAATAGTGACAAATGCCTATTTTTTAGCACATATACAATCTTTTATGTCACATGATCCAAAATTTTATTTTCAAAGTTTGAGATGACCTGCTTATTTCATGCATCTGGCACACAGGCTGAAAAAGAGAGGAACAGTAGAAGATCAATATGGTACAAGGAACAGAGGAACAAGAAGTAAGAGGTGAACACGCTTCACTGGCCTCTGGAATCCTCAAGGAAAGGCCCCGAGGAGAGGCTGACTTCATGATACTGGGGGTGATTCATTTACCTCCCCTTTTCCCTGCTCCCTCTACCAGATGTCACCACTGTGACCGTTTGTTAGAGCAGAGCCTTCAATTCACCTCCACCCAAGAGCAATGAAAAGTATGTTTTCCCTTTTTAAAAATGGTATGCTTGGGCTTCCCTGGTGGCGCAGTGGTTGAGAGTCCACCTGCCGATGCAGGGGACGCGGGTTCGTGCCCCGGTCCGGGAAGATCCCACATGCCGTGGAGCGGCTGGGCCTGTGAGCCACGGCCGCTGAGCCTGGGCGTCCGGAGCCTGTGCTCCGCAACGGGAGAGGCCACAACAGTGAGAGGTCTGCGTACCGCAAAAAATAAATAAATAAATAAATAAATAAATAAAAATGTTATGCTTCAGGAGCCTGGGATCGCTGAAAAATTTATAAAAGAAGGGAGAGGGTACAATTTAATAGGCACTGCTAAACACCTACCTCTTAACTGAACTACATCACACCTCACAGATAAAACCTGCTGGAATTCCCTGGTGGTCCAGTAGTTAGGACTCCGTGCTTCCACTGCAGAGGGCACAGTTTGAGCCCCAGTTGGGGAACTAGGATCCTGAATGCTGTGCAGCGTGGCCAAAAAAACAAACAAACAAACAAAAAAAAACCTTGCCAACATGAGACCTATCTGCTTCCAGACAGTCCATTCACTATAGAAATGAAAGACCATCCTCAGTACATGGCTTGGGTATTATTCTCATGTGTCCACAATTCGGATTCACCTTGTCACCCAAGCTAACTCTGTACTTGTGACATATACTACCCCACTTCCCCCACCCATGTCTGTTACCCACCCCCACCCCCATTTCTGATTAATTTCAACAGAGGGCAAGAAGCATGGTAGCAGCTCTACTTTCCATCCTCACACACAAATACTTCCACATAAACAGCAGTGGGGTCACCAAATATGCCAAGACAGCCCTGGCCAAAGTAGATGTAGACATCCAGGAAGCCATCCTCTGGTAGCTAAAATGGTAGTTTAGACCCCCTAACTTGCGTGGCTGGCAATCTTAAAGTCTGTATATCTTATTTTCTTTAGGTTCAACATATCTATAATTTAAGTCTTAAGCAGTCTAATTTTTGTGAAATCTTTTAAAAGACGGCTGTGCTTCTATAAGTGTCTTTGGATGCCACTGCTTCTTTTGCATTTCTGATACAGTATGGGTTATGTAGGTCTTTTAGGCTAGTCTGAAAATGAAACTGGAATTTATAAAACAGGTTCTAAGAGAAAACAATTCCAAGTCCTAAACGGCCAAAATAAACATGAAGTTTTCAAATATAATCCATGTAATTCCTTTATTCACAGATAATACAGCAGTTATTAATGTACCTAACTATAATTCTGTATTCGATATATTGATTTTTCAGTAGGTACATTTCAATATACTTTGTATTTAATATATTTATTTTTACGTATATACGTGTATGTATTCAACCAAATTGTGTACAACAGATTGTAGCCACAGCAGGACTTTTGCTGAAATGACCTTACAGTGTAGTTGAGGCATTTCTCTTGACAGCATGTCACTGAAATTTGATACCCACACTCTCCCACTTCTGCTTTAAACTGTTAGAGTGGATTCTGTGGTCTGCAATTAAACAATGACGATTACAGTAACTGGGTACAGAAGTTACTGCTTTCAATATACTCCTGAAAAAAGTGAAACTTTAGTTTTTTAAGGAACCTCCATACTGTTCTCCATAGTGGCTGTATCAATTTACATTCCCACCAACAGTGCAAGAGGGTTCCCTTTTCTCCACACCCTCTCCAGCATTTATTGTTTGTAGATTTTTTGATGATGGCCATTCTGAGAGGTGTGAGATGGTATCTCATTGTAGTTTTGATTTGCATTTCTCTAACGATTAATGATGTTGAGTATTCTTTCATGTGTTTGTTGGCAATCTGTATATCTTCTTTGGAGAAATGTCTATTTAGGTCTTCTGACTATTTTTGGATTGGGTTGTTTGTTTTTTTGATATTGATACCATACGACCCAGCAATCCCACTACTGGGCATATCCCCTGAGAAAACCATAATTCAAAAAGAGTCATGTACCACAATGTTCACTGCAGCTCTATTTACAATAGCCAGGACATGGAAGCAACCTAAGTGTCCATCGACAGATGAATGGATAAAGAAGATGTGGCACATAGATACAATAGAATATTACTCAGCCATAAAAAGAAACGAAATTGAGTTGTTTGTAGTGAGGTGGATGGACCTAGAGTCTGTCATACAGAGTGAAGTAAGTCAGAAAGAGAAAAACAAATACCGCATGCTAACACATATATATGGAATCTAAAAAAAAAAAAAAAAAGATCATGAAGAAACTAGGGGCAGGACAGGAAGAAAGATGCAGACCTACTGGAGAATGGACTTGAGGACATGGGGAGGGAGGGGGAAGGGTAAGGTGGGACAAAGTGAGAGAGTGGCATGGACATATATACACTACCAAACGTAAAATAGATAGCTAGTGGGAAGTAGCCGCGTAGCACAGGGAGATCAGCTCGGTGCTTTGTGACCACCTAGAGGGGTGGGATAGGGAGGGTGGGAGGGAGGGAGACGCAAGAGGGAAGAGATATGGGATATATGTATATGTATAACTGATTCACCTTGTTATAAAGCAGAAACTAACACACCATTGTAAAGCAATTATACTCCAATAAAAATGTTTTAAAAAAAAGTGAAAGTTTGTGATTGGTTATCTGATCTGGTTGGAGTTGAAGACAATGAGGATCCAGTGATCATGACAGGGTTTAACATCACTAGTCCATGACGTCCAGTGATGAAAGGATTACTTAAATTATCACCTGCGGTAACTTAGAATGAAACACCGATCTAACGCAAGGCTTTTGCAGTTTGAGTGACAGGACGTTGTGAGACAGCGCAAGACTGTGAGGTAGGTCAGCTGGTCCTGAGTTCACCGGACAGCTCAAACATAGAAAATGACACTCAGTGTTCTAAATCCTCAAGGCCAGAGAACCAGGGAATTTCTATAATTTCCTAAAAGAATTTGTTTTCCTTGTAGCTGCCAAGCTGGTACAGGCAAAAATCAGATGCAGGCATTGCTCTTATAGGATTGCTGAATTACAGTATAGGATGAATTCAGTTTCACTAGTTCTATGTGAAAGTTAGGGCATTTGATTGGGTTAATCAAATATGCTTTACTCATTCATTTTATTTCCTCTATTGCCTCTTAGCTACACATCATTTTATTAAATTTTCATGATTGCTCTAGGGCTACTCATGTGCGTCTTCAATTGATCTAAGTTCATTTAGAGTTAATATTGTATCACCTCACCTTTCTCATGTCACAAGTGGCCTTCCTAAATTTCTGTTCCACAGAAACAATGAAATAAACGACCGCTATTGTTTTAAGTCACTATGTTTTGATGTGGTTTGTTATATACCAATAATAACTGCAACAGTTGTTTAAAGCGAGAGGGTTACTCTAGTGCCAGTTACTTCATCATGGCCAGGAGAAGAGGACACTGATCATAAAAGAGCAAGACCCAAGAATTTAAATGGGGACATTTGGGATGATTCAGGTAACAGAAAACCCCCAGATTCTATGGAGTTTCCTAAGCCAGCAGAGGCAACCCTCCCCTATCTGATAAGACTAGTGCTACCTTGCTTAAGGACAGTGTAACAACTACACCTCAAGGAGTTACCTTGCAAGAGAATGCCAGTTCTCTCCTATTACCTAACCCCTCCCACCCCTCACTGCCTCCAGACATGTAAATGGGTTTATACACAAAAAGAACTGCAAGATTTTGTTACTTTCTAGAGAGAAAACCTTGGGACCATGTGGAAAAAGATTCTAAGGGAGCTAGACCATAGACAAAGAGGATCATAATTTTAAATCAGCTTAATGTAGATACTCATCAGAAAATTTTGATTCACAGTTCTAACTCAAGCAGCTGGGGATGGTTCCAAACTATTTGCTCAACTGCTTGACTAAAACCAAGACTCAAGCATGGCCAAAACTAAGGCTGAGACGCCAAAAATTCTTTGGTGTAATATGGAAGAAAGAATCCAACAACTTAGGAGAAAAGGCTGTTGTTAATTTATCATTTGCAACCTACTACCCACCCTACCTGTATCCCCCATTAAGGCCAAGGGGATACTCCTTTCACCTTGACTTTGAGAAATACATTGTACCTGGGAGTATCAGCATTTTGAAAAGTGCTATAGTAGATATCCTATGTAAGCTGGAGGTAAAGCCGAGAGGTCCTTCTATTAAATGAGCTTCCTGATTTCAATGGGGATGATCAGAAGCCAAGGTAGTAGACTTGCTGATAGCCCCTGGAAGCAAGATGAACATAGTTCTTTGTAACAGGCACAGCCAGAGTGATAAGTAGAACGGTGTGACTAGCATGGATCACAGGTGATGGCCAACTGATCATAAAGATTTTTAACCAAATTAGATAAACAGTCAACTAAGTACAACTTGATCTAGTAAGACTTAAAAAAAAAAATCTAGATTCGGAGACTAGATGTCTGACATGAATCACCATGCTGAAACACTGTCTCTCACCCAATTCCTATCCCTGAGTCATTTCACAGACTCAGAGCCTCTTATAAGCAAACAAATAAATAAGCAAGCAACTCAGTACTGGTGAGAAAGGACCCTGTGATAACATAACAAGTATATAACACAATTCTTCTTCCCTAAATAAGTAATTATAACCATTTACCAGGTAATTGTATCCTGGGGAAAAAGAAATCCCTCCTCTCTTCAGGGTTGATTAGCTCTTAGTTACTGCTAATCCCTGGGGACCCAGAATATCACCATGTTGAGTTAGTGGGTTTATGGGAGATACTAAGCCTACCATGGGATGGACTAAGTCCCGAACCCACCCAGTGGTCGCTTTCCTAGTTGAATACAGAGGTGAATTACATACATCCAGCAACAAGCAGAGTCCACAGTGAGTGCTGCTTCGGAATAAGGGGCCAAGTGAAAGCCTCTGAAGCTGCTTCTCCTCATTAAAAGAGAAAACCCAAAGCAACACCACATTATCTATGTAAATCACAGACATGTGTGCCACTATCAAAAACTTGAGAGACAATGCAAAGTGTATGTGTTTGTACGTGTGTGCATGGGCCGTTTAACCTACCCATTTAAATTGAGAACACAGACGGGTCCTGGAAAATGTCATAGATTATTATAAACTTAATGTAATGGCACTCTAATTATAGCTACTGTTCCAGACATGATCTCTTTACTGTAGCAAATAATCACAGCTCTTGACATATGCTAAACAGGTACTGATACAGCAAATACATTTTTCTCTACCCAATAACCAGGCAACATCAAATGCAGTGGGCTTTAACTAGCACAGAGAGAAGTAGACTTTCCCTGTCTTTCCTCAGAATTACATAGACTTATAGTATAATTCAGTCTGCAAGGACCTTGATTGTCTCACTATCCCATTAGACCTTACCAGTCTTGATGACATCATGCTAATAAAAGTCAAGAAACTAAAATAAAAAATTATATGCCAATGTCAACCAAAAACCAATTGGAAATTACATACTCTTGTCACCGTAACTTGTTATTAGGAAAATTTTCATTTATAAAAATTCATTTTATATGTTCCTTAGAAGGAACTCATCTATTAAATAAAGCAAGATATGTAAAATAAATGTTTATGTGTTATTTTTGTTATTATTTCTAGTTATTTTTGTTCTTATATGCCCTAAGAATGCTTCAATATCTAAACCTCTTTTGAAGAAACTGTATGTTTCCCCCAAATCAGAAATTCTTCTTTACATATACAACACAATCTATAAAATACTCTGTGTCTGGGAATTCCCTGGCAGTCCAATGGGTTTGATCCCTGGTCAGGAAACTAAGATCCAAAAAACTGGCCAAAAAAAGAAAAATTAATTAATTAATTGTATTTAAAAAATACAATACTCTGGGCCTATTAGTAGTTTGTCACTTTCCAAATAAGTAAACTCCCAAGTAAAAGGACTAAACCACTGCATAGTCATATGTACCAGATCATGCTATGTACTTGCTTAAGCTGGGAACTACGTTTTCTAAAATCCCTTTCCCTTCTGATTTCGTGTTAGAGTTGGTCAGAAGGGAAACTTGCTAAGGATTTGAAAGGCAGAAGTAAAGCAACAACCATCCTTTACTCTTGGAAGGTTGTCATGGTTAAATATGACATCAAACAAGAGGCAGAGATGTCCTGAAGATCCCAGCTTGACCATGCTCTATGTGTCTTTCCACTTGCTGGCCCTGCCAACCAACAGCAACCCCGGGCCCACCATAAGACACTTCACTTTGGACCCACAGAGCTTGTAGCTACAGAGATCCAACAGCTTTCCACAGACCTCTCCACAAGTTCCTTCTTCACCCTCCCATTTCAATGGCTGGAAGTACGTGGCTTCTCAGATTCCCCTGTAAGTTCTGACTGATGCACTGGTGCCAATGCTTCAAGTGGATCGTTAAATGATTCTTTCCCTGATCCTCTTACTCCCTTTTTCACTCCTTCATTTTCCTTCCCACATGTGTGTAATATCTAATTCTTTTAGCGAACCTCTATTCCCCAAAATACTCAAGGTGGCTCTGCTTTCATAAACAAAACCTGAATGACAAAATCGTTTTTTTCATTTTTCCTTTTAAATGCCTTATGTGTCCTTCCATCTGACAGTACTTACAGATTAGTTTTTATTCAGCACATTATTAAATGCATTATCTCACTTAACCTCTGTAATAATTCTGAGAGGCAGATACTAATATGCCCATTTTTAAGACAAAGAAATACAAGTTTAGATTCCTTGATCAACTGGTAAGCCCAAAACCAAAAAATACTAAGTTGAAAAATAGGACCTTGATTTCAGGTTCAATACTTTTCCTATTTTCACATCAGCAAAAATGGTGGTATAAGGACCTCTAAAATTTCCCTGCACCATAAAAGCAACAAAGAAAACTGGAAAAAGTGTTAGAATCAACTTTTTCAGAGCTCTGGAAATTAATCAAAGATTTGAAATAAACCAGGGAGTGTTTATTCAAGAAAATGATAAAACTCTTGGTAAGAACAGCAAGCTTTGTGTCATTTTAACATGTACCATTCCTATTCCCTCTTCTCCAGCTCTGCACTAGCCTTGAAAACCAACAGCATATTATCATGGGAAAATTATCAGCCAAGCAGCCACCAGAGGGAACAAAATGGATTTGGAGCTCCTCTGAAGTTTCATTCCCAGAAAATTGTCTGGTGGTTCCCTGGAAGAGCCCACTTGCAGAGCTGTCTTTATTTAACCTAACTCTGAACTTGTCCAGTGACAACCCTTTGTCAAAAATAATTAGAGACAATTAATTAATTCTGCAGCTGCCTGAGGTAGTAACAGCTGGGGCAAACAACAGGCTATACAAAACACTTAAGGGAAAATAAGGGAATGAGATATACATAAGGGCTTTGAAAAACTCCACCATATTGGTGGGAATCTAGAAGTCCATGCATGTGTAGGGCTGTGCACATGTTCAGGGAAGAACTGAGAAGGCCCTATACTCTCACCTCAGGCTGACCCTGAGGCTTTGCACAAGCAGTTAGTGAATGTTAAGGCAGAGTTGTCAACTGCCTGGCTAAGTGTTGAAAGCATACCCCAACACACACACACCCAGAGCCCACCATCAAAGACTGGGAGACTCCTTAATTTAGGCATTTAAGGAATTTTCTGTCCAGTCATTAGCTGACCATTAAGCTAACCAATCTGAGACTACACAAAGAAACAAGAAAGTATGGCCCTTACATGGGGAAGAAAAAGTAGAAACCATCCCTGAGGATGTCCATATGATGGACTTAAAAGACACTTAAAATCTGCTATTTTAAATAATGCCTAGTACAAGGAATAAGAAACTCAAAAAGAAAAAAAAGTAAAAGAAATGACAACGGAATTAAAATGGTATACTAGAAGTAGAAAACATCCATTAAGCCAAAAAGAAGGCAGTAATGGGGAAATAAAAAAGACATATAGAAAACAAAATGACCAACATACATCCTACACTATCAGTAATTAAATTAGATGTAAAGGGATTAAATACTCCAATCAAAGGCAAGATTGGCAGAAAGGATTTTAAAATTATGATTCAACTAAATGCTGTCTACAAGGGACACACTTTAGATTCAGACATACAAACAGACTGAAAATTTTTAAGACATAAAAAGGAAGATGACACATCGTGGAAACAGTAACCAAAAGAAAGCTGGAGTAGCTATACTAATATAAGACAAAATACACCTTAAGACAAAAATTGTTACTAGAACAAAGAAAGGCATATTTTAATGATAAATATTCACTCTATCAAGAAGATAGAATAGTTATGAGTATATACTCACCTAACAACAGAGCCCCAAATTACATGAAGCAAAAACTGACAGATCTGAAGGGAGAAATACAAATTCAACAATAATATTTGGAGACTTCAATATCCAACTTTTAATAATGAATAGAACAACTATACAGAAGACAGAAATAGAAGAATTGAACAATGCTATAAACCAACTAGACCCAACAGACACTTAAAGGACACTCTGTCCAACAACAGTGGAATACACATTCTTCTCAAGTGCACACAGAACATTCTCCAGAAGATATACTATACGTTAGGTCATAAAATGTCTCAATAAATCTGAAAGTGTAGAAGTCACACAAAGTATATTCTCCAACTACAATGGGATGAAATTAGAAATCAGTAACAAAGAAATTTGAGAAATTCACAAATATGTGGAAATTAAACAACACACTGTTAAATAAATAGTAAGTCAAAAAAGAAATCACAGGGAAATTGAAAACATTCTGAGATAAATGGAAACAAATATATAATATGCCAAAACTTATGGGATGCAGTGAAAGCAGTGCTTAGAGGAAAATTTACAGTTATAAATGCCTATATATCAATAATAAATAATATCAATTCTGGAAGATGGGTCTGGAGGGCCAGAGTGGGGCAGCTTCCAGAAGAAGGTAAGAAACACTAGAGCAGTGACTCTGCTTAGTCTAAATTGGCCTCCTCAAATTCCTATCCCTCGTTTCTTTAGATAAGTCAATTCTTTCTCCTTGAGCACTTACACCTCTTCATCCTGCTGACAGACTTATCTTCCCCAAGGGCAATGCTTGCAGGCAATATATTTGCTCTCTTCAATTAGTCACACCCTCAGTCTTCCTCACTCTCTCCAAAATGTTCTATTTTCTCTTCCCTCCTCCACTTATCCACTCAATTTATATAATTTATTATCAAATAAAGAACTACAAAAGAGGTGCCCGGTGAACATAAATAAAGCACAAGGGCTTGTAATATCACTTTTGCAGTGTCAAAATGTGGGTGGTCAGAAATCTTCACAGAATGTGAAAAGCTTTGGTATTTCTGGCTTCCCTACTGGAAAACACAGATGTATGTTCTTACACAATACAAGAAATTTGTCATCTTAACATCTATGAAGTAGGATAAAAATACATTCCCAAACATGCAAAGGCATACTTCAAGTGGCAAATGGCTGCAATGAACCTGGGGTGCCTACAGGAACCTGCAAACCCCAAAGACCATTCCTTTACCCACACATATATACATATCTTACATATCTATTTTATTTTATAATTCCACACAACTAATTACTATTCTTAATACAACTTTACAGCAATGACTAGGCACAGTGAATCTCAGCATAAAATTAAGTCAGCCAAGACTTACACAGAACCTTATGAATTATGGCTGGAATAACACTCTCCTTACTTTACCAGGAAAACCTGCAGTGCTTAGAGCAAGGATCACTCACTCAAATGCCCAGAGATTCTTGCCAATTATTGAGAATGAATAAAGCAGGCTGGCAATTGAACATACAAAGGAAGGAGCCACTCCTCAACTACAGCCAGTTAGCACAATAATATGGGAATCTGCCCCAATGTTTCCACATCATTTGATTCTTTTTTTTTTTTTTTTTGTTACGTGGGCCTCTCACTGTTGTGGCCTCTCCCCTTGCGGAGCACAGGCTCCGGACGCACAGGCTCAGCGGCCATGGCTCACGGGCCTAGCCGCTCCGCGGCATGTGGGATCTTCCCAGACCGGGGCACGAACCCGTGTCCCCTGCATCGGCAGGCGGACTCTCAACCACTGCGCCACCAGAGAAGCCCCATTTGATTCTTTAAGAGAAGAAATCTAGATTTTTAGATGAAATTGCTTGAAAATGCTTACTCTAATTTTTTTCCAAAACACTATGTAAGCCAAACAAAATACCTCTTGCAACTTCAGATTTAGAAAATTAAACTCCCACCCTACAGTGGACATCAACTGCTCTTTTTCCTGCTCAGCATCCATCCTCTGATCTTCTGATTATAGAACTCCTCTTCCCTGAGGGGAAACCATTCCATGTGGTACAGGTAGGGCCTATCAGAGGCAAGGGCACATGCCTCAGGCAGTTCAGAACTTTTCTGTTACAGCCATGGAATTGACTGCATTTTTCCACTGGGATTACTAACCTTGAGCTTCCAGGGGCCATCCTGTCTGGCTCTTGGAGAGATAACATCATCTCAGCCCCTGGATACGGCTATCATGATGGGTCTACTAGAATTTTCAGCTGCATGAACCTATAAATTCCTTTTTTTGCCTAAGCTAGTATATGTTGGTTCTCTTACAACCAAAAGAGCCCTAACATGTCCCTAGAAAACTGTGTTGCATAATTCATTCTATAGAGTTCGAACAATAAGAAGATCTGTGAGGGACTTCGCTGGTGGCGCAGTGGTTAAGAATCCACCTGCCAGTGCAAGGGACACGGGTTCGAGCCCTGGTCTGGGAAGATCCCACATGCCGCGGAGCAACTAAGCCCGTATGCCACGACTGTTGAGCCTGCGTTCTAGAGCCCGCAAGCCACAACTACTGAGCCTGCATGCCACAACTACTGAAGCCCGCATGCCTAGAGCCTGTGCTCTGCAACGAGAAGCCACCGCAATGAGAAGCCCGCGCACTGCAATGAAGAGTAGCCCCCGCTCGCCACAACTAGAGAAAGCCCACGCACAGCAATGAAGACCCAACTCAGCCAAATAAATAAATAAATACCGGGCTTCCCTGGTGGCGCAGTGGTTGAGAGTCCGCCTGCCGATGCAGGGGACGCGGGTTCGTGCCCTGGTCCGGGAAGATCCCACATGCCGTGGAGTGGCTAGGCCCGTGAGCCATGGCCGCTGAGCCTGTGTGTCCAGAGCCTGTGCTCCACAAGGGTTGGGGCCACAACAGTGAGAGGCCCGCATACCGCAAAAAAATAATAAATAAATAAATAAATAAATAAATAAATAAATACCAAACTTATATCCAAAAATTAAGATGAAGAATTAGATGTGAAATGTACCTAGCATTTTGTCAGGCACACAGTAAGCCCTAAACTAATGTTTGTGTTTTTTCTCAATCCCTCCACTGGAAAACCAGATTGGAAAGCAAGATGCTTGAGGCTTCACTACTAGGAAGAAGGAAAGGAACTTGAAACAGCTTCTAGAAACATTAAAATTTTCTATAAATAATCATACTAGTCAACTGTGTACAGTTTCTCCAAAGATAGAAGAACTGCTGTTGTCAACTGTTAAACAGGTGTTTATGTAACCCAGGTGTTCATGTAACAGGACTGGAGGAAGTAAGGACAAAGGGGGAAAGTACCGATGCTACAAGGTTAAAGCTGAATTTTTCCACTCAAGGCTGATTTCAACCAAACATCAGTTTTTTATGAAAATGTGTAGAGTCACAGGAGGAGGCCCTGGAGATCTCAGGGAGAGAACCTGTACAAGATACAAACTGAGTAGATTGTTGCTTTATAGAAGGATAGCAGTGGGAGAAATATTTTGCTGGCCAAATAGAACTTGGAATCCACACACTTCCATCTTAGCATCTGTCACACTACACTAAAGTATTCTGCTCACAAATATCTGCACTATCAGACTATAAGCTCCTTGGAGGTAACTTTTTTTCTCACTCTCATCTTTGGAATACCATTGCCCAGCACACAGCAGGTACTCTATAAATGTTGGATGAATTCAACTGAAACTAACACTGAAATCACAAAGGGCTTCGGATTCTAAATAGAGACATAAAAGATTCTTCCTACTGAGAACAAAGGGAGAACATTTTGGGGACATGCTCTGGCTGACATCAACACTGAGCATGACTAAATTAGGAATGATCTAACAACAAGTTAGTCCTAGCAAACAGAGAGGTCATACAGCAGAATCTGAATTTCACAGGCCCTTCTCATGCAAGTGATCACACCTAAGAAGTGACTCTTGTTAGGACTAAAAATACCAAGGAGCGAAGCTGACAGCCTGAGTTCCGTACCCTGGTGATGTACCTTTTGATCAAACAGTCCAGTGTTGAGAGGTAACTGAGAATTTTAGATATATGCAAGAAAAAAGTTAATATAGTGAAAAATATGCCATATTGGGACACACTTACATTTATGAAGGTATATTTTTCTACAAGCTGTTATATGGGATATTCGGGTTTGAAGCAGGGACCCTACCCTAAGCACACTAGGATTCCAGGAAGCACCCTGTTAGAGACAAGGCCCTGGGTTTGGGGTAAAGAATATGGGTGACAGTTCAGTTCAGTATCTAATAAAAAGAAAAATAAAACATTTCAGGAAAATTATTCCTACTTGAGTCAGAAGGAATTATCAAAACAAACTGCCCCTCTTGGCTGCGATTTGGGCCTTGATTTTGTGAATGAGAGGAAGGAATCAAAAGTTCTAATGTGCGATAAGAGTGGCCCTCATCTGACACTGCATCTGGGCAGTATGTAGGTAGGGGAATTGGTAGACCAACAACTACAGGAAGCTCTCCTGGCAAAAACATGAAGGTGGGGAAATGAGCTCTAGACCCAGAGATGGTACTAATTGTAACGAGTGCATTTGAGGACTACAGAAATGACACAATTAGGCTTAACAACAAGAGGTTTGCTCCAAGGGGACCAATAAATGGCAGGCTAAGAATTTAAAGTCATATTATGAATTAGATTTGGCCATCTGACAATAGCTTCAGGTTTTTAAAAGTGTGTGTTGGGGGGGGTGTGGTGTGGTGCGTACAGCTCAAACAACTTTGGGCACAGTCTAACTCAGTCTTTTCCTCTGAAGCACAGAGGAAAATGGACTCTAATTTTTACTACTGCAGACACTGGTTCTCAGAAACAGGGAGCTGGGGCTTCCCTGGTGGCGCAGTGGTTGGGAGTCCGCCTGCCGATGCAGGGGACACGGGTTCGTGCCCCGGTCTGGGAAGATCCCACATGCCGCGGAGCAGCTGGGCCCGTGAGCCATGGCTGTTGAGCCTGTGCGTCCGGAGCCTGTGCTCCGCAACGGGAGAGGCCACAACAGTGAGAGGCCCATGTAACGCAAAAAAAAAAAAAAAAAAAAAAAAAAAAGAAACAGGGAGCTGGACCACTGGAAAGGTGCTCTACTGCCCTTGACACAGTGAATGGGACGAGAGGGCAGAACCAAGAGAGCACCAAGCACCTTGTGCTCTTATGGCTGTCACATACAGTCCTTCTAGCAGAGAGGCAGTTTATCCCTAGCCTACATGCTTGTTCTGTGAGAGGCAACTGAGAGGTGAAAAGTACAAAACACTTCATCTCACCCCAGTCGCTCACTCCCCTTTTCCGTGGGGGTGATGCCTAGTCTTATTCACTCTCTGACTGAGCCAACTATTCACTAATTGCTCTTTACATTTATGTGTGTAACTGCACCATACTCTGGCTTGATTTTTCAAAGGGTACCTGCCAACATAAATATTCCAGGTCCAAGATAAAACAGAATAATTAAAAACAGCCCTTGTTATCCAATTAGCTGATCATCTCCTATTTGTACACCAAGTTATATTTTCAGTTGTTTTGCCTATCTTCCTCATTCAAGTGAACACAACAGGTTTTAACTTACAAATTGACCATCAAATTTTAAGGGATTAACAACAACCAGGATGGGGGGCAGGTGCTGGGGAAGCAGTGTGGGCTTTAGAGGAAAGGAAGGTCGGAGCTTGGATTCCAAAATCTGCCGCTTACTAAGGCTAATCAGTAGAGTGGCAAAAACAATTCATACTTTGTAGGCTGTTACAAATATTAAATGACAGTGACAAAATAATTCTATAAAGAATGTAGTACATAAAAGGCTCTCAAAATTGCATTACATAATAACAGCATGCTCACAGTATCTTAGCATCTGCAGAGCAAAAATAAAAGTTCTTTAAGGCTCCTATTTCTATTCCTAAAATTAAAAGGTTGAAATGGGAGGGGTGAGATGTTACAATTTGTTTTTGGAGAGAAAATATATAGCAGGGGTTGGAGAGGTATCTTTCACCACATGTAAAGTCCATAAGGAGTGTCTACTTGGAGATTTGCTTCAATGCAATCACTATTCTACCAACACCTACTAGTCATTCATTCAGCAAATATATTTAAGTTCTCCCTAGGCTCCAGGCCTGTGGTAAGTGTTGGCGAGACAGCTATAAATAATATAGACACAAGTCTGGTTCTTAAACAGCTTACAGTTTAGCAGGTGAGCTAAGCCAGCACATGAAGGATAAGAGCACTGTTGGGTGTTACAGGAGCACACAGGAGAATATCACCAAATCTTCAAGGGAGATTTCATGGAAAGCTCACTGTAGGAAGCAATCACCAAAGAGACATCTGAAGAATACGGAGTGAGCTGAAGGAGGACAAGTTCTAGACAGACAAGAGCACGTGCAAAGGTTCTGAGGTCAAACAGTGCTGAAAATTCAAGAATTACAAGTAGTTTAGTCCTACCAGAACTTTGGGCACAACCTGGATGAGTGAGTACAAAGGGGGACAAAGCAGAGATAAAAGAGTAGGCAGTGACTTCCCTGGTGGTCCAGGCGTTAAGGCTCGGTGCTCCCAATGCAGGAAGCCTGGGTTTGATCCCTGGTCAGGGAACCAGATCCCGCATGCCGCAACTAAGATCCCACGTGCGGCGACCGCATGCCACAACTAAGAGCCGGCGCCGCCAAAATAAATAAATAAATAAATAAATAAATAAATATTTTTAAAAAGAGTAGGTAGACAATGCAGTTAGCAAGGTAAGCAGGAGTCAGATCGTGAAGTAAAGACCATTCATGCTAAAGGGCTCTGAGTTAATCCTGGAGACACAGGGAAGTTCCTGAAGAGTCAGAACAACATGATCAGATTTGCCTTTTAGGAAGCTTGCTCAACTGTAGTGTGAGAAAAGAACACGTGGGAACTCTCTTAAATCATATAAAGAAACTATCTTAGAAGAAAAAACACCAAAACCCCAACCAAATGTTAAAAAGAATCTCAGCTGTTTTAGAAATAAAAGATTTACTTGGCAATTTAAAGGAAAAAATTGTTAAAGCCCAAAGGCTACAATGATCTGCCAACTGTAGCATAATGAAAAATAAGGCTCTGCATCTCAGGTAAGCCTTGTTTCCTAGCAAGAAGAGAAAATAAGAGAGGTTCCAACCTGAATCTCTCCACTTCCTTCCCCCCTGCCCTCTCCAGGCAGCTTACGCCTGCTCAGTATTTGTCTTTTCACTTATGGACCCAATTTGAGCAACAAAATAAAAATTTTGTTATAGAAAAGCCTTGGGGAAACTGCAGTCAGTGTTCCAAATAGCTTTAAAAAATTAAATGCTAGCAGATGAGAACCAGTTCTGACCCCAAGGTCAAGCAAAACTAATCTTAGCTATTTTGCCAGTGGTCATTAAATAACGAGAATTTCTATAGGTAGTTTCTAAATTAGAAAGTCTGAGATCTTACTAGTGGGGTGCAAACATGAGCACCAGAGCATAATAATTAGACTTAGATACTTTTCTGAATTTGCCTTTTAAAAATAAATTATGCCATTAAGCACTAAATGCAAGGATTAAAATTTCACAATCTTCTACTTAAATCAAAATGTGGTGACAACTACTGGCACACAACCAAATACTAAAAGAATCTTAGCTGTTTTAGAAATAAAACATTTGCTTCCAACTTGATGCAAACGTTTTTAGGGTCTATGGTTAAGCTGATCTGTAAATACAGCATAAGAAAAACAGGTAAGGGAAGTCTTCTATGTGGCAAATAAAAAGCTAAAATCAAGATTTTGAAGGATGTTTGGCTGTAACTCACAAAAGACTTGAGACAAAGTAAATGACTATACATTCCTAAAAATTAAAATATGCACATTTTATAGTGATTAAAAATGTAGGAATTTATCATTACTATAAGACATTTTTTACAAGGTTATGTGCAAATTTAAAAAATAATAATACCACAACTACTTTAGGAAACATAGTCAAATCCATTCTATAGTCCATCCATCCAAAGGAATGGACTCATTATACTTTTTCTTTTACAATATGAGAAAGTCTCTACTTTCCATACTTTCTAAAAATAATTAAATAAATTTAATATTTCAAAATGTGCTTTGGGTATTTGTGATTCACCAACTTGCTTAATTATTTCAAAAATCACTATTTCAAAAACTTCCATATTTTTATATACAGTTATTATTTATTTGTTCACTGACCGATGTGAAGAATGATGCAATGGGAACTACATCAATGGTATCCTGGGAGTCAAGATACCATTCATTCATCCATTCATTTCTTTGTTAAACAAATATCTGAGTACTACCTGTGTGCCAGACAATGGGCACTAAAAAAAAAAAAATACTTAAGTCCCTGAAGAAACATAATACTATATTTCATCAAATGTGAGATGCCATCAATTGTAAGACTAACTCTTAACTAATAAAGAAAAAACATGGGCTTCCCTGGTGGCGCAGTGGTTGAGAATCCACCTGCCGATGCAGGGGACACGGGTTTGTGCCCCGGTCCGGGAAGATCCCACATGCCGCGGACCGGCTAGGCCCGTGAGCCATGGCCGCTGAGCCTGCGTGTCCAGAGCCTGTGCTCCGCAATGGGCGAGGCCACAACAGTGAGAGGCCTGCGTACCGCAAAAAAAAAAAAAGAAAAAACGCTTTCAATTAAATTATGACACAATGCCTTGGATGAATCACATCAGCCTCTCAGTGCTTTGATGTTTTTTAAATCTATTCAGAAAAATTTGGCAATTTTTCCTGCCTTCAATACACTGCTTGACATTTTAAATGGCAACCATTTTTTCACAGATCTCAGCACAAAACACAGCTTCATTTACTTTGGGATGTCTTGCTTTCTTGGCTGCCATAAAGCATTTAGTGTTATTAAAGAAAAGTAAATGGAACTGTGATGATTTTGCCAGTGGCACATGTTTACTTCACTAATGCTAAATTCACATCTCTTGACTTTGTTTTGGTCCTTTACTGTGTGTTCAATAACTTTGTGTTTCAACGCCATATCATAATGGAATCTTTTTGAAGATATCTTAAATGACAATTAAACCCAACAGATGTAGAGCTGACATTGTGTACATAACTCAATTGAAATGATGATACTAAATATAGCTACAACTAAACTTGTACAAGCACAAGCAATTACAATCTGGCCAAATGGCCACCTGACTGACAGCAACTGACAGATGCCATTAAGCGATATATTCCAAATTCAAGACGTTAAAATGTGAAAAACATTATGTCTTAGAATCAGTAATAGCAGCAAACACTCACACAGCACTATGAGGAAAGCACCATTCTATGTAGTTAACATACATTATGTCACGAAAACCTGTAAGGTAAATAGATTATGTGCCTCTAGATGAGGAAACTGAGGCTTGGGGGCTGGGGGGTGTTTGAGTAACCTGCCCCAATATCACAAAGCTAGCACGTGCCAAGGTTAGCTATTGAATCCAGGCAGTCTGGGCTATGCTTTTAACCACTACGTCATGTGGTCTCTTAAGTTATTAATCAATAACTAGCTTTGTGACCTAACCCGAATCGTTAGAGACTCCTTTCCTTACCTGGAAAAGGAGGAAAATGGAATGGATGATTATGGAGCCCTTTCCCAGGATGAAAATATTATAATTCTATAACCTTCTATGGTAAAATGTTATCACCATGGTAGTCTCTCCTTAACCCAGTACAATTCAAAGACCTTCACTGACATTAGTGATTAGTGAAAGGAACGTAACTTTTACTATTAGTCTAAAATACACATACTTAGAAAGGTATTAAGAAACAGACACACATGTACCACCATTTCTCTTTTGCAGGGTGACGGCAAAAGGCTGACTGTAGACACAAATGATCCAATTTGTGGGTTTTACTCTGCCTGTGTACTACATTTATGATAGAAATTTAGCCATTTAAAATTTTAATCCAAAATTAACAAATGATTTCAATGTGTCCATTGAGCATACACACATTGCACAGTCCTTTATTCTTTATTCTTTAAAAATTCTTTTCATTTATGAGGGAAAAAACAATAGATTAATAACAGATGCAAATATGGCAACATTTTCTCCCTTGACCCAATTTAAGGGTGGAATTAAATGTGCATTACACACTTGACAACTCTTCTGCCCCAAGGCGGGGTGGGTTGTCACACCCTTTGGATTTTCTACAGGCCGAGCCAGCTGCCCTCCCTTCTAGGTAACCTTCCTTCAGACCCACAGCCTCTGATCATAAGGCAACACAGTGGTGCTTAAAATAATTCCTAAGAGTTCATTTTGAAGTTGTCTACAGGAGAGTTAATAAAGGAAAGAGATCACAAGGTGCAATGTGTTTAAAGCTTTCATTATTTATTCACAAACATCAAATACTGTATCAGTTTTGGGCCTTGCTTTTCTCTTTTATATACACATACATATGCAGACAAAATAATCTGCCCCAACGGAAATCAGAGAAAACATTAAAAAGATTTCTGGGGGAAAAAGTGAAAAAAGGCATATAAGTGAACTGTTGGCAGAAGTAGGCTTAAAAAACAAGTGAGAAGATGCTCAAAGATGAAAGGCCCTGGCTGGTACACAGAATTTTACTATTACATACCTTCCCATGCTGCCCAGCTCTTTCATAACAAATGACGACATCTTCCCACATTTCTAGCTTCTCAAATATCTGAAGGGCTGAACTGGTACATCCCAACTCAAAGAGTAAACTTGCAAGCTGGCGCTAGAAAATCAAGTTAAAATAATGAACAATCCTTTACACAAAGATAGATTCCTGTCCCACTTGTAGGTATATCCAATCTGCCATTTTAAGCATCTGCTTACTGTATTAAATGCCTAATTTCTACAATTCAATCTCTACTAATTAGAAATTTGCAATCATTCAATACTTACCTTTACTTTAGCAAGCCTCTTTAGAGGGGGTAAGGAATTAAAAAACAATATAGGAACTGTTCAAAACACTCAATATATCAATTTTTTCCCAAGAATTCAGAACTTAAAAGGCAAAATCTGTATTTCTTCATTACCTAGAGATTCTATATACGACAATCTCTGTTGTAAAGCTGATATCCAATAAATCAATTTTTAAAACTCTAGTTAGAATGGCCATTATCAGAAAGACAAGAGATAAGTGTTGCTGAGGGCATGGAGAAAAGGGAACTCTTGTGCACTGTTGGTGGGAATGTAAACTGGTACAGCCACTCCAGAAAACTGTATGGAGGTTCCTCAGGAAACTGAAAATAGAACTACCATATGATCCAGTAATTCCACTTCTGGGCATACAGCTGAGGAAAATGAAAACACTAATTTATTTTAAGCACATCCTAAAAAACTTAGCTACTAATTTCCCAGTCCTTGGCAGATAAAAGGGTGCAAATTGTGGTAAGGTGAGTGAAGGTTAAATATATTCAAAAATAAACATACTGCATATTATAAGTGATCCAACCTGCAGGAATAGAAAAACAATATTAAAAAGGTTTAAAAAGTAGGTGAGACTCTTGAATAAGGTCTGGTTTCAAAATTCAATACATATTTAAGAGTTAAGAGGCTAATGGACATGGAACATGCAGGACTAACAAACTTAGAAAGTAAAATGAAATATGCCTGAAAATTATAAGCTAACATATTATCGAAATAAATAAAAGGGATGGTCCAATTCTTCTGTATCTCATGAAATACAAGAGAATTTGGCTATTTTAGAATATGTGGTTGGACATTTTCAAAACCTGAACATAGAATGTGGGAGCTGGAATAAATCTTAATGTTCATGTAGTAAGTAGTTTAATCTTTTCATTTAATAGATGAAGAAAGTTATGACATCTAAGCTGATATGATCTTTAGCTAGCAGTAAAGATGAATTCTCTTTTTATAATAAACTATGCTGTTACTTCTTGATCTTTAAAAATAATACATAAAGATATGGTTCCTCCCTATTATGAAAGAAGAATGATTTAATTTCTTAATGAAAGAGGATGTTTATCTAACTGCCCCAATATCCTAAAATCCACAGCTTCCTAAGCAGATAAAATAAACACAGCCTACATTCTAAATTTATTTGAACAGTATTTAATTTTCCTAATGCTTCTGTTCAGAAACAGAGTAACAGTTACACCCTCAACAGACATGTTTTGTCATAATAACAGTCTGAGATGTTTATACACCACAAATCACACAGTACAAAGCACTTAAATTTCACAGATCAGGGTCAAAAACATGCCAAAAAGGTCCAGTTTTTAACACCTTCCTGATGAAGAAGCTACTCCTTTTGAGATGATATAACAAAGCTTTTTTTGTGCCTATGTTTTATTGAGATGCCTTCAATAGATAAAATGAATCCCAATGTGTAATAAACCCCCTCATTTACCCTGTGCTTAAGAATATAACCTACTCTCTAAGAAATCTTATGATGGAGATTCTGAGTCATTGAATTGTGGGTTGGCATTTATAATTCTAAATCACTACCTATGTGCCTAATCCACAAGAGAGGACAGGAAGCTGGTTAAAATGACAATAGTTATTAAATCATCTAGAAATTTCTGGCTAGCATCATTTAACTCCACTTAGCCACTATGCACCATAGCTTTCACATCTGTAAAATGGGGCTATTTCACAAAATTGTTGCAATAAAATAAGACAATGTGTGTGAAAGGCAGAACAAAATGTGTACCTCATAACAAATGTGCAGTAAAAGCTGGCTGTTATTATTTGTAATAATTACAACCCAATGGAGATACAGGAAAGGAGGTAAACTAGACTAAAAGTTGGGAAACTAGAGATGTAGTTCATGAACAGCTATATGATCAACATTGGAAAAGTGTAGTTAATTGCACTGGGCCTCAATTTTCCTTTCTGTAGAATTAAGAAACTGGACCACATATCTTAAGTGGCCTTCAGTGCTTAAAATTTTACAAAATAGAGAACCGACACCTCTTACACAGGAGAACCATGGTGTGGGAGCTAAACTAGGTATTCTCATATCATTAGAAAGAGGAGAGTAGTTAAGGGTATCTCACAATATCAAGTATCGAATAAATGCTTTCCTTTACCTTTTGTACACAACTTGCTTAAAAGGTTCATTCTTTAGCAGAAGGTCCTTAAAGGGCTTTTAAACATTGAAAATGAAGACTTCTGTGGTTCTAGTTAATCTAGTTTAAATTTTTTTTAATGTTATAAAAGTCTAATATCACTTTACTCAAATAGCAGTTTGAAGTAACTGGCAATCCTCAGCTAGTTACTTTTATTCTTTTCACTGAAATATTTGAAAACTCAAAAATAAACATCTAATGCGTTTATCTTTCAAATGCGAAGTATTTTCCATACCCAATGACAACAACAACAAAAATACCTGAATGGCCCAATGAGGTGGCACTTGACAGCAATAGAAAATCTTCAGACGTTCCAATACAGACGTAGTCTTATCTTCAAACTGGTCTGCAAGAGCCTTAAGAGCACGTATCATAATCAGAATCTATATGTGCAATACTTTTTAATATAAACAAGATTCTTATTGCAAGTTATACAAACAGACATATAAACAATAAAGAACACAAGTTACTTTGATAAGGTGATGGGATGTGTGAATTTTTTCTTGAATTTTATTTAATTTTTTAATTTTTTAATTTTTAAAAAATTTTTGGCTGCATTGGGTCTTCGTTGCTGCGCACGAGCTTTTCTCTAGTTGTGGTGAGCAGGGGCTACTCTTTGTTGCAGTGCGCGGGCTCTCATTGCGGTGGCTTCTCTAGTTGCAGAGCACGGGCTCTAGGAGTGAGGGCTTCAGTAGTTGCAGCATGTGAGCTCAGTAGTTGCAGCACTCGTGCCCTAGAGCACGTGGGCTTCAGTAGTTGCGGCACATGGACTCAGTAGTTGTGGCACATGGGCTTAGTTGTTCCGCGGCATGTGGGATCTTCCCAAACCAGGGATCGAGCCCTTGTCCTCTGCATTGGCAGGTAGATTCTTAACCACGGCGCCACCAGGGAAGTCCTTGAATTTCTTTAAATGTTTAAAAAAACCTTTAAATTAATCAACATTTATGTAAATTTGTACATTTAGAACTTACCAGGAAAATAGTTTTTTATTTTTATTATTATTTTTTTTTGCGGTACGCGGGCCTCTCACTGTTGTGGCCTCTCCCGTTGCGGAGCACAGGCTCTGGACAGGCAGGCTTAGCAGCCATGGCGGCCCAGCCACTCCGCGGCATGTGGGATCTTCCCGGACTGGGGCACAAATCCGTGTCCCCTGCACCGGCAGGCGGACTCTCAACCACTGCGCCACCAGGGAAGCCCAGGAAAATAGTTTTTTAAATTGAGGTTTCCTATAATAGTTCTTTCAAAGAACTAGCCTTATTAATCAGCCTTTTTACTTTTTCTAAGAAAAACTGTTCTTCAGCATATCTATTTCACAGCCACACTGTCACTGTGACAATGGCGCTTTCTAACATAAATCAGAGAAAAATTACATGAAGAACTTCATTTAGGAATTTTCTAACGAATAAAGTGAAATCAAAGCGTGTGTCTATTTGATCACAGAGGGTGAGTTCTCTTACTCTTCAGCAAGAGAGACATAGGGCAGGACATTCATTCATGTGAGACCACCCTTAAGGTGCAGTGGACAGCTTCAACCTGCATGCACTGAGGAATCCCTCTGCTGGTCTGAAATACCTGCACTTTGTACTAAGTAACTGAACTCGAAGAGGCTATGTCAAGAAGCAGACCAACAAGACCAAGATGGCTGACTCTGAGAAAAGGTACCAGGGCCAAACGCAAAGCCAAAGGCCGGCATTAACTGGTAGTCACATGATGAGTCATCGCAAGACCCCACATATTCAGCATCAAAGTGAATGCAGACGCTCAGGAGTCCTAGGCAATACACAGACAGTAGTCCCACTACCGTGATCATCTTCACCTGCCTCCTCATTTGCCATACAGTACGCATATATGTTTCTTCTGTTTTATACAAAGACCTCTCCACTGTGAATTATCATGACCTTTTTTGCATAATGCAGCGCTCATATTTTCTTTTTTTGGCAATTGACTAGTTTTCACAGGCCTGTCTTATGAGGATTAGATGGCAACAATACGTCAACGTTAATTTTCTGATGTTAATGCACATATTGTAGTTATGTAGGAGAGCGTCCATGTATTTGAGGATGATGAAGCACTATGTTTGCAACTTACTTTCCAAAACTTCAGGATACAAAAGACAGTTTGTCCTGTACTTAAAACTTTTCTGTAAGTTTGAAATTTTTTTCAAGTTTTTATGAAATTAAAATTGAAAATTTCAACAACAACAACAAAAAGTAAGAGGTAGCAAGTTCAAACTTCCTCAGGAGAAAGAAAAGGACAAGAATCTAATAAATCCCACTATAAGTAAGAGGAGACCAGTTTCTGAGCAGGGGAACTGCTCCTCACCTGGGGGAGAAGGGAAGTTCTCTATATTATAATAGGTGGGAGATATATTTGTTAGTCTAAGAATATCCTGCAGAATGAGAAAACACTCATTACATCACTTCTTTGACAATCCAAGATGTTATTCAATCAAATCAGTCAGAACAAATTGAGTCATAACCAGACTCCTAAACCATCTTGATCAAAATATTTTTAAAGCTTTCTGGCCTTACTTCAGAGAAACTTAATAGCAAAAAGGTTGCATGCTTCTGCCCAAAGCTATTTAGTTGTAGGAGAGACAGAAGAGAAGAAAAACTTCTGGCTGAATACACATGGTTACAATACAAAAATAGAAGGTTCACTGAATTACTTCATTAAGGGGGGCAACTTTTCCCTTTTATCAAATTCTTTTTCTTCCTTTGGAAAGAAAAAATAAATAATGCTTATTTAATAATTAAAAGCCAAAAGCAACATCCCACCATTTATTTTTATGAAGTCTTAACTACATGCAAGACATCTGATTTTCAAACAAAACTCATGCTGTTTGCTGTACTTACTGCATCTAGCTAAAACGTATTAATCAGTGCTCAGTAAATACTTCCTAATTTATTAAAAAATAAACAGATTTATTATGTATTTCAGATACTCTCAGATACTTTTAGATGATTTCAGAGTGTCTCTGGTACTCTCAGATACTCTCCAAAATGTCAGAGACCACCGGAGAGAGCAGAGAATAAACATTTATTTGAATCTGATACCATAAATAAGCCCCTGTACAAGTACAGCCATGCTTTATAAGAACTCAAATAGGCCATGTGTATGATAAAAGATTAAAAACAGAATTCTAACCTATTTTCACTCCTGCACAGAATATACTTCTTCCTACCTTAAATATGACAACCACCTAAAGATTCACCTACCAATAAAACCAAGAACATCAAATTAATTTGTCTATTTCCTCTACTGAATTCAAAGTACTCTCTTATTTGCTAACTCACTCCAAATACAGGGACTTATTTACAATTCATCTCTAGGTTTTTCAGAGCAGGATTATTTCTAGTGACTCATTCTGGAATAATCCCATTATAGTCAAATGAACTGGAGTCCTTTACAAGAAAAAGAGTGCTGATAGGTGAAGCGGCCTGCATGCTGTTCTAGGTCAACCTCCAACAAGCAAGTCATTTAAACACAAAGGCACTCATCTACGAAATGATTTTCTAAATGATCTTTTGCACTCCAAACACTCTGAGTATATGGCTTTATCAAAAGAGTATTTTTGTTTAATTTCAAGCATTTGAGGAGATGGCTAGTTTCAGGTACCATTAGCCGAACACAAGTGTCAGGTTCATTCCTCAGGGGCAAACTGTACCAAAGCAGTCTGGAAGACAACGGCAGGACATTAAGTCCTAGGAGAATGGGACTGAATGAACAGCAAGCCCGAGCTCCTACCGTGTATATGTGTGTGTGTGTGAATGTGGACAGAAACAGTGAGCTCAGAGACAAACTGGCACTTTGTAAGCTTTCACACACCCCCAGAAATTGAGGTAAATGACCTCTAAAGCAGTGTCCTACCCTTTCACTTGCCATTTTCTCTCTCCAGTTTCTAAATTTCATGTATTTCACACCTGAAAGTCATGGGCACTTGGTCATAAGTTAAAACTGGTATGAGAAGTTGTCTTTAAGGGAAAATGGTAACATCAAAAATGGAGAGAGAGAGAGAAGTGAATATACCCTAGACCAATCATTAAGAGTTGAAAGCAAGCAGAGTGTACATAGGAGAGTGACAGAAGAAATGTGGATAAACGGGAAAGACGATGAGTAAAGAGTAAGGAAGAGTCTAGGGCTCAGTCAGGAGGTGGGGGGACAGCCAAGTCACAGAAAATCCAGGTATGATAACTGTTGGGAGACACCAAAGATGACCTCATGATGTATAAACTACTGTGATATGAAACTGTTTTCAAGATTTAAGACTCCCTTTTAATGTCTTTTTCTCCCCAAACTCCATCGTAAAGCATTTATACTTTGAGTGTCCTTTGAGACAACGTGCTTGTGCATATGGATTCTCTAAGCCCAGACAATAACGACTCCCAAGCCTTCCAGGAGCCACAGTACCAGAGGTCAGGAGATACCTCTAAGGAATGGGGAATAAAAGAATAAAACCCTGGGCTTCCCTGGTGGCGCAATGGTTGAGAGTCCGCCTGCTGATGCAGGGGACACAGGTTCGTGCCCCGGTCCGGGAAGATCCCACATGCCGCGGAGCGGCTGGGCCCGTGAGCCATGGCCGCTGAGCCTGCGCGTCCGGAGCCTGTGCTCCGCAACGGGAGAGCCCACAGCAGTGAGAGGCCCGCATACTGCAAAAAAAAAAAAAAAAAAGAATAAACCCCTGGAAAACAATGATGGGTCCTCTCTTTTCAATTCTCTGTTTTCAGTAGAGAAAGAACTTCCCCTCCAAAAAACTAGAGAAGATCAAGACTACATTTTAAAATTAGCACATGGAGAATGATTTAGTATAGAAGGACAATTCTGAACAAGGTCTGGTATGATTTAGACTTTATTTATGTGCTCGTATCTAAAAGTATGGCACACATATCTTCAAAAGAACAGAGCTAGTCCCTAAGGACCTACACTTTCACTGAAGGCTATTCTTTCTTGCTTGCGTGATATCAAAGTGTTTATCCACTTTCTGAAGAGCCAAGTAGAAATTAGCTGATAATCTAAAAGGTATGATTGATCATATGCCAAATCACCTTGCTTTTTTGTGCAATGTGTGTGTGTGTGTGTGTGTGTATGTGTAGGAGAGTGGGATTTATTATAAAAATATGTACTTAATCAAATATATCCAACAGTTGGGCTGAACTGCTCTTTGACAGGAGGCTGCAGTCATTCAGCCGTGATTCAGTGGTGAAGCTAATTGTCACCTCTAACTCCCAAGCCCAAGAAAATTTCTAATAGGAACAAGGGGAATGAGAATCAAAACCTATTAACAACCTACTAAGTATCAACAACACCATTAAACCTATCGTTAATCCAGTTTTACCTTGTGTATAGGGAATTGCAGGGAATCAGAGAGATTAAAAAAATGGCTTGCCCAGGCTTCCCTGGTGGCGCAGTGGTTAAGAATCTGCCTGCCAATGCAGGGGACACGGGTTTGAGCCCTTGTCCAGGAAGATCCCACATGCCACGGAGCAACAAAGCCCATGTGCCACAACTACTGAGCCTGCGCTCTAGAGCCCATGAGCCACAACTACTGAAGCCCGTGCACCTAGAGCCCATGCTCCGCATCAAGAGAAGCCACCACAATGAGAAGCCCGTGCACTGCAACGAAGAGTAGCCCCTGCTTACCGCAACTAGAAAAAGTCCGAGCACAGCAGCAAAGACCCAACTCAGCCATTCATTCATTCGTTCATTCATTTATTTTTAAAAAATGGCTTGCCCGAAGTTTAAAGCTATGAAATAGGTGAGTCTGTCTGATTCCAAACACTAAGTTGACAGCTTCATTAAAACCTTACCTCCTAAGTGGAAATTATCAGAGCTGTGAAAATAAAAAGCAGCTTCTCACTGGAAAAATACTGAGAACTCTAATTAACTGGGTTTTTCCCCACCTAATCCCATAATATGGGAGTCAGGGTGTGGCCTGGCCAAGAAGATCTTTGATCACTACTCCCTGTTCCAAAGACTTTTATGTGTTGGCTGGTAGAAGCTGGGTCTACTATAATGGGGGCTGGGAGAGCTTAAATGTCTTTTTTATGATTCCAGACAGAAGAGATGAACATAAAGAGGGAGGCTTCAAGGAAGCCCAGACAAGGATCTTGGAACATTCCCCTTAGTCACACCTTAGCAGTTCTTAAACCATTTCGTTTCAGGACCTCTTTATATTTATTTTTTTAATTAATTTTTATTGGAGTATAGTTGCTTTACAATGTTGTAGGACCCTTTAAACTCTTATAAATTATTGAGGGACTCCAAAGAGCTTTTGTTTGTGTGGGCTATCATCTATCAATATTTATCATATTAGAAATTAAAACTGAATAAAATTTAAATATTAATCCATTCTAAAAGAAAATAATGAATCTATTACATTAACATACATAATATGTTTTATGAAAAATAACTATATTTCCCCCCCAAAAAAAGAGAAGTCTTGAAAAGATTGGCAATGTCTTGGGAATTCCCGGCAGTCCAGTGGTTAGGACCCCGAGCTTCCACTGCTGGGGGTCCACGTTCAATTCCTGGTCAGGGAACTAAGATCCTGCAAGCTGAGTGGCACAAAGAAAAAAGTAAAAACAAAAACAAAAACAAAAAACTGTCAATGTGTTACATTTTTGCAACTCTCTTTAATGTCTGGCTTAATAGATGACAGCTGGATTCTCATACCAGCTTCTGTAGTCAATCTGTTGCAATATGATGTTTTGGTTGAAATTTATGAAGAAAATTTAGCCTCATACAGATAGGTAGTTGGAAAAGGGAGAAGTATGTTAACAGCTTTTTCAGTTAATTGTGCATATTATTCTTTGATACTACATCAAAATTCAAAATGTGGTGGCTTCTTAGAGTTACCTGCAATGTGGAATTTGAAATCCTATAAATGAATGTTTCCCTGTACATTAAATATTCTGTTACAGTAAAAATCCACTGGTCTAAAAAAAACCAAAAAACAAAAATCTACTCACTGATGTATCTTGAACTTTGAATGGATCTTTTACCCATGCTTGATTTTTTACATCATGTATTAGTCATTTGGAAAATGTGCAGATTTAGAAATGTTGACATATTTCATATAATATTAAAAATTGTATGCATTAACATCACCAATAATCTCACAAGAAAACTCTCAGCCCAGTCCTGAAGTATTGGAAAGCTGTCAAATTCATAAATGCATATAAAAGATTTCCAAAAGTCTCAATTTTTTTCTTAAAAGCTCAAAATTTTATCACTGGTAAGAAATACTGTCAATTATTTTCCTAGAAGTGATGAGCTCACTTCATTCATTTTTGAGAAAATTTCTGCCAAATACCCAAGTATGAATACCCACAGTCTGTCAATAGTTCTTCTTAGTAAAAACAGTGTTTCCTGGGAAAAGCAACTCGCTTAGCTTTTCTTGAGACAACCACTGTACTTCAGCACGCAGCACAAGTGTTTTGCAAGTACTTCCCAGTTCATCACGTAGAATATTAAAAAGCACGCTGTCAAGGGTGAAGACTTAATAATATTTACTGCTTTATCGAAGACATTCATAAACAAAACTGTCTTGGGACTTCCCTGGTGGTCCAGTGGTTAAGAATCCGCCTTCCAATGTAGGGAAACACGGGTTCAATCCCTGGTTGGGGAACTGAGATCCCACAAGCCACAGGGCAACTAAGCCCGCGTGCCACAACTACTGAACCCACGCACTCTAGAGCCAGCATGCGACAACTAGAGAGCCCGCGTGCCACAACTACTGAGCCCATGCACTCTGGAGCCCGTGCGCCACAGTAAAGAGAAGCCTGTGTGCCTCAACAGAAGATCCTGCGTGCCACAACGAAGATACCACGTGTTGCAACTAAGAGACCCAACACAACCAAAAAATTAATTAATTAATTAATTTAAAAAACCCAAAAAACAAAACTGTCTTTTCTTTTTTTTAAGCTACAAACTCATGGTGGTGAAGCACAGGATGACTACCAGCACAGTATGGTGTCCTGACCTTGATTCCGGTTAAGGGACCAACAGTTTGATCCCCCATTGCTTCTGCTGATTCAGTATCAACACAGTGACAAGATAAATAGTATCTCAATATTTTTGTGAAGACAGTTGTGACCTTGGACACTCTGAAAGGTCTGAGGAGCCTCGGGGCTCCACAATCACCCCGAGAACTGGGAGATGCACAATCTCTCGTGCCTTCCCCAGACGCTGCCCACCTCCAACCTTCTCCCACAACTTCTCCAGGGGACCCTGCTTAGTATTTAAGGCAATACTTAGAAGTTCTCCTTTATTATCTTGTCTTAAAAGATTAGGAAATGAGAAAAGTCAGTCTGTTTACAGTCTGCAAGTATTATAAGAGTGCAAAGAATATTTATTAAAACTTAAATGAATGCTTTAAATTCCCAGTATTATTCTTTCTAAAAAAGTTAAAGTAGTTAAGTCTAATAATAATTACCCCTACTTTCCTGAGCACTCTCAGTCAGATGCAAAGCATCTGTTCCTCAGCAAGCTCAATTCCACCTGGCCCTCGTCTGCAGCCCTCAGTAACACTCACCTCTAAGGTTCCTTCTGGCACCCAGTCCCGTTAAATCACAACGCTGGCCTCCAGGCCTTGATAAATGCCCTTTTAGTCTCTGTTCTGTTTGTACTTGGATGTAAGACAGGAAAATATCTGGAGCTACAAAAGAGTAACAACCTGCCTCTGTCAGGGGCAGTCTCTTCCAAACGTACCCATAATCACCACCCTCACCAGACCCTGAATTTCTGCAGGCTGGGCTGAAGAGCTATATATATATATTTTTTTTTAATTTATTAATTTTATCTATTTTACTTTTGTCTGCGTTGGGTCTTTGTTGCTGGGTGCGGGCTTCCTCCAGTTGCAGCAAGTAGGGGCTACTCTTGGTTGTGGTGCGTGGGCTTCTCATTGTGGTGGCTTCTCTTGTTGTGGAGCATGGGCTCTAAGCGTGCGGGCTTCAGTAGTTGTGGCACTCAGGCTCAGTAGCTGTGGCTCGTGGGCTCTAGAGCGCACGCTCAGTAGTTGTGGCGCACGGGCTTACTTGCTCCACAGCATGTGGGATCTTCCCGGACCAGGGCTCGAACCTGTGTCCCCTTCATTGGCATGTGGATTCTTAACCACTGCGCCAGGGAAGTCCCATGAAGAGCTATATTTTAACAAGCACCTTGGAAGTGATTCATATGTTCAGGCAAGTTTGAGAAATATTGTATAAGGCTCTTAAGATGTACACAGGGTGCTGTCCCAGGAAAAACCAATGTGTCAGTTCAATCAACACAATCTGACTCTGTCAAAGACCTTCAGTGTGCCCCGACTGGAATCTGACTGAAGTTAGCATTCAGTGCCTTTAGAAGTGTGCTTTAAGTGGGTGTACTTTATTCTATTCCACTAGTAAGTTTGTCTGCTGTTACTGAGTTTTCACTGTTCTGTAACTTTCTAGGTTTTCAAAATATTTTTTTAACTATTAACAATATTTTATGTTGTTTATCACTCCTCCCTTCTTTTATCTCACTTATTTATGAACTAATTGTTGCCTATATTTTTACTAATCTATTATATCATGAAACTCACATCCTGGTTCAGCCTATCAGCCTCTGTCCAGGCATCCCCCTTCCTTGGCCTTAGCAGAAGCCAGTTTCACTCACCCAGGTGCACGTTCTTCTCCCACACGGGACTGCATCCTGATATTGTGTACAATCCATTTCCTTCTCCTTTCACCTAAATTGTAGGCCTTCAGACGCTGAGTTCTACAACCGAACCTTCCTCACAAAAGCCTCTATTCACTTCTTCCTGCCTATGCTGGTTCAACCCCTTTCCCCCAGATGATGCCAAGTCTTCCACTGATATCTTCTTTCTCAGAGCTTCCTGAGAAGAATACAGCATGGTGAGTCAAAGCATGGACTTCGGGGGCTTCCCTGGTGGTTCAGTGGTTAAGAATCTGTCTGCCAATGCAGGGGACATGGGTTCAAGCCCTGGTCCGGGAAGATTCCACGTGCTGTGGAACAACTAAGCCCGTGCACCACAACTACTGAGCGTGCGCTCTAGAGCCCATGAGCCACAACTACTGAGCCCAGGCACCACAACTACTGAAGCCCACGTGCCTAGAGCCCGTGCTCTGCAACAAGAGAAGCCACCGCGATGAGAAGCCCGTGCACCACAACGAAAAGTAGCCCCCGCTCGCCACAACTAGAGAAAGCCTGCGCACGGCAACAAAGACCCAACTCAGTCAAAAATAAATAAAATAATTTAAAAAAAAAAGCATGGACTTCGAAATCCAAGACAGACCTGGTTTGAATTCAATTAGACCTTGGGTAAGTCACTTATATTTTCGGTGCTTCAGTTTCTTCATCAGTAAAAATATAAATAGTGCCTACTTCCTAGGATTATTTAGAACCTGGCACATGAGTATCCAGTAAACGGTAGTAACTGTACACAGTTCTGAATAAAGAGTAGTAACTATAATGATTCCAAAAAAAAAAGCATAGCTACAGTCACAGGAGCAAGTTCTAGTATACTTTTCAATAACTTTCAAGCGCTACACGTGGTTATTAACGCAGGTGAAGTACAGAGCTAGAACGGAAGACATGATTTCATATCTCAGGTATTTGAAAAGCTCAGTGGCAGGACTCAGCACAGTAAACATGAAGCACTGTAATTATCCCAATGTTTTTGGATTTTCTAAATCTAAAGCATTCTATTCTAGGTAGTAATGATTGCTTTTGGTGAGTTATGAAGGATTGGGCAGCTTTATTTTCCTGTACCGCCTTTAAAGTCAGGATAATAGAAACAGTCAACATTTACTGAGGGTTTACTATGTGCCAGGCGCTATTTGAAGTGTTTCACAAATATTAAGTCATTTAACCCCTCAGTATCTGAATGAGGTGGGCATTACTGCTCTCTCCATTCTCCAGATAAGGGAAGTGAAGCATAAGAGGTTAGGGTGCTTAGCCTTGGCCACAGTACGTGACATCTCTTCCTCTTGGATTGTGAGGTCTATGGACAATAAAATCTGGTGCTTTTCTGACAACAGACATTCTGACACTGAAGCAGGCAGAGAAAAGCAGAGATGGGAAAAGAGAGAAAGACCTGATGATCTCTTCGAGCCTTGAATCCAGCTAACTTTGGGATCGGAATACCCCTAGACTTCCCAGTTATTATAACAGTCAACCAATTTCCTTTTTTTTTTTTTTTTTTTGCAGTATGTGGGCCTCTCACTGCTGTGGCCTCTCCCGCCGCGGAGCACAGGCTCCGGACGCGCAGGCCCAACGGCCATGGCTCATGGGCCCAACCGCTCCGCGGCACATGGGATCCTCCCAGACCGGGGCACGAACCCGCGTCCCCTGCATCAGCAGGTGGACTCTCAACCACTGCGCCACCAGGGAAGCCCCAATTTCCTTTTTTACAGCCAGTTTGAATTGGGTTTCTGTCCCTTACAACTAAAAGTTTCCTACTGAGACCTGTCCTTGAATTGTACTGAAGTAGAAGTATAAAAAGTCTCGAAAAGCTCTAAACATCAATGTCTATTACAAGCACCTTATATTTAGATAAGGATATTTAAAGTATAAAAATCAAATGCAACTTCTCAAGTTGTGAAGCCATACCCCCTCGTGGGGTAAGCCAAATATGGCCAAGGTCAGCTTGAATTACTACATCACGTGCTCCCCTCCACCTCCTGTCATCCATAATAACAGCCATATATTCCATCACGCAAACAGCCACACATCAAGGTCAATGCCAAGCCTGCCAAATATAATTCATGTGGATGTACTTTCATGAAGAAGATATGTGAAAATGTAATAGAGCAGGTGCATATTCTGAGACACTAAAACTTCAGAGAGCAGTCTGCAATGCAGAACAAATGACCAGCTTGTAATATAGAGGAAAAGCTTTGTTTTATGGTATGTTGAGAAATACAGAGTGAAAATATTTCCAGATAATTAAGTAGCTAACTCATGAACTCCAGTCTCTTATCGTTTCTTTTTTTTAAATATCTTTATTGGAGTATAACTGCTTTACAATTCTTATCACTTCTTCTAATGACCTCAAAGGGTAGTGATTTATGCATGCAGTTCATCATTTTTTAGGAAACCCTGTATAAGAAAAAACTGAAATTCCTTTACCTCTTTCCCCTTAAAAAAAAATACAACCAACCAAAATGTGAATTACTACCCACTGAGACCTCTACGTTACCCTCAGTGTGATCACAGCGATTGCTCCGTTCCGGTTAGCTTTGGCACTCGACTGAAGATTTGGACTGTAGGATATTACAAATGCTGCTCTCTACTCCTCTCAGATTGCTAAATTGCCAGATGAAAATATAATCTTTAATTTAGCTAACTCTCAATTATTCCTGCTAATAAGTAGGTAATTAAAAATTAAACACAGAGAAGAAAAGGACTTACAAAAACAAACCCAAAACGTTTAAGAAAATGGTAATACGAACACAAATTTCGATAGCTACCTTAAAAGTGAATGGATTAAATGCTCCAACCAAAAGACACAGGCTTGCTGAATGGATACAAAAATAAGACCCATATATATGCTGTCTACAAGAGAGTGCTTTGTGACCACCTAGAGGGGTTGAATAGGGAGAGTGGGAGGGAGATGCAAGAGGGAAGAGATACGGGGATATATGTATATGTATATCTGATTCACATTGTTACAAAGCAGAAACTAACACACCATTGTAAAGCAATTATACTCCAATAAAGATGTTAAAAAAGAAAAAAAAATAGATGTTCTAAAAATACTCATTTAAAAGTTGTGAAATCTCAATTAGCTCCCACAGTTAAGAAAGTCAAATGACAGCATGAATAGTCTCCAGTGACAGAAAACTGCTGCAATCTCAAATTCTCAATTCAATGCAATGTCCTCCCAGAAATTCAAGGGTGAAGGAAAAGACTCTTGCCATGCAAACATCTTCAGAGGCACAACTACCTCGACAGGGGCAAATCTTCACAATTTAAATTAAAAGGTTTAAAACATAACTGGGTAATTAAAATTCACTAGCAAAATTACTTAATAATGAACATAAAGTAACCTAACATTAACCCTCAGTGACTGAACTGAGTTTATCTAACACTAATATGAACGTTATTAGACAATGATGACATTTAGTTTGCGCAAGTTTTTTTGGATTGGAAATAAGACGGTTCCCTTGAATGTATGTGGTTTCAATTAATTTCCTTCATATTTGGATATGTATAATACATTGCTTTCATCATACTAAAGGAAAGAAGAAAAAGATGTGATCTTATGATACAGAAGATATTGATTATTTGGACTTGGATGAGATCTGGCATGGTGGGGTGGGGGAGAAGCAGAATGATGATAGATACATAGGCATTTTGTACCCCACTGGTAAAAAGCAGGGTATAAATAAATACTGGAGAATATAAGATTTTAATTCAAGCTGCTTCTGAATTCTAAAATAACCAATGTTTCCATAAACATTATTTTCTTCATCATTACCACCATCATCATAGTCCTGAAGATACAATAATTAAAGAACTCTAGCCTAGAATAATTCCCATTAGATAGGGTGCTTTTAATGGACTTTCCTCAACTTGGATTTCCTTCTTCCTCTGTGAATTTTATAATACTGATTTATTTACCATTAGGTGTGACACAACAGTCCCTTCTAAGTTTGGCATGACTCACTTAGACATCCCTTCCAAATCTGCCACCTTTAGGACCTGCCATTACATCCTTTTTCTTTTTCTTTTTAACATCTTTATTGGAATATAATTGCTTCACAATGGTGCTTTAGTTTCTGCTCTATAACAAAGTGAATCAGCTATACATATACATATGTTCCCATATCTCTTCCCTGTTGCATCTCCCTCCCACCCTCCCTGTCCCACCCCTCTAGGTGGTCACAAAGCACCAAGCTGATCTCCCTGTGCTGCGACTGCTTCCCACTAGCTATCTATCTTACATTCGGTAGTATATATAAGTCCATGCCACTCTCCCACTTTGTGCCAGCTCACCCTTCGCCCTCCCCATGTCCTCAAGTCCATTCTCTAGTAGGTCTGTGTCTTTATTCCTGTCCTGCCCCTAGGTTCTTCATAACCTTTTATCTTTTTCATTTAGATTCCATATATATGCGTTAGCATACGGTATTTGTCTTTTTCTTTCTGACTTACTTCACTCTGTATGACAGACTCTAGGTCCATCCACCTCACTACAAATAACTCAATTTCGTTTCTTTTTAAGGCTGAGTAATATTCCGTTGTATATATGTGCCACATCTTCTTTATCCATTCACCTGTTGATGGACACTTAGGGTGCTTCCATGTCCTGGCTACTGTAAATAGAGCTACAATGAACATTGAGGTACATGACACTTTTTGAATTATGGTTTTCTCAGGGTATATGCCAGTAGTGGGATTGCTGGGTTGTATGGTAGTTCTATTTTTAGTGTTTTAAGAAACCTCCGCACTGTTCTCCATATTAGCTGTATTAATTTACATTCCCATCAACAGTGTAAGAGTGTTTCCTTTTCTCCACACACTCTCCAGCACTTATTGTTTGTAGATTTTTTGATGATGGCCATTCTGACCAGTATGAGATGATATCTCATTGTAGTTTTGATTTGCATTTCTCTAACGATTAGTTATGTTGAGCATTCTCCTTCATGTGTTTGTTGGCAATCTGTTTACCTTCTTTGGAGAAATGTCTACATAGGTCTTCTTCTCATTTTTCGATTGGGTTGTTTGGTTTTTTTGATATTAACCTGCATGAGCTGCTTGTAAATTTTGGAGATTAATCCTTTGTCAGTTGATTCGTTTGCAAATATTTTAGCCCATTCTGAGGGTTGTCTTTTCATCTTGTTTATGGTTTCCTTTGCTGTGCAAAAGCGTTTAAGTTTCATTAGGTCCCATTTGTTTATTTTGTTTTTATTTCCATTTCTCTAGGGGATGGGTCAAAAAGGATCTTGCTGTGATTTATATCATAGGCTGTTCTGCCTATGTTTTCCTCTAAGAGTTTTATAGTGTCTGCCCTTACATTTAGCTGTTTAATCCATTTTGAGTTTATTTTTGTGTATAGTGTTAGGGAGCGTCAAATTTCATTCTTTTACATGTAGCTGTCCAGTGGCCCCAGCATCACTTATTGAAGAGGCTGACTTTTCTCCATTGTATATTCTTGCCTCCTTTATCAAAAAGAAGGTGACCAGGGCTTCCCTGGTGGCGCAGTGGTTGAGAGTCCGCCTGCCGATGCAGGGGACACGGGTTCGTGCCCCGGTCTGGGGAGATCCCACATGCCGCAGAGCGGCTAGGCCCGTGAGCCATGGCTGCTGAGCCTGCGCATCCGGAGCCTGTGCTCTGCAAGGGGAGAGGCCACAACAGTGAGAGGCCCGCCTACCGCAAAAAAAAAAAAAAAAAAAAAAAAAGAAGGTGACCACATGTGCGTGGGTTTATCTCTGGGCTTTCTATTCTGTTCCATTGATGTATACTTCTGTTTTTGTGCCAGTACCATACTGTCTTGATTACTGTAGCTTTCTAGTATACACTGAAGTCAGGGAGACTGATTTCTCTAGCTCCGTTTTTCTTTCTCAAGATTGCTTTGGCTATTCAGAGTCTTTTGTGTTTCCATACAAATTGTGCAATTTTTTGCTCTAGTTTTGTGAAAAAAGCCAGTAGTATTTTTTGATAGGGATTGCACTGAATCTGTAGATTGCTTTGGGTAGTATACTCATTTTCACAATGTTGATTCTTCCAATCCAAGAACATGGTATTTCTCTCCATCTGTTGGTATCATCTTTAATTTCTTTCATCCATGTCTTATAGTTTTCTGCATGCAGGTCATTTGTCTCCTTAGGTAGGTTTATTCCTAGGTATTTTATTCTTTTTATTGCAGTGGTAAATGGGAGTGTTTCCTTAATTTCTCTTTCAGATTTTTCATCATTAGTGTATAGGAATGCAAGAGACTTCTGTGCTTTAATTTGGTATCCTGCTACTTTACCAAATTCATTGATTAGCTCTAGTAGTTTTCTGGTAGCATCTTTAGGATTCTCTATGTATAGTATCATGTCATCTGCAAACAGTGACAGCTTTACTTCTTCTTTTCTGATTTGGATTCCTTTTCTTTCTTTTTCTTCTCTGATTGCTGTGGCTAAAACTTCCAAAACTATGTTGAATAATAGTGGTGAGAGTGAGCAACCTTGTCTGTTCCTGATCTTAGTAGAAATGGTTTCAGTGTTTCACCATTGAGGACGATGTTGGCTGTGGGTTTGTCATATATGGCCTTTATTATGTTAAGTTCCCTCTGTGCCTACTTTCTGGAGGGTTTTTTTATCATAAATGGGTGTTGAATTTTGTCAAAAGCTTTTTCTGCATCTATTGAGATGATCATATGGTTTTTATTCTTCAATTTGTTAATATGGTGTATCACATGGATTGATTTGCGTATACTGAAGAATCCTTGCATTCCTGGGATAAACCCCACTTGATCATGGTGTATGATTCTTTTAATGTGCTGTTGGATTCTGTTTGCTAGTATTTTGTTGAGGATTTTTGCATCTATGTTCATTAGTGATATTGGCCTGCAGTTTTCTTTCTTTGTGACATCTTTGTCTGGTTTTGGTATCAGGGTGATGGTGGCCTCATAGAATGAGTTTGGGAGTGTTCCTCCCTCTCCTATATTTTGGAAGAGTTTGAGTAGGATAGGTGTTAGCTCTTCTCTAAATGTTTGCTAGAATTCGCCTGTGAAGCCATCTGGTCCTGGGCTTTTGTTTGTTGGAAGATTTTTAATCACAGTCTCAATTTCAGTGCTTTTGACTGGTCCATTTGTATTTTCTATTTCTTACTGGTTCAGTCTCTGAAGGTTGTGCTTTTCTAAGAATTTGTCCATTTTTTCCAGGTTGTCCATTTTATTGGCATAGAGTTGCTTGTAGTAATCTCTCATGATCCTTTGTATTTCTGCAGTGTCAGTTGTTACATCTCCGTTTTCATTTCTAATTCTGTTCATTTGTGTCTTCTCCCTTTTCTTCATGAGATTCTGGCTAGTGGTTTAACAATTTTGTTTATCTTCTCAAAGAACCAACCAGCTTTTAGTTTTATTGATCTTTGCTACTGTTTCCTTCATTTCTTTTTCATTTATTTCTGATCTGATCTTTATAATTTCTTTCCTTCTGCTAACTTTGGGTTTTTTTTTAATTCTTCTTTCTCTAATTGCTCTAGGTGTAAGCTTAGGTTGTTTATTTGAGATGTTTCTGGAGGTAGGCTTGCATTGCTACAAACTTCCCTCTTACAACTGCTTTTGCTGCATCCCATAGGTTTTTGGGTCATTGTGCTTTCATTGTCATTTGTTTCTAGGTATATTTTGATTTCCCCTTTGATTTCTTCAGTTATCTCTTGGTTATTAAGTAGTGTATTGTTTAGCCTCCATGTTCTTGTATTTTTTACAGACTTTTTTGTGTAATTGATATGTAGTCTCATAGCATTGTGGTCAGAAAAGATACCTGATACAATTTCAATTTTCTTAAATTTACCAGGGCTTGATTTGTGACCGAAGATATGATCTATCCTGGAGAATGCTCGATGAGCACTTGAGAAGAAAGTGTATTCTCTTGTTTTTGGATGGAATGTGCTACAGATATCAATTAAGTCCATCTGGTTTAATGTATCATTTAAAGCTTGTGTTTCCTTATTTATTTTCATTTTGGATGATCTGTCCATTGGTGAAAGTGGGCTGTTAAAGTCCCCTACTATGATTGTGTTACTGTTGATTTCCCCTTTTATGGCTGTTAGCATTTGCCTTATGTATTGAGGTGTTCCTCTGCTGGGTGCATAAATATTTACAATTGTTATATCTTCTTCTTGGATTGATCCCTTGATCATTATGTAGTGTCCTTCTTTGTGTCTTGTATACAAGTAGTCTTTGTTTTAAAGTCTATTTTGTGTGATATGAGAATTGCTACTCCAGCTTTCTTTTGATTTCCTTTGCATGGAATATCTCTTTCCATCCCCTCACTTTCAGTCTGTAGGTCTGAAGTAGGTCTTTTGCAGACAGCACATATACAGGTCTTGTTTTTGTATCCATTCAGCCGGTCTATGTTTTTTGGTTAGAGCATTTAATCCATTTACACTTAAGGTAATTATCAATATGTATGTTCCTATTAACCATTTTCTTAATTGTTTTGGGTTTGTTATTGCAGGTCTTTCCCTTCTCTTGTGATTCCTGCCTAGAGAAGTTCCTTTCGTATTTGCTGTAAAGCTGGTTTGGTGGTGCTGAATTCTCTTAGCTTTTGCTTGTCTGTAAAGGTTTTAATTTATCTGTCGAATCTCACTGAGAGCCTTGCTGGGTAGAGTAATCTTGGTTGTAGGTTTTTCCCTTTCATCACTTTAAATATATCCTGCCACTGCCTTCTGGCTTGCAGAGTTTCTGCTGAAAGATCAGCTGTTAACCTTATGGGGATTCCCTTGTATGTTATTTGTTGGTTTTCCCTTGCTGCTTTTAATATTTTTTGTTTGTATTTAATTTTTGATAGTTTGATTAATATGTGCCTTGGCGTGTTTCTCCTTGGATTTATCTTGTATGGGACTCTGCGCTTTCTGGACTTGATCAACTATTTCCTTTCCCATATTAGGGAAGTTTTCAACTATAATCTCTTCAAATATTTTCTCAGTCCCTTTCTTTTTCTCTTCTTCTTCTGGGACCCCTATAATTTGAATGTTGGTGCATTAAATGTCATCTCAGAGGTCTCTGAGACTGTCCTCAATTGTTTTCATTCTTTCTTCTTTATTCTGCTCTGTGGTAGTTATTTCCACTATTTATCTTCCAGGTCACTTATCCATTCTTTTGCCTCTGCCATTCTGCTACTGATTCCTTCTAGAGAATTTTTAATTTCATTTATTGTGTTGTTCATCATTGTTTGTTTGTGCTTTAGGTCTTCTTGGTCCTTGTTAAATGTTTCTTGTATTTTCTTCATTCTATTTCCAAGATTTTGAATCATCTTTACTATCATTACTCTGAATTCTTTTTCAGGTAGACTGCTTATTTCCTCTTCATTTGTTTGGTCTGGTGGGTTTTTAACTTGCTCCTTCATTCTGCTGTGTGTTTCTCTGTCTTCTCATTTTGCTTAACTTACTGTGTTTGGGGTCTCCTTTTTGCAGGTTGCAGGTTCGTAGTTCCCGTTGTTTTTGTTGTCTGCCTTCAGTGGCTAAGGTTGGTTCAGTGGATTGTGTAGGCTTCCTGGTGGAGGGGACTGGTGCCTGTGTTCTGGTGGATGAGGCTGGATCTTGTCTTTCTGGTGGGCAGGACTGTGTCAGGTGGTTTGTTTTGGGGTATCTGTGACCTTATTATGATTTTAGGCAGCCTCTCTGCTAATGGGTGGGGCTGTGTTCCTGTCTTGCTAGTTGTTTGGCATAGGGTGTTCAGCACTCTAGGTTGCTGGTCATTGAGTTGAGTTGGGTCTTAGCATTGAGATGGAGATCTCTGGGAGAGCTTTCGCCGTTTGATATTACGTTGGGCCGGGAGGTCTCTGGTGGACCAATGTTCTGAACTCGGCTCTCCCACCTCAGAGGCACAGGCCTGACACCCAGCTGGAGCACCATGACCCTGTCAGCCACACGGCTGCTAGTGTTGGAGGGTCTCCTGCAGAGGTGGTGGGTGGCTGTGGTTTACTTGCGGGGACAAGAACACTGACAGCAGAAGTACTGGGAAGCACTCCTTGGAGTGAGACTCCCGGAGTCCGCCATTAACCCCACCAAAAAGCTGGTCTGCATTCTTCAATGTAATTGCCTGCTACTGTGTAAGTTAAAGTCCAGACTCTGTCATTAACTAGCCAGGCAAACTGGGGCAAGTCACCTGACCTCATCACACCTGCATTTCTTCAACTTATCATGTGACAAGATTAAGCTTTTCCCTAAGAGTTCCTTCTAGCTTATTTTTCTTTCTGCTTTACCACTTTATTGTTTTACCACTTTGTACAGCTGAGCAAGGGAACAGATTTCCACAGAAACTAAAAGAGAATTTTTTTAAAACATTGTTTTATGTATACATGTATTTTTAAAATCATTTTCCTCTTATTCTTTAGGGATGCAATAACTTCAACAATTAGTAATATCAAACTCTGAATCAGAGGAATTGGCAAAATTTCAGATTATGAAGTAAATGGCTCAACAAGTAACAGAATATTAGACAAATTTTGTCTAATTGATCTTGTTCCATGATCTGACTAATTTCCAAATTTTCTGGGTCGGGGAGTGAAAAGATTTTCTCTGATTTTTCCCGCAGAGGCAGGAATAACAACTCCCTCATTCTGTTGTATACGTAGAAAGGTATACCACTCTCTTCATCACGTAGCATTTGCATGGCAAGATGAAGAGACCCCAGATATAGTAAGGCCAAGACAGGGGCAAAGGGCCAAAGCATGGTGATTTGGCTCTTTCTTCAAATCCATTTTCCCCAAGCAAAGCACATCTTGTTTATTTGATATCTAAAAGCATCATCTGCACAATTCAGAGAATCATGCAGGTTTCAAACTGGAAAGCTAGGAAAGATACAGAACCTAAGGAATAACTTTGTACTATATTTCCAGCAGCATCAATAGAGTGCTCTAAGCTTAGTGAGGTGTCTATCAGAAATATTTTTAAACACAGAAATTAATAAAATATTCTTCAGTAGTTTAAAAAAAAACCACTTTGGAATAGAGACTATTCATTCCAGTTCATCAGTGAATATTTTTGCATTAGGATTAATTTTGTTTCCTCATACAATCTATGTCTGTGAAACTGCATACCTTTTTCACTAACTCTTGTATTATCTGTTTACCACTCACCACAAACCTATGCTATGAGTACAATTATTAGTACCCCCTTATATAGATAATGAAAATGAAACTAAAACTCTTGTAACTTCCTGAGTGGTAGGGTTAGAAGAGTGTCTTTTGTTATCCATAGTAAGTCCCTTTCACCACACCTGAGCTTATGGCAATGAGGTGACTCTGGGAGGATGGGGGCCGGTTGTCAGAGGAACCAACCATGTGACTGGGGGGTTGGAACTTCCAGCCCCACCCCAAGGTCCGGGGAGGGAAAAAGGGCTGGGGGTTGAGGTAATCACCAGTGGCCACTGATTTAATCAATCATGCCCACATAATAGATACTCCATAAAAACCCCCAAAACAAATGGGCTCAGAGAGCACCCATGTTGGAAAACGCACTGACGTTCTGGGAGGGGGAGTGCACCCCAAACTCCACAAAGACAGAGAAGCTCCTTTGCTCAGGATCCTTGCCCTATATACCTCTTCATCTGGCCGTTCATTTGAATCCTTTATAACATACTTTATAATAAACCAGTAATAGTAATTAAGTGTTTCCTTGAGTTCTGTGAGCCAGTTCTAGCAAATTATCAAACCTGAGGTGAGGAGGAGGTCGTGAGGACCCCTGATTTATAGCCAGTCAGTCAGAAGTAGAAGACTTGAGATTGGAATCTGATGTGGGAGGCTGTCTTTTGGAACTTAGCCCTTAACATATGGGGTCTGCACTAATTCCAGGGAGGGTCAGAATTGAATTAAATTGTAGGACACCCAGTTGATGTCCACAGGGAAATCATGAAATGCTTGGTGTGAAAGACCCACATACTTGGCGTCAGAAATGTTGAGTAGCGGAACAGCTTTCCTTTAGAAAGGTTAAATACTACGGTCACAGAGCTAAGTGACAGAGTTGGGCTTTGGAGCCAAGCAAACTCTGAAACAACACTCTTCAATAATAAAACGTGTTAGAGGAAAATGATTTTATACTCACAACAAACATGTACGGTTATTGATAATAATAAAGAACTGGAAGAATAACAAAAATTGCCACATTAATTCTTACCTGTGTCTGCCTCATTGCCCGTTCCACTCGGCGTGTGCTCCCTCTCTCAAGTTTTGTCCGGAGGATCAAAGCTGATGTCTGAATGGCCCAGAACTTGGGTTGCGAAAGCAAACACTGAGGGGAAGAAAGAAAGAAAGAAAAAAAGAAAAAAAAAAAAAAGACCACAGAAGGAATGGATAAGCTGGATAATTCCACTCTGAATATAACAAAATGAATATATCAGGTACTGCTGAGTGCAGATTTGAAAATCACCTCAGTGAAAAATAATAAAAGACAACATGCACTTTATATTTTTTATGAAGAATATTTTTTATGAAGAATGTGTTCATCTGAGCAGAGTCATTACTTAACCTAGTTGACCTGTTCTACTGAATAAATTCCTTAAGGAATGAATCAGAATATTTCCATATAATCAAAAGGTAAGCAGAATGTATCATACCATAAATTAATAAATCTTTTTATCTCACGAGTTATTAAAAAATGTGAGAAAATAGGGCTTCCCTGGTGGCACAGTGGTTGAGCGTCCGCCTGCCGATGCAGGGGACATGGGTTCGTGCCCCGGTCCGGGAGGATCCCACATGCCGCAGAGCGGCTGGTCCCGTGGGCCATGGCCGCTGAGCCTGCGCGTCCAGAGCCTGTGCTCCACAACGGGAGAGGCCACAACAGTGAGAGGCCCGCGTACCACACAAAAAAAAAAAATGTGAGAAAATAAACTACATAAAATAAATGCCATCTTTCTCAAATTTGAAATAAATTTTTAAAAATCATCCAAACTCACAAACAAAAACAAATAATTAGAAATCTGGTACCTTTCATTAAATATCCTAATCCACTGATGCAAATGCAAACCAAACTTTTAAGAAAACCACTCTAAAATTTTTGAGAATGCATTCTAGTCTTGGTTAGGGTAGGGAGTCTCTAATTTTAGTTAAAATGCTATCCTAGAGAGGGCATCTTAAGAAAGACTGGCTCATAAGAAAACTCTGAATATGCACATACTGAATCCTAGCCCCAGAGAAAGCTGTGACCAACCATGAGTTCACAGAGTGCAGTAGAAACCACTGAATACGACCATAAATGTAGTGGGGAAAAAGTGAAAGTTTGGGGTGCGTGAAAAGAAGGGCAAAATGTATTATGAGACAATAGGGACTGATTGGTATAATGAACACAACTTAAGCTCTTTGCTGATGACATGGAAACCAATGCTGCCCGAGTGATCATTCACAACAATAACTTTCAGTGAAGATTGCTTCGAAGAAAGGCAAAAGGTTTATTCGTCTGAAAGCTGACTACATCCTTGATTATCTGCTTATTTCTAAAAGTCAGGTATAAAAAACATCCTAGTTAATTAGCGTCCAATTAATCATTCAAAACCTAGCTGCGCACTAGAAGGAGAAGCTCTTGGTATTTTAAAAGTAAGTCAGATCTCTGAGAGCAGGATCTGGGCATCGGTGTTTTTTAAAACACTCCCCAGGTAATTCTAAGGCATAGCCAAAGTTACGAACTAGTAGGCTAAGCTAATACACGTATTTGTTTTTGGTCATATTCCCTTGTAACTCCAAATTCTCATTAAAAGTTAGCAAGAAGTCCTTCAATGGAGTGTATATAAACTATATCACCGTCCCTGCAACGTCTTACTGTACCATGCCCAGCTCACTTCCATCATTTCTATTACCTGCCTGGCCCCTATAGGTATGTGAATTGTCAACTCCAAATCTTTGCCAACTTTCTTAAAATAAAAAGGAGACTGAAGCACCAACAGGTTAGATCACTTGCTCAGTGTCACACCTTCATTAGAAGCAAAAGCTGATTCTAATACTTGGTCTCGATCCCCAAAACAACATCTTTTATTTTGGAAATTGCACTGGGATGCATAAGCTTCAACCATTTTCATTTTGTAACTGAAACATAGTTAACATATAATATTATGTCAGTTTCAAGAGTACTACAGGGCTTCCCTGGTGGTGCAGTGGTTAAGAATCTGCCTGCCAATGCAGGGGACATGGGTTTGAGCCCTGGTCTGGGAAGATCCCACATGCCGCAGAGCAACTAAGCCCATGCGCCACAACTACAGAGCCTGCGCTCTAGAGCCCACGAGCCACAACTACTGAGCCTGCGCTCTAGAGCCCGCAAGCCATAACTACTGAATCCGAGCGCCTGGAGCCTGTGCTCTGCAACAAGAGAAGCCACTGCAATGAGAAGCTCACACACTGCAAGGAAGAGTAGCCCCTGCTCCCCACATCTAGAGAAAGCCCATGCATAGCAATGAAGACCCAGTGCAGCCAAAAACTAAAAATTATTTTTAAAAAAAAGTACTACATAATGATTTGATATTTGCATACATTATAAAGTGATCACCACAATAAGTCCAGTAACCATCTTTTCCCATACAAAGTTATTACAATATTATTGACCATATTCCTCATGTTGTATATTATCAATATATCCCCATGACTTATTTTATTCTATAACTGGATGTTTGTAACTCTTAATCCCCTTTACCTATTTCGCCCACCCCACCTCACTTTCTGGCAACCACCTGTTTCTACTCTGAATCTGTGAGTCTGTTTTCATCTTGTTTTGTTTATTTGCTTGTTTTGGTATTTAGATTCACCATATAAGTCAGATCATGCAATCTTTCTCTGTCTGACTTATTTCTTAACTTAGCATAATACCCTCTAGATCCATTCATGTTGTCGCAAATGGCAAGATTTCACTTTGTTACGGCCACAGAACATATTTACATTGTTTTCTTAACACTTTCTCCAAGGAAGTGGATGACAGTACCCAGGAAACACTGGTAGAGTAATGTAAGAAGAGGACTCAGTAAAGAACTTTAGGAAACGGCTCTATTAAAGGGAAGTAGAAGAAGAGGAGTAAACAAAGAATATGTAAATAAGGGAGAAGGAGAATCAGAAGAATAAATTCTTACTGAAATGTGTTCATTCATTAATTCACTTGAGTGAACAAGCCTACTCTGTACAAGGCAGTGTGCACAAGGCCCCAGGGACAAAGTAGCGAGCAAGACAGACAAGGTCCCTGCCCTCAGAGAACTTACATTCTAATGCAATGACTATTAAGTAACCTAATTCTTCTATAACTAAGTTTGCAAATTAAAATACTTTTATCTCCTTGGAATACAGTTATATGGCACTATAAATATATACATGATGAAACAGAAGACATGAAATAAGTAAATCTGCACACTGATTCTACTACCTACAGTGGGTCGCCTGTTTTCTCTTCATTTTATTAAAGGGACTGTCTCGGTACCTCATGACAGGATGGAAGAGCACTGAGGAAATGGCTCTGTAGAACAGTGGGGATAATCTCCAAGTCAGCCAGAGCTTGATCAGAATCCCAGCTCCACCAAGTGAGGTGATTAGCTGGGTGACCTTGGGAAGCCACCTGACCTCTTAGGATCTCATTTTCCTCCTCTCTAAAACAGAAGTAGTAACTCCCATCTCTCACAAACTTGTGAGGATTAAAGAAACATGAATAAGTTAACACTTAACTAGCCTCTGAGAGTACCTGCTAAAAAGCACATGTGGTCCCCTCTGGGATTTCTCCTCCTGTAATGCTTTCTCTCACCCTCAGCAGGAATGCACCATCCAGAGTGGGCACAGGTGATGGCCCTAACCATCAGCTATCCCCAAAATATGGCACCTGGGCATACTGAGCATTTTAAGCTGAAGGAGTCTGAGAAAACAGCTGAAGGAGGAAGATCACTCTGACCTTCCCACTGCCTTTTTCTCCTGAAACAGGTCATAAAACTCTCACATGAGAGGTGCCTTCCCTATACCCAGAGGAAAGGTGCATCCTTATCTCTGAAGACAAAGGGACCCTGAGAAGAATCCCAACAAGCAGGCCTTACTAAATTTCTCCCAGTTTACTACCCTTACCTTTGAACTATCATACTCCTCCACGACTGCCCACACTTCATCAAACCTAGCACTAAAATACTCAGGTTGAACTGTTTCATCAGGTCTTCATTTCCTTATGAAGGCTCCTGTGTTACACAAAATCTCTATTAAGAAATGTGTGCACTTTTTTCCCATTAATCTGTCTTTGTCAGTTTAATTTTCAGACCCAGTCTGGAACCCTAAGAGCGTGGAGGAAAACTCTGTCTTCCCCCACAGTCCCCAGCCACACGGTCACTTCACACCAATAACATCATGCTACATGGGCCAGCACAGGCCGTGGGCTTGTCAGTTAAAGCCCAGCTTTAAAAGGTTTGCATACCAAAGCGAGGAGATATTTTCCTCAGAAAACTACCAACTCAGACTGTTTTCTATGCTGGCATGAGAACAAGAGTTTCAGACTTTTATGTGAAGCTCAAGCAAAACATTCTCACTAAACGCTGAAAGTAAAATGCAATCTGAAAAACAGACATTTGAAAAGCTTTAAAGAAGGAACTGACTGGATAATGATATCACTGAAGAATGCATTTATCTTATATTTGTTTGGCTGGGAGATATACAGAATTGGGAAAGTCTTTCTAAGAGGAGGTAACTGCAGATAGGCTGTGTTTAATATATCTTACAAAACACTGCTGCCCACAAAGTAAAAATCGTCAGAATATGAGACATTAGGTAAAGAAAAAGAAAATTAAACAGGATATATATGCTTTAATGCTCTAAATAGTTGGAGAAAGTTCATTTTATTGCTGAATAATATTTCACTGCAATATACAATTTATTTAACCATTATCCTGCTAACGGGCATTTAGGTAGTTTCCAATCTGGGGCTACTACAAATCTGCTGTGAACATTCTAGATGTGCTATCAGAATGTGCCATCAGTTTAGGTGAACATGTACAAGTGTTTCTGTTGGACATATACTTAGGAGTGAAATTGCCAGGTCAGAGTATTTAGCTTTCAGGAATACATCCAATCTTCTAAAAGGTTTTCCACTTTACACTCTTATTAGAAACATTAGAGTCCTTGTTACTTCACAACCTTGCAACACTCAATATTGTCTATTTTTTACATTTTAGCCATTCTGGTGGGTATTTAGTAGTATTCCATTATGGTTAATTTTCACTTCTCTAACGAATTTGCATTTCTCTACTGGTTAATAAAGTTGTGCACCTTTTTATATGTTAATGACCATTTTAATGCCTCTCTTTTAAATCCCTACTGAAGTCCTTTGCCTGCTGTTTTCTGTTGGGTTGTCAAAATTTTTCTTGGGCTTCCCTGGTGGCACAGTGGTTAAGAATCCACCTGCCAATGCAGGGGACACAAGTTTGAGCCCTGGTCTGGGAAGATCCCACATGCCATGGAGCAACTAAGCCGTGTGCCACAACTACTGAGCCTGTGCTCTAGAGCCCACGAGCCACAACTACTGAAGGCCAGGCACCACAACTACTGAAGCCCGCACACCTAGAGCCCATGCTCTGCATCAAGAGAAGCCACCACAATGAGAAGCCCGTGCACTGCAACGAAGAGTAGCCCCCGCTCAACGCAACTAGAAAAAGCCCACATGCAGCAACGAAGACCCAATGCAGCCAAAAATAAATAAATAAAATAAATAAATTTTAAAAAATCTTTTCTTGATAATTTGTTAAATATTCTTTATATTTTCTGAACACAAGCTCCCCTGTCTTTTTGTTGGAAGAGGGTAACATATTCTTCTTATTATTTGACAAATACACAACACATACTCGTGCTGGCAAGGCACTGGTCTAAGCGCTTTACAAATATTAACAGTATCTTCTGAAATTTAAAGTGTTTAATATTACTAGTCAACCAGTTTATTGTTTTTTGTTTTATGGTTAGAGCTTTATTGTCCTTTTTGATCGTCCTAAGGTCTCAAAGATGTTCTGTATTTTTCCTCTAAAAACTTTACAGTTTTGCTTTCTACTTCCACATATTCAATTTGGAATTGATTTTTTGTATATCTAGTATGATATAGGGGTTAAGATAGCTTTTTTCCATATGGATATAAATCATCTAGTACCATGTATTGAAAAGCCTACCCTTTCCCCACTGCACTGCAACGCCAGATTTGACATAAGTCAGATGAACTGTGTATGTATGGCTCTGTTTTTGGACTCTCTATCTGTTCCACTAGTTAGTCTGTATTTCCTCGTGTCAAAATGTCTTAATTCAGTGTTCCTCAAACTTTCAAGTGCATAAGAATAATCTAGAGATTGTTAAAACACAGACTCCTTGGCCCCAACTCCAGAGATTCTGATTCAACAGGGTGTGAAGTGGAGCCGGAGAAATTCCATTTCTAACAAGCTCCCAGGTGATGCTGATGCTGCCAGTCCAAGAACCACAATATGCTAAGCTCTGCCTTAATTGATATAGTTTTATAATAAGTCTTGGTATCTGCCAGTGGAAGTACTCCAATTCTGTTCTTCATGACTGACTTCGCTATTCTTAGCCTTTCACATTTCCATATGAATTTTAAAGTCAGCTTGAGTTCCACAAAACCAGAAAAAACAACAGCAACAGCAAAAACAAAAATCAAGAGCTGGAATTTTGTTACGGATTGCATTGACAATGTAGGTTAATTTGAGGAGACTTGAAATTTTAAAATATTGAGCCCCCCACGTACATAGCATATTCCTCTATTTAGGTCATTAATTTCTCTTAATAATGTTCTGTAGATTTTAGCACAGAGGGCTTGTAAATCCTTTGACAGATTCACTCCTAGGAATGTGATGTTTTTTAACATTATTGCAGGTGCTATCTTTTCCCCCTCTTTTTAATTTTTTTTAATTATGGTAAGATACATACATACATATATAAAATGTACCCTCTTGACCATTTTTAACTGTACAGTTTACTTATGCAACCAATCTCTAGAATTCTTCTCATCCTGCAACTGAAACTCTATACCCATTAAACAACAATTCCCCACTCCACCCCAAGGCAACAACCACCATGCTCCTCTCTGGTTTGTTTGCTTGCTTTTTGTTTTGGGTTTGTTTCTTTTTTGGGGGGCCGTGTTTTTTTGGGCATCTCATGTAGAATTTTAGTTCCCCGACCAGGGATCGAATCCATGCCCTCTGCAGTGGAAGTGCAGAGTCTTAACCACTGGACTGCCAGGGAAGTCCCCACTATGCTACTTTTTCTTTCTATGAATTTGATTACTCTAGGTACCTCATATAAATAAGTGGAAACAGGCAGTTGCAAATGCTATCTTTTTAAAGTTCATTTATTTTTACCTGGAGTCTATTAAGTAAAGCAATTTGATGAAATGTTGGCTCACTAAACTGAGTACTGGCTAAAACTCCAGTAAAAACAGACACTTAAGAAAGAAATTTGGGAGAGTTTCAAGATGGCAGAAGAGTAAGATGTGGAGATCACCTTCCTCCCCACAAATACATCAGAAATACATCTGCATGTGGAACAACTCCTACAGAACACATACTGAATGCTGGCAGAAGAACTCAGACCTCCCAAGAGGCAAGAAACTCCCCACATACCTGGGTAGGGCAAAAGAAAAAAGAAAAAACAGAGACAAAAGAATAGGGACGGGACCTGCACCAGTGGGAGGGAGCTGTGAAGGAGGAAAGGTTTCCACACACTAGGAAGGCCCTTCACTGGCAGAGACGGAGACAGGGGTGGTGGGGGGTGAAGCTTCGGAGCCACAGAGGAGACCACAGCAACAGGGGTGCGGAGGGCAAAGCAGAGAGATTCCAGCACAGAGGATCGGTGCCAACCAGCACTCACCAGCCCCAGAGGCTTGTCTGCTCACCTGCTGGGGCGGGTGGGAGCTGGGAGCTGAGGCTCTGGTTTCAGAGGTCGGATCCCAGGGAGAGGACTGGGATTGGCTGCGTGATCACAGCCTGAAGGGGGCTAGTGAGCCACAGCTAGCTGGGAGGGAGTCCGAGAAAAAGTATGGAGCTGCCGAAGAGGCAAGAGACCATTGTTTTGGGGTGCACGAGAAGAGGGGATTCAGAGCACCACCTAAATGAGCTCCAGAGACGGGTGCGAGCCGTGGCTATCAGAGCAGAACCCAGAGACGGGCATGAAATGCTAAGGCTTCTACTGTGGGCACCAAGAAGCTTGTGTGCAAGCACAGGTCACTATCCACACCTCCCCTCCCAGGAGCCTGTGCAGCTCGCCACTGCCAGAGTCACGTGATCCAGGGACAACTTCCCCGGGAGAACACACGGCGCGCCTCAGGCTGCTGCAACGTTACTCTGGCCTCTGCCACTGCAGGCTCGCCCAGCATTCCGTACCATCCCTCCCCCGGCCTGAGTGAGCCAGAGTCCCCTAATCAGCTGATACTTTAACCCTGCCCTGTCTGAGGTGGGGAAGAGACGACATCAGGCGACCTACACGCAGAGGCAGAGCCAAATCCAAAGCTGAACCTCAGGAGCTGTGCAAACAAAGAAGAGAAAGGGAAATCTCTCCCAGCAGCCTTAGGAGCATCAGATTAAATCTCAACAATCAACTTGATGTACCCTGCATCTGTGGAATACCTGAATAGACAATGAATCATCCCAAATTGAGGCGGTAGACTTTGGGAGCAACGATATACACATATTTTTCTTTTTGTCTTTTTGTGCGTGTGCATGTGTATGCTTCTGTGTGTGATTTTGTCTGTATAGCTTTGTTTTTACCATTTGTCCTAGGGTTCTGTCTGTCCATTTTCTCTTCATTTTTTTTAGTATACTTTTTAGTGCTTGCTATCATTGGTGGATTTGTTTTTTGGTTTGGTTGCTCTTTCTTTCTTTTTTTTTAATTACCTTGTAAATTTTTAAAATTTTTATTATTTTAATAACTTTATTTTATTTATTTTTCATTCTTTCTTTCTTCCTTTTCTCCCTTTTATTTTGAGCCTTGTGGATGACAGGGTCTTGGTGCTCTGGTCGGGCATCAGGCCTGTGCCTCTGAGGTGGGAGAGCCGAGTTCAGGACATTGGTCCATCAGAGACCTCCCACCTCCACATACTATCAAACAGTGAAAATCTCTCAGAGATCGCCATCTCAACGCCAACACCCAGCTCCACTCAACAACCAGCAAGCTACAGTGCTGGACAACCTATGCCAAACAACTAGCAAGACAGGAACACAACCCCACCCACTAGCAGAAAGGTTGCCTAAAATCATAATAAGGTCACAGACACCCCAAAACACACCACCGGACGTGGTCCTGCCCAACAGAAAGACAAGATCCAGCCTCATCCACCAGAACACAGGCACCAGTCCCCTCCACCAGGAAGCCTACACAATCCACTGAACCAACCTTAGCCACTGAAGGCAGACACCAAAAACAACGGGAACTACGAACCCGCAGCCTGCAAAAAGGAGACCCCCAACACAGTGGGTTAAGCAAAATAAGAAGACAGAGAAACACATAGCAGATGAAGGAGCAAGGTAAAAACCCACCAGACCAAACAAATGAAGAGGAAATAGGCAGTCTACCTGAAAAAGAATTCAGAGTAATGATAGTAAAGATGATCCAAAATCTTGGAAATAGAATGGAGTAAATTCAAGAAACATTTAACAAGGACCAAGAAGAACTAAAGCACAAACAATGATGAACAACACAATAAATGAAATTAAAAATCTCTACAAGGAATCAATACCAGAATAACTGAGGCAGAAGAACGGATAAGTGACCTGGAAGATAAAATAGTGGAAATAGCTACCACAGAGCAGAATAAAGAAAAAAGAATGAAAAGAATTGAGGACGGTCTCAGAGATCGCTGGGACAACATTAAACATACCAACATTCAAATTATTGGGGTCCCAGAAGAAGAAGAGAAAAAGAAAGGGACTGAGAAAATATTTGAAGAGATTATAGTTTAAAACTTCCCTAATACGGGAAAGGAAATAGTTGATCAAGTCCAGGAAGTGCAGAGAGTCCCATACAGGATAAATCCAAGGAGAAACACGCCAAGGCACATATTAATCAAACTATCAAAAATTAAATACAAACAAAAAATATTAAGAGCACCAAGGGAAAACCAACAAATAACATACAAGGGAATCCCTTGTATGTAACAGCTGATCTTTCAGCAGAAACTCTGCAAGCCAGAAGGCAGTGGCAGGACATATTTAAAGTGATGAAAGGGAAAAACCTACAACCAAGATTACTCTACTCAGCAAGGATTTCATTCAGATTTGATGGAGAAATTAAAACCTTTACAGACAAGCAAAAGCTAAGAGAGTTCAGCACCACCAAACCAGCTTTACACCAAATGCTAAAAGAACTTCTCTAGGCAGGAATCACAAGAGAAGGAAAAGACTACAATAACAAACCAAAACAATTAAGAAAATGGTAATAGGAACATACATATCGATAATTACCTTAAATGTAAATGGATTAAATGCTCCAACCAAAAGATATAGACTGGCTGAATGGATACAAAAACAAGACCCGTATGTATGCTGTCTACAAGAGACCCACTTCAGACCTACGGACACATACAGACATAAAAGGAGGGGATGGAAAAAGATATCATGCAAATGGAAATCAAAAGAAAGCTGGAGTAGCAATTCTCATATCACACAAAAAAGACTTTAAAACAAAGACTATTACAAGAGACAAAGAAGGACGCTACATAATGATCAAGGGATCAGTCCAAGATATCAATTGTAAATATGTATGCACCCAACAGAGGAACACCTCAATACATAAGGCAAATGCTAACAGCCATAAAAGTGGAAATAGACAGTAACACAATCATAGTATGGTACTTTAACACCCCACTTTCATCAATGGACAGATCATGCAAAATGAAAATAAATAAGGAAACACAAGCTTTAAATGATACATTATACAAGATGGACTTCATTGATATTTATAGGACATTCCACCCAGAAACAACAGGATACACTTTCTTCTCAAGTGCTCATGGAACGTTCTCCATGATAGATGGTATCTTGGGTCACAAATCAATCCTTGGTAAATTTAAGAAAACCTAAGAAATTAGAGAAAGAAAAACAAAAATCCCCAGAGTTAACAGAAGGAAAGAAATCATAAAGATCAGATCAGAAATAAATGAAAAAGAAATGAAGAAAACAATAGCAAAGATCCATAAAACTAAAAGCTGGTTCTTTGAGAAGATAAACAAAATTGATAAACCATTAGTCAGACACATCAAGACAAAAAGGAAGAAGCCTCTCATCAATAGAATAAGAAATGAAAAAGGAGAAGTAACAACTGACACTGCAGAAATACAAAGGATCATAAGAGATTACTATAAGCAACTCTATGCCAATAAAATGGACAACGTGGAAGAAATGGACAAATGCTTATAAAAGCACAACCTTCCGAGACTGAACCGGGAAGAAATAGGAAGCATAAACAGACCAATCACAAGCACTGAAATTGAGACTGTGAATAAAAACCTTCCAACAAACAAAAGCCCAGGACCAGATGGCTTCACAGGCGAATTTTATCAAACATTTAGAGAAGAGCTAACACCTATCCTTCTCAAACTCTTCCAAAATATAGCAGAGGGAGAATCACTCCCAAACCCATTCTACGAGGCCACCATTCCCCTGATACCAAAAGCAGACAAAGATGTCCCAAGAAAAGAAAACTACAGGCCAATATCACTGATGAACATAGATGCAAAAATCCTCAACAAAATACTAGCAAACAGAATCCAACAGCACATTAAAAGGATCATACACCATGATCAAGTGGGGTTTATCCCAGGAATGCAAGGATTCCTCAATACATGCAAATCAATCCATGTGATACACCATATCAACAAATTGAAGAATAAGAACCATATGATCGTCTCAATAGATGCAGAAAAAGCTTTAGACACACTCAACACCCATTTATGGTAAAAACCCTCCAGAACATAGGCCTAGAGGGAACTTACCTCAACATAATAAAGGTCATATATGACAAACCCACAGCCAACATCATCCTCAATGGTGAAAAACTGAAACCATTTCCACTAAGATCAGGAACAACACAAGGTTGCCCACTCTCACCCCTATTATTGAACATAGTGTTGGAAGTTTTAGCCACAGCAATCACAGAAGAAAAAGAAATAAAAAGACTCCAAATCGGAAAAGAAGTAAAGCTGTCACTGTTTGCAGATGACACGATACTATACATAGAGAATCCTAAAGATGCTACCAGAAAACTACTAGAGCTAATCAATGAATTTGGTAAAGTAGTAGGGTACAAAATTAATGCACAGAAGTCTCTTGCATTCCTATACACTATTGATGAAAAATCTGAAAGAGAAATTAAGGAAACACCCCCATTTACCATTGCAATAAAAAGAATAAAATACCTAGGAATAAACCTACCTAAGGAGAAAAATGACCTGTATGCAGAAAACTATAAGACATGGAAGAAAGAAATTAAAGATGATACCAACAGATGGAGAGATATACCATGTTCTTGGATTGGAAGAATCAACATTGTAAAAATGATTATACTACCCAAAGCAATCTACAGATTCAATGCAATCCCTATTAAAAAATACCAATGGCATTTTTCACAGAACTAAAACAAAAAATTGCACAATTTTTATGGAAACACAAAAGACCCTGAACAGCCAAAGCAATCTTCTCAAAGAAAAACAGAGCTGGAGGAATCAGGCTCCCTGACTTCAGACTATACTACAAAGCTACAGTAATCAATACAGTATGGTACTGGCACAAAAACAGTAATATAGATCAATGGAACAGAATAGAAAGCCCAGAGATAAACCCACGCACATGTGGTCACCTTTTTTTTGATAAAGGAGGCAAGAGTACACAATGGAGAAAAGACAGCCTCTTCAATAAGTGGTGCTGGGAACACTGGACAGCTACATGTAAAAGAATGAAAATAGAACACTCCCTAACACCATACACAAAAATAAACTCAAAATGGATGAAAGACCTAAATGTAAGGCCGGACACTATAAAACTCTTAGAGGAAAACATAGGCAGAACACTCTATGACACAAATCACAGCAAGCTCCTTTTTGACCCACCAACTAGAGAAATGGAAATAAAAACAAAAATTAACAAATGGGACCTAATGAAACTCAAAAGCTTTTGCACAGCAAAGGAAACCATAAACAAGATGAAAAGACAACCATCAGAATGGGAGAAAATATTTGCAAATGAAGCAACTGACAAAGGATTAATCTCCAAAATTTACAAGCAGCTCATGCAGCTCAATATCAAAAAAACAAACAACCCAATCCAAAAATGGGCAGAAGACCTAAATAGACATTTCTCCAAAGAAGATATACAGATTGCCAACAAAAACGTGAAAGGATGCACAACATCACTAATCATTAGAGAAATGCAAATCAAAACTACAATGAGGTATCACCTAACACCAGTCAGAATGGCCATCATCAAAAAATCTACAAACAATAAAGGCTGGAGAGGGTGTGGAGAAAAGGGAACCCTCTTGCACTGTTGGTGGGAATGTAAATTGATACAGCCACTATGGAGAACAGTATGGAGGTTCCTTAAAAAACTAAAAATCGAACTACCATACGACCCAGCAATCCCACTACTGGGCATGTACCCTGAGAAAACCATAATTCAAAAATAATCATGTATCACAACATTCACTGCAGCTCTATTAACAATATCAGGACATGGAAGCAACCTAACTGTCCATCGACAGATGAACTGATAAATAAGATGTGGCACATAGAATGGAATATTACTCAGTCTTAAAAAGAAACGAAATTGAGTTATTTGTAGTTCGGTGGATGGACCTAGAGTCTGTCATACAGAGTAAAGTAAGTCAGAAAGAGAAAAACAAATACCATATGCTAACACATATATATGGAATCTTAAAAAAAAAAAAGGTCATGAAGAACCTAAGGGCAGGACGGGAATAAAGACATAGACCTACTAGAGAATGGACTTGAGGACACGGGGAGGGGGAAGGGTAAGCTGGGACAAAGTGAGAGAGTGGCATGGACATATATACACTACCAAATGTAAAACAGATAGCTAGTGGGAAGCAGCCGCATAGCACAGGGAGATCAGCTCAGTGCTTTGTGACCACCTAGAGGGGTGGGATAGGGAGGGTGGTAGGGAGACGCAAGAGGGAGGCGATATGGGGATGTATGTACATGTATAGCTGATTCACTGTTATAAAGCAGAAACTAACACACCACTGTAAAGCAATTATAGTCCAATAAAGATGTTAAGAAAAAAAAAGAAATTTGGTGTGTTCAACTAGCAGCAATTTGAGAATTAGGACAATTGCTACAGAACACTGTGCCATTTGCAACCATATACTTGTACGTGAAATGGAATTTCCACCATTTTCACATACCAGGGCAGAGGCCAGAAACCCCCTAAAAGTAAGTGGTAACATTTGTGTGTCTCTTTTTTTTTTTTTTTTTTTTTTTTTTTTTTTTTTTTTTTTGCTGTATGCGGGCCTCTCACTGTTGTGGCCTCTCCCGTTGCGGAGCACAGGCTCCGGACGCGCAGGCCCAACGGCCATGGCTCACGGGCCCAACCGCTCCGCGGCATGTGGGATCTTCCCAGACCGGGGCACGAACCCGTGTCCCCTGCATCGGCAGGCGGACTCTCAACCACTGCGCCACCAGGGAAGCCCTGTGTGTCTCTTTTTAAGAAAAGTTCTCTCATATCTCAAATCTCATTAACCAGAACCGCTGAAAGGTTACTCACTGAGTCAGTAGGCTTCTACAAATGTATCATTTTTCATACACACTTTAACATTTCTATTGTTGTTGTGAAAATTGAAATAAACTCTTTTATTTATAGTTAGAATATATTATAAGTTAAAGAATCAATCCACTTCAGCAATTGTTGATAAGGAGTGTAACCAGATACCTTGAGAGCAAAAGGGAGACAGCTCTGCACGCCTCAGTAGGAGTTTCTCACTAAACTATGCCACCTGAGCTGATGCTTGGGCTCAGACCAGAAAGGGAGCTGTAATCATCTGTTGATGACATCAGAGGAAATGCCAGTAACTACTTGAAAAAGTCAGTGAATACCACTTTAACTTACATTAAAAAGTAAATTTTAATATTATGACACACTATACACAAGGCATGATTTTACTTAGCTAACAATTTCCCACCATATGCAACATTACCCTCATTTCCAGATAAGTGCAAAGAAAATTATGTACCACCAAAGAGGATCTGGAGTGTTGTTTCTATTAAAAACAAATTTCCTTTCATTCTTATCATTATACATTTCAAATACTCTTCTTCCAGAGGTCACTAGGACCCTTTACATGACAGACAGCCAGTCTGTTCCTTTAAATATGAAGGAACTTTCACATAGTTGCTTTTTCTACACATAAATCAAGGAAACTCAGAGCTCTCCTGTGGATGCATAGTTGTTTGGCTACACTAAAGGCAAATCAAACAACACCCACCCAGGTCAGGCTGACCTTATAAAAGTAAGGAACAAAGAAATATTATAAAAAACCAAAACTATTCCCCCTTCTTAACGAACTGTTTAAAAGAGCATTCGTTGTTAAAATCAGTACCAAATAACGTTAAATTGCAAATGTAGTCTATAAACCATTCCCAGTAGAACAGCAGTCCAAATGCCCTGTCCTTGCTCTCTAGACCATTTAAAATCTGTCTCAAAGCTATTTTTCCCCAAGTCTTACTACTGCCTTAAACAAACCTTCCAACACAGCCAGATGAACCCAGTGCAGCTCACGCATGGCCATGTCCTTGCCTTCGCTGGTGTTATCACTCCATCTAGATCCCATCTGTCTTTCAAGGCCCCTCTAATCCTCCCTTAGTGAACAAAGCCTTCTTTGACTGCTCTGTTCTAAATATTTTCTTCTTTTCTAAGCAGTTAGGGGATTTATTTATCTGTTCTATCAGTTTGTAGTTTAAATTGCCTGGTACTGCTAATTACATTTTCATAAGTTTATCTGATCTTGGCTAAATTAAAAATTCCATGAAGGCAAGTCTTATGTTTTATACCTTTATTTCTTCCACAGTATCTAGCAGCATGCTTGGCAAATCCTGAGATTCTGGATCTCCTGCTATTACAACGCGCTCAAAGTTCTTTTCTCCACTCTGCAAATTTTCACATAGAAAGCAGACACCAGAGAGATCAAGCTGATGGTCATTTGGTTGCCTCAAAAAAGAAAGATCTCCTGCATTCTGGAGATGCCAGTTCATCAGCAGTATCAGATGCACCTTTCACATGGTCATGAAAAGCAGACCTATTTAAAGCATACAAATTATTTTTGAACTGGATTTTTCATCCTTTAACACCATGTGAATTCGTAATGTCAAAAGGCCTAACACCTTTAGCTTCAGTGATGGCCAAAAGCCGAAGCACAAAGCCATGAGTCTGAGTAAGACTCCTCAATATCAAATGTATCAACATCTTAGCTATAAGCCCCATATATTTCTCCTATCTGGGGACTGGAAGCTCCACTAAGGAGCTTTCCTTTCTTAAGGCTTTTTCCTTCACCTTACATTAATGCTCTCCATTATCACCAGCCTAATAAACAGCAAGATTCACTTTAAAAGTAAAATGTACACAATGATGTCAGTGTCGTTTATTCCTTAAAATCGTTTATCAAATAACATTTAAATGATTTTGCTCTTGCCCAAAATGCTTTTCAGATTTTTTTATTATTTGATATACAAAGAAGATTAAAAGTAACTAAAATGCAAGTTATAAAGTATAATATAAGCACCTGTGAATCTGGGACTGGTTTTGTTGTTGTTGTTTTTGCCATACCTTGTGACAGGTGGGAATCTTACTTCCCTAACAAGGGATCGAACCCACGTCCCCTGCATTGGAAGTGTGGAGTCTCAACCACTGGACTGCCAGGGAAGTCCCTGGGACTGGTTTTTTTAACCTATCATTACCTTTATAAAACTCATGCATGTTGTTACTTATAGCTATAGTTCATTTATTTTCACTTCACTGTTGTATAATATTTCATACTTGTGATATAAGATATCACAGTTTATTTATCCCTTCTCCTGTCAACAAACATTTAGGCTGTTTACAGTTTGTTTGCCATTACAAACACTGCTATTGTTAAACATTCTTATACACATCCACTGATGCACATGCACGAGTTTCTTAGGTGTACTTCTAAGACTGGAATTTCTAGAACACCTGTTATACACAACTTTTTGGTGTTTTTGGACATCTCTCTGATGTGGATAAACATGGATTACATTTTTTTTAATTCTGCTTTTTAATTTCAAGTTATTCCTAGAAGTTACATTTTCTCTCCCAAATCATGAACATCTAATAACTAACATAAGTTGCTAGGTTATCTTTGTGATTATACCCTATATTTCTTTAAATGTTTCACACATAGCTGTTATATATTATGAATGAGAAAACTGCAATTCATCCTTTAATCTGCTGTTTGTTGACTCTCAACCACAGTGGCTTGCCTTCTCTTCTGTTTATTGATCTTTAATTATGAGCTCACTGCTCAATTTTTAATTTGGGTTTAGGAGATGTTTTCCTCTAGAGAGACTGGTTTCTGCTGCCACAGCCAAGCAGCACCATGCATTCACAATCACTTCAGACTTGCCTGCTTCAGTCTTAGCTCAGTGGAAAGTTCTGAAAGTGCTATTACTTCAGGTAACTCCATCCCTCACGGCTGCCTGCCGAGGCCTCGGCTCCCTGCCTCTCATTGCTGGCCCTGACCCCAGCTGCTGACTTCTCTGAGTGTCTATGCACATATGTACGTGTTTAAGTCAGGTCTGAAGACTCCTTAGACACCTTTCTTACCTCTTGTGAGATTAACAGTGTCTTAACACCGTGAAAGCCTCTGCTCTCTGGTCCACGAGTCCCCCTTCTTCCTTTTATTTTAAGCCACGTCTTTAAATTTCGTAGCTCCTCCCTATTTCCTTTGCTGCTAAAGACAATATGGGGCAAGACAAGGTTGAAACCCAGTAAGAGACACAGGGAGACCAACCGAAGTTTAAAGGTAGCCCGAGTATGCTCCAGAGAGCCTGCGTATATCTTCAACCCAAAATAAGGATGGTTATCTAGCAATGAGGCAATGATGGACTTTGCTCATTTTCCATGTAGTTTTGTGCCAGACGTCTTTCAACTTTTTATTTTCAAATTTATTTTCTTCTTCAGAAAAGTTTCGAGAATAATACAAAGAATTCCCGTACACCCTTCACCCAAGTGTTAACATTTTGCCACACAACCAATAGTTTGATCTGCAGGCCCAATACAGATTCTACTAAAGATGGTATTTACAGATTTAAAATAATTAAATTCTACTAATTAACTACTTTTACATCCATTAACACAAGAAGTTACCTGAAATCATAAATTAGTACCTCACTTTATTTTATTGTATACACAAGTTTCCTGCCCTGTGCACTCCTAAGGTTTACATTCATCCTATCTTTCTGTTTGTTGTTTCTGTTGACTCTCAATCATGAGAGGGAAAAAATTCAATTCAATAAACATTTTAATATTGACAACCTGTGTTGGATGCTAAGGGTCAAAGGGACCCCCAACTGGAGATCTATACAGTAGATCCATCCACTCAATTTTAGGGTTTCTTTTGAACACAAGTTTCCAAAAAATATTTGGGTAAAACTAGCTTGATTTTGCCTTGAAAAAGAAGCTTCATACTGAATGTGAACACTGAGCAATTTCCCATTGGGCATTTGTTCTTCTCCTTCTACATTCTTTCCATTTAACACTTTAGGTAGGTAGAGTATTTCTGTTGTACTTCAGAAATTGATGATAAGGACTAATCTACACGGAAACCGAAATCTACTTTGACAAACTAATCCATCTTAAATATTACAGCTCTAAATAACATACATGCATTTTCCCTTTTAGTTATTCTTAGTGACTTTAATGAAGTATATGATAGATACAATAAAATAAACCCATATTTAGTATAGTGTTTGATCTGTTTCGACAAATGTATACACCACAAACATCAAGATATACAAAATTTCTATCAGCCACAAAAATTCCCTTGTTTCCTTGCACCTCTTTGCAATCAATCTGTGATCTATTTTCTGTGATTATGATTTAGTTTTGCCTATTCTAGAACTCTAATGAAAAGGAATCATACAATCTGGCTTCTTTAACTCAAAATCATGCTTTTCAGATTTCATCCACATTGTTGCATGTATCAATACTTCCTTTTATTGCTGAGTATTATTTCTTTAGATGGATATACTGCAATTTATCATTTACTTGTTGATGGACATTTGCACTGTTTCCAGTTTTAAGCTATTACGCATTAAACAACTATGAACATTTGTGTAAGTCTTTGTGGAGCCACATACTTTCATTTCACATAGACAAATACCTAGAGGTGGAATTGATGATTAACTGTATGAGAAAATGTCAAACTGTGTTCTAAAGTGGTTCTGCCATTTTATGTCACATTACATTTACAATGTATGAGAATTCCAACTACTCTGTATGGTAATATACCTTTTAAGTGATGTACAGTGGTATATTGTTGCGGTTTTAATTTGCATTTTCCCAATGACTAGTGATATTAACAATCTTTCATTCTCTTAGTGGGCATTCATATAACCTAATGTCATCAGGTAGTTTATTTTGTTTGTTTTTTTGTATTTTGTCCATAGTTTGTAATTTTTATCTGCAGACAGATGGGTCCAAAGAGCTTACTTGGCCATCACAGAAGCAAAAGTATTCCAAATAAATTTTAGAATCATCTTGTCAATTTCTGCAAAAAAAAAAAAAAAAAGAGAAGGGGGTTCTCCTGGATTCTGATTGCTATTGGATTTAAATTATAGCTCAATTTTGGGAGAACTGTCAACTCAACAATATTAAGCCTTCCAATCCATGAACATGGTAAGTCTCTCCATTTATTCAGATCTTCAATTTCTTAAAGCAATATTTGTCATTTTCAGTGTACGGGTCTTACACTTTAGTCAAATTCATCACTAAACATTTGGTTTTTTTTATGCTATTGTAAGTAGTTTTAAAATTACTTTCCCAATTATTCACTGCTAGTATATATAAACATAACTGACTTTTTTATATTGACCTTGTATTCTCAGACCTTGCTTATTAGTTCCAGTAGCTTTCATGTCTATTCTTTATAGAGTTTCCCTATGTAAAGAATTGTGCTGTCTATGCAAAACGATAATCTTCTATCTTCCTTTCCAATCTGCACTCCCTTTGTATCTTCTTAATGTCTTATTGCACTAGCTGGGATTTCCAGTTCAATGAAGAATAGAAGTGCCACTTTCCTGATCTTAGAGGAAAAACTAGTTTTTCATCAATAATGATTTTAACTCTGATTTTTCATAGATACCCTTTATCAGGTTGATATTCTCTTCTATTCATAGTTTACTAAGTTTTTACAATGAAAGGGTGTTGAATTTTTTCAAATGCTAAAATAAATAAATATAATGAGATAATCATTCAGTTTTTCTCCTTTACTACATTAATAAGATGAATTGCAATGACTGTTTCACGTTAAACCAATTTTGCATTCCTGAGATAAACACTATTTGGTCATAACTTACTATCCTTTTTATATACTGCTGTTTCATATATTTATTTTGCCCCAGATTTGTGGTTTTTTACAATGAGAGTTCAAATGCAGTACCAGTTACTCAAACATGGCTAGAAATAAACCCACAAATAAGCATTAACCTTAAGCCATGGTTAACTGTGAAGAAAGAAATCTAGCAGTTACCAAAGTAGATGATGGTAAGAAAAGAGCCATGTAAGATCCCACAAATCCTATTACTCATTATTCTTTCTCTGTCTATTCTTGAAGTAAGATATATAAAAGTAACCTAGTTCAACTCCAATCAAAAAAAATATTTTTAAGCCTCTGTTTAATAACAGTTAACCCACAAACTGAAACAAAACATACCCATCTCCTGCTTCTTTAAAAGTTACCAAGTTATGACCCAGATATAGCTACAAGGCTCATGATCCGAATGCCTGTTAAATTAAAATGCATGAGTAACATCTGGGGAGACAAGTATTCAAACCAGAAAGAAAATCAAAATCCTGGGTTATCCTGCTTAATATAGACATGTCAACATGTAATGCGAGGACAAACTATCAGAAGTATCATGACTATCTCACAGTTATACTGCCTATCTTAAAAAATTAAAATTAAGAAATAAGTATGCCCTAGAAGAAAAAAAGGTATCATTTTTCTCTTCAAAAATGGTTAGCAAACTATTTTAATTCCATAGTTAAGTATTTATTAAGTAGCCTTAAAATTAATAGCAGAAAGAGAAAATACATACAATATAATGTGTAACTTTCAAAGGTTTTTTTCCATTTTTCATTTGCAGAGACCTTGGGGCTTCAGGCAGACAGTCAGAAGGCAGGCTGCCAGTACCAATTCACACTTAAGCAGAACTTTTGCCAATGAAAACTGAAACACCTGTATGAATTACCTAAATTGTTCCCATTTTCAACAATGAAAGGAAATTAAAGGCATTACTGAATGTCACTGACTTGGCTCATCTGAAAGGAAATAACGTAGACAACACAGCTAATTTTAAATTATCAAGCCAATACAACATAAATGGCTCTCTAGAACAATGTGGGTTATTTTTACTATGACTCATTCAGTTTTCCTGAAATGTGAGGAAAGAATATCTCAGGAAGAGCATTACATAATAACAATGTTAAAAAGGTAAAGTATTCTTCTTGGGAAAATCTTCTGCCATTGCTGAATTAAAACTTTTTCCCAACATATCTCACATATATTTCAACATGCTACACCAACATGGAAACACTGGCAAAAATTCTTCCAAGAAAGAGATTTCACCATTAGTTTAGTAAACTTTAGGATAGCACATGAAAACTGAACGAAATTCAGGACCAATAAGCCATTCATTTGTTCAGTAAGTATACATCAAATGTTCAATAACTGTGATTCCTGTCCCTCCAAGTGCTCACAATACTCTGGTAGGGGACTGAGATTTCTACTATGGGACTTGCTCTTCTATCAACAGAGGAAGACACCTCACAGCCTCAAGAGTTCACAACTCCAGACCCTGGCCACCATGCCACAGCCAGAGCATGGAAACGTATGCTCAGGAAGGAAGAGGATGCTGCTTCTTTCCTCTCTACTGCCTTCTCTTCCACATCTACAGCCAATTCCAAACCGGCCTTATCCACTTAGGAAGTCCTATTCCTTGAAAACAGTAGCGCGCTCCTACAAACCAGCAACCAGATAAGCTGACTCATTCCTGAATGCTATGGGGGCACCAGGCTCTATCTACCCACTCTGAAGTATTTTCACATACACTCTGTAATTTGATCCTCAAAACAAGTTTTCAGTGCCGAGGGAGGGACACATCACTCCTTCCCTCATTTTACTGAAGAGGAAGATGAAATAAGTCGTTATCCTAAGGATACACTAGGTAGTACACTGGGTGGTAGTACTACCTATATTATGGAACTAAGTGGAGCAATGCAGCACCTTGCTGCAGGACAGAAATAAATCCTGTTTCTGGTTCTAGTGTACTTCATTCATTCCCGCATTTTGCATACTTTTCTTGAGCAACAACTGTGAGAAAAGCATTGAAGCACTGCAGTAGGCCTTGTAGAAGACCCAGAGAAGAACAGAGACCAGTGCCTAAAACTGGAAGTTTATAGTCTTATGGGGAAGATAAGACATACACATAAATAATTACAATACTGTAAGCCCAAATATGATCCTTGTTAAAAGAGAGTTCAGAAGCAGGGTAGCACTTAAACGTGGTCCCTCTTGCCTCAAACACTCCTCTGGAGTTATATAGGATATAAATAAAGGATATTTATGTACAGGACATACAGTTATATAGGATATAAATTTTAGTGAAATTCTTCATTGAAACCAGGGGCCACTTCTAATTCACCTTATTACCCACTTCAGAATCATGCACAAAGAAGGGATAAGAGGAAGGACTGAATGACAAAAGGAAGAGCTGATTTGGGTTTTTCTGGTGTATTCCATATGCTTCCTTTGGGATAAGAAATGGAATGGGTGGTGCACAGCCCAAAGTATGCTTGGGGCTCCTCAAAGCCCTCCTCATTATAAGTTCCTTGCCTTACTTCTTACCAATTAAACATTTACTTGGCATTAACAAACTCATCTCTTTAGAAGAGTTAGGCCCGGCACTATAAAGCACTGTCACTGAACAGCTTTCCTCGAAAAAGAGATCAGTCCTCAGGTCAGTGCTGACTTGGAAGAGAGCTGGAGGAGGAGAGCAGAAAAATTATGTATTATAAAGCCCTGGGGGAAAGTATGAAACCTGAGTTTACGACCTTCATTGCAAGTTAGGAGGGATGAGTCACCTACCATCACAGGTTACCAGAGTTAATTACTTCAGAAACACCTCACTGTACAGAGGAACAAGAACAGGAAAAGAAAAAAGAAAGAAAGAGAGGAAGAGAAAAGAATCAGAAAAGAAATAAGAAAAGGTTAAAGAATACACCCCACCCACAAAAAACACTAAAAAAAAAAAAGTTAACTGCTTGAATGTAAATAGAGTGTTTTAATGTCATTTCAGGATAACTGTGGATAACCTATATTCCACAATAATCTGTTTATGAAGCCAAACCCAAGAAGGCATTACTGCTGACCACTGTCCCCGTGAGAGGACAGCAGGAACACTTCCTATCATATGCTGCATCCTGTTTAGCTCAGTCATCAGAAGAAACACAAGCATCCTGGTCATCATTTATCATCTAGATAATAGGTGACCGTCCCCATCCAGCTCTGTACTTCCCTACACTGACTCAAGCTCCCCATCATTCCAGACCCTCCATGTCCTTTCCTGTGCCTCACATCAGGAAGACCCATGTTCAACATCACCTTCCCATTGAGATCTTCCCCCACCTTCTTGTCTACAACAGCCATCCCCAACCCATTCTTATTCCCTTATACTGTTTTATATTTACACTAAGCACTTCTATTAAATATCTATTTCTTTTTTTGTCTACTGTGTTATTTCCCTCACAAGAGTGTAAAGTGGGGCTTCCCTGGTGGCGCAGTGGTTGAGAGTCCGCCTGCCGATGCAGGGGACGCGGGTTCGTGCCCCGGTCTGGGAAGATCCCACATGCTGCGGAGCAGCTGGGCCCGTGAGCCATGGCCGCTGAGCCTGCGCATCCGGAGCCTGTGCTCCGCAACGGGAGAGGCCACAACAGTGAGAAGACCGCGTACCGCAAAAAAAAAAAAAAAAAAAAAAAAAAAAGAGTGTAAAGTGATGTAAACTCCAAGAGGGAAAAGACTGTTTACTGCTGTATCTCCAATAACCAGCACAATGCCTGGTAGATATGAAGTATTCAATCGATATTAGCTGAATGAATAAATGGGAGGTACGTAACAATTTTTAAAATATATCTTTGAAAAAATGTTTAACACTTTAGTTGTCAAATTCCCTATAGCATATGTAATGACTAATTAGGGACATTCTACATATTTACCTAAACACTCATATGCTATAATGAAAAACAGCAGATTTCTAAGAATACTTAAGTGAGAAAATAAAACAGGCACCCAGAGGACTCAGAAGATTAACATCCAACCAGTTCCAAAACTGTATGTAGAAAACAGTAACTTGCAAAATTCATTTTACAGTACAAAGTAAGCTAGCTTTCATTTCTACCAGATAAAAGTGCTTTATTTTTGCCTTATCTGAAAAATAACAAAGGAAGAAAACACCAGAATTCTAACTTGATCCCTAACTATGATAATAAAGATGCCTTTGAAAAAATGATGTATCTTAAGCAACTTGTGTTCATTAAAGACGTGTGTATCTTCTTCTTATCCATAAAGCTAAAAAGATACTGACTGACCTCTTGCTCTCTGACTTTCCTCTTCTAGAAAAGCCTTCTTTGATCATGAATCCTCAAGTATCTATTACTTTATCTTTCCTTTTCACTGCTGCCATTCTTCTCTAACTGTGGTCTTCATCTATCAACTTTATTTTCTTACACCCCATTCCCTCCTTAATTCTCTGTAGCGAGGTGACTACCCAGCTATTCCACTGAAACTGTCATAGAGATAAGCAACGCAAAACATCAAAGCCTCAGCCTTTCCTCCAGACTGCTCTCCACTGCTGAACGCTGACAAGTACCCCTGGCTCTTGACACTGCCTCCTGCCTCAGCCTCCAAAACCCATTCCCTCTGCTGGTTCTCCTCCTCGCTCTCTGAAGTCCTCTTTCTCATCACATCCGTGTCGCATCACCTTCAATCTGAGACGAAAGAGTTGCTTTGGAGTAAAGGTTCAGACTCTTGCTCTGTCACTTCATTTATTCATTCAACAAGTATTTATTGAGCACCTATTATGTGTGAGATACTGGACTAGGCCCTGGGATCAAACAAAGAACAAGAAATATTTGGTCACCACCCTCAAATCTAAGCAAGTGCAAAGAAAAATGCTTATGTCTAAATCAGCAGCAAGATATATGCAGCTTGGAAACTAAAATGATAAGCTTTTTTCCCCTCAATTTCCTTAGGTGGCAGTGTTTCATCATGAGCAATCTGAGGCAAGAATATACCAGAGGTAATAATTTACAAGGAAAAAAAGAAAAAAAAGAAATGGAATAATAATATAATAATATTATTATAATAATTATATTATTATATTATTATTAATAATAATTTATGAGGAAAAAAAGAAATGGAAAGGAAAAAGACACTATTACTCACTGATGTAAATGCCAGCAGCTCCTCTTCAGTTAACTTATGCACTGGGTTGTTCTTCTGGAGATTTGTGCTTTACATTAAAAAAAAAAAGCAAATTAATTCCAGAATGCATGTCATAATGAATGAAATATAATTTTTAAAAGGCAAGTAATTATATTTACATATTTGAAAGCACATATTTTAATATTACTGCATTATATAGAAATGTAGAGATGAGTGTGCCAAAGATAAGTACAAAAAGTAATAAAATGCTGAGAAATGAAATGTGGTTGGTGTACAAAATATCAACACAATTTCTTTTATAAGAAAAAAATGAAATCCAATCTGTGTCACTCCACAAAGAAAATGAAAAGAATTAATATAGCAACAACTCCTATTTATCAAACTCATGCAAAAAAAAATTTAGTATCACCATGAGACAGGCAAAAATTAAGAAATTGTCAAAGAGGCAGAACAATGGGCATTCTTAGATTCTGCTGATCCAAGTGTGATTTGATTGGATAATTTTGGAAAACAATTTAGCACTATCTTGTAAAGTGAATATTCATATATCCTAAACTCAGTAATTCCAGCCTAGGTATAAGAGCTCAGAGAAATTCTTCAACAGGTGTACCAGGAATCATACACACGAATATCCATAGTAATATTGTGTGTAATAGGAAAAATCTGTTAACAATCCAGATGTCCAAAAAAGAAACCAATATATTGTAAAATATTCACCCAATGGAATGTTATATGGCAAAGTAAATTTCAGCTATGTATAACAACATGGATGAGTCATAGAAAGACACCAGTGAGAGAAAAAAGCAAATCACAGAAGACTATATATAGTAAGATAGCGCTTTTATAAAGCTCAAAAACAAACAAAATGAAGCAACTGACTTAGAGGTATAAAAGATGTGAATAAATTTATCTTTTGAAAAGGTAAGAAAATGACAAAGACAAAATTCAGGACAGTGATTACCTTTTAAAGAGAGGCAGGAAGGTGAGATGGGAAAGAAGCACATAGACTGAGCAAGTGGTATTTGCAATTTTCTAGTTTTTAAATTGGGTGGTGGGTTCAGTTTATTATTATATTATATAACTTATATTTATATATTACATAAGTTATTTTGTATGCAAATATTACTTGTATTAAGAATGAAAAGAAAATACCACCTCACAAAATAGTACCACTTCCTCATAATTTTCAATACTGTTGGAGGATTTTATAATGAGCATAAAATGTTTACATAATAACTGTTAAATGAATATATTGTTGATAAAAAATAAATGAATGGAAGGAAGGAATTATAAAATCATTTTATATTGTACACCTGAAATTAATACAATGTTATCTCTCTAATTTACCTCATTTGAAAACATACACACACACAATACACACATACATAGTTAGACATTTCTAGTTTGATTGCACAAAGGAATTATGTATCAGTTGGCAAGATGATCCAAATAACCCCTAAGGTCCTTTCAGTTCTAATACTATGACTCTGATAAGTGAACAAAAACAAAAGTCATTCTAAAATAAGAACCTCAACCAAAATGGATGAAAATTCATCCCTCACATACAAAATTCCAATCTTAACTTCACTGCATAAAGTATACAGATAAAGTTGAAAGGCTACAGGCTCATTACAAGTAATTATGATATAGTAACTGAATCAGGCCACCACTCTTCACCATAACTTACTAACTTAGGCTTAGAATATATTACTCTGCATATCTGAAAATCAGACTATTAATTCAAAAGCAATTACCCTTCTCACTCCAGTTGTCTGAATTACTGAAGGATTGCTGTATTTTAAGGAATTTCTCCCACAGTTACTTTACATAAAAGCAATCAGGTATATTGATGTATGAGACACGTGGCCTCCAGGTAAAATCAAATTCAAGCAGGAGGCCAGTGAAGGGAAGGAGCTGAAGAAAAGGAGCATGAAGCTGGCCCCACAGTTTGGTCAATCCACCATCTATATGAATTCCCCCTATGTCTGCTTTCCAAAGAACCCAGCCCACCGCAATGTCCAAGTCACCTCTTCACAGGGGTTAGTGGCCACGGAGGTCACGCAGAGATCAGACAATATAATAAAATCACGACCCCCACACGCAAATCATCAATTCACAGATGTTCCAACCCAGGGGTTTATAAAGTGTATCAGATGCCCCAAGATTCAGAATATAATCAAGTAGTTTCTACCAAACAGTGAAGATTTAAATTGCCCATGAAATCCATTCAGCACTTTTTTTTTTTTTTTTTTTTTTTTTTACTTTTTATTTTATATTGGAGTATAGCCGATTAACAATGTTGTGATAGTTTCAGATGCACAGCAAAGGGACTCGGCTATACATATGCATGTACCCATTCTCCCCCAAACTCCCCTCCCATCCAGGCTGCCACATAACATTGAGCAGAGTCCCCTGTGCTATACAGTAGGTCCACTGGTTATCCATTTTTTTTTAAGTTTATTTATTCATTTTTAATTGTTCAATATATTTAGATTCTACCAAGATCATATTTGGGGGAAAAAAGTATTTGAAGACAAGCATTTTCTTGGTTTTTCAGTCCTCTCTCAACTGTGAAGTCTAACTCAATAAAGCTAAAGCACAACTGAGAGAAGCCTGGGAATATATATATTTGGTTTGATTTAGTTTCCTGTTGAGTTGACAATTATGAGTTTGCCAAAATAACCTTTTAAGAAATAGCATAAAGGAAAACTCAGAATTTGGGTCTGTAAAACCTGGATTCAAGCCCTAAATGCTGTACTGCAATTCTGAGTGAGTCATTTTGCCATTTGAACCCTGATTTCCCATCTGAAAAATAGAGAAAAACAACAACCTCTAGGACTGTTAGAACATTAAGGAGGGATAGTGTGAAAGTACATGGTATAATTCCTAGCACATAACATTGCTTGTAAATGATTGTTTATATTATTTATATACTAAGTATCGTTATGAATTGAACAAATAATTCTTTGGCAGTAAGCATAAATTCTGTCACTGGAATGAAATAATGTGATAAGACAACTGATTTGGATTAGAAACAGAACTCTGCATGTGTGATTCTTTTTAATCAAACAAAAGGGGACTGTAGAACTGAATTTAACTTTTGTATAAATGAAAACCTACTGTTAGTGTAAAGGAGACAAAATGCTATGAGGTGAACACAGAAAGATAAGTTCTACTGAGCTAAAACACAAATTTTTTAATAAATGCTCCCTTTATTAAATTGCCTATTACTAATTTAACCAGTCTCAATATTATAACTTTGTGAAATATTCTATTTTGAACATTACTAAATCTCCAGATGAGAAACGGGATATTTATATAGTCTAAAAGACCATGTTAATAACAAAAGTTAAAAAAGAATAACTTCACACTGGAGAAACCTGGCAGACCCCACTTTAATCATGTGATCAAACTTAACATGGCCAGTAGAGGAACAAATCAAAATTGTTTTCTACCTGCTGGGATGCAATAAGAACCACAAAACCTCCATTTTCTGATACCCCTGATAATGATACAAAATGTGAAACTAATCCTTTTTTTTTTTTTAAATCAGACAAATTCAAACTGAGAGTAAGCCTACAGAATAACTGGCTTATAAACTTCAGGTATCAAGATCATGAAAGTCAAGCAAAAATGAAGAACTATTCCAGATTGATAGAAACTAAAGGGACATGACAACTAAACGTAACACGTATGTTCTAGACTGGATCCTGTGCTATAACGGAGATTATTGGGACAACTGGCAAAACTTGAATGGGGTCTGAGTAGGAAGTGATAGTGAAATATGAATGTTAATTTCCTGATTTTGATAGCTGTATTATGGCTATGCACAAAAGCTCCCTTGTTTGTTGAAAACACACACTAAAGTATTCAGGGGTGATAGAATATCATGTTGGAAAATTATTCTCAAAAAGGTTATTTCCAATGCCTTGCCCTTGCAACTTTTTTCCAAATTTGAAATTATTTCAAAATAGAAAAATAAAATAAAATGAAAAACTATTTCTACCACACATAAGGTTCTCTTTTTTTTTTTTTTTTTTTTTTTTTTTGCGGTATGTGGGCCTCTCACTGTTGTGGCCTCTCCCGTTGCGAAGCACAGGCTCCGGACGCGCAGGCTCAGCAGCCATGGCTCACGGGCCCAGCCACTCCGCGGCATGTGGGATCTTCCCAGACCGGGGCACGAACCCGTGTCCCCTGCATCGGCAGGCGGACTCTCAACCACTGCGCCACCAGGGAAGCCCCCAAGGTTCTCTTGTATTAAAAAAAAATTCTAGGGACTTCCCTAGAGTTCTAGTGGTTAAGACTTCACCTTCCAATGCAGGCGGTGCGGGTTTGATCTCTGGTCGGGAAGCGAAGATCCCACATGCCTCGGGGCCAAAAAAACAAAACATAAAACAGGAGCAATATTGTAACAAATTTGATAAAGACTTTAAAAATGGTCCACATCAAAAAATCTTTAAAAAATAAAATAAAATAAAAAATAATTCCATACTCTGAACGTAAATACCCTCAAAGGTCAAAACAGTCACCTATCCTAAATACTTCATTAAGAGTCTATTCCTAGCCAAGGTTAACCAAAGAAATTTTGTTTATGAAGAAAAGAGAAGGATAAGTATACCAACTTACAGTAGATTCCTGAGATTCCTCATCTCTAACCCTTTAATTGGTTGCCCAACTATTCTTCATCTTCATAAGCCATGACAAGATTCTCTATTCATGCACAACTCTGGGGACCTGCTCGAACAAAGATTTCCCCAACACAAGAGAACCAATATGCTAGAAGTTCAAGGTAGCCAAGTAAGTCATTAACTCACCAGATTCCAAGGATAACAGCAAGCTCTTCAGCACATAGGTCAGGCATCTGAAACTGTTCACAATCTGCTAACTTTATCTCATTTAGAACAGTATCATCATTGAGCTCAATATTCTGGTGGAATACAAAAGAATCTACTTAGAACAAAAATTAATTCTGATTCATTCAACAGACTATACACAACAGATTGCTGGGGGGATAACATCTTTTTGTTCAAGATTTTACAATGTCTATATATGGTCAATAGGCTGCTTCTTGTGAAACACATATTTGGGGACAATTTACTGTGCAGAAATGGAGGACACGCATCTATACCTCATGATGCACGGACAACATCAATAACAGGGAATGACTGCTATTGTTGATTAAGCCTAGTAGGCAAAAGCCCCTCTAACACATCAGGATTCAAAACCAGATCTTTCTACTCTGATTCTAAATTATAATCTAAAACATCAACTGCCACCTCTGTTTCTCAATAGGATTTAGAATAGGTAAAACAATTTGAGAAAGGAATAAAACCTGAAGACTTAGAGAACTTGGTAGAGTACTTGATTTCAGAATTACTACAAAGCCAAGACAGTGTTGTACTAGCATGAAGACAGACATATAGATGAAAGGAATAGAATAAAGTCCAAAATTTTAGACCCATGTTGTATGGTCAATTGATTTTCAAAGGTGTCTAGGTCAGTCAAACAAAGGAAAGTTTTTTCAATAAATGATGTTAGAACAACTGTATATCCATTTGGGTAAAAATGACCCTCCGTCCTGATCTCATAACATACACAAAAATTAAATCAAAATTAATCAGAGACCTTACTGTAGAAGCTAACACTAAAAAAACTTCCAGGAAAAAAGTCATAGGAGAAAAGCTATGCCACTTTGGGGTAGGCAGACAGTCCTTGAATGAGGACACAAGAAACTCGAACCATCAAAGAAAAACTTAATTAATAAACTGGACTTCAGCAAATTAAAACTTCTGCTCTTTGAAAACATTGTTAAGAAAATGAAAAGCCAAGCTACAGACTCAGAGAACATATTCACAAAACAAATATCTGAAAAAAGGCTTGTATTCAGAATATGGAATTACAACTTAAGAAGATAAACAACCCAACATAAAAATGGACAAAAGATTTGTACAGACACTTCAGAAAAGAAAGGGCAGTAAGCACATAAAAAGATCCTCAACAACAGTAGTCAAAAGGAAAATACTAATTAAAATCAGAATGAACTACTAGTACACACACATTAGAATAGATAAAATTTAAAAGACTGACAATACTAATTGTTGACAAGGATCTGGAACAATTAGAACTTTCATACGTTGCTGGTAGAAATGTAAAATGGTACAATCACAGAAAACAGTTTGTTAGTTTCTTATAATAAACATATTTACCATATGAGCTATCAATTCCACTCCTATGTAGTTACCTATGAGAAATAAAAACACATGTCCACCCAAAAACATGTGTGTGTGTATATATATAAATATATATATATATATTAAAAAATTAAAAAGTGTTCATAGCAGTTTTATCTGTAATAACCCTAAACTGGAAACAACCCAAATGTCTGTCAACAGGTAAACAGATTAAAAAGAAAAATTATGCTATATGCATTTAATGAAATTCTAATCAGAACTAAAAAGGAAGTACTGACACATGCAACTACATAGATATATCTCAACTGCTGAGCAAAAGAGGCCAGATACAAAAGAGTGCATACTGTAGGATTCCAGTCACATGAAATTCTAGAAAAGGCAAACTACCTGTAGCCACAGAAAGCAGATCAATGATTGTTTAGGGCCAGAGAGGATGGGGAATTAACTGCAAAGGGGCAGGATGGAACTTTCTAGGGTAATGAAATGTATCTTGACTGTAATGGTTGTGTGTATATATTTTTCAAATCTCAGCAAACTGTACAATTAAAAATTTTCTGTGTATAAGTTATATCTCAATAAAATGGATTTTTTAAAAAAATTAATCATCAAAAAATAGTAAAATCACAATGAGAAACCACTACACACAACTCACCAGAATAGCAAAAAAAATTTTACCAAGCACTGGCAAGGATGTAGAGCGACTGGTGCTCTCATATACTGAGGGTGGGAATGTGAAACAGTACAACCACTTTGGAAAACATTTTGGCAGTTTCTCAAGTTGAAAATACACTTACCACACAACCTAGCCATTCCATTCCTCGGCATTTAACCCTGAGAATTAAAAACATACGTTCACACAAAGACTTACACATGAATGTTCCGAGCAGCTTTATTCATAATAGCCAAAAACTAAAAATTGCTCGATTGTCTACCAAGAGGTGAATGGATAAACACACTGTGGCTTATCCATACAATGAAATAACTCAGCAATAAACAGGAGCTAACTATTGGTATCAAAATATAGATGAATCTCAAAACATTATGCTAAGTGAAAGAAACCAGACACAGAAGAGTCATACTATATGATTCCATTTGTTTGAGATTCTAGGAAAAAACAGCTCTAATCTGTGACAGAAAGCAGACCAGTGGGAGGGAAAGTGATTGCAAAGGAGTATGGGTGGACTTTTTGGCTTAATGGAAATGGTTTTGTATTTTGATTACAGTGGTGGTTACATGGGTCTACCTATTTGTCAAAACTCATCAAACTGGACACTTAAAATAAGTGTATTTTATGTAAATTATTCCTCAATAAACCTGATTTAAATTTTTTTCTAATTCAATAGAAGTAGCTAAAACTAGGAAGACTTTAAACTGTAGGCCTAGCTCTATCTATAAGGTTTTGAGAAAAGAGAAAAGAGTACAACAACCTCCAACAACTGCTGACAGGAGAAACACAAAACTTTAGGCGGCTACTCAGGCTCCACTGAAAAAGTGCCTCCTCCTCCCTGACCCGCACAACCTCAAAAGGCAGAGCTGGCAGGTGCACAGCGCACCCTGGTGGCCAAACATTTTCAATACAAGCCTTTCATATATTTTTTTTAGAAAGCTACTTATGTAATTCTAAATTTTCTAACAGCTACACTTCAAAAAGTAAAAAACAAAAATTAAGTGATTTAACCTAATACATCAAAAATATTATCCTTGTAACATGTATCAACAGAAAATTATTAATTAGATACTATACACTCTTTCATACACAGCTTATGAAATCTAGTACATCTTTTACACTTCAGCACATCAAAGTTTGGACCAACCAACTTTCAAGTGATTAATAACCATATGTGGCTACCATATTGGACAGTGCAGCTCTAGAGTATCCAAAACTCTCACCTTTTCACATCCAGATAGGGTTGTATCAACCTGCTTATTAATATCCAATGTTTGTGGAGCATCTTTATAGATCTAATCTGATCCCTTAAAAAAAAGTGTGATGTGGGGAATTCCCTGGTGGTCCAGTGGTTAAGAATCCACCGCCCAATGCAGGGTTCAATCTCTGTCCGGGGAACTAAGATCCCACATGGCGCGGGGCAACTAAGCCCACGTGCCACAACGAGAGAGAAGCCCGCGCACTGCAACCAAGAGCCCGCGTGCCGCAACTAAGACCCCATGTGCCGCAACTAAGACTCATCGCAGCCGAATAAATACATAAATTTTTTTTTAAAGTGTGATGTGGGAAAAAACAAATGAGGAGGCTAAAAATACAATAACTTTCCCAGGTTCTCACCTCGGCTAGACAATAAAGATGTGACAGGGACCCAAGTCTCCACCTCCCAGTGAGGACTCCTTCCCCTCCGGCCCCCACAGAAGACCTGAGACAGGTCAGCCATAACAACAAGGCATTATTTATTACTCTTCAGCTACAAACAGGTGATCAAAATAGTTTCAATCTTCATTCAAGATACTCTACGTTCCTATTCAGCTCTTTTCGAAATTAAAACTGGTTGGCTGCACTACCTACTTGCCTATGTGTTCTACAAGCCACAAATTTAAAATACTGTTCTGCTTTAGTCCCACTCCAACCTCACAACGTTCTACTGAATCAAAAATTTACCTACAGTCTTTCAGACCTCCTAGTCAAGTGATGCTTATGATACTGTTATTGCTCACCCATCATAAATTTGTTTCTTCTTTTAATGCTGCCCTTGCTGTGTAATAAACGTTATATCTAGATAATCAAACTAAAGCCTGAAACTGCAAGAGTGTGGACTTTTGGACAGACTTTGTTTTTGCACATAACCTTGTACAATCCTGCAACAGAGGCCAGTCACATAAGGCACAAATCTGGACTGTCCTGTATTATTGCATTTTTGTTGTTCTGAATATCCTTGACATTACAGCTGACAAAAATGAAAACTGATATTGCAGATCTGTTTTCTGAAAACTTTAAAGCTAAAATCACATGCAAGAACTGACTTTCCAACTACTAATATTGACACCCTTTCAATCTGTATGAAAGCAGGTTGTGTAGAAGCAGCAAATCAATGGGTGCTGTTTTATCTTTAGTTAAACACCATCCTGGTGTATTCATTTACACCATCTTATATGTGACACACTGCTGTACAATGTGTAATTCTGTGATCTTTATTTCCCTTTGTATTCATTTTAAGCATCTTTATAAATTGCTGTATTGTGCTTAATGTAAAAAAAAGAGAAAAAGAAATTAGCACATAATTTATCTCCAATTCATGGGACACACCATATTCAGCATTTAATGTATATTTCTTATCAATCATGCTGATCATGTATGTGTTTGTGTTTTCTGTGAATATACAATTTTAATTTATTCTCCCTCCTCACACCATGCCCCCATGATTGAATAATAAAGAACAGAGACTGCGCCTTCGATTTGCACATTGGGGTTGCTCATAACTGTTGGCTTATTAAAGCCTGAAGTCCCATAGCTTCAGGCTATGTAATTCCCCATTAATAACAGATTAAAAATATAGCAAGGTCCAAAGGGAAACACTATGTTCCTCACTGGCAATAAATTACTGTATTTCCTCAATTCTAAGATATACATCTTCACATTGTAACACTCCTAATCACGATGTATTTTATAATCACTATAATTGGTATAATAGTGTTCCTTTTTTCCTGAAGAGTTTGGTTATTAAACAGATGGTGTATTTTATAATCTAATGGTATCTGAATAAGGAAATATCATACATAACTAATTAAACAAGCAAGTCTATCTTCCATCCATGAGTAAAAGCTGTTTCTATCTAATCCATACCTACATCACATAATTTGTACTTTCCACCTTTAAGTGGTAATGAATGAAGATCATAAAATTATCAGAATGTATTTTATTTCAAGTAGGAAAGAATAAATTCTGTATTAAATTATACATCATTTTTATACATTGCTCATAAGAGTCATCACATCCTATTTATAATCATAGGAGACAATTTTCAATACGAGAACGCCACACTAATAAACAAACAAACAACAATGGATTACTGAATTAAATGCTTAGATTGCGGAATTAAATCTCTTTTCATTGATGCTGTGCTATGGCCTAAAAACCAGCTTATGATACTTTATCTAAGACTCAGGGAGGGACTTGGGTTACATCAAATAGCTGAAGGAGGAGGGTCTGGTATATACAAGGAGGAAATGGAGGATGGAAGCAGGTTATCAACACAGTTCCCTGACCAGCATCAACACAGCAGTACAAATACTTGTTCAACTGTGGCTCTACCTACATCAGGAGATATACAGGCTGTCCCCTGTGCAGTCTCATCCCTGAGTTTCTCCATCTTTCCCTCCCTTCCTTCCTTCCTTCTCCTCTTAGATCAGTAACTGTCCCCACCCTGAAGTTACCACAAAAGCAAACAGAGAACCTGGAGCAAGCCCAAGAGGGTCATAAGATCACATCAAAGGCCTTCCTCAGGACTCCTCGCTGCTGCCACTCTTTCCCATCTCCCTAGTCCCTACCCTTGGCATTACTTTCAGTACACAACAGAATTTTCGTGTTCAATGCACCAAGTAAATTTGTTTGCAGGCTCTGGAATGAAAAGTAGCAAAACATGGGCTTCAAGGACGGTAACATCAACCAAAGAACAAGCAGAACTATTGGCTTAGGGTCTCTGGGATAAGAAAATGTAAATGCTAATGGCCTCCATGGAAGCAGATGGAAAGGCCTATTGAGCAGGTAAACTGACTAAAAGATATAAATTTAAGCTACAAGAGAATGTATTAGCCAAGTCAAGAAAACATACTAAGGCAGCAACCAGCCCAGTAATGACATAGTAACTAAGGACAGATCAGAAAACTGGTAAAAAGGAATTCTGATCATCTGTTTACATATTTAGAAGAAATCCAAGAAATTTCAAGGCTCTTAATATTTGAAAATATCAACAGAAGGCAAAAAATATGGTAGCCACTGGAAAAATTAGTCTCTACTCAGTCTGCCTTTTGGACTTTTTTCAAGGGCAGTAATACATAACTAACTGCATTACTAATTCATACTTACTGAAGTCTAGGAAAAAAACAACATTTTATCTCTATTTAAGGGTAAAAATGGCTTTAAAAAATGGGTCCTGTTTTGTTTTGTTTAAAACATCCAGCCACCTTGTAAAAAGCTCAAGAAGGGTCAAAAGAAGTCTCTTCCCACCCCATCCAGTGTTTCTACAAAACTCACCTATGGAAACTGTTAGACTTGGATGCTAATTTAAATAACTTACAATCCTACTTACCTTGGTTAAATATTCCTGAGGGGTGGGTGCTGGAGTGAATTCATAATTTGAAAACACAACTCCTTCCCTTCTTACATCTAGAATAAGTTGGGCCACGTAATTTTCCTGGAACCATGTCCTTTTTCCCAAAGCACCTGAAAAGATATATATTAAATTATATGTATCAACTTGTCAATCAGACATATAGTACAATCTTAAAGAGTAGTATTTTCAGAGTGCTTTAGAGCTTATGAGGTATTTTCTCCATTTCAAATAAGAGAAACCTGAGGCCCAAAGATGACTTTAAAATGACTTTTTAGAAAATTATAAAGCCAGTAAGTTATAAGGCCAGAACTCAAACCCAGGATTTCTGCCACTAGTTTCCACATACTTACTTTTTCACTAAACTACCTCCTTTCTCAAAACAGATAACTCATTAGGTGTCACAGGGAGAAGAAATACTATCCTCTCCATACAACAGATGAAAAAATGGAAGTTCTGAAATGCAGTCATTTGCTCAAGATCACAGGGTTTTCAGTATCAGAGCCAGGGCTTAAAGCCAGGGTCTTCAGGTTCTAAATCCCACAGTCTTTCTATTACACTATCTGGCTCCACGTAAGACCAAAATTTTTTTTCATTTTGTATCTGAAATAACTTGCTGCAAAACAGCTTTAAGAGAAGCAAAAGCTCTGACATCTATTCTCTGGCAAGAGTCAGATTACAAAGACCCTTGATTACAAAGACCAGTCTAAGAAGTCTGGATTTTATCCTGTGATGAGTCTGGCTCTACTTTATACAACAACCATTTAAACACTTTATACTAAAAATAGCTATTGAGATGGTCTAACACAACTTACTTTTTTATAGTAAGGCTAGAGTTGAAAAGAAAAAACTAATAATCTGATTCTCATTTTATATTTGTGAGCACATTTGTATTTTTAAGTTCTTCAGTCTTAACTTTGAAAAAAATATGAAAAACTAGCTAGTAAATACACCAACAGCTAAAGCTGACTATACTGAGCTGACTATACTGAGACCATGATACTAGCTTTTTAAAATAATCCCCCAAAAAAAGTCTCCTAGGACCGAAATATTTAAAAACAAAATCTCTGAAACTAACCTCACAACTTATATTACATATATCTCAAATACAAGACTCCAACTTACACTTGGCCATTGTCACAAAGTTATAAGTTGAATATTTAATAATTCTCCCCATACAAACAATGTAATAAAAGGTGGTTACGATCCCAGACTAGGTCACAAAGTCACATTTACCTCATAATGTATCTGAAGGATTTTATTGACAGGACTACCTCAATAAGCACAGAGTTTGGGGACTAAGAATGGGCCTTACAGATAATCTAGACCAAGCCTAGGTAGGACAAATAGTTTCAATCATTTCACCATTCACAGATTATTGTTTCAACATTCACAGAGCCCAGGTTCAACAGGTATAAATGGTGTGACCCACTGATGATGTCTGACTTTCATGAATGTCTTCAATATAGAATGCCAATTACATTGTGAGACTAGGGACAGGGCAATACATTAAGAGAAAATAATGTTTCTCATTTGGTACTCAGAAAAAACACAGAGATCTTGGGAAAAATTCTGCAATTTATTTGTTCTTCCAACAAATGTTTATTGAGTGCCCACTGTATGCCAGACAGTGTTCTAAGGCCATGAAGAAACATCTAAACAAAACAGTCAAAAATTTCTGTTCTTAAGAAATACAAGAAAGGCAGGATGGAAGCCGCAGGTGGGTATTTAACAGAAAGGGAAAAACTAAACTTGGGAATCAAGAGGGGCCTTGGGAAGCCCACATGCACAACCAAATACACAAAGTTCATTTGTGTACTGCCCAGCTGCCACATATCACTGACAGGTCGAACTAGACATGGGCATCTGCAGGAATAAAGAAAGTATATGATTTCAACTTTGTTCTAAAACTATGAATTTTTTAAATAAAATCTTTAAAATCTATTTTTTTTTTTTTTTTTTTTTTTTTTTTTTTTTTTTTTTCTTTTTGCGGTATGTGGGCCTCTCACTGCTGTGGCCTCTCCCATTGCGGAGCACAGGCTCCGGACGCGCAGGCCCAGCGGCCATGGCTCACGGGCCCAGCCGCTCCGCGGCATGTGGGATCCTCCCAGACCGGGGCACGAACCCGCATCCCCTGCATCGGCAGGCGGACTCCCAACCACTGCGCCACCAGGGAGGCCCCTAAAATCTATTTTTGTAAAGCAAACAAGAGGGCACAGATAATAAAATACAACGATACAATACAGCCAAACTGCCAATTATATATTAGTTTATCATAAAAATAAACCAATTATCCATAAAACGTAAAAAAAATCTTACCTGTCAAATCAATTTGTAATCTGCAGATGTCTTTAGCAATATTGAACTGATCTTTTGCTTTTTTATATTCATAATAATATAAAAATATATATGCACATTCCAGATGGAACTGAACAGCCAAATATCGACCTGAATCATCTACAAACAGATCCTCTAGTTTCATCACTGTAAGACAAAAGATGAAACATTAAAAAGTATGATGAGAGTAAAAATATATTAATAAGTAAAACACTGAGTCCATAATATATGAAATATATATATTACATAGTTCCTGCTCTTAAAGAATTTCAAATCTGGAAGATGAGGGACACATATAATAATAGTTTACAGTAAGCATTCTCTGAGCACTTACACGCTCCAAGCTTGAAGCTAAGGACATTATATACATTATCTCCTTTATTCCACACAATCCTAGGAGATACAATTCATAACCCTGCTCTTTCTTATTTTAGAGTACTTGTCTTAATCGTACAATAAAAAAATATGACAACACAAGGTGATGATACAGTATACCAAGTGAATCTGCAAAGAGTTAAACAATATGAAAATCTAATGAACAGATCAGCTTACAGACAGTTTTCCACATAAAGAATGTAGAATTTCTCCCTTAAAAGAAGAAACAGATATATATCCATATAGAGCTAAGACAGTATGAGTATCAAATAGAAAATGAATAAGTATTGGCTTAGCAGTCATATTCTACTTTATTTCTCTAAACACCTGAGATGAAAAGATGGGAGAATAATAGCCTAATAACATGGTATCTGAAATAAGATGATTTTTAAAATTAATTATATATAATAAAGGGGCTAGTTGGCATACACCAAGGGAGTTTCCAACAGGTCACCTCATCCATCCCTCTACAATATCCCTGAAAAACTATCCTTCACAAATGTTCCCGGGAACAGGATCAGCATTTCACCAAACAATTTACATGAATGAAAGTATAATGAATGAATAGAAAACACACTTAGAATGTCCAAAAATTGAGAATCAGTTTTCTATAATTCAAGCTGAGAGAGAAGTGATATTGATCGATGGCTACTCTGCTCAGCACTAGGTATTTTACATGTTGTGTTAATTCTCACAATGATGTCTTTAGGGTTGACATTAACCCCACTGAACTCATTAGAAAACTGAGCTTAGATCGCTTACTGACTAGTCACCTCACCTGTTAAATGACAAAGCCAGAATTTGAATCCAAACTTGTTGGGAAAACGGGAGGAGGGAGTTGGCAGAGGAAGGACAAAGGTGTAGAGATGATGTTACAAAACCTAATCTACTTTCTCACCAAGTAATCTGACTGAAACCTACAGCTAAGAAACAGACATCCTTTGTCTTACCATGAACTGAAAATAAAATGAGTCTGAAAAACAAAGTGTTTTTCTATATACTGTCAGTCCTTTAAAGAGATTCTTAACTCAAATAAAGAGACTAAATCAAGATGTACATGTCTTAGGACTTCCTTGGTGGCGCAGTGGTTAAGAATCCACCTGGCAATGTAGGGGACACAGGTTCAAGCCCTGGTCTGGGAAGATCCCACATGCCGTGGAGCAACGAAGTCCATGTGCCACAACTACTGAGCCTGCGTTCTAGAGCTTGTGAGTCACAACTACTGAGCCTGCGTTCTAGAGCCTGTGAGCCACAACTACTGAGCCCGCATGCCACAACTACTGAAGCCCGCGTGCCTAGAGCCCATGCTCCGCAACAAGAGAAGCCACCGCAATGAGAAGCCCGTGCACCGCAACAAAGAGTAGCCCCCACTCGCCACAACTAGAGAAAGCCCGCGTGCAGCAACGGAGACCTAATGCAGCCATTAATTAATTAATTAATTAATTTTTTTAAAGATGTATACGTCTTACTTCAAAAGGCAGACAGGCATCCAAACACGAACTTCTCACTGTGAAAATCCTTCAACAGATTTCCTCTATGCAAACCAAACTCAAGAAAAGGTGGATCTGATGATACTCAATGCTGTTAGTGAGTGCTTTTTCTTTTTAAACTTTCTCTTCTTTTGTCTGCCCATTATTCCTGAGTGTCTAGCCACTACTCTCAGAAATATAACCTTCTATGAGCGTAGCACAATTCACAAGTGACACAATTTCGCCTAATTGTCAATGACAGTAATCTTCTCTAAAGGTTCTGGATGCAAACTGTATTAAGGGATGTTGCCTAGGGTTTTTCAAAATCCTCTCTCAAATATCACAAAACAGCCATTTCTGCACTTAAGTAGGCTTGTTATGTTGTGATCACTCACAAAGGTCTAGGGAGGACCATCAAATTTAAACTGTCCTAATAACACATAAATCACATAAATGCCCAAAGCAAGATGTGTATATCTATTGTCCCTCCTACCTACCCTATCTACTTGTAGAAATATGTCTGTGTGTGTGTATACACAAACACATATTAGTACAATTGGTTCTGATCTTGTACTTCTGTGCTTTTTCTGCATTTCTTACGTGTTCAGGGGTCAAAGACTGTTAGAAAAATAGGATAGATACTAATTTTTTTAAGTTTAATCTTTAATTCCACCAGCATGACTAATTACTCTCCCAATAAAAATACTTTTAAGAAACTGGATTTAAAATTTTTAATATATTTTTGTGTTAATGATTGTGTGTTAATGACTGCTGAGAACAAAATAAGGGATCAACAAAAGACAAAAACTAAATGAAAACTGCAACCTTAGGAATTAAGCACACAGTCTGCCATAATCTGCCCGGAGGCGACCTACCAAACCTTTAGGGACCTTAGGATTCCACTCTGATGGCTGCAAGGAGCACCAAAGACAAAAGATGAGACCTGAACCTACCCAAAGTAGGCAATCTAGCCAGAGACCTCCATTTAAAGCTGAGTCCCAAATAACTGTGTCTTCAATGGAATTTAAAAAGGACTAGGTCTGCCACGCAGAAGAGGTCAAAAAGGAAAATGGCAGTGGGCAAAGGGGAAAGCATTTATCCCAAGAATTCATAACCATAAGCCAGCTTTCACACAGATTTGTAGACAAAATTTAGTCAAAAAAAACCCACAAAAACAAACAAACAAAACGTTACCCCTCAAGCCAAAAATTTAGGTCCCCAGAGAAGTAGCACAAACAAAGAAAAATCCTCTTTTGCAGGAATGCAACATCAACCAGGATTCAATGAATTCCCACAGATAAATTTCCAAGGAACACGAGCTCATAGAAAACAACAACAACCACCAAAAAACAGAACATTAGCAGAAACAGCAAAAGGCAGAAACACACCTTCAAAGCCTTCAGAGGCGGAAATTGCGAGATACCCATACATGAAATATTCAATAGGTTTCAAAAAATAAAAGGCTAGAAAATATGAACAAGGAAAAAGAAACTATAGAAATCTACCAGGTAAATCAGAAAAGAAACCAAAAATAGTTTAGAAAAAAGACTTTAGTTAAAATTAAACATTAAATGTTCAGACCAGAGAACTAGAAGATAGATCTAAATAAAATTATTCCAGAGGCAACATAGGGAAACAAAGAGATAGAAAATAAAAGAATTAAAGAACATTGAGGATGCAGATGAGAAGTTCTAATGTGTCTGAAGATCTAGAAGGAGAAAATAGATAATGAAGAAGAGATGATATTTGAAGAGACAATGGCTAAGCATTTCCAGAGATGTGGAAAAAAACTAAATCTCAGAATCAGGAAGCCCACTAAATCCCTAACAAGATAAAGAGAAATCCACAACTAGTCCAGCAACAGTCAAACTAAAGAATGCCAAATACAAAGACAAGATCTTAAGAACATCAAAAGGAAAAAAGCACACAAACGAAGAATAGTTGGACCAACGACTGATTTCTCAATACCAACAGTGGAATCAGAAGAAAACAGATTAATATCTTCATGGTACTGAGAGAAAGTAACTATGAACCTAGAATCCTTTAGCCAACAATTCAAGGAGAGTGAAATAATATTTCCAAGTAAAAAGAAGCAGAATTTATCACCAAGATATGTTTGCTAAAACTGAACTACTAAATTACTTTAAATAACTTTTAGTATACAAAAATATAACTTTTTAAAATAAATTTATTTATTTATTTATTTTTGGCTGCGTTGGGTCTTCGTTGCTGCACGTGGGCTTTCTCCAGTTGCAGCAAGTGGGGGCTACTCTTCATTGCAGTGCACGGGCTTCTCATTAGGGTGGCTTCTCTTGTTGTGGAACACGGGCTCTAGGTGCACGGGCTTCAGTAGTTGTGGCATGCGGGCTCAATAGTTGTGGCTAACGGGCTCTAGAACGCAGGCTCAGTAGTTGTGGCACACAGGCTTAATTGCTCCATGGCATGTGGGATCTTCCTGGACCAGGGCTTGAACCCATGTCCCCTGCATTGGCAGGCGGATTCTTAACCACTGCACCACTAGGGAAGTCCCCCAAAACATAACTTTTATTACCTCCATACCTCCCCTAGGTAGAGAAAAATGAGAAAACATTGCCCAAAGACAGACAGGAAAAAGCCAAGGACCATAACCCAACGCTGCAGTTTCAGACTTCAAAAAACAGTACATCTTTAGGTTGTGGAAAGGAAGAAGGCCAAGTCTCTTTACGAACAAGTGTGAAGAAGCGTTGAGAGTTTTATCTATTTTTAAAGCTTCTGATTTAGAGTAAAAGTTGAAAGCTGCTGGAAATACTGTATCTGCTTCAGCAGAGATACTTTCTAATGTTAATTAAGCTACTGATGAAGACATAAAACTTAGAAGAGTAAAAAGCAATGAAAAGGTAGAGAATTGGTGTTTCCCCAAAAGCAGCCCCGTCATCCTAGTGACAACATTCTCATGAGAAGCTGAATCTCATGGATATTAACTAGACAAGCACGTACAGGATTATTTAATTTCTTAAATATACAGCATAACCATCAACAAAACTGATCAAATATGCCCTAGCTAAAGCCATTTAACTGATTCCCATTGCTCTTGGGATAAAAACAAAATTCCTAAACATGCCCTATACAGTCCTGGACCTCCACCTCCCACACTGTCCTCTCTCTGCTTCAACCACAATGACCTCAGACCATCTTGCGCATGCCACAGAGCCTTTACGGTTCACATAAGCCCTTCTTTCTGGCATCAAAGTTTGCCAAGTCAGACATTTATCAACTACCCTGTCATCCATTTATAAGATACTGCTTATCTTAGCCTATTATACATCCAAAATCCCTTATCTGCGATGATGAAATTTTTAAAAATCCCTGCAAACCTAAAGTGTTTTTTGCAATTTGTTTTGGGGGAAAAGATCTGAACTGACATCATTTGGCAGCAAAATTGGACAAGAATGGACAGGTAGAACTAGCCCTCCGGAAGATAACAAGGGTAGGGAAAAGTAAGAGTGCAAATTATAATACATGAGGAATAGAAGCTTTTGCCACTTAGGGGAACCTGGGGCTCCTGTTTGCCTCAGCTAATTTTTAAAGTCTACCTTCGAGGATCCAAACACAGCAGAAGATTGGACATAGTCCAGAGGCCTCACGTCTGTCAAAAGAAGACAGGTGAATAAACTATGAAACACCAACATACTAGAATACTAGACAGCTGTAAAAAGGAATGATCTTCAAAATACATTAAGGAAATAAAGTCCCAAACAGCAATGTGTGTGTGTATGTGTGTGTGTGTATGTGTGTATATACATAAAACATATTTTATGTTATATATATATATAATATTTTGTGTAACATGAAGGAAGGGAGAATACCAAAGAGCAAAGAGAAAACTAGAAGAATAAACCAAAAATTAATAAAACTAATAAAGGGAAAAAGAGAGAATAGGGTAGAAGGAAAATAGAGATAGATGAGAAACTTCTCTGAGGAGACCTTAACTTGACCTTGACTCTTCTCTGAAGAGTTCTGACTCTGGAATCATGTAATTATTTTATATATTCAAAAAAAAATCAAAAAGAAAAAATCAATCCCTAAAAATTGAAAACAAATGGAAAAATATAACTCTAACTATATAACAAGTTGGTGACAAGGGAAAGAATTATTGCAAATGTCTTTAAAATGTTTTGCCTTAGAGCATAGTATACATCCTTAAGGTAACATATTCTAGGGGCAAAGAGAGTTGCAAAGAAATCTTGAGCCTTATTCATTGGTCTTACTGTTAGTAGGAATGCTGGCATTGTTTTGAAACTTTTTATATATACAACAAAGCAAGTAAGTAATTATGTTTATATTGTTAGGAACAAGATTTTCAGTTTAAGAGAAGAAGGATATAAATATGAAATCAAAGATATTGACACACTGCAAGGTTAAATTTTTTATATCATATTATTTCTTTACTACTATCATACTGTTGAAATTACTATAGTTTTAGAGTAACTTTTATATCTAAGGGAAAGTCTCCATCATTATTTTTCTCTTTAAAAATCCTCTTGACTATTCTTACATACTTTTTCTTCCAAAATCAATTTGCATATTCTCTCTTCAAAATGTAATCTCACTTACTGTAATTGCACAATTAGCATCTTTACAATATTGATCATCCTATTCAAGAAAATAGTATGTATGTCTTTAACATTTTTAGTAAAGTTACACAATTGACTTCATTTTGGTTTTGGACATTTTAAGAAATTCCTGGGTTAAATCTTTTTTTTCACCTTTTTATTGAAATATAATTGACATATAACATGATATTAGTTTCAGGTGTACAACATAATGATTCAATATATGTATATACTGCAAAATGATCACCACAGTAAGTCTAGTTAACATCCACCACCACATACAGTTACAAGTTTTTTTTCTTGTGATAAGAACTTTTAAGATCTACTCTCTCAGCAACTTTCGATACAGAATTAACTATAGTCACTATGCTGTACATGCAAGGTTAAATTTTTCAACAGCTTTATTTAGATAATTCACATATGTACAGCCCAACAACTTGAAGTGTGCAACTCAATGGCTTTTAGTATATTCCAAGAAATCTGCAACCATCACAACAGTCAACTCTAAAACATTTTTATCATCTCAAAAATAAATCCTGAACCCTTTAGCTATCACTCTCCTCCACCCATCCCTCCCATAGCCCTAAATACAACTAATCTACTTTCTGACTCTAAATCTGCCTATTCTGGACATTTCATATAAATGAAATCATATACTATGTAGTCTTTCATAACTGGCTTCTATAACTTAGTATGATGTTTCCAAGGTTCACTTGTGTTATAGTATGTATCAGCATTTCATTTCTGTTTATGGCTAAATAATACTACAATGGAATCCATTGTATGGACATACAATATTTTGTTTATCCATATATCACTTGATGGACACTTCCATCTTTTAGTTATTACAAATAATGTTGCTATAAACATTCATATACAGGTTTTGTATGGACCTATGTTTTCATTTCTCTTGGGTATATACCTAGGAGTTGAACTGCTGGATCATATGGTGATTCTGTACTTAACTGTTTAAGAAACTGCCAAACTGTCTTCCAAAATGGCTATACCATTTTACATTTCCACCAGCAGTGTTCCAATTTTTCCACGTCCTCAACAATACTTGTTATTATCTCACTGTTTTTTATTATAGCCAGTCATGGGGGTGTGAACTGACATCTCACCGTGGTCTTGATTCTCAGTGCCCTAATGACTAATGATATCGAAATTTTTTTTTTTTTTTTTTTTTTTTGTGGTACCCGGGCCTCTCACTGTTGTGGCATCTCCCATTGCGGAGCACAGGCTCCGGACACGCAGGCTCAGCGGCCATGGCTCACCGGCCCAGCCACTCCGCGGCATGTGGGATCTTCCCGGACCGGGGCACGAACCCGTGTCCCCTGCATCGGCAGGCGGACTCTCAACCACTGCACCACCAGGGAAGCCTGATATCGAACATTTTTTCATGTACTTATGTCTTCTCTAGATAAGCATCTGCTTAGATCCTTTGCCCATTTTTTAATTGGGTCTTTTTTTTTATAATTGGGTTGTCAGAGTTTATACATTCTAGATACAAGTCCCTTATGATATATATGATTTGCAAATATATTCTCCCATTCTATGGATTGTCTTTTCACTTTCTTGATAGTGTCCTTTGAAACCCAAAAGTTTTTTAAATTTTGATGAAGTCCAACGTATCTATTTTTTCTTTTGTTGCTCATGCTTTTGGTGTCATATTTAAGAATCTGTTGCCAAATCTAAGGTCATAAAGATTTATCCCTATATTTCCTCCTAAGAGTCTTATAGTTTTAGCTCTTTCATTTAGGTCTCTAATCCACTTCAATTTAACTTTTGTAGACAGTATAAGGTAAGGGTCCAATTTCATTCTTTTGCATGTGGTTACCCACTTGTCCCAGTTGAAAAGACTACTCTTTCCCCATTGAAACATTTTATATGTAAAGTAAAACAAGTAATTACATTAATATTGTTAGAAACAAGATTTCCAGTTTAAGAAAAAGATATAAATACCATTATAAACACTTTGTAAGGTTAAATTTTAATTGGAGCTCTTTGGTCAGGGTCAGGGACTTAACAGGCATGTTTGCTGGGGCCTGGTCTGAATGGGGATTCAACCAGCGTGTTTGCCAAGAACAAAGTCTCAACAAGGGCCTCAGCTGGGTGCTTGCCCTAAGTTTGAGACGTGACTTATGCGTTCCTAAAACCAGGACTGGTGACTTGACCAAAGACTCAGCCAGCATGTATGCAAGGTCCAGGGCTCACCTGGAGAGTCTGCTGGGGCTGGGGATCAGTCAGAGACTAGAGCAATATGTTTGCGGGGCTGGGGTCACAACTGGTGTGCTCAACAGGGCCAGGGACTTAACCAACATTCAACAGAGCCAGGTCAAGGATTAAGCTGTGTGTTCCCCAAGGTCAGAGCTAAGGGAGCAGCCTGCACAGTAGAGGTATGGCTGGGAAGATTGTACAAGTACTCATATTGAGGTTAATGGGAGCCTGGTTTTTCACTGTCAAAGAAAGGAGTTAGAAATTTGGAAGAGAGAAGACTAAAATAAACCCTGTGATATTGGATTGGAATTGGAGATTATGTAAACTCGTGGTTTTTAATACAAAGATAAATATAGAAATAGATACAGATGTGTACATGTATTTATATATACATATACACATACTTTCCAGCTATGTCTGTTGAAAGGCTTTAAAAGGAACCAGAACTCCTTGGAGAAATTACTGATTCCAGGGCCAGAGCAAGGAAATACAAAATAAGGCTAAAGCATCTTCTTATGTCAGAAAATAAAGAAGTGCTCAATGTTGAAAGGGCACAGAAGCCAATTTGAACAAGCTCCAACTGGCCAAATCTGGGACGATTTCAGCATCAAAACAATTATAGTAACAATTATAATCTACTGAATGAATTAGGAATCTGTGACCACATACTAGTATCAATATATAAATGCATAAATTCAAAGTTTAGTGAAGAATAGGAGACTTACATGGTGTCTAAGTACATCACCATAAAACACCAATTAATTATAAAGAGTAACAGCCAAAAACTGGAAGCAATCCAAATTTCCATCAACAGATGAAAGGATAAACAAACTGCGGTATTCCCATCCAATGGAACACTACTCAAAAATTAAAACGAATGAACTACCGGATGAATCAAAATAATTATGCTGGGTCAAAGAACCTAGGCCACAAAAAAAAAAAATAAGAGTACAGACTGTATGAATCAACTTTTATAAAATTCCACAAAATGCAAACTAATATATAGCTAGAGAAAGCAGATCAGTGGTGGCCTGAAGAGGCTGAAGGAGAGATCAGGCAGGGTGAGAGGACAGGGCTCCCAAGAAGCACAAGGAAGGTTTTGGGAGCAAAGTGTATGTTCATTATCTCAATTGTGGTGATGGCTTCATGGGTGTAAACATATGTCCAAACTTTACAAATTATACATTTTAAGTATGTCAGGTGTACTGCATGTCAATTTTATCTCAATAAAGCTGTTTCAAAAATAAAAAAATATAAAGAGAAAATGGATAATTCTGTAGTGAAGAAGACTGACAAATACCACCTTAATCGAGTGACCAAAGTTAGTATCACCAGTAATGGGACCAACTGAAATCGTGCACCATCTGATAGGATGCAATGACAGTAACACAGCATGATTTCTGTGACAGATCTAGACTGAAAGAGACTAAAGGGATATGACAACTAAATGTAACACTTGATCCTGGACTGGGTCATTTTGCTTTTTAGGACGTTTTAGGGACAACTGGAAAATCCTGAATGGCAGTAATTAAATATTTGTATTGTATCAATGTTAATTTCCTAATATTGATTGTTGTATTGTGGTTGTATAGGAAAATGCCTTCATAGAAAAAACACCCTAAACTATGAGGAGTGATAGGGCATCAATTCAGCAACTTATTCTTAAATGATTTCAGAGGGGAAAAAAAAGTTCTTTGTACTATACTTGCAACTTTTCTAGAGGTTTATGTTTCAAGAAAAATTTTTTAAGTCCAAAATATTAGCAACTAATAAAGGAAAATAATTAAGAACATATCTGGCCTTTCCTACATAAACCAAATTTTAGGGTTCTCACAGAGCCCTGGTTGATGAGGATGAGTTCTTTACAAAAGAATTCTAGATATGTACTTAAGATTAATATAGACAGATTGCACTTTCAGAGCCAAATGTAGCCTGGGTTGCCTCAGTAACATGCCAACCAAATGGAAACTTCATAAGATCCTCAACAGTTGGATGGAGGGTATCCATCATAAGTCATGAAAACCAGGGAGGCACAGAGCCATAGGAAAGTGACAGCCAACTTCAACTCATTTCTTAAAAAAACAAACAAACAAAAATCCTCTTCTCCCCAACTTCCATACTTTCCAAGCTTGTTTCCCTACATTGCCCTCTCTGATTTTTCCTCCATCCCACAATTTTAATCAATATCTACTGAACTATTATATATGCTTACAATTGTGCTATATCCTACAGCACAGTTTAAGCCCTACTCTCCACAAAAAAGAAGATGGAGGAAGAAGCACTAGGAAGAGAAGACACATAATCATTATTCAACACAGTTAATTTGATTTGAAGTTGGGTGGTACTGACCATAAATACCAAAGGGGGGGAAATTCATAAAGCTGGGATAGTTGAACAAACCTTGTCAGAAGGGCTGGGCCTTGAAAGATGGGTAGAATTTGGCTATAACTCCGCCTCTAGACTGTAAGGGTCACAGCAGTGCCTTGTTCACTGCTGTTTAAGTCTAGCACTTGCCATAGTTGGTGTTTAATAAATATCCTAGGAGTGAACAAATATTTAAAAACCCTTTGACGGCTGTCACCAACAAGAGAGAAATCCAATTTCCTATCCATCTAGCTCCTGTCAACCTGTTTCAACCTCATAACCTGACACACAACTCCTAACATCGCTCCAACCATTCCAAACTACCGGAATTCACAAATGCACAAAGATGTTTCAAGTCTATGTGCCTCTCTTTGTACATATTCTATGTCCTTTCCAACTTCACCTAATAAATTCTTACTCATTCTTCAAGAATAAGTTCAAGCATTAGCCACTTTGTAAAGCCTTCTCTGGTCTCTCAACGTTAGACTTTCATTCATTCCTTCGTTTTTTTTTTAATTGAAATATAGTTGATGTACAATATTTTGTCATTTTCAAGTGTACTACATAGGGATTTCACATTTGTATACATCATGAAATGATCACCACCGTAAGTCTAATAACCATCTGTCCCCATACAAAATTATTACAATATTACTGACCCATTTCTTATGCTGTATATTAAGTCTCCATGGCTTATTTATTTTATAAATAGAGGTTTGTACCTCTTAATCCCCTTTACCTATTTTGCCCCTCCCACCTTCCTCACCTCTGGCAACCACTGTATCTATGAGTTGGTTTTCACTGTGGTGTTTCTGTGTTTTGGATTCCACATATAAGTGAGATCACACAATTTTTGTCTTTCTCTGACTTACTTCACTTAGCATGATACCCTCAAGGTCCATCCATGTTGTCACAAATGGCAAGGTTTCTTTCTCTCTCTCTCTTTTTTCTTTAATGGCTGCCATCCCCTCCTCTTCACGCTCTTTTCTTCTACTTGTGAAACAGGAGGGAAGGGGGCAGGGCACAACCACTGGAAGAACGACATAGCCCGAGGACATAACATGAACTGATTAGAACCGAGGAGACCTTCAAGATGGCAGAAGGGTAAGACATGGAGATCACCTTCCTCCACACAAATACCTCAGAAATACATCTACATGTGGAACAACTCCCACAGAACACCTACTGAACGCTGGCAGAAGACCTCAGACCTCCCAAAAGGCAAGAAACTCCCCACATACGCGGATAGGGGAAAAGAAAAAACAGAGACAAAAGAATAGGGACGGGACCTGCACCAGTGGGAGGGAGCTGTGAAGGAGGAAAGGTTTCCACACATTAGCAAGCCCCTTCACTGGCGGGGATGGCGGGGGGGGGAACCTTCGGAGCCACAGAGGAGAGCGCAGCAACAGGGGTGCAGGGGGCAAAGCTGAGAGATTCCCACACAGAGGATCAGTGCCGACCAGCACTCACCAGCCTGAGAGGCTTGTCTGCTCACCTGCCGGGGCGGGTGGGGGCTGGGAGCTGAGGCTTGGGCTTCAGAGGTCAGATCCCAGGGAGAGGACTGGGGTTGGCTGCGTGAACACAGCCTGAAGGGGCTGGTGCGCCACAGCTAGCCGGGAAGGAGTCCGGGAAAAAGCCTGGAGCTGCCTAAGAGGCAAGAGACTTTTTCCTGCCTCTGTTTCGTGGTGCGCGAGGAGAGGGGATTCAGAGCGCCGCCTAATCGAGCTCCAGCGACAAGCGCGAGCTGTGGCTATCAGCGCGGACCCCAGAGATGGGCATGGAACACAAAGGCTGCTGCTGCAGCCACCAAGAAGCCTGTGTGCGACCACAGGTCACTATCCATACCTCCCCTCCCGGGAACGAGTGCAGCCCGCCACTGCCAGGGTCCCGTGATCCAGGGACAACTTCCCCAGGAGAACGCACGGCACGCCTCGGGCTGTTGCAACGTCACGCTGGCCTCTGCCACCGCAGGCTCGCCCCGCCTCCGTACCCCTCCCTCCACCCGGCCTGAGTGAGCCAGAGCTCCCGAAGCAGCTGCTTCTTTAACCCCGTCCCGCCTGAGCGGGGAACAGATGCCTACACGTGACCTACACGCAGAGGCGGGGCCAAATCTAAAGCTGAACCCCAGGAGCTGTGCAAACAAAGAAGAGAAACAGAAATCTATCCCAGCAGCCTCAGGAGCAGCAGATTAAATCTCAACAATCAACTTGATGTACCCTGAATCTGTGGAATACCTGAATAGACAACAAATGATCCCAAATTGAGGCGGTGGACTATGGGAGCAACGATATATACATTTTTTCCTTTTTCTCTTTTTGTGAGTGTGTATGTGTATGCTTCTGTGTGTGACTTTTTCTGTATAGCTTTGCTTTTACCATTTCTGGTAGGGTTCTGTCTGTTTTGGTTTATTTTAGTATAGCTTTTAGCACTTGTTATCATTGGTTGATTTGTTTTTTGGTTTGGTTGCTCTCTTCTCTCTTTCTTTTATTACTTTTTTAATTTTTAATAATAATTTTTTATTTTAATAACTTTATTTTATTTTTTTTCTTCCTTTCTTTCTTGTTTTCCCCCCTTTTATTCTGAGCCAGGTGGATAACAGGGTCTTGGTGCTCCAGCCGGGTGTCAGGCCCATGCCTCTGAGGTGGGAGAGACGAGTTGAGGACACTGGTCCACCAGAGACCTCCCAGCTCCACATAATATCAAATGGCAAAAATCTCCCAGAGATCTCCATCTCAACACCAACACCCAGCTTCACTCAACGACCAGCAAGCTACAGTGCTGGGCACCCTATGCCAAACAACTAGCAAGACAGGAACACAACCCCACCCATTAGCAGAGAGGCTGCCTAAAATCATAATAAGGTCACAGACAACCCAAAACACACCACCAGACGTGGCGTGGTTCTGCCCACCAGAAAGACAAGATCCAGCCTCATCCACCAGAACACAGGCACAAGTCCCCTCCACCAGGAAGCCTACACAATCCACTGAACCAACCTTAGCCACTGGGGACAGACACCAAAAACAACAGGAACTACAAACCCGCATCTTGCGAAAATGACACCCCAAACACAGTAAGTTAATCAAAATGAGAAGACAGAGAAACACACAGTAGATGAGGGAACAAGGTAAAAACCCACCAGTCCAAAGAAATGAAGAGGAAATAGGAAGTCTACCTGAAAAAGAATTCAGAGTAACGATAGTAAAGATCATCTAAAATCTTGGAAATGGAATGGAGAAAATACAGAAACGTTTAACGAGGACCTAGAACAACTAAAGAGCAAACAAACAATGATGAACAACACAATAAATGAAATTAAAAATTCTCTAGAAAGAATCAATAGCAGAATAACTGAGGCAGAAGAACGGATAAGTGACCTGGAAGATAAAATAGTGGAAATAACAACTGCAGAGCAGAACAAAGAAAAAAGAATGAAAATAATTGAGGACAGTCTCAGAGACCTCTGGGACAACATTAAACACACCAACATTCAAATTATAGGGGTCTCAGAAGAAGAGAAAAAGAATGGACTGCGAAAATATTTCAAGAGATTATAGTTGAAAACTTCCCTAATATGGGAAAGGAAATAGTTGATCAAGTCCAGGAAGTGCAGAGAGTCCCATACAGGATTAATCCAAGGAGAAACATGCCAAGGCACATATTAATCAAACTATCAAAAATTAAATACAAACAAAAAATATTAAAAAGCAGCAAGGGAAAAACAGCAAATAACACACAAGGGAATCCCCATAAGGTTAATAGCTGATCTTTCATAAGAAACTCTGCAAGCCAGAAGGGAGTGGCAGGACACATTTAAAGTGATGAAAGGGAAGAAACTACAACCAAGATTACTCTACCCAGCAAGGATCTCATTCAGATTTGACTGACAAAATTGAAACCTTTACAGACAAGCAAAAACTAAGAGAATTCAGCACCACCAAACCAGCTTTACAACAAATGCTAAAGGAACTTCTCTAGGCAGGACACACAAGAGAAGGAAAAGACCTACAATAACAAACCCAATACAATTAAGAAAACAGGAACAGGAACATACATATCAATAATTACCTTCAATGTAAATGGATTAAATGCACCAACTAAAAGGCACAGACTGGCTGAATGGATACAAAAACAAGACCGCATATATGCTGTCTATAAGAGACCACTTCAGACCTAGGGACACATACAGACTGAAATTGAGGGGATGGAAAAAGATATTCCATGCAAATGGAAATCAAAAGAAAGCCGGAGTAGCAATTCTCATATCAGACAAAATACACTTTAAAATAAAGACTATTACAAGACAGAAAGAAGGATACTACATAATGATCAAGGATCAATCCAAGAAGAAAATATAACAATTGTAAATATTAATGCACCCAACATAGGAGAACCACAACACATAAGGCAAATGCTAACAGCCATAAAAGGGGAAATTGACAGTAACACAAAAATAGTAGGGGACTTTAACACCCCACTTTCACCAATGGACAGATCATCCAAAATGAAAATAAATAAGGAAACACAAGCTTTAAATGTGTTTACATTAAACAAGATGGACTTAATTGATATTTATAGGACATGCCATCCAAAAACAACAGAATACACTTTCTTCTCAAGTGTGCATGGAACATTCTCCAGGGCACATTATATCTTGGGTCACAAATCAAGCCTTGGTAAATTTAAGAAAATTGAAATCGTATCAAGTATGTTTTCTGACCACAATGCTATGAGACTAGATATCAATTACAGGAAAAAAATCTGTAGAAATTACAAACACATAGAGGCTAAACAATACACTACTTAATAACCAAGAGATCACTGAAGAAATCAAAAAATACCTAGAAACAAATGACAATGAAAACACAATGACCCAAAACCTATGGGATGCAGCAAAAGCAGTTCTAAGAGGGAAGTTTATAGCAATACAGTCCCACCTCAAGAAACAAGAAACATCTCAAATAAACAATCTAAGCTTACACCTACAGCAATTAGAGAAAGAAGAACATAAACCCCAAAGTTAGCAGAAGGAAAGAAATCAAAAGATCAGATCAGAAATAAATGAAAAAGAAATGAAGGAAACAATAGCAAAGATCAATAAAAGTAAAAGTTGCTTCTTTGAGAAGATAAACGAAATTGATAAAGCACTGGCCAGACTCATCAAGAAAAAAAGGGAGAAGACTTAAATAAGAAAAATTACAAATGAAAAAGGAGAAGTAACAACGGACACTGCAGAAATACAAAGGATCATGAGAGATTACTTCAAGCATCTATATGCCAATAAAATGACAACCTGGAAGAAATGGACAGGGCCTTAGAAAAGCACAACCTTCTGAGACTGAAAAAGGAAGAAATAGAAAATATAAACAGACCAATCACAAGCACTGAAATTGAGACTGTGACTAAAAATCTTCCAACAAACATAAGCCCAGGACCAGATGGCTTCACAGGTGAATTCTATCAAACATTTAGAGAAGAGCTAACACCTATCCTTCTCAAACTCTTCCAAAATATAGCAGAGGGAGGAACACTCCCAAACTCATTCTACGAGGCCATCATAACCCTGATGCCAAAAGCAGACAAAGATGTCACAAAGAAAGAAAACTACAGGCCAATATCACTGATGAACACAGATGCAAAAACCCTTAACAAAATACTAGCAAACAGGGCTTCCCTGGTGGCGCAGTGGTTGAGAGTCTGCCTGCTGATGCAGGGGACATGGGTTCACGCCCTGGTCCAGGAGGATGCCACATGCCGCGGAGCAGCTGGGCCCGTAAGCCATGGCCGCTGAGCCTGTGCATCCAGAGCCTGTGCTCTGTGGCGGGAGAGGCCACGGCACTGGGAGGCCCGCGTACCTCAAAAAAAATGAATACTAGCAGACAGAATCCAACAGCACATTAAAAGTATCATACACCATGATCAAGTGGGGCTTATCCCAGGAATGCAAGGATTCTTCAATATATGCAAATCAATCAATGTGATACACCATATTAACAAACTGAAGAAAACCATATGATCATCTCAATAGATGCAGAAAAAGCTTTTGACAAAATTCAACACCCATTTATGATAAAAAAAAAAAAACCCAGAAAATAGGCCTAGAGGGAACTTAACTCAACATAATAAAGGCCATATTTGACAAACCCACAGCCAACACTGTCCTCAACTGTGAAAAACTGAAACCATTTCCACTAAGATCAGGAACAAGACAAGGTTGCCCACTCTCCCCACTATTATTCAACATTGTTTTGGAAGTTTTAGCCACAGCAATCAGAGTAGATAAAAGGAATCCAAATCAGAAAAGAAGTAAAGCTGCCACTGTTTGCAGACGACATGATATGACAGATAGAGAATCCTAAAGATGCTACCAGAAAAGTAGTAGAGCTAATCAATGAATTTGGTAAGTAGAGGGATACAAAATTAATGCACAGAAATCTCTTGCATTCCTATACACTAATGATGAAAAATCTGAAAGAGAAATTAAGGAAACACCCCCATTTACCATTGCAACAAGAAGAATAAAATACCTAGGAATAAACCTACCTAAGGAGGCAAAAGACCTGTAAGGTCTTAAAACTTTAAGACAATGATGAAAGAAATTTAGATGACACAAACAGATGGAGAGAAGTACCATGTTCTTGGATGGGAAGAATCAACATTCTGAAAATGAGTATACTACCCAAAGCAATCTGCAGATTCAATGCAATCCCTATCAAACTACCAATGGTATTTCTCACAGAACTAGAACAAACAATTTCACAATTTGTATGGAAACACAAAAGACCCCGAATAGCCAAAGCAATCTTCTGAAAGAAAACAGGAGCTGGAGGCATCAGGCTCCCTGACTTCAGACTATAGTACAAAGCTACGGTAATCAAGACAGTATGGTACTGGCACAAAAACAAAAATATACATCAATGGAACATGATAGAAAGCCCAGAGATAAACCCACGTACATATGGTCACCTAATTTTTGATAAAGGAGGCAAGAATACACAATGGAGAAAAGACAGCCTCTTCAATAAGTGGTGCTGGGAAAATTGGACAGCTACATGTAAAAGAATGAAATTAGAACACTCCCTAACACCACACACAAAAATAAACTCAAAATGGATGAAAGACCTAAATGTATGGCCAGACACTATCAAACTCTTAGAGGAAAACATAGGCAGAACACTCTATGACATAAATCACAGCAAGATCCTTTTTGACCCACCGACTAGAGAAATGGAAATAAAAACAAAAATAAACAAATGGGACCTAATGAAACTTAAAAGCTTTTGCACAGCAAAGGAAACCATAAAGAAGATGAAAAGACAATCCTCAGAATGGGAGAAAATATTTGCAAATGAAGCAACGGACAAAGGATTAATCTACAAAATTTACAAGCAGCTCATGCAGCTCAATATCAAAAGAGAAACAACCCAATGGAAAAATGGGCAGAAGACCTAAACAGACATTTCTCCAAAGAAGATATACAGATTACCAACAAACCCATGAAAGAATGCTCAACATCACTAATCATTAGAGAAATGCAAATCAAAACTACAATGAGGTATCACCTCACACCAGTCAGAACGGCCAGCGTCAAAATATCTACAAACACTAAATGCTGGAGAGGGTGTGGAGAAAAGGGAACCCTCTTGCACTGTTGGTGGGAATGTAAATTGATACAGCCACTATGGAGAACAGTGTGGAGGTTCCTTAAACAACTAAAAATAGATCTACCATATGACCCAGCAATCCCACTACTGGGCATATACCCTGAGAAAACCATAATTCAAAAAGAGTCATGTACCACAATGTTCATTGCAGCTCTATTTATAATAGCCAGGATATGGAAGCAACCTAAGTGTCCACTGACAGATGAATGGATAAAGAAGATGTGGCACAGAGATACAATGGAATATTACTCAGCCCTAAAAAGAAACGAAATTGAGTTATTTGTAGTGAGGTGGATGGACCTAGAGTCTGTCATACAGAGTGAAGTAAGTCAGAAAGAGAAAAAACCGTATGCTAACACATATATATGGAATCTAAAAAAACAAAAAATGGTCATGAAGAACTTAGGGGCAGGACGGGAATAAAGACACAGTCCTACTAGGGAATGCACTTGAGGACACAGGGAAGGAGGGGGAAGGGTAAGCTGAGACAAAGTGAGAGAGTGGCATGGACATATATACACTACCAAATGTAAAACAGATAGCTAGTGGGAAGCAGCTGCATAGCACTGGGAGATCAGCTCGGTGCTTTGTGACCACCTTGAGGGGTGGGATAAGGAGGGTGGGAGGGAGGGAGATGCAAGAGGGAGGAGATATGGGGATATATGTATATGTATAGCTGATTCACTTTGTTATAAAGCAGAAACTAACACACCACTGTAAAGCAATTTTACTCCAATAAAGATGTTTAAAAAAAAAAAAAAACTGATTAGAACCAAATGGGCCCAAGATGGCGTACAAGTCAACTTCCACTAGACCTTGAGCCTCAGTATACGCTCACTGTAACACATCAACAAGCTAAATGACACACCCACAGGTGCCATGACAGTTCCAAGACAGACCATAAGGATCAAAAAGTAGGCGGTGGCCCAATTCCTGGAAATCCCCACCCCTTCCCAAAATAGCTAGAATACTCCTCCCACTCATTAGCCTATGAAATTACCCACCCCTATAAAAACTGACAACCCCATACCCTGGTGCCTTTCTCACCTTCTGAAATGGCCCATACTCTGTCTGTGGAGTGTGCTTCTCTCTAAATAAATCCACTTCTTACCTATCACTTTGTCTCTCACTGAATTCTTTCTGCGATGAGACATCAAGAACCTGAGCTTCATTAAGTCCTGAAACCAAGTGTGTGATCTCAGTTGGAGGTATCACCTGTCCATTTTGGCCAGGTTCGAGCGCCGGCCGCCTGGGTTCGAGTTCCCAATCAGGGTTTTGGCTGGGTTCAAGTCCCGGCTGCATGGGTTCAAGTCCCAATCTGAGGTGCACGGTTTCACTTGTATTTTATTCCCTATCCCACCGAGTTCACTGATATCCCTAGCAACTACCACAGTGACTGGAACTCAGCAATCATTGCAAAAAAAATTTTTTTAATTAAATATCAAGTTGGGCAGGAAATAGAAAGCCAAAAATAAAACTGGGAATGATTAAAGATTTTCCTAATTTAAAAATGACATGATGGGCTTCCCTGGTGGCGCAGTGGTTGGGAGTCCGCCTGCCAATGCAGGGGACATGGGTTCGAGCCCTGGTCCGGGAGGATCCCACGTGCCGCGGAGCAACTAAGCCCGTGCGCCACAACTACTGAGCCTGCGCTCTAGAGCCCGCGAGCCACAACTACTGAGTCCACGTGCTGCAACTACTGAAGCCCGTGCGCCTGGAGCCCGTGCTCTGCAACAAGAGAAGCCTCCGCAACGAGAAGCCCGCCCGCCACAGTGAAGAGTGGCCCCCGCTCGCCACGACCAGAGAAAGCCGGCGCGCAGCAGCAAAGACCCAACGCAGCCTAAATAAATAAATAAATAAATTTATATTAAAAAAAAAGACATGATGAAATTGGTATTTTTTTAAAAAAATCCAGTACTGCTGTACAGGCAGAAGAAAGGAAGGCCAAGAAAGAGCCTACAAGTCAGGTGCAAGGCTCAACAGGAGCACTGTCCAATAAGTTTCTGTAACGATGTAAATACTCCACAGCTGCACTGACCAAAATGGTAGCCATTTACCACAGGTGTCTTCTGAGCACTTGAAATGGGGCTAGAGAAACTGAATTCTTTATTTCATTTCTTTTATTTTAATTAGCCACATGTGGCTAGTGGCTACTACATTGGACAGCACAGCTCTAGCTAGCAGTTGCAAGTGAAAGACTAGCAGGTTTTTTTATTTACTAAAAGGAAGCACTTTGTAGCAATTACAGATCCCAACAATGGAATGAACTCCTTCTCAAGGTCATCTCAGAAAGCCCAATGAAAAAGGAAATAACTTTTTTTTTTTTTTTGCGGTACGCAGGCCTCTCACCGTTGCAGCCTCTCCCGTTGCGGAGCACAGGCTCCGACATGTAGGCTCAGCGGCCATGGCTAACAGGCCCAGCCGCTCTGCAGCATGTGGGATCTTCCCAGACTGGGGCACGAACCCATGTCCCCTGCATCAGCAGGTGGACTCTCAACCACTGCGCCACCAGGGAAGCCCGGAAATAACATTTTTGGACACAATCTTCCAACAGATCCCAGCATTAGGATGGGTGGGAAGCTGGCCTACAAAGAATCACATTATTTTACACCTAGTAAGGACTTAAAGACCATTTTTATGCAGAAGAAAACTCTTGGTTTGGAAGTCAGACGAGCTCCCTGAAGCACACAGCTTGTCAGTGACAGAAGAGAAACTGAAAGTCAGATCTTAAAACTCTAGGTTCTGTTAATTATCTTGATTATGATAATTTCCAAGTATATACATATGTAAAATATCACCAACTGTACACCTTAAATGTGAGTCTTACTGTAGGTTAATTATACTTCAAAAACATTGCAAAAAAAAGCGCACACAAATACACTACTACACCTTCCTATATCAAGTCTTCAGTTCTATCTCACAGAGTTGTTGCAAGGAATAAGCTAGTTAACATATTTAAAGACTGAGAACAGTACTTGGTGTGGAGTAAGAACTACTGAAATGTAAACTGTATTATTATTATTAGATGTTAGAATTCTGCCCTACTGACCAGTTTGGAGAAAAGTAATGGAAAGAAGAGTAAGCAGATTTGGAGTCAGAAACTCCAGATCATAGCTCTGGTTCTTGGAGAATCTCTCTGAGTCTCAGTTCTTTGTAAAATGAGTTAGCTGGACAAGACAATCTCTAAAGGGCCTTTCCAAACTAAAGATTTCAGATATGGACTAGGATAAGAGTTGTAGGAATGGAAAAGGAAGGATGGATATGGAATGCTTAGGGATGAACTGATAAGATTTAAGAACTGGCTAGATACGGAGAATGATGGAAAACAATGAGTCAACCATGAACACAAAGTTTTAAGCTTTGGATAACTCAAGTGTAAATAGAAAGAGGAGCATGTTGACCCAACAGACATATATTTATTATTTTAATAAATCAGTAGGTTCTCCATGGAAATGAATATTCATGACCTTCTGGATCAGAATGTCAACCAGCATATATTTAATATATTTAGCATATATCTAAAATGTATGCTAAAACCAAAATCTCTTCTCATGAGATTACTGAAAGCTATGTTAAAATGAAATCCCTATGAATTCATATGGATAATTATAATTAGATAATTATACTTAGTATATTTAAAGACATCCATCCCAAAGTATCAAATTTATCTTTAAAAATCGATGCATTCATCAGTCACCAAGAAACGAATCTCTTGACGAACTCTTTCTATGTGGAAACAATCTAAGCCTAGAGTCACAGAGCTGCCTGTATTTGTTACAGTGGAATCTCGGACAAAGCATTTTAGCCTGTTTTCTCTTAGACATAAGCTCATCTTCAAATACCTAAACCTCAATATTACATCTCATGCACTATACAGAACACGTTTTCAGTATCAGATCCCACAATAAATGATTGTGTGCCCTTAAGCAGCCTTCAGAGAATCATGATTTCATCAGTATGACATCCAAAAGAGGATCTCAGAGTGCACTGAGGATCAGACTTTTCAAGATTCTAACTCAACTCCTTTCAGAGATGTGATCAGTCCAGCAAAGTTATGCTGACATTCTGATGGGTTGTATTCCACTACATTGTACTGATGATGCAACATTCCTGGACAAAAATATAAAGATCCCAGTTGCTTATGTTTCATAGACTAAAGAAAAAAAAAATCTTGCCAACTTTTTGATGATCCTTCAAGGGCAACATTTCAAATATAATATTCTTCTCTGGACACTGAACAATATTTCAGTTATAACTGACTGTTGGGTCAACATTTGGGTTAAATCCCAGAACATTTTTTTAAATAAAATTGTTTATGAAATGTTGCAGTTTAAGACTATGTGCACACTTAGACATAGCCAAAATGGACCAATTTATGAGAAGATAAAATTTAAAATATCGTTGATTAGCCTATAACAGCAACATAAAAAATTCTTAGTTGCAAGGCAAAGCAAATGATATACTAAAATATACTGCAGAAAAGAACTGAGACCACTTGGGGAATGAGTCACTTAGAGTCAGATCTTCCAGATATCTTAGTTAACACTTTCTGTTTAGGAACTAAAGTTTACCTCTTAGAATTCTCTCTAAGAAGAGAATGGTTCCTATCATTCATATGGTTCTAACCTTCTAAAATGGTACATAAAAAAGGTATTTTTTTTCTTTTCTTAATAATTAAGGGTCATCATTAAGAACATTAGTCACTGAGATGTGGTAAAGATGTAGACATAAATGCAGATTTATATATATTATATGGGATAAAGGGAAGAGATGTAGCTTTCCCTCTGGCAACTGCATCAAACTTGATTTCCTTTACAAAAAGAAATAAAAACTCCCAGTGACACCTTGTTTTTTTGTTCATTTACCGATTTTCCATAAAAGTATAATGAAGCATACGAAACTGTATAATATGTTACAGAGTATAATGTAATAACCTTTTACAAAATTAAATAGTGGGCTGAATCCTGATGCCATCTTCTTCCAAACGCTTTCACTAACCTCAGGGAAAATCAACTTTTTCCCCATTAATATCAGTAAAGTTCAAATCATCTCTGACTTTCAAAACTTTACCAGTTTTGTGAGCCCCCACTCCTCTGTCTCCCTTGCACTAAGTTTGTTTATGGAATGTATCTCACTTCATTTTAAAAATATGAAATGGCATGAAAGCGGGAAGACTTAGTCTATGCAGTTTTCATTTTACTAAAAATAGAAAGAGGACAATGACGTCTGCTAAACTGGGCATCAGGTCTTAATTTTCTCCAAGTCCAACTTCATATTTCATTCGCAACAGAACTCCACACTTAGGCAACACTATAATGAGAAGATTCAAGATCCCATAGGGTATCTGGATAGGATCAATTTTCTCATAACTTCTATAACATTTCACTTTTTGAAAAACTTTTGTACAGAAGTAAACTCAGATAAAAACTGCTATCAAGATGGAGGACAAATGGAGGGAGTTCTGCAACTTCTCCCCTGAAAAGTGAATGTAGAAAAGGCTCAATAAATGTTAGCTATCACTATTCAACAAATATGAATTAAATATTTATTATTTTCTAGGCATTAAGCAGAAACAAGAAAAAAATCAGCCCTCAAGTTTCTCACAACTTAGAGAGTTGCTTACAGTCTTAACAAAAATATAGATGGTTCAGCAGCCTAAATTTGCTCATTTTGTAATCCAAAAGCATTAAACCAAAGACTTTTACAGGAAAAAGAAATACTGTTTTTCAGTTCTGTTACTTCATTGCATCATTGTACATGTAGTGAAATGTCATTGTATAGAAAAGTAAACTGCTTACATTTAATAAAACAATCTGCTAACATGTCAGGTTTAAATCTCATGGTAGAACAAATATTGTTTTATATATACAAAGTTTAAGCTCAGACTAATTTTTTTTTTACATGTACAAGTCTGATTTAACATACTCTTGCTTGTTCCACAGTCTTACATAACCTAAAATCCTAAACAAATATAAACTAAGTCCAGGTATATAAATAACAATTATACTGACTGAATAAAATTTACCTGACATTCTCATTTTGAATCACATATAGATGTTCATTTTATCTAAGATTAGCATATGTGTATGTATTTCTGTCTTAGAACAAAATAAAAATTGAGAAACTAGTTTCTAGCTTAGTAGTATTTGTTACTGCACAAACTAATGTCCTCTAGTGCATTGTGACCTAGCCTGTAACTATACAGATGCACCTTTAAAGGAACCAGACTCCAGAAAGGTACAGCAGCGTCTTGCAATTACACATGCCCACACACACAAGAGCTGTCTTACGCCTTCACCAATGTGCCGCCTCAATCAAGTGCAGATCACTGCTCCTCCACGCAGAGTGATACTAACCACCATCCCCAACAGACATACGAACCCACATACATAATGACTTCATACTCTTGTGATGTGAGAGAAATAAGGGCACTGGAATCAGGCACACTTAACGTCAAATCCCTTCTCTGACACTCAGAAGTTCATTTCTGAACTCAAGTTTACTTGTGTTCTGTATTCCTTCACTACAAGAGAATTTGTTTTTGTTTGGCAACTTTTGTCAGGCATAATTGTTCCAAAATCCCAGGGAAATCAAGGGTCAAGGTACCCAAGATTTTCCCCCTTCTTCAAAATGTTTCCCTAAAAGACATATGAGGCATCTGCAACAAAGGCATTTACAGGGGTGTGTGGTTTATGATCATTTACTTAATTTTGTATTTATATTCTAGGCACATTTCTATATGTACATTATGTACTAAAATAAAAAATAATTTAAAAATGCAAAAATGCCTCTCTACCCATTGTCATCCTCAGTAAAATGTATTTTGTACAAAATGTTTAAAAAAAAGAAAACCTGAATCCTTTCTTCATGTACTCAGTAGGATATAGGATAAATAATTTCCTGTTCTGCATGCAATTTGGCACAATTTACTCCAGTTCAAATTAGTTAAAGATTTTTTTTAATAAAGGGAGTTTACACTTGTTTCTAATGAGGCTTCTTACATTAAAGAACCGAGAAAATATTTAAATACCTTTAGGCAGTTTGTGATAAAATCATGGTGAGCTACATAGAATAAATCACTCTTTTTAAGTAGGTAATATAAATAATAGTGATTGCCTTTTTAAAAATTCAAAGCCAAAAAAGAAATCCTATAATCTGACATCCTAATAATTTGTGATATTCCACATCCAGAAAGAATGGAACACAAAAAGTTACCATCTGCTGTCAAACAACAGACGAAAAAGGAATGTCTCAGCCAAGAAAACAGAATGGAGCTACATGCTCATAGCAAACAACATCTGGGACATACCTCGATCAATACAGTCTTCAGCAAGAGCAAAGAGCTGAGGTGAGCGTGCCTCAAGCAATTGCTGGTGAATATTCACACATCTCAAAGTCCACCATGGCAAGCTCTAGAAAAAGGAAACACCAACGTGTTTACGTTGAATTAAAAGGACCCTTAGGAAAAAAATTTCACATTAATTCAAATCGGTTTTTAGAATATTTTTACATTTGTGAGATTAAATTTACCCTTCGATAAGCTGCTATGTCTTCAGTAATAAAACCAAATCCACTGCCATGTCTTCCACGAGAATAACATCTCTCCTCCATTCTCTCAAAGCCTGTATTTGTAGCCAGTTGGGCTTCCTGATGTCATTTCGAACTTACCATTTCCTCCTTTAAAATGCCTACTGTAATCGTGCTGCTCTGCTGTGACACTCTACCAGCACCATAATCCAATACCAACAATCCTAGGAGGCCTCCCCCCAAGAACCTCCTATGGGGTGATTTTTTTCCCTCATCTCAACTTCCAGCACACTGTTTGCACCTCTCTTTGCAGACACACTCCACCGTATTTGTGTATGCCATCCTAGCTTTCAATGCTGTCCACCATCTAGACAACAAGATGAGGAATCACGTCTTACTCATCTCTGTATCCTCCTCGAAGCAACATATGCTTATGCAAACTACAAGGTAAGATATATCCTGGGTTCAGATATTCCCCAAACTGGGAAGATTTCTTCCACACCCTCTTCCATGAAGCCCTCTCCCACTAGTAGGGCCCACACTGGTCTCTCACTTATCTAAACTTACACACTGTGCTTAGAAGTTAGCACCACACTGCAGAGCTCTTGTTTTTCAAATGTGTGAGTACCTGGTCCATATATTTTGGAGAGTAGAAACTGCATTTTTACCTTGCCTTGACTAATGCACAGGCTGAGAACACAGTAGCTTTTTCTCAGTTCTCTGATGCTTACTCTTACTTTTCAACACATCCTTATTAAACAACAACAAACAACAACAAGCCAATACAGAAGCATACGCAGTGAAGATGGAAGGCTCTCTTCTGCTGCCTCAGCGCCATTCTCCTCCCCCAGAAAAATCCATGACAAAGGTTTATATTCTTCTAGATCTTCTGCTATGCATGTGTGTGTGTGTGCGCGCGCGCGAGCGCGCACGTGCAAGTAGTAAGTATTAAATATTTTTGATAGGCTCATTAAATTACCAAGTATGATCATGCATTGAATCATCTAAAGTAATTACAACTATGTTACTCTAAACTATATTGCACAAAGGAGTGAAAAATTAATTTTCCTTTTTTTTAAAGCAATACCTACTAATAGGAGATCATGCTCAATTACCAAAAGCATTTTCTTTTTTACTCGAACTTAATTTCTTCATTTGATTAAGGGGTAAAACTGCTTGCTCCCCTTCTGAACTACACACAAGTGCTGCAACAATCAAAAAATCACAAATGAATTTTGACCCTCTGACAAAATCGTTTCTAATTATTAATGCTGTTCCCTCAGTCCATCTAAGGAAAGGAAAGGGAGAATTATCTAATAGAGAGAAGTTTCACATCATTTTTAATTTCATTCCCTGAGGTGCTGTCTCATTTTCATTCTTTTCCTATCACTAGGCTGATGAAGTCAGTCTATATGTCAATTATCTGTCCCTTATCTGCTGTCAGCAATAAGTGAGTCAGGTCTGGCAGCAGTCTTTCCTTTTCTAGACATGGGAATTTAGATAGATCCAGTCAAAGAGACTGCCCTTTTAAGAAAACATACAACGTAAGATGCTCAGCTCTTAAAAATCAGATCTATAAACTAACTCTTAACCCAAAATCTTCAGATGGGAGAAGGGGGAGTGTGAAACAAAGAAAGAAAGCATAGCCTATTTTTCTACTAGAAAATAAAAGTACCTTTTTCTATCTGTCAGGAATCACTTAATAGACAATTTGAGGCATTAATAAAAAAGAAAACTAGAAGCCTTGCTTTAGATAGTTCCTAGATCCTGTCTCCTGATTATAGCACTTATTACAGAATATTCTGATTGACAAGTCACACTCGTCAATAACCTCCTAGAAGGCAGGCAGCATGAGTGTACTCAAAAGAAACCCAATAAATGTTTGCCAACTTAGTCCATTTTATAAATAAGAAAACTGATATTCAGAGAAATTCACTGGCCTAAGGCCACACAGTTGTTAAGTGGCTGAGCCAGACAAACTCTGGTCTGATTCCAAAGCCAAAATTCTTTTTACTCAACACTCACATATTACTAACACTAGTCTATCCACTTCACAGACTAGGGGGTGGGGGAAAATCATCTTCTTTTATAGTTCCACAAAAATAAAATCATAATAAACAACCTGATATGTTCCTTAAGATCCAGCCATTTCAAAATTAATTTAAAAGGTTAAGATTAACTTGGATAAGCATGTCATGCTTCTTTATCATTTTATCTTCATTTCTCAAAGAAATCATTTTTAACATCATCGTTTACAGAATAATATATCAAAGACCCAAAGGGAAGAAAACTATAACATTTCAACTGAAAGGCAAGGTTTCAGCACAGAATGATCTTTGCATGGAGATGTACAAGAAAATAAAGTTTAAAACAGAAGTCAAAAGCTGTTTAGCATCTGCCAAGAAACTCAGGTAAATTATCTCTCCAATTCTACGACATCTGCAACCAGCAGTTCACATATTTACTTATTCTCCAAAGCTGTTGATACTACACGTATTTTTTACAAATGATGCTTAACGAACGTACTTGCTGATGAAAGTTTTCCACCAAGAAAACTGTATCACTAACTCATTGACCATTAGTCTCACTAGAAAGAAAATAATGTCATTTAGCAACCTCATGCCTTGATGATACTTCCTTTAGGGCCAAGTACTAGTCAGTCTATAAGATCATTTAACTCAGATCAACTTGGGAAAACATTTTTTTATTCAAGCTAACATCACTAAACAACAAATCAAAGATAAGGTCTTATATCTGCTAGGATATGTTGAAACCCATCTATTAAAAACCCTTCTGGTACAACTGATTCCAAATCATCTGTCCTCATGAGAGCTGCTGAAAGAGGCATGATTCCTTTCTTACCTCCGCTTTGTCACAACTTAAATGCTTAGGAAAGTAAGCCCTTATACAGTACAGACCAAGTCCACATTTTGCCCATAGAAATATTGTGTTTCTTAAACTTTTTCAGCCAACTCTTGGAAATTGGGAGATCTCACATAAAATTTAGATTTACTATTTCTGGAAATACAAGGTCTGTATGCCCAAGTTGCAACAATCAGGACAGGAGTCAGGAAGCTACAGCCTATGGACCCAAACCAGCCTACCACCTGTTTTCCTATAGCCTAAAACCAAGACTGGTTCTTACATTTTTAAATCATTGCAAAAAAAAAAAAAAAAGAAAGAAAGAAAGAAAAAGAGAAAAATAATATTTTGTGACATGTGAAAAGCATATGAAATGTAAATTTCAGTGTCCATAAATAAAGCTCTATTGATACACAGTCACACCCATTCACATACATATCATCTACAGCTGCTTTCACACTACAAGGCAGATTGAATAGTTATGTGCACAGAGTTGAGTAGTTGTGACGGAGCCTGCACACTGCACAGCTGACAACCTCCACTACACCTCAAGGACTTTCTTCGAATCTCTCATGTGGTTTTTGTCACCTTCTACTGCATAATAGCTATCTGTATCAGTGCTTTTCTCGCTAATTTATATGTGACCTAAAGAAACCATATAACAGACATTCAACAAATGCTCTACTAAATCCAACCCAAATATGAAACAAGGTAGGATGTGAGCCAAGAAACAGTAATCAAGAAACAGCTTCCCTGGTGGTGCAGTGGTTAAGAATCCACCTGCCAATGCAGGGGACACGGGTTCGAGCCCTGGTCTGGGAAGATCCCACATACCATGGAGCAACTAAGCCCATGCGCCACAACTACTGAGCCTGTGCTCTAGAGCCATGAGCCACAACTACTGAGCCCGCGTGCCACAACTGTTAAAGGCCACACGCCTAGAGCACGTGCTCTGCAACAAGAGAAGCCACCGCAATAAGAAGCCTGCTCACCGCAACTAGGGAAAGCCCGTGTGCAGCAACAAAGACCCAAAGGAGCCAAAAATAAATAAATAAAATAAATAAATTTATTTTAAAAAAAATTTCTAGGAGCTTTAATAAAAAACAGTAAAAAGTGAAATTAATTTAAAAAAAAAGATCTACTGAAAGTGCTATACTTTTGGCTACTCATTAGTCTTACATGAAATTCACAAAAACTATGAAGGGTGTTTTTAAACCTATTTTTAAGATTCAGAGAATGAACATTTATACACATGCAAATATACACACAACACATATATACAACCCCATTAAAGAGGCTCAACATCTCATTTTATACTAGATGAATCTCATGAGAGAGAGTTTTTGCTTATTTTCATCAGATTTTAAAATTAAACACCTAAAGAAGACTTAGAAAACAAATATAACAAGACATTTTCAGCATCACACCTAGTTTTATGCTAATCAGCACAAAAGTCACACCTGGGTCTGAATCTCCTGGCTCCTTTTCTTCTCTTACCTGAATAGCTGTCAGCCTATGTCTTACATTCACTAGGGAAATTCGTGCTAATAATAGCAGTATAGGCTTCAAGGTCAGGCTGTAGATTGATTCACCATCTAGAATGAGCAAACTCAGAACGAGTGCATCCAGTCCTTTGACCTGAAAAAAAAAATTTAAGATGATATAATTTAGCAACATATTAATCTTTATATGTCTTACAAGAATACATATTTTCCAGGTAATCAGCTGTGAAACACAGGCACTAATCTATTACACAGCAGTTGGCACTGGACGGAGTCCTAACATTACAAATGCCCTTAGAGATCTACAATTCCAGCCTGCCCTGACAGACAGACAGCCGCCTGCTTGTACTTTAGAGAACAGGGCAATCAAGAAAATGCTACTATTTTTTTTTTTAATTTGCTTTTCCCAAGTTGCACCCTTTTTTTTTTTTAATAAATTTATTTTATTTATTTATTTATTTATTTTTGGCTGCACTGGGTCTTCATTGCTGCACATGGGCTTTCTCTAGCTGTGACGAGCAGGGACTACTCTTCGTTGCAGTGCACGGGTGGCTTCTCTTGTTGCGGAGCACAGGCTCTAGGCATGCAGGCTTCAGCAGTTGTGGCACACGGGCTCTAGAGTGCAGGCTCAGTAGTTGTGGCGCTTGGGCTTAGTTGCTCCGTGGCATGCGGGATCTTCCAGGACCAGGGCTCAAGCCCACGTCCCCTGCATTGGCAGGCGGATTCTTAACCACTGCACCACCAGGGAAGCCCAAGAAAATGCTACTATTGAAGAAGCATCATGACTTTACAGATTTACTTACAACAAAATAGCTTCTCAATAAAAACCATTCCTATGTGAAAGTATTCATATTCAACACCTACATTTCATATATGCTTCACCAGCTGGCTAATGTCATTACAAACCATTGCTGCTCCATAATTACTATAAAGCCAAAAAACAACAAGGTCTTACATATCAAATGCTGAGTAGGCATACAATCATGGACCAATGTGAACAGAGGCTGCCCAAAAGGGATGCCTCTGAAAAATCTACTTCTTACTGAACAGAGATTTTCTACAACAGACCAAGCACCTGTGTTTTTAAAATGTGGACTGAATCATTTTGACAGTTACCACAAAATCGATAGTAGGAATGCTCAATGTTAGGAACATGGGCTCTAAGTCACAGACACAGGATAGGGTCCTTTTTCTGATTATTAATTTGTGGGCATAGGTAAATTTTTTTTTAACTGAAGCCTCTGTTTCATCAGTTATAAAGTAAAATAATAGAACCTAAACCTCACAGTGTTCTTGTAAGGATTAAACAATCCAAGTGATGCCAGTGTCTGGCTCAATGCTTTGTTGAAACATTCAATAAAGGTAAGAAAGTAATAGCTGTGGGTTCATACTCTGCATAACCTTCATCATTACTGAAAAGTGTACTAGAGGAATAAAGACAAAGTGAATGACCACCACCAAACCACAAATAAAGGTTACTGTTACCTAAACTGAGGGTAGAAGGAATTTTTTTTTAAGTTCAATAATCAAGGAACTATTTTGAAGTACTGTAACTGCCTCAACTTCAGAAGAAAACAGATACAAAAAAGTTAAGTGCAGTACAAAATCACACAGAAGTTATCAGCATCTAAACAGACATTATAGCCCAAGTTTTCCAACTCCCAAACCAGTGTTCTTCCTGCCACCTCATGCTGCATTCCCCTCAGACCTCTCTACCTCTTCCTGCCCCTCAGCAAGCTCCAGGGCTATGCTAAGCATGAGGAAGTCCTCAAGGACAGGGCCAGGATCACTTCTAGACTTCTGACTAGGACAACTGCATGATGGTGGTGTGGGTCACTGAGACAGAGACACCAGAAGAAGACCTGGTTTGGAGAAGAGCCTCACCATGAGTTCAGTCTTGGACACAATGAGTCTGAGGTACCTTGTGAGACCTCCAAGTGGAGGTACCACATACACAAGTGAATCTACTGCTTAAGAACTAGAGAGAAGGGCTTCCCTGGTGGTACAGTGGTTAAGAATCCACCTGCTAGTGCAGAGGACATGGGTTCGAGCCCTGGTCCAGGAAGTTCCCACATGCCGCAGAGCAACTAAGCCCGTGCGCCACAACGACTGAGCCTGTGCTCTAGACCCCACGAGCCACAACTACTGAGCCCGCATGCTGCAACTACTGAAGCCCACGTGCTGCAACTACTGAAGCCTGCGCACCTAGAGCCCGTGCTCTGCAACAGGAGAAGCCACCGCAGTGAGAAGCCCGCACACCACAACAAAGAGCAGCCCCCGCTCACCACAACTAGAGAAAGCCCGCGTGCAGCAACAAAGACCCGATGCAGCCAAAAATAAAATAATTAATTAATTAATTAATTACTTTTAAAAAAGCACTAGAGAGAAGACCCCGCCTAGTGTGCCCAAGCTGGACCTGCAGCCTCATCAAATCATCTTGCCATTTAGATGGATTTAACAGTCTTTATTTCCTAACATACAAACCAAGCTGGTGAAGTACAAGACATGCCTTTAAGAAAAAGAATCCTTATTCTAATCACATTGAGATGAGAAAGATGTCTACCTGTTGTAGCACAAATTTAAATCATTATCTTCTAAACGAAATCTTTAAAGATAACAAACAGGTAATTGAACAGGGCAACAAATAAAAAATTACACAGAGAGATACTCCATGATATACTACTTGGATCTCATTACCTCTGATACTCAAAGGTTTAGTTGGTTACCAAACCTCCTACTCTAAGTCCTCTGGAAATGTCATTAATAGGGTAAATAATAAATAAATAAAGGAGTGAATGCATGAATAAACAAATAAATAAACTTCTTTTCCTAGAGTTACCTTGCATCACCATCATTAAAAAATTAAATGCGGGGCTTCCCTGGTGGCGCAGTGGTTGAGAGTCTGCCTGCCGATGCAGGGGACACGGGTTCGTGCCCTGGTCCGGGAAGATCCCACATGCCGCGGAGCGGCTGGGCCCGTGAGCCATGGCTGTTGGGCCTGCGCGTCCGGAGTCTGTGCTCCGCAACGGGAGAGGCCACAACAATGAGAGGCCCACATACCACCAAAAAAAAAAAAAAAAATTAAATGCTTTTCTATCTTCCTGTGACGTAATACTGATATTCCAACCGAATTCTAAATGTGCTTCCAGAGGTTTTGGGAAATGGCCAAGTTTTAAAGAGGATTGTGGGACTTCCCTGATCGCACAGTGGTTAAGAATCCGCCTACCAATTCAGGGGACACGGGTTCAAGCCCTGGTCCAGGAAGATCCCACATGCTGCGGAGCAACTAAGCCCGTGCACCGCAACTACTGAGCCTGCGCTCTAGAGCCCGTGAGCCACAACTACTGAAGCCCGCGCGCCTAGAGCCCGTGCTCTGCAACAAGAGAAGCCACTGCAATGAGAAGCCCGCGCACCGCAACGAAGAGTAGCCCCTTCTCTCCACAACTAGAGAAAGCACGCCTGGAGCAGTGAAGACCCAACGCAGCCAAATAAATAAATAAAATTTTTTTAAAAAAAAGAAAAGCAATGGAATGTTAACACAAAATTCAAGAGAGTGGTTCATGAGAAAGGGGGCCAGGGATACCACCAGGAAGCACACACAGGGGACCTTGTAACCCTGTATTTCCCAACTCTTTCCAAGTCAGAGCAAATGCAGAAGATGCTATTATATGTAGTGCACATCAGGTAACTAGAGAAGGCTACTACACCAGATGAGACCAGTTCAAAGGCTCTCCCCAGCCCCAGCCCCAGCCCCACACAGCTACTGTAATGGCAAAGGGGCTCAACACCTGGGGAACAGCAGTCGGGAAGCTCTGTTCTACAATGCTGGTGATGTTCTCTCTCTCAAGCCAGGTGGTAGGAACAAAGGAGTTTTATTATTTAAACTGTACACATTCTGTATGCTTTTTGGAATGTATGAGGCACTTTTTTTTAAAGATTTCTTTAATGTGGACCATTTTAAAGTCTTTATTGAATTTGTTACAATATTGCTTCTGTTTTATGATTTTGGTATTTTGGCCACAAGGCATATGGGATCTTCGCTCCCAGAGCAGGGATTGAACCCACACCCCCTGCATCAGAAGGCAAAGTCTTAACCACTGGACTGCCAGGGAAGTCCCATATGAGGCACTTCTAATAAAAAAATTAAAATCAAGGTCTTATTTATAGTTTCCTATGATTTGAGCCCCATCAAGGCTGACCTTTTACGGCTGCTCCAACAGGCTCAAAGCATCCGTTTCCCACAAACACCACACTCTTCTCCCCTCTAAATTTCTGCTCATGTGACTGCACCTAGAACGTATTTCTTTCTCTTCTCTACCTGTCCATTTCCTCATCATCTTTCAGGTTCTAACTCAAGGTCCACTCTTGACGAAAAGGTCTTCTCAGACAAAATTCACTTTCCACACGTCTTCATTAATTTCAGTATTTTTTTTTTGATGTTGGGAGTAGGAGTTTATTAATTTATTTTATTTATTTTTGCTGTGTTGGGTCTTTGCTTCTGTGAGAGGGCTTTCTCTAGCTGTGGCAAGCGGGGGCCACTCTTCATCGCGATGTGCGGGCCTCTCACTATCGCGGCCTCTCTTGTTGCAGAGCACAGGCTCCAGACGCACAGGCTCAGTAGTTGTAGTTCACGGGCCTAGCTGCTCCGCGGCATGTGGGATCCTCCCAGACCAGGGCTCGAACCCGTGTCCCCTGCATTAGCAGGCAGATTCTCAACCACTGCGCCACTAGGGAAGCCCTAACTTCAGTATTTCTTATAGGTTGAACCTCTCATGTAACCCATTTCTGTACTGTTTGAATTGTTACCTAACTTTACAGGTGCTTCTACTTTAGTATAGCAGAAAGAGTATTGAATTTAGACCCAGAAAATGTGTGTTCCAATCCCCCAGCTACAAGGTCTCTGACAAGTTTCTTTCACCACTGTGAGCATCAGTCTTCTCATCTGGAGAATACGTCAAATTGATATAGCATACATGAATGAAGCACCACTCCAACCACACAATAGCGCTCGGTACGTATTTACGACTTTGTCTGGTGGGTTTCTAACCTGCACTATAGGGCAAGAGAGGCCAGAAACTGTTTCATACACAGTAAAAGAGGGAATGAGACATTCCTTACAAGTAATTTCCTAGATAACTGAAGCATATCTCTTTAAGTGCCAAAATCTTAGGGATTTTATTTTAACCATTTTGGATGAAAACTTTTGTAAAGTATAGATTAAATTCCCTTCTTAGACATAAGATACGGAAGAGCTTTTAACCTTTCAATAACGATTTAGGGGCATTATGAATCTCAATTACTCTATTGCAATATAACATAATGCCTCAAACTGATGTGTAGAGGCTTCAGATTATGACTGCTTTTGTATTTCTCTTTCCAACCACCACATCAAATTATTAACACTAATCTCTAACAACTCCATTCCCCTTTCATTTGTTACTTCTAATTCTGAGAGACCAGGTAACAGTAAGTAGGTCCCTTTTGCTGTGCAAGTTTTGGATGCTAAGCAGCCTTCCAGGCTGAGTGATCGACAGTAATGCTCTAGTTCTGAGGTGGCTGGATAAATCAGTTACCATACTTCTTTTCAGATCATGTCATATCCCCCAAGCCCTGCGTATATGTGCTCAAACAGTACTGAGGAATTCAAACTGCAAGCTCTACTGATGACCTACTGATGCAGGTCAATAATATTATCTCCATATATGGATAATAAGAATCATTATCGCCATGGAGCACCTCTGTGCCAGACACTTTAAGTATATACAAATAAGTATATCTGTGACATAAAGGAAATCACCTCTGGGAACTGTTAGTAAGGACAGCAGCAAAAGTTTCCTGCAACAAAATTAAACAGATCTCCACATTCTCTACTTTGCCAGAAAAGATCTTTATGTAACTGTGGTAACATATGCAGCTGGGTGACTGGTGCAGCTGCCTGCACTTTAATAAAAAGAGCAACTAATAGAGCTCCATAAAATGGGGAGCATCTGAAGAGGAGTTTGAGTCTGATAATGGAACTTCTGGAATTGAAAATCTGATCAATGAACAAGCATTCTTAGTAGGTTCTGTACAAGCAATAAAGTCATGTTTCTCTCCTACCTATTATTAACTCCAGTTTATAAAGAGCCGTTCCTAAAGAATAAACAACACAATAATACCTATATATGACATTTCCAAGAAGCGTACCTCACTAAACTGCTGGAACAAAACAGACGGCAAAAAATCCTGAGGGTGTAAATCAACAAGAGGCCCCGTCCAGTTACTCTGAACAAAAAGTTGCAAACTGCTCACACCAAGTAGGAATATCAGCTGTTGTCTGCATATAAGAATAAAGAAATAAACATGAGCCACTATCACTGTATAACCACAAACACATTATTTCATTTCAGTTTTATTAAGAAAAATGTAAGATATCAACATTTATTGAGATTATCTGAGAGTATTACAAAAAAAATTTCTGAAACAATTTAGATCTGCAATGTCCAATATTATCACCATAAGCCACATATGGCTGCTTTAAATTTAAATTAATTACAATTAAATAAAATTTAAAATTCAGTCCCTCAGTTGCACTGTCCACATTTCAAGTGCTCAATGGCCAAACGTGGCTACTGGCTACCGTACTGTACGGCGCAGATACAGAATATCTCCATCATCACAGGAAGTTCTCCTGAACAGCACTGGTTTAGGACCCTATCAGGCACTTAGAATTTTGTCTTGTGTTCTGTTTAACAGCTCTGACACTGACTGGATGGAAAACTGATTTTATACAAAAGAAAACTGACAACAAAAAGTTTTCAAATATTTTACTGATCCTGTACTACCAACTATTAGAACAACAACAACAAAAAAAAACCCTAGAAATTTCACTTGAACCCATTTCTTTTCAATCCTACTTTGGCTGAAGACAGGAGTGGGTAGGTAAACCTATACGGCAAAGGAGAGATTAAAAAAAAAAACTTTAAGCTTTGTGGGTCACACGTGTTTCTTTTTTTCCAACCCTTTAAAAATGTAAACATCATTCTTAGGCACTTTGGACTTGCTCCACCAGCAGTAATTTGCCAACCCCTAGATTAAGACACAAATAGGTGGGGATTCAACTCTAACGAATAGCAGCCAGAGAATCCTGTAGCCTCACACTGAAGGAAAAATAAAAGCAGTCACCCTCTTCTTCCCATATCCCCTAGGCCCTACCTCAAAAGGAAGATTCTTTAAGGAAAAAAAAAAAAAAAAACAAGCCTACAAGTCTGTGGTAGCTGGAATGCTCTGCATGCATCACAACTGACAGCAAAGAATGAGCAGAAAACAGGTGACAAAAGAGGCTGCTTGTAATTAGAAGTTAGGAAACTTGAGGAAATAGGTGTGCAGCAAGATCTGAAAGCCTTAATATAACTGTCATAACTAAAAATCAAAATCCTTAAGGGGAATTGAGAATAGAGTTTAATTTCCAAATACCTCATAATGAGGTAACTGAAATGTCTCTTCTCAGCTCTGTGTGACAAGCCGAATTCTGGTCTACCAGTGTATAATGTATTTGTGTGTATGTGTGTTTTCATGTGCACCACACAAAGCTAATGGCTATGATAACACACACACACCTGACAGCAAAATAATAATCAAGAATGACATCAGAGGAATGTAAACTACTAGGAAACCAAAAAAATAAAAATGAATGACACTAACTTTTTAAATAAAATGCCTATAGTAGTAGCACTCTTCTGTGAACCCCTTATAGATACAGATTATGTTTTATTCATCTTCACAACCTCAACACCTAGCCAGTAGTTGATTTGTTGAAGAACTAAATGAAGCCATTCCCTAGAAATAATGGTAAAACAAAACTGTGTTTTAAAGACAACTAAAGTTTGATGTGGTTGCCAGAGATGGTAGAGAAAAGGAAGGTATATTAACAAACTAACAACAGTAAAATATAAGCCACTGAAAAACTTAGGTTACACTGCTGTGTACCTATCCATTATATTTAACCCTATAAAATTACATAAACCTCAATGGAAGAAGATAAACCAAGGGTTCCATAATAAAAACATTAAAGATTACCTAAAACATAATAAAAGTAGTTACAATTATCACTCAGCGATCTACAAACAGCAAGATGGAGAGTGCACACTTTCAAGTTAAAAGAAAAGAAGGTCTGAAGTCTTGTCTATGGCTAAAACCTATGAGACTTAAGCATTTAGAAACTCAGTGGGTTAGCAGCTACCACCGAGGCATAAGTCAGTGTTATATATGAAACCTCTATATCCTACACCACTTTACCTTTTCATTCTCGATGGTCCTCTGGACAGAAACTCTTACATAGATTATTTGGTACATCGTGAGTCCTGAGTAAACATAAAGCCAGGTTTTTCAACAACTGCAAAAATCAGTGCCTTACACTGTCAAGGCAATAGTAAATGTATTCAGAATCTGTTTCCCTATGAAAATTTCAAATAAAATTCTACCTTCTGGTTTTGTCCAAATCTGTTGAGTAATCCAGGAATGTTACTATCTGCTTCTCTAGGTAGCTGTCAATCTTTTCTTCAGTCATCGTTGCTGAATTTAAAATACTTTGAGTCAATGAATTTAACAATATGGCCTCATAGTTCCCTTCTAGCAGCAATTGCAGGAAAGATCCACTCTCTGTAATAGAAAAAAATTAGTCCAATAATCCAAAGAACAACTACTTTCATACCGTAAAAGGTAACACTATTTACCATTTCAGCATGCCAAAAAAAAATGTATATACTTAGAATGTTTCCTATACATTAACCACAAAGCACTGAGCAAATGCCCATCACTTTTCCTAGAATTAGAAGCTCATTCATACCATGAGCAGCATGGCAGAAGCTAGACCCAGAAATAATATTCCTCATTAGCAAGTAACATCAAAAGGAATTCTGCTGGGAATTCAAAAGAATTCCTACTGACAACAGAAGTTTCCTTACAAAGTTTCCTTTCACTATCTGGCTCCTCCTACCCCCACGGTCCTCCCTGATGAAAACCTGGTTCACTCATTGTTCCCCTAATATCCATATGCACATTCCTGCCTCCACACTTTTACACTTGTGACTCCTCCTGGGGAACTTTTCCACTTGTCAGTCTTACTCTTTAAACAAAAATCAGGTCAAGTTTGACTTGTTCCATAAGACTTCCAGACCCAAACTTCAGAAACTACCTCTCTCCTGAAGCACCTATTGCGTACACACACAAACACAGGCCCGCGCACACAAACATACACACACAAATATACAGGACAGGATATATACTGTCCTACATTGTTATTTCTCTTTTGGGTCCAGCCTAAATCCCACAACCAGATGTGCCTATAACCCACTAGTAAATGTGCCTTTTAACTCTTTCTCTGTCCGGTAAATGTGCTTTGCTTACAAGATTACATCTTTGCTGCCTCATTTCAGCTGTTGTGCTTACCAGCTGTGTGCCCTTGAATAAATTACTTAACCAATCTGTACTTAAATGCCTCCATCTGCAAAACGGGAATAAAAGTAGTGTCTACCTTACAGGTCTATTCTAAGCATTAAATGACTGAAGAAATGTTAAGGGATTAGAAAAACAATTGACATTATTATTATTGAACCTGGACGGTGAGAAGTTTGGGGTAAAGACATGCATGGAGCCTTTGGACCGCGCCCACTAGGTCAAGGATGCAGCAACCCAAAGCATTAAGAATCAAATAGATTTGAGTAGTAAAAAAAATAAAACCAGAAGGGATTAGAACCCAGCCGCCGCCACCCCTCCTCCCCACAGTCCCCACGCTGGCCTCAGTCCCTCCTTGGCAGGTGCACCCCTCTCACCCGAACCGGCGACTCCCTCCTGCTTCCACTGCTGCAGCTCAGCCTCAGTGGGGAAGCCCCTCAGAAGGGCCAGCTCCGGGGTCCACATCACCTCAGACATCGGTGCAACCAAAACAGAACCCTACGAGGGTCACACGGGAGTCAACAAAAGAAAGTGAAAGGAAGAGGGTCCAAAGACGTCGAAGACTAGTGGCGACAGTTCCTGTAAGCACATCCACAGCCCTAGAACCCCATGTGCGGACACCGGTACAAGGAGGCGACCATAACGGTAGCGCGGAGAACCCTGGGAAGAACACACAAACTCTCAGGGACCCGCTTCCGCCTAGGAGGCCAACCCGAGCCCTTGGTACTGAGCATGCCCAGTAGGAATGCCCCACCCCGAGCAGGGGAATGGGCGGTGTTTGGAGGGCGTGGCCGACCTCAGCCCTGCCCCCAGGGGTGCTGCCGAAGGAGTGGAGGGCGTGGAGTCATCTTGTACCGCCCAGCGAGGAGGCAAGTTGAAATGCCGTTCGAAGTCGCGATTTTGCCCAGCTGCGGTTTACTTGGAAGGTCTAAGGCTTTGATTCCTAAACCTGTTTGGGTCAGAACCCTCCAGACTACCTGATGAAAGCCATAGTCCTTCCCGCAAAAGCACGTGTACCCTTACCACCAACACTGGGGTACCATTTCAGGGAGTTGAGACCCTCTGAAGTGGAGTCTGTGAACCCCAGGTTAACAACCCCGTCAGCAGGGCTTCCCTGCCGCCACAGTGGTTAAGAACCCGCCTGCCAATGCAGGGGACACGGGTTTGAGCCCTGGTCCGGAAAGATCCTACATGCCGCGGAGCAACGAAGCCCGCGCGCCACAAGTACTGAGCCCACGTGCCAGACTACTGAAGCCTGCGCGCCTGGAGCCCGTGCTCTGCAACGAGAAGCAACCGCAGTGAGAAGCCTGCACACCGCAACAAAGAGTAGCCCCCGCTCACCACAACTAGAGAAATCCTGCGTGCAGCAACGAAGACCCAACGCAGCCAAAAATAACTAAATAAAAATTAAAATAAAAAAATACTGTAAAAAAAAAAAAAGAACCCTGTCAGCAGAGGTCTTTATTCTTGAATGTATTCAAGTGTAAGAAAAGTATCTGGTTTTGATGCTGCTACTACATAAATCATAACTAGGTGGGACATCTGGCCCAGGCACTAGTGCAGAGAAACTTTTGGAGGCTAGACTGTGAGAAACCTCCCAGCCCTGCGTGCCTGCTGCCGGCCCAGAGCTGGCGCCTTAGTCGCACGTCTTTTAATCTTCATAGCCGCACTCCTAGGCCAAAACGGAGCTCTGAGAGCCAGACTTGGTGGAACAGGACTCTGCCCCAGTCAGCTTGAAGCCTGCACCGTGAGTGCGCCTGCCGTACACGATCCAGAAGAAAGCTGCAAGGTGACACTGACCACACAGGATTCATGGAAGAATCAAGTGCAGTTCTGGAAGAGCCTTGCCCAGTACCGGCTCCAAGGCGAGAAGCGAAGTAATTCTTCTTTTTTTTTTTTTTTTTTACAACTTACACATACTTTATTTACTTGACTGAAAGCCTTATGGTACATAAAATGCTTTCTATAGTTGATCTCAGCTTTGTTCACACCGAAGTGAGTTGTGTCTGTGTTTTCTGTGCTCAAGACTGCTCAATTGCTGCTGCTGCCACAGTTGGGTTTTTTTCTTTCAGGATCAAGGTGGGTACTTTCATATAAAATCTTGTTTTTAATTCCTTCTCTGGCAAGTCTTTCCTGGATTCTTAGCTTTGCATAATTATACCTACAATGGAACCAGCATCCTAAAGTCACCAAGATAAATCCTCCTACTCGAATGTCACATGATCTTCTAATTCTACCTTCGCCTTCCCGGCCCCCCGGGGCTCCAGCGCAGCCGCCATGGGGACAGTCAGCACCTCCTACGAATTCTTAATTCACTTTCTTCCTCAGGACCCAGAGCCCCTCTAGACTTTGGAAGGAAGAGGTGCTCGGCTTAGCTCAGCAGCTGCCAGCAGATGCCAACAGAAGCCAGACCTGGGCTGTGAGAGAAGAGCAGATGCCCTAGAATGTTTTCTCACTGAGAAGTAATGAAAAGGTATTTGTGCAGGGAACCATTTTTGATCGGTGCGATCATCTGTTTTTTCAAGCACAAAATCTAGCACTGTGGAACTATTTGACAGTTGTTAAAGATCAACAGTTGCAGAAACACACTAACCACTACCCCAAGTTCCTCACTTGTGTGTAGAGCCCCATTGACCCACAGGGTGAACTTGGAGCTCTCACTATAATTCAAGTTTTGTTTTGTTTTTTTAATTGAAGCATAGTTGATTTACAATGTTGTGTTAAGTTCTGCTGTATCAAGGTTTATTTTAAATGTGATTTGCGAGACAATGATAGTCATTAAATCTATTAATCTCCCTTGAAACAAAATTGACTCCAGTAATAAAAATGGGAGAAAAAACATCTCAATTTAAAAAAAAAATACTGAGACTTCCCTGGAGGTCCAGTGGTTAGGATTTCGCCTTTCAATGCCGGGGGTGCAGGTTTGATCCCTGGTCAGGAACCTAATATCCCACATGCCTTGAGGCCAAAAAAACAAAACATAAAACAGAAGCAGTATTTTAACAAATGCAATACAGACTTTAAAAATGGTCCACATCAGGGCTTCCCTGGTGGCGCAGTGGTTGAGAGTCCACCTGCTGATGCAGGGGACACGGGTTCGTGCCCCGGTCTGGGAAGATCCCACATGCCGCAGAGCGGCTAGGCCCGTGAGCCATGGCCGCTGAGCCTGCACGTCCGGAGCCTGTGCTCCGCAGCGGGAGAGGCCACAACAGTGAGAGGCCCATGTACTGAAAAATAATAATGATAATAATAATAATAATAATAATAAAAATGGTCCACATCAAAAAAATTTTTTAAATTAAAAAAACTTAAATAAAATAAATAAAAATTAAAAAGAAAATACTGAGTGGAAACTGAGTTGGTAGGTGAGCTATGTCCACTTTAGGATCAGTGTAGAGTGCCTTGGCTGGAAGATCTGTTGGGAACCCAGATGTCACTATTTATAAGTCCTTTTTCTTATGCTAATCAGATTTCTCAGGGAGACTCTTTAAATTTCCCACCTGGATGGTGTCTGGTTGCCAGAATTTCAAAGCCAAATGGAGCAAGAAAGCCAGGAGTCTCAGCATTCAGGACCCAGTCTGTATATGGGACTCTCTACAGGGTCCATATACACCGCTGCAGGGGTGGTGGAGGGAAAGCAGTGGATGCACCTTCCAAACGACTGACTCAGCTGTGCAGGAGTCCTCCTCATTTTAGCCCCTCCTTCTCCCACCCCATAATCTTCGGTCCCAGAGGCACCTAGTGCTCCCAGTTCCTGAGTCTTTTGGGGATTCTTCAGTGTAGATAAAATGTGGCCTTAGCTTTCCCTGTTGCATTTTTAGGATTGGGCTTTCTTCGGTCAGTGAAATCAGTTACATAGCTTCCAACACTGTTAACTACTCTCATCTTCTCTTTCCTTGAGAGTTATGTCTTAATTTTTACTTTTTACTACTTTACCGTAGTTTTTTAAATTAATTTTTATTGGGGAACAGTTGCTTTACAATGTTGTTAGTGTCTGCTGTACAGCAAGGTGAATCAGTTATACATATATCTAATCTTTTTCAGATTCCCTTCCCATCTAGGTCACCACAGAGCAGAGTTCCCTGTGCTATACAGTAGGTTCTCATTAGTTATCTATTTTACATATAGTAGTGTATATATGTCAATCCCAATCTCCCAATTCATTCCACCCCTCCCTTCCCCCCTTGGTAACCATAAGTTTGTTTTCTACATCTGTGACTCTATTTCTGCTTTGCAAATAAGTTCATCTGTACCATTTTTCTAGATTCCACATATAACTGATACTATACGATATTTGTCTTTCTCTTTCTGACTTATTCACTCGGTGTGACAATCTCTAGGTCCACCCATGTCACTGCAAATGGCATTATTTCATTCCTTTTAATGGCTGATAATATTCCATTGTATATATGTACCACATCTTCTTTATGTATTCTTCTGTCAATGGACATTTAGGTTGCTTCCATGTCCTGACTATTGCAAATAGTGCTGCAATGAACATCTGGGTGCATGCATCCTTTCGAATTATGGTTTCCTCCAGATATATGCAGAGTGGGATTGCTGGATCATATGGTAGCTCTATTTTTAGTTTTTTAAGGAACCTTCATACTGTTCTCCATAGTAGCTGTACCAATTTACATTCCCACCAGCAGTGCAAGAGTGTTCCCTTTTCTCCACACCCTCTCCAGTATTTATTGTTTATAGATTTTGTGATGATGGCCACTCTGATCAGTGTGAGGTGATACCTCATTGTAGTTTTGATCTGCATTTCTCTAATAATTAGTGATGCTGAGCATCTTTTCATGTGTTTTTTGGCCATCTGTACGTCTTCTTTGGAGAAATGTCTATTTAGATCTTCTGCCCATTTTTTGATTGTGTTGTTTTTTTGATATTGAGCTGCATGAGCTGTCTTTACCATAGTTTTAATGGGTTTTGAAGGAGAGAAATTAGATGCATATTCAATATGCCATGTTTACACAGAACCTTAAATTGTGTTGTAAATGACACCTTTCTCCAAGTAGCTTCAGGTTTGATACATTTATGTGTTTTAACTAATTCTATCTCATGTCTTGCAGGTAGTAAAGGGGAGGCAGGATCTTTTCACTAGCTCAAGAACTTCTTCACTAGCATGGAGAAGTCAGGATTGTAACCAGCATTTCATGACCCTTCAATCCCTTTTCATATTCATTAACAACTCTCATGTTTAATAATGATAATAATTTTTTAATGTTTGCAAATTTTTTTGGAGTTTTTGTTTTATATTTATTTATTTTTGGCTGCACTGGGTCTTCGTTGCTGCGCGCGGGCTTTCTCTAGTTACAGTGAGCGGAGGCTACTATTTGTTCCCATGCATGGGCTTCTCATTGCGGTGGCTTCTCTTGTTGTGGAGCACGGGCTCTAGGCTCGCAGGCTCAGTAGTTGTGGCACACAGGCTTAGTTACTCTGTGACATGTGGGATCTTCCTGGACCAAGGCTTGAACCCGTGTCCCCTGCATTGTCAGGCGGATTCTTAACCACTGTGCCACCAGGGAAGCCCTGCAAATGTTTATAGCAGCATTTTTAGTAATAGCCAAAAACTGGAAACAACACAAATGCCCATCCACAGGTAAATGAACAAACAAATTGTGGTATATTCATACAATTGAATACTGTTCCCCTATAAAAAAGAATGAACTATAGATACACCCAACATACACAAGTATCAAAATAATTACGCTGAGTGAAGTAAGTCAGAAGAAAAAAGAGAACATCTTATATGATTCCATTTATATAAATGTAAACTAAACTCTAATGACAGAAAGCAGATCAGTGGTTGTTTGGGATGGAGAGGTGGAGAGGAAAGCAGGGAAGGGTTATAAAGAGGAACAAGAACACTTTGGGGAATGATGGATGTGTTCACTATCTTGATTGTGCTGATGGTTCCATGGAAATGTACATATGGAAAAACATCACCCTGTACAGTTAAAATATGTGCACTTTATTCTATGTCAATTAGACCTCTCTAACACTGTCTTTTAAAAATTGTTCTCTAAGGCTTAAAACCTGATCTCCCAAGACTAATATTCTCCAAAAGCCTTCCTTCTCCTGACATACAATTCTTTCTTCTCATCCCACCAGTGGTCCTCTACCTTTTCCAAACACTGTGTCCCTCAGAACACAGACACATAGAGTACTCACCCGAAACATGGCAACCATCACCAGCCCATAGGGTATTAAAGCCAGCAACCGGACGGGGCTACCCTCCCCCTTATCTTGGAGCCATTACAACCACTGCCGTTTTGGTTAAGGCCACTGAGAAAATCGCTGTGGGATTCCCTTTAGCCATTTTTGTATCTCATGCTGTAGAAGCTCTCCTGAATTCTCATCACACTCAATATTTCTGTCAGTCACCTCATATGAAGTGCTTTTGTTAACTGTCCTTCACATAACTCTTTCACACTATAATAACCTTAACGCAGTTACTCTTCCCTCTGTTACTGATGAGACCCTTATGACAGCTTAAAGCTGACGGACCACCTCCTGACTCCCCATGATGATCTGCAGGAGATTCCACTGGGTAACGTTGACTTCACATGATGGTTCACTGATGGTTCTTATTTTTTAAATGACAATGGTAAATATCGTTATGGGTATTCTATTACACCTCCTTTTTTTTTTTTTTTTTTTTTTTTTTTGCGGTACGCTGGCCTCTCACTGTTGTGGCCTCTCCCGTTGCGGAGCACAGGATCCGGACACGCAGGCTCAGCGGCCATGGCTCATGGGCCCAGCCGCTCTGCGGCATGTGGGATCTTCCCGGACCGGGGCACGAACCTGTGTCCCCTGCATCGGCAGGCGGACTCTCAACCACTGCGCCACCAGGGAAGCCCCTACAACTCCTTTTGATGTTGTTGAGGCAGCGTCTTTACCTACAGTTACTTCAGCCCAGCAAGCTGAATTACATGTTCTTACATGGGCTTGTACTTTAGCCAAGGACAAAACTGCCAATATTTATACCAATAGTAGATATGCTTTTAGACTACCTGTGATTTTGGAATGTTGTGGAAGCAGTGTGGCTTCCTAACTTCTAGTGGAAATAAAATTTTAAATGGCCCCTATGTTCAGGAATTATTTAATGTAATGCTTTTACCTGCCTCTTTAGCTACTTTTAAGATACTGGGGCATTCTAAACTTGACTCTCTGAAAGCTAGGGGAAAATCATCCTGCCAATATTGCTGCAAGGAATGCTGCCCTTAAAGCAGCCAAATCTCTGTCATGGTTCAAAGAGATATTTCCCCAAATGATAATTTAGAAAAACTGGCTAGAGAGTTCAACAATTAGCCTCAAAAAAGGAAAAACAAGATTGGAAACTCAACAATTGTTGGTTTGATAAAAAGAGAAAGCTCTGGTTTGGACCAAATTACAACCCAGTCATACAGGAGACTCTAAAATTCCCACACCTCACCACTGTGCATGCATTAAACCATTGGTCTACTGACAAAATAGTAGCCTGCATGAATCAATATTGGTGATTATTAACAAGGCCACAATATCAACAAGGCCACAAAAGCACCTACCTCACTTGTCCCACTTGTCCAAAGTACAACCCAGGGAAGCCTGTTGGTACTGCTCCCAGACATTTTAAACTGCCCAATGGACTGCTCGAGCTCTGGCAAATGGATTTGATACAACTTCCTGTGTCTAGTGAATATAAATGTGTTTTAGTCGTGGTCTGTATGTTTTCACACTGGACTGAAGCCTTCCCTTGCAGACAGGCTACTGCCTCTTTTATGGCTAAAGTCCTTTTGGAAAAGATTACCCCTACCTGGGAAACTCCTCTCAAATTTTGCAGTGATTGAGGAACCCATTTTACTGGCCATGTGCTTCAACAAGACTATGCTGCTTCGCTGGTTTTACAGCACTTTCACTGTGCTCACCAAGCTCAAACCTCTGGTTTAGTCAAACGCACTTACAGCATTATTAAGACTCAATAGGCAAAATTTGTAGAGGTCCTCCAAATACGCTGGGCAAAAGCATCGCCATTGGTCCTTCTAAATCTCAGACCCACCCCTTTTGGAACTCATGAACTCTCACCTACTGGGATAGTCACAGGATGCCCAATGCAGTTGGCCTCTGCTTCTTTTGATCCACAACAGATAAAAGGAAAGGTAGCAATACTGCAAAGGACTAATTGCTTCTATTAAAAATAACCTTGTTTTGTTAGAGCAATCTTTTCTCAGCAAACCCTTAGGAAACAAAGACCTTAAGCATCACATCTTGCAACCTAGAGATTTCATCTATTGAAAAGGAAACCTTCAGAAGAACTTTCTTCAACCACACTGGACAGGCCCCTTCCAAGTATTGCTAACCAACCCTTGTGCCCCCAAATTCCAATCGACAGACTCTTGGATTCACATGACACAGCTAAAGAAAGTGCCAAAACCTGACTGGACCTACATACCATCTGGTGACCTGAAGTAAAGATTTCCTGGATTTGAAGCAAACAACATCTGATGAGACAGCTTTCCCAAGATATCTGGACTAGGTCTGTTAGAATTTTGTTGCCAAACCTTTGATGATGATGTAATGCTTCAGATGATTTCCAACGTCTATGATCTTGATAACATATGGACTTCACACAAAAAGTGCCTGAGAGTTCTCCCTCCTACCTGTCCTGTTACTTGAATATGACCTTAATCAGTTTCCAATCTGTCGACTTTCCCTCTGACATGAGACATTACACTCAGGAAAGGTCCTTCCTGACATAGAGGAACAAAAAGCCACTGAAACTAGAAAACTTGACTATTGATCAGGGATGCTTTCAGAGAAAGACCTTGATCAATAGAGGGAAATGTAAAAAATTAACAAACAGACATTTCAATTAAACAGAGTTGGGAGACCAGAAGGGGGTACTTACATGTGGCTTGCCATGGTTGCAGGCCCCAAATTGCAACTCTCTGATGACCCTAAATAAACCCATCTTTGCTGAAGAAATATCTGGCAGTCTATTTGTTTCAGGCCAACAATACATTTAAACTTTATATACTTTAAATAAAAATACATGTTTTTAAATCCTTTAGTTGATTAATATTAAAAGAAGCAGGAAACCCTTGATTATTATAGTGAGCTGACTAGTAGCCCCAAAGACATCAAGTCTTAATCCTTGTTACCTTATTTGGAAAAAGAGTCTTTGCAGTTGTGGTTAAGGATTTAAAAATGAGGTGATAATCCGGGATAATCCCAATGGATTCAAAGTGCCATCACCAGTGTCCATATTAGAGACAGGCAGAGGGAAATTATACACACACACACACACACACACACACAAGAAAGATATGTGAAGATGGGGGCAGAGGTTGGAGTAGTGCATCCACAAGCCAACAAATGCTGGCAGTCACCAGAAGCTGGAAAAGACAAGGAATGGATTCTTCCCTAGAGCCTTCAGAAGGAGAGTAGCCCTGCCAAGACCTTGATTTTGGACTTCTGGTCTCCAGAACTGTGAATGAATAAATTTCTGTTACTTTAAGTCACCGAGTTTGTGGTAATTTGCTACAGCAGCCCTAGGAACTAATACAAGTATTAAAACATAATTAATGATTTTGTAGAAGTAAAGGCAAGATAAATACATTTTATGGAATAAGTATATAATGTTAATTATGTATGTCTTTATTTCATTACTTATCCAAACATTACTGGCCCTTCAATTGCCCAATAAATTATTTTAATTATTTTGATGACTAGCACGTATATAAAAAACTTAGTTTAACACATTTTTTGCTATGAAAATATACTTGTCAAAGTAGTATTATAGGACATATTTCACATAATACTTTGTTAGCTTGATTAAGAACCTAAAAATGGCATGTGTATCTTCATTTCCATCTTGCCTCTCACCCTGTAAATGTTACAAGCAGACTTCTGTGTGATGTACTTTTACAGTTTGGAACAAGAAAGGAGATTTCTACCTTCCAGTCTCCCTACCTGCCTCCTCAATTCCAGTTTTCGATCTGAAGACACTTCTCTTATCCACATGATCAATGTAACATGTACTTTCATGCATTAAGAGGATAATCACTTCACAGACAAGAAAAGAATAGCCACTTCACATAAAAAAACAGACACACAGATCAGTGGAACAGAACTGAGAGCCAAGAAATAAACCCATGTATATATGGACAGTTAATTTATGACAGAGGAGCCAAGAAGATACAACAGAGGGAAGACAGTCTCTTTGATAAATTGTGTTGGGAAAACTGGACAGGCACATGCAAAAGAATGAAACTAGACCACTATCTTACACCATACACAAAAATTAACTCAAAATGGCTTAAAGATTTTAAGACCTGAAACCGTAAAATTCCTGGAAGAAAGCAAAGGTGGTAAACACATTGACATTGGTCTTAGCAATGGTTGGTGGATCTCACTCCAAAAGCAAAAGAAACAAAAGCAAAAATAAATAAATGGGATTACATCAAACTATAAAGCTTCTGCATAGTGAAGGAAACCATCATCAAAATGAAAAGGCAACCTACTGAATGGGAAAAGATATTTACAAATCATACACTTGACAAAGGGTTAATATCCAAAATATATAAAGAACTCATACAACTCAACAACAAAAAGCAACTTAATTAAACAATGGGCAGAAGTTCTGAATATACATTTTTCCAAAGAAGACAAGCACACGGCCAACAGGTACATGAAAAGATGTTCAACATCACTAATCATCATACCTGTTAGAATGGTTATTATCAAAAAGACAAGAAACAACAAGTGTTGGAGAGGATGTAGAGAAAAGGAAATCCTTGTGCACTACTGGTGGGAATGTAAACTGGTGCAGCCACTGCGGAAAATGGTATGTAGATTCCTGAAAAATTTAAGAATAGAACTACCATGTGATTCAGCTATTTCACTTCTGGCTATTTATCTGAAGAACACTAAAACATTAATTTGAAAAGACATATGCACCCCTATGCTCACTGCATTTTTTTACAATATCCTAGATATGGAAACAACTTAAGTGTCCATCAGTGGGTGAATGGATAAAGATGTGGTATGTATATATAATAAAATACCACTCAGACATTAAAAAAAAAAAAAGAAATCTTGCCACTTGAGACAGCATGGATGGAACTTGAGGATATTATGCTAAGTCAAAGAAGTCTGACAGAGTAAGACAAATACCATATGATTTCACTCATATGTGGAATTTAAACAAAGAAAGAAAGAAAGAAAAACAAACTCGTAGATACAGAGAACAGATTGGTGTTTACCAGAGGGTAAAGAGGTTAGGGACTGAGGGAAAGGGGTGAAGGGGTCAATTGTATGGTGACAGATGGTAACTAGACTTTGGGGGGTGGTCACTTTACAGAGTGTACAGACGTAAAATTAAATGTTGTACACCTGAAACTATATAATGTTATATACCAATTTTACCTCAACTGAAAATAAAAAAGAGGATAGCCACTTTAAAGTAATATCAGAGCCATAGACATCCTATCAAAATCTGTACACACATGGCATGGGGAGGGCTTTTCCCTCTCAGACATATAGAAGAAAAATTCCTGAAGTTTGGGAAGGGCATCAACTTCAGGTGAGAACTAAGAGAAATAGAAGAGAGTGGATTGAGAGAAAATTACCACTTTGGGGAGCAGTTAATAGTGATTCTCAAATCAGGCTGTCCATCAGAACCACCTTGGGAGTTTTGCAATCACCTGCTTGGAATCAACCCTCACTAATTAAATCAGAAGCTCTGGCAGGTGGGGAGACTCCTATTCTCAGGATTTTTTAAAGGTCTCCAGGTGAGTCTAATAAGCCAGGGAGGAGAACCATGAACTGGTAGGTACCACGGATACTGTGCTAGGCATTCCCCTTAAGTTATGCCCTTGATACTTATAATAACACAGATAGTTATTATTGTTTCCAATTACAGATGAAGAAAATGACTCTCAGAGAAGTCATGTGGCTTGTCTGAGGCCACACAACTAGTGATCTGGAACCAGGATGACTCCAACCTTCTTTCCTCTGCAGACCAACAAAATATCATTGACTTGGATTCAGAGTGTAAACTTGTCAATCAGCCAGAAAGTACCACAAATTCCCTTGTCTAGAGCTAAGAGATGTTCAGCCACTTTAGAAGAGTGGGACATATGAAAGTCACTTTTTATGTTGAGAATAACATTCTCCAAAATTTAGGGAAAGACTGGCTATTCTGCCAGCCATTAAACCTATTCAATTAATGAAAACCTACCTCGCTGAATATACTTTTGTAAGACATCCAATCAGTGTTAGACTCTTGCTTCTGAAAGAGCCTGTGGGGGATGGACTCAATCAAATAAACTTACCTCTGAGTGCCAACCAACCAACAAGAGTGTCAACTAGGTAGTCATACTTCAGATGATGTCAATTCCTTATTGCTCTGAAAGTCTGCCAGACTCTGATCTCCACACTGCCCCAAACCCATGCAAGACCAACACTCTGCTCAGCTGTGAGAGACTGGGCCTGACCAGCATAACTTTCCCACTGATGACATATTTAAGATCCTTTAAAATCAAAATGGAGTAAATGTGATTCAGGCATTCAAAGTAGAGCCTGGTGGCCATTGTGAACGTGGCTTCAGACACATTCCTGCATCAACTGAGAATCTGAATTTTCTAAACTGTATCAAACTCAAGGACACCACCAGCCATTTTGAAAACAATATTGGCTAGCAGCTACCAGATGCAACCATATGGCCTCAAGGTCTCCCCTTGTAAACATGCAGCCATTTTGGACCCCAAGCAATCCTTGCTTAACAAGCACCCTTCATGCCAGCTCTAATCCTAATTCTTAACAATTTACACTACTTTTCAATTATTGCCTATATAAGCCTCTCCCATTTTGTAGTCCAGCAGAACACAGTTCAAGTGTGTCCTGAATCTGTGTTTCCCAAGCTATAATCCTCAGTTTGGCTCAAATAAAACTCTTTTCTATTCCTGTTACAGATTGTTTATTATTTGCATTGACACCTCGCTATATGTTATGGGCTGAATTGTGTAGGCCCCCCAAATTCCTATGTTGAATTCCTATGCTAATTCCTTAGCCCCCCAATTAGGACCCCTCAAAATGTGATTGTAAAAGAAAAAAAGTGATTGTATTTGAAGATAGGGTCTTTAAAGAGGTAATTAAAGGAAAATAAGGTCATTAGGATGGGCACTAATCCAAAGTGACTGGTGTCCTTCTTGTAAAGGAGAATGTGAGATACAGTTACCAAGCATATATGTTAACCAACTGTGCTGGCCTTGTTCTTGGTGTGTCACAGGTTTGCCTATAACAAAGTCTAAACTTCTTCTTGGAAGAATTTCTACCTCTTATACAAAGCTATACCGTAATCCTAACTCTTGAATTTTCTTTGGTAAATGGAAAAATTAAACAAAAAAATTTTTTTAATCTTTTAAAACTTAGAATAACAATGGCCATCATGGGAAACTTTTGACATGTCATAAAGAATAAATATGTTTAAGAGGCATTCTGAAAACATTTAGGAGACAAAACACCAAATAGACAATATCAGCTTCTTTAAAATTGGAAAAGTGAGGCCTCAAAAAAAAAAAAAAAATTCAAACTCCAAGACAGTACCCAATGGGACTTCCCTGGTGGTCCACTGGTTAAGAATCAGCCTTCCAATGTAGGGGATGCGGGTTTGATCCCTGGTCAGGGAAATAAGATCCCACATGCCACGGGGCAACTAAGTCCATGTGCTGCAACTACAGAGCCTTAGAGCCCACACATTGCTACTACTGAGCCCGCGCGACATGGTTAGAGAGAAACCTGCGTGCTGCAATGAAAGATCCCACATGCCTCAACTAAGACCCAACTCAGACTCTGGTTAGAAGAGCCAGATGTGAGGCCTCCGCATATAGCCCCCTGTGAGCAAGTGAAACCCGACTAAGCACAAAGGAAAAAAAAAAAGCCATCTCAGAGCTGTGACTATTTTCAGGCTACTGTTTTTCTCTGTGGAACACTGCCTGCAAAACAAAAAAGAAGTAGGTGATTCTAATGTGCAGCACAGAAGGACAGCCAATGCAGGCCAGCTTCTCCAACTCTGACGGCACTCCTGCTGTGTGGCTCATAGGGTCTTGGTGCTCCAGCCAGATGTCAGGCCTGAGCCTCTGAGGTGGGAGAGCCAAGCTGAGGACAATGGACCACCAGAGACCTCCTGGCCCCACATGATATCAATTGGCAAGAGCTCTCGCAGAGATCTCCGCCTCAACGCTAAGACACAGCTCCACTCAACGACCGGCAAGCTACAGTGCTGGACACCCTATGCCAAACAACTAGCAAGACAGGAACACAACACCATGCATCAGCAGAGAGGTTGCCTAAAATCATATTAAGTTCACAGACATCCCAAAACACACCACAGGATGCAGTCCTGCCCACCAGAAAGACAAGATCCAGCTTGATCCACCAGAACACAGGCACAAGTCCCCTCCACCAGGAAGTCTACACAAGCCACTGAACCAACCTTATTCACTGGGAGCAGAAACCAAAAACAACGGAAACTATGAACCTGAAGCCTGCGAAAAGGCGACCCCAAACACAGTAAGTTAAGCAAAATGAGAAGACAGAGAAATATGCAGCAGATGAAGGAGCAAGATAAAAACCCACCAGACCAAACAAATGAAGAGGAAATATGCAGCCTACCTGAAAAAGAATTCAGAATAATGATAGTAAAGATGATCCAAAATCTTGGAAATAGAATAGAGAAAATACAAGAAACGTTTAACAAGGACCTAGAAGAACTAAAGATCAAACAAACGATGAACAACACAATAAATGAAATTAAAAATTCTCTAGAAGGAATCAATAGCAGAATAACTGAGGCAGAAGAATGGATAAGTGACCTGGAAGACAAAATAGTGGAAATAACTACCACAGAGCAGAATAAAGAAAAAAGAATGAAAAGAATGGAGGATGATCTCAGAGACCTCTGGGACAACATTAAACATACCAACAATCAAATTATAGGGGTCCCAGAAGAAGAAGAGAAAAAGAAAGGGACTGAGAAAATATTTGAAGAGATTATAGTTGAAAACTTCCCTAATATGGGAAAGGAAATAGTCAACCAAGTCCAAGAAGCACAGAGAGTCCCATACAGGATAAATCCAAGGAGAAACACACCAAGACACATATTAACCAAACTATCAAAAATTAAATACAAAGAAAAAATATTAAAAGCACCAAAGGAAAAACAACAAATTAAAAGGGAATCCCCATAAGGTTAACAGCTGATCTTTCAGCAGAAATTCTGCAAGCCAGAAAGGTGTGGCAGGACATATTTAAAGTGATGAAAGGGAAAAACCTACAACCAACATTACTCTACCCAGCAAGGATCTCATTGAGATTCAACAGAAAAATTAAAACCTTTACAGACAAGCAAAAGCTAAGAGAATTCAGCAACACCACACCAACTTTACAACAAATGCTAAAGGAACTTCTCTAGGCAGGAAACACACAAGAGAAGGAAAGACCTACAATAACAAATCCAAAACAATTGAGAAAATGGTAATAGGAAAATACATATCAATAATTAACTTAAATGTAAATGGAGTGAATGCTCCCACCAAAAGACACAGACTGGATGAATGGATACAAAAACAAGACCTATATATATGCTGTCTATAAGAGACCCACTTCAGACCTAGGGACACATACAGACTGAAAGTGAGGGGATGGAAAAAGATATCCTATGCAAATGGAAATCAAAAGAAAGCTGGAGTAGCAATTCTCATATCCGACAAAACAGATTTTAAAATAAAGACTATTAGAAGAGACAAAGAAGGACACGACATAATGATCAAGGGATCAATTAAAGAAGATACAACAATTTTAAATATTTATGCACCCAACATAGGAGCACCTCAATACATAAGTCAAATGCTAACAGCCATAAAAGGGGAAACTGATAGTAACACAATAATAGTAGGGGACTTTAACACCCCACTTCCACCAATGGACACGTCAACCAAATGAAAATAAATAAGGAAACACAAGCTTTATTTATTTTTTTGAATAAAATTTATTTATTTATTTATTTATTTTTGGCTGTGTTGGGTCTTCGTTGCTGCCTGTGCTTTCTCTAGTTGCAGCGAGCAGGGCCTACTCTTCATTGTGGTGTTCAGGCTTCTCCTTGTGGTGGCTTCTCTTGTTGCGCAGAACGGGCTCTAGGCACGTGGGCTTCATTAGTTGTGGTTTGCCGGCTCTAGAGCACAGGCTCACTAGTTGTGGCACATGGGCTTAGCTGCTCCATGGCATGTGGGATATTCCCAGGTCAGGGTTCAAACCCATGTCCCCTGCACTGGCAGGCAGACTCTCAACCACTGCACCACCAGAGAAGCCCAGGAAACACAAGCTTTGAATGCCACATTAAACAAGACGGACTTAATTGATATTTATAGGACATTCCATCCAAAAACAACAGAATACACTTTCTTCTCAAGTGCTCATGGAACATTCTCCAGGATAAATCATATCTTGTGTCACAAATTAAGCCTTGGTAAATTTAAGAAAACTGAAGTCATATCAAGTATCTTTGCGAACCACAATGCTATGAGACTAGATATCAATTACAGGAAAAAATCTGTAAAAAATACAAACACATGGAGACTAAACAATACACTACTAAATAACCAAGAGATCACTGAAGAAATCAAAGAGGAAATCAAAAAATACCTAGAAACAAATGACAATGAAAACACGATGGCCCAAAACCTATGAGATGCAGCAAAAGCAGTTCTAACAGGGAAGTTTATAGCAATACAATCCTACCTCAGGAAACAAGAAACATCTCAAATAAACAACCTAATCTTACACCTAAAGCAATTAGAGAAAGAAGAACAAAAAAACCCTCAAAGTTAGCAGAAGGAAAGAAATGATAGAGATCAGACCAGAAATAAATGAAAAAGAAATGAAGAAAACAATAGCAAAGATCAATAAAACTAAAAGCTGGTTGGTTCTTTGAGAAGATAAACAAAATTGATAAACCATTAACCAGACTCATCAAGAAAAAAAGGGAAAAGACTCAAATGAATAGAATTAGAAACGAAAAAGGAGAAGTAACAACTGACACTGCAGAAATACAAAGGATCATGAGAGATTACTACAAGCAACTATATGCCAATAAAATGGCCAACCTGGAAGAAATGGACAAATTCTTAGAAAATCACAACCTTCCAAGAATAAACCAGGAATAGAAAATATAAACAGACCAATCACAAGCACTGAAATTGAAACTGTGATTAAAAATCTTCTAACAAACAAAAGCCCAGGACCAGATGGCTTCACAGGCAAATTCTATCAAACATTTAGAGAAGAGCTAACACCTATCCTTCTCAAACTCTTCCAAAATATAGAAGAGGGAGGAACACTCCCAAACTCATTCTATGAGGCCACCATCACCTTGATACCAAAACCAGACAAAGATGTCATAAAAAAAGAAAATTACACACCAATATCACTAATGAGCATAGATGGAAAAATCCTCAACCAAATATTAGCAAAGAAAATCCAACAGCATATTAAAAGGATCACACACCATGATCAAGTGGGGTTTATTCCAGGAACGGAAGGATTCTTCAATATATGCACATCAATCAATGTGATAAACCATATTAACAAACTGAAGGATAAAAACCATATGATCATCTCAATAGATGCAGAAAAAGCTTTCAACAAAATTCAATATCCATTTATGATAAAAAAAACTCTCCAGAAAACAGGCATAGAGGGAACTTACCTCAACACAATAAAGGCCATATATGACAAACCCACAGCCAACATCGTTCTCAGTGGTGAGAAACTGAAACCATTTCCACTAAGATCAGGAACAAGACAAGGGTGCCCACTCTCACCACTATTATTCAACATACTTTTGGAAGTTTTAGCCACAGCAATCAGAGATGAAAAAGAAATTAAAGGAATCCAAATCGGAAGAAAAGAAGTAAAACTGTCACTGTTTGCAGATCATGATACCATACATACAGAATCCTAAAGATGCTACCAGAACACTACAAGAACTAATCAATGAATTTGGTAAAGTAGCAGGATACAATATTAATGCACAGAAATCTCTTGCATTCCCATACACTAATGATGAAAAATCTGAAAGAGAAATTAAGGAAGCACTCCCATTTACCACTGCAACAAAAAGAATAAAATACCTAGGAATAAACCTACCTAAGGAGACAAAAGACCTGGATGCAGAGAACTATAAGACACTGATGAAAGAAATTAAAGATGATACAAACAGATGGAGAGATGTACCATGTTCTTGGATTGGAAGAATCAACATTGTGAAAATGACTCTACTACCCAAAGCAATCTACAGATTCAGTGCAATCCCTATCAAACTACCACTGGCATTTTTCACATAACTAAAACAAAAAATTTCACAATTTTTGTATAGAAACACAAAAGACCCCAAATAAGCAAAGCAATCTTCTGAAAGAAAAATGGAGCTGGAGGGATTAGGCTCCCTGACTTTAGACTATACTAGAAAGCTACAGTAATCAAGACAGTATGGTACTGGCACAAAAACAGAAAGATAGATCAATGGAACAGGATAGAAAGCCCAGCGATAAAACCATGCACATAAGGTCACCTTATTTTTTTTTTTTTTTTTTTTTTTTTGCGGTACGTGGGCCTCTCACTGTTGTGGCCTCTCCCGTTGTGGAGCACAGGCTCCGGACGCGCAGGCTCAGCAGCCACGGCTCACGGGCCCAGCTGCTCCGCGGCATGTGGGATCTTGCCGGACAGGGGCATGAACCCGCGTCCCCTGCATCGGCAGGCGGACTCTCAACCACTGCGCCACCAGGGAAGCCCGGTCACCTTATTTTTGAAAAAGGAGGGAAGAATATACAATGGAGAAAAGACACCCTCTTCAATAAGTGGTGCTGGGAAAACTGGACAGCTACATGTAAAAGAATGAAATTAGAACACTCCCTAACACCATATACAAAAATAAATTCAAAATGGATTAAAGACCTAAATGTAAGGCCAGAAACTATCAAACTCTTAGAGGAAAACATAGGCAGAACACTCTATGACATAAATCACAGCAAGATCCTTTTTGACCCACCGACTAGAGAAATGGAAATAAAAAAATAAATAAACAAATGGGACCTAATGAAACTTAAAAGCTTTTGCACAGCAAAGGAAACTATAAACAAGATGAAAAGACAATCCTCAGAATGGGAGAAAATATTTGCAAATGAATCAACTGACAAAGGATTAATCTCCAAAATTTACAAGCAGCTCATGCAGTTCAATATCAAAACAACAAACAACCCAATCGAAAAATGGACAGAAGACCTAAGTAGACATTTCTCCAAAGAAGATACACAGATTGCCAACAAACACATGAAAGAATGCTCAACATCACTAATCATTAGAGAAATGCAAATCAAAACTACAATGAGATATCACCTCACTCCAGTCAGAATGGCCATCGTCAAAAAATCTACAAACAATAAATGCTGGAGAGGGTGTGGAGAAAAGGGAACCCTCTTGCACTGTGGGTGGGAATGTAAATTGATACAGCCACTATGGGGAATAGTATGGAGGTTCCTCAAAAAACTAAAAATAGAACTACCATATGACCCAGCAATCCCACTACTGGGCATATACCCTGAGAAAGACATAATTCAAAAAGAGTCATGTACCAAAATGTTCACTGCAGCTCTATTTACAATAGCCAGGACATGGAAGCAACCTAAGTGTCCATCAACAGATGAATGGATAAAGAAGATGTGGCACATATATACAATGGAATATTACTCAGCCATAAAAAGAAATGAAACTGAGTTATTTGTAGTGAGGTGGATGGACCTAGCGTCTGTCACACAGAGTGAAGTAAGTCAGAAAGAGAAAAACAAATACCGTATGCTAACATATATATATGGAATCTTAAAAAAAAAATGGTTCTGAAGAACCCAGGGGCAGGACAGGAATAAAGACACAGACGTAGAGAATGCACTTGAGGACACAGGGAGGGGGAAGGGGAAGCTGAGACAAAGTGAGAGAGTGGCATGGACATATATACACTACCAAATGTAAAATAGCTAGCTAGTGGGAAGCACCTGCCTAGCACAGGAGATCAGCTCAGTGCTTTGTGACCACCTAGAGGGATGGGACAGGGAGGGAGACGCAAGAGGGAGGGGATATGGGGATATATGTATACATACAGCTGATTCACTTTGTTATACAGCAGAAACTAACAGAACAATGTAAAACAATTATACTCCAATAAAGATGTTTAAAAAAAAAAAGACCTGACACAGCCAAAAGTAAATAAATAAATAAATAACATATTTTTAAAAAGAGACGGTCTCAAAGCCTTTGTAACCTTCTGAATCCTATCCTTTTGAGTTACTCTCTTGTCTTACTCAGCTTTACCTGATTTTCCAAATGAACTCTTTACCTACAGAATTTTCACAAAACACACACACATACTGTAGTGGATCAAATCAACTCTGTGAACGATAGGGAATTGAATGTACAGATTCTGGCAGAATAAAGGTACAGAGGCAGATAAACCACAAAGCTAATGCAGCTTACGTTTTATGGCCCCTCTCAAGACTCTGGGAACAGTCCTAACAATGTAGTGACCTGATCCTAAGATTGTATAAAATTTGCAATACGTAATAGGAAAGTAGGTTAATGATGGTTTAGGGCTGGTGAGGGGACAAGGGGAGCAGACAGTGGTAACTAAAAGATATGGGGTTTCTTCTTGAGATGATGAACATATTCTAAAATTGTGGTGATGGTTGCACATATCTATGAATATACTAAAAACCACTGAATTTTACACTTCAAATGGTTAAATTGTATGGTATGTGAAATATATCTTAATACAGCTTTTTAAGAAAATGATACTTTGGGGAATACCTGGTGGTCCAGTGGTTAGGACTCTGAACTTCTACTGTGAGGGGCATGGGTTCAATCTCTGGTTGGGTAACTAAGATCCTGCAAGCTGTGCGGCATGGCCAACAAAAAGATACTTTCATGTCAATCAGTTAGGCCTATTGTACCTTTCACTGAGATATACTTCCCCTCTACTCAGGTGGCTTTGGAGTGGCTGTGGTAATCTGGGGGATCCAGGAAGTTGGCGATGTGTTTAATTTTGGTTTGGTGAGATAGATTTATATAGTATGCTGTCATTTCTGTGGATATTGCTAACCACTTCAGTGTAGGAACTGGCTTCCAGGATATATTCCTACAGCCTGTGTACTGACCTACCATGAAACAAAATCGAAAGCTGGAGGTCTTAGAATGAAATGAATGAACGAGTCCTGTGGTGCTCAACACGAGAGGCAGGTGCGTAATGGAAGAGAAACAAGATTTGAAATGCCCACAACCAGAAGCTGTCGATGTAAAATTCTTCCAGTAATCAGACTAATCTAAAAGTGTGAGAAGATTCAGTCCTCATCAATGCTTGGCCAAAATGGAAATCCACTCCTATCAGGAATATACTTGATTTTTACACTGAGTATGGATATCATTATAAATCCATCACGTTCTTTTCTTTTGTGATGGGAATCACAGAATACAAAATGTATGTGTTGGTGGGCCACAAACCTGTTGGAATACTGTAAACAGTGTATATGTCCATGGGAGAAGTTGTATGTTTTATGCATCTCTACCATCAATAATAAAAAGCAAAGTTTGTTCAACCATGCAGGAAAAAATAATGAATTCTCTTTCTATTCAATCTTAGAAAATATTACAAAAACTGTGGTCCTATGAAGAGGTAATCAAAAGATTACAGGCAAGAAAAAAAAGATTTTTAAAAAAACTGCAGCCAAAATATGTAAGGAAAAAGTACTGTAAAGATGTATCTGCCAATTAATTAATTAAATTATTTTATTTTTCTGCCTTTTATGTTTGTGGCATTTTAATTGATTAAGGTCTCTTTTCTCATTTTAAATAAATATCCTTTTGTGTAATACAAAAAGAAAATCTAAAAACAAAACAATCAAACAAAAAGACAAGTACATTGTAAAACTGCTAGGACAGAAAGACAGATTTGAAGTTAAATTAAAACTACCATCAAGAGTAAAGTAAAGGACTATAATTAAGGATTTTCATCAACTTCAGGAAAACAGATAAAGGGACAATATATTTGAGATAGGTTACAATCCTGGACTATAGCTCTGTATCAATTAGTTCAATTAACTGTTAGACTCTTAGATGGAAAAAAAAAGTTTCAGAATAACAGGGTAAAAAAAAGATTTGGGGCTTTCCTGGTGGCACAGTGGTTAAGAATCTGCCTTCCAATGCAGGGGAAACGGGTTCAAGCCCTGGTCCAGGAAGATCCCACATGCCGCAGAAGAGCTAAGCCCGTGCGCCACAACTACTGAGCCTGCGCTCTAGAGCCTGCAAGCCACAACTAGTGAGACCGAGTGCCACAACTACTGAAGCCCACGTGTGTAGAGCCCGTGCTCCGCAACGAGAAGCCACCACAATGAGAAGCCTGCACACTGCAACAAAGAGTAACCCCTGCTCGCCGCAACTAGAGAAAGTCTGTGCGCAGCAAAGAAGACCCAACGCAGCCAAAAATAAATAAATTTAAAAAAAGAAAAAAAATTTATAAAAAAAAGGATTTCAATAAAGCCTCTATGTAAAATTTAAAAATAAAAACACACTACATAAAGTTCAGAAGCCTTTGTTAAGGTTGGATTAAACTTAAAACCTAAAGTTTCAAAATTATGAAATACAGATTTAAAAAAGACTTTAAGAAAGTTTCAGCCAATATTCTAGAGTAGACTCAAGGTGAGATAAAGGGAGCCTAATAACCTCTTTTATAAATGGGCTCAAGCATGAATTATTGAATTCAATCAGAAATAATACATGAAATTGCCAGGTTAAAAAAATATCCACTGTGTAGTTAGATATTTCCGGATAGTCTTAGAAAGTAAACAAGTGAGAAATCCATATAGTTTAGGTTTCTCTCTATAAAACAACAAAATGAGCCTTTCTTCTTTAAGACTTGGGGGCCTACATATAAGGATAATGGTACAGATTACAAGCAGAAGGCCCACTGAAAGAAACATTGATCTACATTGTCTAAAAACCAAAAGGACAAGTGTCCAAAATCAGTCCAATGGTGCCACTCCAAGAGATATTCGCACCCAAAAATATTCTGTCCTTCATCTAAACTCCCAAGGAGAATTATCTATAATAATGGGATGATAATTCTTGTTGATATAGTGCCATTTTATCTACCTCATTCCCACTACTGTAGAACATAAAATCTTGCTGTGAACAATTTTAAAGTTGGCTGAAAAGCAAAAAGGAAAGCAAGTTCACTTTTCTTAAGAAAAAAAGAGAGGAACTTCTTGTGCCAGTGTGTGGGGGAAAAAAGATAATAAAAGACAAATTTGAGGGTATACAGTAAAGAGGCTGAAGGGAAATGAACTTTATTTACATTGGCTTAATAGAAGCATTCAAGTAGTAAGAATCTCTAATGAGCCTATATCCTAACCTATGATTGGTGTTTTGGAATCATTAGAAGAAGAATACTTCTTTATTCTATGGGACACACCACCTACAGTTTTAGGATTTGCTTCCAGACAGAAGATACTGCAGCTGTTATGCAGGATCAGATTACAGCTGAACTAGACATTAGAATACCTAGACTATGTATAATTCAAGAAATTATTAAAAATAATACCTCTGATCAGAGAACCTCTATAGGTAATATAGGATAAACACAGGAAGATTATGAACACAGAAGAGTCCAGGTTAACTATTCCTAAAAAATTATAAATCTTTCTTTTCGTACAAATATTGAAAATGTTAGTCTGTACTTTTGGAGTATTACATCAATAACATGGTATATATTGAAGAACCATTGCCAGATAAAGCATATCCTTTAATTCAGTAGCCAATGCTTAGCCTTGCCTCAGAGCAATTACAAGAGCCAACTGGTCAAAAAAACTTAATATAGCTAGAGCTAAGATAACAAGGATAGCCACTTGTAGAAAAGGGGCACCAACAAGCTAAAGGAGCTCTAGCTGGCCCCTCTAAATAATGATAATGGCTCCAGAGAAATGGGAGTTGCTCTGGGGCTAGGTTTGCCAATTTTGCAGACAACACGGTGAAAAGAGGAAGAGATAATCAACGAACAAAACCTGTAGAAAGCCTAGGGAAAAACAACAGCAAGGAACAGAAGGGGAGGGGGTGGCGAGGATGAGGGAGATCTGTGTCTACCCTTGTGACCTAGCCCTTGGAAAAGAGAGAGGCCAGGGAGGTGGAGAAGATCAATCACTCTCCTAGGAACCCCACTAGGCAGAGATACTTAACCAGAGGCTGTGTGCTGCCCAGTGACCCAGGGCAACCTGCAGCTGACACAGCTGGACTGGGCATTCCCTCCTTGGAGAAGCTCCGAGTAACACTAAAACACTATCAAAATGGTGGCCTGTTGCAATCTCTTCCTGCACTGGAAAACATAGCTGGTGCAACCTGAGGAGGGACACATATGAATAAAGCAAAGAAAACCAGTCTTTTGGTGGAGCCCATGGGATCACTACAGGATCACATCCAGGGGCTGAGGGAAGAAGGCCAGAGGATGCCTCTTCTGCCCAGGAAATGCATAAGTTCAGAGGGCTGTCAGCTCCTTTAGTGTGAAGAATCAGGAGACTAGAAGCTGAGAGAAAGGAGGATGGCTGCTGGAAACTGGACAGGTTTTGAAGAGAGAAAGAGGAAAGAGCTTCCTTTCAACCTGGTGTGCCCCTTCCAACTCAAGCATGTGGCCCCTACATTCTTACCACCTTGCTGGGCTCTGGAGGGGGTGGGAAGCAGAGAGCTTTTAGGCCTGTTCCAATTTAGCTCCAGACAGGTTTACACCAACACCAGAACCAATCCTAGTTAGAAAATATATATGATTCTTTCGTCTTTGTAGAGGGGAGTTCTGAAAAAGAGTTAAAAAGTAATTAAAATCACGAAGGAAAAGATCAACAGATGATTTCATGATAATTTAAAACGTCCACGAGGGACTTCCCTAGTGGTCCAGTGGTTAAGAGTCCACCTTCCAATGCAGGGGACGTAGGTTCAATCACTGGTCAGGGAACTAAGATCCCACATGCCACAGGGCAACTAAGCCCGCATACCACAACTACTGAGCCCACGTGCCACAACTAGAGAGAAGCCCACGCACCACAACGAAGATCCCCTGCATGCCACAACTAAGACCCAATGCAGCCAAATTAAAACAAACAAACAAAAAACTTCTATGAGAAAAATTAAAAGTTAAAAGGCCATCTGGAAAACATACAAATATGATAAAAATTAATAGTCTACCACACAAGTAGCTCATTTACATTAAAACATCCTAAGACAATACAAAAAAATGGGGAAAAGGTATAAACTGATTATTGACAAAGTAGAAATTCAAATGGCTAATAAATATTGATATAAACAATGTTGGGAAAAAAAGCAGACTAAAGCATGTTTAATGATGCTACATAAAAATTCCAGATTAAAAAGTTATAATCTCCAATGCTGGCCAGGGAATAGGAACATTAATTGAACCTGGAAGTGTGAAATCAATACAATCTCTCTGGAAAGCAATTAGTCATTAAATATCAAACCCTTTGACCTAATAATTCTAGGCTTTATCATAAGGAAATAAAAGATATAGACCATGGTTATTAGAGCATTATTTATAATTAGCAAAATAGAAATAGCTTAAATGTCCAACAGTAAGGGATTAGTTAACTACATTCATATCATGCAGTCATTTTTTGAAAAAATAAATGTATTTATTTATTTTTGGCTGCATTGGGTCTTTGTTGCTGCGCGCAGGCTTTCTCTAGTTGCAGTGAGTGGGGGCTACTCTTCCTTGTGGTGTGCAGGCTTCTCATTGAGGTGGCTTCTCTTGTTGCAGAGCACGGGCTCTAGGCGCATGGGCTTCAGTAGTTGTGGCACGCTGGCTCAGTAGTTGTGGCTCATGGGCTCTAGAGCACAGGTTCAGTAGTTGTGACACAGGGGCTTAGCTGCTCTGTGGCATGTGGGATCTTCCCGGACCAGGGCTTAAACACATGTCCTATTCACTGGCAGGCTGATTCTTAACCACTGCGCCACCAGGTATGTCCCGCCATTAATTTTCTTTATGATAAAAAGTGCATAATATATTGTTAAAAAGGTGATAAAATTGTTCATGCAATATACCAATTATATAGAAAAGAGAAGTATTGAAAATAGACTATGAAGAAAGATATCAGAAAATTGTTTTAATTTCATGTTGTATTTTTCAGTATTTTCCCAATTTTCCTTAGTAAGCTGTTCATTATAGAGTATAACTATCATAAAAGAGAAAAAAAAAAACAACTCAAAAAGCTCAGTATTACTGAAACCAAATGAACCTGAGGCCCTGTCATGTTCTGACCATTTTGTCTAAGACTGAAACACCAGTGCAGCAGCTTGGCCCAGGCTCCTCATTCCAGTCGTCTTGTACCCTGGCTGCCTGCTCCAGCTGAGTATCTAGCTCCACCAAGGTCTGCAACTGGGTCTGTTCCCATCTCTAGGCTGATCCAGCAGGCATGTCTGTTTCTTTCTTGGAATCTTTTGGTCTAACCAATCTCATGGACGTACCAGAGTATTAACTCTTAATTGTGGAAAAGTATGTAATATGGTGAAAAAAATGTAACTATAGAAGTTTGTCTACTAAATAATTAGCTTTGGTTTAAGGAATAAATGGCCAGTCAGCAATGCCTAGCTAGGGACCAACCCTCATTTGAGTTAATTAGTACAGGGCCGCTCAAGCCACAGTCCACAGACTGCGACCAGTTGGCAGTGGGCTAAGTACAGAAAGTGAGTAACAACAGGACAATGCTGCAATGTCTTCATTGTATTTTATAAAGTACCGGTCTCTAATGGAAAGAAAGGTAACCAAAAACCTTGGCCCTTCACCACAGTTTGACCCACTAACTAGAATATTTCACCTCACCCATCTTACCCTAAGTAAACCAAATTATAGGACATCAAAGAAAAAAATGTTGGGAATTCCCTAGAGGTCCAGTAGTTAGGACTCCTGCACTCTCACTGCCTGCTGAGGGCCCGGGTTCGATCTCTGGTTGCAGAACTAAGATACCACAAGCAGCGGGTGCAGCCAAAAGAAAAAGAAAAAAACGTTTACAGTACTTTCTATATTTGTCTGACTTCAGGGATACTGGTCTTAACACTAAAATGTTAACTAAGCAGTTTATATTTGTACTTCTCTTTAAGATCACAACTTCATAGTTAATAGTTTTATGAACTGACCTGTTGGATTTACTGATTTCCGCACATGCTCTTGGACCTAGGCCATCCCATGTCTGCTGGCATCTGCTCCAGCCTTCTCCAAGGCCTTCACACTCACCCTTCTCCCCTGGCTCCTCAGCCTGTAAACATCCTGAAGTTATTCTCATACCAAAAAATACATATTTCCCCAAGCTCTGTCACTTGTCCCTTCCTCTCCACCCCTTCATTGTCCTAGTTTATGACCACCACCTCGACTCCAGTGTGGGCTCTCTACTGACCTCCTTGCCACCCAACAGGTGGCAGAATGATCTTCCTGAAACACCATCTGACCAGGTTGCTCCTCTCATTAAAGCTACTGGACAGCCCTCCATCACCTACAGGATGTCAAAGCTCCTTAACAGGACAACCAAGTTCTTCCATGACCCATCCCCTCCTATCTTCCTGACACCACAGCCCACATCGCACCCATTCAACTATCCCCACTTTGCCTCTTAAAGTCCAATAGTATCAAACATGGTACCATTAACTCAAGCTCTCCTTTTTGCTCTCTTGTATCTGGAATAACTTCTTTTTGCCTGGCTAACTTATTTATCCTCACCCTTCCAGACTCAGGATACCTTCCTTTTTTTGTTGTTGTTTTTGTTTTTGTTTTGGCTGCATTGGGTCCTTGTCGCTGCACGTGGGCTTTCTCTAGTTGTGGCGAGCGGGTCTACTCTTCATTGCAGTGCACGGGCTTCTCATGGCGGTGGCTTCTCTTGTTGTGGAGCATGGGCTCTAGGCGCACGGGCTTCAGTAGTTGTGGAACGCAGGCTCAGTAGCTGTGGCTCACAGGCTCTAGAACGCAAGCTCAGCAGTTGTGGTGCACAGGCTTCGTTGCTCCGCATCATGTGGGATCTTCCCAGACCAGGGATCAAACCCGTGTCCTCTGCATTGGCGGGCAGATTCTTAACCACTGCGCCACCAGGGAAGTCCAGGAGATCTTCCTTTAGGAAGCTCTTCCTGACCATATCACCTCAGTGCCCATCAACATTTTGTCCGAGGTAGGTGTCCCTCCTCTGTGCTCCCAATATACCCTGTAAATAACAGTATCAGAGAACTTACCATTTTGCACTGACATGTTTTCATGTTTGTCATTCAATCCTCAAGTGCAGGAACCTGTACCTAGACAAACTGAGTGCTCAAATGTTTGTTATAAAGTCTATATTCCAGGTGGAACCAAATTAGACTAAAGTCTCAAATTCAGACTTTAGGTCTTGGTTTTTAAAAAACATGAACTGGAACTTATAGTACTGATATTGTTACTTCGCTTTTATAAAGTTTTCTGAGGACTAGTGGTGTGAAATGGGGAAAATGACCCTACCTTATTTTAATGATTAAAAATAAAATCCCAAATTGGAGGTAAACAATATACTTGGAAGATTTTATCATCTATCCCTGACAGGACCCTGACAGACCGAAAAACAAAAGGCCTAGAGGATTGATGACTGTCCTTTTACTACTTATTGCTGCTAATTTTATACTGAGATATAAGATAGCAGGTCTGTGAGCAACATTTAATTGACTCTGCTTTCTCATAAACTGACTCGATTTTGTCATGCTTGTGTAACTCATCACCCACTAGACCTAATGCTGTGTGTTTTGGAACCTTTGAATTCCTGGTCACACACCTTATTCACTTTAAGGAGCTCTGTACCTTGTTGAGAGAGTATCACGATCCCTAGTTCCCCTTTTCCTTCAGAGAGTAACTCACTGCTCAGGATACAGCTTCTCCTTCAGGTCAGCTCCAGATTCAGGGTTTCCACACGCCAGTTTATTTTATATAAACTCTATCAAGAATCACCTTAGCTCTTCCTTTGTGATAACGGGTTTTGAAAAAATAGCCTTCCCTTTCTCATGAGTAGCTCCTGAAAGTGTCCAATTCTTTGTAGAAACAGCATTTCACACCATGGCAAACTGTTTTAGAAACAAGACATACCAATACACCTAAGTCTTTATTTATTTGGCTCTAGGAAGAATTTGCATGAAAATGAGCCTATATGGCAAGTACAGAATGTACTGTAACAGCACCAGAGAGGTACATCCTCTCTGCTCTACAGAGCCTCAATGTTTAACACATACATGTGACGTTAGTAATAAAACCAGATAGTCCAGGAAGAAAGGAGCCCTTTAGGAAAAACTCAGTTTAGAGTGACTTTTCAAATTGACCATTCCTCTCCATATACTTAATTTCAAATAACAGATACATTCACAGGCCCAATATTGGCATAGAATAAAATCAAGTTCATTTATTTTTCTGCATCTTAGAATTTTAGAAAGCATAAAATTAAATACGTTGAATGTAATAAATTCATCCATAGAAGTGCAAGTCTCCAGCTACAATGTATTTTATGGCAGATTTATCATTTAAAAAATGTACCAGTAAATCAAAAAAGAGGGAGTATGTCCATTTAACTTTTATTGAAGTGTATGTAGGAGGTCTTCAGAAATCAAATATGAGCACGAAGATATGGCCAAACATAAAATCTATCAAATTCAGTGAAAAGTTGCTGACTTTAAATAGTAGTTGTAAGAATGACCAATATATATTCTTTGTTAACAACCCTTCACTCTACAGTAAAAAAAAAAAAAAAAATTCAGTAAACATTCTTTCCTAAGGTAGTTTCCCTTATATAATCAGTGATTTATCCATTTCTTTGTATACACAAATTTGTTGAACATACCAATCAGTGGTTCTCACAAGTGAAAAATAAAAGCACAAAAAAGTTTACACTCTTGTACAGGTAAATAAAAGATCACCTTGAATTAAACCGGATCTCCTTAAGGGTGTAGTATAGTTTCAGTTTCATTACCTATTACATAATTAGTTTCTTACATACAAATATTGACATATTTGGCTTGTGCTTCAAAGCCTCTGCGTCTATGAAGTCCATATCAATGCAGCTCACAATTTGAAGTCACTGGGGAGTTCTTTACTGCTGCTGGGTTTGACCTGATCATGCATTAGAGTCTCCTCAGCACCCGCTGTGGCACTGCACATTTCCGAGGCATCATCGGCATCAGGGTCCAAGTCTTCAGGACAGGGAAGTTTCAGCAGCTCTTCTCGGAGCTGAGCAGTGTGACGCTACGCAGGGGAAAATGAGTGATGTTAGAATTGTAAACCCTGGGATACTAGCACAACATCACTGGAGGGAAGAGTTGAGTTCAAAACAAAACCCAAAGCATTAGGTCTAGAAATATTTATTAAGACCTTCCTTAAGCTAGCTGCTCTAACAGGCAGTGAACAAAGTTGGCACAAACGTCTAACCTCAAAGTAACTGATGCTGCTGATAAGCCCTGAGTACTGAGTAGCACGCCCACAGACCCTACCAATGCCCCAACACCTGTGACAAAAACAGCATTACTAATGACTTAGAGGACACCAGTCATTTGCCATATATAGTTTTAAAGAGAATAACATCTTGACTTGTAATACATGCTGCCTCTGACTAAAATTTTTGAGAGACAGTCCATAAATTAAAATAAAACCGGGGCTTCCCTGGTGGTGCAGTGGTTGAGAGTCCGCCTGCTGATGCAGGGGACACGGGTTCGTGCCCCGGTCTGGGAGGATCCCACATGCCGCGGAGCGGCTGGGCCTGTGAGCCATGGCCGCTGAGCCTGCGCGTCCGGAGCCTGTGCTCCGCAATGGGAGAGGCCACAGCAGTGAGAGGCCCGCGTACCGCAAAATAAATAAAATAAAATAAAATAAAATAAAATAAAACCACTGTTATTTTAGTGAATAAAAACTAGGCCCTATGTAAAACGTTTGAAATGTTTCATACTCATTGCCTCATGTAATGCTTGGCTTACACCTTATAAATAATTTAATCATAAGAATTTTTTAAAATGTAAGCTAATGACAAAGAAGATCTAGAGAGAGTACATAACTTTGTATTACCCCATACTGCCATTCAGGGAAGGATACAGAGATGTTAACAGAGAGTGGTTGGTTGTTTACAAACATTAAGTTTTAGTTTATAAATTTCTAGTGGGAGAGAAATGACCTCAAATCTCATACCAAGGGCTTTGAAAATTAGTTGTGTCAATAGCTGACTTTGAAAATCAACCAACATTTATAGAACAAGGCACTGTGCTCAACAGTAACAATGTAAAAGCAATGTGTAAAATAAGGAGGACACAGCTGGATAAAAAGAGCTGACTGTACTAGGCCATTTGATCTAAGGGACTGGAGCATCTGTGGATTTTGGTATTTGCAGGGGATCCTGGAACCAATCCCCTGTGGATATGGAGGACCAACTATATGATCTCTGATTTTACAGAGCCTAAACTCTGGTTAGAAGTAGAAGACATATAAGCAAGATAAGACAACACCACATTTGCAGCCATTTTTAAGGTTTCAAAGTATATTTACATACTGGTAACTCGAAATTTTTCTAGCCCCAATTTCCCTTCCACCATGGACAACAGAAGAAAGCACTAACTAGGGAAGAAAAAAAAAAAAGGACAATTATGAAGGCCCAGTTGAGGTGGGAATACTATGCCTTTATTTCGAAATTAAACTGAACAGCTGCATACTTTTCTCAAGTAGCACTCAGCAGCAAAAGTATACCTGAGATGATATAAATTTGGACTGATTCAGGATAGAGATTTCCAAATCAGGGCATTACAGAAACAAAGAATAAGAATTTGAGATAGGGCTTCCCTGGTGGCGCAGTGGTTGAGAGCCCGCCTGCCGATGCAGGGGACACAGGTTCGTGCCCCGGTCCGGGAAGATCCCACATGCCGTGGAGCGGCTGGGCCCGTGAGCCATGGCCGCTGAGCCTGCGCGTCCGGAGCCTGTGCTCCGCAACGGGAGAGGCCACAACAGTGAGAGGCCTGCGTATCGCAAAAAAAAAAAAAAAAAAAAAAAAGAATTTGAGATAAAAACAAGACACTGACTGAAATAACAAAGCAAAAGAAGCTGGACTTTAGCCACTGAGGTTTTGTGTAAGGGAAAGATATATCTAAACGATTGAGCTATAGGAACTGAGGAGAATAATGGGGAGGAGAATCCCTGTATGAAGGCAGCACTGATAGGACCTAGCACTGACCAGATAAGTATACTAGATGAAGCGGGAGTGAAATAAAATCTGAAGATTTTAAGACAGAGAAAAGTTGCTTAAAATTAAGAAAATACAGAAAGTTATAAAATTTGATTGAAAGAAAGCTAAGTTCTCTTTTTTAGATCTTCAATGAAGAGTGATGACAGGGCATCCAAGTAAAAATGCCAGTAATATGACTCTGAGAAAGCTAAGAGTAGACAACAGTTTGCAAAGTCACTTTTAAAGAGAAAATGGCCAATGTCAGGGGTATAGATACAATGATAGAGTAAGAGAATAAAATAGTCCTAAGGGCCAAATAGGAAGGCTTCGGGTACACAATCATTCAGGAGAAGGGGAAAGAAAAAACAAGCTGAAAGAATTAAGAGTGTGAGAAGAGGAGCCAAGATAGCCCACAGATGAGAAGTACAGAGAAAAAAGGAACATTAGACCAGTGTTAGGACTGTTTTTATTAAGTAGGCAACAGTGTTACTAGAGATTATACTGAAATCATCTAATTTAAAAGTCAAGGCAAGTTTCCACGAAGTGAAATTTAAGCTGAAAACTGAACAGAAGTGAGCCAGTAGAGCAGGCAAAAGTAAGCATCTGTAAAGGCCTGGAGGGGAGAGAGATGCACGGAGGGGACAGAGGTGTGTAGAGAGCAGAGCCAGGGTCACTTTGGGAACTGGATAGTGGGTAACTTCCATAGAATGGAAATTCAACTGCAAAATGTTGATTGGTGAGAGGGTCATTTAAAAGTGGAGGCAAAAGTGTTAACAGCTCTAGTTTTTGTAGTAAAAGGAGAGAAACATTTTTATAATTACAGGGGCAAAATAAAACTAGCTTAAGGGGATGCAAATGTTAAGGAGAAAAAAAATTTTCTTTTTAAAGGTTTTTATAATGGAAAATCTCAAACATATACAGAAGTAAGCAGAATATAAAATAAACTCCCATGAATCTATCACCGAGCTTCAACATTTATCAGCTCAGAGCTAGTCTTCTTTCATCTATAATACCACCACTTTTCTCATTTTGTTTTGAAGCAAACCCCAGATATTGTATGGTTTTACATTCATAAATATTTCTGTATGTAACCTGAAAAATAGGGACATTAAAAAAATTCACCAATAAAAAAACCTAATAAATCCTTATCATTATCATCTAATCATTTCAAGTGAAGATACTTTTAAAGTTAGAAGGAAAGGAGCCAGTAGAGATGACCATAATCAGTGGAGGATAAAAGCAACAGAGGTGAGTAAAGACAGGTATCTCCCAAAGCAGGGGAAAAAGGGTGGCCTTTGAAGGTATGATTCCCACATAAAAAAAAAAAAAAAAAATCTCCAAAGCCATCATGTACTGCATTTCCATTCTGTGAACGCCCTAGTTGAAAACAACAGCTCACCTCCCCCAAAACAGGATTGTATCACAGACACTTCCCCACCAATCAGCTGTTGGAGGCTCTGTAGCTACCATCTCTCTCATTACTCCAAGTAATAAAATTCTGGAAGGTAAGAGGCTCAGGGAAAAGCTAATGCAAACTGTCATGGAGCACATTTTGTTGCCATCATTGTCCAACACCTCTGTGAAACTCTGTTGGCTCAGTCCCTATACTCATTTCTAATTTTAGGAACTGCCACTTCATTGTCAAAAGGAATGTATCTTTTCTATAGACTTCTGGGTAACCTCTGAACTTAATGACTTTAATGTTTCTTTCTAGCGGTCATCACGGTTCTGTCAGTGAATATACAACTCTTCTTTTAAAGCCACCGACAAGGCTCCTGTTAGGGAGGGTTACTCACCTTGAGAGCTGCTGCATGGTGAGACATGGTCCTGCCTACGCGCTTATCACTGCTGTGCTGCTGGATGTCTGCAATCCACTCCTCACACTGGGCCATGATCTCAGCTCTTTTCAAGTAAAAATGTTTATGTATAACCTTAAGAATAAACCAAGTAAGAGAACAAAATGTGATCAGGTCAAAATTTAAAAGACAAAGTATGTGGCATTACAAAAACATGAAATTTAAAAGACATGGCATTTTTTTTCTCTCCACAAAACTCAATGTGGTGAACACTCTACATTATTAACAGGAAAGAATCAGGATTATGACATCAGATTACTTGTGTTGAAATACCCAGTTCTATAAGCAGAAAATAATGCCCAATCCCACTCAGACATTTCAGTAGTTAATCCTATCCAGAGAACATAAGACATCTATAAAACAATAGAGTCAGAAGGCAAATGTAAATAAATGAATAACCAGGAGAAAAAGTATTGACAACAGAAAAACTGTCAATTTCTATCTTTCAAAGAGAACTCAAAGAACATTTAGATGAGTAAAGAGATTCTCAATCACAGGCATTCGCACAGAAATCAGAACATAGCCCAAAATAGGCAATATTATTACTCTCTTAATTTTGTCTTCTGGTTAACTTATGAACAAGATTTTATTTTATGACGTTTAACTCCTTGTGATAAATGTGCTTTATATTTCAGATTTTTGAAATTCTTTCTTTGAAAAACTGAGTAAAATTTCTGTGTATGTAGTAAAAGTCTATTTTTGACAAATTTAAGCTAGAAAATAGATTATTTTGGAATTATTATTCTGTATTCTGGGTGAGCTACTTACTACGTTGCCCAATGAGCTTGTCTCCTCTAAAGAAAAGGCAATAATACCTACAAGGGAAAAATCATTAGGAAAAACTGGGAATGGACGTAAAACACCGATAAGTTATTGAGTTTGATACGTACAGGGATACAAAAATGAGCACGAAACCACCTGATACGAAGAACCATGGTAACCACAGAATAAGATGGGAGATGAGTGCACAAGAAAAAGATAGGCTTTGAAAAATACAAAACAACAACAATAAGAAACAAAAACAAATCCCGTGAAATTAAAAAAGTAGCAGGCTACAACTGATTGGGAAAATTAGAAAAGCATTCATGGACAAGGGGTACCCCTTTAATGTGAGCTAGGTTCTAAAAGATGAGAAAGAATTATTGTTTCAAATTATACTTATTTCCTTTTTGTGAAAGTCATGTCCCCACTCTGAGTCCCGTGTTAGCAGTTTATTCTTCCAGAAAACAAAACTTTAAGCATGAACCAACAAATTACACTGACTGTGTATACTTAACAAATTTCTTTGAAAACATTTAAAAACTGACGTTTAACATATACAGAAAAGTGCCCAAATCATGTGTGTAAATGAACGCATTTTCCCACAGTGAACACAAGAAAACAACCTCTACTTAGATAAGAAACAGAACATTACCAAGTACGCCGGAAGACCCCCTTGTGCTACTTCTTACCATTAACCCTCATCGAAAAGTATACACTATACTAACTTCTTTAAGTATGAGTTTAACTCAGTTTTGAACTTTTTATAAATAGAATCATATAGAAAGTACTCTTGTGCCTGGCTTCTTATGCTCTTTATTGTGTTTATGATATTTGTCCATCTTAATGTGTGCAGGAGTTCACTCATTTACACTGCTGTATTCCACTTTATGAAAATTCCATGATTTCTCCATTCATTCTGCTGATCAGACTGTTTCCAATTTTTGGCAATGTTATAAACATTCTCTACACCCAATATGTACACAACGGCTATTGAGCATATACCAAGGAATGGAATTGCTAGTCATAAGGCATATATTAGGCTTATTACCTGAAAGTATTGATATGTTAGAAAGTATTGATGTATCAGAGCTCCAGTTGTTCCACAACCTAACATTTGGTATCAAAAGCCTTTGAACTCTTAGAGGTGCTGAAGGATAGGTAGACAGGAGCCAGACAATGTAGAGCTTTGAAGGCTATGGTAAGGACTCTGTGTTTTCATCTTCAATTAATGGGAAGTCAATGGAGTGAGATGATCTGATTATGCATGGGGAACCATTGTAGGACAAAGCGGAAGCAGCGAAATCAGAAAACTACTTCAACAATTCAAGCAATAGGTAATGGTAGCTTGATTTTTTGTTTGGTTTTTTAAAAATATTTATTTATTTGTTTGGTTGCGCCAGGTTTTTTTTTAAAATAAATAAATTAATTTATTTACTTTTGGCTGTGTTGGGTCTTCGTTGCTGCGCACGGGCTTTCTCTAGTTGTGGGGAGCAGGGGCTCCTCTTCGTTGTGGTGCACGGGCTTCTCATTGTGGTGGCTCCTCTTGTTGCGGAGCATGGGTTTTAGGCACGTGGGCTTCAGTAGTCGTGGCATGCGGGCTCAGTAGTTGTGGCTCGCAGGCTCTAGAGTGCAGGCTCAGTAGTTGTGGCGCATGGGCTTAGCTGCTCCACTGGCATATGGGATCTTCCCAGACCAGGGATCGAAACCGTGTCCCGTGTTGGCAGGCAGATTCTTAACCCAGGGAAGTCCCTGCACTGGGTCTTAGTTGCGGCAGGCGGGCTCCTTAGCTGTGGCTTGCCGGCTATTTAGTTGCAGCATGCATGTGGGATCTAGTTCCGTGACCAGGGGTCAAACCTGGGCCCCCCGCATTGGCAGCGCAGAGTCTTAATCACTGCACCACCAGGGAAGTCCCGGTAATGGGAGCCTGAAATAGGCTGGCCATGGCAATTAATTAATTAATTAATTAATTAACTGAAGTATAGTTGATTTACAGTGTTGTGTCCGTTTCTGGATACAGCAAAGTAATTCAGTTATACATATACATACATATTCTTTTCCATTATGATTTATTACAGAACATCGAATATAGTTCCCTGTACTATACAGTAGAACCTTGTTGTTTATCTATTTTATATACAGTAGTTTGTATTTGCTAATTCCAAACTCCTACTTTATCCCTCCCCCACCTCCTTTCCCCTTTGGTAACCATAAGTTTGTTTTCTGTGTCTGCGAGTCTGTTTCTGTTCTGTAAATAAGTTCATTTTAGATTTAAGTTCAATTAGATTCCACATATAAGCGATATCATACGGTATTTGTCTTTCTCTGTCTGACTTACTTCAGTTAGTATGATAATCTCTAGGTCCATCCTTGTTGCTGCAAATGGCATTATTTCATTTTTTTATGGATGAGTAGTATTCCATTGCATATATACCACACCTTTATCCATTCATCTATCAATGGACATTCAGGTTGCTTCCATGTCTTGGCTATTGTAAATAGTGTGGCCATGAACATCGGGGTGCATGTATCTTTTTTTTTAATTAATTAATTAATTTTTGGCTCTGTTGGGTCTTTGTTGCTGTGCGCAGGGCTTTCTCTAGTTGTGGCGAGCGGGCGCTACTCTTCGTTGCGGTGCACGAGCTTCTGATTGCGGTGGCTTATCTCATTGTGAAGCATGGGCTCTAGGCATGCAAGCTTCAGTAGTTGCGGCACGTGGGTTCAGTAGTTGTGGCTCACAGGCTCTAGAGCACAGGCTCAGTAGTTGTGGCACACGAGCTTAGTTGCTCCGTGGCATGTGGGATCTTCCCGGACCAGGGATCAAACCTGTGTCCCCTGAATTGGCAGGTGGATTCTCAACCACTGCACCACTGGGGAAGCCTTGTAGATTTTTTGATGATGGCCACTCTGACCAGTGTGAGGTGGTACCTCACTGTAGTTTTTCTTTTTTTTAATTAATTAATTTACTGATTTATTTATTTTTGGATGCGTTGGGTCTTCGTTGCTGCGTGCGGGCTTTCTCTAGTTGTGGCGAGCAGGGGCTACTCTTTGTTGTGGTGCGCGGGCTTCTCATTGCGGTGGCTTCTCTTGTTGCAGAGCACGGGCTCTAGGTGTGTGGGCTTCAGTAGTCATGGCACGCGGGCTCAGTAGTTGCGGCACACGGACTCTAGAGCGCAGGCTCGGTAGTTGTGGCCCACGGGCTTAGTTGCTCCGCGACATGTGAGATCTTCCCGGACCAGGGCTTGAACCCCTGTTCCCTGCATTGGCAGGCGGATTCTTAACCACTGCTCCACCAGGGAAGCCTCCCTCACTGTAGATGTGATTTGAACTTCTCTAGTAATTAGCAATGCTAAGCATCTTTTCATATGCTTATTGACCATCTCTATGTCTTCTTTAGAGAAATGTCTCTTTAGGTCTTCTGCCCATTTTTTTGACTGGGTTGTTTTTTTGTTATTGAGTTGTATGAGCTGTTTGTATATTTTGGAAATTAAGCCCTTTTTGGTCACAGCGAAAATATATTTTATTATCAAATTTTGATTATGCTTTGAATGGTGGAACGAAATTTGTCAACAGATTGAATGTGGTATGTGAGTAAAAGAATGAAGCCACACGTGGTTAGGGTTTTGGGTTTAGACCATGGTGCTTTTACTGAGAGAAGAAAGGAAGAATCAAGAGTGCAGTTTTGCAGTGTTAAATTTGAGGTGGTTATTATATATTCTAGTAGACTTGTCAAGTAGTTTACATATCTGGATACATTATTTGAGTCTTCAGGGCACTAAGAAATTAATTTATGATACAAACAGGAGGAATATAAGTTTATCAAGGGCAGGAACTGACTTTCACTTTTCCTTGAGTTCAGAGTACCTTAGAGCAGTACCTAGTAACAGCTGATATTCCACACAGCTGCCAAATGAATTACTTAATGTAAGTAATCCAAACTTGAAAAGGGACAGAACATTATGCTTAAGAGTACAAAGAAATGCATGTTTGTATTTTCTGTAATATTAGGAAAAGCAATTACCCACAGCCTTGAATACAAGCCTTTGCAAAAGTAAAATACCCAACTATGTCATTCAAAGTGCAAATTCATTTAGTAATAACAAAAGGAAGAAACGTTTTTACATTCCTTCAGAGTATATTCATCGATACTACTTAATGAGGAGAGTTTCGCGTGTGATGCTACATAGAGTTCACACATAATATTTGCTCAACTGTATTAAAGATCAATTTTCTATCAGGTAAATATGCCAATTCTTTGTCTAAAGTGTTGTGTTTCTAGCACAACGTAAGAAACTGATGATCAAGGGAAACGATTTAGGAAAGAAAAATGTTTCATGACAGTTAAAGTAAGATGTGATGAAGTAATCTGATGTGACAAGTGAAAAATACAATCATATTTTAGGCAGACTAAGAAGAGATAACTAAGTACAGGAAAAGAGCCACACTTCAGGATGTGGTAAAATGAAAGCACGTGACAGTATCAAGACTGGTTTCAGAAACTAAGTTCAACTTTTCCTAAAGAAAAGAAAATGTCTTTTTCTTCAATTTCACACACAGATATTAGTATAAGGGCAAAGTTTCTATTTGCACGACAATTAGAAAGTATCTTAATCTCTAATAAAAAAGTATTTTTATGAAGAATATTTTAGTAACATATTCTAGCATATACTAACATAATAACTAGCACAGTATGCTAGTAGAACAGTACCCATGAAAAATAAAGAATTAATAAAACTGTCCAAAAATATAGTCAGATGCCTTTTAGGAAGTAAATGGTTTAAAAAATTCATCTGTACTATATTATTACTGATTTTTCAAGACTAAAAACAAGAGTTAACTTTAGTATACCACAGATATAAAGGGAAGTATAATACCTAAACTATATTCTATTATGTCTTTAATAAAGTATTTCATTAATTTTATTAAACATACCTCTTTAAAACATGGTGAAGGGTTTCTGATTTGTTCTAGCATTGCCCACTTAACCGTTGCTTGTCGAATGTTTCCATCATATTCTCGAGAACTCTGTGTGCCACTGGGAGTGCCTCTAGACCGTTCATATCCTGGTTCATTAAAATAAGGCTCAGCTACTAATATAAGGGACTGAACAGACACCAACACCTGAGGACCAAAGAAATAAAGAATAGTTATGACAGGACATTTTTACTACCAGTAAACTAATACCTTACTTTATCAACTAGGAGTGTCTTTTAATATGTGCTTCCACATAACTTTATCACCATAAAATTGATGTTAATAATTGACATTGAAATACTTTATTATTAGAGCAAAATTAAAATAGGTACAGTAGAATCTTATATAATATTTATATATATGTTTTATATTCTTGAATCCTTGAAAAAGAAAAATAGGTATGAAGATCCTATTTCCTGAAACTACTAAAAAAAACACTTGCTTATAAACATCCCATACCAATTTAGACATCATTTTGCTCGAACTGTCCTTACTCTTAAAGGGCATAAAGCTAACAATGTACTCCTAACAATACTCACTTGTGAGGAAAACTACACATGACACAGTCTTTACTTTCATTCCAAGGAAAATTTACTTTCATGGTATCACAAAAATATTACCAGCTTTCAATGGCAAGATGACATGGCTCTAAGACCACCTCTGACCCCCTACTTAAATACCAGACGGTTTGTTTCTCCAGATATAACCAAGATTGAGAGTTCACTCTTAGTTAATATAGTACTGCTTGCTAATATACTTATATAACTGGCTAATATGACATCTTTGGAGGCAGGAAAATATTAGCTATAATCTTCCCACTTCATAAATGAAAAACAATTAGCAGCAGTTGCATTTTCACTAGGAAAGATGATTAAACAACATCAAGGATATGCACCTTAGAAGTCAAGGGATATATTTTCTTAAAAATTTTTAAAAATGGAAAACTTGAACCTGAAATATATGACTTATGAATACACAAAGTTAAATATGACCTGAACTAACCATGTTACTGAGGCCAAGGTCAACTACAGAAAAAAAAATTAACCTGTATAATTCTGAGGCAAAGATCTCATAATTTTTAAACTTACTGAAACTAAATATATCACTAAAGGAAAGTGATTTCCCTTGGCTATATACTTTCCCCCAACTCAAATCTGACACTTCTGAAATAATCTTCCAGGGCAAATTTATTAGTTCCTTTCCTTTTCCCTTTTAAATAATCTTCCTCTTATACGAGTAGGGTATATTCCCATTATCTACAAAGGTGGAGAAAGAAATTTTGTAACATAGGATTCAGTTACTTACTTAACCTCAACTCCTTTGAGACAAAATATAGTTTTATAAATCTCAAGCAGTTGGAGATTCAAACAATTTACAAACTACTTCAGATTCATAACACATCTGGTTTTTTAAAAGAGCTAAACTATATACAGGAAATGAAAAATAGATGCTTTGTGTATAGAACAAAGAAAACTACATTTGAGAAATAAATTTGAGTTTAGTATTGTCTGCTAAAAAAAACTGAACTATAATATCTGCATTTGATAACAAATAAATTAGCAGAGATCGATATTTCTTGGAATTAAATTCAAAGAATAATTTATAACACATGCTTTTTTCTCACTGGGTGACATTATTATTTACTTTTTATGTGCATCTTCTATTTACTTTTTAAACATGTACTCTTTAGGAAATATATAAATGCCACTTTATTTTTCTTTGGTGAACTCAGCTATTTAGGAGTCAAAATATTCATTTTATGGAATTTCTGGAGCTTTGAATTATCTGACCTACTTACTCATTTTATTTCACAGCACACTTTATTGTAGCCCATAAAACACTCCCATGAAAAACCAGTAAATAAATCCTTGGGAAGAGGATTTCCCTTTTTTAAAAGGATTTGATTTTCAATATTCTAAATTGATAGGATTTATCTAACTCTGAGAAACACTATATTTTGAAGTCAGAGAGACCAAGGTAGGCAGAGTAACTTTATCCCCTCAGAATCCATTTTTTGGTCATCTGTAAGTAGAAATAATACCTACTTACATTATAGGATGACTGTGAGAATTAAATAAGGGGTTGAGGGGTGTAAAACAGTAGGGCTCATATGTGTAATTAATACACAATAGCTATTCTTTCGTGGAGTGAAAATGACAGCATACATCCAGAAGATAGCAAAATGCAAAACAAAATCACTTCTACTCTAAAAACAATATATTTTAACTTAATGTAATAGGGATATGCAAAAAAGCAGTCAGCATGAGTTCCATTTTGATCAACAAAACTTAATTAAAAGAGCTCCCTGGATCAAACCAAAAAACAAACAAACCAAAAAAACCCAACATTCATCATAGCCACATCTGGCTAAAGTGTTTTCTTAGAATGAGTTGAAAATGAGTTGGTAATTAACAGAAAAATATCTATTACGTACCATAATATACTATATATATGTTATACTTAATAATAAACAGAATATATTTTCATTCCATAGTGTAAGTTCACCGATTCTTAGTCAGTTCTTTGACATTTTCATAAAGTCAAGAGTCAAAAAAGCTTTAATTCATAGGCTGAATTTACAGTCCCTCTCCTCTTTAGCTTTATGTTAGCACACACAAAACTGTAAGATGTTCTCATTATAATTTATTCAGAGGCTGATTAAATCAAGAACCATATAACAGCCTCCTTTCACTGTCTGTGTCAAACAAAAATTTTAACCCTACCAGGCCATAACCAGTCAACAATCTTGCCTCCTATGAATGCCTTTATTTTCAAATTATAACTTGTCAGAAGATTTAATTCTTTAACCTGGTCTGGTATGTTAAAAATTTTTATTATAGATATTTCAAACACAGCAAAGTACAGAGTATACAATCCCAAATATTAATTTGCAACAAGAAACAACATTATACAAACTAATAACTTGTTTAGGGTAATGGAAAGAAACAGTCTTAGTTAAAAATGCTTTTAGCCTTTCAAAATAGTAAGTATCCTCCTCTACGGAAAATTATACTGCTGTTGAGCAGAACTATAATCAGAGGCTGATTTCCAGAACTTTCCATTTTAAGAAAAATGGTAGTATTTATATATTATTATATTATAAATATATTTATAAATGGTTGATTATGTGACATTAAATATGTTTAACTCCTCTTGCACATGACATCTTTATTAACATCCAACTGGAACAAACTATTCATAGGCATTAATATGTATTTTAGGTAGATTATAACAACATTAAAAACCCGTCACAAATGGGAATTCCCTGGTGGCACAGTGATTAAGAATCTGTCTGCCAATGCAGGGGACACGGGTGAGCGCCCTGGTTCGGGAAGATCCCACATGCTGCGGAGCAACTAAGCCCGTGCGCCACAACTACTGAGCCTGCACTCTAGAGCCCACGAGCCACAACTACTGAGCCTGTGTGCCACAACTACTGAAGCCTGAGCACCTAGAGCCTGTGTTCCGCAACAAGAGAAGCCACCGCAATGAGAAGCCTGCGCACCACAACAAAGAGTAGCTCCCGCTTGTCACAACTAGTGAAAGCCTGTGCACAGCAACAAAGACCCCACACAGCCAAGAATAAATAAAATTTAAAAAGTAAAGAAATTAAGTAATTTTTCCTAAGGCTCTGTAGTCTGCCTCTGAAGAACGAATCTAATAAACAACAAAGGGCAATGTGTTCCTGCCTAGATGCATTTGTTTCTAGTATGATGTTTATAAAGTAGTATAACACACAAAAAAATACAGGCCAATATTTCTCAGAAATATGGATACAAAAATCCTCAAGAAAAATACTAGCAAACTGGGACTTCCCTAGTGGTCCAGTGGTTAGGACTCGGCGCTTTCACTGCCTGGGCCAGGGTTCAATCCCTGGTTGGGGAACTAAGATCCTGCAAGCCGCTCAGCATGGCCTATATATATATCTATCTATATATATAGATAGATAGATATATAGATATACACACACACACACACACATATATACATATATATATACACACACTAGCAAACAATTCAGTTACATATAAAAAGAATTACACACCATGACCAACTGAGCTTTATCCCAGGAAAGCAAAGTTGGTTTATATCAAAAAATTAATATATCGTATTAATAGAATAAAAAATAAGAATAATACAATCATTTCAATAGATGCAGAAAAAGCATTTGACAAAATCCAACATCTGTTCATGTTAAAAATACGCAAGAAACTAGTAGAGGGGAATGTCCTCAACATGATGAAGGGAATTTATGAAAAATCCACAGCTATTATCACACTCAATGGGGAAAGACTGAAAGTTTTCCCCTAAGATCTGGACAAAACAAGGCGATTCACTCTTGCCACAGAAAAGATATAACCTCTCTTGTTCTTGCTCAAGTCAATTTTGTCACAGATCTGGAAATCTATATTCAGTAAACCATCTAAAATGTAGAGAGTCATATAATAATGGTATTATTTGTAAAACTAAAATAGTAAAAGTGAAATATTTAGTCAACAGCGGTGAAATCGTTCAATTATACTATATGAACTCAAAAGATTATTACATAGCATTTACAAATTATAAAATTGTAAACTGGGAAGATGGATAGGCTCTAATGCTAGGTGAACAAAGCAATATACAAATAATTATCTACTATGTTAATTATGACTATGTAAACTATGTATATGACAAAAAACCCTAAAGGGAAAATACAGAAAAGATCATACTTTATGTGTAGTAAGGTTTCAAAGTTGTAAAATTTAAACACTTCAGAATAAGTTTCTTTATTTCACAGGATTTCTGGTATATATTAGACATACTGATAACATAAAAGTTAAAAGCAAATCCAATTTTAAATTAAAAAACTTTGAAAACTGTAAATTTATTTTTAAAACTACATAAATCCAACAAAAATTTCAAAAATTGATTCCACTTCTCAGGTTAAGTCTAATTTACTTCATGAAAAACAGGATATCTCTGAGTTTCCTTTCAGAGTAAAACTCATCATAAAAATAGTTTCTGTTGACAAGAGTAACATACATGTAGAAAAATATTTTAAGGTTTTTGAACTAGAATTGACAATTTCTTTTTTAGTTTTCTAAATTGAAGTATAGCTGATTTACAATGTTGTGTTTGTTAGTTTCCGGTGTACAGCAAAGTGAATACATATATTCTTTTCATATTCTTTTCCATTATAGATTATTACAAGATATTGAATATAGATCCCTGTGCTATACAGTAGGACCTTGTTGTTTATCTATTTTATATATAGTAGCCTATAGCTGCTAATCCCAAACTCCTAATTTATCCCTCTCCCTACATAATCATTTCTCAAATGAAGAAGTATTATAGTTACTTGGGGGAACATTCTAGTAACTTCCTTAGTTACTTTGCATGGATCATATAATCTCTGTTTTTCTTGAGTCTCCATGTTAGCACAAAGGAAAAATTTATATTACAGTACTATTTAATTCATGGGGCTGCTTCAAGGTCTTTTCAGAGAACCTAAAAAAGTCACATCCTAAAGAATGATTTTTCATATCTCTTTTACTTAATTCAATATAAGAATGTAGGAAAAAAATCCTTTCAAGGTAGGTCAACTTTAACAGGCTTACCTCGGGATAATTTATGGTGGTCTTTCTTAAAATAAACACTAAACTGCAAATGTGAGTTTAAACTATTATGCAGCAACCGTGATTTATTTCTGTTTCCTCAATGATCAAGCAACAAAGTTAATTCCTATTATTAATATGTCTGTCTCTTTGCTGGAATTCTGAACTATTAAGATAAAGCATCAGCAAAAAAAAATTCGATGGGATACTATATAACATCTTATTTTATGTACTCAAATGGCTTGTGAAAATTAACTTAAAAAATTCAAGACTATGAAACATGTGTGTTAAGTGCTCTACAAAATAAGAATGGCAAATCCCAAGTTTTATGACTTCCAGGACAGTACTTCTAAACCTCAGATGAGACCCATTATTTTTTTTATTTTTATTTTATTTATTTTATTTTTGGCTGTGTTGGGTCTTCGTTGTTGCATGTGGGCTTTCTCTAGTTGCAGCAAGTGGGGGGCTATTCTTCATGGTGGTGGGAGGGCTTCTCATTGTGGTGGCTTCTCTTGTTGCAGTGCACGGGCTCTAGGAGCACAGGCTCAGTAGTTGTGGCCCACGGGCTCTAGAGCACAGGCTCAGTAGTTGTAGTGTACAGGCTTAATTGCTCTGCAGCACGCGGGATCTTCCCGGACCAGGGGTCGAACCCGCATCGCCTGCACTAGCAAGTGGATTTTTAACCACTGCGCCACCAGGGAAGCACCGAGTCCCATTATTAACTAGATTACAGAAGAACCATATCACGTGTGGAGAGACATGTAACACTAGTAGTTATTAAATTCTACTCACCTGAGTTTCAGCCTTATAGTGGCTGGGAGATGGAAAAGGCTAATCTGTCTTGCCTGATCTTGTTGCACCAGAGTGTACTTTAAGGCAAGTTAGGGATTTTTTAAAAGGGAATTTTGACAAAAAGAAAATTCTAATGTCCTAACTTAAGATTCTAAACTCAAAATGAGCTATAACTCCACTGTACTAACTGCTCACCTATAAGCTATTTAATATGTACTTCCTATCAATCTAGCTTTTTATTTTTTATGGTTTACTATGTTTATTCTTGGTCGCTAAAATAAATGTTCTTAAACCAAGATGGTTCCTTATTTTCTAAGTGAAACTGTAAGAGAAATTTGTTTACTTGCAAAAAGCTTGAGGTCTGGGGATTCCACTTCTCTTCTGGTCTTCCATGCCATGTATTTAAGATGCTTAAACAAACCTGAGGAAGAAGGGGGAAAAGTATAAACAGAATTGAAAGGAGTGCTTTTTAAAAGTAATCTGCCGGAACTAGAAATAAAATTGAAATGTTATTATGTGAAAGTATCTCAGTTTCATGTACCCCCAGAAAACCCTAAGGGTTGGTCTGTTAAAACAAATTGGTATCTTCAAATGTGATCCAAATCTGTGTGGCATTATAATTTCTTCATAATGAAAAATGAGTTAGCAGCTATTACACATTAATACAAATAACATTTTTTAATGAAAAATAACTCTTTTTTCAAACAACAACAAAAAAATTTTTGGTGAGGAAAAGTGGTATTGTTTTACATTTAAGAAAATCTCTTTCAAAATTCTGTAAATTTTGAAAATGGGTTATAGCTTAATAGAAGAGATCTTGATTTCATACCTGCCTCTACATTTGACTTGTTTTTATATATTGCTTTGGTTGAAATGTATGAATAAAATCTGGCCTCACGCAAACATGAAGTGGGAAAGGGGAGGACCCTGCAGATTCCCTGAAGGGTCCTGAGGATCCCCAGAGTTCCTCGGAACAAATATGAAGACGCATTAGTTACTTGTTCACTCAAAGAGCAAGAATGAACTCAAAGCATCTGCCAAACACAGGCCAACAGTCACTCTGGGAAAAAGAGAACCAGGGACATGTTATCTGTACTTGTAAACTAATAATTTCATGTAATGGACAACAGATTTGGAAAATAAGTGGTCCTTAAAAAAGCAGAGCAGTCCATCTCTTTGCTATTCTTTTAATGCTCTGTGAAAATAATGCAAAATACATCAATTTGTTTAGTAGATAAATTCATTAATAATTTTAAAAGACTTGTATCTGAACAGTTTTGTGAATTATCGTTTGAAGCACTATCAGACATACCTTTCCACCTGGTTTTTAGAGCGTCCCTGTGACTACCATTGGCAGGGATCTGCTTCCTAACTACAGATCTAGATCCCAAGGTTGAATGTTAGTCCCAATGTACAGACTATACAATTCTGGGTACTGGAATCTCAAACCCTAAACCTCTTCCCTATACCAGTAAGTCTTAAGGAAGTAATTTCTATTTTTTTTTAATTAATTAATTAATTTATTTTTGGCTGCATTGTGTCTTCGTTGTTGCACGTGGGCTTTCTCTAGTTGCGGCGAGAGGGGGACAGGCTACTCTTCGTTGTGGTATGCAGGCTTCTCACTGCAGTGGCTCCTCTTGTTACAGAGCACGGGCTCTAGGTGTGCAGGCTTCAGTAGTTGTGGCATGTGGGCTCAGTAGTTGTGGCCTGTGGGATCTAGAGTGCAGGTTCAGTAGTTGTGGCGCACAGGCTTAGTTGCTCCACGGCATGTGGGATCTTCCCAGACCAGGGCTTGAACCCAGGTCCCCTGCACTGGCAGGCAGATTCTTAACCACTGTGCCACCAGGGAAGTCCAAGGAAGTAATTTCTTAAATAATTCTTAACATCTACACTTAAACTCTATTCAAGTTCCAGACTCTCTCTTGAATAAAGTCAACACTGCTACTTTGTCTACTTTGCTCAGTTATAAAAGACCTGTTCTTTGCTTTCCCCAACAAAGCAAGGTTTACCTCTGGTTAAGTATCCTACAATAAACCCAGAAAATGAATTCCAGTTTTGCGATTTGAGCTTATGGTGAAGACAAAATGATAACTTGTAAGCACAGATCGGAGGCAGGCTGCACCTTTTAAAAATAGGAAGGGGCTTCCCTGGTGGCGCAGTGGTTGAGAGTCTGCCTGCCGATTCACGGGACACGGGTTCGTGCCCCGGTCCGGGAAGATCCCACATGCCGCGGAGTGGCTGGGCCCGTGAGCCATGGCCGCTGAGCCTGCATGTCCGGAGCCTGTGATCCACAACGGGAGAGGCCACAACAGTGAGAGGCCCGCGTACCGTAAAAAAAAATAAAATAAAAAAAATAAAAATAGGAAGACAAAACCAAGGGAAAACTTGGGCCATCTTTAATAAAGCAGATCAACTTCAAGCATTTATTATTCTCACATCATCAAAGAGTCTGCTTATGAAATCGAGAAATTTCTTCTGACCTTCTAGTAATTTTTAAACATTGAATACACTCAGCATGGAATTTACTACTGAAATTTCATCAAACTGTCCAAAATTACTTTGAAAGGTGATGATTATTCTTTTAAATCTAATTTTTGAAGGTTTATTGCCATATGAAATGTTTTTTTTTTTTTTTTTTTTTTTTTTTTGCTGTACGCAGGCCTCTCACTGTTGTGGCCTCTCCCGTTGCGGAGCACAGGCTCCGGACGTGCAGGCTCAGCGGCCATGGCTCACGGGCCCAGCCGCTCCGCGGCATGTGGGATCCTCCCGAACCGGGGCACAAACCCGCGTCCCCTGCATCGGCAGGCGGACTCTCAACCACTGCGCCACCAGGGAAGCCCTGAAATGATTTTTATTATACCTCTTCGTCAACTATTTTTGTGGAGACAGGAATGCATCTTCCTACTTACAAGAAAATATAAAACATTTTAACACAAATTAAACTTTAAAAATAAGTTCACAATGGTACACATCATAGAAAACATGGATAGTATCTTCAGGCAATTGTGAAAAGATAACTGGAATTGAAGATATAGAAAGTAAAGAAAGGTGAATGGCAAAGACAGGCATCTGGGTCTGTTATCTTCTGAGTGGAGATAGCTCTCAATTGGCCAAGGAATGTGTTCAATAAGCTAGTCCCTCACAATAACCCCTTAAGACTATAAGTGCTTTGTAACACTGTTGTGTTTCTGCCATTTTTGGTTCCTTCTCTCTCATTCCTCAGGCTAATTTGCATACAGGGAAAAGAAGCACAAAGAAACTCACGTACTTTTGAAAAGAAGATAACTAAAACAAAATTTCTGTTCAAATTACAAAGAACCTTTGGGTTACAATACTTTGGCATTAGAAACAAAAGACTGCAATTACATTACCTTGCCATCATTATAAAGGTTTGGATTGAATCGCACACTATGACCACCAGTCGTCTCTAGATTCACAAGAGGAGGTGAACTGGGATAATCTTGAGGAAAATAGACATCAAACTCAAAGCAGCCATTTGCATAAGGAGTGTCTGCTGGACCAGTTATCAGAACCTAGTATGCACATACAAACACAAAAGCCTATGTTACTATTCCTAAATGCTACTATTTAGAAAAACAATTCAACATGAAATAAGAACAATCTTCTTACATCCTATATACATCTCTACCAAAATGTATTAAAAATTAAGTTAAAAGTTAAAAACATACACAGGACTAGGAAACGGTTTTAAATTACAATTAAAGTGATTTGGTTTTGGTGAAAATGGGCTTTTAAAAGAGAGATGCCCAATTGGCAGCAGGAAAGTTTACCTTAACAGCAGATACCTTTTAAAATATTAAGTTACTTTTTTTTTTTTTTTTTTGCAGTACGCGGGCCTCTCACTGTTGTGGCCTCTCCCGCTGCGGAGCACAGGCTCCGGACGTGCAGGCTCAGCGGCCATGGCTCACAGGTCAAGCCGCTCCACAGCATGTGGGATCTTCCCGGACCGGGGCACGAACCCATGTCCCCTACATCGGCAGGCGGACTCTCAACCACTGTGCCACCAGGGAAGCCCTATTAAGTTACTTTTTTTCTAAGAGCTTTCCTTCATGATCTCTACATTACTGTCAACAATTTGAGATTCTAGGTATATTCATTATCATATCTCAAAGGTATGAGAGTAACTTTCTGCTTCAAATCTTCAAGTTAATGTTTTAAAAAATAGCTTACTTTAAAAAAAAATAAATTAACATTTTAAAAATAAATTTTATTTATTTATTTATTTTTGGCTGCATTGGGTCTTCATTGCTGCGCACAGTCGTTCTCTAGTTAAGGCGAGCAGGGGCTACTCTTCGTTGCGGTGGCTTCTCTTGATGCAGAGCATGGGCTCTAGGCACGCGGGCTTTAGTATTTGTGGCACATAGGCTCAGTAGTTGTGGCTTGCAGGCTCTAGAGCATAGGCTCAGTAGTTGTGGCACACAGGCTGAGCTGCTCCATGGCATGTGGGATCTTCCCGGACCAGGGCTCGAACCTGTGTCCCCTGCACTGGCAGGTAGATTCTCAGCCACTGCGCCACCAAGGAAGTCCAAGAAATAGCTTACTTTTAAATATTTTCTTCTGGGATAATGAGACAAGTAGATAACAGGAATAAATGTTTTCATGTAACAATTTATGATAAAAAGGCTCTAAGAGAACAGTAGGTGTGATGTTTCCCTTAGGGTTACTGGTAGTCCAAAAAACAGCAGAGAACCCAACAGTGAGTGTCAGAATTATTTAATGAATTATGTTTGAGTCAATCAACAGATATTTAGTGTACAAGACATGAGCAGCAAAGCCTCGGGTCCTGAACAGCTGTGTGTGGAGGCAAGTGGTACTAGAGTCCCGTTCTGTGACAACTCTGATTTACATTTTGGGGCTCCAACTTGGGATCCTTTCTGTGAGGTACAGCATAATGCTTAACAATCACAAGTTTGAACTTGTGTGGTCCATTTAGCAATAAAATACTTCCCTAGGCAATCATATAATAATCAGCTCTACTGTTTGTATCAAGGAAAAGTGTGGTCAATAGGCAAGGTCTATGAGATTTCTACTGAAAAATTATCCAAAAGAGCAAAACAAAAAAGCAAACAAGCAAAAAACCTTATTCAAATCAATGGGTCAATAGTTTTTAGCTGTGTATCTAAGGAAGACACAATATTTAATCCATGAATTAAATCAAGTAAAGAAAGGTTCCTCCCACCCCAGGTATCAAATCTTTAAAAATTACTAGCTGCAGCTTCTCTTGGAATTTAAGGCCAGATCACCACAGTGTTAAAACATAAAGCTGCTGGTTTTATTTATTATTGTACTACCATTACTTAAATCATATGAGTATGTAAATATATAAATTTCCTAAAAAAGAAAAAAAGATAAAAAAATTTGAAGACTGATAGTATAAAACATGAGATAAGTATTCTGGATTACAAGGAAGAAGTCCTGTAACTTTTTTTCAACTGACCAGCATTAAATCCTTTGATAGTATGTTCTAAAACTATGACAGGGTGCACACAGCCTTTGTTTAGGGAAGGTATCTTGGTATTTTCTTCTAAATCTTTATTTTGAATAGTACTCTCATCCACATACTCTGAACTAACATTAGAAAAGGACTCCCTTGGGCTTCCCTGGTGGTGCAGTGGTTGAGAGTCCGCCTGCCGATGCAGGGGACATGGGTTCATGCCCCGGTCCGGGAAGATCCCACATGCCGCAGAGTGGCTAGGCCCGTGAGCCATGGCCACTGAGCCTGCGCATCCGGAGCCTGTGCTCCGCAACGGGAGAGGCCACAACAGTGAGAGGCCCGTGTACCGCAAAAAAAACAAAAACAAAAAAAACAAACAAAAAAAAGGACTCCCTTCACTGATGTCCAAAATGGTCAACAGAATTTTTATTAAATTTATTTAAATTCATGTTATTTCTAGTGCTTTATATGAATATTTGAATAACTGGATTAGCCAGGGAAATAGGAAAAAAAGTTGTTTTTTCTACCTTCATGATGTCAAGTCGCTCCTCATCACAGCGCACAAAAACACTAGAGGACGATGAAAGAGGCAGTGAGGTTGACAGCGTCACAGCTTCTTGTGCAAGGCGGCGGGCTCTGGCAGCACTGTTAGCATCGTTTGCATTTTTCACCTGAGACATGTAGTGGTAGTTTACTTTAAAACCCAATTTCCCATCTTCATCTTCAGAAACCATCTCAAACGTATCTAAAAGAAAAGAAAAAAAAAAAACACTGAAAAAAAAAAAAAGAACCAGAATGGAGGATAGCTGTCATAATAACAAAAAATTACAAATAAACAAATCACTAACCCTTCTTCCCCCACAAAATGGAGAGGACTGCAATGTGGAAGAAGAGCAAACTATAAATGTTTATGTAATACCTACATATGTGTGTTAATGCTGCTAGAGCAATGGAATATGTCATGGAAGCAAAGGAAGAAATCAATTTTAATTTACAATTTGGACATGCAGGCAGATTATATAATATCAAGCATTTAAATCACAATGCAAAGTAGCAGATAATTTATTGTTAAAATGAATGGTATATAATGTTTTTTGCCAAAATAATTCAGAACATGAAACGCCAAAAAGTATTTCAGTATATTTCTTTTCTTTTTTTTTTTTTTTTTTTTGCGGTAGCGGGCCTCTCACTGTTGTGGCCTCTCCCGTTGTGGAGCACAGGCTCCGGACGCGCAGGCTCAGTGGCCATGGCTCACAGGCCCAGCCGCTCCGCGGCATGTGGGATCTTCCCGGACCGGGGCATGAGCCCGTGTCCCCTGCATCGGCAGGCGGACTCTCAACCACTGCACCACCAGGGAAGCCCTATTTCATTTTTAAAAAGAGAATAAGTCTTTATATATTTGTACTGATTTGGAATCAGAGAACAGAAATGACAGGCTGACGTTTATTTCTGTATTACTTTTGAAATTTAAGTTAATAGGATAAAACAGGATTATTAGGGAAGCCTCTGAAGTACTTTGATAGAATATAAGTAATGGGTTAATTCTTAACCATTTATTCAGGCAGATTTGGAAGGACTTAAAGTTATGATTTACTGATAAGCTATATGTCCATACAAAATAGAAAGAAAAAAGTGGATTTGAACTCTATCTCTAATTCAGATTAAACCTACCCCACCAATGGATGAAAACAAAGATATTTAAATATCTTATAAAACTAAATTAAAACCACCTACTGATACAAGGGCAAATACAAAGAAACAATGGTAACTTTTGATCTTGTGTTCACACAATTCTAAATATACAGAAAAACATGAAAACTACATTATAATTACCATTAATGCAGTAAATTTTACCAAGAACTTACTAAGTTCAAGGTCCTAGGCTAGGCTCTTTGGGTTAAATAATAAACAGGAAAATATATCTGTCTTCAGGAAGTTTATAACCTAGAAAAAAGGGGAAGACCTATAAACAGTGTCATGGGTCTGTGCACTACAAATGTACTATGTCTCAGCAAGACTACTGAGTAGTTTCTATCAGTAAACTTGTAAACCAGAGTTATTTCATCTGCTCAACTCTGCTGCCTTTCACATAATACAGGGATATATTTCCTTTGAGTTGTATAAATAGCAATCCACCAGATACACACATGAGCCTATCCCCATGCCTGGAGGAAATTTTTATGTCATATATCTATAAGAAAACAGGGTCTTCTTATACCAAAATTTTATTAAAATATACAATCGAAGATAATGGCTAGTTGCTAAAAACCTACATACTGCTTGATTCAGCAATTCCTCTTCTATTAATTTGTCCTAAGGAAATAATCCTGGATGTGTACAAATATTTATATGAAATAATGCCCACTGAGATGTTGCTGACGTTACTGAAAAACTGGAAACAACCTAAAGGTCTAGTTATTGGTTAAACAAATGACAGTACTTTATATGAGAATATTAGGCAGTCAAGGACTTCCCTGGTCATCCAGTGGTTAAAAATCCGCCTGCCAATGCAGGGCACACGGGTTCAATCCCTGGTCTGGGAAGATCCCATATGCTGAGGGGCAACTAAGCCCGTGCACCACAACTACTGAGCCCACGTTCTAGCCCCTGCTCACCACAACTAGAGACAGCCCGCACGGAGCAACAAAGACCCAGCGCAGCCAAAAAAATATATATATATATATATGTAAAGTACTTTAAAAAATAATTAGGCTTATAAAAATATTAGGTAGTCAATAAATATCAAGTTGTACAAGAATCGTGATATGAGAAAATATTTGATACATAAGTTAGAAAACGCAGTTTACTAAAAAACAACACAACAGAAAACCCGTTATTTTTTCTAAATTATTCTAAAAGTCAATAGATAGCAAAACTCAATTACATTTAAAGTCACGTCCAACTGGTAGAGTTTATGATTTTAAGTGATAATGAGAGAAGCCTCCTGGCTGACTTAACATTAATCAAAGGCTCTGGCCTATGACTCTGACAGTTACGACATAAATCTACATTTTTTTTTGGACTCCTACTTTGGTGTTCTTTTTAGTATAGTCAATGTCCTTTGGGCTGGTTCTCAAGAATGAAAAAGAGGGACATACAATAATAGTTAATAATGGTCATCAAAATTTGGAATTCTAGTGTTTATTCATAAACCAGCACCTTATGAAGGGTGCTTATATAATCTTTTCATCAGTCCTTACTTGTCAAGAGTTTTGGAATGGGAAAGGCTACATTTTCCAAAGGTATATCCCTTGGAATTCTAAAATGGTAAGAGTAACAGACTTGGTTCAAAGTCCCAGGTCTTGGCTTCCTTCAGGCAAGGATATACAGACATGGAGAGGTAAAGAAAGAAAACCACTTTCTGCCTGTTTGTTAGACATTTGGCTTTGTTTTTTTCCTGGTTTCTACTGAATCATGATTTCCAAACATAACTATAAACACAGATATAAATTCAGAGATAGAAAGATAAAAGTTTTTGCATGTGTGTATATATAAACATACATACACACATACATAGAGTATATGAATAATTCATGGTAAAAGCAAGTTTGAAATTCTTTAATTTTACTAGAACACATTTCAATAGCACTATTAAAAAATGTAAAATGAGAGCTGAAGAAATAAAAAGTACAATTTCAACTTACCAAACTGTAATTTCTTCATGACAGCCACATATTTTTCTTCAAGTGATTTCAATAGTGATAAAGGTTTGGGTTTCATAGCCACCTTCTTTGAATATTCACCTAGTTTTTTTTCTGTTATTTAACATTTCAAGATAAATAACATAAGTATACATTTTCGAAGAGTAAAACAAAAAAACTATTAACTTTTAGAGTTCAGATTTTGAATTCCGAAAAATTACGAAACTCTTCATAATTATCTTCCTATTGTACCATTTTAAAATTAAAAGATTTCTTTCTATTTCATAAAAATAATAGGGCTAAAAATCTTATCAACTTTAAAGCTTAAATTCTTAAAATGCTAATTAGATTTCATCCATTCAGGCAAAACCAGCAGAAATGAAGCAATAGATGATGAAGCATCATTTATTTCTTCCATTGGTAATATGTGAAAACGCCAATTTTAACTGAATTCTTACACACTATTAATGTACTGTTTTCTATCTAATACAGTTGCATTTTTCAATTTCATAACTTTCAGTGGGAAGAAAAGAGAAATTTATAATGCATGCTGTCAGCCTACTAAGAGTCTCAGAAATCATACACAGTAGAGATAAATATTTTAAAATTAGAGACTATATAATTAGCTTGAAAACCTGACATAGAACAGAATCTTTAAGTAAATAACTTGCTGGAAAACCATTAACATAGAGGGAAGAGAAGGCGGTTTTCAGTAAGTAAATGAAACATCTTTGTATCAAAAGAAAAGGAGCATAAAGAGAATAGTGCTGTACCTTGATTTGCTTGCCGCAAACTGGTAGTGGCTGCATAAACAATCTCAGCAGTCCTCTGAATGTCTGGCACCAAAAGAGTAAGTCCTTCTGGCTCTTGATCAGATGCATCTGGTTTTACTCCTGTTTTAACATTTTCCCTTTTAGATCTGAAAAGGTTTTTTTAATATGGAAAGAAATGCAAGGAAAATTAAGATTTTAGTAGTTTTGAAAAATAAATACTTCCATAAATCAGTAACAGTGGTTAAAAATCAACATGATAGTCTGCATTTCATTTGACATACACATGATATATACCAGGAGTAGTTTAAATTAGATTCATTTTGAAGCCATAGGATAATGCCTAGCATAATAACCAAAGTTTCGGATAGCTTGTCTCTTCATATGCAAAAACAGACAAGAGTTAAACACTGTAGAAATGTCATACTGTAAAAAGACCCCAATACCTGGTATGTCCTTCGATCCACACCTTTAAAAACATACTTACAGTAACTATGTACCTAGAAGTAGAGAAATCACTTCTATATCTAAAAGTAAAAGATCCTCTGCCTTCTAAGACTTGGGAAACAAAGATCCATAGGTGGTTTTTCAGTTTAATTCTATTTGTATTTCACTTAGAGTATATTAATTTCCAAGGGGGGGAAAAAGGAAAAATTCCAGAATAAAGTGCAGGTTCACTACTAGGTAACTTAATATAATGTGCTTCTATACACTGAATCTTTATTTAAACATTAAATTTTAGGGCATAATCATTTTAAAGATATTCTTCTGTATTCCCTATTCAGGGTCTAATATAGACTCAAATTAAATTTTATAGGTGAATGCAGTAGCATTTTATTAACAAGGTTCACTAAAAACAGCAACTAAATATCAATTTCCTTTTTTCTATTTCAACTCTCAGCATGTTTTATTCACATCAGCATTACACTACTGCTTAGATACTAAAAATCTACATCTTTGTTAATTCATTAAATAGATAATTTAAAACAAACTGAAATCACATATAAATAAAAGTGTTTAAAATGTTTATGCTAAGGTATGATCTAAACTATGCATCATTCATTTTTCTAGTTTGTACAGCTACTAACAAAAGGACATGGCTATTATATTAAAACAACATTTCACAAAGTGGGCATGGAGCCTTAGAGAACTATAAAAAGACTAACAGAAGACAGAAGAGTCCTTAACAAAATAATATCATGCAATCTATGTCCAAATAAACTGTTCTTTATCACAAAGACAAAAATCTGCTCAGAAGCCATTCAGTGCTTAACTTTAGGTAGATAATAAGAGGTAAATTAAGAAGAGCCACTCAAATGGATAACAACGGTAACCGGATTTAGTGTTATGCATGAGTCTTGAATTGGCTCCCACACTGTGTGAAAACCTAGCATCCACAGATATTTTTATACCACCTCATACACCACCTCACCTGGCAAGAGGATTTAACTTAAGAACCATAATGTGTCACTGGGTTACTGTTTCTTCTCCTACCCTCTCTTCTTATCTTCCCTGATGTATATTTAGGAGTCACAGAGAACACATGGCCAACTCTCATTTGCTACTCAGGAGCCACTTGGTAGATGTTATGCTGTGTATCATATTAGTCATCAACCTCTGTGTGTGAACATGTATATGAACATATATGTTTGCATATGTAAGTAAGGAGAATATAGTGAATGAATGTTTTAAGACTGAAATAGACATTTTACTGCTAGAATCAAATAACATACTGCATCTTTTATAGCTATGAAGTTAAGTTGAGACTACAGTTTAATAGTGAGTCTGACAATTTTTTTTTTTTTTTTTTTTTTTTGCGGTACGCGGGCCTCTCACTGTTGTGGCCTCTCCCGTTGTGGAGCACAGGCTCCGGACGCGCAGGCTCAGCAGCCATGGCTCACGGGCCCAGTTGCTCTGCGGCATGTGGGATCCTCCCGGACCGGGGCACGAACCCGTGTCCCCTGCATCGGCAGGCGGACTCTCAACCACTGTGCCACCAGGGAAGCCCAGTCTGACAATTTTTTAAATAAAGATATGATTCTGGTAGACAAGCTCAAACAGATTCTCAAATTCTGCATTTACCAATGGCTGTTCACAAACTTTGTGAAACACTGAGACTCAAGAAAAAACACTTAAGTTGATTGACAGTACCCCCTCTGAATTTATAAAGACTCTCTCTCTCCCCAATTGCAAATGATTCTCTTCCTGGGGCTTAAAAAAATTCTTAATTAGAAGGGCCACTGAACAATAGGAAAACAACAGTAAGTAGTTTGAGAAAACAGAAGAGTTATAGTTATAGCTGTAATAAAATAAAGATGGTTTCCTAAATCTATCATTAGTCAGTTGATCCATTATGTTCTCAATAAAGATGTCACTTAAAGAAACATATCTTGCCAAGCAGAGAAGGAAGATTACAGGAGTGAAGCTCATTTTTCCAGAATTAGAGTATTTTCTCCTTGAAGAAACAAGAACCTCTGGCATGGAGAGTAAACTGCCTCAATGCAATTTAGAGCAAGTTACCCTCAGAAAACTACTGATTCTAAATTTCAAGCCCTATTCATGAATACCAATTTCCTAACTCCAGTTTTTAAAAGATGATTAGTAGGAGAAATCTCTATTATTAAAATACTGCAAATAGTTAGGATAAAAATTTTTGTTATTTTTCACCACAAAATTTTAAAAATGTTTAAGAATAGTGCAAAAAAATCCACAGAAATTTTAAAAACAGCATTTTTTACACCAAATGCGTAAAAGAAATAATCATATACATCTTGAAGATAATGGCTGAATCATAAAGCAGACATAATTAGACCTTTACAGCAGGTTCTAACAAGAATTTTTTATGTGGATAGTCTTTTTGAAAAAACATACAGCAGAAAAAGGAATAATCTTCAAAAGGTAAAATACTTCAAATATATGAAGAACACACACTACCTGCCTAATGATGACTACAACTAGTCATTGTCTGACATTAAACTACAGACAGCAGTCTCTTTTCTATAAAAGCTGCAGGTTACTGTCAACCCATATGTAGGCCCAGCTCATGAAAAAAGGCCATACCTTAGCTCACATCCTGAAGTCTGTGTGAAAAGCTATTTGAGTTCAAGGCACCTAGCTGGAAGTAGGTCTTTGAGACTGACAATGGATCCAACATGGTAAAAGCAATCAGCGACGGCCGCTACCATGGTATCCGCTGCTTTGTGCATACGTTGAATCTGGTTGTGATCACTGCCCTGAAGAAATACGAGGAATCAACTGAAGTTTCTACTATTGCACAGAATTATCTGCAAACATTTTCCACTATGCTGTGAATTCCAACTACACAGCTAATAAATTAAGCAAATTTTGGCTCTGTGACATATAATCTAAACTAGGATGTGAGCAGAATGGGCAAATCTTTCTTGTGAAAACAAAAAGAAAAAAGAAACCCGTAACTCAACATTCAGTTATATTGAACTGCTTCTTCTAATTCTACCACCCACATTAAGTTGGATATTTGTATGACTACAAGATATCAGAATTATGTTCTCTTATAATCTATAAACTAAAAACAGCTTAATACAACTATTTTCTTGGTCGGACATTAGGAAAGACCACTTCAATCCCCTGCACTCCTAATTCTAAAGTCAAAACTATCAAACTGTTGAAATAAACATTTAAAAAGCAGAGCCACATTGAAGAAGTAATCAGGACACCATGTGCTGAAACATCCAGATTCAGAAGTATTAAGAATTAGTGTCTTAGAGGAAGATTCTAAAACTGTAAGAGAATGAAACTTCTATATTTACCTATAAAACAATGCACCATATCATACTCCACAGTTCTAAAGCTCTTTGCCAGGAATTATAGTTAAAAAAAAATTAAAAGTAAAAGTAAGCAGAAAGATTTTTTAAAATATTACTGTGGAGAATTATTTGCTTCTAATGTCTATAGAAAACATGAAAATAATTTTTGAAATGCACCACTAAATGGGATAAGACCTTTGTAAGATGAATGTTTTCCATGCTTATTTTAAAGCTTAGTTTTAAACTTTAGATTCCCTTTTGTTTTTACTTAAATTCTTTCCAAATGGAAGTACTGGTTTTAGTTTTCAATATGATTTAAATGAAAGTAGAAAATAAAATCTTCTTTGTCTTAAATGAAGCATAAATGAGCAATAGGAGAGAAGGGAATATCCAAAACAGAGGTATGAGAAGCCTTTGAAAATAAAACCTTGATTTTTAGATTAGATAAAAATATAATAGTTTTCCAGTCAGATTAAACATCACAGGACAAATATGGTACTGTGTGCTGCTATGGAATGGAGTTGCCACAAGTAATATGCTTCACCAGGGGACAACCCAACTGAGGCTAGGAGATATTAAAATAAATGTTGGCACTGCTGTCTCCACCACCAAGTAAAAAAGGTTGACAAACCACTGAACTTGTTCAAGGTCATCACAAAAAGAAACTTAAAAAATATATATATATGGTTGCAACAAATGCTTCTTGTCTAAGAAATCAGGCCTTTTTCACTTTGTAGGTTTGAGAAACAGAGGAAAAAGAAAAGATAGGAAATGTTTTTCCAATGAAAACAAATGTAGGAGGACTGGAACTGAAATTCTTTCTCAACTGAAGCCCTAAAGGAACTAACTTAAAAGAGTTAAAACAAGAGAGTCTGATAGAAAATATGCCATTTAAGAAGTAAATCAACTAATCTTATTGCTTAGTTGGATAAAAGGGAATTGGGTATTTCTACAAGACAATTCAGTTATTTTAAAAACTGATGAACTTTGCACCGGAAGACACTCTGGGATAGCTAAGGGAAAGGGCAATCAAGGATGCTTACTTTAATAATGCTATTAAAGAGAAGTTCAATGTTGAGAACACCTTTCACTCAACAGAGTCATTTGTGTCACGTCCTTATTAGCAATTAAGATTATCTGATTGGCAGCAAGTACCTTTTTCAAATTTTTGGTGAAGCTATCAAGTACTAAATATACAAAATATGATTATTTGTCTACTGGAGTCTAGCAGGAAAAGTCTGCACAAAAGATCAAGGACAAAATATTTGCCTTTGCTCCAACTCCAAGGAGGCTACGAAGTACCACACTTACTCAAAAGTGAAACCAAACTACTATGCCTGTACTTTGACTTCATTTTGAGAAGGTTGGCACACAGGTTGAAATGGCCAGCAGAAGATGAATTTCACCAAGAATGGTACTTAAATTCTGAAGGGCTCACATTTTCACACTGTGATTATTTTGTGGGCAACAAAATGAATTTTCACACTAGGTAATTATATTTCAAGTGGAAACAATACATATATAAAGGTTTAAAGTGTTATGTTACCGACGCCACAAATCCCTTTATTAATGGAGGTGACTGAGTTGCTTTCAAGTTCTTTCTTTTTTAAGAATCTAAAATAAAATGCTGATCGACAACTGGTCATAAATAGGCAGGAGCTGTTTTTGCTATTTGTTATTTAAATATCGAATTTTGCTAATAAACTCTTTAATTTCTTCTTGACAAGGGAGTTAAAGATATTACAAATATAGGACATAATAAGATAGTAACAAAATTCAGGAGATGGAAAACAATAGGGTGTTTAGGGGGGTGGGAAGAGGCTTCTCCAGCAACACAGAGAAAATAATTGTATCTCCAACACACCACCCTAGTCTATGCAAGTAGACACCAAATCAGCTTGAAAAGACAGTAAAGGAAAAATACATGCATCAATAACTAAGAAATTTTCAGAGGAAATGTTTTTATGGATTCTTTTGAGCAAAAAAAAAAAAAAATCAAATGGGTAAAGCTGACTTAATCCTCATTTAAGTGATAATTACATGAAGTTGCTACCAGCTCATGTTCTACAGACCACAAAACAGTTTACCTTACTTAGTGTACCTTAGTGATCTAATAATTATTACTTAGGCACCACTCGAATGGCTATGCATATCTAATGAAATATGCTGCCTTTTAACAGCTTATAGTGTTAACAAAAATTCTTCAGGGGAATGAAAAAAGATAAGCAAAAGAAAATATAAGAAAAATTCTGTAGAATCTGCATTCTTATATATACTTTTTAAATTATCAAAAGCAAAATTTTCAATTAAAAAATTTTACTTGTCAACATTAAAATTTTTTTTATGTATACCAAATTTCCAAAGCCAAATCAGAAATAAGTTCACACTTCGATTTCTAATTATTCACTGATGCATAAATCCAATTGTTCTTTGGAAGTTAAGTTCAATTTAGTAAATAAATATACTTGATTGGGACATTAGGAAATTTGAGGTCTTATCATAGCTCTCTGCCACTAAGCATGAGACCTTGGAACAAATCACAGTATTTATGGACCTTGTTTTCCTCATTTATAAAAAGGGGGATATGAACTATCTGAACTCTTAAGAGCATCCCTTATAGTTCTAAAAACCTTTGGATATTATGGGACAGGTTACTTATCGTGAAGTGCCCAGAAAGATTTACAAACTAAATCTTACTTGGCAAGAGACTTTAAATTCAGCAATTAAGATTGCTTGAGATTTTGTCAGAAGTAAGATAGTGGAAACCATCTTGAAACATAAAGCTCATCTAATGCAATCTGACAAAGAATAAATAATCATTTTATATGTTATGCTACTGAGGTAGAAGTATTAAGTCAATTTATAATTTTTAATGAGTTTATGTTTGTTAATCACTTAAATAATAGAATAAGCTGTACTTTGGTACTTGATCTAAGTGTTTTTCAGGAATCAGCTAAAGCTGAAGTCTAGCCATTACACACGCATGACACCTTAGTGATCAATGAACAATTTTGGTAAAAGGTAGCAATGGGGTATAAAAATAGAAGTATCTGGACTACGGGTCAATCAACTTGTCTTTTTTTTTTTTTTTAATTATTTATTTGGCTGTGCTGGGTCTTAGCTGCAGCATGCAGGATCTTTAGTCGCTGCATGTGGGGTTTAGCTCCCTGACCAGGGATTGAACCCAGGCTCCCGGCCTTGGGAGCATGGAGTCCTACCCACTGAACCACCAGGGAAGTCCCTCTTTCTTCATAAATGTTGTTTTTAATAATGAACACTACAGGCATCAGGAAAGTGGGGAGCTAAATCCCAGATTTATTACCTATTAGTAAGTTTTTAAATGTTAAACTCTTAGTTTCATTCTTTGTCGAACAAGAATATTTTCTTGTCTACCACACAGAACAGAAAAAACTAGTAATGGACATCTAAGAACTTCTGAAACTCTATATCCTACACAGAAGTTAGGTTATAATATTATTCCTTGTATTTTTTACACAGCTATATGCTACTACATATTTATTATAACTTCACCCACAATTTAAAGCAGTTTGGCTTATTCTTCAGAAACAAGAAGGGAAATCAATAAAAACATAGAGGCTGGAACATAAATATTACACTAATCAAAATTATTTCAAACTGACAGAACAAAAGGAATTCAGGAAATAGTTTTGTCTTTTATCTGCCTAAGTCATTAATCTGACAGTTAGGAAAATTCATTTTTACCAGATTTTGATCTCTCGTAACTGGCATAAAATTAAGTGACCTTGGACTTATGTGCAGTAAACATCTAATCACAGGCTGTCTTCGGCATGTGTCTAACAAGCACTGCTTACACCTTTATACATCCTTTACCTCCTACTTTTGTATCAGGCTGTCATTCTCACATGCGCTCCCCCTCGCCCCCCGCCCCGGCCTCTCTCTTTTGGCCCCTAGGGAACTATTTCTTCCACTGCTTGTAGATATAAAAATTAAAAGTATTAAACACAAAAATCATCAAATTATAAAACTAAAGAAAAAAACAGAAATTAAGGCTTTTTGAATAAAATAAATGAAAAACTGTTTTTTTTCTGCATTAGGCAAGAAAGAAAGGTGTCAATATTGCTATACTGAGGGTACCTGAAAAATGGAACATTTACGGTAATAAAGTTTTCAAAAACTATGCAAGGGAGTGAATTCTACTTATCCTTTATAGACAAATGTTAAACTTTTTGTTCTTCGTAAGTGTCTATTACATCAATAGACAGGCAAAAGAATTTTATTTTTTTGGAAGTCCTTTGATCTTTTTATTGCAGTGATTATTAAGGTGGCTTCTGAATAATTTCTCTGAAATAAAGTAAATGAGCTACTTAATGTTAATGAGGCAAACGAAGTTACATAGAAACAATATTTAAATCAGCCATTTCCTATTTTTGTTCAAATTATTATAAAAAATTTCAACTGAATAAGAAAAAAGTACAAAATTTCCATAGGATAGCATCATGAAATGTCCCAATTTTGTTTAAATTTTAAGTGATAGATGATGTTAGAAAATGGCCTAAGTAGAAAATTACATTTAACATTATAGGTACATTTAAGGTATGTTTTCAAAATGGTATAAAACCAGTGTACAAAACATGCTATTATATACTTAGAAAAAAATTAATTTCTGAAAAAGTCCTCATCATTAATTATCTAAATGTTATCTGTTTCAGACAAAAGCTGGAAAGTGCTGAATGTAAAAATTCTCTATTTTGAAGCAATACACTTTTGCCTAGTCTTTAGTTAGGAATGTTTCCCTGACTTATCTTAATATAAATGTTTACTAATCATCAGCCAACAGTAATATTAATCAGTTTATTTATGTTAACCATTAGACTCAAATAAACTCCAAGCAGTTATTGCAAATTGTGCGTCTTGAGAGGACTTATTAGGAGAGGTGGCAGACAGTAAAATATAGAATCATGAGTAAAAGAATATTAAAATATCATCATCTTTAGGAAGTTCTTAATGCAATTTGTACAGTAAATATTTAACAACTTTTTAAAGACAGACTAAATCACAATAAATCACTCCTAGGTGCCACCTTGCCATGTCAACAGGTTAATCTTGCCAGGAAAGATGAACATAATAAACTAGAAGTATATACATTTATTCCTTGAATAGTGCTCTGGTTTACACTAATACCAACCCCATCAGAATACTGTAATTATCTGTCACCAAACTAATCCTCATCCATAGGAGAGTGAGGATGAGAATCAAAATACCACTCTAAGTTGTAGCCACATTAAAACAAAAGCAAGGCTAGTTTGGCTTCTGCTAACTTTCGTTTCTCCCAATTAAGCACAGATAAAAGGGGGAAGGAGAGTAAGACAGTCAATGGACATACATCATCCCATTTCTTCTCCTTTTTAATTTTGTTAGTTTATATTTGCAAAATGCCATTACTTTTAGAGGACTTGATATATCCTATTAATAAAGTTTCCCAAAGCGTGAGAAAACATTAAGTGATAATTAGACATGGTATTAGTTAACTGAACCGAAGAGTGAGAAAACTAGTCTCTTTCCAATGAAAAGAGAGGTCTCAGTAAGCCTTTGGTAATTTCTTAGCATTGTTAAATCTTCCTTCTTAAAACACAAAACGGGTCTGGAGTCAGACACTAACTTTCTTTTTTTTTTAAATATTTATTTATTATTTATTTATTTTATTTATTTTTGGTTGCATCAGGTCTCAGTTGCAGCACATGAGATCTTTGTTGAGGCACGCAGGATCTTTCATGGCAGCACTTGGGCTCTTCGCTGTGGTGCATGGGCTTCTCTGTAGTTGTTGCGTGTGGGTTTTCTCTTCTCTAGTTGTGGCGCACAGGCTCCAGGATGCATGGGCTCTGTAGTTGTGGCGCATGGGTTCCAGAGTGCTTGGGCTCTGTAGTTTGCAGCACGTGAGCTCTCTAGTTGAGGTGCACGAGCTCAGTAGTTGTGGCGCACAGGCCCAGTTGCCTTGCAGCATGTGGGATGTTAGTTCTCTGACCAGGGATCAAACCAGCGTCCCCTGACTTGTAAGGTGGATTCTTTACCACTGGACCACCAGGGAAGTCCCAGACACTAATTTTTTAAATTTAGTTTATTCACTTTTAGACTTATCTTCTATTTATGGCAAATGATACTGGTCCTTCTGATATGTTAGTAATGCGAAGTTCCCTCTTTAAATAAAATGTTTGATTTAAAAAAAAACTGATCTAAAGAAAGATTCTAGCAAAAGCATGGGTGGTAAAGGTTTGAAAGTTCCTCCTCATAAATGTTAAGGCTCTTCACTCTGACAAAGAATTTCTACCAAGAAAAATTTCCTTCAGTTTTCAACCATGAAAATGGTTTGGTTTATTTTGATCCGATTAATGAAATTCCCATATTACATGATACTCTCTTAAGATGAATTCTAAAATAATATAGACAAAAGGCTCCAGAAAAATTAAATCTAAAGCCTACTTACTGTCTATAAGTTTTCCACATATGCAACTTTAGCTGGATGACAGCTTTAAGGAAATAGAAGAATTGTATGAAAATGAATGTAGTCTCACCCTGTCATTCCTGAACCTTAATATAAAAGATTTTAGATTCTCTGCTAATGATTCTGAGCTTCTGTCAAGCCAATAGATGACTGTTTTCTGTCTTCAGTAAAAATAACCTAGTAGGATTAGTACTGGAGAACTTCTGCGAAGGATTACAGACTTCAGATTCTGGTATGTCAACAAAGGAAACCATGCTCCGAAAACCATTTATTTGATAGCACTTACACTTTACTGAAGGAGATACCCAGGGATAAATCTGCAGTCACTGATACTAACACATAGGCAGAATAATGTAGTTAATAAGTAATTTAAAGCCTGAGTAATAACTTTTTTTTTCTTTTTTAAAGTCAAACATCTGAAACATAGACAGCATTTCTACCTAGGAACTTTCTTTTAAGTCCATAATTTTAGAGCAAGAATGCTAATAGACTCAAATCCTCAGTCCCCACAATGGCAGGATGGGAGAGGACACAAACAGCTCAACTGTCAAGACAGAAAGGATGAAAATCTCCTCCATGGCAATTTAGTCTTGTTCTAACTCCCACCCTAACCATTCAGCTACACTGCAAGACAATCTTTTTTATAATGCAGATCTGATTAGATCTCTGCTGAAATCCTTTCAATGGCTCATCACATTTAAGAGTAGGTAACTATGAAGTTCTTCAAGCCCCTGCTTTCCTCTCTAGCCTCATTTCCCACCCCTATCTCCCACCCGAAGGACACCCAGGCACGCCAAACTTCTTTGTTCTCTACATTTCCCTGAATACGTGATGCTTTCTTTCACTCCTAACATTCTTCACACAGCCTGGTATACCAGGCCCCTGCTCCTCTTTATTTAGCCAATTCTTACGTATTCTTTGGGCTTCCAAATCTGGGTTGATCCTCCAGTAATGTTTTAAACTTCCAATATGCCATGTACAGTGTTATTAAAACTGCCTAGTTATTGTTTCCCCCATTATCTGTCAGTCCCTTAGAAAAAGACCTAATTTTCTTGTTACGCTCTCATGAACATTCAATAAACATCCGTTAAATGAACAAATTAGTGATGCTCTTGTGACCAGGCCAGATCTCATCTATCTGAATATAAGCGCAAGCTTCTAAAACACAAATTAGATAAAAGCAAAGTAAATGATCTGCCTTTTCAGCTTCTTAATGATATTTTCCTATTTCCTCTTATAGAAGGTTTCAGGCTTGGAGGGGAGAGTCAGCTAACCTATATAATCTCTATCATTCTTTGAATTTTGAGATAAAAATTAGTTGGGTTTAAGCACTGTCCTCAAGATAGGATACTCTTAATTGGATTATTCCAACCAGTAAAAGTAAGCTTCCTCTTTAGATTTGGGCAAAACGTTTTAATTTCTTTCATCCAAAAAAGATAAAAATTTTAAGTATAACATATACAGAGGAAATAATATCAATGTAAATCATTATATGTAACCACAATTATCATCCAGAGACCTGCAAATTACATAGAGAATCTATCTTTTCTTTATCTAAGATGATCAAATTGTGCTATGTTAAATTTTCATTTGGAGGGAAAAAACTGCATGCCTTTTGTGTATGCCTGGCTTTTAGAAAGAAAAAAAAACCAGTAACAAATGAGAAATAACGAGAAGAAAACAAGGCAATACAATGATATACATAAACATAATTAGTAAACTAGTACTTGCTTTCTTGCTTTAAAAAAAAAGAAAAACCTACACTAAATAGATGTACTCTATCTACCCTTACTTTTTTTTCCCCCTGAGCCCCCAGGTGCAGATGTGGCCAGGACTTCCCAGGGAATCACCCACAGGCAACGCATCCCCCCCACCCGCCTTATTTCTTACTGAGAGAAAAAGAGACAAAAATAATGCAAAAATGTTCTGAGCTGGGGAACACCTACACATTATTTTTAAAGTCATAACTCCAAACCCTGATGAAGCACTAAAACACATCCTAAAAGTGATATGTAAACAGAATGTAATTTGCCTTGACCATCGTCTTCTCAGAGTATCCTGCGTTTTGTTTTTGTTTTTAAATTCAGTTGGGGATCAGGTAGGCAGGTAGAGGGGAGGGGGGAGGGGGAAGCTTTGCATCTTGAAACAGTGTTAAAAATAAATTTAGACCAATTTCTGTGGTTATAAACTTTACAGGAAATTGGACTACACCGTTCACTTTATTAGAGTTCTATTGTGATGAAAATATGAAAAGAAATACATTTAAGTTTTGACAGGCTGGAAAAGAGTAGATTTTCCCCTCTTTCTGTGAAGTGGAAAGTGAATTCTCAAGGTGCCAAACCTTGATAGGAAAGTAGGGACGTTATAACATGTACGTCTTTGCTGGCTTCTTTTTGTAACAGAGGCTGTATTCTATACATATATAAAAAAATAACAGATATCATGAGGAATCTTGACGAAGAGGCACATTCAAACCCTAATACAAAACTCTCTTTAGTGTTTCTTCGTCAGTAAAATAGCTTTAAAAAATAGTTAACTGCACAGGGTCACTGTAAAGATAAAATAAAAAATGAAATGATCTCTGTGAACAGTCATTATGATCTTTATGTGCATTTTTTTTTCAATTTTTAAAAAATTAACTAATGTATTTATTTTTGGCTGCATTGGGTCTTCATTGCTGCGCGCGGGCTTTCTCTAGTTGTGGCGAGTGGGGGCTACTCTTCGTTGCGGTGCGCGGGCTTCTCATTGTGGTGGCTTCTCTTGTTGCGGAGCACGGGCTCTAGGTGTGTGGGCTTCAGCAGTTGTGGCTCATGGGCTCTAGAGCGCAGGCTCAGTAGTTGTGGCGCACGGGCTTAGCTGCTCTGCGGCATGTGGGATCTTCCCGGACCAGGGCATGAAACTGTGTCCCCTGCATTAGCAGGCGGACTCCCAACCACTGCACCACCAGGGAAGCCCCCTACATGCATGTTTTGCTGGTACAGAATTTAAAAGTTTGAAGTGTCATTTTTTCTTGGTGAAAGATTTTAAAGAATATTTTGTTTCCAGGTAACCAAGTAGAAAAATAAAGAGCTCCTGTTAACTGAAACTCAGTTATCCTCTATCTGCAATTAAATTTTTGTAGTGGATCATTAATACATTTCATGCAGAAGTTTAATTTTTAAGAAATTATACTGCATGTTATGTGAACAGGATATACATTAAGAAAAGCAGCAAAAAAGGCACTCTAGGTGTACAAATTCCATTCACTTAGCTCAGTTAGAAAATCAGACCTTTAGTCTGATGATACCACACTATTTTTGTATAATTATGTTAGCTGCCTAGGTTACCAGTTAGAAAGATTTTTGCCATAATGAAGGATGGGACCAAAGATAGTATTATTTTCTTCTCTACAACATAAAGAAGTCTCACACTATCAAAGAAAATATACCTTTACATTTTACCTCCCTGGTAAAAGAGTATGAACCTACAGCTTTTTATATAGCTACCAACTGGCTCTTCTTTAATCTCTTCGCTAATTCATGATTCTTACTGCCTGGCAGTGAGCCACTAGTTCTTAAAGTGATAATGACAGTACAATAAAGCTAAAAGAGTCAGAATAATCTGAGGAGTTGATTTCTTCTGAAAAATGAAAGCTGACAAAAACTATTCCTCCAATGACCAATTCTCTGCCATCACTTGATGTATACTGAGTTTCCCAAATTTTAGGCTACTAAAAAAATAAGTGAGAACAGGTAGGACAAATATATTGCAAAGATGGTAAAGAAGATTAACTGATTCAAAAGACCACTAACAAAGAAATAAGCTTCCTCTAGCCTAATTCTGAATGTTTATGCAAACATCAGAATTTATGCCATCTTTAAGTAAAACTGACAACCATTAAACAGATTCTGCTAAGAGAATGAAAAAGCTTACCAGGAAGAGGTTTTTTAAAGTTTTTGATAAGAGGACTCATCATCTGATTTCTAGCAAGGTATAAACTTAACCAAAGATTCATTTAAAAATTCAATTTTCCACGAAGATAAAATACTAACTTTACTATAACTTCAACAAATAAATACAGAATCCTCTACCTTCTAAAAAATATTATAGCATGAATTATAACATATGTATCAAAATGAAACTAGTAATTCCTAAAGCCAACAGTTCTAATTCTATGAATCTACTCTGCAGAGATTTCTGCAAGTCCCAAAAGATGTATGTCAGAGGTTATTACAAATTAGAAATAACCCAAATGCCCACTAATAGATGGTTAAGTAAAATACAGCATCTATATACAATGCATAATCAGAAATAGTAAGAACAGTATCAGCAATATGTATTTACTGAGAGTGAAGGTGTCTTTCACCTCAATATTGAGTAAAACTAGCATCTATCAGTATAATAGGTACAATGTGATAGCATTTAAGAAAAACTCTATCTATAGCTATAAGACTGCATAGGGCAATATCTGATAAGCCACTGTTAATAAACGTTTCTGAGTGTAGGATTTGGTGGCTACTTTTTCTTTGTAGTTTTATTTACTGCTTGTGCATGTGTTTAATTAGCATACATCATTTTTAAAAAACCAACAAAGCTATTTTAAAAAAGATTGTAAAAGTCAAGGTCAAAAGAAATGAACAAAGTATAGTACCTTAAACGGTTGGTGTAGGTATCAACACAGGTCTTCATTTTGGCTAATAATGTACCAACAGAAGCTTGACACTCTGACTGTTCTTCTTCCTCTTCACCATTCTCTGCAGAAAGAGGCAACAATAGGGGCACCATGCACGTACAAGAAGCAATGGCCCGGAGCAATTCTAGCAGAGCTCGATAGAGTGGCACATGTCTTGCCATGTCGAGAACTGTAAGAAGGAAGAGGGGGAAAGCATAAAATGAGCACATGTGCAATATAAAAGTAAGTCCACAGCAATGTAGCTTCTACTTGGATCTTAAGATTAATTGCTTGGTTGGTAAGTGGACTAAAGTAGATGTTCATGAAGCACCAATGTGCGAAGTGTAAGACGCACTTTTAGGGAACAAAAAAAAAAATGAAAATGGCAGAGTTGGGGAGACAGCAAGAAATGTAATTAAGTAACTATTTAGTTATATCACACATAAAAATGATTAAATAGTCCAGATAATAAATTATGGCAGTAAATACATTTACTTATTTACTTTTAAAAAAAATTTATTTATTATTATTAATTTTTGACTGCATTGGGTCTTTGTTGCTGCAATGCGGCTTTATCTAGTTGAGGAGAGTGGGCCTACTCGTCAATGTGGTGCGTGGGCTTCTCATTGAGGTGGCTTCTCTTGTTGTGGAGCACGGGCTCTAGGTGCGTGGGCTTCAATAGTTGTGGCACGCGGGCTCAGTAGTTGTGGTGCACGGGCTTAGTTGCTCTGTGGCATGTGGGATCTTCCCGGACCAGGGCTCGAACCTGTGTCCCCTGCATTGGTAGGCGGATTCTTAACCACTGCACCACCAGGGAAGCCCAATGCATTTATTAATATAATGTAGAAATAATATATTTTTTAAACAATTTAAAGGAAGCCACTGTATCTTAGGTAAAATAGAATGATATGACCAGCTTATCAAAAGTATAATTAAACAAATCAACTTGTTAGGAAAAAAAAAAGTTGACAATGCCAGCTTTATTTGCTGTAAATCAAATGAATTCTTTTCTTAAAACTACATGCATCTAACAGTGGATTCCATACTCTAAGAACATGTATTGCTTCTATAGCATTTATAAGTTGTTTTGTTAGGTTTTGTGGCTTTCTCCCAAGTGTAATTTACTTTGGTCAATCATGTGAGACAAGGACCTAACAACTTTTTTCCAATACCAGTTACTGAATAAAGTTATTCCATAAATGTTTATTATTTATTATGTTAGTTATTCCCAATTATTTACTGAAAACCCACAGGTGGACAGGCTGGGAACACAGCAGTGAAGAAAACAACCAAAAATTCTTGCCTTCATGTAGCTTACCCTCAAGGTAGAGAACAAGTGAGTAAAAATTTTTTCAGACACTACTAAGTACTCTGAATGCTAAACAGAAGATTGAAATGGGAGAAGAACTGGGGAGTACCTGCTGGAGGAAGAAATGGTCTCACTGCCCACAGAGCTATACTGGGATTGGAGTATGGGGGTGGGTGTTGAGGCATCACCTAGGAATTCTGGACTTTGTTTGGCAAGTGATTTAAAGGGATAAAGGCCTTAATAAAATTAGTTCTGATGACGTAAAGACAAAGAGTGAGCCTGTTCAGAGTTATGGATGAGTAGGCCCTTGTTTCACATCTTCCAATAATGATACAGAGGACAGGGGTAAAAAAGTATGACTGCCCATTCTTTCCTCGCTTATTTGAAATTTTACTCTCCATCTTTATCATATATAAAACTTGTATACATACTTGGTTATGTTTAAAGCTTCTTTTCCAACTTATTATCGAATGTTATTACTTTCATAGTATAACATAGTACACTATAGTTTCAGGAAATCCAGGTTAAAATCCAGTTATTAATCAATAGGTACAAAACACAACATTAATATTTGTAAGGATATGGAAAAGCTAGACTTACATAAAGAGGTGGACATGCAAAATGATAACCAATTTGGCATTATTTTACATGCCCATATTCTATGACTTAGCAATATCACTTCTTACTATAAACCTATAAACAAGGATGATCAATATAATACTGTTTTTAATACTGAGAGTTGGAAGCACCAAGGGGCAATGAAAGGATAAATATACAATAGCATGTCCAAATGATTCTATTCTATGTAGCATTTAAAAAGAATAACAGTAGATCTATCTCCTACATCTATATTTGAGTGAATTAGGTTGCAAAAAATACATGAAGATGACATTTATGGCAACACTCACATATTTCTTTTTCATGGCTGAGCAACCATGTAGGAATACTCGAGAAAAAAATGAATTTCTAAATATTAATTTTATACACATAAGTAACATCTCAAACCAATTACTCTGACAAATAGCAAAACATTCTTGATACGGCTATAGTCTCTTTTGACCATTTCTCTCCTTCTCCACGTGTATCACTGTGGAATACATACATCTAATCTTCTTTCTATATGATGACAGTTCTGCATGTGTATTATTCTTTGGAGAAAGCATTGTGTGTGAGAAGCTAAGGTTTAGTAAGTTGCGTAAGCAGCTAAATAGAAGGCAGCAAGACCAACACTGACACCTAGGTATATCTAACCCTAGAGCTTCATTATACCATGATGCTTCCTGAGTTGTCCAATATGGTAGCTACTGGTCACATATGACTATTTAAATTTAATTAAAATGTAAAAAAATTAAAAGTTCTGTTCAATTGTACTAGCCACATTGCAAGTGATCAATAGCTACACAAGTCCATAGTGGACAGCAGAGACATAGGACATTTCCATCATAGCAAAAAGTCTCTTGTATAGTGTCATCATCAAGAGCCAAATTCCTTATATTCTGTTTATATACGCAAACCACAAGAACTATGCAGGTATGGGCTCTATCCAAAGAGATGGGTCTTTTTCTAGGGGTTATAGGTGTCACAGAGCCACCACAGCTCTGCTTAAAGGAAACAATCTCTAGACTATATGCAAAATAGCATGAATATGTTGTCTCAGGTTTATTTCAAAATGAGGGGTACATACATGTACTGGATATACCTGCACAGGTATAGAATACTGAGAATATTAACCATAAACTAGTAATGGTAGTTTCATGTAGAAAAGGACTAGGCTTTGGTGGGGCAATGTTAAGAGTCTCATGCTCTACCGACTGAGCTAGCCGGGCACCCTGTGGGGCAATGTTAGGGTAAATTACTTTTCATTATATACCTTTCTGAACTGTTTTGTCATGGTTCACACCAGAGTATATGGCATGCAATAAATATTTTATTGACAATATAGTTTAGTAATTACTAGATCACAGTAACTTGATAACACATAGATGATTTAAAGAACTTAAGATATAAGCACATGCACAAACGGAATTAAGCTATGATCTTTATTTTTTAATAAATTTATTTTATCTTTGGCTGCATTGGGTCTTCGTTGATGCGCGCAGGCTTTCTCTAGTTGCAGCGAGCGGGGATCACTCTTCTTTGCAGTGCGCGGGCCTCTCACTGCGGTGGCTTCTCTTGTTGTGGACCACGGGCCCTAGGCCCGCCAGTTTCAGTAGCTGTGGCCTGCAGGCTCTAGAGCGCAGGCTCAGTAGCTGTGGTGCATGGGCTCAGTTGCTCCGCAGCATGTGGGATCTTCCCAGACCAGGGCTCGAACCCGTGTCCCCTGCACTGGCAGGCAGATTCTTAACCACAGCGCCACCAGGGAAGCCCTAAGCTATGATCTTATCCCAGTTATAAAAAGCAACAAACAATATTAATTAATCCTAAAAATTAATCTGACCTCTATAAAAAAGAAAAATACTTAGTATTTTAGATAGTGTGTTCATTAAGAGATAGAAGATTATTTCCCAATGTTATTAAATAATGTATAGTTATAATCCTTTCCTCAGAATTTGCTGTTTCTCCTTACATTCTTTTGAATGGAGTTCTATGAATGTAATTTATGCTCCATTATTACCTCCAAATAATCCACACTTCACTGTCCTGCAACATTCTGTTGCCAGAAAAATAAAGCCAACTATAAGAAAGCATGGCTTTTTATAATATAGTAAATAACATATATTCTTACATTAGAAAAGCAGTAATACAAATTACCTGCTAAATCACATCATGTTAAGTAATTCTAAACATTAAAATGACAAAGGGTTATTATGTATACACAAAAACTGTCTTAGAGGTTTAATAACAGACACTTTGCCAGGATAACAATCAATGCAATTGAAAATGAGGCAATATTGTGTTCTTATTATAAGACAATAACCTTGGAGAATTACATCTAAAATGTTCTGAGATATAAATAAACTATTTGATCCAAAGAATATAAGAAATAATTTGACATAGGAAAGAACTTGCATGAAGAACTTGCTTAAGACTGTATAATCAGTGAAGTGGAGCCAGCAGGATGCACACACAGGTCATCCAGTTCTGAAGTCCAGACACTTAACTACTAAAATATAATGGCACTCAATAGTCACAATTTCAGAAAAAAACACTAACATGATTTACCAACAGAGAGGAAAAAAGTGTTTTAGGCATGGGAAAAAATTTAATATGGCCTGAAATTCCTCCTAACAGGTTCCTTAAAGCACACTAAAAAATGCTAGTTGCCTTTAAGCTTTAATCTATATAATTCATAATCTTAAAATAAATATTTTCAACATAACTTACAGCAGTCTCAAACTTAGCTTTTTACTACAACATTCAAATGGTAAAATAAAAAATTTGCCTCTTAATATAATTTAATTCTCTAGAATCTTTAAGTGGCACTTGTTATTAAAAAAAATCAAAACTCTAAGTAATCCAAGCAAAATCACAAAATCATTTCCAGATGAATTATTTATAACTTTCAAAATCAACCTATTGAGGCATAACTTACAATCAATAAAATGCACTAACTTTAAGTACATATTCAATGATATCTGACAATATACACTCCTGTGTAATCACTGCCAAAATGAAGATACAGAATATTTTTATCATCCCAAACACCTCTTATGCCCCTTTGTAGTTAATCATCCTCCTCTGGCCAGCTCAGGCAACCACTCCTATGCTGTCACCATAGAAAGCAGATAAGCAACAGAGAAAACCAACAATGCCAAATCGGTTCTTTTTTATTATTTTTTTTAAACATTTTTAAAAACCCCACTTACTTATTGATTGATTGATTGATTGCCACACGGTGCGGCTTGTGGGATTTTAGTTTCCTGACCAGGGACTGAACCCAAGCCCTCGGCAGTTAAAGCACAGAGTCCTAACCACTAGACCGCCAGGGAATTCCCCCAAATCGGTTCTTTAAAAATAAATAGCAAATCTCAATAGCCCCCTGTCAGTTAAAAATATTGAATTCTTACTTAAAATCCTTTGCATTAAAAAGCTCCATATGGCTTCACAGGTAAATTTTATCAAACACTTAAAAAACACATACTTTTTTGGCCACACCACGTGACTTGTGGGATTTTTCACTCCATGACCAGGGATTGACACCCCCCCCACCCCCCCACCAACCCAGCCGTGAAACCACCTAGTCCTAACCACTGGACCACCAGGGAATTCCCTAAAAAACACATACTATTAATTGTATGTGATCTACTTCAGAAAACAGAGGAAGTGGTAACAACTCATTTTATGAGGACAAAATTACCCAGATACCAAAATGAGACAAAGACATTACCAATAAAAAAAAGAAAGAAAAGAAAAAAGAAACTACAGATGAGTATCCCTCATGAACACAGAGACAAAAAAGTATAATAAATCACAACCAAGTGGCTTTTATTCTAGGAATGCAAAGTTGACTTTACATTTGAAAAATCAATGTAATTCACCATATTAACAGACAAAATAAGAAAAGCCATATGATCATCTTACCATATCTAAACAAAGCATTTAACGAAATTCAAAATTCATTGATGATAAAACTCTAACCAAACCAGAAATAGAAGAAAACTGCCTCAAGCTGATAAAGGGAATCTAAAAAAAAACCCTACATCAACCACCATATTTAATGGTGAAAAGACTGAACACCTTTCCCCCAAACTGACAACTTCTGCAAGATCTAGACAGTACAATAAGAAAAAAAAAATCTTTTAAAGAAACAAACAAAACTCATATAAATTGGAAAGAAGAAATAAAATTGTCTGTCTTTAACGTTCATGGCATGATTATCTTTCTATACAGAAATCCTAAGGAATGTAGCACAACTACTAAGTTTCACAAGGTAGTAGGATATCAGGTGAATAAATAAAAATCAACTGTATTCTTATATACTAGTAACAAGAAAGTAAAAATTTAAAAAACAGTATAATTTACCATAGCATAAAAAATGAAATTGGGATAAATTTGACAATTTCAGAAGTATAAAAACACTGCTGAGGCTCCTTAAAGGAAATTTAAACAACTAGATATACAATGCTCACAGAAGACCCAATATTGTTAATAAGTTAACTCTCTCCAAATTCATGTACAGATTGAATGCAATTCCAATCAAATTTCCAATGGGCTTTTAGTTGGGGGGTAGAAACTAACAAGATGACTCATATACATGGAAATGCAAAGGACCTAGAGAGTCAAAATAATTACAGCTGAATTTTAGTTGCCATAAGATTACAAATTCTGCAATTAATGCATCTTAAGAGTTAAGTAAACTTTAGAAGTATTAACTGGTCAAATGCTTGCCTTTTTTGAAACTATCTAGTAGGACAAAGGAACAAGAAACAAACAAATTTACAATGATACTTTGACTAATAAAATCTCTGAGAGTAGAAATCCTCTAGGTAAAAACAAAACAAAAATACTTCGCAAATCATGCAAAGCCTAATTGTTTAGCTGAATACCTATGACTGACAAAAATACTTCCATGTAGAATTTCTATTCATTCTAGCCCACATAAAAGTTACAAGGGCTTGGGAATATAATCGCTGATGTCCCAACACCAGCCTTTCACTCTTCTCTCCAATTCTGGTAGAAATAGCTAATCTGTGTAAGTTCCAAATATTTTCATACTCTCATCTTCTATTACCAATCTGTCTGTTCATACTTCTAGCTATACATGCTAGATATAATGTTACTGATTACTATTTCTGGATGGTGGTCCATGACGTAATTTATGTTAAAATTTATTTTTACTTTCTCCTTTGTGCTTTTAGGCATTGCTTAATACTTATAGCCTGCATAAAATGATGTCTTAAATTTGCTTTAAAATAACCTATTATGTGTATATATGTATGTGTTTGGAAAAAATGGGTTAGTGAGCATGTAAATGAAAAGCTTGGCCATATGTTTATCTGATGAAGCTGGTGACGGAACTCAAAGGGGTTCATTATGCTACATTCACTAATTTTACATATTTTGAACTTTTACATAATAAAAATTTTTATTAAATTGTCATGGTCATTAAAGACAAAGTTGGAGGAATGTTACAAATCGAAGAAGGTGGAAAAGGTTACTAATGATCCTAGATTAAATTTTGGACAAAAAGCATTTTTTTTCTTTGCTATAGAGGACATAACTGGGACAACAGATCAAATATGAATGGTATCTATGGATTGGATGATTAGATAGGTGTATTCTCTCAATGCTTTTTTTCTGATTTTGGTACTGTAATGTGGTTATGTAGTAGACTGCCTTTGTGTTTTAGGAAATAAACAGTGAAATACTTAGGGGTAATAGAGCTATCATATCTGCAACATGTCTCACAATTGGTGCAGAAAAAATAATGTGTATGTATAAAATTTATATATGCTTTCATGTATAGACAGACAAAAGAAAGGAAGGAAGTTGGTATCAAACTCCTAGAAAGGCATGGGGTGTGGGGGGACTTCGCTGGTAAGACTCCATGCTCCCAATGCAAGGAGCCCGGGTTCGATCCCTGGTCAGGGCACTAGATCCCGCATGCATGCTGCAACTAAGAGCCCTCATGCTGCAATTAAAGATCCCACATGCCAAAATGAAGACTCAGTGTGCCACAACTAAGACCCGGCGCGGTCAAAATAAATAAATAAATAAATAAAATATTTTTTTAGAAAAAGAAAGGTGTGGGGAAATAGCCACTCAACATTACTGGTATAATATCTATGGAGCACAAGTTACAATTTGTCAAAACAACCAATTGGCATACCCTTTGAATCATCAATTCTAGTTAATTCTGAAAACTAATCCTACAGATAAAATTATCAAGGTCACCAAAATTAGTCACTGCAACATTGTTTATAACAGCAAAATAATCCATTATGTTCATTAGATGGAGCTGTTTCGATGACTAAATATCAATTATGCAGTCATAAAAATGAAGATGTGCCTTATGCTGCACTGGAACAAATTCCAAAGTACCTAAGGTGGGAACAGGAGGAACAAGGAATAGAAATGGGGTTGTATGGGGAATTCCCGGGAGGTCCAGTGGTTAGGACATGGTGCTTTCACTGCTGGGGGCCCGTGTTCAATCTCTTGATTGGGATCCTACAAGCCTCGTGGGTGTGGCAAAAAAAAAAAAAAAAAAAAAAAAAAGAAAGAAAAAGAAATGGGGTTGTATGGTATAGTGTGATTTGGGTAAATATAACATAACAACATAAAAGGTAAGGAAAGAGAATGTGTATTCATATTTACTTGTTTTTTATATATACATATATATATATACACACACAGGATCTCTATTAAAAAATATAAGATATTAGTACTATTGATTATCTCTAGTGAGCTAAATTGGTCGGCTAGAGGACAGGTGCAGGAAGACAACTATTTATTAGATACCACCTTAAAGCTTTTGAATTTTAAAACAAGTGAAGAATATAATATTTGGATAAAGAAAACAATGTGTAATTTAATATTTAATAAAGCTGATTAATGTTACAAGTAAAAGGCACATGATATAGTACATTTAGGTATGTGTTGAATTTTTACTTTCAAGGAATTAATGGATGCAAAATATCCCACTATAAGGATACAGAACAATTAATGAGAGGTTAAAAATCTTACTAGGCTTTTGAAACCTCATTTTTTTTTCTCACCAGCATGATAGCATGAAGAGTTCAGTGAACCTGCTCCGCCATGAAACAGATACAAATTTTTTAAAAAACATCACCACTCAAGGCCCTAGAAATAGTCCAAAGAGCACACAACAAACTGAGAAAACATTCATTTAAGAAAATCTACTAAAACTCAGTAAGAAAAACAAGAACCTAAAGTATTTGAACCAAGATCCTACTCTCTTCCTGCTCTCAGCTCAGCAAGAAAGCAAATTCACTGCAGACTGGTAGAACCTGAGCTCCCTCTTCCCCTAGCCTGAGTTGGAAGATTACCTCCCCAGGAGGGGAAGATCTCAGCATTTCTCATCCTACCACCAGCTACTTGCTGCTGTGGCTAAGTTTCAGATAAGTAGAGCTAAGAGGCAGATGCTTCCTTTTGCCCAGACCCCACTTATGGGACAGGGGATCTGAAGAGATAATTCTCCAAAAAAGATACACAAATGACCAGCAAACACATCATCATTAGTCATCAGGGAAATGCAAATCAAAACCACAACGAGATACCTGCCATCTCACATGCACTAAGATGGCTGTAATTTAAAAGTCAAGGAGGGGCTTCCCTGGTGGCGCAGTGGTTGAGAGTCAGCCTGCCGATGCAGGGGACACGGGTTCATGCCCAGGTCTGGGAAGATCCCCCATGCCGCGGAGCAGCTGGGCCCGTGAGCCATGGCCGCTGAGCCTGTGCGTCCGGAGCCTGTGCTCCGCAACGGGAGAGGCCACAACGGTGAGAGGCCAGCGTACAACAAAAAAATTTAAAATAATAAAATAAAATAAAAGTCAAGGAATAACTTATTACCATGTGAACCAGCACTTCCACTCCTAGGTATACACCCAAAGAAACTGAAAGGAGGAACGAAAATAGGTATTTGTACACTCATGTTCACTGTTATTCACAATAGCCAAAAGGTATAAACTCCTCAAATGTCTATCAAATGATGAATAAGCAAAATGCAGTAGATATCCATACAGTGAAATATTATCCAGTCATAAAAAGGAAATCGAGTACTGATACATGAAACAACATCAATGGACCTTGACAACACTGTACTGAGATTAAAAATGTAAACAAAAGACTACGTATTACATGATCTGATTTATATGAAATGTTCACAGTGGGCAACTCTCTATACATAGAGAAACAGTAGATTAGTGGTTGCTTAAGGCTGGAGGGGTGGTAAGGAGAAAGAGGGATGATAGCTAAGGTGTATATGGTGTGTTTTTTTAAAATTAATTTATTTAATTTATTTATTTTGGCTGTGCTGGGTCTTTGTTACTGTGCACGGGGTTTCTCTAGTTGCGGTGAGCAGGGGCTACTCTTTGTTGAGGTGCGCAGGCTTCTCACTGCAGTGGCTTCTCTTGTTGCGGAGCACGGGCTCTAGTTGCATGGGCTTCAGTAGTTGTGGCGCACGGGCTTAGTTGCTCCGCGGCACGTGGTATCTTCCCAGACCAGGGCTCGAACCCATGTTCCCTGCATTGGCAGTAACCACTGCGCCACCAGGGAAGCCCTGGTTTCATTTCGTTTCTTCTTTTCTTTTTCTTTTCTTTCCTTTCTTCCTCCCTCCCTCCCTCTCTCCCTTCCTCTCTCTCTCTCTCTTTCTTTATGGCCGCATTGGGTCTTCGTTGCTGTGCATGGGCTTTCTCTAGGTACGGCGAGAGGGGGCTACTCTTCGTTGCGGTGTGCGGGCTTCTTACTGTGGTGGTTTCTCTTGTTGCAGAGCATGGGCTCTAGGTGCGCGGGCTTCAGTAGTCGTGGCACACAGGCTCAGTAGTTGTGGCTCGTGGGCCCTAGAGCACAGGCTCAGTAGTTGTGGCGCACGGGCTTAGCTGCTCCGTGGCATGTGGGATCTTCCTGGACCAGGGCTCGAAGCCATGTCCCCTGAACTGGCAGGCGGATTCTTAACCACTGTGCCATCAGGGAAGCCAACTCTGGTTTCTTTTTAAATTGACAAAAATGTTCTAACTTTGACTGTCATAACAGTTGCACATAACTGTGAACATGCCAAAAATCACTGAATGTGCCCTTTAAGTGGACAAATTGTATGGTAAGTGAATTATCTTTCAATAAAGCTGTTATTAATTTTTTAAAGTACTTATTCACATACCATTTGCTCCTTTTTCTTCTGGGAAGTTTAGTTTCTTCAATTGCTTAATAATATTACTTTGTATATGAGACAAAGAACACAATAAGCTTTCCAAACACTTCCCCTCATATGATGTTTTGATTTTCAAATACATGCAAACACAGATGTAAATGCATACTCATATAGCCTCTTCCAACTTGGGACCAGCTAAAGAATGAAGTCTTGGAAAAACTTTCTTTCACTCAAGTTCTGAATGGCTTCCATTTCTCTATTTAAGTACTTGAAACATTAGAATTTCTATTACTATAAATGTAGCCAGTTATCCAAAGATTTCCATTTGTACTGCTTTATAAACCTATTTAACAAAGTATTGCACACAGTGTTTTATTTTTCCCAATCCCCTTTCATGTGGCATACAATGGAAAAAAGAACAGAGTACAAAAATCATCCCAATAAAAGCCCTAGCAAGTTATTTTGTGGATATTGACCAAATGATTCTAAAATTTATATGGAAAGGCAGAATACCCAGAAGAGCCAACACAATAATGAAGAAGAAGAACAAAGTTGGAGGACTGATATGACCAGACTTCAAAGCTTACTATAAAGCTACAATAATCAAGATAATGTAGCACTGGCGAAAGAACAAATAGATCAATGGAACAAAAACAGTAACAAGAATCTGTACATGAAGGTTTATAGCAGCTTTATTCATAACTGCACAAAACTAGAAGCAATCAAGATGTTCTTCAAAAGGTGACTGGATAAACAAACTGTTGTATATCCATACAGTGGAATATTATTCTGCAACAAAAGGAAATGAGCTACCAAACCAAGAAAAGACATGGAGGAAACTTAAATGTATATTGCTTAGTAAAAGAAGCCAATCTGAAAAGGTTATACACTGTTATGATTCCAACTATATGACATTCTGGAAAAGGAAAAGCTATGGAGCCAGGAAAAATATCAGTGGTCACCAGAGGTTTCACTGTGGGGAGAGAGGGTGGGATGAATAGAGCACAGGAAATTTCTCAGGGCAGTGAAACTATTCTGCACAATACTGTAATGGTGAAATGCACAATACCAGGCATTTGTCAAAACCCATAGAACGGTATAACGCAAACAGTGAACCCTAATGTAAATTACTGACTTTAGTTAAAAATAATATGTCATGTCACTATTTGTTTACCACTGTACCATGTGCCACACTAATTCCAGATGTAACAGGACACTATGAGTGGAAGGGGGTGGTGATATGTACTATCTGCTCAATTTTCTGTAAACCCAAAACTGCTTTTAAACTAGTAGTTTATTGATTAATTTTTTAAAATATTAGTCTATTAACTAAAAAAAATTGACTACCTAAAATTATAGTACTTTACATAAAATTACATAAGAATACAGGTAATCCAAGACAGGTTGATTTTTCAAAAGCAATTAAATGGTTATGAAGTTATCAAGAACAACAAGAAAAACCACAAAATGAGAAGCTACCTCTCCATTATACGAATAAAGCCGAGGATAGCCTACCATGCTGACAATACTGAAGAGAGGGGAGAAAGAATCTGACAAACATGAAGGGTTGACAATTTTTAAAATACTTTAAAATCTGGAAATAAATGGGCATAGAGAAAATAAGACAGCTCTTCTAAAATAAATGAAACATGATACTTCTTTTTATGCTATTGTTGTTTATCTTATTCAATTAAGTTAGCAGTGAGAGGATTCCAACTGGGAATCTTAAATTATGGAAAGAGAAGATACTCTCTTCATATCAAGGAGGGATGCAAGCAAAAGCTGTGGAGGCAAGGTAATAGGCAGTGGACAATGAGATTGAAAATAGTAAAGACAGGGCAAGACAAAATTATGGGTCTGATTTACAAAGAACTTTAAATAAATGTCATTTCTTATGATACACATTTTAAACTTAAAATAGGAAGTTTTTGTATATTTGCGCTTTTCTCGACAACAGTCAGTTACATAAACAAGTGTGCTCATTTTAATGTCAAATTCCACCCAGATATTAATGCATCCGGCAATCTATGCTTATGCCAGGAAACTGGAAAATGATTATTCATATCTGATTTTACATTACTCGTGTTTTTCTTTTAAAGACTTACATCTGAATATCCCTGCAGAAGGGAATCTGGAAAACTAAGGGAGAGCTAATTTTTGCTCTCTTTTTTAAGATATGCACTTTTAAACTAACATGTGTGGGTGGTCAGCGAACAAAAGGAGTCAGTAAATGTAACAAACTCTTAATGAAATACAAACCAGTACAAAATACACCAAGTGTTTCAATCCTGAATTCCTTAATCCTATGTTTGGCCATGCAGAGCTTCATCAGAAAACCTTAGGTGTTTTTTCACACAGCACACTTCATCATTAATACAGGATTAAATGTGACCAGCCTGACAAAGAAGAGCAGGGGCATAACACTGTTATGCAACTCCATGTCTGCAAGGGTGGGTTGCAGCAACTTCTTCACTCAGCAAGTGCCAAGTGCATGTTCAATGTTACTGCTTACCACCAACCAAGCAAAGACACTATCCTTTGGATCCTCAGACGAACCTGTTTGCTGAATTATGCAATGCTTGAAAAATACCTTGGAAGTATCATCAACAACTACAGATAGAGGTGTGTGACACTACTATATAATTATTTCAGTAAGAGAAATTTTCTAATTTGAAAGTAGTTACTAGTACTAGGTAAAAATAAAATTCTCATCTTCTGTATTTGAAACAACATTTCAATGGGGAAAAGGATATTCAAATGGCTGAAAAGAAACAGAATAGTTTAAAGGTTGATAAGAAATGTATATAAGAAATAATCAAAAAGATTAGTCATTTTTTCCAAGAAACACACGATCCAGCATGTACAAAAGCTAAAAATAATTCTAAGAAAGAATGTAAAACATTTACTGCTTGGCTTACTACTGGCAGAAGCTCATCAATTCTTACCAAACAGTTACAGTGAAATTTACCACAGATTACTAATGGAAAAGACACACCCCTTCTGGAGAACTGAAAACATTTGCCATGGTCAATAAAGAAGTTTGTCCAGGTTTTTTGTTCACTTCTTTTTCTCTGAGTGTAAACAGAAGTTCTCCACAAAGAGAAAAGGTCCATTCATCACTACTGTGGACTAAAGCAGGATAACTGGGAATACTTTATTCCTGATGCAATGTAGGGTAAGGAACACTTTTCTTTTAATTATTTTAAAACTTGGACATTTATAGAAAATATTTTATAATAACTATAAATGGAATATAAGCTTTAAAAATTGTGAATCACTATTTTGTACACCTGCAATTTATATAATATCATACATCAACTATAATTCAAAAAAATAAACTCAGACATTTAGTAACTTCATTATTTTAGGCTAAAATATGTGGTGATTATACATATTAGGTATAAACTGTAATTCACATTAAATACATCAGCTTAAATATACATAAAAGACTTAAAAAATGTATTTATAGCTACTAAATATACACCCAGAATATATAAATGGCAGAATCTGTGTGCCTTTTCATTATATTTTCTATTATTCTATCCAACTGTTAAAATGATAATAGATTATTTAAAGTTCTACTAAAATGCCTCTATTTTCTATCATGTTCCACCACCTTCAACAGAGTAAAACAGAACTGCAGGCTGAAAAATTATGCAACAAAAGCTAGTACAATAAATTTTTTTCCTATTTCTCTGTAGAGTTCAAAGATACCTTTCCTAAGGATTTGTTTCACAGTCAACTTTCTTCTTCTCTAGACCAAGAGATTTTTTGGGAAAATGGGTACTCCTGTCATCACTACAACAGAAGATGTAAAGAAGCAAGAAGAGAAAGAAGAAAATGAAGAATCTGTCTTGACCATGTTAGGCATTATTGGGATAGTACTTAACCTCTTGGTAGTAGTTATTGTGTATATCTATATCACAAGCTGATAGTCTCTTTCATGGGGTTGCATTCAGGACAAAACCCAGCTCTAACAAAAATGATTTCTAAGAATAACCTTTAAAAGAATATTTCCAGAAGATTATGACAAACATTCCAAGGCAAGTGCCTGGCTCTAAGGGCAGTAACCAGGGTAAGTGCCTTACTCTAGGCACTGCAGTGAATATATTGATAATAAAGATTTATTTCTGTATGCCAGAAAACACACAAGATCCAGTAATAGAAATAAGACACAAAAACAACAATGTAATACATTTTTTTCTAAAAGTACATATTGAATATATATCATTTTCATTCCAATTGCTTTTAAATTTATGTTTATTTTAAGCCTCTAATACAGGAAAGTAAAAATTTTTCAGCATGGGAAAGAAAACTAACAAAATCTACAGAAAAATAAAGTTTTATTCAGTATCAATAAATGCTGAATATTCTCAAAAGTACTGTCTTCCTTTGGATTTATACTTAATATCTCAAAAGAAATGCATGCTTTATAATAATTTTTTGGTAGTTAAGCATTTGTAACTATAAGATTGCATAGAAAATAAATACTACATAGAAAAAGCATCTTGTTTTTTTCTGATGTTCTTCAGCACGTGTTGACTTTATTTCTCTGATCAATTTCAGGAATACAAAACGAGAGGCTCACCTAAAGTATAAAAACCTCAACTCAATCTAATAAAGTAATACTTGTTTATGGAATGTTCATTTGAGTGGACTCAAAAACTAATGTGAAAATTAAAAAATAAATCGCTCAAATATTTATTTTCAATTAAAGAATTTATTCATCCTACTTTGCCTAACTTGAAACATAAAGTCATCCTACATTTCACGGAAATACCACATGGAAATAAAGCAATCAGAGATCCTTAAATTATTTCTCTGTAAATTAAAAATCCTTTCAAGTAACTGAATACTAAAATTTAATCCATAACTATATGCAATCAATATCCCTACAAGTAGCGTGGCTAGTGTGCATATCTTAAAAGATAATCATGTAACAAATATATTCTGTCTGGTAAACTACCTTATTCAAAAGACAGCTCCATTTTTCAAAGTACCAATCCAATAATTTGACTTATTTTATACTTATAAACCTTCCTAACGCTAAACTATTTTCTTCCCTAGCAGATCAATAGTTGTAGAAATTATACTTGAACAACATACAGTTTTTTAAAAAAAGGCTGAAATAAACACTGGGTACGGTAAAGTAAGAGAGAATTTTTTCATCTAGGATCTTAAATTCTCACTAAAATGTAACTCAACGAATAAACCAAAAACTCTTCCTTGATACTATACATTTAAAAACAAAACATTGCTCTGCAATAAAGATCTTTGAAAATGAGATTACTGAAAGGATATCTTAAGTGAGCATATATCATCAAGAATATTTGTACCTTAATAAAATGTTAGTTGGAAGTTGTTTTACTGCAGAGCCATGAATTTAATACGTAATTAGTAATAACTCTATCACATACAAGTGCTGTAAGGAAAACATCAATGAGTTTTACACAAATAACTTCTGTATGTAAGGATTCATACACAATATTTCCTTTTCAATTTTTCCATTGTTTAATTTCTTGAATTTATACTTTTCAATCAAGCCTTAGCCAACAAATTGTTTTGGGGATTCATGTCAACCCCAGAACATGTTAAACTTTGGCTGAAGTTGGCAGTTAAGCCAGCCACTGGGGCAAAATAATGAAATAAACGGAAACCCTATCAAAAGGTCAAAGATTCTTGGCAGAATATCAAAGTATGAATGTTTTTTACACAAGTCAAGGCCAACTTGCTCTACTCAGCAAGAAGGATATTCTACTGGGGGCATGATACACACACACACACACACACACACAATCTTTTACAGTTTCTCATGTAAGCCTAATTCAATGATTGTTTTAACCAATTCCCTTTTTATGCTTTTAAAAAGTATTCTACTGGGAATTCCCTGCTGGTCCAGTGGTTAGGGCTTGGCGCTTTCACTGCCACGGCGCAGGTTCAATCCCTGGTCAGGGAACTAAGATTCCATAAGCCACACTGTGCAGCCACACACACACACAAAAAAAGTATAAGCATCTAGTATGTGTAATATTTGACTATGTAATGGCAACATAATTGGCATAAATAAATTTGGAAACAAATATAACTCTTAATAGGCTTACAATTTAATTAATGGGAAATTATATATATATATATATATATATATATGGCACAAGTCAAGTTGTTTATAGAAGAAATGAAGAGTTATAGTTCACTTGGCAGGTTGGTTAGGTGGAATTTTATTAAGAAGGTGTGCACTATAAACAGACTACAATGTGAGAAGTGAAAATATAAACAATAGATACACTGGCAACTAACAGGAAGAGAAGGACGACTCTACTTTGGGTAAACAAGGAAGGTATCTTTAAAAGGTTCCAGATATTTTACCCTTACAAATCTATACAAATCAAATCAACTGGAAACCAGATAAATTTTAAGCAACCTCTCTTCCCCTTATAAAATTTATGCAATGTAATCATTTAAGAGACAGAGTAATGTATTCCATACCAAAGACATTTCAAAATAGAATACCTTTGACAAACAGGAAAATTCTAGATAAAAGAAACTAGTATTTGTTGATGAGCACTTATGTGTGCCAGATACTCTGAGTGGCTACTAACATGCTCAAAATTTTGGTATTCTGTACTCTTTTACCAAGAATGAAACAGCAGACAGGATCTTGTTTTTGACTCATGTGCAGAAATAAAATACATTAAATGCAGGCAAGTGTTTCAGATTTTATTTGTACTACTCAGATAATTTTTAAGAAAACTGGGGCCATATTATAACACAGTTTGGAATTAAAAACCAAGTGACCTGCAACTTTACTTAGCAGAAGACTCTTGTAAAATCTTCACCCATTTCTGATAGACTCATTATTAAAAGTGTAAAGAAATGACAATAAAATACAATATAACTCAAAAGTTTCAAATGAACTATTACCAAGAAAACCGTAAATAAGGATATGATGTTAAGAACTATGTGTTATGACAGCTCAATAATTTCTATTTATTTGTTTCTCAGGCAATGTGTATCAACAAAACAAGCAAAATAACTATTTTCGTAAATGATAAAATAATATATTTTCTACTGATAAACCACTACATTTTCATGTAACAGAACTAATATAATTTGTAAGCCCTCTACAAACAACAGGCCCTCTTGAATTTGCTGCCCTGAGGCCTGAAAAGATAGCAATGGTTCCAACTGTACATTTACTCTGAAGGATCTTTTTACTAATAACTTTTGGATTTAAAGAATGTGGTCATATTTACGACATTTGCCATAACAACAAAATTAACTTTATTCTCTCATAAAATTAAACTTAAATACTGCATTTTTGAGGAATATAACCTAAGATATATTCCAAAGATATATTGGATTTTAACCCAAAATCCATTTTCCTGAGGAAAATCAGGTGGTATAAGAAAGCTTGCAATAATGGCTTTTGTCCCATTATAGCTAGTTACAGAACTACCATAGCAATATTATGAAATAAGGAAATTTTAATACTAGTATATACTATCACTTAGCTAAGACAACCAAGCCAAATTAGTAGATACTTTATAATGTTCTCAATAAAAAAAAAGTTTTGTGCTTGTTCTCCTTTCTTCCTTCCTCTAATATATCACATTTATTCATTTCTCTCTTCCATAGTGAAAAAATCCATTTATATCTTTTTTAAAATTTGAAAATATGTGAACTTAGTAATGGCCACATCACAGCTAAACAGTAAAACGTGGGCAACTGAATAAATTTCTCTGGATTTCATTTGCTCTTTCCTAATCTGACACTATGAAACACGCACTAAAAAGGTAGAGATTTTATAACACTTTGATAAAGAGTTTCCAGCATGCTCTACTATATTAATGGCAAGTAATTTAATGTGCTCAGTGGTGCTGTTTTCTGAACACAGGAACATGTCATTTTCCAAAATGGGAATGAGAATGATAAGGGTGAGGGACTCTAAAGTAACATTTTACCTGCTAATTCTCACATTCACACAGTTTTACAAAGTATTTCTAGCAATGAAATGAGATCTCCATCTAGTGGCCAGTGGGGTAACTGAAGGCTTACTCAACAGCATGTATGTAACTGACAGCAGCCTGAGGAAAAATGATCCTTGTTTACAACGCAGCTTTCAAAATAACATGGCTGTGACAAATGGAACTCAGAATGTTGGGAGAGAGAAATTAAAATGAACATCCTTCATATGAAGATTTTCCTATCTACCTAAGAAATCTCATGAAAATAACTACTTTCTTTAAGATTTTTATCATTCCTTTAAAATATGATACTAGAGATAAAAATAGCCTAATACAAACATATAAATCACTTATTTGTTTCAGTTACCTACCTTGAAGCTGTGGCTTCAAATTCACTGTTTTATACACAGAGTTACCTTAATGAGCATTGTTTGCCTCAAGTCTCACTCATTCACTACTTGTGCTGTGTGCACCCTTTGTTTCTATGAAAAAAAAAAGGCTCGTAAAAAGCAATTAAGTGGTCAAAGCAACACCTCAAAGGCTAAGAGGGAACATAAAGTGCTATCTCTTGACGAGAAAATTAAAATCTTAGATCATTTAAAAAGTGGCATGTCGCCTGCCAAAGTGGACTGGTAAGGTTGATAAGAATAAACTGAACGTTCATAAAATAAAACGGAAAGAAGTCAAAATTTGTGGAAGTGTTAGTGCTGCCCTTACAATAGCAAAAATGGTCTCTCTGGTTCGTGATAAAGTGCCTGCAAAGACTGAGAAAGCATCAAGTTTGTGACTAGAGGACATGTCACAGAAGCATATCCCCGTTGAAGGCAAAACAATGTGTGAAGAGCACTTGGCCTCTGTGAGCACTACTGTGAGGGGGTTGAGGAGAGCTGAGGAGAGGAAGTTCAAGGCTAGTAAAGGATGGTTGGCTAGCTACGTAAAGTGCTACAGTCTTAAGAACTTAAAGATCACAGGAGAATCGGCATTCCCAGAAGAGCTCAAGAAACTCACAGAAGAGAAAGGTTATCTTCTAGAGAAAGTCTTCAACTGTGATGAAACAGGCTTGTTCGGGAATAAGATGTCCAATCATACCTACATCCATAACAGTACCAAGCAGGCCCCGGGGGCTCTAGGCCTGGAAAGATAGCTTTACTGGTGCTGTGTGGCAACACAGCAGGTCACATGATCAAGCTAGGCCTCATCTATGAAGCAAACAATCCCCAGGTCCTTGAAAACAAAAATTGCCTGCCCGTGTGTTGGCAATGCAACAAGAAGGCTTGAGTGACACCCAACTTGTTGAGATGGTTCCACCAGTGCTTCATTCCTGAAGTGAAGAAATACCTCAAAGAGAAGGGGCTGCCAATAAGGTCCTCCTCACAATGCTCCCAGCCATCCCCAATGTCTCTGCTTTGCCAACAAGAACATGGAAGTGGGGCTTCCCTGGTGGCGCAGTGGTTGAGAGTCCGCCTGCCGATGCAGGGGACACGGGTTCGTGCCCCCGTCTGGGAAGATCCCACATGCCGCGGAGTGGCTGGGTCCGTGAGCCATGGCCGCTGAGCCTGCGCGTCCGGAGCCTGTGCTCCGCAACGGGAGAGGCCACAACAGTGAGAGGCCCGCGTACCGCAAAAAAAAAAAAAAAAAAAAAAAAGAACATGGAAGTGATGTTCCTGCCTCTTAACACTACCTCACTACCACAGCCACTTGACCAATGGATCATCAAGTGCATTACTGAGGTGACTTACACCCACCTCACCTTCAGGAGGATCCCTGCTGCCCTTGATACTAACCTTGACTTCAGCATCATGGATTTATGGAAGAGCTTCACAACTGTAGATGAAACTGTCCTTATTGCAGAGGCTGCAGATGCCCTAAAGCCCAAGACAGTCAATGCATGTTGGAAGCCACTATGGGGTGGGGTAGTCAGTGATTACCCATTATTGATGCAGAAGTCAGGAATATCTTGAATGTTGCAAGTGAAGTTGGTGGAGAAGACTTCACTGACATGATTTGAGGACAACAAGGAACACACAGAAGAACACAGAGAAACCTTTCCCAACAAGGAACTCAAAGATCTACTGAAATCCTTGACAGATGATGATGATGATGATGATGATGATGATGCAGCAGAAGATCTAGAAGAGGCAGGGCTATCAATCTGGACACTTGAAAATTTTGCAGCAGTTTTCCAAAAGGTGGAATTATTAAAGGATATGATCCTGAGTACATCCTCCAATGGAATGAAGCCTCCGTGTCACCCGAGGGATAACAACATAAGTACAACCACTGTAAGATTTGTTTGATGATGCAAAGAAGAAACAGCTTACAACAATGTTTCTAACTAAAGCACCTGCAATTGTGAAGCCTTGATCTTCAGTACTTCAAGACCCTCAGCTCTCAACCTCCACACATCAAAACATCATTATTATTGGACCTCCTTCAAAGTATCAACATCTGCAATTAGAAGCTGGTTCTTCCAACACAGATGTCCTGTCAGCAGGTTCAAGTTAGCCTGATGTCTCACTGCTTACCTACATGCTACACATCTGTCACTTCACCATAGGCATCAGACAGCAATCATCATCATCATCACATGACAGTGAACAAAAGAGAAGGAAGAACCAGGGTTTTGGTGAGTGTTAACACAGTGTGTGTGAGAAAAAGAATAAATTTATACTTTCTCGATTTATAACTATAGTTTCTATATGTACTTATAGTTTAAACACTCTATGTATTTCTCTTTCATTAAATGAAAGCAGTCTGTACGTGCTGAAAGGAAGAAAGTATTATGTTGTTGCTGGTGTGTACTATGTAGTTAGGTCTATGATGAGTGTCTCTGTACTGAACCTGTAGACTTTTTTTTTTTTTACATCTTTATTGGAGTATAATTGTTTTACAATGGTGTGTTAGTTTCTGCTTTATAACAAAGTGAATCAGTCATACATATACATACGTTCCCATATCTCTTCCCTCTTGCGTCTCCCACCCTCCCTGTCCCACCCCTCTAGGTGGTCACAAAGCACCGAGCTGATCTCCCTGTGCTATGCGGCTGCTTCCCACTAGCTATCTATTTTATGTTTGGTAGTGTATATATGTCCATGCCACTCTCTCACTTTGTCACAGCTTACCCTTCCCCCTCCCCATATCCTCAAGTCCATTCTCTAGCAGGTCTGTGTCTTTATTCCTGTCTTACCCCTAGGTTCTTCATGACATTTTTATGAATAGTGTGTTGTAGACTTTTTTCTTGTCATTATTCCTTAAACAATACAGCATAATAACTATTTATGTAACATTTACATTGTGTTAGGTATTATAAGTAATCTAGAGTTGATTTAGAGCATATGGGAGGATGTGCAGAGCTTATATGCAAACACTATGACATTTGATATAAGTGACTTGAGCTCCTGTGGATTTTGGTTTTGGAGGGTCCTGGAACCAATCTCCCAAGGGTTAATTATATTTTACTATAGCTCTCGAAAGAGCTTATTACATTAGGCTTGTGTTTTTGCACATCATCTGCTAGCAACGTAAGCAAACCATCTCTTGAATAAAACATCTCACACGAAATTATTAGCACTGCTCTCACACTTAAAAACCAACTTGCTGGATATGCTATAAAATAGTCCGTATTCTGTAAAAATGTCAATATCATGAAAGACAAAGAAAAGTTGGGAACTTTTCTGGATTAAAGGAGAACAAAGATATGACAATTACATGAAGTAACAGATTCTGTATTGGATGCTCTACCTTATCCCAACCCCCCAAATGGCCAAAAATAATATTCTACAGACCAATGACAAAACCGGAAAATGGATTTAAGACTAATTTTATAAAATAAGAATTTTACTAAGTTCCAAGAAGACTGACTAGATAATTTGTTCAGATTTTAAAATGTCACTTTAAAAATCAGCATTTTAACCAAAATTGATAATTTATATAAGTAGCATATTTACTAACATATTAAGCTACATTTTCTTGAAATACATCTATAACTCATATTTAGAATATTCTAAATGGGCATACTTAAATAATACCTTGTTCCTTAAAAACTATGGATTGGATATATCCTAAGTTCCAAAAAATTTTCTCTGATAAATGAAAACATCATTTAAGAGGTGTTCTGCCAATTATCTGACCTACTTATCTTAACTAAGTTAATTATTTTATATTAATTTACCTTAACTTAAAATCTTATTTCAAAATAATTTTTGTAACCACATTCAAATATAAATCTATCAATTAAAATTATACCACTGGACAAAGTACCAGATTCAAGCATATAAATCTCAACCTTGGGCAAAGAAATTTCTTTACTCTGGGAAAATAATCACAAAGGAAAGGCAAACATTAAATTTCTAAAGTAGTTCCAAGATAGACTATCTCAAGTCTCTTCAATTCCATATATTTACCAGAATCAAGGCTTATTTATTAAAATACACACTTAACAGAAAGTGCACCTACTTGAATAGACTATTTTAAACAGTAAAAGTAAGTAATACCAGATTTCCTGTTTGATTCTGAACCATAAAGATAAAAGCCCAGTGTTACACAAGGACTGAATTTCAGAACAAGACAAAATTAAAAATTTCTGAGACGTCATATAGTTTGAAAGTAAAAGGATTAAAAATATTTTAACAATGTGGAAGGAAGTAAAGAGAAACCTTATCTTACTCTGTTCAATTTTTCTAAACGATTTAATATTAAATTGCGGCACTGATCTGAAATACTTGTGTTTACAGCTCCAAATATTTTACTTAATCAAAAAATATATTGTGCATTTGACATCTATTTTTTCAAAAAGACAAATCTGATGGATCAAACAGGTCAATCTAAAAAAAAATCAATTATATAACACCTCAATATTTTTATGAAAAAGTTTGAGGTAGGCTGGGAAATGGTGTGTTTGGAAGCACAATAATCTTTTGAAGGTGGAGAACACAGGCAGTAAACCCTTTTCAAATACAAGTACATTTTCAATCCATCTAATTGCATTTGAACTGCTACCACAAATCAAAATAGACTACTTCAAGATTCACTTCCATTGCTTTCCTCACCTATTCTTCCTTAATAATATAATTAAATGTGTAAGTGTTTATTTTCTTGAGTAAGAATATGAATAAAAGCAGAGATGAGAAGCAGAGCAAATATTTTAAATTTTAAAATGAATAAATAAAATTAAAGGTCCTGGCTAAAAGGAGGAGATGTTAACTATTTGTTTTTCTTGGCAATACTTGTATGTCACTGAGTGTCTAAATAAAACAAACTTTCTGTTCTTATTTAGGAAAAGAATACATTTCTTGGAAGATAATTCCACAACCAAGGAAATAATAAACTAGTTTCAATCAATAATCAATTGTATATTGGCAAAGTAAGTAACTATGGTACTTTTTATTACTGAATTTGTAAAAACTAATACTCATTGTCAAGTATCTATGGACTTGAATAATTCATCTATCTGCCTTTCTTCAAATAACTACTGTCTGAAATTCTAATTTTGAGAAAAACATTAAAAACACATAGAAATTCAATTAATCGTATTCAGATCAGAATATTGTCATGAAACTGCTAGGCTTTGCCCTATCATTTTCAGTTACAGGTTATTAAAAGAAAAAAATGTACTTTCACAGTTGAAAACAAAGGGATAATGAAAACTTTTATTCTATGTTATAGATGACTACATAGTAACAAATTAGGGGCTCCCCAAAACAACTAAATGTTTCTCAAATAATTTTAAGAAATAAATCCATCAAACTCACACCTATATATATTAGGGAAGGATAATTTCAAATATTCCAATTGAACCTTATTGTTTAAACTGATAATGATAAAATAAGTAAACCAAAGTAATCATCCACTAAGATATTTCAAAGGACTAGTTACAGTGTGATTTACCTGAGTCATTTCGTAGATAAGATGACATGGCAGGGATGAGGCAGGACTGACTGAGAAGCTCTAGAAGAACAGACGGAAGGGCATTACTGTTCTGTCCTCTACTCTCGTGAGATGACTGAGCTTCTCCATTTACAGCACCACTTGCAGGATTTATATAACTTGCAAGAACCTAAAAATAAAAATTGTTGGATTTAAATTGCATTCTAGCTTCGTAGTTTAAAAGCCCATATTTTATGTTAGTCAATCTGAATATCAAGAGAATATATTTTCAACTCAATCAATGCCTCATACTACCTGTTTTAAAAATGACATTTTTTTCTTTAGATTTTCAAAAGAGGGTATGCTTTGCATGATGATGTAGTGTATGACCAGACATACAGAAGCAATCCACCTAAGAACATGAACTTAAAAGCTTAGTAGCAACTCTGAGATTATTTATTTCATTGAATAGATTCAGTTTATAGTTTGAGGGTGATGGAATCTTAGAATTTTATACAAGAATAAGCTTATCATCCTAGAACTGCAAAAATTATGTTCAAAGACTTCACCAATGCTCTAAAAAAAAAATGGACAACTAATTTTAGTCAATTAGTTGATCCAGGAACAAAAGCTAATCTTTAAGAACGTACTCTTCTCATTTCTGTGGTACTGAAGACTTTATAAGCTAGTTCACCTTGCCCAGTTCTAGAAAACTTATAGAACAATGTGAGAAACAAAGATATAAAAAATAGATTTTTTTTAAGAGTCCAGATATAGCACTTTAGATGAGAAGTTGACCAGAAGAAAGTAGACATGGCACATTCCAGTGATTTGATAATTTCATCTTTGTCACTTTCCTCTCAGTGAAGAAACTAACCAAGAGGGAAGAATTTAGAGCTACAAGTAGGGAAGAGAAATCTTTGTCCAGTATCTTAAATGTACTGAGAGCACGGAGTACAATGGGCTGTATAAAAGTAGCTTAGGATGAGATGGATAGTCAACAATAGTTAAAAATCAATACAACAAAAAAAAATTTAACTATTATCACTGACAATATCAACTTTGCAAATATACCTGCAGGAGACAGGTAACATGTTCCTCTTCCAGCCTCTGTTTAGTTAAGGCTTGTTCCACATCCCATCCAGAAGCTGTAGAGCCTGTTCCAAAGCCAGTCCCTTTGGCCCAATAGAGCTGCTGTTCTTCTGTTGATGTAGGGTTGTGAGAGCTTGATACTGGTGGCTTATAACAAAAAATAAAAATGTATTACTATTTGGTTTCATTTATCTTCAAAAATTTATCAGTAGAAATTTAAATAGTTTAGCTGCTATGGAAAACAGTTTGGCACTCCTTAAAAAATTAGACAAAGAAAGACAATGTGACCCAGCAATTCCACTCCTAGGTATACATCCAAAGACATAAAAACTGATACTAAAACAAATACGTTACTCTTATGTTCATAGCAAGACCATTCTCAATAGCCAAAGGGTCAGCCCAAAAGCCCACCAATGGCTGAATGCACAAACAAACTGTGGTTTATACATACAATGGAATATTATTCAGCCATAAGGAATAACGAAGTACTGATACATGTTACCTAGATGAAACTCAAAAACATTATGCTAAGTCAAAGAAGACAGACACAAAGGTAACATATTGTATGATTCCATTTATATGAAATATCCAGAGTAGGTAAATAAACAGAGACAGAAAGCAAAGTACAGCTGTCAAGGGTTAGGGGAAGGGAAAAATGGGGAACAAATGCTTATATTTAAGAATAGATAAATGGGGGCTTCCCTGGTGGCACAGTGGTTAAGAATCCACTTGCCAATGCAGGGGACATGGGTTCGAGCCCTGGTCCAGGAAGATCCCATGTGCCGCGGAGCAACTAAGCCCGTGGGCCATAACTACTGAAGCCCACATGCCTAGAGCCCATGCTCCACAACAAGAGAAGCCACCGCAATGAGAAGCCCGCGCACCGCAACGAAGAGTAGTCCCCACTCCTTGCAACTACAGAAAGCCTGCATGCAGCAACAAAGACCCAACGCAGACAAAAATTAAAATTAATTAATTAATTAATTTTTAAAAAGGATAAATGAAACTTTAACAATGTTTCCCAGGAATAGTTAGGTTAAAGCATTTTAGGGCCTAAAGAGTCAATAACTCAAAATTAAACAGAGAAAACAGTGAAAGGAATAGGGATATGAGCCAGATCTTTTAGGATGAATCTATAAAGGTGTCATATGTTTTCAATTAAAGGAAACTTCAACTGAGTAATGTAGACTGGCTCACCACTGTTTTGCCATTGCTAAAGAAGCTAAGAAATCTAATAATCACCTGTCAGTTTATACAAAGCATGCTTATTTAATTTTAGAACTAAATTAAACTTTGAATACATTGAAGTTTTTGTCATAAAGAATCTTAAGAGTGATTACTCCTTTGTTATCTTGAAGTGTTTTTGAAGTATCAAACTAAGATTAAATCAGAAAACCATATATATTTGAAGATTTTATTCAAAGTTTGTCAGGTTTCCAGTTAAAGATAGATTTGTTTGGAGACTGGCTAATATCAGAATCACTGAAATTATTTTTCTAAATTAAGGGTTGAACAAGGACTATTTTTCCTAATAATTTATCTTCTTCCTTCTTATTTGGTGTCATTTCCTAAAACAGTCTGTTAGGTGATGCCTTGATATTTTTTTGAGCTCTTGTTCACTGTATTCCTTTTTTTTTTTTTTTTTTGCCACAGCCAAAAAAAAAAAAAAAGTTAATGAAATGCCGTATTTTCTACTCTGTGAGAGGTAAACATGGACAGATGCTTCAGTTTATTAAAGTCTAATTAATAATTGTCTTTCTAAAAAGTTTTATGTATTTTATGAGATGTCTTATACATCTTTTTCAGATTTATTTATAGATATTTTCTTCTTCTTTTGGCCGTGCCGCCCAAAGGATGTGGGTTATAGTTCTCTGACCAGGGATTGAACCCACGCCCCCTGCGTTGGAAGCACAGAGTCTTAACCAATGGACCCCCAAGGGAAGTCCGATATTTTCTATTTTTGATACTATTCTAAAAGACATCTTTAAACAGCTCAATTGGGACTTTACTGGTGGCGCAGTGGTTAAGAATCCACCTGCCAATGCAGGGGACACAGGTTCAGTCCCTGGTCCAGGAAGATCCCACATGCAGCGGAGCAACTAAGCCTGTGTGCCACAACTACTGAGCCTGCGCTCTAGAGCCCGCAAGCCACAACTACTGAGCCTATGTGCCACAGCTACTGAAGCCCACGCACCTAGAGCCTGTGCTCCAGAACAAGAGAAGCCACTACAATGAGAAGCCCATGCACCAAAGGGAAGAGTAGCTCCCACTTGCCTCAACTAAAGAAAGCCAATGCGCAGCAACGAAGACCCAACGCAGCCAAAAACAGATATAAATAAAATGACATCTTCTTTAAAAAAAACAAACAAAAAAAAAAACTGAACCTACCTCTGTTTGATTGAGGCTAGAGTTTGGAACTCGTGGGGCATGGTGGCTCAGAGCAGAGAGACAGACAAGTATGAGGTGTAGTGCTCCAATTTCCAATGCCATCCTCCGCAGAAGCACACCATCGTCAGTCGTCAAAGGTGTAGTGCTAAACAAGCTACGAAGGACATGGAAAGGAAGGGTTGGGAGCACGTTGGCTGATGGAGATTGCAGGATATGACCTAGATTAAAAGGAGAAGAGAACTCAAAATTAAAAATACTTAAAAACACAATAAGGAACAACACACAAGCTCACAAATTTATAATGGCAATGTAATATAAAATTATATCATTATACTTATTAGAAAACAACCACAAAATAATACCAGAAATAGTGATATCTTAGTCTTTAAGAATAAAGTGTCTAGAAAAGCAGTAAGAAGACATCACATACATAAACTCCAAAAGAAAGTTGAAATATACTCATATGATATTAGTTACAGACTGTCAAAATTATTATAATCTAGAATTTAAGCGAAAACTAACAACTAAAAAAGAAGCATTAAAAGTTTTTTTACAAGAGTATGAAAGTAACTGCTTGCCTTGGAAGTAGTTTCAACCATGAATGCAAGAGTGTAACAATTTTGTTTTGTTTGCAATAAAGTTTTCTACTACGTTCTAGCTAGAGACGAGCGTTAAATGTAAAAAAACAAAACAAAACAAACAAACACCCACTCCTACATGAATGGGAGATGAGATAACTACTGTAAAAAGGTATGTCAGAATTATGCTTTTTAATAAACATTCATTGTATATTCACTAGAAATAGTTTGAAATGACCGAAAGACAATTCTTTTTCCTTTTCAGTTTAGTGTTACATCTACTATCTCGTAATAGAGTCCTAAAATACTATGGTTCTTATCCCTCTAGGTACTTAAAAAATCAGATGAAGCAATTAGAAATTCCCGATCTACTAAAATAAATATATACAATTTATATATGAAACCAAACAAGCAGGACTTATTTAGTATATAGACACTGTAATTTAATAACAATTATTACAAAAACATTTAAAATTATGTCAACATTTTTGAAGAATTCCATCAATATGAAAATACAAAAGAAAAAGTACATACAATGAATATTCAATAGCTTCAGAGTTATAGGATTCACGAATAAATTCATATAATTTTATTGGATTATATATACTTTGTACAGGGTTTAAAAGTGTATACTTTCTAAATGGCATGTGAAAGATTTCACCTCTAATCAAAACCACATGAGTTTAAAGTAAGATTAAAAAATACTAATTATCAAATGTAATGGTCATTGAAGAATCAGAGGTAAACCAAATGAAAATGTACTTGCTAGGCTACCCTATGATTTTTCTTTGTTTCCTTCTATTAACACAACTGCCCGCCCAATGGAAATAATCACCATAGCTTTCTATTATTATTCTCTATTATTATTATATTATGAAATAGATTATCATATAGTATAGTTATAATATTTTCTTCATTCTGTTCTCTTTAATCTAAATATTGCTACCAGATTCACTGAAGAATTCTTTAAAAAGATTCTCATCACATCACTACTTCACTTAACATATTTTAATAAATTTTAATTACTATTCAGAATAAAATCTGAAGTTCTTAAGAAGCCCTTCCATGATTTGTTATCAATAACAACTTTTTAAATGAGTTCTCAGTCCTGCTTTATGCAAATTTCATCAGCCAACTTATCCCCTCTCATATAATATGAGCATATAAACACTGCTCAAATCATTCCTTCTTTCTGAAATAACCTACATTGACAATTTCCTTCAAGGCCCCATTAAAAACTACAATGCTGTTTTATTCACAATGCTGGGTAGTAAGGAAATAATCTCACACTCGTAAGCCTCCATAATACTGTACTTCTCTCAAGGCTTTTGTAACTTGTTAAGTCTATATGTGTATATACATTCCTCACTGCTATTACTGGAACACATTAGCTACTTGATGGCAGGATCTAAATACCTGCTTCATCTTTAAATGCCTCCAATGATGCCCAGCAGTTTTGTAAGTACTCAATATATAACTTTTGAATGAATAAAGAAGTGAAAATGAAGCTTCTTTAGGATTTATTATATCTATTATTGGAACTAAGTTGCCAATAAGAAATTATCTAGTAGCTAAACTATGAAATAAATAAATGAAGAATAATAGGCAATGATCTGAGTAATTTTACACAACCTACCTACATTAAATTTCATTAATAACACTAAACACTTACTTCCTTCTCCATCATCTGTCACTCCCAAAACCAAGCGAAGAAGGCACTGGGCATGTTTCCTTTCTTTTAGTAGCACTTCAGCATAGCCCGGAAGACGAAGAAATAATCCAAAAGCAGCCAAAGAATGGGCAGGTATGGGAGACATGGTCTGTACTGCTGACTTGATAGGTGGAGGTTCAGCAGCAATGGTTTCTGGCGCTTCATAAACTAATTCCCCTGATTGTTCAATAGTCACCCATTCAAACTGATCACTATCCTTTGGTTTCTCCTGAGTGGTAGATGTTACAACTGGAGCACTCACCTAAAGAAAAAACAATTTTGTTTGGCTATTTGTACGTTTCAACATCAGATTCAAATTAAAGACTTGGATTCAAATGATCTCCTTAAAATATAAGAATATAAAAATCAATAAAGGATGTATAACTGATCACTTTGGTGTATACCTGAAACTAACACATTGTTAATCAACTATACTCCAATATAAAATAAAAATTTTTTTAAAAATCAGTAAAAGGACATGTTTTTTAAAATGAGTTACATGATACCATGAGTATGGTGGTATCTGCCAAGTACCTCTACTCTAAAAATTACTATTTTCTCCTTTGTAATTAGTTCAGTACCTGTAGACAGGTTCTCTGAGACTATATAAATATCCTGTTTCGCGCTAAACTTTGATCATTAGCATTTTTATGCTTGCGTGAAATAATAATTATTACAGTGGTTGCCAAATGGTGATTTTCTAATTCTACCATTCCTGCTACATTAGTTGGCACTGAACTGTACACAAAAATATTTCCTTCTTCTCCATCTATTTATTCATTCATTTATTAATTTATATCCATATGGATTCTAATTTTACTCTGTAAGTTATAATCTGTTACTATCATTTTATCTGATGCCCAAGGAGAATCAGATTTGGTCAGTGGAACCCCCTTAAAGCAGGCTTCTGTATCTAGGCTCATCTTGTACATTCTCTGCCCCAATCCTAGAATTTTTCCAAGGGGCACCGATTTTAGTGGAAACGGTATTTTAAAAAGAAGATATGGTATATAGGTATATACACACTGCTGGGGGTAGTCTGATTCCATGCCCTATAAGCAAACAAATCTAGGAAAAAATATATAGAAACATGTATATCTGTGACTACATATATAGACAAAATTTCTAGCCTGTACTCTTCCATATGCCATGGTCATGAAAAACAAAGGTAACAGAATTGTTACAGATTAAAGGAGACTAAAGAGACAACTGAATGTAATATATGATCCTGAACTGAATCTGTGACGATTACCTCCCTCAAATCATGCAAAAGAAATTGAATTTTTTTCCTTTTGTCCTTGAGAACATTAGTGGGACAACTGGCAAAATGTGAATAAGATCTGTTCACTGACTTATTTTACTGTTAACCACAGGTAACATTTTCTTATTTCTTTGCATGTGGTAATTTTTCTATTATACACCGTACATTGTTGATGAGATGTTGTAGTAACTCTTAGTTCTATAATCACACTCTGGGATGTGTTCAGTTTTATTTTAGAAAATAGTTAAATTACTGATAGGTCACCTTGAGGCCTTCTGTAAATTTATTAGGAGAGTCTATTTTGGTTTTGCTCTTATTTCTCAAGTGAATCCCTGATTACCGGGATGCCATCTATACTCTTAATGTGTGACTCATTTGCAATTCCAATAGAAAAGCCAAGATTTTTACCTCTAACTTGGAAGGAATAGAACTGCAAATTGTCTCCTCCATGCTGGATAGACGCTGAAATCTCTGGACAGCTCTTTTACCCTTCTAGTTTTCCCTCAAGAATCCTATGTATCCATAATTCAGGAGCCAGCTATGGTTGTGCAGAAATTCATGTGCAGAATTCCTGGAGCTCCCCCATCTGTGGCTCCCTCCTTTCTGAATTCCTCCCCTTTTAATTTCCAGCCAGGATGGAAGAACCAAACTCCTCTGTAGCTTTTGCATGAGTTCTACCATCCTACCCCACAGAGACTGAGGAGTATTCTCAGGAGAAAGGTCACGTAGACACTAATCTCACCCAATGTGGTTTCATTCTTTTTGTGTTTAAATCCTCTTCAATATGTGCCTACTTTTAGTCACTCTCCAGAGCCTTTAAACAGTTTTTTAAAATAGTCTGTCCAGAGTTTATATATACAGGAGAGTTAATCCTATACCTGTTATTCTGTTTTACCAATTTACCTTTTATGGAAAGAGTAGTAATGGTTGAGGGAAATGTACAAAATTTTCTTCACTGGGTATAAAATTCTAGGATGGCAGATTTTTTTTTCTTTTTACATTTCAAAGATGTAATTCCCTGCCTCCCAAGGTTTCTGATGAAAGGTTAGTTGTCAGTGTTATTGTTACTGTTTTGAAAAGAAATGAGTTGACTGCTTTTTTGGCTGGTTTTAAGCTCTTCTCTTGTTTTTGTTTTAAGCAGTTTATCATAATGTTCTTAGACATGAATATCCTGCTTGGGGTTTACAGAGCTTCTTGAATTTTGGATTGACGTTTTATATAAGTTCTGGAAATTTTCTTCCTTTCTGTACTGTTTCTGTCCCTGTTTCAATCCACTCGTTTTCTGCAACCATAAATTCACGTCAGAATTTTGCACTTCTAGCTACATGTCCATATAGCTCTTATGTTCTTTTCATTCCTTATACATTCTATGCTTCAGTTTGGATGATTTCTTTTGACGCATCCTCTCTACCACTAAATTTTGTAATCTTTAGTGTTTGATCTGTGGGAAAATCCATCTAACAGTTTTCTTAATATGAAGTATTAGAAATTCCCAAACCATTCTATAAGACGGTATTACCCTGATACCAAAATGAGACAAAAACATCCTAAGAAAGTACAGACCAAAATCTGTATTCATTTCCTATATGGTATGCTGTAACACATCACCGCAAACTTACTTAAAACAACACAAATTTATTATACTAAAGATCTAGAGGTCAGAAATCCAAAAAGAGTCTTATGGAGCTAGAATCAAAGCTTTTGATCCTAAATATCAAGTGTTCCTTCTGGAGACTCTCAAGGAGTGTGGGTTCCTTGTATTTTCCAGCTTCTAGAGGCTATTCACATTCCTTGGCTTTTGGCCGCTTCATTTGAACCTCTGCTTCCACAGCCACATATCCTCCTTTGACTTTGCTACCATTGTCACACAACTTTCTCTATTCTTGGCTTCTGTTTAGATGGCTGAGGGGATCCATGAATAATATGACTGATCTCTTCAAATAGCACTCTGTGTGACTGAATGCACTAGCATCTTGATTTTTCTGAGGCACCAGCGAAGGTTGAACAGCCATATCCTTGGCTTTTTCTCCAGAGCATGCTTTTCTGACAGCAAATCTCTAATTTTAGCATCTTTTGCAATCTGGATAGACTGAGAATTTCTCAAATTGTCAAGTGATGGTTGCTTGTTGCTCAACAGCTCTTTCTGCTCACATTTTACTATTAGCACCAAGAAGAAAACAGGTAACTTCATACTCGGGTTGGAAATTCAACTAAATATCCAAGTTCATTACTTACCCTTCCACATTCAGGACATAAATATGCTAGGATTTCTACCAATAAAAGACAGGGATACCCTTTCCTCCAGTTTCCAATAACATGTGCCTCATTTCTTTCTAAGCTGCACCATTAGTATTTTTAACATCCATATTTCTACCAACAGTCTGCTTAAGCCAATTTAGGAATTCTCTATGATACACAGGTTCTCTCTACTGTGATCCTCACTTTCATCTGGGCCCTCACTGGCAAAGGCTTTCCATCCATAGTTCTACTAGCCATCCGTTCAAAGCAATCTAGACCTCTTTTTATCACGCTCCTCAAAATTCTTCCACACTCTGACAACTACCCAATTCTAAAGTCACTTCCACTCTTTTAGGTATTTATTACAGCAGCACCCAATTTCCACTCAATATAATAAAGCATACTGAATACTGAATTAGGGAAGTCTTTTTCATTGAACAACAAAAATCTTGAGAATGTTGAAGTTTTTTCCATTTCAAACTTTTGGCTGTATCATTACATTTTCTAGGAAGAAATAAAATTTTACTCATATTTTTCTGTGACAGTCATCTTATATCACGGTTATATTATCTTAAAATAAAAATATCATAAGCTCTTTGAATAGCAGGTTAAGTAATAACCATTTACTGAAAAGGTATTATTGTGGATTGAACTGTATCCTCCCAAAGATATGCTCAAGTCTTAACCCCCAATACTTGTGAATGTAACCAATTAAGAAATGAGGTCATAATGGCTTAGGGTGGACCCTAAATCCAATGACAGTGTTGTTAAAAGGAGAGGGAGATACAGAGACACACAGATACACAAAAGGAAGACGGCCATGTGAAAAGGCAGGCAGAAACTGGAGTGATGCAGCTATAGACCACTGAATGCCATTAACTGCCAGCAATAACCAGAAGCTAAGAAGAGGCAAGGAAGGATAATCCCCTAGAGCCTTCACAGTGAGCATGGCTCTGGTGACACCTTGATTTCAGACTTATAGCCTCCTGAGCTGTAAGAAAATTAAATTTCTGTTGTTTTAAGCCACCCAGTTTGTGGTACTTTGTCACAGCGGCCCTAGGAAGTAGATAAAATTAGAGAGAATAATTCCCCTACCTCAATCAACAGAAATCAAGAGCTTGGTATTTACAACTCTCCACGCATCACACCCCTCTCATTAATAACAGAACATCGAAAGTACATACCTCAGTGACAGTAACATTAATGAACAGGAGAAGAAGTTAAATTAATGTTTTAAAAACTACTTAAATGGAAATAGCACTTAAAAAGGAATAAAAGTTAAGCCAAAAGACATAGTGTACTTGGGTAGAAGTATACACTACTATTTCACTCTCCCATTTCCAGTAATATCCGTAATTAATATCACACCTTAGGAAGCACAGAAACAAAAATGTTAGTGTGATGACCATGAAATCAAAGTAACTGCTACAGTGTGATGCCCCTGGCAAATCTGCTTGGTCTTCAACATTTCTTTACCAAATTACTTCTTACAAAGCTCCGTATAGGCTGAGCTTTGAAAGGTTTATACGCTACTCAAAGACTTTAGGGAAACGGTACTTCCAAACGTTAAGTTAAACACAAACCGGAAAACAGAAGGTCTTTCCCATGGAATGATACAATTAATTAGGAATCTTATCTTACCTGTTGAATTACTTCTGGATACAGCATGGGTAGTCTTTCTGCAATAAGAGCCAGTCCACCCATTCCTGCAAAAACTTGTAATGGTGACTGAATGGGACAGGTTTCAAGTAAAGATTCATCCAGTATCCCATCCATACATTCATCACTTGGAGTGAGAGCCTCATCATCCGGACAACTACCAAGTAAATCTCCATGATCTAGAAGAATAATCGCAAATAACAGCTAAGAGAGGATCTGTTTTTATAATACTTTTTCACTTACAAAGCAAATATTGTTGTCATCTCGCTACTCAACAAAAGAGCATAATTATCTTAAGCTATTCAGATACAGCTATTTTAGGCTAGATGCTACAAACATGTTTAGATAACTTCTGATGGTGCTCCCTACAGTCTTACTACTCGAAGTATATGGTCCATGGACTAGTAAGCATCAGTATCAGCCTGAGAGCTTCTGAAATGTAGACTCTCAGGTGCCATCCTAGACTGTGTAGGAATCTGTATTTTTATAATGTTCTAGGTGATTTACAAGCATACTGAAGTTTGAGAAGTATTGTCCTTTAGGGCAAATAAGTAAAACCTCAGAGACTCCAGAAAATATGAATGTATGTGCATGTTATGCTCTGAAGTATCCAATTAGGAAAAACTGAATAATGACAAAGACTTTTCTTACTGAAGACTGAAAATTATACCATAATGGTTAACTTCGAATCACTCACAGAGGAAAACCAAAAGTTTATGTTCCCACATAACCAGACCCTATGAACATTAAAACAGACAAATGATCCTGCTGAAAATCTGGGCAAAGAAAATGTACTAAAATTTATTAAAGAGTACAAAAGGCTAATAATTGAATCTTTCATCATGAGAAAGACTGACAATAAATGACACCATATCCACACTATGAAAATCATTGCTTAAATATCATTTATAGTAGTGAAAAATTGGAAACAATCAGATTCCTTCAACAATTGTGAAACAGACAAATTGTTATATCCATATTTAAAATAGGCAATAAAATGCACATTTATAAATATTTAATTGAATATATAAAAATAAAAAGGTAAGAAAATGTATGATCCCACTTTTGTTTAAGGTAAAAAATGTTTATGAGCACAAAATATCACTCAATATAAATTATCAGTAAATTGGAAATTCTAAATTGGGGTTCTCACTTTGATTATAAAGTTATGAACAATTCACATGGCTCCTGCAGAAATAATATTTTTAAAAATTAGGGAATTCCTTGGTGGTCCAGTGGTTAGGACTCCATGCTTTCACTGCTGAGGGCCCGGGTTCATTCCCTGGTCGGGGAACTAAGATCCCGCCAGCCACACAGTGCGGCCAAAGGAAAAAAAAAATTAAAGCATATGGGCCCATAAAATAAGTGATGCTACATAGGGAATTAACATTAATTTCCAATGGAAATAATGGCAATTTTCTATACTTACAAATAACTCTGTCATAAAGAAAGAAAAGTATCTCAAGTTGATGTAATAAAAATGTACATTAAGTCATCAGCTACAAAAATCCCTGCCTGCTCGGATTACAGACTGCAGTTTTAAAGAAATATCATACACATACCTTTTTCAGGGTGCAGTCTTTTAAAAGAATCTGTTTTTGACAGACTTGGGTCTGTGATAACTCTAGAACCCAATTTAACTGTCAGATCTATTGAACGGTAACCTTGAGGAAGTTTTCGGTCATACAGCAGAGTTAAAAGTTGGGCAAGCGTCATTTCAGCTGGCAATGGCTGGCCTAAAAATGATATAACTAAGTTAAACCTGGAATCTAAGAGGGAGACATTTACTTGATTCAATTTACTCAATTATTTAATGCTTTTACTAAGTTAAATTACAGGTAAGAGTTTCAAAGCAATTTAAAAACTGCCCACAGAAAGTTTACAAAACTCAAATCTACTTCTGACATATGTGAACAAAAATATCTATACAAAGTGTTAATCAGTTGCTAACCAAATCCCACCAAGATCTTCCGAGAGCCATGGTGAACAGAAAAAAAAGAAACATTCCCACAAATCTGGGATTGGCAAATCTTTTCCATAAAGGGCCAGATAGAAAATATTTTAAGCTATGGAGGCCATATGGTCTCTGCTGCAACCTACTAACTCTACTGTAGCATGAAAACAGCTATGGACAGTACATAAATGAATGGGCATAGCTGTATTCCTATAAAAATGTTTTTACAAAAAGAAGCATCCAGTCCACCTGCGATAGTTTACTGACCTCTGCTTTAAATCAACAATGCAAAGCTAAGAAGTAAAATCCAGTCAAAGTTAGTTGGCAATTTGATTATAATGATACAGCACAAAAATGCAGATAAAATGGTTATCACCTTGACCAACAGCAAGTATACTGGTCAAAGAATATGTTTAGGTAGAGAGGAAGCTTAACTATCAGGGCTACATCTAAGAATTCCACAGCTAGAACTAATTCTTTAAAATTCGCCTCACACTGCATCCTACATAACTTGTTATGAACACACGAAAACATTAATTTTACTGATCATTTTATGGCACATTCATAACAAAATTTAGGAAGCAAGTAAAGTATAAAAATGCAACATTATAGTGTTAAAAAGGGTACAAAATAGGTTACTCCCTTTTTGTTCTCACTTCTTTTGGAGGGAACTATATGGACAAAGTCTCACTAAATTATTTATCTCATCAATAGCACCTGATTACACAACTGATTTTTACACTTGTAAGATTAGCAAAATTTCGTATGTTTTATCACTGTGAACACTACCAGCTAAGAGTTTGTGGAACAGGTGAAACACAGGGACAGTAATTATTTTGTTGGCAGCCTCTGCTCCTGAGGAAGCACTTCCTGCTTTATCCGGCATTGTCCTCCCTCTCCTGGATGGTGGGCGAGGTGGTGTAGATGACACAGCACGTTTAGATTGGGATTTCAGCCCTGAAAGAAAAAAAATCACCAAGATTTTATATAACCAACACACTCATGAAGTAAAAGTGTATTTCTACAATATATTACTAAAGCGCCACATTCCCAACGCCAAAAGATAGAAATATTTCTTCTCATTAAATATCTATTCTCTTGGTTCTACCTGTCATTTATTATACTCCATGAATAACTGGCTGCATGTGTAACTACTTTCCAGGAAAGTATAAATTAACTCCTATACTCTCTGAGATACATATAGATGACCATCCATTTACCAGAATGTAATTTTGTGCAAATATGTACAGAAAATCTTGTGTTCTTAATTTTTCTCTGAGATAGGACGAATTAAACCAATACATAGGTCTGCTATTTGAGGAGTAAGGTAATCTAGGCTGAGCTTTCTCTTCTGAACTAAGAATTTTGTTAAGGAAAATATCCTCCAAAATTATCACTTATCATGGCCATTTTTTCTTCTTCCTGCATCTAACAGTAAAAACTCATTTTTCAACCAATTTTCTTTTGATGATCTTTATTTTCTAATTTTATGTAATAAGCACAATATCATAAGTAAAACTAGTGAATACTTTTTCTTTTTTTTAAAAAAAAGGAGGTTACAGGGACTTCCCTGGTGGTCCAGTGGTTGAGAATCCTCTTTCCAATGCAGGGGATGCAAGTTCAATGCCTGGTCGGGGAAGTAAGATCCCACATGCCATGGGGCAACTAAGCCTGTGTGTCACAACTAGAGAGAAGCCTGCGCATCGCAACTAAGACCCGATGCAGCACTCAATGAATCAATCAATAAGCAGGAGGTTACAGAAAAATTCCTTAACACTTAGTGAACTTTTAAGAGTATAATTCCCAGTATGCTGTCAAGCTGAAACAAAATATCTATTTACACATGCTGAGTATCTGATTAAAATATACTAAGCTCAAAATAAGTTTAATAATTTCAGTGCCAAAAAGTAATGGATTTCTGGTACAATTGTGTATTTAATATTAAGACATCATTATGCCAGTTTTTTGCATTAATACTTTTTATTACATGAAGTTCCTGTAAATATAAATTGTTACATTTTACAGAAACCCAAACAAAATCAAGATCATAAAAAAAAAAGCAAGCAAGCATACCTGAAGCAACAACAACACTGTAATTGTCCTGAAATCCATTTTCTGCCTTAACTTTCTCCTTCTCTTCATGGTTTTTCTTTTCTTTGTCATCTTTTTGTTCATTAATTAGTTTAGCAGTGATACTTGGTGTATCTGTAAGAAATTTTTATGTAAAATACACTGCTTTTCAAAATTGTTAAGAAGGGAAGCAATAAATATCTTGGGGACGTTTACACAAGATTATGTTATCACTAATACAAAGGCAATGTAAATGGTCTGGAAGGAATGTTGTTAAGGAAAATCTGACATTCAATTCTCATTGATTTTATCAATGAAAGGGACTCATCACTCTCCTAAGGCCAGGATACTTAAATTCCAATCTCTAGAAATTATTATGTATTACAATAGTACTACCTCTAGAGGCAGTTTTGAAAACCATTATCAAGAGCATTTGCTTTACTGTAGGCACAGTTCAATCTGTTTGCCACGTAACATCAATTTCAGTTCTCACAACATGCAAACCAAGGAAGAATATTATTTTCAAAATAGGGAAACAGCCTTATTAGCAAGGTTACTCATACAACCTGTAAAGGGCAATATGGAATTCAAGCTCAGGACTCCTCCTAATGCATTACTTATGCATTAGACTTCTATTTTTTTCTACAAATGGGAGTATAAAAGAACAAATTTAAGTAACAGAGGTTTCTGGTTTTGTTGTTTTTATTTGGTTAGGAATCTTAGATAAAGTGATATATTTTACAAGTACTTTAAGAATCAATACTAAAGACTTTCATAGATAGCTATTACTCTGAAATCATATTTTCTTTCATGCTTTTGAATATGGCATGCTATTATAAATCATGAAATAAATGATGACCATACAGTGATCTTATTTAACTGTTAAGAAGCTCAAAAAGCTGGATGAACTGTTCTGATATTAAGAATGTTTTTCACTAAGTGGATATGACTGATACAGGCTCTCTTTTTACTTTTCTAACTTAACACAGTTATGATCCAGTGCTTTATTATAATGTTAAGGTGAAATGATCACGTGATAAAACAGCATCTTTTGTATTATTTCCTATTTTGTAGCTTTCTTTGAATATCTGAAAATATCCCTGTGATCTCAATTTCTAGAACCTCTTCCAAACTAAAGATTGCCTTTAGACCATTTCTATTTTTGTGAAATTAAAAAAAAAATTAAACACTGTAAAATACAGCAGCTCCCCCTTATCCATGGTTTCGTTTTCTGTGGTTTCAGTTACTTGCGGTCTGAGGATATTAAATGAAAAATTTCAGAAATAAATAACTCATAGGTTTTAAATTGCTTCCTGTTCTGACTATAATGATGAAATCTCACTGGATCCATCCCACCTGGAATTCCCAAGAATGTCATTGTCTGCTCTGACATTCAGTCACGGATGTCAGTCATCATGGCTGGATAACCCAGGATCACCCAAAGGAGATGATCCCTCTTCTGTTCCTCCTTTGGATGTATTGTTAGAAGGTCAAAAGTAACCTAAGCCTATGTTCCCAATGCCTGTGTCATTCACCTCACTTCATCTCATCACGTAGGCATTTTATCATCTCTCATCATCGCAAAAAGGAGGGTGAGACAGTACAGTAAGATTATTTGAAAGAGAGAGACCACATTCACCTAACTTTTATTACAGTATATTAAGTAATTGTTCTAAAAGATTAATATATATATCATATTTATCATAGATATGTATGGATGAGAAAAAAACATAGTATATACAGGGTTCGCTACTGTCTGTGGTTTCAAGCATCAGCTGGGGGTCTTGGAATGTATCCCCTGCAGATAAAGGGGGACTACTATAATAAATACATAATGCAACAATACATTTTACTTTCTCAGAAAAACAAGCAAGTAACCCCAAATGGCAAAAAGAGTTACACAAGTCAGAGGGAAATATTTAAGTAATAAAAAATTCACACAATCATAGTTCATTAGGTGATAAGAATTTATAGTCTTTATTTTTATATTACTTTGTTATCTAAGACTCCTAACTAAATAAAAATAACAAAACAAGAATATATATACTGTTATCTCAATAAATGCCATTCAAACACTAAAAGGTATCACTGAGAAAGATTTTGCTCAATTTACTGTTCTGGTTTGGATTTCCACCTGTGGCCAAAATGAAATAACAAAGACCAGATTACTATCCTACCTGAAATAACTAAAAATTAGGAAAATATATGAAATAAAGTTTTCAGATACTGGGCATCAGGAAGGCAGGACAGTGATTCCTGGGTGAGTGGAAACAAATGAAGTAAGCACTAGGATTGCACCAGCTTATTTCCTGCATTTTCCCAGACCACAGCTCAGCACAACCCAGGCATCACTCAATGTGAGGATACAGAGATGAGAGTCCAGGAAGACAAAGGCAGGTTTGGCTGCAGTTCACAGGGCACAGTGCCAACGAGGAGAGATCTGTACAGAGAGTGAGCCCCAGTGATCTACAGAGGGTCTCCTCTAATCTGTAATGCATACTGACAAGCATTACATACAAGGAAACCACCTAAAGGGCAAGGAAAATACTTTTAAAAAGTAGCAAGGGGGGACTCCCCTGGTGGTCCAGTGGTAAAGAATCCACCTGGCAGGTTTTCCTGGTGGCACAGTGGTTAAGAATCCGCCTGCCAATGCGGGAGATGCAGGTTCAAGCCCTGGTCTGGGAGGATCCCACATGCCGCCAAGCAACTGAGCCCATGCGCCACAACTGCTGAGGCTGAGCTCTGGAGCCCGCGAGCCACAACTACTGAAGCCCGCGTGCCTACAGCCCGTGCTCCACAACAAGAGAAGGCACCGTAATGAGAAGCCTGCACACTGCAACGAGGAGCGGCCCCCGCTTACCGCAACTAGAGAAAGCCCGTGTGCAGCAGCGAATACCCAACACAGCCAAATTAAAAAAAAAAAAAAAAAAAAAGAATCCACCTTGCAATGCAGGGAACGCCGGTTTGATCCCTGGTCGGGGAACTAAGATCCCACATGCCGCGGGGCAACTAAGTCCGTGCGCCACAATTACTGAGCTCGCGTGCCACAGAGCCCACGTGCCCTGGAGCCTGCAAGCCACAACTAGAGAGAAAACCTGCACGGCACAACTAGAGAGAAGCCCGCACACCGCAAAGAAGAGCCCGTGTGCTGCAAAGAAAGATCTTGCATGCTGCAACTAAAACCCAACACAGCCAAAAAAATTAAAAATAAATAAATATTTTTTTTAAAAAGTAGCAAGGGGATGAATCTCAGGTTCTAAAATGAGGGCTAGAATACTTAGTATTCCCAATGCCTAGTGAATTTCTAACAGAGTTCTCAGAAGAGTATAACCTCAGCAGTGGGGCCAAATTAACCCTAGACCTCCATTTTCAAATGTGGTACTGTGTTTCTATTCCAGTAGAGTACCTCCTTAAAAGTAAGTCCATTAAAATTAAAAAACTAGTTCCTTAGTCTCACCAGACACATTCTATATGCATAAAAGCTACTGCACTAGATAGTATAGGGTTATAAAATATTTCCATCATCACAGTAAGTTCTGCTCTAAATTAACAGCTGCTCTGGTCCTACCTAACAAAGCTTATTAAAAGCTGGTCCTAAAAGTAATGTTCTGTTTTTAAGTAATATAACTACATCTCAGAAAGAAATAAAAAATATTTATCAGAATACAAAAATATCCACCACCTAGAAAGTAAAAATCACATTGTCTGGCATCCAACGAAATTTTCTAGGCAAATTAAAAAAGCAGGAGCTTCCCTGGTGGCACAGTGGTTGAGAGTCCGCCTGCCGATGCAGGGGATGCAGGTTCGTGCCCCGATCCAGGAGGATCCCACATGCCGCGGAGCGGCTGGGCCCGTGAGCCATGGCCGCTGAGCCTGCGCGTCCGGAGCCTGTGCTCCGCAACGGGAGAGGCCACAACAGTGAGAGGCCCGCGTACCGCAAAAAAAAAAAAAAAAAAAATTAGTAACACACAATCCACAATGAAAAAAAATATCAATGTAAACAGATCAATATATTCAAGACACTAGGGACTTCCCTGGCAGTCCAGTGGTTAAGGCTCCGCGTTTCCACTCCACAGAGCGCGGGTTCAATCCCTGGTCAGGGAACTAAGACCCCGAGTGCCAAGCAGTGAGGCCAAAACAAACAAAAAACAAAAAATCAAGACACTAGAAGAAAGCTTGTACACTTTAAATAAAGAGAAGGACATATATAAAAAAGAACCAGATATAACTTCTAGCAGATTAGACACTGAAGTCAATTTGAAAATAGAGCAACATAAATTACCAAAAGTTTTAAATACAGGGGGAAAATGGGGGGAAAAAGGAACAGAGCTTCAGTGAGCTGTGAAACAACTTCAAGAGGCCTAATAAATGTGTAACTGGAATCACCAAAAGAGAGGAGAGTGACGGGGAGACAGAATATATTTGAGAAACTAACAGCCAAAAAATTTCCAAATTTGATGAAATTTATACACCCACACAGATTCAAGTTCAAAAACTCAAATCATAAGAAACATGAAGAAAACTACAAGGTATATTATTTGATGATAATAATAATCAAGTTGCTTAAAAACAATAATAGAACTTGAAAAAAAAGGACACATAACCTTTATTATTTGAAAGCAGTATAGTCGAAAGCTATAGGCAGTGGGTAAAAGTATGGCTTGAATAATTTTGGATTACTTGTTTTCATACATGTTAATAAAATACACATGCACATGTTAATATATCCTAAGATATGGCTAAATATCACAAATACACCTTAAAGTACCAAAGCATTGCTAAACAAAGGTTAAATTCAGCACTTAGAAGTTTCTGATATTTGCTCAGGATAACTTTGTTGGACTTTTTACTAGGATGTACTATTCTTCCACAGCAATAAGTTTTATTTGTTAATTTTTAGTTAATAAAAGGAGCTATTTTGTTAAATATCCTAAACGACAGACAATGACATTTTAGAAAATAGTATTCATTTAAAGATAAATAAAAATGTTAAATTTCCAATTATTTTGTACTATGTCTATACTTTTCCATTATCAAGTTAAATGTAAGAAATCTCAAAAATTGAATTTTAGTACTCTTCCCCACTTCCTTCCTTCAATTAATTAAAAATTTTTTTCATCATGTAGAAGGCACAATTTCAGAAAATTGAAATTAGAAAAAAGTCTGTAAAGTCAAATTTTCACAAAAGTTTAGCTATAACAGGTAAGGTGGACATTTTCAAATAAGAAAAAAATGTTACACATTTATAATATATTCTAACATTTTACTGTGTAACATGTAAAAATGTAGGAAAGTATTATAATTTTATGCACACATTTCTGTTAGATGCAGTGTCTAAAACTGGTAAAGAATCTTTTCTACATTATTTTCTCAAAGTGATCATATCTGTTCACATGGTTTAACTTACCATCTATGTACGTATGTATGGTAACAACTCCCAAATCTCTTCAACTCAGTCTTTTATTCTAAGTTTAGATTTATATTTCCAACTAACAAATAGCGCCAGTTTTTTTTCTGGATACTCCTAACTTCTTTCAGTTATCAGTGTTGCTTAAAGACTTAGGTACCCCCTCCCTCTAATGTACACAGATAGAAACACACCGACTTATATTTAAATTAAAATGCAAACATTTAAAATTTTCAGTTTATTTTTTATTCTGACAACATACAAAAGATCATAAATACTTTGAGAGGCAGAATATATGTCCTGCTCACTTTTACAACCCTAGAAGAAATTACTGTGTTTACACATAGCAGATGCTCAATGAATTCAACACTGATTAGAATTTCTGAGAGGCAATAAACCCAAACTAACCACAGTCAATTTGTATTCTACCTCAAAAAATGCTTTTACTTTAATAACTTATATCCTGTTTAAAGGCATCATCGGAGAGCTCTTGAAAAACCTAGGGGAAACGTGCTCTCTGCTTTCTTCACTGTTATAAACAATAAGGTCACCAGTTGATTCTACCTACTGACTACTCATTTCTCCCCTAGATTTAGTAAATGTTTATTACTTAGAATTCTGTCATGCAACCTAATATACTGTAATTCATCTACTATAACACAGCCCGATGGTTTATCCTGACAAAATTCCATCAATGGCTTCCCACAGCTTGTCTACATTTCCAACTGCCCATTCTGTCATTACTACACATAACACACATCACAGCAAAAGAATTACATGCGCTGGAATGTACTGTACATTTTGTCCACTGCATCATGCTTCTAAATGTGAAGCTATCTTGACCTTTTCTAGTCATTAAATGGTTGGTGAGTGAGTGAATGCAATAAAATTATAAAAATAATAAAATTCCTATATACATCTAACATAAAGTTAAAGAAACACAAATATTTAAATGTGACTTGCCTGACACTCTGTCAAGAACTTCCGATAATGTTGTTGAGACGGGCAAATGAAGTGTACGGAACTTGTGGCCTGCTCCATACATTGGATGCTGGATGACATGGCTAGTAGCATTAATTCTACCCTTGTACAGCTGGAAATAAATTTAAAAGAAATTAAGAAGGTTTTTTTTGAAATGTGTATCATTATATAACAATTTCAGAAGCATAAAAAAACAAACAATTCAGTAATGCATACAAAAATGTAAAGAGTTTATTTTATATATTTCTTCAAATGTGGCATGTCTGCCATGCGATTTGTTCATCATACTTTGCATTAGCACTATTGTACCTAATAATCTGTCAATCCCCCCCCCAATCAAATTATACTATTCATGGCAAGTTACAGCTAGGTTATTCTGGACAGAGAGGGCTAGCTGAGATTTTTAAGTCCTATCCTTAAGTATAAAGGTTGTGCTAGTTTCACTTTGCTAGCACAACCTCTAATTTCTAATTTCATTTTATTTCATTAGAAATTAGAACGGAGATAACTGAAAGCTCTGACATGAAAACATAAAATATTTTTACACACAGCTCACCATAAAGATTTAATTTAATTGTTGAATACTCACTGGGCAGGGAGACTGAAGAAACATTGTCACTTTCTCATCCTCTAACATCAGCTGCAAAAATAATCTACGTACAAACCCTGAAATGTTCCCTGATGTTGGAAGGTTCCCTCTTTGAGGAGACGTCTGAAATAGTTCACAGAGAACCTGGCAAAGTGAGAGATTTAAAAAGTTAAATGAGGTGTTTACTTGTAGCTTTATATTTTAAAGAACAAAGAGGAAATTTAAAATGTGGATTAATAAGTGTATCTGAATTCATCAAATCAGCAATTAAAGAATATACAGAAGTAGACAAAAAGTTAAAAGTGAAATCCAAATTTCTGTGGATGAGAGAAGTTACTACTACAGGGTTTTCACATAATAAATACCCAGCAAAACCAACTTAATTTTAACTTCAGTCAATATCAATGTGGTTACAATACAATAAAAATTTTGAAAAAATATATTAAAAATATAAAACAAAGCCTTAACAAGAAGCTAAGAGATGATTATTAGGCCAGAAGACAATGGAACACAAAGTTTCATACTACCCACAGGCACAAACCAAATTGTCAAATGTCCATATTCAAGGACTTGGTTAAAATTGGTAATTTAAGCATTTCTTTCAAATTAGACACATTAAGTAGATACAGTTTCCCAATAATTAATTACTTTAGGCAACAAAGTATCTTCCTCTTCTTAAAGTTAAATCATTCAGTATTTTTTGAAAATTATGATAGCTCATCCTTCTAGATTCTAAAATTATGATAGCTCATCCTTCATTAATAGTTTAACCTGAATAAGCACTATCAAATAAGGGGGTAAAAAAAGAAGCTGGTTCCTATTTATTGGTGTCTACCATGTCTCAGACAGGCTCTATGCTAGATACTTCATATACATTATCATATTTAATCCTCTAAAAAAAAAAAACCTTCTGAGAGGCAGGTATTACTATCTCTATTTTACAGTTTAAACAACTTGCTGAAGATCACAACAGACAGAAAGCAGCAGAAACTGGCAAAAGTAACTAGAATTATGCTCCAGATAACTCCAGCTTTCAAGATTTTTGGCCTTGTGGACTTAATACAATAAAATCATCTTTCATACCTTTAATGTGATTTGTCAGGAGTCTCCTATCTGAAACTTATTCTAATGTCTGCTTCATTAGAAGCAAATCAACAGCTATAACAATCCGGTTACTACAAAATGCAATGCCTCAATGCTGTGAGGCACTTGATGGCCACCTTCAAGTGGTCAATCCTGTTCCAATAGCTGAAGCGTTGTTTTTTTGGGTTTTAAAATATTTTTATTTATGTATTTATTTGGCTGTGCTGGGTCTTAGTTGTGGCATGCGAACTCTTAGTTGCAGCATGTGGGATCTAGTTCCCTGACCAGGGATCGAACCCAGGCCCCCTGCATTGGGAGCATGAAGTCTTAGCCACTGCATCACCAGGCAAGTCCCTGAAGCGCTGTTCTTTTGATTAGGGGCGGTTTTTTAAAAGGAGGAATGTATGATCTTTAGCTAGGATCTCCATGAATTTGCCCATCATTCATCAGAAAGAATAACTGATTTATGTAACAGTTGAGGAGAGCAGGGAGGAGATATCAGTACTTAATTTTAATTATGGTTTAAATTCAAATCCTTAAATGCACCCAACCCCAAACTTCACCATCACCTGGCCTTAATACATGAAACTTTCTGAACTAATTTCAAGAGTGCCATGTCACAGCACATTAAAATAATAAGACACTGGAACATAAGCCAGTTTTTCTACTCTTACCTGGGCCATCAGCTTTTGATTATTAGGGTGACATGAAATGCACTGCAGAAAGAATGCAACAGTTGCATTCTCAATTGCTGTCCTCTGTTGAGTAGTCAATCCTGTTGTAGCAGCTGAAGAAAGAGAAGCTGATCTTGCACTGGTCTGTTGTGCACCTAAATTATGTCCTCCAGAAGTGGACCCAGAGTGACACAATAAAAACAGAAGTGCTGTCCACAGCGGATTGACTTCAGACCCACCAAGCCAGTCTTTCATAATATGGCTATTGCCAACTTCTGTCAAAAACCTAAGAATAGGAGCAACCAGGTCTGCTGTGATAGGCATCTTATTACATTGTTGTGGAACGTGATGCCGCCTGAGTTTGTCCTGGGAAATATCTATTGATTGAGCAATGCTTTCAGAATAAGAAATGTGGCTAAAACAGAAACTAGCCAGACTCCTCACAAGAAGAGAAGGCAAACCTGAGTCCAGTAATTGTTTGATAGCTTCTGGAGATTGAGAAGAGGAAGCAAGGGTTGCCAAATGTGATTCAGTTAGTGCAAGAGGTGCTTGTGCGTTTTTAGAGTCATCTGTTAAAGATGAACTAAGATCTTGCTTTTTGCTATCATCTGTCATGGACAGTCCATGGTGACACTGCATTGGAGGAGGGGTAATTCCCATCCAGCCCATAAGCAAAGAAAAATAACTTGGGTGTATGTGACACATCGAGCAAAGTAGACTGTCAACAGCTTTCTTCAAAACCATATTGCAGGAAAGAGACATGGACCAATTAAAAAGTAACCTAGGGAATAAAAGATACCATGTTAACAATATATATATATATTGAGAAAGACCTCTTTGTCAATTATTTCTACTAGAAATCACTTTCATGAAAATTATAGAGTTTGACATTCAATATAATGACACTGTAATGTTTCAGGGAAGACTAATTGTGATAAACATCATTAAGTACTTCAGTAGATTGGAAGTTAGATTAGATTTGTAAAATGAGTATAGAAAACCAAGAGATCTATATCAAAATGGTTCTACCATTCTCTGTGTGACCTCAAAAAAATGACATAAAGAAACAATTAAAAAAATTATACATAAGAAATGTCTAGACTGAATTCGACATTATTAATGGCTTTAATTCATATCTGCAAAATGAAAACTGTTAGTAAGTTTCACTAATAAGTCATGGATTATGCCAACTGACAGGACCAAATATGAAAATGACAAACTAGAGGACAAAAAGCCAACCTTTTGAGTCATGGAACTCTTCAGAAATAAATATTATATTTTGCTATAGACTTAGTAGTTATTAGGCAGTCAGCTCAACAAAGCCTTAACTGAGTATGGTGAAGAAATGTGGGTTAAGTGGAAACTACTTGTCAAAAGAACAATCATAACAGCCATCTAGAAAGAAGTAAAAACAACCAATTGTAAAAACCGTCTAAAGTAGTCTCTCAAAATTTCTAGCTACACTTTCCCTCAAAGTTGCATATTAAAGATAAAAGAATCTGGCAGGTAAATTTGCAGATGAGAATAAACATTATGACCTGCAGGAGAATATATTAAACATTCCAATTTTAGGTGGGAAAAGCAGCAATGACACTAATGTAGCTTCTTAAAACTTGAAGATAAATTAATTAAATTTGTGTAGCATCTCATTTAGAAATTATACTGATTATACTTAACTAGTACTTTTTGAAGTATTATTTTTATATAAATCAAAATGTAAAATGCTGTTTCATCAAGTAAAAATCTAAAGTGATCTAGTACTGGGGGAAAAGAGAATTTCACAAATCATACTTACTCAAAGAGCTCTCGGTCTAGCAGTGCTGGTAAATCATACTCTACCAGGAGCTCATAACTGTGCCACAGAATTGCTGCTACACAGTGCAAGTGAGAAGGAGATGGCATCAAAAGACCATACTCTACTGTTGAAGAGTTAGGACACATGTAGCTCATCCTGCCACTTCTTTTCATAGCAGCCACTCTTGCAGAATCACTGACCCATTTTAACAAGGCCTGAATTCTTAAAAGAAGAAGATGAATTTAAAAAACCAATTATATTCCAGCTGACATTTAAAACAGATAAATATCACCACTGCATGTAAGCAATGTATTTATCAGAATAATATACTGATTTTTCTCAGTAGTTTTAATATATCAATAAAATAGGAGGAAAAAGGAATTATACAATCAATAAGGTCATAGTAACTCTAATTTTCCAAAAACCCTACCAATCTTAAGCAATGAAAATGTTTGAGATAACTCAAGTCTAATTCAGCAAATAAACATTGATTCTTACCTCATTTATGACAGAATATATAAATATCTAGAATTACAGGATACACAGCTTAAAAAAACTCACTCTCTCCTCTAAATTTTCACTCACCTTGTAACAAATCCACATACCACAGAGCAGTGATCTGGGGCCAGTTCTTCATTGTGCAGAATTTCATGCAATACAGCATGAAATGTTTCACAACTCTGGCCCCCAAACATTAAATACTAGTAGTAGCCACCCACCCTCTTTCATAATAGCCCCAACATATGTTCTTTTTCAAGTGCCACTCTACACTCAATCCCCTAGAGCTGGAGACCACAAAATGAAAGCAAAAGGCTTTTTAAAGCAATGCTTTGGAGTTTGTATTTTGGGGGGGGTGGGAGTGAGATTTATTGTCAAGTTCTTAAAACACTGTATTTATCTTTGTTTTTATTTACTTTTAAATGTCTAGTTTAGAGCACAAGATTCTCTGCTTCAGGGTAAAAGAAATGGGAATTGGAATGTATATAATACTACTTAATCCCTCTCTCTACCCTGAAGGACTGAAGGGTAAGATGCTTTAAATTTCATATGACAGGACATAAGGACAAGTCATAGAAAAAGAAGGGAGATGAGGCAATTACAGAAGAGTAACATTTTCTAGAAAAACAGCAGCCAACAATCTTGTCATTAATGTTAGTTCTGAAACATTCTGAAATATTTACATTTGCATTTATGCTAAGAAAATAATTTTAAGTACAATTTTCTTATGATAAAAAAAATTTTTTTAATCACAAGAGATTTAAAGAAACCTATTCTAGAAAAACATTTAGCACGTATTTTTTTTTTTTTTTTTTTTTTTTTTTTTTTTTTTTGCTGTACGCGGGCCTCTCACTGTTGTGGCCTCTCCCGTTGCGGAGCACAGGCTCCGGACACGCAGGCTCAGCGGCCACGGCTCACGGGCCCAGCCGCTCCGCGGCATGTGGGATCTTCCCAGACCGGGGCACGAACCCGTGTCCCCTGCATCGGCAGGCGGACTCTCAACCACTGCGCCACCAGGGAAGCCCTAGCACGTATTTTTAATGTATTTTTAAGTCCCATTAACCATTATGATTTGACATAAATTCATATTTACTTTGTCAAAAATACTCCAGTATATTTTTAAATATAATACAGGTATCACATAGTTCATATAAAGCAAAAAGTTTAATGGAAAGGAAGTCAGCCTATTTAATATTTTAAAGTTACCCTGCTGAAACTAATTATACTTTGTTAAATATGTCCTTTAAATATTTTTAATCCAGAGAACATGAAAGCAATGAGCCTAAACTAAATGAAAGCTATTACATTACCAGAGATTAAGTAACAATTTTTCCGAGATGCCTTCACTGTCTGGCACTCTAATTCATATCCTTAAGTCTGACCTACGTAAATCTTCCCTTATGAGTGACACTGCTCTGTCTTCCCAATCCTGAGGGCACAAGCTGAACTCAATAAACTTTACCTCTCCAGTATTAGCACAATGCCAAGCATACAGCAACTACTCGGTAAATAGCTATAAAATGAGTAAGCATCCACAAAAAATAATCTGTTAATAATTTATGAAGTTCATACCAAATGATTTCACTTTAAACACAAACTAGTAACAATATTAAAGAATATTAATTGGATATAAAATATTCAATATACTTCAAAGGATATTAACTCAGGAAACAATCTCTAGCATGAAGATAATTTATATTATTTATAGAATCACACACTCTATAAATAAGTTCTTCAGATACGGATGATATACATAAAACCAGAGAATGCCAAAGTATCATTCAAAAATTTATCAACAAAAACATGTTTCAAAATTACTTGGAGTCCCTATCAATTTGGAGGTAAAAGACATCAAGGAAGATTTCCACTAGTAAAACGCATCTAAAATTACCTATATTGAAAGATCACTAAACATTTAGGTGAAACATTCAGATATTATTTACTTGGTATGATAGTGTTTCACTTTGTGGTAGGAAGCAGGAGAAAGAGGGTAAGGAGTATATGAAAAGTTGTCCGTGAATAATATAATCAATAGCAATAAGTAATCAATAAAAACAAACATTATTACTATTAACAAAATACTCCAAGTACCTAATATGGACACAATATTCCTATATTTCTATATGTTTAGTAACACCTAAGCTTAACTTTTATGAAAAGATCTAAAAAGAAAGCATTCCAGGACTTGCCTAGTTATGCACTAGTTAAGAATCCACCTGCCAACGCAAGGGACACAGGTTTGAACCCTAGTCTGGGAAGATCCCACATGCTGCAGAGCAGCTAAGCCCATGCGCCACAACTACTGAGCCTGTGCTCTAGAGCCCGCGAGCCACAACTACTGAGCCCGCGTGCCACAACTACTGAAGCCCATGCTCTGCAACGAGAAGCCACCACAATGAGAAGCCCACGCACCACAATGAAGAGCAGCCCCCACTCGCTGCAACTAGAGAAAGCCCACAAGCAGCAACAAAGACCCAACGCAGCCAAAAATAAATAAACTAATTAATTAAAAAAAAGAAAAATAAAGCATTCCAAGTAACATTCACTACATGTGATCATGTGTATGTGTGTCCTCATATGAAAACTGAGATCACCACATACCTACCTGTCTTTTGTTCCAGGATCCTGAGTTGTCCCAAGCTGGTAAAGAATATCTATTGTAGAGTCAGAAGAGAGTCCATTCAGTCTTCCAAAAAGTAAAGGGCTATTCAAATCTTGCAACAAAGAATCAAAAGGAAAAATTTGCTAAATAAGCAAATGGGATGAGAAGATTTGCTCAATTTAATCTTAAATTATTCATTAAAAATAACTTCTGTAAATTTCAACAACAAAAACAAAACTCCAAAAATAATGAAGCCATAATGGAAGTTAATTTCAGAAACAGAATTAATCAGAAATATCACATAGTTCAACTGTCATTATTTTGCAGATATGTAAAAATTAAAATATCAAAATTGTCACCTGTAGGATCACTGCCTGATGCTGCACAATTTCTCAGAAGAATGTCTATAAGCTTCAAGCCAATTCTAGTGGACTGCAGTCCTATCTTTACAAGCACAACCTCAATGTTGGGGGAATGCATTCCACAGTACGGAGACATCAATAAGGCAGCACAAGTCTGTAGCAGATTAGCAGTAGGTGCAGCTGCACTTGCCATCATCCCTTCCAGATCACTTATGTGAGTAAGGCAATGATGTAATAACCGTAACCATCCAATACTGAAATACACAACACAAAATGGCCTATATGGGTAAATTTAAGTAGCTTAAATTACTTCAGGGGAAAACAAAACTTCTCAAAGATATCAGCATGTTGTGGATGGGCCTAAAGATTGTCATACCGAGTGAAGTAAGTCAGACACAGAAAGACAAATATCATACAATATCCCTTATATGTGGAGTCTAAAAAAAAGGGGTACAAATGAACTTATTCACAAAACATAAGTAGAGTCATGGATGTAGAAAACAAACTTATGGTTACCGGGGGTAAGCGGGGGGAGGGATAAATTGGGAGATTGGGATTGACATATATACACTACTATATATAAAATAGATAACTAGTAAGAAACTGCTGTATAGCAAGGGAACTCTGCTCAATACTCTGTAATGACCTACACGGGAAAAGAATCTAAATAAAAAACAAGGAGAGGATATATATTTAAAAAAAAATTCCTGGGCTTCCCTGGTGGCGCAGTGGTTGAGAGTCCGCCTGCCGATGCAGGGGACACGGGTTCGTGCCCCGGTCCGTGAGGAGCCCACGTGCCGCGGAGCGGCTGGGCCCGTGAGCTATGGCCGCTGGGCCTGCATGTCCGGAGCCTGTGCTCCGCAACGGGAGAGGCCACAGCGGTGAGAGGCCCGCGTTCCGCAAAAAAAAAAAAAAAAAAAATTCCTTGTGACTTATAAAGCAGAAAAAAAAGAAAAAAACGAAAAGATCAGCATGTTGTATTTCATAAGTAGCACCAATCTACGTTAAAAAAGAATACTTTTAGAATACTGTAACATCAATAAAGAATTAAACACACAGTAAGTTTCCCCTATAACATAAAAAAATACTTAAGTGCTAGTAGCATTTAGGAATTATGAACTTCCTTTTTATTTAATTAGTCAGGAAATGTTTTTGTATATACATATATTTATATGCATAAATATAAACTGCAAAGGATCGTAGAATTGCAAAACTGTAAAGTCTTGGCAGCTCAAGAATAAAGAAGAAATCCTAAATTTTTTTGTCAGGTAAAACTTACATTAAGACAATCTATAAAATTTCCAACCATCGGGGGCCTCCCTGGTGGCGCAGTGGTTGAGAGTCCGCCTGCCGATGCAGGGGATACGGGTTCGTGCCCCGGTCTGGGAGGATCCCATATGCCGCGGAGCGGCTGGGCCCGTGAGCCGTGGCCGCTGGGCCTGCGCGTCCGGAGCCTGTGCTCCGCAACGGAAGAGGCCACAACAGTGAGAGGCCCGCATACCACAAAAAGAAAAAAAAAAAAAAAAAAAAAAAAAAAAAAAAAAAAAAATTTCCAACCATCAAACATTACCAGAAGAATGTAAATTAAAGGATATATTCAGGTCCTTCTTTGTTTGGTCAGTCTGTATGCTTCAAATCTAACCCTCTGCAGACTGGCAACTTAGGAATTACCATATAGGGCTAGGTGCCTATCTATACGATCAATTTGTATGCTTCAGATGTATTCTTGGGGATAGGCATTTGGAAATGCTTACATAAGACTACAGTCCGAAGAACTGGAACCCACACCCACATATACCACATTGTGGATCATCCCCAGGATTAAACACACATAAATCTCAATTGTAACCAGCCTCAGGGTTTTGCTTCTATAGAATCATTCTTTATTACACTTAATAAAATTATGATATTATTTAGATACCTATGGAACAAAGAATTTCCTAAACTCTAAAAAAAAAAAAAAAACACAAACCACAGTATAAACAATTTCATGAAAAGCACAGAAAGGCTTTTCTTAATAATGAGAAACCACATACCTTGTTTTGGATACCTGATCTTCAGATGGAAGAAAAGGATTATTAACTGTTGCTGAAGAAGTGGTACCAAAAGCAGTGAGGCCCAGTAATTTAATCTGTGAAAGGCCTAATGTGCTGGCATCTCGTGGACGATGAAGTCTAAGGCAGACAGCAGAAGCCACTTCAGCTTTTACAAGCTGAATTTTTATGTAGGTGAGACCACTTGTGACAACAGGAGTGGATAATGGTAGCATATTTACCCCATCTGCACTTACTTCAACAGACACTGAGGATGGGCAGGCTACAGGAAGAGAAAATTGAACAATTACTAAAGGAAAAGTAAACTAGAGTTCATATTTTAGTGGCAATCCCAGTAAAACAGCAGCTTTCAGTTATATTCATTATGAACTCATAAAAAGAAAATGTATACACCAAGTCATACTTTGTCACTGACTTTCACCGTAATTGATTTTACAGCTATTATATGAAATTCACAGTATAATAAAAATTGTATTTAAAAAATTCTAACATTAACCTAAAAAAAAGAGTAACTGAAGATATGCAATCCACATGTACTTAATTCGCTCCAAGAAAACAAAAATAGGCAATTACTTACTCTATTATTTCTACTTTACTCAGAATTATCACCAACAATATGGTGATTAATATGCTATGGTTTACTGTTGTAAATAATTTGGGAAGAATGTAACTTAAAAAGTACTTTTTCACAAACTCATTATTTCACTACTACCATATTGCTATGATTTTAAACACAGTTGAGTTTAGAAATTGCTTTTGCCTCTAATCTGTTTTTGCCTTTCAAAATTTAAACAAACATCCAGAATACTTAAAAATAAAACCATTTCCTGCTAAAATTTAAGGAGGCTCAATGAAGTAATAACTGGCAGCTGTTATGGGAAAATTTCTTCCTCACAAACATGGAAGCCCATTTAATAAATTTATCTATCAACTAAAACAACCTTTGAACTTTGACTTTAATTTCAACTGTAAAATTAGGAAGTAACTTTTATTATATGCCAATTACACTCCTGGTTTACACTGAGAACTAGACAAGTCACATCAATTTTTAAATTTAATCTTACCTTTTGAGATAAGTATTATACACATTATTTAATCTCTTTGAATCTGTCAATACAAACTGACAAAGAGATTAAATAATCCAAACCCCCAAATGAACAAAGGGCACATTTTATATTCAAGCCCATGTTTGATTCTAAAGGCTATGTTATTTCCACTGGAACACACTATATCTTCAGTTTCTGCTCCAATCCAAAACCAAAATTATTAAGCACACTTGTATTGGAGAACACCTAACCCACTGATTTTTCATAATGTACAGAGTTCTCCATTGTAACATCCTTCCTGTCCCAATTCCTATGTGCAAATTCTAGCTACATTCCAAAGCCACCATTCACACGAACCACTTTCTCCTTCTGAATAAAAGGAGCTTCTGGGCTTCCCTGGTGGCGCAGTGGTTGAGAGTCCGCCTGCCGATGCAGGGGACATGAGTTCGTGCCCCTATCCCGGAGGATCCCACATGCCGCGGAGCGGCTGGGCCCGCGAGCCATGGCCGCGGAGCCTGTGTGTCCGGAGCCTGTGCTCCGCAACGGGAGAGGCCACAGCAGTGAGAGGCCCACGTACAGCAAAAAAAAAAAGAAAAAAGGAGCTTCTTCCTCATCTTAGATTATCCCCTAAGTCTTACACTGACTTATATTTTGCCATGTAATATAGTTATTTTTGACCTGCTAAAACACTGTGCATTAGTCTATCTTTCTTCTGCCATTTTATTCATTATATCTATTTTTATCTAATGTGTGGATTCCACAACTGTATTAGAGTATAATAATCTAATCTTGCAAATAAGTGGAAAAATTGATTCTTCCAAATATGCCAGGGGTCTACAAAATTCCCTATAGTTCTTCATTAAGTTACTGAGTGACATATGATAGTAATGAGAATCAATCAATGAAGATAAATGACTGTGACAACTTCAACAATTTTGTACAAATTATTATATTTATATTGAAAGAATTTGGGGACCATCATAAACGTAAAATAGTACTTCATATTCCTTCATGAATACCTGAAGGAGTTCCTGCTCCTTTTAATGTACAACTTGTTTTCTAAAAATTCTTTTCAATTATTTAACGTTGCAAAATTACAACAAAATGTATTCAATGAAAATGCATCACATGAGTGATACTCAAAATATTAAAAATCTAAAGATCATAAATATTCAAAATATCACACTCGAAGTATTAAGATAAAAAATTCTTTGCAGATGTAGTTACCTTACAATGGGAAGGGGAATCTATGCTAATTTCACGTTACAGAGCTAGGACTGAGGACCAGCCTAGAAAAACTAAGACTGCTGTCTACAGCTGTATAAACTAACTCATTTTATCTTAATGCTATATAGATAGCTTCATAAATTTGAGGGAAGAGGAAAGGCAAAATAATATATAACTAGAATATGTTTGTTTAAATTTCATCACACACTCTATTTGTTTCAGGGGAATAGGCATGTCAGTTCATTCGATGGGAAATGATTTGGTGGTAGTGTTAAATATTATATTAAAACTGTTCAAAATTAAGCGATCTGGAAATTGTATCTAAGTTAATCACTGTTTGCTGAGTATTTTTCTCATTTTTTAAATGCTTCTAAATTATAGTTTATTTTCATGATGGATCTTTACAAAAAATATTACTCACTTGCAAGAGATGCAAGGTGAGGTTGGATATGTATCTCTTTAAGAAGCACTGCTGCAGGAAGGTGAATGGTAAGGTCGCACCAAGCCTCCTCTGGCAGAAAGATGTAGGACCAAGCAGCAGAGCGAGCTCTTCTGTGGGGTGGCGTGGCCTGCAAAAGCACCTCAGCTGGTTGGGCAGTAGGACTGCTAGATGTGATTGTACCTACAGAAGTATTTTAAATAAAATTAAAACTTGCAAAAGAAACCCAATAAGGCATCAAGAACTATTCAAACCATAATAATTACACTAGAAAAATTAGCTAACAACATGAACACTTAATACTATGAATGTACTTAGTACATTTAGCATAATTTGTTACAGTATTCACAAAACCTCAGGACATCCAGTCAACTGGCAAGGCGACAAATTCACTGTTAACTGCTGCCTAATTTCTATGTACTAACATGTCAAATGAAAACTAAACTAGCAACAACAAATCTAGCACAGTAATTCTCAAATGATTTAAGTAAAAAACAATGTCCAATACAGGCTTCAACGTGAAAATAATCACCTTTATTCTAAATTGTCAATATTCATGAGTTAGAAATATGAAAAGAAAAATATAAAAAGAAACTATGTAGAATGGAAAAAAAGAATAACTATATAAATCTGAAACTTCTTATAAAAAAAAGTACCACTCAAAATAAGAAGGAACAAGTCCTTTAAAACTAACGTTTACAATGAAAACTGACATAAGAATCTACTATTTAGTTTCATAAATTGTGTTCTATTTAAACTCAGAAATAAAAACAAATTTTACTACTAAAGAATAATTAAAAACTTCCTTCTAATCAGTAGAATGTTTGGAAAACTATTACCTTTAAAATCAATGGCTTGTAATTGAAATGGTGATACTGTTAACACAATCAACTTACTATGACAACTATTTTTGCTTCATACCAGCCAATTAACTACTTCTTAAATTCATACCCATAAGATGAAATAACTCTTTTCTTACCCAGGGGTGCAAAGTTATGGATCCCTTCTGCATTGTCAGGCTCAGAAGCTAGTATTCGTGTTTTCAAAGTGCTGTCAACAGCTTTATTCGGACCAGAGTCAAGAAATTTCATAATAGTTGATACCATACTTCTTGCAGTGTTTACAATAGCCCTTGTACTAGTAACCATATTGTTGCAAATGAGCTGAACACCACCTAAATTTAAAGACAATACTAAATGAAAATTATCTTAACATAGATGATTTGACATTGAGTCAACTTTCACAGAAGACTACAAAAATAAAAACATAATTTACTATCGAATGATTACACTTAAATGACAGTTTTGTAACTTTGTCTTACCCATATCGTGGAATGCTTTCAAGGCATCACTAGTATCCAGTACTCTCAAAATGAACCACAATAATGGTTCAGATAACTGGCAAGTAGCGAGAGAGCCCTAAAAAAAAACCATACATGTATACTGTAATTTTTAAAAGGTGATTATTAATTTCCTGTGAATTAGGACAACTAAATTTCTTATTGAATGCAATATTCTTTTACAGTTAATTATTATAAAATGGCAACCTTAACCTAAATCACTAAATACAAAATGTCTGCCAAAATATTTAGGAAATCTTAACCTGAATCAAAAAGGAAGTGAACAGTCTCCTCTCTGAACTCAGCATTTTTTGCATCTGTGTTTACCTACTATTACCATTTTCTACCTTAAATTAATGTGCATCGATTTTGTTTTCAAGTAGACAGTACTTTCATCATTTAAAAATGTATCCTTCTCAAATATCTTTGTATCTTCCAATGGGGAAATATATACACACATGCAATGTATATTTATGAAAATGATAATTATACACTGACATATAGAAGATTCCTTAAGAAATTGTTTTAAAATCTGCTTTTGAAAAAAATGGTAAATGGACTGGAAATTAAAATAATCACACTGGCTCTTAAAATCTCATTTTTTAAAAAGGAAATTTAAAGAGTAGTAACATTCTAACCTATTTCTCTTTTAAAATTACCCTAACCCCTTTGAACTGAAAGGAAACTAAATACGTAACTTAAGCTTGAAAAAAAATACTCATATTAAATTTTCATATGTAACATCTATGAAGAACATGTTGGTTTTCAACTACGCTATGGTTAGGGGAAAGGAAAGAACTACTTCTTAAGACAATGGAAAGAAAATCTAAAATTTAGAAATATGTTAAACATTTTATTCTTACATCACTGTAGTCATCTTTGACAGTTTCAAGGAAACTTTCCTCTTCAACTTTTACTAGTAATCTATAGTTCTCACCTGCTGACTCCGTTCATTTTCCAACATATAACTAGAATACTCTGTCTCTGTCTTACAAATAATTCTCTGCTCCCATTGCTAGTAACTACTTAAATTACTGCAGTTGTTGCTGGATTGAACTTACCTGTCTGCCCATATATCCACAGGCCATATAGGTTAAAATTGGCTGCAGCATCATGTGAACTGTAGAAGCTTTTTTACTAAGTGTTGTCAGTATGGTAAATAATCCATCCCCAACTGATATGGCATCTAACCCACCATGAAAGTTTTCATGTTTGGTGAGATGTAATCCACTTGCCCCTAGTTTAAATAAAAAGATGACACATTTTTAAAAAGCATATCCTTAAAAACCATAATAATTAAAATAGAGAGTCTTAAAAGCCATTTTCCCCCAAAACCACTGAAGGATGGTACATAACAGCTGTGTGTGTGTATACATATACACATATCTAGAAATTAAAATATCTATCATAACATTTAGTAGAGGACGTTTTTTGGTATCTTTTATAGGAGATACCTCTGTTGTTGGTAACAATAAAGTTGCTCTATTACATGACTGAGGAACATCATTATACATACCAAAAAGAAAAGGAGAGAAAAATAAGGGATACTATTATGTAACTAAACTTCAAAACTTTTAATCAAAAAGATATGGTTGTTTCCCTTACATGAAAAAAGAAATACTAATAATCAAAAATATATCAAGAATGGATTTTGTCACAATTTACAGAAGTTTAATTAGTTTAAAAAATTAACATAGTATATTAGCTTTCAAATAGGTAGAAAAGTAAAGCAACAATATATAAATTTTACATTGATATATGTGTCATAGAAACTGTTAAACTTGAACAAAATTTTATACTTCACTTTTTAAAAAACTGTGAATAAATAAATCTTACTCATTCCCTAATACGAAATCTGATGTGAAATTCTTCATCTTTAAAATGTTAGCGGTACATGACTATAAATTATGGTACCTAACTTACAAGACTGATTTTTTTTTCTTAATTCACTACAAGTTATTTTGTTAGTATTTTCCAATTTTTAAAAAATTCACACTTAAAAATTTTCAACTGATGGAAGCCACTCTATAAAAGTTTTCACTAATAAAAATCAGTCATGCTTAGAAGTTTACAAAAAAGTAACTCTGCATTATAAAGTAAAAAGAAAATGAATTCATACATTGCTAAAGGAAAGAGATATAGTACTAGAAACAAGTATAAGATGAATATTCTTAATATTAATACGTACCAATTATCATCGCCATGGCACTGCTATTACACAGGCCCAGAGCCGACAAAATCTGGCTCATTATCTGTTGGTTGGCTAACACTAAGTCAGCGACATATGCAGGTGATCCTTGAATACTACTACTGCTTCCATTACCATCTTTGCCTCCTGAAACTTTTTCTTCATCTGAAACACTGTCTGTCGTATTGGTGCTCACAGACACTCTTGCACTGTATTCCCTATTGCCCGAAAGAGGCAGCTGTACTAAAATGTTAACCAGTTTTAACAAATCAAACATGAGTTGGTCTCTTGTCATTTCACCACAAACTGCTTTTGCATCACCTGGACGAATGAGGTTGGCAAAGAGTCCCCCAAAGCATGCTCGAGCACCCACTGAGCTATCTGAGCCACTTCGAGACATTACTTTGTCTGAGCAAGTGATATAGTGGTGCACTAAAAAAGTGACAGACTCTATCACAGCAGAAATAGTACTAACTGAAACAACTTCAAAATTCTGCTCCAAAGTGAATTCTAAGAGCTTTACTTGGGCATCAAGAGGTCCTTGGCCTGTCTGGAAGGCACCCCTGCAGAAAAAGAGAGAGGATTAAAAATTAATCCATTTTAAATTGTTTTGAAAGAAGTAACCACCAGAATACAAGAAAGCTAAACAATAATTAAACTCCTGGTATTCACTATTTCATTTTGTAGCAAAGAGTTTCCAGATCTTCCTGAGTCCTTCTTGTTCTTGCCTCCATTTTATCATACAAAATAAAAAATGAATTCCCTTCCAAATAGAAAACTGAAGGACAAGTAAATCAAAGAGATGATTTTGAAGCTACAGGCTAAAATAATTATATATCACAAGGCACTCCTCATAATGAATGAGCTCTGGTTTGTTACAACCTCAAATGTTAATTTAAACATTTCTTACTGATTTTGATTTTCAAAAATTAAGATTCAATCAAGTAATTCTTATGCATCAAAATTGAATGCTCTCAAGTTCTACTTATGCCTAAGAAATAGAAAGCTGGAAAGATCATCGGCCCCAACTTAACAATAAAAAAAGCCAAATTAACTCTAAAGTCGTAACTTTTCTTGAACCCATCAGAGAGCTAAGGTCAAAATAGTACCAAAAAGCCTGAAATCCATAGAAAGATAGGCACCTCCTCCAAGAAGACAGAATATGAGCATTGGCTTTCCTGTCGCAGAATCTGGGAAGTCGAGATGCTGGCAATATACATATGGGTAAGAAGAATTCAGCTAAAATACTTTACAAGCTGTTAAACCCCAGGTATGTAAGGGTGGTAACACTGAACCCTTGGAGCTCATACCCATTCACAGGCACCCTCCCTCACCATCCCTCACACATACCTTGCCCTGTGCATCTATTCCATCTGGCTGTTCCTGAGCTATACTTTATAATAAACTGGTAAAATAAGTAAAGTGTTTTTCCTGAGTTCTGTGAATTCTTCTAGCAAATTACTGAACCTGAGGGGGGGATTGTGAGACCCCCTGAATTTGTAATCAAATGATACAAAAGTGTGGGTAACCTGGGGACCTTGGACTTGTAAGTGCCCTCTGAAGTAAGGGCAGTCTTGTGCGACTGAGCAGTTAAAACTGTAAATTTGAGGCTAACTTTGGATAGTGGCAGAATAGAACTGAATTGTAGGACACAGGTTGATGTCAGATAATCAGGGAAATGGTGTTAAAAAAGACACCGTGTATTTGGTGCTAGTGAAAAAACCCTCAAATACCAATAGCTGCTTCCTACCACTGGAGAGAAGGAAATGCTCTCCTCAGAAATGGCCAGATACAAGCCAGAGTTTGGCTGACAAAAAGAAGGAAAAATTTATTGAGAAAGCTCCTTCCCCTGAGGTTCAGTCACAGAGGGCCTGCCAAAGACTGAGGCTGGACACAATATCGGAAAACACCTGCCATCACTAGGAGTCTAGTGAACATTAAGAAACAAGCAACAGCAGTTGACTGCTAGAGATGGAGCCATGGAGACAGAGTCCCTCTGTGGTACAAATGTATAAGGAACAACAAAAGCTAAGGATGGAACAATAAAATTGGAAACAACCCCCTTTACCCTGACTCACATCGAAACAGAAGCTAACTAGATCATTTTGAAGCTGACAAAACACAAAAGGTAACCATAGCAAGAATAAAACCAAAGCCAGGTCAAATCTTGAAGAGAGTGATTCAAATCCTCACACTAATCACCCAGTAGAAGAGGCTTGTCCATTTCCAGGCATAAATACTATTTACTTCAGTGTCTAAAAGATATGTGATTATCCAAAGCAAAAATTGTAGGGATGTATTATGTTTACAGCATATGTAAAAGTAAACATATGATACCTACATCACAAAAGATGAGAGAAAGAAACTGTAAATTTACTGCTGTAAAGTTCTTACATTATATGTGAGCTAAGGTATAATAATATATGAAAGCAGAATGTGATGAAATAAAGACGTATATTGCAAAGCTAGGGAAACATTATAATCAAAATTTCTTTGTTATAAATAATAATACTAGAAACAAAATGAAATCATTATAAAAATTACTTAATCCAAAAGTAGACAAGAAAAAAAATTTTTAAGCGAAGATTAGATTAAATAAACAAAACTGGCAAAGTGATAAATTTTAGTCCACTAAATCAATAACTACATTAAATGTAAAGTGGTCTAACAGATCAATTAAGAGACACATATTGTCAAACACTTATACAAGGAAAACTGAAAGAAGGAAATAATAACTATTAGAGCAAAATTTAATGAAATTGGAAATGAAAAAATAAAGAATATCAACAAAGCTTTAAGTTGGTTCTTTGAAAATATCAATAATATTATAAACCTCTAGCAAGAATGACCAAGATAAATAGATTAAAATTACCAATATCAGAAATGATAGAATGAATCAAACTATATACTATAAACATTAAAAGCATAATTTTAAAAATTACAAATAATGAATTCAACAACACAGATAAAATGAACAAATTCCTTCAAGACACAAACTGCCAAAGTTCACTTAAGAAGAAAGAAAACCTGAATAATCTTTTACCTATAAAATAAACAGAAACATTTTTCTGTTAATACAAAGAAAACTCCAGACCCTGCTTGCCTCAATGGCAATTACTATCAAATATTTAAATAAGTAATAATCCAATTTATACAACCTCTCCCAGAAAACAGAAAAGGAAGCACTCATTTTAGGAGTCCAGGATTATCTTGACATAAAAACCAAAGGCATTATTTTTAAAAATGCAAATATCTCTCATAAGCATAGATTTTGAAATCTTCAACAAAGCATTAACTACTTAAACAAGCAAGATATAAAAAGTATAATACATCATGACCGAGTGAGTATATACCCTGGGAATGCATACTGATCAACACTTAAAAAAAAAATCAATATAATTTATCATACCTACAGATTTTAGAAGAAACAATATATGATCATTTCAGTAGGTGCAGAAAAAGCAAAAAGACATACATATTATTCACTAACCACATGACTGTACAAAGAAAAATCCCAAATATATATATAACTCTATGTATAACTATATTTTTGTGTCTATGTCTATATGAATAACCATATCTGTATCTATAAATATACCTACAACTCCTCCCAAATTGATCTACAGATTGACACTTATTCAGTCACAATCGAGCAGAAGTGTTTTTTTGGTTTGATTTGTTTTTGTTTTTGTGGGGGTGGTGGGGGATCAATAAGCTGATCCTAAAACTTACAATGGAAAAGCAAAGAAAGCAGAATAGCCAAAACAACTCTAAAACAACAAGAACAAAGTTGGAAAATCCACACTACCAGACCTCAAGAAATAATATAAAAATACCAAACCAGTGTGGTATCGGAAAAGAACAGACAAAAACATCAATTCTATAGAGTCCAGAAATAGAGCAAAACAAATATGGTCAATTGAGTTTTGGAAAAAGGCAGAAAGAGAATTCAATTTAAAAAGGATGTGTTTTTCAACAAATGGTATAGTAACAATTTGACATCATCCACAACAAAAAAAAAGAAAAAAAGAAAAAAAAGAACTTACACCCAAATGCAAATTTTAACTCAATATAACCTACATGTAAAACCTAAAACAATAAAATTTCTAGAAGAAAGCATAGAGGATCATCTCTATGACCTTGGGTTAAGCAAGGATACTGTTATGAAACAAAAATAATAATAAATAAAAGAAAAAGCTGACAAAATTTCATCAAAATTAAAAGCTGCTTTTTCAAAGATACTGTTAAGAAAATGAAAATATAATCCACAGACCAAGAGAATATATCTGCAAAACACTTATGTGATAAAACTGAGTGCCCTCTTCATATGAAGTCTGGGTACTTCTTTTCAACCTATAGTATTAATTGAACTAAAAAGCTGCAGGCTAATTTATACGGATACCAGACACTTTCTTAAAAACATACAAAGAAAACAAAAGCTAAGAATATATTTGGGCCAATGTTATGGACCCAATTAAAGAAAATGTGCTAGAAAATGTATGAGGTGTGTACAGGGTGGAAGGGTGTGGAAGAGGAGCTCGAAAAAAAAATTCTAATTAGTTTTTGAGGCACGTAAACCTATAAATACCTTTACTTGTAAAAAAAGATATAAAAAATATATTTTTTAAAAAGACAGCATGTTATAAACTAAAACAAGATTGATATTTCTGTAGGAAATGTTTGAGTAAATGTATTGAATTTTCATATGAAACCTTTTACTGCTAGACCCTACATAGACAGAACTATACTAAAGTCTACACCTAATGAGTGTATTTAGAGGTCTCACATACAGTTTTTAAAAAAGCCTAGTTAAAAGAAAAATGAACTCCATGGTAACTGGCTTTTGCTTCTTCGTTGGTTTTATTTATATCACACAAAAACCTCAAGTTCACGTTTTCCAAGTACACAGATGCATATCATAACAGCAGGCTTTTGGTTTTGTGAATCTACTCCTTCCCACACCTGTGCTTCACTGTGTATACACTATAGACAAGTTGAACTACAACCACATTAGTGTCTTAAAATAGTTATAAAGGAGGAAGAAAACAAAGGAGGATAGTACTATAAAATTTTCTGCAGCTATGAAAGCATACTCCATATAAATTGTTTGCATTAATTTTTATATTGGTTTCAGGCATTTTGCTACTGATCTATGAAAAATAACTTATGAATAAATTATTATTTTATGGTAACTATTATAAATCATACCTTTTTCTGATTTCTAATATTTTTGAACTAATTTTTAACGAGTGATATAATCTACAAGTGAATTTAATCATTTTCTAACATACATTAATTTTTTAAAAATTTACTGGCACTTCCACAACGAAATTAAATAATAAAGATAGCAAACAGCACCTTTAATTTCTTCCTGATATTAATGGGAATTTTTAAAATAATCAAACATACTAGAGTTTGGTTTGTTCATAATGTTGTCTTTTATAACTTTAAGATGATACTGTTTATATTTCATTAAAAGTTTTATCAGAAAGTAATGTTGGATTTTATGAAATGTCTTAAACTATGACGAAAATGATTCATTAATATATGATATCGAAGCATTCACGCATTTTAAGAATCAACCCATCACAGTCACAGTTTATTCTTTTTAACCTATTGCCTGACTTTGGTAATCAATTTATTTAGGATTTCTGTATGAGATTAGTATTTAATTTTCTTTTTTAAGATATCTTTTTTGGGTTTTATCAAATATAGGTTTCAAATAAAGTTACTGGTAGCTTTAATTCTCTACCTGTATTCTAGAAGTAAATTTGACCTAGAAGGTTTATAATTCCTAATCTATGAACCCAGTATTCCTTTCACAATAGAAGGAGTTCAGGATCTGGGAGAGTCATAATGAAAAGAACTGAAAACAACTGGGAAACATACCAATAAACCTTTCCCTCTTAATTCCTAATATTGTCCTGCTTATCTGTTCCCAGATAAACTCCCAACAAATGCTAAGGGAAAATTAATTTGGAGGATTACCTATTGCTTCTATATCAGGAATATATGTAACACCTTGAAATTTACCTTTCTGTTGAAAGTATATGAATTAGCTTGAGCAAAAATTCACTGAATATCTGAGGACATGTTGAAGAAAGATGCACTTGTAATCGGGTAAGAAATTCTTGCATAGCTTGCGTAGCTGTTGGACCAACCTGAAGAGAAATGAAATTCTGTTGACAACTGCTTACTGATCCCATCTACAGAATTATTCATTTAAAAAGTATCATCTGTATGTCTTCTTTGGAGGAATGTCTACTTAGGTCTTCCGCCCATTTTTGGATTGGGTTGTCTGTTTTTGTGATATTGAGCTGCATGAGCTGCTTGTATATTTTGGAGATTAATCTTTTGTCAACCTAAATGTCCATCAACAGATGAATGGATAAAAAAGATGTGGCACATATATACAATGGAATATTACTCAGCCATAAAAAGGAACGAAACAGTTATTTGTAGTGAGGTGGATGGACCTAGAATCTGTCATACAGAGTAAAGTAAGTCAGAAAGAGAAGAACAAATACCGTGTGCTAACGCACATATAAGGAATTTTAAAAAGTGGTTCTGGGGCTTCCCTGGTGGCGCAGTGGTTGAGAGTCTGCCTGCCGATGCAGGGGACACGGGTTCGTGCCCTGGACCGGGAAGATCCCACATGCCGCGGAGCAGCTGGGCCCGTGAACCATGGCCGCTGAGCCTGCGCGTCCGGAGCCTGTGCTCCACAACGAGAGAGGCCACAACAGCGAGAGGCCCGCGTACCTCAAAAAAAAGCGGTTCTGATGAACCTAGTGGCAGGGCAGGAATAAAGACGCAGACGTAGAGAACAGAGTTGAGGGCACGGTGGGGGAAGGGGAATCTGGGACGAAGTGAGAGAGTAGCACTGACATATATACACTACCAAATGTAAAAAGGATGGCTAGTTGGAAGCTGCTGCATAGCACAAGGAGATCAACTCAATGCTTTGTGGTGACCTAGAGGGATGGGATAGGGAGGGAGGATAGGCTCAAGAGGGAGGAGATATGGGGATATATGTATACATATAGCTGATTCATTTTGTTGTATAGCAGAAACTAACACAACATTGTATAAAGATGTGAAAAAAAATTCTCTTTCCCTGTATTAAAAAAAAAAAAAAAAGCATCAAATGTTAAGTCAAGAGCCATACAGGTGAAACCTTTCATTTGAAGAACAAAAATATTAACAGTGATAGGAGGAAACCAATTAAGCTTTTAGGTCTTGATATACTTTTTTTAAATAGAAAGTTATAGATTCTAATGTCAATATTTTTTTTCATTATGGTTTAGAATAACTTATGTTACTTTTATTTAATTCAATACAGAAAAAGACTCACCTGAATTACACAAGAATATCTTTATAATGCTTTCAAAAGCACAAAGTACTTATGTACTGATTTTCACAATCTTCTTAATTATCCCATTTCAAAACAAAAGAACTCAGACTCAGACAGGTTAAGTGATCCACAAAAGGTCATGCTTCTAATGACTAGCAGAGCAAATACTCAAGTGAATTGGGGAAAAAACCCTACAAAAAAACCCTTAAAGCTAAAAACGAACCTGTATCAATTGGTAAAAATATGCTTTCCCAAACTTCTATCTCTTCAATGAAAAAAAAATGATAGTGAGAACCACACCAAGTATCCTGAAGTATGTTTTGGAATGTTATGATCATAAAACCCTAGAGGAGTTTTGGGAAAAACAAAATGCAATGTAATTCTCCAAACCATTTTAAAGTTAACAATTTCTAACACTGAGTATAAAAATCATAACATTCATAACCAAACTACAAAACCAAAATATCTGAAGAAAGCTTGACCTTCAGTAACTTTTACTTTGCCTTTAAAAAAAAAAAAAAAAAGAGAGGAAAAAACACTACTTTATACAGCGGCATGTTCCCTGACACCTAGGCTCTACCACTAACTAGTTGTATAATTGTGGGCAATGCAGATAATGCATGTTTACTCATATGTAAAATAAAGAAGCTGGAATCAGTGATTTCAGGAATCTTCACATTCCAAATTCATGCAATCTTTTTTTTTTTTTTTTTTTTTTTTTTTTTTTGCGGTATGCGGGCCTCTCACTGCTGCGGCCTCTCCCGTTGCGGAGCACAGGCTCCGGATGCGCAGGCCCAGCGGCCATGGCTCACGGGCCCAGCCGCTCCGCGGCATATGGGATCCTCCCAGACCGGGGCACGAACCCGTATCCCCTGCATCGGCAGGCGGACTCTCAACCACTGCGCCACCAGGGAGGCCCCATGCAATCTTTATGTGTAATAATCACTTGATAACATGCCTCTGCCCTGATCAAAACTCTGGCCCAATCTAATTACAAGTAGTTTGTTCCTTCTCATTTTTTTCCTTGTCTGGTTTATTTTATGATGATCTACAAAATTCAAGTCTATTCAGTATGAGAGTACTGACTAAATGTATCCAACAGAACTTAAGCTCCAAGAAAGGCAGAGACTCGGACAGGGTAACTACTTAAATCCCTAGCACCTAGACCTAGCACATAGATAAGCACATAGCTAAGAAATAAAAGATAAGCTTGCAAGATAATCTTGAATAACATCCATTGGAAGGATGCTATGAACACTAAATATATTTTATGTGAAAAGAAATATAATGAAGAAAAGATATTTTTTAAAGCAGTACAATATAACAAAAGCTAAACTGATATAAAAGAAATCTGCGGTTAGACTAAAAATGTTTATAAGCTCCGATATATCTTTTTTTCTGAATTAACAAAAGCAATATTTTTTTTCATTTCAGTTTTGAGATATAATTGACATACAGGACTGCATAAGTTTAAAGTGTACAGCATAATGATTTGACTTAATACATCATGAAACGATTACCACAGTAAGTTTAGAGAACAGCCATTGTCTCATATAGATACAAAATAAAAGAAAATTTTTTTTTTTCTTTATGATAAGAAGTCTCAAGATTTACTCTCTCAACAAGTTTTTGCCTTCTGGCTACCTTCATCCAATTCCCCCAACCCCTGCCTCTGGAAATCACGAATCTGATCTCTTTTTCTATGAGTTTGTTTGTTTTTGAAGTAAAATTCACCTACAACACTATATTAGTTCCTGGTGTACAACACAGTGATTTGATATTTCTATACATTTCAAAATGTTCACCACAATAAGACCAGTTACCATCTGTCATCATAAAGATATTGCATTATTATTGACTATACGCCCCACACAGTACATTTTATACTGGTGATTCATTTATTTTGTACCTGGAAATGTGTACCTCTCAATTTCCCTCACCCTCCTTCCCCCACCCCCATCCCCCATTCTGGCAACCAGCTGTTTGTTCCCTGTATCTACGACTCAATTTCAGTTTTGTTATGTTTCTTCATTTGCTTTGTTTTCTAGATTCCACATATAAGAGAACTCATATGGCATCTGTCTTTCTCTGTTTTATTTCACGAATCGTAATACCCTTTAGGTCCATTGATGTCATCTTTTTGTTTTTTGTTAAATAAAATACTTAATAGTATAAAAGAATTAAGTTAGGTGACCTGTCAATCTTGATAACAGAGGTCATTTAACATATACATTATTTAAAAAAATTTGTAAATTCCCCTATTTTTTAAATGCTTCCCTAACATTAAGGTAAATATTTGTTTAGAATGTCTCTCAAATTATGTAAAATTAACACCAAAAATATATCTCTACATAAAAATCCAGTAAAATTCCAAGAGAAAACTCACTACCTGCTATAATTCAGTTTCAGCATAGCTATTATTATATGTAATTCAAAACATTTTATTACATTGATACGTAAAAGGCCATCATTTAATGCTTTAGCAATGAAAATTTTACGTATTTAGCTGTACTAAAAATTTCCCTTACAAATAAGTTTACTGTGTAATCTGGGCCTATCACTGGTTTTCAGAAGTCACATTACCTGTGGACTGTGTTGATTTGTTCCATGTGGACTGGTGCCAGAAAGAAACTTCACTAAAACATGAATCAGGTTTGGATCTGAAACCAGCAGATGGGCAGTACTCTCCTGAGTTCCAATGGCAGTACTGGAACCAGCTATAAAACATTAAAAAAAAAAGTCCTCAACAAAAGGACCCAGAAACAATGGAAATGCAGTATTTAAAACATCTTTTAGTTTCAAAGAAAACTCACATATTCCTGGGAGTTACTAAGAGGATCTGAATCTCTACTGCACTGACTGAGCCTCATTCTCTATTTTCATCTGCCATAGATCTCCTGCCTCTCTCCTAATTTGGCTGTGAAAAATACCTAGTTTAATGTGCATCTTATTCAGTATACAGTCAAGTGGAAAAGAAATAACTAAATGCTTACTGTCCTTTTGGTGAGCCTATTCTTAGTAATTATTTCCCCCTTCCAGAAATAAAGATCTATTTTTCAGGTAAATTTTAACACAGCCTTCGAAGATAAACTGAAGCAAAACCTATTCATTTTTGCAGGTCAGCTACATAAAGGTTGTATACTGTTAACTGATACACAGACAATGCACAAGTTTTCTGAAGTGAATAAAATATCCTTGAGTCAAATCTATCTTCAGTATCACACAGGGATGTTTTCAATCCCATATTTGGAAAATATTATATTCCAAATGAAAAAATGAAGTAGCATTTTGATTCTCAGCAATGATTTTAATTAATACGTCTATCAATGTGACGCTGCTTTCTAGTCAATGAAATTAAGCCCAAAGAGAATGGGGATGAAATCCACCCACCTGCTGTCATAACCTACAGATGGAATGAAGATTTCAATTCACAAATGGCTACTCCTTGCTCCCTAATATGAACTTTGATACCTACTTCCCATCAACCTCAAGAATGTCAGATAAAATCTAGACCTAAATGTAAAAAGTAAAACCAGTAAGCATTACAGAAGATAATGTATGAGAGTATCTTTGTGACTTTGAGATACAGAAAGCCAAGAAAGTAATAGAAGTTCCTTTCTTAAAAGGTTCAGAAATTAATTTTACTATCTTAAATGGGAAATAAAGGAGTGGGGTGAAGAAAGTAGGAAACTAATAGGACTTTAGAATCTGAGAAGAAGCGATTAGGTTCAGTGAATGTAGGTTTTACATGTGAAAAGCATAAACCAAGGAACCTAGTCATATATGCTCATGAAAATTATAATGAATAAATCATTTTTAACTGCTAAGTTACTTTAAAAAGAATAAATAACCAACACAAGACACAGACTAACATTAAACACTTGACTTTGTACTCTAAGAGTAATCAATTTTTAAAAACTCGTAAAAGTTTTTAGAAGGTAAAAATATAATTTGATCTTGTAACTGTAGATAGATGAGAGTATATAATCAAAGTAAAGAAGCACAAAGGGCAAGATACGTTAAGAACAACAACAAAAAGAACAAATTCAGAAGAGACATATTCAAATAAAGAATTTAATCATTTGCACAGCTATATCACTTCTTGAAAAAATCTTTTTTAAGAAACTGATAGCAAGAATAATAAAGTAAATGTCAGGGACTTAAAGGAATAAATATTTGGACTTACGATTAAGCTGCATGTTTGTCATGAGTGTTAGACTATGAAGCACAAGGCACCATGTCCGGAGCAAAGTATTGGGATACCACGCTAACACCGTGAGAAAGCTAGTTATTGATGCTACGAGGAAAAGAGAAAGGGGAAATTTTAACTCAGAAGAAGCAAATGTTTACTAAGAATTAAAACAAAAAGAATAAATTTTAAAACATGACATTATTTTTTAAAATCAATTCACTACCTCGTGTCCTCAAAACATATAAATAAAAGTTCCCCATTAAACATAACTAAAGCATTAGAGAGTCAATAACATTTTATGTCTAAGGTTAAAGCTCATCCCATGACAAATAAAATAACACGTCATCACTATACATTTGTTGTCCTTTCCAAACTAGAGGCATTTCTACTGTAACACAATTTGTGTTTTACTAAAAATCCTCACATTCTGCAAAACCAAAAATTAAAAATAATAGGGCATACTGGAAAGACAGGGATGGGGTTGACCATTCAAAACCAATGTAACTTCACAAAAACAGTACAAACTAAAACAACAACTAAGTCACCTGCAAGGCCTAAATAAGAAGCACATGTGGCAGGTGGAGAAGCCAAAAAAGTTATTAAAAATAAACAAACATAATACAGTGCCCAGTTTTTACCGTTAAAACCCTGTGTATAATGGCTGATTCCAGATCTCAGGCAGGATATATAGTTTGGAACACCTATTCTATTAAAATCTAACAAAGATATAGTTGTGTATTTCACAAAAAACAAAACCAAAAGAATCTAACGAAGCATCATCTTACTGACCACAAACAGCATAATTTCAGCATCAATAAACATAATGATTGCAACAGAAACATAAGAAATATTTTTAAATCACGAACTTATACAGATATTTACTAAGGAAACTAAGTGGTCATGATTACAGACTACCTGTGAACCAATTAATTTTTAAATTTAATTTTAAAATACAGAAACTTCCCAGCATTTTTCCTGGCTCTATATACAAACTGTACCTCCAAAGGGTGACATGATAGCGCATGAAAGGAAGTTTCTCTTTATGGAAGTATTTCAGTCAATAAATAAAACAGGGATAACAAAATTAGACTACCTTCGCTTCAAAACTTCCCGTGAACTGCTAATAATTCTAGGCATTAATCATTAGTGTCTATTAACAACATAAAAAAAGACAACCTACGAAATTGCCTTAAAAAAAAAAAACTCAGGTCCGTTCCCTAGACTTGAGGATAGGGGGAGGGGGAAGGGTAAGCTGTGACAAAGTGAAAGAGAGGCATGGACATATATACACTACCAAACGTAAGGTAGATAGATAGTGGGAAGCAGCCGCAGAGCACAGGGAGATCAGCTCGGTGCTTTGTGACCGCCTGGAGGGGTGGGATGGGGAGGGTGGGAGGGAGGGAGATGCATGAGGGAAGGGATGTGGGAACAGATGTATATGTATGACTGACTCACTTTGTTATAAAGCAGAAACTAATTAAAAAAATTAAAAACAAAAATAAAAATAAAGAAAGAAAGAAAGAAAGAAAGAAAGAGAAAGACAAATACCGTATGCTAACACATATATACAGAATTAAAAAAAAAAATGTCATGAAGAACCTAGGGGTAAAACGGGAATAAAGACACAGACCTACTTGAGAATGGACTTGAGGATAGGGGGAGGGGGAAGGGTAAGCTGTGACAAAGCGAAAGAGCGGCAGGGACATATATACACTACCAAACGTAAGGTAGATAGATAGTGGGAAGCAGCCGCAGAGCACAGGGAGATCAGCTCGGTGCTTTGTGACCGCCTGGAGGGGTGGGATAGGGAGGGTGGGAGGGAGACGCAAAAGGGAGGGGATATGGGAACATATGTATATGTATAACTATTTAAATTTGTTATAAAGCAAAAAATAAAAAAAGAAAAACAACAACAACAACAACAAAAAAAAAACTCAGGGCTGCCCTGGTGGCACAGTGTTTGAGAGTCTGCCTGCCAATGCAGGGGACACGGGTTCGTGCCCCGGTCTGGGAAGATCCCACATGCCGCGGAGTGGCTGGGCCCGTGAGCCATGGCCACTGAGCCTGCACGTCCGGAGCCTGTGCTCTGCAACGGAAGAGGCCACGACAGTGAGAGGCCCGCGTACCGCAAAAAAAAACCAAACAACAAACAAACAAAAAAACTCAAATCAGATTAAGCTCCATGTCTAATTACCAATTTATAGAAAGCAGAGAGGACATCATAGAGATACAATCACTAAAAATCGGGACCTAGGGAATCTTGAAAGACAAACAACAAACAACCAAACTTTGCAAGGGGATTTAAAAAAAAAAAAGACAGATTAGAGGAATTAAGAAACATAATTAATTAAAATGTGTAGACTCCATATGGAATCTATTTCAAATATATTAAAAAAATTCTGTAATAGTTTAGACAACTGGAAATTTGAATACTGACAAAATACCTGATGACAGTAAGAAATAACTACATTTTTTAACCTTCTATTCACTCTTGTTTATGCTTAATGTTTCTCACAATAAAAAAGTTTTAAAAACTGATGGGAGCAAAATTTATAATAATAATCATTAATACAGTGAAACAGAAGGAAACCTAATAATTAAAGTACAGCTGGCTCTTGCTGAGAGAATGCAGATGATAAGTAGGACCGTAAGCCGGTGTGGCTGTCACTAAGGCTGACAGGCCACGTGAAGGCCATGCATGATGCACATCTCTAGAGAGAAAGCATCAGGAATAAATGGTTTTTACTTTTCTTTAAATAGATTCCTATAGCCCGAGCTGAAAGCTAGTTCTATTCCTGTTGAAGGATAATATTCAACGAAAAATTGAGCTGGAGGAATCAGGCTCCCTGACTTCAGACTATACTACAAAGCTACAGTAATCAATACAGTATGGTACTGGCACAAAGACAGAAAGATAGATCAATGGAACAGGATAGAAAGCCCAGAGATAAACCCACGGACATATGGTCACCTTATCTTTGATAAAGGAGGCAGGAATGTACAGTGGAGAAAGGACAGTCTCTTCAATAAGTGGCGCTGGGAAAACTGGATAGGGACATGTAAAAGTATGAGATTAGATCACTCCCTAACACCATACACAAAAATAAGCTCAAAATGGATTAAAGACCTAAATGTAAGGCCAGACACTATCAAACTCTTAGAGGAAAACATAGGCAGAACACTCTATGACATAAATCACAGCAAGATCCTTTTTGACCCACCTCCTAGAGAAATGGAAATAAAGACAAAAATAAACACATGGGACCTAATGAAACTTCAAAGCTTTTGCACAGCAAAGGAAACCATAAACAAGACCAAAAGACAACCCTCAGAATGGGAGAAAATATTTGCAAATGAAGCAACTGACAAAGGATTAATCTCCAAAATTTATAAGCAGCTCATGCAGCTCAATAACAAAAAAACAAACAACCCAATCCAAAAATGGGCAGAAGACCTAAACAGACATTTCTCCACAGAAGATATACAGACTGCCAACAAACACATGAAAGGATGCTCAACATCTTTACTCATTAGAGAAATGCAAATCAAAACTACAATGAGATATCATCTCACACCAGTCAGAATGGCCATCATCAAAAAATCTAGAAACAATAAATGCTGGAGAGGGTGTGGAAAAAAGGGAACACTCTTGCACTGCTGGTGGGAATGTGAATTGGTACAGCCACTATGGAGAACGGTATGGAGGTTCCTTAAAAAACTACAAATAGAACTACCATATGACCCAGCAATCCCACTACTGGGCATATACCCTGAGAAAACCATAATTCAAAAAGAGACATGTACCAAAATGTTTATAGCAGCCCTATTTACAGTAGCCTGGAGATGGAAACAACCTAAGTGTCCATCATCAGATGAATGGGTAAAGAAGATGTGGCACATATATACAATGGAATATTACTCAGCCATAAAAAGAAATGAAATTGAGCTATTTGTAATGAGGTGGATGGACCTAGAGTCTGTCATACAGAGTGAAGTAAGTCAGAAAGAGAAAGGCAAATACTGTATGCTGACACATATATATGGAATTTAAGAAAAAAAAAACGTCATGAAGAACATAGGGGTAAGACAGGAATAAAGACACAGACCTACTAGAGAATGGACTTGAGGATATGGGGAGGGGGAAGGGTAAGCTGTGACAAAGTGAAAGAGCGGCATGGACATATATACACTACCAAACGTAAGGTAGATAGCTAGTGGGAAGCAGCCGCATAGCACAGGGAGATCAGCTCGGTGCTTTGTGACCGCCTGGAGGGGTGGGATAGGGAGGGTGGGAGGGAGACGCAAAAGGGAGTGGGTATGGGAACATATGTATATGTATAACTGATTAAATTTGTTATAAAGCAAAAAATAAAAATAAAAATAAAAATAAAGATAAAAAAAAGTCCCACTATTCCCACATTCCTGCATTTGCCAAGAAAAAAAATGAAAGAACACAATTTCTACAAAAAATTGACATCCTTCTCCAATTTACCAATTCCCTAGAGGTATCTCACATTTTTAAAAAAGACCAGTTGCAAAGGAACAGTCTATGAAAAAGACAATACTTTAAGGAACTACAATGTAAAGATAAACAGAACATTGTAGGTTTTATGTCTGTGTTATACACAGACATAATACAGACCAGAGAATAAGTTTTCTGTTCTCTTCCCTGCAAATTATTAAGTCAGTATTTTAAATATGTTTTTTTCACTAAAACATGACAACCCTAATGACAAAGATTAGGTGTTAACCTAATCAATATCTTTTTAGATTGTTTATGCTATGTTAATAACTTTCCTTCTAACAAATCTTACCTTGATTTAATGAAATGACAGGTATTCGATTAGCATTATGTAAAAAAATGTCTGCTCCATTTTCTTTGTTTCCAGATGAACTAGAATTCAGACTCAATGTGAGCCACAACTGGAGAAGTGATTCCAACTGAAAAAGAATGTAAATTGACAGAAAGAAAATGTACCTATTATGAAATACCATTTAAGCAAAAACCTCATGTATGAATCCTTATATGATTTATGAGTAAATAATTTTTCTATTAAATACTTCTTCTGGGGACTTCCCTGGTGGTCCAGTGGTGAAGAACCTACCTTACAATGCAGGGGACGCATGTTCGATCCCTGGTCAAGGAACTAAGATCCCACATGCCATGGGGCAACTAAGCCCACGCGCCACAACTACTGAGCTTGCGTGCCTCAACTAGAGAGCCTGCATGCTGCAAACTACAGAGCCCACATGTTCTGGAACCCACTCACCACAACTACAGAGCCCATGCACTCTGGAGCCTGCGTGCCACAACTAGAGAGAGAAAACCCATATGCCACAACTAGAGAGAAGCCCGTGCGCTGCAATGAACAGCCCGCACACCACAACAAAAGACCCTGCATGCCTCAACTAAGATCCTGCGTGCCACAACTAAGACCCAACACAGCCAAAAATAAATAAAATAAATAATAAAAATAAATGTTAAAAAAAATACTTCTTCTGGTTACTTCAATTCAGTTCACAAGCAAACACATCTTAAAATTCTAGATCAAATGAAATTTAACTGAATTAAAATTTATAATTTACCTAATATAAATGTTTTACTAAATTAAAAGACGTGATTCAAGTCTTTAAATGCAGGTGTGTGTATAATATGTAGCTGGAACAAAAGCAGTAAAGCTTAAAATCATAAAAGTTATAAATAACCTATCACTGAGGAGCTGGGATAATCAAAGTATCTCTGACATTTTTTCATCTGAGTATGACAAAGAAATCATCCCTGTCTGGTTGAGACTGATCTGCCCATTTATTTTCATCTTTTCTAGGCTGGCAATAATGTCTAAAAATACACCATTTCTCCTGAAGTCATACCTGAACGTGATGGACTTGAAGCATGGAAAAAAGTTTGTTGAAACAAACATTTAACATTGGGACAGATGATAACTGTATAATGAGCTGGCTGGATTGGTTCGCTGCTTGTAAACCCCCTAGAAGCGAATCATCTGTTCCAGTGGGAGACTGTGATACTGAAAATTAAACACAGTTATGATTTTATACACAAAGTATCAGGAGAAATGTTAACTAGCTATTAATATGTACAGGTAAGTGAAGGTATATTTTTTAAAAAATTAAAATTGCATTCTTTAAAACGGTTCAGCATTGTATTATTTGAAAACCTGTTTTTACAACATTACTTGAAAGTCCAAAAGATAATCACCACGAAGAGAAGGTCCCAAATTCACAGGACTTGTCCACCAAGGGAGAAGAACCTTAATCTCGAGAAATTTTTATTCTCAATTTTTTCCTAATTAATAAGAGGGAGGAGAAAAGGGAAAGAAAAAAGAACCCTGCCTATTTCTTGAGAAGGTAGTTTTAGAATAACCTAGACTCTAATCCATTGATTCTCAGCCTTGATAGCACATTAAAATTGCCTGGGAAGTTTTCAAAAATTCTGATGCCAGGATACACACACCAAACTAACTGAGTATATATTCATGGGGAGCAGAGAAATAAAGGGAAATTAAGAGAGTTTTTCATATATTTAGAAAGTTTTATATTAAAAGGAGAACACAGTTCTGCACAGGAAAATAATCAAAAGATAGAATATATCAAGAAAAAGAACACTAGACGAATCTTCTCTTTTTCTCCTTTTTTCTATACTTCCTAAGGCAAGAAATATAGAATGCAAACCAAAAGAATTCAATTTAACATAGGAAGATCTAAAAATCCAAATTTCTCTATTGAAATGGGTTGTGAACTTTACTTCATAGAAGAAGGACATGATGTGCTTCCTTGGTTCTAACTAGTATCTCTACACCTTTACTCATCACCATTACCCACCAGGTTTTTATTTTTCTTGGCCTAAGAAAAAAAAGTATCACCATCGCCTCAGCACAGCTCCTATCTTAAGATAGACAGGCTGCTATCTAACTATACTCACCTGACAGAAGGGGATCTACCCAAGCCTAGAACAACATCAACAGTCAGCAAACCATGTCCTAACGGCCAAATCTGACAGGCCACCAGATTCTGTAACACAGTTTCTTTAATAGCCATGCCTATTCACTTAGGTATATATTGTCTACAGCTGCTTTCCTGCTACAAAGTCAGAGTAGAGCTGCAACACACCCTGTACAGCTGCAGAAAGCCTAAAATATTTACTATCCAGTCATTTACTATAAAAAGTTTTCTCCTTTTGCTGTAGATAATTAGGTAGTAAATCCTCTCAATTCTGTAGTTCAATCAGGCCCATTTGGGCTGTCTTCATTATCTATGTCTTCCATCTTGGTCTTCAAGGAAGTTAAGGATGTTACTATTAAGAAACCCACTTTATCATAAATTTGGATATAATGCAACGAACTGCCAGGCAGCTAGCTATGCAGGCTCCCCCAGGAATTTCATTAACCACACACCACCACAATAACAAAAACATGACTCAGGTTTTTGGACTGAACTTATGAACACTACATGGAGGTATTTTGTTCCCCCTCTGCTCTCCTGATTCATTAATCCTTTGTCTTATTTCTCAACTTCCTACTAACTTAGCAAGGGAGAATTTAAAAATCCATCCTTACTGAGTGCACCTAAAAATAATCAGGAGATGAACTGTTCATGGTAATTCTCTAAGAATGGTGACTTTTACTCACAGGTAGGAGATGTATTTGTTAATGCCTGTAAAATGGAATCTGCTTCTAGGGTTGACATCATTTTCAACATAAGTTCTGCTTGTTGTTCAAGTCCAACTTCTAGGCGAGCATCTAGGGCTACAGAAAGCAATTAAAAGAAAAAACAAAACCTATTTGATAATTATTATTCACGTCCTACTTCCTACAATAAAATGTTGACATCTGAACCCAAAACAGGGTGAGGAGTGTATCTTCACGTCAGAACAACCTGGCATGGGGTATCAGAGTTACAGCAGGTAACAACATCTGTGCAAAGGAGGCTAGAGATGGGAGAGTAGATATATAAATAGAGGTAGATCAAGTAAGTGAAGTAATGATAATGGAAGCAAATAAATTAAGAATAATGAGAATCAGGTACCTCACTATCAGAGAAAAGAGAAATATGGAAAAGGAAAAAACTAATATGAAGCTTATGGAGTAGATTACTGTTAGATTAACTGATATATCAATGTGGACTCATGGCATTCTAGACGGATAGACAGACAAATATAGAAATACATATAAACACATATGTGTGTACACACTCCCTAGATTTGTCCATCAAGAGAGAGTGTGGAACAGCCAAAAATTAACAGCAAGTATATCTAGTACTCAAATCCTGAATTCTTAATCACATTTCTCCACTAAAAGGTTTTGAAATACCATTTTCGTTCATAAAGTGGCTAATTCCCAGTCTGGGGAAGGGAAAGTAAATGATGAGCCTGGGGCATTTTGTTATGCCAGAAAACAGGAAAGTGTTCAAAGAAAGATGAAGACATTTCAAAAAGACAGAGACCAGATTAAAGGAGATACTATGGTCAAATCAGGGACATTTCGAACATCAAAATAAATAATGACAACACTGCGAATGTACTTAATGCCACAGAATTGTACACTTAAAAATGGCTAAAATGGGGCTTCCCTGGTGGTGCAGTGGTTGAGGGTCCACTTGCCGATGCAGGGGACATGGGTTCGTGCCCTGGTCCGGGAGGATCCCGCATGCCGCGGAGCGGCTGGGCCCGTGAGCCATGGCTGCTGAGCCTGCGCATCTGGAGCCTGTGCTCCACAACGGGAGAGGCCACAACAGTGAGAGGCCCGCGTACCGCAAAAAAAAAAAAAAAAAAAAATGTCTAAAATGGAAAATTTTATGATCTCTTGAATTTACCTCAATAAAAACAAGAAAATAATGATAACAAATTATAACCCACTGAATAAAATAGGAAACCACTGGTCTATTCAAAACTAAGTGAATAAAATAATAACTTTTTAAAAAAAGAATAGATTCTAAGTATTATTCTGCCACTGCAACCCATCAAAATTTTCTTACAAAAGGGAAAAGAATAACTTTTCACTGGAAAATATTGGTAGACATCTCCTTTATCAAGTAATTAAACTTAAAACCACCAGCAGTGGTCCAAATTAAAATCATGAGCCACCTAATAGGATGCAGTAAGAAAACCTGAGCAGTACACTTTCTTGATATTTATGCCAAAAACACATGACCACAATCTAATTGTGAGGAAATAGCATACAAACCCAAATTGAGGGACATTCTACTGAACAACTGGCCTATAATCATCAAAAGCACCAAGGTCATGAAAGTTACCTCTGACAAACTGGGGCAGACTGAATAAGACTGATGAGATATGATAATTACAGTTGATGCTTGAACAGCACAGTTTGAGCCACATGAGTCCACTTATACATGGACTTTTTTCAACAAATATGTACTGCACCATCCATAGTTGGTTGAATGCATGGATGCAAAACCTTGGAGACAGAGGGCCAACTGTAAAGTTATACACAGACTTCCAACTGTGTGGGAGTGGGCCCCCACCCCCACCTTATTCAAGGGTCAACTGTAAATGCAACGCACAATTTTGTACTGGATCATTTTGCATAAAGGGCATTATTTAGACACAACTGCTGAAACCTGAATGGGGTCTTAAAGTTACTAATGTTAATTTCCTGATTTTGATGGAATGTGCTTCCTGATGTGTTTATGTAGAAGAAATGTTCTGCTTTGTAAAACAAACAAAACAAAAAAACATCAGATTACCAACTTACTCCCAAATGGGTCAGGATAATAAATGTTCTCTGTATTAATTGCAACTTTTCAGTAAATGTATGATTGTTTCAAAATTTAAGAAAAGATTTTAGTTTTAAAAAAAGTTATATACTCTATGTGACTAGAAGAGTGCAAAAATAATACTCAACGTGATTTCATTGTTTACAAATAAAATATAAATGTATTACTAACAATAAAAATAAAAGGAAGCACAATTAATTAAAACCACCAGCAAACCGACACAACTCACAAATATATTTTGCAAAGTGTTATTCTGAGAAACAAAAAATGGACCATAAATAGAAGCTCTTCTAAACTGACTGACACACAGCTCTGAGTGACAGTCACTCTCACGGCACCCCTGCAATAATAAACCCTCTCAGCAAACACTCAGGATCAAATTCTCAGGAGACAAAGAATACATAAATTGAGGACTTGTTTTAAGAATAGCTTATGCCTTAAAATATGAACACACACTTACCCTGAGACACTGAAACACTAACTGTCTGTGATCCATTCTTCTCTGTATTTGCTGGTGGCTTTGCTACAGGAATTCCAAGACCTCCTATGTATGGGTTGTAATTGTAGGTGCCATAATCACCCCAATAGTCGTACCATGTACTGCTTATTGGCTTAAAAGAATAGGAAAAAACTGTGGTTTATTTTTGCCTCTTCACGAAGAGTGACATATTATTTACATTACCTAAAGTCAAACAGGGCTACGAAATAAACATTCTCCTTACCCTTTAAATTTCTAAAACATAATCTTAATGATTAAAGGAATGGTTCATAGTATTCTCTCCATTTTATCCCCAAATCTAAAAAGACCTTATTTGTTAGACTCTGAGAGGTAATTAGCATCTTTAATAAAATCTCTTATACACAAAATGAACCAAAATAAAGTATTAGGGAGGTATCTCCTTTAGAAAAAGTAGCAGCTAACAAAGAAGTAGATTCTGCAATGAACTCAACTTGGATAAGCTTAAATGCTGCTTGAAAGGTCAACAGTCCATTACCATACCTCCTATGCTTATTAGTGGTTCTTATTATCATACAAGATAGTGTTAGTGGCTATATTAATAAAATGATGTAAGTCCTCCGTATACTATTCCACTAGTTCTATAAAAAATCTACTATAGTACCTAGAGGAATTTAATTTTGAGTAAGCTAAATAATGGGTTACATTAGGTGTATACTTTCATCTTTTAAGTAATTAATAAACCAGAAGTATAAGATGAAAGGTTTTAATTGCAAAGAATACTCTACTATATCGTACCTTAAAAACTTTGGCTGCCAGAGGATCCTTTTCCAAATCAATATCTAAAGGATCAATGTCAACTTCCATTAGATCCTGAAGTAGCTCAAGATCAATTTCTTTATCTTTTTCCAAAGAGGAAAGAGGAGGTGCACCTTCAAATAATTGAAAGTGATTTTTTTTGGCGGAGTATATAACATAAAATTTAACCAATATGTTGCTTTTAATTACAGAAAAAGTTAATTTACTTATACATAATATATATTTCTACTGATACAAAAATCTCTAAATTTTTATACCTGACAATTAAGTGTAAGTATGCAAATATATCACCCTATAACACACAATTAAAACACCAGTGCAATAATATGTGACTTCCTAGGGGAACAGACCGTATGATTAATCCTTGCTGAATCAAGTTACATAAACTTTGTTGTTAAAAATAATCATTAACCATTTCTAGAATGAACAATGTTATTCATTTTATTGCCTCCAATATGTAATTCATTATATTACATGCAGTAGTTAAGGAAATAATACCAGGTATTAAAGTGAAAAGCAAAGATTTCAGTTTTAAGACTGCTATTCACCTTATTTTTCTATCATGAATTGGAAATGATTTTGCTCTCAGATGACTCCAAATTTTTAACTAGGCTTTTATGCCTTACAACTCTTACCTTCCTTCCCTTCCCACCCTCTATTATTCAACATATATTTATAGAATGCCAAGAAAATACTAGCCTGTATTAGGGTCTGAGTATATAAAGATTAATAAAACAAATGTCCACCCTCCAACAAATTAACAGAGGTTCAGAGGTGAGGGTACACTACAGAAATTAAACCAACTACAACATAATAGGTGCTATCAGAGACAATGTAGGAGTTAGGCAGCGCTGTAGGCAGCACCGACGGCAGTCTCCAGCATTGCTGGTGGTAATGGAAAAAGCTTCTTGGAGGAGAGCATGCTTTATGGGAATCTTAGATAAGAAGTTCATCATGCAAACTAGAGAAGAAAGTCTACTCCAGATAAAGGGACTATCAGACAGAAAGGATAAAATCATGAGAGAATCTAAGATTAAGGAATGAAACAGATGAAATGACCACAGCATTGCAAAACAGTCTTCAAAAGTAGGGAGTACACCACAAAGGATTGTACACGCTAAGATACACACTATAGTTTTTGAAAAGGCAGAAAACTAAGAAAGAAAAAAGAAAAAGAGAAGAAGAGCCTTGCTATCTTTACCACTGTGTATCTTTAACTGTTTTCTAGGTTGTAATTCTTTCAACATAGCCAAATAAGACCATATCAAGATAACATAGACCCTGTGAAAGGATACCATTTTATTTTAATACGCATTCAGAGAATCAAAGCAAAACATACTTATCAGGAAGATAACTGATATGGTTACTAAGGCCAAAGACCTAATATAAAACTTAATTTTATACTTCATTAATATTCTTAATTTTGAAACATGTTTCATTTTTTTAAAAAAGAGCTACGGATATTTTAAGTAAAAATTTAAGTTAAAAAAATTTAAAGAATGTACCTGTTATATCATGTGTCAAAGGTTCATCTATAGTTTCCAGCAACTGAGCTGAAGACTGCTGCAGGGAGTCATCAGAGTCACCAGCTGTTGCACCTACATCATCACTCACTGTTCCTTCCTCCATGGCTTCTGCAGCTACTGGAGCCAGCAATTCTCCTGCAGGTAAGAAGAGCATCCTAACTGCTTTAGTAACTAGTAAACAGACATCCAAAACATAGTTTTTCATCCAGTATTGAGAACAGCATGTGTACTCTACCAACCACAAAATATTCTGAGGCAAATGAGTCCACACCTACCCAAGGAAATGCTAGGGCTCACTGCATTACCTTCAAATGCTAACACAAAATGTGCAATATGAACAAGGAGTTATTATAATCACTTTACACACATTAACTCACTTATTCATCAAAATAACTTCATAAGAAAGATACTTTTATTATCCTTATTTTACAGATGAAAAAACTGAGGAGCAGGGAGTACCTTCCTCAAGTGCACATAAAGAATTAGGAAGCAGCCCACTGCTGGTATTAATAAGGAAACTGACTAGCTCCAATATCCCTGTACTCTGTAACCTAACTCCTCCATAAAAACTTGCATTTATCACAAGTGCCAACATAATTAAACGCAAAAGTAATTCTAAATGGTTGCTACTGCCATAACATGAAAGAGACACTTTATACTTTTGAGGAGCTCACGGTTTCCTTTAAAGATTAGTCAAGCAGCGACAAGCTAATTTTGACATACCTTATTAAAAATAAATCCTAACAAACCTGCTAAAATATCCTGTAGCATACAAGTTAAGGAATACTGAGCCCAAGCACCACCCCAAGATATATCTCCTCTATTGAAGTCAGTTCCAACCAAAAGTAATAGCAGTCTTTCCAGTTGGGGTTCATTCACAATCTCACACAGATGTATAGTTGGCCTCGTGGCATTCGCAATGCGTGCAAGAACCTGTAATACATTTTATAAAATCATACACTTAAATAGCAATTAAATATGTTTTCTCCAAAATAAAAGCATTGAAGTAACTGCTTTCAATGACATATGCTTTTGATGTCAAAATAATTATTTGACGTAAATGCAAAAGAAATGTAATTTCATGGATCAAATATTAAAATCCAGCTAAAAACCTGAGTTGAATAGTTTAAAATAATTCCCATAAGCAATGAATATGCTACAGGAAAGCTTTCAGGGCATTAATACACCCTTCATTGCTATAATCTGACACTCGTTTGTAGATTTCCTATCCTAATAAATAGACAAAAGGTAGGCTGTAGATAGACATACCCACATTACTTACATTTCAAATCTACACTAATCTAGTTTTAACTAGGTTAAAAATATACATTAGGTCTCCTAAGAAGTGCCAAAATATTTTTAAAACCTTTCAAGGCACATTAAAGAAAAAACTAAACTGCATAAAAGGAAAACCAGTGAAAACACTTTTATTTCCCTTAAAAATCAATTAAAAACTGCATTTTTTCTTATTTCTTTTTCTTACTAAGTCTGTAATTATAAATTATGCCTATTCGTTTACTTACCTTACAAACAAATAATAAGAGATCTGCATGGCATGTAAAATCCATGGAGAGGAGAAAAAGGACAAGTTTCTGGACTACTGAAATACAACGTTCATGGGCCAGGGTAAATGGAAGTGGTTCTATCTCTGGGCTTTCCTTTGTTGTTGTAACTTCTGTGTCTAAATTAGAACGAGACCACTCTGCTGTCCGACGTAATCGAATTAAATCCTTAAAGTGCTGTACACAGAAATTTACAATATTTAAACCATTGTTTATTGAATGAAAATTCTTTGAAAATTCTTTCAGTACAAGTTTATTTGTGAAATGAAAATATTCACTCAGAAAACTTACAACTTCAAAGAACAAAATTTTTAGGCAAACCATAAGCTTCAAAAAGTAAGATTATTAAAAACTATACTGACCAATATACCTCATGTCCTATTTTAAAGTAAGGTATCAGATACATAACAGAATTTCAGAAAGGTGAAATTCTATAGAAAGGCTACATCAGGTCAAATCTAACATCTTAAATAAATACTACCAAAACATCCTAAATATAATCATAAAAGGTGAATGGTAAAGAAACCTATATATACTAAGTACAGAGTATTAATTCATTTCAAACTCTGATGGAGTAACTAATTTCATATTTATAGAAACAATATGTTAACTTGGTTGCTACATATAAATGTTATCCCCCAAATTTAAAAAAATATATCATTATTTTTAAAAATCTTATTTATAAATCGTTGAACTTAATATTCACTTAGAAAGGACACATTAGGAAAACCATATATTTCCTGAGTCCTTTTATCTTCAATTTACTGGAACACAATCCACTTTAAAGGAAATACACTAGAAAAATACTTTAAGCCCACATTAATCATATATTTACTTGAGTTAAAAGCTACCTTTCCCAAAAAAGGTACATAGAATAGATTTTTGTTGATAAGCAGAATAACATAGTTTCCTGATCGTTACTAAAAATACTTAACTATTCAAGTAACTTAAAATACTAAAAGGGAGAGTGACTTTTCTAAGATAATTACATTAAAAAGTAAAGATCATACCTTTGAGGTAGCCTGCTTTAATTTGGCTTGCTCTACCAGAAGTTTATATGATGATCCTTTGTTGCTTTGTATTTTTTCTTTTTCCATCTGTTCCACCAAAGCCTTCTGTTTTGCTTTTAGTAAGTTAAGTTGCTTAAAAAAAAAAAAAAGTTAATCTTATAGTTAACAGTGTTAAAAACAACAAAGTAAATTATTATACTCCTCAGAATCCATACATCAAACTAATGGAATAAGTAATTCTCTGAAAAATCTAGTTTAAACTATGTTGCTGATTTTTTAAAAATAACTTCCAAATTCCAAATAAAAGATCTCCCCGTGTTGTAATTAAGAAGTAATCAATTTCTTACCCATGGGAGAAGGGAAATAACTGAAATACTTTTTAATGTAAGCCACTAATGAGACTGACTGATGGAGTATTTTTTAAACAGAGGAAAAGAATTATTTTTAAATACATGGGGAAAATACTTTTATTGTACAATATTCTTAGCTTGGCTTTTATGGGAATCTCCTTCAAAAGTAAAACATTTTTTGGTATGTCTACGTTTTTTATTAATTAAAAAGTTTATTGCAGTAACTGTAAATTCACATGCAGTTGTAAAAAAATAATGCAGAGATCTCTTGTACACTTTACCCAATTTGTTGGTTCAGGTATCCACCACTACAGTTAACACTGTACACCATCACCATCACCACAAGGTTTCCTCATGTTGTCCTCTTATGCTGCCCACCCTCCTCCTTCCTATCCTATCTGCCCCATCCCTACCCCTGGCAACCACTAGTAGGTTGAAATGAACAAATCGGCCAACAAGGAGAAAAAAATTTCTGCCTAGAAAGACCTTGAAAATCTGCTGAGTGACAAAACCACTTTGCCATATATCCATTATGCAGAACATTACTCTAAACAGAAAGTCACTAGAACATTATAGCCATAATTATAAATGCACAGTTTAGTTAAGAACTTAATCTACCTTTTCAAGGAATATTTCCTGCATTTCTACTGTTGCTACATATTTTTGTTATCAGCAAGAAAAAGAACTAACATTATATTATAAAGAAATATCCATTTGGCTGTTATCTCCATTTATGAAGAAAAATGTATCATAAATTAAAACCAGCATGCATATGTAGTAAATAATCAATACACGGTATGTGAATGTGAGAAGAACAAATCAGTATTTTCAGAAAATTGTTCCAAAAGTTCTACAATTAACATATACAACAACTGCAATCGAGAAAAAATATAATCTTTATTTTGAAACAACCATAATCTTAATCAACAATTTATATTGCTGTACAAAGATATTTTTTCCCTAACTATCTGAGAATAAGTTGGCAACCTGATGACCAATCACCCCTGAATACTTTAATGTGTATTTCCTAGAAACAAGACCCTTCTCCTACAAACCATAATACAACCACTAAATTCAAAGAAGTAACATCCATGCACTGCTAACAACTAACTATTCCTCAGACCCCACTTTTAAGTTTTGCTAACTGTCCCAAAAATGTCCTTTATAATAAAGCATAAAATAGTAAAATACTGCTAAGAAAAATCCACTGGATCATTCTCTAGGTTTGTTTTCCATCTTCATATCCTAAAGTAAATACAGCAAATATAATCATTAAGTGCTCGATAAATTTTAGCTGAAATTGAAATTTTAGCTGATTATTAGTAGCACCTAAAATTAGTTAGGAGTCTCAAATGGAAAAAGGAGTTGAGGGAAAAGCTTCATATCATTTTTCTTGCAAAAGGCCAATAGTTGCTCATAGTTGAAAAATTCAGTAGTAAAACTAAATAATTTATTGCTGAGTTCATGGTTTTTAAAAAGCCCAAAAGCGGGCTTCCCTGGTGGCGCAGTGGTTGAGAGTCCGCCTGCCGATGCAGGGGACACGGGTTCGTGCCCCTATCCCGGAAGATCCCACATGCCGCGCAGCGGCTGGGCCCGCGAGCCATGGCCGCGGAGCCTGTGTGTCCGGAGCCTGTGCTCCGCAGCGGGAGAGGCCACAACAGTGAGAGGCCCGCGTACAGCAAAAAAAAAAAAAAAAAAAAAAAGCCCAAAAGCTTTCAGATCTTAAAGGCTTTCTTATAAAATCTCATTTCATCTTAAATCAATTATACAAATATTTTTAGATGACACACTAGGCTCTATACCGAGTATCAAAGATATAGTATATATTCCTGTATATACTGTAAGACAAAGAGGAAGACACGTTTTAAAATATAATTAAAATAAAGAACTGGCTCATAAGAATCTGACATCAGCTATAAACTCAGGTTAATAAAATAAAAGAATCCCAACAAAAAAGTATGATAAATATAATGAAAGGAAAAACATAGGGTGCGTGGGGAACACATTTTATGGGATAATAACTGAGAAACCAGGGAAAACGTCTTTGAGGAAGTGAATGTGAACTAACATCTGAAAAATAAGTTAGATTATCCAAGCAAAACAGTAAATGCAGTAGTTGTTGGGAAGGAGGGGAGGGATGGGGGATAAGCACATATTAAAATCCTGGATGAAAAAACTGGTGTAGGTGGTCCAGGAACCCACATTCAATATGGCTAGACCAAAATTCAAACCTGAAAGTTAGATGTGCGGATGACAGATATACTAAAGCTATGTTAAGGAGTTTGACCGTCATCTAAAGTTCAACTGGAAACCACTAATAATTTAGAGAAAGAGTGATATGATTAGGTTTGTATCTAAAAGAACTCTGTAGGGGCAGCATGAAAAATGGATTGGATTGAGAAAGAACAAAGGCAGATAGGCCTTCCGACTAGGCAAATGACGGCTGCACTTAGAATGGTAGCAACAGACATGTGAAGAGGTAGACAGTTTTTTTGTTTTTTGATGTGTACCGTTTTTAAAGTCTTTATTGAATTTGTTACAATATTGCTTCTGCTTTTTTATGTTTTGGTTTTTTGGCCGTGAGGCATGTGGGATCTTAGCTCCCAGGGATTAAACCCACACCCCCTGTATTGGAAGGCGAACTCTTAACCACTGGACGGCCAGGGATGTCCCTACAGTTTAAAGGACATTACCAAAAATCTGTAAACTACATGTTGTTGCCATCTTACAAATAAGGAAACTCAGACTCAAAAGGGTCAAATAATTTCCCTAAATTAACTGGTTCATTAAATATCATACCTAAGGTCTGATGGCAAGTCTATCTCATGCAATGTCTCAAACATTAAAACAAACCAAACAAACAAACAAAAAATACTGAAAATTACCTGTTTATGATGAACTAGCTGCTTTCTTATTTTTCTGGAATATAATCTATCAAGGCTACTGCTGCCTTTGGAAGACCTATTTATGTTCTGGGTGTGCAGATTATTATTAATAAAACTCCACTGGTTACCTACAGGGCAAGGAAAAGTTGTATTAATAATTCTGTTAAATGAGATGTTAAAGTACTATTGACACCCAGAAAACATAAAAGTGATAAATGTGTCAATAACGACAAAGCAATTTTTTAAAAAATTAAGGAAACCATCGTAAAGAAATTGCTAAGAACATCTGACGACCTTAGAAAAGTTAACCTAGATCCTAAATGACTTTATAAGACCACAGTTCTCTCTGCCTCCAATCCTTTCAATAACAGCCAACTTTCTCCACAACTGTTTAAAATTGATCTCTGTACAACACAACTTTGATAATGTCGCTCAACTGTAACAACAACGAAATGCTCACTATTGCCTATTTCGAACTCATATGGCTTTTGTGCAGGGACCCAAAAAAAGGGATACTGAATAATCTGACTTAATGACTGCAAAAATAAAGTTGGATAGTTCAGAAACCATGCTGTGCAGCTCTACTTATTCTCATTTTGGAATGTGTCCAGATTATTCCTTGTCACTCTGCTCAGTTCAGGCTTAATCCCACACTTTAACCATCCTCAATGATTTTTTCATGTCTGCTTAACCTAATGACATCTTTTTCTGTTCTCTATTATCCTTTTGTCGAGTCAATTCAAATTCTTCAAGCCCTAAAAAAAAGTCTTCTACTAATGTATTTCCATAATACATGAATACTGTAAATAAAAACTAAGTCCTCCCATACCATCTGTTACATTCCAACTTTATAGGTAGTTGTATTTAATTGTGTCTTAATTCTACATCCTATAACTGAGACATAAAGCATTTGTTAAAAAAATTTCCTGTACATGAAAAGAATTCCCCACCCTATTCTCAAACATAATGTGTACCATAAACAACTGATTTATTGGGCTGGCCAAAAAGTTCATTCAGGTTTTTCTGTAACATCTTATACTTATAAAACATCTCAAGTGATCTTTTTTTAATATTATAATCCTAATATTGTATAAAATTCTAAGTTTTAAGGCACTTACTATCTGTATTTACATATTAGATGTAGCTACTTCATAAAGTCTTGTTAACTTGGAAGAGGAGAAGAAAACAATTTGTCTTGCACTTTGTCTTTCATTTTAAAAAGTTCTGTGCTTTAAGCTTACGAAGAAAGATTACAACTCGCAAAAATCTGAGAATTTCTATATCTAAGCATAAAAGTCATTTGTAGTTAATTAGTAGAAACATTTTATAATAGTAAATGGAATGATATACTAAACTAAATACAATAACTCTTCACAGATTTCCTTTTTATAAACTTCACCTATATGTATGTTATTCCTGGTAAAGTTAATTAATATTTTACATAAATTACATACAGCTGGAATCTCCAGGCCAATGCCAGTTCTGGAAAAACTGGGTAGTCACTCAAAATCCCCACCAAGAGATGATTATAAACTTCTGATACCTGTCATAAACCTCTCCCTGTCTTTACCATTCAAAGGTTTCTTTGCAGCTGCTGCTTCATCTTCTACAGTTGCCACATAATCCAGCAACCTGGACACCAGCATAACAACCCAACTGATCATGGGAATATCTAGTACTCCTGTATAGAAATGTGAGGAGAAAAAATAATCAGGTGACTCTAAGAATCCTAATGAAGTCTGATAAAATAATTATAAAATTAGGACATTTTATAAATCCAAAATACACCATATAATTATGAACACTAATATTTATTTATAGTAAGCCTCAAAACTGAAACCTATGGCCAAAAATGAAGTACACATCAAATCAAATGGAAGACTTGACAAATGCTTCTTGGTACAAAAATAGATTCATAAGTGTAGCTTCAATCTAACAGGTAATAACTTATAAACTAGAAAACAAGGTATAAGAAGATATTCTTAGACTCACAGATGACTGAAATTTAAAAAGTCTCTCAAGTTATAATTCATCCAGTGTTAAACTATGCTCTAAAGTTTTTATTCCAATAACAATTTTCTTGCTCAAATGAAGCTCATTATCCATGATCAGAACAGCAATGCTATCTTAAAGCTTAAACACAAGAGTTTGATTTTATCTATGATAGTATAAAAACAACATACCCACACCAATTCCCAAGTTCAAAATTCACATAAAGAAAAGGTAACATATTTTTAAAAAGCAGTAACCATATGGCAGTCAATCACATGAAGGCTGGTCATTCTAAAAAGTCTACATCATAAAAATATTAAACTGTGCAGCAAAATGAATAGTAAAATAAATATTTCAGACTAGTCGTTTTATAAAAGCAGTATTTACAGGAATCTTACGTTTTTACTAAAGATCACTAATTTAAATAATACCTTCTGTCCTCCTATGCATGGGTAACTGTGGCTGAAGAGGTGACAATAAATTATCCAACAGATTAAGTAAGCTTTCTAATACTCCACTATTACTAAGTGATCTCTGACCAATGCAGGAAAGTAACATGAAGACCCTAAAAAAAAAAGATACAAATAAAACAGCCAATATAAATCAATTTAAGTGTTCATCTTAAAAATAATTCACTTTGTAATCTAAGAGAGTAATGATAGAATATCTGGTTATTAGTAAGGTTTATATCTGGAAGTATAATGTTAAAATTAGCTCTTCTTCAGCTACTGCTTATATTTTCTAATTTTATCTACAAGAAATCAAGTAAAGAGAACTGTATAATAGACTCAAAAATATACATTTGACACATAAAGTAACATGATCTGATAGGAAATATTTGTAAACACAGATCTATAAACTCCATAGATTCAGTTAGGAAACTAAAGAATACAGTCCAGTTACATCATGTAGAATCTTCTTCAATATGCCCTTCACTGGGCATTCCTCAAACTGTGAAAAGACATGCTTTAGTTCATTTCTCCACACTCAGTATCCACATACACAAGATTTCCAAATCTGAACACTGCAGGAAGCATAAATCACTAATAACAAATTACTCCAATATTTTCTGACTTACCTATCCTGTGGAAAGATGAGAAGCTGCTCTGAATTGTACAGTTCCTGAAGAACATTAGAAAGAAACTGGCCCCACCATCTTTCACCACCACAGAGTTGAACCAGTAGAAGGCCAGTATGTAACCGTATCTTTGGGGTTCCACTGATGCACAGGTGTTTAAAAAGCTCTTCACAGGCCTGGGCATGGAATGTACTCTGCAAAACTGCAGGAACAGAGTGTCCTATTACAAGAAAGAAAACAGTAAAATTTCCTATTTAAGAGTATGCTGTAGTATCAAAATCAGCATCCCTAAATAGGCTTTCTTCTTTACCAGCAAATTTTTGGTCTATTTATTTTCCTATTCATTTATTTACTCCTTATATGTAGAATATTAACTGTCAAATACTTGGAGAAAAGAAGAATTAGCCATTATATCAATTATATTTCTTTTCTGTGGAATTCGGTGTATCAGATGGCTGTGTGTGTGTGTGCGCGCACATTACATCATATATAATAAGCAAAACTAGCTCCTGGTTAGAAAATGACAGTTCTGTATTAGATTAGCAATTTATTAACACTTTTCACTGTTGCGCTTTCAAACATTATTTATTATTTTGCTAGTAACACAATGATGTGACACATCAGTAGCAGAAACTCAAGAAAAATATAATCAAAAATCAATTTAAGAGATAGCCTCATCCACCAGAGAGCAGATAGCAGAAGCAAGAAGAACTACAATCCTGCAGCCTGTGGCACAAAAACCACATTCACAGAAACAGAGACAAGATGAAAGAACAGAGGGCTACGTCCCAGATGAAGGAACAAGATAAAACCTCAGAAAAACAAGTAAATGAAAATAGGCAACCTTCCAGAAAAAGAATTCAGAATAATGATAGTAAAGATGATCCAGGATCTCGGAAAAATAATGGAGGCAAAGATCGAGATGATGCAAGAAATGTTTAACAAAGACCTAGAAGAATTAAAGAACAAACAGAGATGAACAATACAATAAGTGAAATGAAAACTACACTAGAAGGAATCAACAGCAGAATAACTGAGGCAGAAGAATGGATAAGTGACCTGGAAGACAGAATGGTGGAATTCACTGCTGCGGAACAGAATAAAGAAAAAAGAATGAAAAGAAATGAAGACAGCCTAAGAGACCTCTGGGACAACATTAAACACAACAACATTCCCATTATAGGGGTCCCAGAAGGAGAAGAGAGAGAGAAAGGACCCGAGAAAATATTTGAAGAGATTGTAGTTGAAAACTTCCCTAACATGGGAAAGGAAATAGCCACCCAAGTCCAGGAAGCACAGCGAGTCCCATAAAGGATAAACCCAAGGAGAAACACGCTGAGACACATAGTAATCAACTGGCAAAAATTAAAAACAAAGAAAAATTATTAAAAGCAGCAAGGGAAAAACGACAAATAACACACAAGGGAACTCCTATAAGGTTAACAGCTGATTTCTCAGCAGAAACTCTACAAGCCAGAAGGGAGTGGCATGATATACCTGAAGTGATGAAAGGGAAGAACCTACAACCAAGATTACTCTACCCAGCAAGGATCTCATTCAGATTCCATGGAGAAATCAAAAGCTTTACAGACAAGCAAAAGCTAAGAAAATTCAGCACCAGCAAACCAGCTGTACAACAAACACTAAAAGAACTTCTCTATGTAGGAAACACAATAGAAGAAAAGGACCTACAAAAAACAAACCCAAAACAATTAAGAAAATGGTCACAGGAACATACATATCGATAATTACCTTAAACGTGAATGGATTAAATGCTCCAACCAAAAGACACAGGCTTGCTGAATGGATATAAAAACAAGATCCTCCGGGAGGATCCCACATGCCACAGAGTGGCTGGGCCCGTGAGCCATGGCTGCTGAGCCTGCGCATCTGGAGCCTGTGCTCCGCAGCGGGAGAGGCTGCAGCGGTGAAAGGCCCGTGTACTGAAAAAAAAAAAAAAAAAAAAAAAAAACAAGACCCATATATATACTGTCTACGAGAGACACACTTCAGACCTACGGACACATTCAGACTGAAAGTGAAGGGATGGAAAAAGATATTCCATGCAAATGGAAATCAAAAGAAAGCTGAAGTAGCAATACTCATTATCAGATAAAATAGACTTTAAAATAAAGAATGTTACAAGAGACAAGGAAGGACACTACATAATGATCAAGGGATCAATCCAAGAAGAAGATATAACAATTATAAATATATATGCACCCAACATAGGAGCACATCAATACATAAGGCAACTGCTAACAGCTATAAAAGGAAATCGACAGTAACACAATAATAGTGGGGGACTTTAACACCTCACTTACACCAATGGACAGATCATCCAAAATGAAAATAAATAAGGAAACAGAAGCTTTAAATGACACAATAGACCAGATAGATTGAATTGATATTTATAGGACATTCAATCCAAAAACAGCAGATTACACTTTCTTCTCAAGTGCGCATGGAACATTCTTCAGGATAGATCATACCATGGGTCACAAATCAAGCCTCAGTAAATTTAAGAAAATTGAAATCATATCAAGAATCTTTTCTGACCACAACGCTATGAGATTACAAATGAATTACAAGGAGAAAAACATAAAAAACACAAATACATGGACACTAAACAATACGTTACTAAATAACCAAGAGATCACTGAGGAAATCAAAAAATACCTAGAGACAAATTACAATGAAAACACAATGATCCAAAACCTATGGGATGCAGCAAAAGCAGTTCTAAGAGGGAAGTTTACAGCTGTACAAGCCTACCTCAGGAAACAGAAAAATCTCAAATAAACAATCTAACCTTACACCTAAAGGAACTAGAGAAAGAAGAACAAACAAAACCCAAAGTTAGCAGAAGGAAAGAAATCATAAAGATCAGAGCAGAAATAAATGAAATAGAAACAAAGAAAATAATAGCAAAGATCAATAAACTAAAAGCTGGGTCTTTGAGGAGATAAAGATATTGATAAACCATTAACCAGACTCATCAAGAAAAAGAAGGATAGGACTCAAATCAATAAAATTACAAATGAAAAAGGAGAAGTTACAACAGACACCGCAGAAATACAAAGCATCCTAAGAGACTACTACAAGCAACTCTATGCCAATAAAATGGACAACCTGGAAGAAATGGACAAATTCTTAGAAAGGTATAACCTTCCAAGACTGAACCAGGAAGAAATAGAAAACATGAACAGACCAATCACAAGTAATGAAATTGAAACTGTGATTAAAAATCTTCCAACAAACAAAAGTCCAGGACCAGATGGCTTCACAGGTGAATTCTATCAAACATTTAGAAGCTAACACCCATCCTTCTTCTCAAGATCTTCCAAAAATTTCAGAGGAAGGAACACTCCCAAACTCATTCTATGAGGCCACCATCATCCTGATACCAAAACCAGACAAAGATACTATAAAAATAAGAGAAAATTACAGACCAATATCACTGACGAATATAACTGAAAAACTCCTCAGCAAAATACTAGCAACAGAATCAAACAACACATTAAAAGGACCATACACCATGATCAAGTCGGTTTTAACCCAGGGATGCAAGGATTCTTCAATATACACAAATCAATTAATGTGATACACCATATTAACAAATTGAAGAATAAAAACCATAGGATCATCTCAATAGATGCAGAAAAAGCTTTTGACAAAATTCAACACCCATATATAACAAAAACTCTCCAGAAAGTAGGCATAGAGGGAACCTACCTCAACATAATAAAGGCCATATATGACAAACCCACAGCAAACATCATTCTCAATGGTGAAAAACTGAAAGCATTTCCTCTAAGATCAGGAACAAGACAAGGATGTCCACTCTCGCCACTATCATTCAACATAGTTTTGGAAGTCTTAGCCACGGCAACCAGAGAAGAAAAAGAAATAAAAGGAATACAAATTGGAAAAGAAGAAGTTAAACTGTCACTGTTTGCCGATGACATGATATTATACATAGAGAATCCTAAAGATGCCACCAGAAAACTACTAGAGCTAGTCAATGAATTTGGTAATGTTGCAGGATACAAAATTAATGCACAAAAATCTCTTGCATACCTATACACTGATGAAAAATCTGAAAGAGAAATTAAGGAAACACTCCCATTTACCACTGCAACAAAAAGAATAAAATACTTAGGAATAAACCTGCCTAGGGAGACAAAAGACCTGTATGCAGAAAACTGTAAGACACTGATGAAAGAAATTAAAGAAGATACCAACAGATGGAGAGATATACCATGTTCTTGGATTGGAAGAATCAATATTGTGAAAATGACTATACTACCCAAAGCAATCTACAGATTCAATACAATCCCTATCAAATTACCAATGGCATTTTTTACGGAACTAGAACAAAAAATCTTAAAATTTGTAGGGAGACACAAAAGACCCCGAATAGCCAAAGCAGTCTTGAGGGAAAAAACCAGAGCTGGACAAATCAGACTCCCTGACTTCAGACTATACTATCAAGCCACAGTAATCAAGACAATATAGTACTGGCACAAAAACAGAAACATAGATCAATGGAACAAGATAGAAAGCCCAGAGGTAAACCCATGCACCTATGGTCAACTAATCTATGACAAAGGAGGCAAGGATATACAATGAGAAAAGACAGTCTCTTCAATAAGTGGTGCTGGGAACACTGGACAGCTACATGTAAAAGAATGAAATTAGAACACTCTCTAACACCATACACAAAAATAAACTCAAAATGGATTCGAGACCTAAATGTAAGACCAGACACTATGAAACTCTTACAGGAAAACATAGGCAGAACACTCTTTGACATAAATCACAGCAAGATCTTTTTTGATCCACCTCCTAAAGTAATGGAAATAAAAACAAAAATAAACAAATGGGACCTAATGAAACTTCAAAGCTTTTGCACAGCAAAGGAAACCATAAACAAGACGAAAAGGCAACCCTTGGAATGGGAGAAAATATTTGCAAACGTATCAACAGACAAAGGATTAATCTCCAAAATATACAAACAGCTCATGCAGCTCAATATTATAAAAACAAACAACCCAATCAAAAAATGGGCAGAAGACCTAAATAGACATTTCTCCAAAGAAGACATACAGATGGCCAAGAAGCATATGAAAAGCTGCTCAACATCACTAATTATTAGAGAAATGCAAATCAAAACTACAATGAGGTATCACCTCACACCAGTTAGAATGGGCATCATCAGAAAATCTACACACAACAAATGCTGGAGAGGGTGTGGAGAAAAGGGAACCCTCTTGCACTGTTGGTGGGAATGTAAATTGATACAGCCACTATGGAGAACAGTATTGAGGTTCCTTAAAAAACTAAAAATACGGCTTCCCTGGTGGCGCAGTGGTTGAGAGTCCACCTGCCGATGCAGGGGAAATGGGTTCGTGCCCCGGTCCGGGAGGATCCCACATGCTGCAGAGTGGCTGGGCCCATGAGCCATGGCCGCTGAGCCTGCGTGTCCAGAGCCTGTGCTCCACAATGGGAGAGGCCACAGCAGTGAGAGGCCCGCGTACCGCAAAAAAAAAAAAAAAAAAAAAAAAAAAGTCTGGAGTCTTTTTGGATGAACCCAGAATTTCTCTAAAAAATTAAGTTAAGGGACTTTCCTGGTGGTGCAGTGGTTGGGACTCTGTGCTCCCAATTCTGGGGGTCCGGGTTCGATCCCTGGTCAGTGAACTAGATCCCACATGCATGCTGAGACTGATGAGCCCGCGAGCCACAACTAGGGAGCCTGCCTGCTGCAACTGGGACCCGGCACAACCAAATAAAATAAATATTTTTTAAAATTTTAAGTTAAAAAAAAACAAAACCTGAAGTCCAGAGGTCCAGAAACAGGTGAGCCAATGGTAGCAAAAAAAAAAAAAAAAACTAAAAATAGAATTACCATGTGATCCAGCAATCCCACTACTGGGCATATACCCAGAGAAAACTATAATTCAAAAAGACACATGCACCCCAATGTTCACTGCAGCACTATTTACAATAGCCAGGTCATGGAAGCAACCTAAATGCCCATCGACAGACAAATGGATAAAGAAGATGTGGTACGTATATACAATTGAATATTCCTCAGCCATAAAAAGGAACGAAATTTGGTCATTTGTAGAGACGTGGATGGATCTAGAGACTGTCATACAGAGTGAAGTAAGTCAGGAAGAGAATAACAAATATCGTATATTTATGCATATATGTGGAACCCAGAATAATTGTACAGATTAACCAGTTTGCAGGGGAGAAATAGAGACACAGATGTAGAGAACAAATGTATGGACACCAAGGAGGGAAAGCGGCTGTGGGGGTGGGGGGGATGGGATGAATTGGGACATTGGGATTGACATGTATACACTGATGTGTATAAAAAGGATAACTAATAAGAACCTGCTGTATAAAAACATAAAGTAAAATTCAAAAATTAAAAACAAAAATCTATTTAAGAAAAACAAAAATAAGGGGAAAAAATGAATTAACCTAAAAACACATTACATAAATACATCAGAAAGGATACCAAAATAAACAGAACCCAGGAGATATTAATACAACAAAACATGCAACAAAATCACATCAAATATATTTCCGGCCTTTTTAAGTACTTAAGTCAAATACAAACCATTGGAAGAGTGAAGAAGGCTGAGCAAAGTGTCCAATAAATATCTGATGATAGTACGTAACTGCTCTGTGGAAGATGTCTGAATTATATCTTTTGGCTCTGAAGTTTCATTCAACATCTTCCTACTTGCTCCAAGAGCTACTCTGAGCCTCTGCACTGCATTATGAGCCAAATTTAATTGAAGCTGTAGCTGAATACAGTCCTGATAGGCAGAAAAGACTCTGCTATCCTCCTCAACGGCCTTGTCTGGCTTTCGCAAAAAGTACTGTGCGTTGTTAGCACTGTTGAGAGGAGGAAGATCAATACTTTGCAAAAGAGTTTCTAGTCGATGACAAGCCAAGTTATACCTGTAAGTAAAAAATAAACGAACAAAATAATTCCTGCAATGTTCTCTTTGACATACATGTACGAATACACACTAAAATTAAATCTCTAAAACAAGTTAACACACAACCATTAAAAAGAATTAATCAATTGGTCAATTAATCAATTGGTAAGTACTAAAAAAATAGAACCAATTATTTAATCACAATATATTAATGCATTAAACATTATTATAACATGCTAGTGTCCTACCGCCTTTTGCTCTTTTCTATACACTTATGAAAAGTCATTTCTTGACAAGTATGTGGGAGACATTATAGAAAATATAAGGTTTCAATAACACTAAAATATATTGCAATTTTCTACTAACCTGCACTGTATATCCTCCTGTAGAGCAACCATCATTGTTAAATGCTGGTCAATTTCTGGCTGGTTTGCAGATTCTCCCTCTCCCCTCAGAGGATCATGCATTAATTTCAGTTCACTCTCCCAAGGCAAGATATAGGTATGACCATAGTAAAATCCTAATGGGATTTTAGCTCTGGCATTTGTACTTCCATAGCGTCCAATGACAGTGATCTGAAATGAAAACTTATAAATATACATAACCACCCATCTACCACAATAAAAATCTGAATCATGTATTTTAAAAGATAATTATATTATAAATTATAAAAAGATACTTTCATTTTTATTTTTTAATTGAAGTATAGTTGAATTACAATGTTGTGTTAATTTCTGCCGTACAGCAAAGTGATTCAGTTATACATAATTTTTCCATTATGGTTTACCACAGGATATTGAATATGGTTCCCTGCGCTATAAGGATACTTTTAAATTATATGTCTGAATATTTTTCATAACTTATCAGAAACATGGAAAGCATATCAATTCATTTTCTTGAAGTTCTTTACCTTCATGAATCTACACACTGGAGGTGGTATCAAATCATGAAGAATTAGTGAATGCGTGCTTATATCTGTTGCCACTACCAATCGCCTCCCATCAACCTCTTCTCCTAATGTCCAAATGTCAATTGACAAGGAGGCCAAGTCTCCACAAGTGGGTATCAATACGTCTGTCAACAGTATTGGTCTACCAAAATCCAAGGTCACAAATCTCCTTGCTCCTATGAGAGATAGAGAGCAACAGCTGACACAAATACCATGTATCAATTAACCAAAAGACACATTCTGAAACAATCTGGAACATTCATCTTAAAATATGAAATCAACTTACTAAACTACAAACAAGAAGAAATGCTAATAATCTCATTAAAAAACTGTCTAAAACCTCAATTTATATTAGTTTGAACCCCAAGATTTAAGTAAAAAATATACAAGAATAAGTTTGCTACTATGAAGGCAATCAACTGTACATATAAGCTTATTTTAAAACTTTACAGCAGAAAAAGGTAAATCAGCAAAAATATAGATTAATTCAATGAAGTACCTATCGGTTCTTCTTTCAGTCATTTGGTCTTTTTTTCTTTTAATTTCACAACTAAATGTATTTATTACTCATACCAAATTTTATTATTTGATTTTGGTTTTCTTAAGCCTTATTTAACATCTTTTGGAGTTGCATCTTACATTGGGGTTAAGATGTAAAGGACAAGCGTAAGGCTGAAATCACATGTAGTCATTACTACCACACTAAAAAATCTCTGAGGAAGGTCCTCCAATGGAGACAGATAAAACTTATCTCAAACAATGCTTCCCTCCCATACTGACACATCACTGTCTCTTCAGCTCAGTTCCAAATGAAGTAGAAGGCTTAGTCTTAAGGGCCACACTAAAGAGACAGTATGTCTTTTATGTGTAAGCTCATATATTAACAAAAGAATGATCTGAGAGAACCAGAGGAGCAGATTTGCATCTCTCAACTCACACACATTTCAGGAATAAGCTCAATTAAGGAAACAGCAGGCATTAATAAAATCCTACTTATTTTTCTTCTTTATTGTGTTAGGGGCAGATAGTAACCGTACCAGTTACATTTTACAGTGAAGGAACCCAACTAAATTTAACTTGTGGGACTAGAGCCATCTCCATAGAGCCATTTTAAGGAAAACAAGGCAGTATTTTCCTAAACAGAAAGACTACTGAACAAAAAACATAATTCTCCCCCCTTTAGGGGGCTTACGTGCCACAGTCGAGTCCACAGATAGAAAACCAAATCATAGTGTAAACAACTGCTCACATTTCATAAAGACTGGACAACAACGAATTTCACTCTATATGCCATGAACACTAATTATTGTTACCAATGAATGATTAGTTGGGCAGAAAACAGCATGTAACACTTTATTTTTTTAAAACTCTCTCTTCCAAAGGGGAAAAAACCCACTGCAATAAAGCAAATATGGTTCAACTCTTCATATGATGAAAAGTGATACAGTATGCACTATATTCATGTGAATTCCTCCTATAAAACACACCTAAGGACTTTGTCAAATTCTGCTGCTGTTCAAGCCTAGAAATAACATTTGGTAGGATAATAAGGCAAATATTGCCTACAATGTATTTAGTAAACATGCTCTAATTAAAAGCACCTATCCTGATCATAGGTCTCTAGCATATAAGCATGGTACAAGCCTAAGTAAAATATGAACTATCCAGAGACCATGAAATGTTAGTAATCCTACTCAGTTATTTTAATTAGCAGTAATTCTGTCAGCTATTCTCAAAAAATGGTTCCAACATTAGAATGCTAGTCTTAATGAATACTTCTTTAAGCATAATTTTTAGTGTATTGGTAATTGAGCAGCTATAATAAAGACAGATATTTATGTCAACCATAGTTCAACAGATGAGATTCTTTTTTTTAATTAATTAATTAATTTTTGACTGCGTTAGGTCTTCGTTGCTGTGTGTGGGCTTTTCTCTAGCTGCGGTGAGCGGGGGCTACTCTTCGTTGCGGTGCGCGGGCTTCTCATTGCAGTGGCTTCTCTTGTTGCAAAGCACGGGCTCTAGGCGAGCAGGCTTCAACAGTTGTGGCTCGCGGGCTCTAGAGCACAAGCTCAGTAGTTGTGGTGCACAGGCTTAGCTGCTCCACGGCATGTGGGATCTTCCCAGACCAGGGCTTGAACCTGTGTCTCCTGCATTGGCAGGCGGATTCTCAACCACTGCACCAGCAGGGAAGCCCCAGGTGAGATTCTTATACAGATGAAACCCACTGTTTGGATAGAATTAATGAAACCACTCAGCAGCACTCTTCCATCCAACTTGGTAAGTACACAGCTTGAGCCTTATGTAATACTTATTCTTGGTAAAAAGCACTTTCCCAAGAGCAGATGTGATTTATTTGCACAAGAAAATCAAACTACAAAATATTAAGTCTTCAAAGGGCCAGCAGACAAGGCAAAAAAAATATTTTAAGAAAATCAAAGATTACCTGAATGCATTCGTTCTATAATAATGGACTGGTGAGGTGGAGGCTGAAGAAAATGTGAAGCATGAGAAATTGCAAGGGCTAGACCAGAGCCAAGTGGATTCTAGAAAAGAAAAAAGTATAACTCTATATTGATATCACTCTTGCTCTATAAAAACTAATAACCATAATATAAAGTTAACAAGTCCCATTTCCTGATGTATATTCTGTAACATTAAATAAAATAATCTAATTTGATATAACAAGTTAACATAATAAAACTTTGCTTTCCAAAGTTAGCGTATACATCAAAATATTTTTAAATGTCTAAGCGAACACCTATTTAAAATATAGTAATTTACCATTCTGGACTTGTTGGAATTTTTGTTATGTGCAGCAAGATTGACTGTAGGGGGATCAATAACTGAGCCTGGGAAAAGCTGTGCAAGTTCGGCATTAATCACAACGGAAACTGCTTCATTGGGTGGGGTGAGTGGTGGAGTCATAAAAAGTGGTGTTGTTTTTGGAGTGGGTGGAATAACATCAGATGGATGAATGAAGAATCCAGGGGCTGCCACTGGGTTGGAAGGCACAGAGTTGTGAACAGGACCTACTGCTGATGCTGCTGATGCTGCTGCAGCTGCTGCAGCTGTTGTCTGATGTAACTTGGCTTCCAGCTTTGCTTTCTGTAAAAGAAGTAAAAGCAACAAATATAGACTAATCCTGCCTATCTAAATTGTGGGGAATACTACGTGGGTATATATTGTGAAAATAAACATGATTAACTGGATCCTAGTTCAATAAAAATGAAATTAAGTAAAAAATGGACTCAACATGAATGGAGTACTTCTATGCTATATATGTGTGTGTATGTGTGTGTGTGTGTGTGTGTATAATACACACACACACACACACACACACATACTTCCTTAAATATTTGATATAAACTTTCCTGAGTATCTGGGAAATAGGAATTTCTCAAAGCAAAGGCAGAAAGGAACCAGAACAATTAAATGTAAATAAGGAAACAAAGTTCTCCTCAAAACAAAATATTAACAGGAAATGGTTTCTCATGTTGCCTAACCTGATACAATTTGTCACCTGGAGTTGTAAGAAGTTTCCAAACGTCTGCTATTATTACTAAATTTTAATTCACATTAATTTAATTGGTCTTTAAAATGTTGTTTTAGGTTTTTCAATCCATTAAAATAGTAACTTTTAACTCTTATGTTTGACCAAGAGTGTTTATAAACAGAGTAAAGAATGGAACTTACTTAAAGACTGCACAGAAAATATCAATTATATTCCCCCAGATATGTATCAAAGAAAATGCATTTATATAAGTTTTAAAAAGTTAAGTATATCACAAAGATGGTACCTCAATTTTTGTAGAAAATGATTAGCTCAGATCGGTCAACCTAATTTCCTTTACAAAAATAATGGTCATTTTTACAGTATTTTTTCAGCTTTTGAAGTTTAGAGACAGCATGAACAAAGAGCCAAATAGTCTCCAACCTGTTGCTGAAGCTTCAAAAGCTGCTGCTGTTTCTCTTGCAGCACCTGTAGCTGTTGCTCGGCTGAAGCCATTGCATGAGAGAGAGACTGCAAAGCTACCTGGGCTGCTGAACTCAGGGCTGTCGAAGCTTCCCCAACTGTCCCAGATGATAGTCCACCTACTGCAGGAGTAACCCCGAAGGAACTCACTGGCATAAGACAAGGGGGGAAAAAAACAGGATGAAGAAAAGGTTCACAGAGAAACACAGACAAAGTATATACTACTTTCACACTAAAACTACAGTTAATTTTCCTTTAAAAAATAAGACTCTTTAGAGGAAATCTTAATGGTAAAAGTATATCGATAATAATAGTATTCAAATATAAGGATCCAGGAATGACGCGGGCCTCTCACTGCTGCGGCCTCTCCCGTTGCGGAGCACAGGCTCCGGACGCGGAGGCTCAGCGGCCATGGCTCACGGGCCCAGCCGCTCCGCGGCATGTGGGATCCTCCCGGACCGGGGCACAAACCCGTGTCCCCTGCATCGGCAGGTGGACTCTCAACCACTGCGCCACCAGGGAAGCCCCCAGGAATGACTTTTGATCAAAGAAAAATTAGTATGCTTTTGAGATTAAAAATATTGTCAGCATGAAAGAAATTTCATTTAATATGGCTAAACTCTTACGCAATTTGGGCATAAGAAACAGGCTGAGTTTCCTTTACTAAGTTTCTTACAGCAACACCACCTTCTTCTCCCTCCCCTAAAAACCTCAAACAACTTTCAGTTACAAGAACATCATTTAACAAGACTGACAACACCTATTTCCTCATTTAAAGCATAGCCTGGAAAGAGAATCTTGCCCACAAATATGCAAAGCAATGTTTCCTACCATATGCTCCTCAGAACACTAAGAAGAAGAGAAGCATGTCAGATGCACAGTCAAATAAGTCTGGCACATACTGTTTACCCATGAACATTACCATCATTACAGTTCTCTGAAATCGCACGAAGTTAAAATCTTTTTACTCCCCTTTTCAATGTTATTTAAATATACAGCATAAAAGAACTTTTTCCCCATTATATATTTACCAGTATCTGTGTAAAACATTTTGGAAAAAGCTGAAATAAAAACTTAATTTCATAAACTCACACAATTAATCTTCGACAAAGGAGGCAAGAACATACAATGGAGAAAAGACAGTCTCTTCAGCAAGTGGTGCTGGGAAAGCTGGACAGCCCCATGTAAATCAATGAAGTTAGAACACACCCTCACACCATACACAAAAATAAACTCAAAATGGCTGAAAGACTTAAATATAAGACATGACACCATAAAACTCCCAGAGGAGATCACAGGTAAAACATTCTCTGACATAAATTGTACCAATGTCTCCCAAGGCAATAGAAATAAAAGCAAAAATAAACAAATGGGACGTAATCAAACTTATAGGCTTTTGCACAGCAAAGGAAACCATAAACAAAACAAAAAAACAACCTATAAGAAAATATTTGCAAACCATGTGATAAGCAAGGGCTTAATTTCCAAAATATACAAACAGCTCATACAATTCAATAACAAAAACAACCCAATCAAAAAATGGGCAGAAGACCTAAATAGACATTTCTCCAAGAAGACATACAGATGGCCAATAGGCACAAGAAAAGATGTTCAACATCACTAATAATTAGAGAAATGCAAAACAGAACTACAGTGAGGTACCACCTCACACTGGTCAGAATGGCCATCGTTAAAAAGTCTACAAATAACAAACACTGGAGAGGGTGTGGAGAAAAGGGAACCCTCCTACTCCTACACTGTTGGTGGGAATGTGAATTGGTGCAGCCAGTATGGAAAACAGTACGTAGGTTCCTTAAAAAACTAAAAATAAAATTGCCATATGATTCGGCAATCCCACTCCTGGACATACACCCAGAGAAAACTCTAATTTGAAAAGATACATGCACCTCAATGTTCATGGCTGCGCTATTTACAATAGCCAAGACATGGAAGCAACCTAAATGTCCATCAACAGATGAATGGATAAAGAAGATGTGGTACATATATACAATGGAATACTACTCATCCATGAAAAAGAATGAAATAATGCCATATGCAGCAACATGGATGGACCTGGAGATTATTATACTAAGTGAAGTAAGAGAAAGACTTACTTATATTAAGGAAAGATAACTGCTACAATAATAACAAATGTTTAGTATGTATTACCTACTACCTTACACTGTTTTAGTTAATTACTACATTCAACAAATGAACCCTGAAGGGCAGGTAGTATGATTCTGGTCTTTAGTTGATTAAGTAAAGAATGGCTCAGATAAGTTACCCTGTAGAGCTACCTAATGGTAGAACTAGGGTTAGAACCAAGGGCTGTGTGACATCAAACCTAACATGAGGCATAGTGCTAAGTATGGAACTTACATCAACTCATTTAGTCTTTGCAATGGCACTTGAGTAGGTAATATGTTATCTCATTTTACAGATAATGTATCTAAAATTGAGGGAACTATATGGCAGAAACTAACACAACATTTTAAATCAACGATACTCCAATAAAAATAAAAATAAATAAAATAAAATTGAGAGAAGCAATTTGCTCATAAAAACCTGAAAAGGGGAGAAAAAAGGTAATCTGACAGCCTATCTTAACATCTAACAATGACTATATTATGCCAGAATTCAAATAAACTATTTTTAAAAACTAAGCTATAATCACAAGATTGAAATAACAACAAAACTGTGCATAGCCTCTTAACAATTAAAAATTTCCTCAACTTAAAAAAAAAAACATGATCATTACAGTGTAGCCATCATACACCTCATTTAACTTGCACAAATTCAACTATATAAGCTTGGGCAAAGAAAAAGCAATCATAACTCATATAAGTTGTGTGCTGTAAAATGAAATCCATTTGCACCATCAAGCGTTCCACCAAAGCAACAGCAGTTCATTCCAACCCTAGAGGGAAAATTATTAGACTTACTAAGGCATTTATGTTGTACTTGTACTTTGGGGTAATTTAAGTGATTTTTCAATATTAACCATGTGTATTTTAGCCCTTTACTGATTTTAAAAATCTAATGCCCAAATAACATTTAAAGGAAAATGAGCTAAGTCACAAGAAACACATAAGAGACATAAACAACCCAAGAAAAATAAGTCATCCTGCTACTACAAAACTAATTTTTAAATCTTTTGTACAGTCTGAGCTTTCAATATCATTTTCTATTTTTATACTAAGAGCCTCTAAAACTAGATATAAAAAAAAAGAGATGAGAACAAGACAAAGATGACTACTACCACCATTTCTATTCAGTATAAATGCAGGAAGTCTTAGGAAGCATGATAGAGCAAGAAAAAGAAATGAAAGATATAACACCTAGAAAAACAACAAAGTAAAAATCTCTTTATTAACAGATGATGTAATTGTGTATATTTAAAATCCCTAAAAAAAAATCCCTAAGAATGTACAATCTACAAGAATTAATAAGTTAATATAGCAGTGTCACCAGGTATGAGATTAATATACACAGATCAATTATACTTCTACAGACCAGCAAGAAAAACCTGGAAATAAAATTAAGAAAAATAACACTTATAATAGCATAAAAAATTAAATAGCTAGGTATAAATCTAAAAAGGATGTGCAAAACTTCTAGTGCACCAAGAACTATAAGACATCACCAAGATAAATGAAATACCTAATTTAGCATAAATATATACTAAAGAATATTACCATGTTAATGCACTGAAAGTCTTAATGTTAAGATGTCAATCCTCCCAAACTGACTTATATTCAAACCCCATATTAAAATACAATAAGTTTTTTGAGTATAAATTATCAATCCAGTTCTAAAATTTAAATGGAATTACTGAGATCTAATGTACAGCACATTGATTATAGATCATAATACTGCATTATATACTTGAAAGTTACAAAGAGAGTAAAACTTAAATGTTCTCACCACAAAAAAGAAATAGTAATTCTGTGACGCAATGAAGTAGTATTAGCTAATGCTATGGAGGTAATCATTTTAAAATATATAAATTTTTCAAAACAACACACTGTACACCTTAAACTTGCTCACTATTATATGTCACTTATATTTCAATAAAGATGGAAAAAATGGAAATACAAAAGACCCAGAATCTTTATGAAAGAGCATCTTTAAGAAAAAGAATGTTGGTCGATTACACTCCTAAGTATACACTCAAGAGAACTGAAAACATACATCACAATGAACACTTAACACAAAAATGTTCACAGCAGTATTTTTCTTAATAGCCAAAAAGAGGAAACAACCCAAATGTCCATTAACTGCTGAGTAGATAAACGAGATGTGGTACATCCAAAAAAATTTTTAAGTGGTAAATATAAAATGGAATATTATTCAGCTACAAAAATGATGCACTTAGACATGCTAAATGGAAAAACCTTGAAAATATTAAACAAAGTGAAAGAACCCAGACGAAAAGGTCATATACTATATGATTCCACATTTATGGGAAATGTCCAGGGTAGGCAAATCCATAGAGACTCAAAACAGATTAGTGACTGCTAGGAGATGGGGGAGAGGGGAATTGGGAGTGACTGTTAATGGCTACAGGGTTTCTTTCTGGAGTGATTAAAACGCTCTGGAATTAGTGGTAATGACTGCACAACACTATGAAAACTTCATATATAAATTTTCTAAATCTACCAAAAAAGAAAAAAAGTTGGTAGATTTGTACTAGCAGATTTTAAGACTTAACATAAAGTTACAGTAATTAAGACAATGAGGTATTGGCATAAGGCTAGATAAACTGACCAAAGGAACAGAAATGACCCACACAGATAGCAAACACATAATTCTGAAGAGAGGTGACACTGCAGTAGAACGAAGGAAAGATAGCTTTTCCCCCACAAATGATTACACATTGGAAGAGAGAAACAGTAAACTAAGATGAATTAGAAGAAAATATCCATAGTAAAAGAAGAGATTTAAAAGTTGAAATTATGTCCGTTATAGTGATGAAGTGTAACATACATGAAATTGGAGACGCAAAAAGAAGATAAAAAACAGGGCAGAGGCAGTGTTTCAACAGTTAATGGCTGAGATCTTTCTAAAGCTGATGGAAGATACGAAGTAAGCATTCAAGAAGCCCTGTGAATCCCAACCAGGATAAATACAACTGAAACCAATGTAGGAAATCAGGAAAATGCTGAAGACACACAGAAAGGAGGTGAAGGGGAGAAATAAAGGAGGGAGGGGAGAAGGGAGACAGTATGAATCTCAAAAACACCTTGAAAACTGACAACGACATTAAAAAAGGAATAATAAGACTGACAAGTGATGTCTAACAAAAACAGTGTAAAGTAAAATGAAAGATTACCTTTAAATAACTAGAAGAAATAATAGCTGGCTTACAATGCTATAACATGTGAAATACTCTTCAAGAATGAAGATGGGGGCTTGCCTGGTGGCGCAGTGGTTAAGAATCCACCTGCCGATGCAGGGGACATGGGTTCAAGCCCTGGTCCAGAAAGATCCCACATGCCGTGGAGCAACTAAGCCCATGTGCCACAACTACTGAGCCTGCGCTCTAGAGCCCACGAGCCACAACTACTGAGCCCGTGTGCCACAATTACTGAAGCTCGCATGCCTAGAGCCCACGCTCCACAACAAGAGAAGCCACTGCAATAAGAAGCCTGCACACCGCAACGAAGAGTAGCCCCCGCTTGCCGCAACTAGAGAAGGCCTGTGCACAGCAATGAAGACCTAACGCAGCCAAAAATAAAATAAATAAAATAAATTTATTTAAAAAAAGGATCAAGATATGTCATCTTGATCCAAACAAGCCAAATGTAGAAAGTTATTATGATATTCAGAAAAATTTAATTAAGTATTGAAAATTAGATGATACTACGACATTGATTATGCTAATTTATTAGATTATGATAAAGTGCACCATAATAAACCATAGTTAATTTAGATAATTATAATAAAAATGGAATCAGTTATTAAAGAGGACATCCACATTGTTTAAGATGCTATGTATAGGGGGCTTCCCTGGTGGCACAGTGGTTGAGAGTCCGCCTGCTGATGCAGGGGACACGGGTACGTGCCCCGGTCCGGGAAGATCCCACATGCCGCGGAGCAGCTAGGCCTGTGAACCATGGCCGCTGAGCCTGCGCGTCCGGAGCCTGTGCTCCGCAACGGGAGAGGCCACAACAGTGAGAGGCCCGCGTACGGCAAAAAAAAAATAAAAATTTTTTAAAAATTTAAAAAAAGATACTATGTATGGATAATGACTGTCGTTTATCTAATTTTTCAAAAAATATTTGAAATTTTCCCACAAAAACCTAAGTTAATTCATCATCAGTAGACAAGAACAAAAAAAGTGATCTTACAGGGTTTTCAGACATAAAGAAAAATCAAACCACAGAAAAGCTCAAAAGCAAAGAAAGAAATAGAGAAATGAAAATGGAACTATGAAATAAATCCAAATGAATACTGAATATAAAAACTATAATAATAACCATGGAATTAAAATACATATAAAATTAAGGTATAAAGCCACATTGCCATATAAATTAGAAAGGTGATAAATAATGTTCAATATATTTGCACTGTATGGTAAAAAAAAAAAGCAACTGGATTTCTGGATGTCAAGGATATGTGTATATTATGCTCTCTGGGATAACTGCTAAAAATATTATAATAAAAAGTAGAATAACAGCTCAATAAAAATACAATCACTAATAAAACGGAAACAAAGGAGAAAAAGAAACATCTAACAGGCAAGATGAGAAATCTAATAGAATATGTGAAAAACATGGTAGATCTGAATCCAAATGTATTACTAAGTACATTAAATGTAAATAAACTAAATACTCTAATTGAAAGAAAGGGGGGAAAAGCAACTACATTCTGCTTATAAAAGACATGACTAACATGAAAGGAGATGCTGAAAAGTTGAAAGTAAAAAGAAGGAAAAATATATACCATACAAACAGTAACCAAAAGAAAGCTGATAACTGGTAGAGAAATATCAAACAAAGTAATTTTAGAAAATCAGTCTTAGAGAGAGAGATAATACCTAACGATAAAAGATTCAATTCACAAGAAAGATACAACCATTCTAAATTTATATGGTAGCTTCAAAATGTATAAAATAAAAATTGTTGAAACTAAAATAGACAAATCCACAGGTATTAACGACAAGAATTTAACATGCTGATCTTATTAAAAACAAAAACAAACAAAAAAACAGATAAAATTATCAAAGACAGAAAATTTGAAGACCACAATTAGCACACTGTATATCCAAGTGGATATACAGAGCACACTTCACCAAGTGCAGAGTAAACATTATTGTCAAGCATTATTGCTGATCCTCTGCAACTCCCTATAAATTCTGCAGACTGACAATCAAAGTATTTCTTTTGACCCCACAGCATTTTAAATAGAAATGAATAATAAGATGATAACTAGAAAATCTTAATATACTTGTAAATTAAGGAGTGCATTTCTTTAACGTTACTTACTAAAGTTGAATATATGAAAACCCTATAAAGCAGCAAATCAACTTCTACATTCATACCTAAGAGAATAGTGTATCCACTAGTACTAACAGCACTACAATATAACAACCCAAATGTCACTCAACAGTACACAAATCAATAGTGGGTACATAAATTTTGTTTTATTCAGAGAGTAGAATCGTAAACAGCAATGAAAATGAACCAACCAATGAACCAGCCTTCAGACGCGCAGGCTCAGCAGCCATGGCTCACGGGCCCAGCCGCTCCGCGGCATGTGGGATCTTCCCGGACCGGGGCACGAACCCGTGTCCCCTGCATCGGCAGGCGGACTCTCAACCACTGCGCCACCAGGGAAGCCCAAAATCTTTTTTTAGAGTACTGGAAATGTTATTTCTTGACTTGGTGGTCACATGAGCAGTTTGTGTTGTGATAAATTGCTTCACTATACAATTGTTTTCTGCATCTTTCTGTATGTGCATTATATTTCACAATTAACATGTTTCAAAAGAAAAGGAGACAGGAAGCTGAGAGACTACAGTCATCTTCTAGCACCTTATAATCACTAGTCAGGACTTTGCCCTAACATTTAATAAGTATCCCTCTGCTGGTGGTGGTTTCAATCTGGGTGGAATACAGAGGTGAATGCTTATAAAAGCATAGACTACCTTTGGAAAGACAAGAAACTGGTCCTATTGTATGATTTACAGGAGTAGAAATGGTTAGGAATGTGAGGGAATACTTTTCTTTTTCAAACCAGATCTTTTATGTTTTAAATTTTATAACTTCTGAAAGTATTACTTATTCAAACACATTAATTTTCTTAAAATAAAAAATTAATTTCATGACAGTTCCAAAAAAAAAAGTCTGATTTAGAACCAAAGAGTTTTCTGGAAGTTTAATTTCTTGCTATCGCATGTTTCCATACCACTATAAATATGTAAGTTTCTACAAAATGACTGCAATAGTCCAAGAAAACAAACACAAATGAATTTTGACCCTTCTGGCATCTCCATATGAAAGAAATACAAAATTTTATTTTTAAGTTAAAACTCTCAGCTACATAAGCAATGAATTTCACTTAGTGGTTACTTCTACAATTGCAAGATATAAGATGATTCTGAATAAAAAGGCACTCAAAGGACTGTTAATTTCCCTTTAAAACACTTTGCCATTCTGGACCCAAGTGCAAGATTAAATTTTTCATGACTTCTCAAGCAAACTATTTTTACTTTCTGTTAAACAGTTGAAGAAACAAAAAGACACCTACTTACAAAAAACCATCAACAGCAGAATTCATTCAAGACAATATTCAAAAACACTTCTGGGACTGTAATATAAATGTAAAACCATATACCAATGTTTTTAACTATAAAAACTTCAATTATTTGTGCCCAGATAGAACTAACTGTAAATAAACACTGATCCTACAATGTGAAGAAAAAACACAGGAAGTAAGATATATAGAATAAACACAAGTTCTTCTCACTGATTATTCATTTAAAACATCAACAACACCATATATTCAACACACACAAATACTGGCTCATATATCCAAAGTGGTTTTAAGCTAGCTGAAAAAACAGTATTCCCTCTTCACTCATCTCAACCTTCTCAAAGACATTACCAAATATACCTTTAACTTTAAACGCAAGAAATTACACCATGATGCCAAATTGACCATCAAGACTGATTGCTGAAGGTGGGTAATGAAAATACAGTCTATTGTACTCGTCCCTCTGCTTTCGCTATGTTTCACATTTTCCAAATTAAAATGTTTCTAAAAATGCACATACATAAAACAAAAAGATTTAACATAGGGTTCTAGAGGGTAGGAAAAAAACCATGAATAGACTTAGAAAAGAATATGAAACCACTTATGATTTTTCCCCAAAATGTGCCTTCTACCAATAAGTTTCTACTAAACATGACAGCAAAGGAATTTACATATACTATAAACTGATATGTAAATACTGATATATCACTTTATTACAACATAAAATATGTAATAAAAGAATGTATATAATAAGAGAAGGTATATACCAGTAAACGTACTTGCATCATCCCTTTCTATTCTGGTTCCATCACTAGTTGACACACAAGTAAAGTGCAGAGGTTCAACTTCTAGAAGTCCAGTGAGAGATGTGAAACTACCTTCAGCAGCTGTGCAACTACTGACCTTTCCATTTCCTAATACAAAAAAGAGACAAGTTTTATAAAACGTGAATTAATCTTAAAAAGGCAATAGTCATATTGAGAATTATAGCTACTATTTCAATTTTAAATAGAAAGATGTATAAATGCATAAACACAGGGTTTACACAGGGCTTCAACAATGGACATGGTATTAAGAAAACACACAAATAGATACTAGTCTCCTAGCTACAAAAGCAGAGTTGCAGAGACGCAACCTAGTGGCTCTTCACATTAACAAGAAACTACTATAACAAGTGATTTAGATTTTAAATGAGGAATAGAAGACAAAAGAAAAACAATAAATAAATAAATAAAATAGATTTTAAATGAGGGGGAAAAATAACCAGCTACTCAGATTAGCTATTACTCAATCTGTTTAAGTATGCAAAATATCAGAATATATTCTATGATGTCAACGGTACAAATGACACTTATTAAAAACTAAAGAAATATTCTAAAATATTAGCAAGGTTTATCTATAAATTTTATATTTTGAATATAATATCAATATCCTAGAATGAGATATGCTACCTTATAATCATAAAAAGTTTAAGTTAGCACATGTAGTAGTAAGAAAGAAAAATCAAATGGTCACAACTATGCGAATCATAAAACCACAGTAAGAAGACTGGACAGAAGAACACAGAAGAATGAAGAGTGGTGTATATCGTACGAGGGGAAGAAGAGGGAAGGGTTATTTTTAGTACTTTTCAAATGTTCTAATCAGAGCACTACTTTTAAACAGAATTCTTTAACACACAAAGTAAAACAGAAAGAGAAGATGGAAAGAATGGAGAGATATAAAAAACATCATCAAACATCTGAAGGAATAAATTAAACGCAAGACTAAACCGTCAAAACCTTGTTCTCCAATGTCCCATTGGCACCCAGCATAGGACCTGACACGTGTGTTAAAAAAAAATTTATTGAGCACTTATTCAATAGAAGACATGGGAGATACAAGAATAAAAGGACAGGCCCTAGTTGTCATGAAACGCATATTCTGTTCAAGGTTACCAGGTATTAAATAATTATACAACTGAACCTAAAAAAAGGTGCTATGCTTTACTTAAGAGAAGTTCAAAGGATAAATAAGTCAAGGGGAAATCAGTCTATGCCAGGGGTAATAAAATACTTCCATGATGAGGTGATGAGATATATGGGAATAAAAGATTTTTATGTATTTATTCCACTGGGACGGGAATCCAGGCAGAAGAAATGACATGAGTGAAATCCCTTCAGTAGGAAGGAACATGACACATTAGAGAAACTGAAAGAAAAGTGTGCCTAGAGGAACATTTCTCAACCCTAAAACCCCTCTACACATCTTTAAAATAATTAAAAGAACTTGAAAATTGAGTTTTCATTTATGTTGGCTCTGTGTGTGTGTGTGTGTCTATATAGAAATATTTATCAAGGTAGAAATTATAAGATGAGAATACTTTAAACATTAATTTGTATAACAGTAATAAACTCATTAGGTATAAAAATAAATAGCATATTGTAATGAAAAATGACTGTTATGACCAAGAAAACAAGGAATAATGGTCGTGCCAAGAAGGGCCGCAGCCACATGCAGCCTATTCGCTGCACCAACTGTGCCCGACGCGTGCCCGAGGATAAGGTCATTAAGAAGCTCGTCGGGGCTTCCCTGGTGGCGCAGTGGTTGAGAGTCCGCCTGCCAGTGCAGGGGACAAGGGTTCGTGCCCCGGTCCGGGAAGATCCCACAGGCCGCGGAGCGGCTGGGCCTGTGAGCCATGGCCGTTGAGCCTGCGCATCCGGAGCCTGTGCTCCGCAATGGGAGAGGCCACAACAGTGAGAGGCCCGAGTATCGCAAAAAAAAAAACCTCGTCATTTGGAACATCGTAGAGGCCGCAGCCATCCGGGACATTTCCAAAGCGAGTGTTTTCGATGCCTATGTGCTTCCCAAGCTGTATGTGAAACTGCATTACTGCGTGAGTTGTGTCATTCACAGCAAGGCAGTCAGGAATCGTTCTCGGGAAGCCGGGAAGGACGGAACACCTCCACCCAGATTTAGACCTGCTGGTGCTGCCCCACGACCTCCACCAAAGCCCATGTAAGAAGCTAAGTTCTTAAAGACTAAAGAAATACTGTCCCCTGGAAAGACAATAAAATGGAAATTATACTTAAAAAAAAAACCAAAAATAACTTAATGAGAAGAGTGGTGATGTTTTACATTCTTGCATATCTCTTTAAAATCTGGCTTATCAGAAGGTAGCTGGATTTGCCCACCTGCCTCTGCATTCAATGTATTACAATAGGATGCTCTGGCAGAAATACATGAAGAAACGCTGACCCAAAACAAATATGTGATTGGAAAAGAACAGAATATTTTAATAAAGTATTAAATATTCAAAAACTTGAAAAGTGGTAGCTTAGGATTAGTTGCAATATGGTATCTGAAATCTTAAAAAAAGAACTTCTCAAACTCTATTACATTAAGATTAATTGGCCTATCTTATGCTTTTAGGTAATCTTCTGCCCATGCTTGATGTTGAATCACCATGCATCAATCATCGGGAAAATACTGGTCCACTGCTATATACAGATCTTCCAAATGTTAACACATTTCATCATATAATATCAGAAAATGACACTCACTAATATCATCGTAGCCCATCAAAAAAGTCATTAAAGCTCACTTTGGAGGAAACAAGTTTTCCAAAATTCTAATTTCTGCTTAAAAGTCTACTTCTAAAATTGGCAACAAATATTATCAACTGGATGGATACTGACAGGCATTTTTTATTCATTTTTGAGAAAATACCTGCCAAATAATCAAATCTGAATAAACGTATTTTATCAGTCATTCTCGCAAATAAAAATGGTATACCATGAAATAAGCAACTAGTTCAGCTTATAACTCTAACAACTACACAAGTGCACTTCCTTGAAACAACCATGGTTCTTCAGCATGCAGCAGAAGTGTTTCATGCACACTTCCCATTTCATCACAGGACAGTTAAAAGATGCATACTCGTGGGTTCAAAATTTAATAAAATTAACAATTTTTACTGTTTCATCAAAGGTATTTCTAAGTGAAACTGCCATACTTTTTACTCTAAGTGCGTGGGGAAGAACATCATGCTTTTGCATAATCAGTATGAATGTCAATGCAATGAAAAAAGGCAAGTAACATTGTTTTATCATGAAAACATTTAACCCGTGGACTCCCTGAAAGGATCTCAGGAACCCTGAGGGGACCTATGGACCACACTTTGAGAATCACTGGGCCACAGAAAGAAAACTAACAGGGCAGATCACACAAGATGTTCTCTGCTGTATTAGAGACTCTGGACTGCACAATTATGGAAAGAAATGAAAAGTATTTTAAGAAGAGAGAGAGGATGATCAGATCAGGTTTGCAGTCAAAAATGATTACATTTTTGCATTGTGGAGAATGTAAAGTGAGCCAAGAACAGATGCAGAATGACTAGTTAGAAAGCTATTACTGTAGCCCAGGTTCAAAACGACTGTGGCTCAGACCGTAATATTGTGATTGTGGGAAGTAAGAGGATGGGCAGATTTGAAATATATGTTGGTGGAAAAATAGACAGAATCTGATGACAGCCTCACTGTGGAGGATGAGAAACAGAGGATAACATTCAGATTTCTGTTTTGTGCCATGGATGCCATTAGCTGAAAAAAGGAATGCTGGATGGTGAGAAATAAAATGAAGAGACGTTCATATGGAGACGTATATCACGACTTCTAAGTCCCTTCTTCTGGGACTATAATACTCTATAATGAGTATGGCTGCTCTTACTTGTTTAACCCCCAGGCTTGGCCTGAGCTTTATGGTCCTCTCCTTACATTCTCTCTATAAGGAATTTCATTCTATCCTAAGGAGTTCAAAAGGCATCTACAGGTCTAGTTCTAACCCCTCCTCTGAGTTCTACTCATAATTAGACAAGTCACTTAGATAGAGACACACTGGCAGTAAGGTAGTCAGGAGCCTAAGTCATCAAACAGAGGTGTTAACACCAATAACTAAGGCAGAATAAGTCATTAAAAAGCAAGTAACAGACCAGAAGTATAGTATGACCTCTTTCATTAAAAATGCTCATAAACACGTGTAGCAAGTAAGTCTAAATAGCTAAGCATCCTGTTAACAATGGTGATCTAAAAGGATGAAGAGGTGAGACATTTTATATTTTATTTATATTTCTATATCTGATTTTTCTCTTTTGCTTTTTTCACAACTCATAATTTACAAACCTGAGACTAACTCCCAAAATTTACTTATAATTAATGTAATTATAATATGTTTACAAATAAATTTTTTAACATTTTGGTTTACCAATACTTGCAGTAAGTTCGGTAAGATGGAAGAAAACAAAAAATAAAGCGATCATTGCTCTATCTGACAAAACTAGAAAAACACCAAATTCTAGCACCTGAAAAGATTACACAAATAGTGCTATACATTCAATCCTAAAAACATATTCTTTAGAAATGCATACAAGAATACATGTAACATGGTGTACCAAGTTCACCTCAGGAGAGTGTGATAGAAGATGCAGAAAATTATTTTTTCTTTCTGCATCTTTGCTTATTAAAGTAAGTGTAAATTAATTTTATTTTCATATCTTGTAATATGAAATAACATGTTCTTTGAGTTTATGAACAAAGGCACACCACATAAAACTGAAAGGACTACAACAAATAACCAAATTTTAATCTCTTATTAGCATTAAAGTCATACTGACATGCAGTGAAACACACACACACACACACACACACACACACAAACCAAATTTGCAACCCTTTCAAAAATATCTTCAATATTTTTTGAGGGGGGAGTTAAGAAACAAAGGCAAATAGTTTAATGACTCACAGATACTAAAGTTAAGTTCTAAAAATTTTAGTTCTCAAAGATAGAATGTAGTGACTACAATCTATTAAAAAATCAACGGTAACTTAAACCCAAGATATAAAATTCAGAAATTCCTTTAATAAAAGACTTTACTACCTGAAAGGACATCTGATAAATCAATTTCATCTGACTGGACACCAATGCTGCTGTTGTATACATTTTTACAAGAAGAGCCACTCATCTCCAAATCAAAGAGGACTGGATCGAATGGTGAACTATATAATCCATATCTGAAAAATAAAATAATGTCCTAACAATTTTCCTGTCAGCCATCTAATTAACAAATTATCTATTTACTTAGTTTTCAAAGCAGTTTTTACACAGGGCAGAAGGAAACACTATTAACTCCTTAAATTCACTGAATCTCAACTGTGTTCCCTGAAAACCTATACTCCAAAAGATATAGTCCAGAGACTCAATAAATCTGATTTCAATTAAGCTGATAACTAATGAACCAAGACAACCTTCATCTGCAGTCTGAATCAAGAAAGAGCTATCAAGCACCCCTCCCTTGCCTCAATCATTACATTGACTCAGCAGAAGGTACAAAGGATTTGAGTACCATCTCATCGAAATCAAGATTTCTAGTCTATAAAGATTATAAAAATCCTTGCTTTAAATAAAATACTTCAAATAATGAAGATTAGGCAAGAACTCAAATCTAACCTTTAGCTATTTCTTATTTCATTATGTTTAAGTTTTAGAAAATCAAACAGCAGATAAAGAATATTAGTTAAGGGCAGTAAGTGATTTACATAATTTTGCTTACAAAGTTTTAACAACAAAGAAACAAATTACCTTAAGTGCTTCTACCATTAGCAAGATACACCACTTTTAAGTATTTTAATATAATTAGCCCTCTGAATAACCATCTCCAGGACTTCCAAAGTTGTTAAAGGGAATTATTTTCAGAGAAAATAAAGGGAAGAAAAACTTAAGCAAATATATATAATAACAGTTATGTGCAAAGGTGGTATCATATCCAGAAAGGCCCATGATTAGTCATTTCATAGATTAAAATACCTTGTCTGAAGCAAAGCCTCCATTGGTGTTAGCCTGTCCTGTAACTGTCTGGACACAGCAGTAAGCAGAGATGCACATGTGGTACTGCACCCAGCCAAATCTTCATCTTTAACATAATTCAGTAAGACAAAATACCAGTAGACAGAACCTGAAAACAACAACAACAAATCAGTTGTTTAAATCACTGTTTCTTTTCCTCATTTTTCTCTAATAAAGAGAACTTCAGATTTCATATTTATCAGTATGTCCCCTTTTCCTAGAAGGATTTTCTGGAAATAAAATCTGTAAGGGCAAATTACAAAGAAGGACTAACTCCTTGGAGGACTCTAAGAGGACAATGACAAAGAATTGCAATCATATTTTTGAGAAGTGTATAGGATCAACCTAGTCATTTAGGTTTTCAGTAACGTGAGATGACTCTGAGGGACATTTTATAATAGCTAGAAAAGCAGAGATGTCAGGTCCTTCAAGCCATCTTTCCTAAAATACTATTTCTCTGTACCAAAAATTTCAAAACCAATTGATGGCAGTGAGCTACAAATAATATACTTTAGCAAGTGAATGAAGTATAGTTATTCCATACTGCCAGTTAGATACAGACCAAAGGTGATATTAAAAGGTGACCATGATGATGTATTTTAAGACTCTAACTTAAGATATCTAACTAAATACACCCCATAATTTAAGCACCCTACCTCTAACACTATCCTCAGGAAACTGTTTTAAACACCAGAGACTATTAAAGTGAGCAACCAAGTCCAAAACATTCTACTCTATATAACAAACAGTTCATAGTTTTAGTCAATATATGTTCAAGGTAAATATAAACAGACTCTTTGTCTAAATTAAGGTATTGATAAAATAACCATTTATCAACTAACTTTGAGCAAGCTTTTTTTCTGGTATACCACCAAGATCAAATCCTTGTGGAATATGTTTATCTCATTGAGATAACTTGTTGAATGGTTATTTATAAAATAAAAGACTGTGAGAAATGCCTACAAAAAACTAACACTAGGTAAAGGACAAATTAGTAGCCCTTCATAGTAAATTCCTACCTGATAACTACATTCATTTTTGAATGGAATTTCCACAGTCTTTAGGTGCTGTAAAAAAAAAAAAAACAACCCACTGGCTCCTTTTAGGGAATCAGAATTTGCCACAGACCCTACTATTCTCACACAATATGTGTATGAACCATTCTTCTTATTTATGTCATCTCTCTGGCACTTACTGACATTTTAGTTTGTGAACAGCCAAGCAACTCAATTATTTTAATGAAGTACAGAAAATGTATGAATTGAGATGACCTGGTTATTTACTTAAATCTCCCATTAACTTTTTCCTAAAAATAGTATCGAACAGAGTATCTGCCTACCCAATCACAATTTGAAACCCCTTAAAAAACCGATAAGCTACAGAAAAAAAGAAAACTAATTGAGAAAAAAAAAGAAAGTTACTACACAACCCCAAGCATACTGTGAGATATTTCCTAAGGCTACAGCTATTTGTGATTGAACTAATTTCACATACCACCAGTTGCTGCTGCAGGTAAGAACGACATGTTATCAAGTAAGGCCTTCAACAGAACAGATCCAAATCCTGGTTGACATGGGTCACATTTGCCATTACTGAAAACGATTTTAAAAGAAAAAATTTAAACACATTAGTCAAGGTCTAAATCCAACTCTAAACATGGTGTAGTACTTTTAAAATCTTTAAAATGTGTTCATACAAATTGAAAGAAAATCTGCCTTAAAGCCCTACAGACATGCAGAAAGATAGTAGGGATTGATTATACTAAGGGTCTTTGTAACTGTTTTCTTACGCATTAAACCACCCTTTTTTTTTTTTTTTTTTTTTTTTTTACCAAAAAGGGCTAACAAGCAGGTATAGTCAATATAGACTATTAGCTTTTAAACACTTCCTAGATAGTTTCAGGGTTTAGAGAAAATGATCTGCGTAACACTACAAATAAGTCTGGTAAAATTATTATATAACTGGGAACAAGGCCTCAGGTGAACAATCCAAAGACAATCAGGGACAGTAAGAGTGAAAGTGGGGGAAGGGATCCCCTTACCAAACTCCCCAAAGTCTTCCTAATAGGCAAAGAAGCCTAGTAGAATTCTTTTATTACTAGATTTATTTAACATGACATTTTGCCCAAAAAAACCCAAATTTTTTCTTAGAATCTCAATAATCCTCATCAACTTTTGAAAATCCTCTTAAGTTATACGTATATTCAACAGGAACCAAATAACACTATAGACAAGGTATCACCTGCCAAACTGCAGGTGCACCTACGAAGTATATTTTCAACTTAAAAAAAAAACCAGGGGCTTCCCTGGTGGCGCAGTGGTTGAGAGTCCGCCTGCCGATGCAGGGGACACGGGTTCGTGCCCCGGTCCGGGAAGACCCCACATGCCACAGAGCGGCTGGGCCCGTGAGCCATGGCTGCTGAGCCTGCGTATCCAGAGCCTGTGCTCCGCAACGGGAGAGGCCACAACAGTGAGAGGCCCGCGTACCGCCAAAAAAAAAAAAAGAAACCAACCTGATACACAAGGCTAGAAATCGTGCACACTTATGGGCTATGCTGCGTCCGGCCTCAAAGAAGCAAACATGTACAATGTCTAAAAGACATTTTCGTGTTTTTGAAAGCAGGCTCTCATTTCCTTCCTTTGAGCTGCAAAACAATAGCAGATGTTTAGGCTCATCTTGAACTTCCAATCATAACATCCAAAGGGCAATCCGTGGTAAATAAAATCTTATTAACCTTCCAGGTCCATTTGAATGTACTCCAGCTAACCAACAAAGAATGTCTAACACAAGGCTCTGGGCATGTTCTGTGATTTGGCCATCATCTGCTTTTCTACACAAAGTGTTAAGAAGTTTCTCATGAAATTCTGAAAACTGTAACATGGCACATCGTTGCACTCTACAAAAAAGAATATATAAACACATTAACAACCAAAATAGAAAAGTTAAAACTAAAGCTATTTCAGCCCGGTTGGACATATAATGTTTCATTTGAAATCATTACTATCACAATTAAAAAAAAGAACTTTTGAAAATTCCCAAGCACTATAAAGACACCAGGGATGAACCAATGAAGTGGAAAGACAGTATATACCATCACTGAGGTAAGTTCTTAAGAGAAATGAAAAGCAAATAAAAATTTTCAAGTAAAAGTTAGGATTTAAAAATTTTGTTTATTTTGGTATATTTACTGGAATTCTTCCTTTGTGCTCTTATTACTTTAAGAATAGTAGAAGAAAATGAGGTTACCAAAATGAGGTTACCTTTCCTTAGAAATTGAAGTTTTCTTAAATCTTCGGATGGTGACTGAGACTTCCTGAAGTAAGTCACAGCCCCGGAGGTTTTCGGATTTACGGGTGCCACTTGCATTTTCATTCTTAACATTAGAGGATTTTTCCTAAACATACAAAAATAAATAACTGAATGAACAAACAAATGAAACAAAAAAAATATTTACTATTAAAGTCTATAAATAAAAGAATATAACTGAATTATGGCTATCAAAACATAAATCTCAAATTAAAATGACAGCTTTCACCCTCATATTCAGTAAATGACTAATTTAGCCCAGAATTATAACAGGGAAAGAAAGATAGACATAGTCACTGTTTAAAGGTAATAACCCAATGAATTAAGATTATAAAGCCAAAGTCTTGAGTCTAAGTCCCAGCTACAGCTCTACAAGATATGCCAGCTCCCCAATCTCTAAGGTTCACTCACTTTCAACATGAAAAAATGGAGGTAATAACACCTGCTCTGCCTACCTCAGAGTTATTTTGAGGATTAAATCAGATAAAGTACACAGAAGTCCTTGAAAAATTGGAAGACCTATACAAATATAAGATGATTGGTGTTACTGATACTGCTATTGTTGCTTATGAATAATGATGATAGAGAAACAAAATCTCCAGAGTTCGGGAAAGTCCAAGATCAAAGAAGTATGAAGAAACTGCATGATATATAGCTAGCTGTAGAAAATGAACCATGAAAATTAAGATACATCTCTAAAATCACTTCTCAACTTCTGTTCCTGCAGTCTCCCAAATGCTTACCAAAAAAAAAAAAAAAAAGTGGTGCATTATCAGTAGAGGGCAGAGAAACCCAAGGAACTAATAAGAATAATTATACAGGGAAGTACCTGCTAACAATTATTCCCTACTGAATGTACTTTATATAAGCTAGGTAGTCGGCTTAAAGTTAATTCAAATATTTTCTCCTTGATTATATATTTTTAACTTGCTGCAGAGAAAAAATACAAACAAACAAAGTGTCTACTGATAAATCAATTATGGGCCATACTACTTCTAACAGTGTGTCAAATCTCAACCACCATGTTTAAAACAGCATGTTACAGTTCAGAATGATACTGTTTCATACCTTGCCTGCTGCAACTTTTGCCAAGAGTGAAGCAAGTGAATAACCCTTGTTACTCTGGTGTTTTAGGGATGGAAGTCTTACTACTGGACGTATACCACCATTACAGATCTCATCTGTTCCTCTTTCATTCACTGCCTTGACATGGATTAAAAATGAACGATATTTTCCTCCTGCCATACCTAGAGGAGTGGTACAGAAGGGGATAAATTATTCAATCACCAAAAAATCAAATTGTTTTTTGTCTTCCCAGAGCAAGTTAAATTAACTCCACAAAAAGAAAAATACACTTGGCCAGAATTTTTGAATTACACTGTTTGCATACAATATGGCTAAATAACCTTTGGTAGCAAAAGAACAAAAAGCACAGGAGTTATATGAACAGCGTAAGATAGAAAGTTTTGACACCTGGCATGTTTTACCCCAATCAAAGAAGTTATTCATTTTAATAACAGAAATTTTGTGAACTACAGAAAAACACAAAGAAAAAACTGTCATTAAAGCACTGCCCAAAGATAATGATGTATCATATGTGCATCCATCCAGTCCTTTAATTCACGCATGCACACACATACATATGTGAATGCATACATACACATAAGCATTATAGCATTACAGTTGAAAAAGCACAGGCTTTGAAGCCACTACCTGGCTTTGATAATGGTTCTGCCATTTTATTAGGCATGTGACAAATTAACCTCTCCATGGTTCAGTTTCTTCAAAAGTAAATGAGAATAATAATAGTACCTACCTCAAAGGTAACTGAAACACTTATAACTGCATGGCACAAAGGAAGCACTAGATGAATATTGGTTGTTATTATCACTAGCTTCAATTTTATATGGTTTTAACTAAGCTGAGATCGTACTATACAATCTATATGTAAAATTTATTGCAAAAATACCCTCAAACTAATATACCCATGAACAAACCATAAGCTGATTGTTGCCTAAGCAGTTATGAAATCCTTCTGTAATTACAAAAGCTACTTTTGTTGTTTTCCACTGATCTGTCCGCCTACTGTGCTAGTGCCACACTGTTACATTCTTCTTACTGTTGCATTATTCTAGGTTCTAGAATCTAATAAGACCCTCCTCCTCAATCTTCTTTTTCTAAATGTCTCTGGCCAATATCATCCTTTTATTCATCTACAAAAATTTAGCAATCATTTTCTCCAGTTCAAAGTTTTAGGAATTTGATGGGAAGAATAGTCATTTCTACTAAATTCTAGGAAAATTAACACTTTTACATTATTGAGTCTTTTGAAATACATGTTACATAATTTTATCCCCAATTTTGTCAAAGCCGACATTTTAATTTTCATATAAAATTTTCAGTTTCACACTCTCATTCAACAAAATTAACTTATACTCTCAGCAATATGAGAGAAGAGATGTTATTAGTTTTGCTCACCACTGTAACCCAGTATGTGGCCTAACACATCATAGGGTCTCACAAAGTTAATGAATGAATGAATAAGATGTAGTCAAGGGAGTACATTCAAACTTGTGTATATACTATGTCTGCAGCTAAAGGTAAGTGTGTGAATGGGGAGAAACATTATGAAGGGAATGTACACAAATTAAAATAGTTGTTACTTAGGTGGTCAGATATGTTCTTGGTTTAGGGAAGGATCTCCACACCTTACCCACCTCCAATTTTACTTTAACAATCAAGGTAAGTGTCTCATTTGTTGGCTTTTTTTATTCACCCCTGAGATACAAAGGTGAAATAAATGTCCTACTACTGCAATATCTAATATCTTACAGATATAAGATATAAAATATACATTAATTATAATTTGTGCTTAAGACACTCAGATCATTACATCTGATACTTTCAAAACTCCTCTATAAAAATCCCATAAAAGAAGATATTATAACAATATACAACACTCTGAAGACACAGGACTTTAAATTGATGGAAAAGGCAAACATGGCAGAACATGATGTCTGGTTATTTGAAGAATTCTGTATGTCATGCTAAGTCATCCTACATTCATCTTCTTTATGCTTTTTTAAAAAGCACTGAGACCTTCAAGACACAGAAAGTAGGATCTCAAGTTTCACATAACAATAATCACTTATGAGAGGAAATTACCTCAGCTACCAGGAAACTGATGGAATCACTAATGAAAAGTCCCCCAAAAAACAATACCTTACTTTTCTGAAATCAGTTTTTTCTAATCTACTTTTACAATTGTGGGATTATTTATTCTGCTTTTGTAAAATATGTTACTTCACCTTTAACAAGTTTGGGGCTTGTTAACGTCAACATCCCAGCATGCCCTGATAGATCAAGGCCACTAGCAAGCCATACTGGCCCACACAGAATGTCTTCTTTATGATCTTCTAAAAATGGACATAATCTAAGACCTAAAAAGAAAAAGACACATTTTTCTTTTAAATTAGCTTATAATTTAAAATGTAATATTTAATAAGCAAATATCCATCCCATTTACATGTAACAGCACCACACAAAATTCCATATTTGAATGTGTTCAAATAAGAATTCACTATCATGCTAAGGAACTATAATCAATTATCTGATACATTATGTTGCTTTTCCACTCCCATATTATTTACATTCACCTTGATTAAAAAAAAATTATAGAACCATGACATGATTTCAAATCTCAAGATATTAAAAAACAAGAATGCAAGTATTAGTGCAGCTGTGTTCACAAAGATGAGCTGAAAGTTAAAGCATACTGCCAAAGCAGAATTATAGGTTATTTTTAACTGTGTTCTTAAAACCATGTTTTTGCAAGCCATAAGGAAATCTTTGCCCAACATGATGCATTTGGATCACTACTCCTTTTACTGTCATGGACAACAGCTCTATAATTTAACTCACACTGTGATTCCTCTACATCCATGTGCTGCATTTCTTCATTCAAATCAACCAGGGACGGTTTCCCATTTTGTTCCACTTCAATGTTAAGAGCTGGAGACAAAGGAAAGGTGATCTGCCTATCTACTGCTGTTTCTAGAGGATAAAAATATTAGGAAACTTAATTTTGCTTAATATCAATGATTTATGTGCCTAAAATTCTAAAATTCTCAGTTAAACTGGGAACTGCAGTGATTTTTACCACAGATGCTAAAATGGTTGTTAGGAGAAGAAGAAAATTAGATTCAATTGTTTCATACACTCTTCTCTCTTTTAATGGTGGATATTCACCTGAAGAAATAATCTGCTGGCAACTAAACTAAGAATTCTTACCCTAGGCTACACAGTACCGCACCTGAAGGCTTTTGAAAATACCAACACCTAAGTCCTAACCCAATTACATCAGAGGCTGTCATGATTCAAAATAATACACACACACACACAAATACACACATATATATACAAACACACATATATACACAAACACATACATACATATTTGTGAAATAGGAAACTTTTCAGGTTTCAATGTTTTTACCCCTGATGTGAAGTAGCCATTTTACTCTTAAAGTATCCCCAGTTTTTTAAATTACCCTATTAAGAAGAAAACACTGAGAAATAACATCTAGTTTCCAATATGCCAAGTATGTACAATCTATTTTAATAACTCAATACATCAAATTCGGAACTTGTAAGAAAGATAAATAAAGATGAATATATTTCTGGCATTACCTTCTGGGTTTTACTAATAACCTTAAAAGAATATGTGACTCCATTAACAAAGCTCTTTTCCCAATCAAGTCTCCTCTTAGGAAGAGAAATGTGTAAGTCTACTAATGCTAAAAGTGAAACTAACTCACAAAGGAACTAACTGCATTTCCCAAGAACCATAATTAAATTACTCAAGTTTATGCAAATCTGAACAACAATGAGTTACTGAAAAGCTCTTAAATGTTCTCTGGATTAACTTTTCTAAATAGAACCACAAAAAGTAAAGAAGGAAAACAGCACAGGGGTGGGGGTGGGGGGTGGGGGCAAGGAGGGACGTCAAACCTAGACAGCCAAGTTGAAAATTCATTTTTTTAAGAAACCAACTACAAGATAAAATCTTCAAATGTAAAATTTGATCCGTTCTTACCATTGACTTTCCCTAAGCCTGGAGCTTTATTTTTCAGCAGTGTCACTTGTATCTGTGGAATATTGGTGATGTTTGAGTTCAAAACAAATTTGAAGTCCACATGTCCAACCATACAAGCTTTAGGTAGAACCAATTCAAAAACGTGTTCATCCCAGCTGTTGCTGTCAAGTAAGGGAGAAAATAATAAATAATGCGAAAATCTTTCTTCAGCCGTAACCATTTTACCACTAATATCACCTTTCGTACTCTGATTTGCAGCCTCCAACAAAACTTAGTGCTTCTCAATCGGATCAGGAGAGAAGGTAAGCAGTTCTATTGAGAAAGATTAAACTTAGGGCAATGAATAATCTTACCTCAGGAATCTCTACCTGCCTTCGGAACTGTACATTCCAAAAAGCCCTTGTTCCTGTAAGTGTGAGCTACTGTGCATCAGAATTATGTGCAGATTCATGGGCCCCACCCTGAATCTAAGAGTGGGGTCACAAGAATTTGTATTTTAAAATAAGAACTTTTTGTATTTCTTATACATGTCCATTCTCTGATTTTAAATTCTACATATATGTTGAAAAATAAAACTCCACTAAATTCCAGATTCATATCCAAATGCCTACCAGGTATCTCAAACTTTTCATAAATAAACCCAAATTACTTGATAACCAACTTCAATATCAGTAAAAAGAAATTCCATTTTTCAATTAGCTCAATCCAAAACATTAGAGTAATCCTTAACTATTCTCACTCTCACCAGATGCTCAGTACATTAGCATACACTATTCCTTCTACCTCCAAACTATATGTGACCACTCTTCTCACTTTACTCCATCAACTATCATCATGGTCCAAGTTACCATCAACACCACCAAAGTTACCTGAATTACCACAATAGCAATCAAGTTAGAATCCTTGCTTCTATCACTTCCCCCCAGTACACACACCACAACCACTCATAATCTACTACCAACACAGCAGTCTTAATGTATCCTTCTAATATATAAATTATATTGCATCACTCCTATATTCCAAACTATCTAACATCTTCCCATCTCACTCAACATAAAAGTCTCACTATGGCCTATAAAGATGGTCATGATCTGGCTACCAACTATTTCCTTTGATCTCACCTCCTACCACTCTCCTCCATGTTCACTGCACTCCAATAGTAGTGTCCTTGCTCTTCCTAAAATTCATAAAACATACCTCTCAGGGTCTCTGTACTTACTATTGTCTCCAAATTGATGTCTTCATGGAGGCCTTTCTGAGGGCCCTTATATAAAAAATATTACACATATTTTCTCTCCTTCTCTCACTCTCACACACATGTACACCCAACAACTATTCTATCACCATACTGTTTTAACATGTTTCAGAGCTTTTATGACTATATGACATAGTAGGTATCTGCTACTGTCTGTCTATCCCCATCAGAATGTAATTCCATGAAAGCCATATTATTAGTGCCTTCAAAAGTACCTGCACAATTGGGAGATTGGGATTGACAAATACACACTGCTGTATATAAAACAGATAACTAATAAGAACCTACTGCATAGCACAGGGAACTCTACTCAGTACTCTGTAATGGTCTATATGGGAAAAGAATCTAAAAAAAGAGTGGATATATGTATATGTATAACTGATTTACTTTGCTGCATACCTGAAACTAACACAACATTGTAAATCAACTATACGCCAATAAAAATTTTAAAAAAACAGAAAAAAGGAAAACTCATATTAAAAAAAAAGTACCTACACAAAAGAAACATTTAAGTATTTAGTCACACAATCCACAAATTTATTTAACAAACTAACTGCAATGATGGATTACTCTTAGCGTTTTATCCTACAACTAAGAGTATAGTAATTTCTAAAATTAAGGTGACAAACGAAAGGAACAAAGCTGTTAATATGCAAAAGTTAAGAGAAAGAGTAACATATATAATAATTCTATGTTGTGTCTAACAAATATATAAGATGAGCTTGGAAGAATGTTTTACCTGTCAGTCTGTAGTTTCCAAGTTCTAGTATGCTGAGCAGCATCTCCATGATGTTGCTGATGCAAATGCTGAGGATGCCTCCTTTGCTGCTGTTCTTGTTGAACTTCTACCCAGCATGGAGGAACAGTAGCTGAAAACCGTGGAGTCAAAGTCTCAAAGCGGGTTAGCTCCACTAGAGACGTCAAGATGTCAAGGGTAAATGGCTGGTCCACCAATAAGTCAACTCCTTAACAATAGTGAAAGTAGAATTTGAAACAGGTTTTAAAAAAAGAAGTTTTACCATGTTTTTTGTATAGTCAATTACAACATTCACCAAATAGCCTCAAAGTTAATAATGTAGGCTCAGATACCTATATACAACTAAAGTAACGAGCACTGACTACACAACTAGCATTAAGAAAAATCCATCTTGAATATTTTAAATTATAGAAAGGGTACTTATTGGAGAAACCTAAACTCAACCTGTCAGAAGAGCCCTGACTGAGCTTTAACGAGCGCCAGGTTAACAAGGGCAACAGAAGTAGTGGTGCTGAAATGCAAGCCTGACTTACATCAGATCAGTAATTAATTTTTACACTTTGTTATTTACAAAACAAAATGCTAAAGATCTGCAAGCACATACTACCTGCCCCGTTTTACTGTATTAAAAAGTAATTTTTAAGAAGTCAAAGCTATACTGACGGCAAACAAATACTTACAAACCAAAAGCTTAAACAGCAATTTTTCCACTTCTGGGTAGTCAAGAATACCTTGTACACATACCAGTATTATACGAGTAACAACCTGCTTCAGAGAGATTAGTTTGCATTTACAAATATATGTATTCACATCTGTGAAATGCCTAACATAGGACAAAGCTGAAAAACTGGTGTTCTTATTCCAATTAACAAAAATAACTTTTAAAAAAGACTAAAATATGGGGCTTCCCTGGTGGCGCAGTGGTTGAGAATCTGCCTGCCGATGCAGGGGACACGGGTTCGAGCCCTGGTCTGGGAAGATCCCACATGCCGCGGAGCAACTGGGCCCGTGAGCCACAATTACTGAGCCTGCGCATCTGGAGCCTGTGCTCCGCAACAAGAGAGGCCGCGATAGTGAGAAGCCCGAGCACCGCGATGAAAAGTGGCCCCCACTTGCCGCAACTAGAGAAAGCCCTCGCACAGAAACGAAGACCCAACACAGCTATATAAATAAATAAATAAATAAATAAATAAATAAATAAATAAATAAATAAATAAATAAAGGTACTATTTTTTAAAAAAAAGACTAAAATATGAAATCTGGTAAGTTTAGAATAGTTTCACAAAGAAAGTTGACACTGCATTCTATATAATTATTACAAGTGTACTTCAAATTACATTTTTCCTCAAAGCTTAGAGCTTTTAAAAATCTGACTGAAACTGTATTAAATGTTGTTTGTAAACATTAACAGCGTATCAATGCTCCTTCTTTATTTCTTTCTTTATAATCTAATTCACCTTTACTAAATAGTATTTTCATGGAATTTATATGAAAACTCTTATTACACAAATACCCTATAAAATATGAAAATATTCAATACGTTAGCTTTTTAAACCAACTTGTGTAATCAAGACAATCAAGTCTAATTATACATAGCAAGAGACATGAGTCACTTTATCTCAACCAGAGGATAATCTTGCCTCTCCAGGGCCGTTTGAATGAGGATAACTGTGTGTGCTACAGGAATCAAGTAGGTAGAAGCCAGAGATACTGCTAATACAGCACAGGACGGCCCTCCCACAACAAAGAATTACCTAGTCCGAAACGTCAATAGTGCTGAGAATGAGAAACCCTGCCCTACGGTAGTAAAGACTGCTATATATTATACAAGTAATCACTAAAATTAAGATATATTATACTAGTAATCACTAAAAGTTTCCCTTTGATGCAAAGAAGAATGATCAAATGCACAAATATAAGTATTCATGAAGAACAAATACCAACTTCATGTATTATTTGTTTGGAATACATTTGAGTTTAAACACATTTTTTCTTTAAAGATTCATTAAATTTCTTTTAAATGCTAGGTTTGGGGAATAAAATGTGGTAAGCGCTAAGAATAAAACATAACAGCACAGTGGAAGTACAAAAGGACTGTGGTATAGGGAAAGGATAAGGAAAGAGAGCTTAGTGTAACATATGAAGAGCATGAAACTGAATACACTTAAGAAATCATGAAAAGTTTCCTATAATTGGAGGTTGAGAAAAAGACTAGAGTTATTAGCCCACAGAGCAAGTAAAGATTTTTAAGCAGGAGTAACAATGCTAACATTACTTCTTTTGAAAAACAAGTTTTGGAGGGCAGTAGAGAAGATGGGTAGGAGAAAAGGAGAAAAAACAACAAACAAAACCAAACCTATCTAAAGGTTCACAATGGGGCAATGAGAGTCTGAATATATCACCCCTGGGAAAGAATATTTTTTCAGCATTTTTATTCCAGTAGTAATATTAGTAATATTAGCCATTCCACTCACTTTACACTTACTTAATGAACTCTTCTCTTTTTCATACGCTTTGTTGCTCCCTAACTAGACCGAAAGCTCCTTAACGACCAAAATAAGGTTTTTACCTCTTAGGTGACTTCACCAAAACTGATCAACCTACCACAGGTTGAGAACCATTTCTTATTCTAATGTTTACAACATTTTCCAGCTACTGAAAAAATAGTGATAAACAATAGACAAAAACAAGCCCGGCAAGAGAATGTCAACAAGGAAATGAACTCTCTCAAAGTAACCAAGAATTGACTATAAAAAATGAAATAATGTTTAAGATTATATAAGAAAGATCCAGAAAACTTTGAACATCACAAGAATTTGCATTTTTAAGAATCATTTTAAAAAGTTAATACCATACCTGAAATGCCAGGACTTGAAGGATTTGATAAAGGTTTGGAACCTTCTGAAGACGGTTCTATTCCTTTAGAAAGAGATCCATCCACTAGTATGTCAGCTTCATCAATATCATCACAGGTTCCTCCAATTTGGAGAAAATGAAGCTCACCACCTACAGTGTAGTAAAATTCCATCAACGTAGGTACGTGAAAAATAGGTAAACAGACAAGTGCCTACTATTTAGTTAAGAAACGATTTATTTTAATATCACTCAAAAGGCAAAAAAAGAGGGCTACCAAAGTGACATATCTCTAAGAATTCAGAAATCAAACTGTCAAGGAAAATTAAATTTAAATTTAATGATGAAAATGGCAAATACATAAACATATGTAAAAATAGTTATTTATCTAGTACTTACATGTGTAAGACACTATTTTAAATGCTTAATTCATTTAGTCTTCACAAATAACCTTAAAGTAGGGAGTATAATTGTGGCCACTTTACAGATGAGGAAACTGATGCACTAGCTACATTGGAATCCATAGCCCAATCTCATAATCACAGCAGTAACAAAATGAACAAAGATTCTTAATTTTTTGAAGCATTCACAATAAAACGAAATCAAATTTCTATTTTTCATATTTCTATCACAGAAAAGAAAATGGAAAACAAGCTTAGCAAATATTTAAGACCAAAAAAAACCACAAGAATATTTGGAGATTCGCTTCCAGAATAATAAGGAAGACAAAAATCTTATTCGTGAAAAGCATCTATAAATTGGACAAAACTGTAATTTAAACAGAGTGGGTCAAACGGTGAAAACCAGCAGATATGCTACTACTGCCACAGGGGACTCTGATTTGGAAAGCTTGTCTGCTTAACGTGGCGAAAAGAAGGCCCATCTACTCTACTATCTGAAGTCAGAATCCTGTGCAGGGCAAGCACAACACTAGAAATAACGAGAGATTAAGGAAGAATTACAAGAAGTGAGAGAAACATAGGGGGCTTGGTAAACATTCCACATATCCCACATTGATCAGAGGTTGCAAATATGTGCAGCAAAGACCAGATGGGGTCCAAGCCATCAACACATTCTCAGTCAACCAAGTCGCCATGCCTATGCAGAAAAGACCTGAAAGGGCACAAGAGAAAATAAAAATAAAGAAAATAACAGCCAGGGCACACCTGAACACAACCTTACCAGTAAAGGTGTTTCGTCACAACCAATTATCAAAATCATTGGCTGAATACTAACCTATGTGGACAGAGAGGCAACAAATAAGATACAAGTCTTAAAAATAAAAATCAGAGGGTTTCCCTGGTGGCGCAGTGGTTGAGAATCCGCCTGCCAATGCAGGGGACACAGAGTCGAGCCCTGGTGCAGGTAGATCCCACATGCCATGGAGCAACTAAGCCCATGCGCCACAACTACTGAGCCTGCGCTCTAGAGACCGTGAGCCACAACTACTGAAGCCCGCGCACCTAGAGCCCGTGCTCTGCAACAAGAGAAGCCACTGCAATGAGAAGCCCACGCACCACAACAAAGAGTAGTCCCCATTCGCCGCAACTAGAGAAAGCCCGCCCGCAGCAACAAAGACCCAACACAGCCAAAAATAAATAAGGAAAATAAATAAATTTTTAAAAATAAATAAAAACCAGAGGGGGGAAAAAATGAAAGAAACATCAGTGGCTGCTCACTGCAGAAGAAACAGATTTCACAGATATAGGCCAGGTGGGTTACCAAATAACCAATGCAACAACCACCTCCAAAGGGGGGTAAATCATAGTCCAGAGTTTCTACATTATTTAAAATGTCTAGTATTAAATAAAAAATTATAAAACATGTGAAGAGTGACACATGCTCAAGAAAAACAAAATCAATGAGAAATATCTCTGAGCGCCCATATTTAGATTTAGCAGACAAATACTTCAAAGAAGCTATTGTAAATATATTATAGAATAAAAGGAAACCAGGGGGCTTCCCTGGTGGCGCAGTGGTTGAGAGTCCGCCTGCCGATGCCCGGGACGCGGGTTCGTGCCCCGGTCCGGGAAGATCCCACATGCCGCGGAGCCGCTGGGCCCGTGAGCCATGGCCATTGAGCCTGCGCGTCCGGAGCCTGTGCTCCGCAACGGGAGAGGCCACAACAGTGAGAGGCCCACGTAACGCAAAAAAAAAAAAAAAAAAAAGGAAACCAGGTATAGAGAATTAGAAGAACGGACGGTGAAAATGACTCAACCAATAAAGAATCTCAACAAAAAAAACAGAAATTATTTTAAAAGAACAAAAGGGAAATCCTAGAGTTGAAAAGTATCTAAACTGAAAAAGTTCACGAGAGACTCGACGCAGATTTGAGATGACAGTAGCAGGATTCAGTGACATAAAAACAGATGAATAGTTGTATGTTATACATGAAAGTTGTTGAGAGAAAATCCCAAGAGCTCTCATCAAAAATTAATAATAATAGGGAATTCCCTTGTGGTCCAGTGGTTAGGGCTCCACGCTTCCACTGCATGGGGCACAGGTTCGATCCCTGGTCGGGGAAGTAAGATCCCACATGCCGTACGGTGTGGCAAAAAAAAAAAAAAAAAAAAATTTAACTTATAACATTAATTGTAGATTTTTATCAAAAGACTCAATGTTTCTCCATGAGAGTCTTATACTATTTGAATATACTCATAAGACAGAGTCAAATCCATTTGATTTACAGGCTACAGCGCTTTTCAAAAATCTACTTTATGGGCTGTCATACATACATTTCAAAACATCAACTTTTCTGTCCTCTTTATTGTTATTAATCTCATCTTTTCAAATGCATCTTGATCAGTCAACCCTTAAAGAACTGGGGTATAATTTTTAAAGTGGTTAACTTCTCAGGCTTTCTCTTGTCCTTCAATTCATCTAAATAAATTCCATCACATGAGATCACTTCCTAGAAATTTTCATTGTCCAAACTCCATGAAAACATTAATCTATTTCATAGCTTAAATACTATTTCTCCTCTGAATCGCCAAAAGCTATCTCATCAAATAAATCAAATCATTAAACTCTGATTGCATTTGTGGAAACTACTAGTATCTTATGAATATGTGCCCTGGGACCGGGTAACTCAGGTTCCAAACCCAGCTCCACTTCCAGATGGCCTACAGCAAACTATATTGTTTTCATTTTTTAAATCTTTCAGATTAAAATATTCCCCAAAATTCAATGCATGGGTGTTCTGCTTTTATTACATTCTGGCAGTTTAATGTAGTTTAAGCACTCTGATGACAGACTGCCCAGATCTGAACGCTGACTCTGTCATTTATTAGCTCTGTGACTTAGGCAAGTTACTTAACCTCTTTCCCTCGGTTTCCTTATCTGTAAAATGGAGACAATAACAGTACATAACTCATAAAGTTGGGTGTGATGACTAAACAAATTAACAGGTAAAACTCTCACAGAAATGAACTGGCATATATATGATTAATAAGCTCAAATTACCCTTGTAATTTTAATGGTTTTTCGGAAAGTTCTATTATTCTAAAGTTATTCTACACTGCTCATTTTTAAAAATAATCTAGTGGGATTTTGATGTTATTTGAAGTTTTTTTCCCCTTGTTATTTCACTAGATGTGTTTCAAAGAAGGCAACCCACACCACCATGTCCACCGTTATCCTTCTTAGCCAAACTCTTAAAATCTTTTTAAAGAGAGGAAAATTTCAGGTTAATTTCTACCAGAACCACAAATGAGATGCATAACTCTTCCCAAACCCAATTCCTCTGCCAAGCATTGGTTATAGTTACTTAGGCTTCAAATATTTCCTGGCCCTAAATTCCTACTGAACAATCAATAGGACTGTTCATTTTGCCTGATATTGTCAGTAATTCCTTAGTAACACTATCTGTTACTCTGTATGGAGCCTCAAATGTTGCAAAACTGATTCACTATCAGCAAAAGGTTAGGAGTAAATTAGACAAGAAAAATTTATTTGGCAAAACTAAAAATTATTTACTAAATACTTTTATTTCAGAAGGAAATAAGGACATGTATTTGTGCCAGAAACTTTACATACATTATTTCATTTAATTCTATCAAGCCTGGAAATAGGCTGCCTTGTCCTAGTTTATAAATAAAGAAACAAAGGTTTACTGAGTTTAAAGTAACTTGTCCAAAGCCACAAATTTGAGCAGATGCAGAGTCAGGACTCACAGAAACAACAGCAGGTTATTTTCTTGAGGTTAAAGCAGAGAAGATACTTTCTGAGAGACTTATTAACTTATTTAAATTAGAATCCTTACCTAGGGCAGTAGAAAAAAGTTTTAAAAACAGTTAAAACAGTAGAAAGATTTACGACTTCATTATAAAAAAAATAAATTTCTCTCCATCTATATGGATCTAAAATTCATGCTAAGTATGCACATAAATGAATGCCATATACATTGATTTTATAAGATTTGTAGAAGAACCAAACCAATCAATAGCTTACCTTTGGTGCATGCACACAGCCTGTCTGTGCCCGAGCAGTAAATGACAGAAACAAATGTGTCTTGTTCCTCAGTGCCCTCCTTTTTAGGAGGTTCCACTTTGGCCAAAATTTCAAAGTTTGAAAGATCTAATATTTTTACATATCCTCCCTGAGTGGTTATTACCAGGTGTCCAAGAGTAGAAATATCAGATTTTTTCTCTCTCTCAATGCCATTCTTTGAGGTTAACTGCATTTCCTCAGCAGGTTCCTCATAGTCATCCTCTCGATTATCCAGTATATCTGGTGGAAGCAAAATGAGCGAGGTAATTGTGTCCTGGGGATCTTTGATATGTTGGATTTTTATTGGCTCCTCTTCTAAAGTCACTATCCGAGTGGCATAATTCATTTTATAAAGTATTAAATATCCACCACTAACATTCCTCTGCTCAGGTTGAATTATCAAAGGAGTCTGTACATCTGCTGGTGATTCATGTTGGATTATACTAATATTTGCACCATTCACTACAGCAAGAGTTGATTCCAGCTCACCTTTCCGTCTATTACATAGTGCAGAGTTTAACTTATTTAAATTATTCAAGGCCTCTACTTGATTTATTGCACTCAAGGATTCAACAGGGCATGTCCGCAGTCCTACTAATAAATGAATTCCATCAGCACAAGGAGTTATTGAGTCTATACAAAGATTCTCCTCCTCCGCAAACTTTGGCAGCCTCAAACACTGAACCAAAGTCCCAGGCTTGGGAAACACAGAGTTCCACTTCTCAGAATCTGGAGAGGTAAGGTTGGCTGCTGCATCTGCAAATTGCTGAATGTAAGTCACAGGAGGATCCTGCAACAACAACTGCTCCTGACTATCCAGCTCCATTTCAATAATCTGTGGAACTGTAAAACCATCATCATGCAAACTTTTACTCATTATATTGTTCATCTGTGAAAAGATTTTTCCTGCTTTCTCATCAGATTCCTTGATGCTATAAAGAAGCAAAATGGGTAAAGTCCTTCTTACCAGAGGAAAATTTAATTCTGAATTAGTGCAGGATTCATTGTCAGTTGACCCTTGTTCTGATATACTTTCACCCTGAGTTCTGCTTAAACCATCCAGTGACCTGTGAGAATTACTACTAATGGGTGAGGTAGCAGGAGATTTATATGTTAATAAACCTCCAGCTAATAAACATGGAAAGGGAATGTTGTGTTGTTCCTGGTGCTTTTCCTTTGTCTTTTCACTCTTAGAGTTGGTTAAGCAAGGATTTGCCCCAAGTTCTTCAAGATCCTTAACAGTATCTTCAAGAACATTTGCAACAATCTCCCACTGAAGTTTTTCTGGCTGCTGGAGGATGCTGAGTGCTGTTATATCAAGGCTCACGTCCATGGCTTCCTTCTGTGATGCATGCCCTTTGAAAAGGAACAATATTCATTACAAATGGCCTTGTGAATATAAATCAAAATCTGTAGTGTAACATTTTCATTAATTTTCTTTTTTTTTACTCATCCAGTTGGTGCATTTTAATTACACTCGTGGAAGAATTCAAGACCTTTTAAAGGAAATTTAATCAAACCTGAGATGAATCCTCTCAGAAAAACCACAGAGGTATTAAAGAGTTTCAAAAATCATTTTAAATTCAGAATACATTCTCCTGGCAATCTGTGAACAAAATCCTTTTTAAAAAAAAAAAAAAAAAGGGTTAAAGAATGAAGACATAATTAGTATCAAAATAAAAGATTTCTGTCCTTCAACTCTAAACCAAAAATACACTCAATACTATGCATATGTCATTTATGCGCTTTGAAGAATACCCATGAAACATTACTGTAATCTCAGTTCATCACCTCTCTCCCACCCTACCCTGCTAATGATCAGTTGACTGTCATAGTATGCAATTTAATTCTAACCTCAGCTCAGAAAAAAATAATAACTAGAAAAAAAAAGTTCCCAAAATTTGTCATTTTAAGGGAAATATAAGTATCTTCTGTATTATCCTCTCATTTTTAGTTCATTTCAAGTCAACTACATAACATTACCCTTACTGACCTTTTGTCTACCGTGTGATCTTCAAGCTGTCCCCTTACAAATAGTATAAAGGTCATTCCTCAGTCTCAATGCTCCAAAAATAACATCTCTCTCAACACAAAACCCTGAAGTAGATGTCAGTCAACCTCTAAACTAGGTATAATCTCTTGATACTGAATGCAAAGTTTCAATCAATCTGTTTTTCTCCTCAATAGCACAAACTATCAGGCAACAACGTTATTAGCAATAATAATGTAAAGCTCACTCTATGTAACTTGTGGAAATACCAAAAAAACTGGAATTGGTTTTACAATTTTAGATTAAGAAGAACATAGAAGAGTAAGGAAATAAGTATAAAATAACTCAAGGTGATTGCATGGAAGTTTGAAAGTTACCCAAGTACAAGAATGAGCAACAGAGATTCACGGAACATCCAACACTTGAGATATACTGAAAGCTCTGTTTACACCATTTTTGTTAACAATTTCATAAGCAATATCTTCAAAATGCTCATGGACAGCTTAACCTAGACTTTCCCATTTTCTGAGCATAAACTTCTCATTTCACACAATGTCACTATTATCATCTAAAGCTAAATCCATTTCTAGCAAAGCAGAAAAAACTTTAGTTATAAACTTAACAATTTAACTGTACTAATGAAGCTGTTTAACCACTCATTTGACTATATTCACATGCAGCCTTTTTATTGCCATGCAATATTTATATATATTTACTTTACAAATTTACTCATTTAGATATGAGGCTGAAAGTTGAAACATTATTTTGAGTGAGATTTTTATAACATGCAATACACTGTAATAAATCTTGAGGATGCTAACTATCTACTGGACTAAACTGAAACTTACTTAACTGGTTTTTTTTCAGTTATGGTAGGAAATTGCCAAGAAAAAGCTATTATGTACATATTAAAACAAAGTAAATTAACCGTAAGTTACATATATTAACACACATTTAAGACAATATTCAAAAGACATGTGAGATGAGATTATCCATTAAAAAAGAAAATGTAACAAGTGGCATTACTACTCTGTTTCTTCCCAACTATTTAATCGATGTCTAGGAAACAGCGTATGCAGTACATTCTCCTCAGAAGATGGACGACCACTGTTAAATACTGCAGTAAGGAAAACTATTATCTTTACTTGTCTCAGAATTTCTCAAACCTGTTGGACCACAAAATAAATGTTTACAGAACATAGTTACAAATATCCTGCAGTATAATATTCTTCAGATAATCATACTGGGAAACGCTTCTCTATTCTGCTTACTTAGGTAGTGTCAACCCACAATTCTGCCAGCCAAACTTCCAGAGGTTTACATCAGGCATTTTCCTAAAACCATCAAATTTCAATTTGAACTGTTCTTCAGTCTCTTGCCAAACATTCTTCTCCTTCTACACAAGAAGGTATGTTCCATAATTCTGATATATGAACCAAAGAGCAAACTTTTCTCTCTGACACCATCTACTTACAAAAGTCATAACCTTCAACTAAAAAAACAGATAAAAGTCTCTTAGTCTCCACTTACATTTCTGAAATTAAGAAATATATTCTACAATTTTTCAGACCATATCATTCAATTTGACAGGAAGAACTTGGAGTTAGTAAATTTAAGTTTTGAAATAGCATCTATGACATATTTTAGATACTTCAGGAAGAAAATACATATCCCATGAATATCACAAGCCTCCAAAATTCACCAACAGTCTCTCAATATAAAAGAATTAGCTTAGAAGATACATATTTTACTGTAAATGAATGAACTACTTACAAATCCTCAAATAAGGGAATTAAAAATTCTGAACTGGAAGGATTTTTTTCTCTTACCATGGTTACCTTTTAATACTACATGAGGACACCACTCCCAACCCTGAATGAGGTATCATAAAAAGAGTCGACAGAAATATACGGTAAGTGGGAAGTGAAGTAAACAGGACTACAGAATCTAAAGGAAGTGTGAAAGATCAAACAGGCATAGATGAAAAAGATAAAGGTAGAAAAGGGATAAGGAAATAGATCAATATATAAGTACTATAATTACAAAAATACCTACTGAGATCCTTAGACCCAGAGGAAAGAGCTAGGCCACTACATACAAAGGAAAGGATAATAGCTAGAATCAAAAAATTTAAGAGCAGAAAAAGGAACATTTAGTTCAAATACTTCACTTGACAAAGGAAAAACTGAAGCCCAGAGAGTTTAAGTGACTTGACAAGACCAAAGACTAATTTTGCAAAAGAGTTCAAGCTCTAACCAGATCTCCAGATAACCAGTGACCAATGTATTATTCTTCATCAGATTTTTCAAAATGCAATAGTAGCCCTTTCTTTTGCAAAGGGGTAACAAAGTGGAAAAAGAGCACTCTTCATCCGACTAAATTTTTTTAATGTAATCAATTATTTTTCCTAGAGCTAATTACACATTTGTATATTATTCGGGGCAGTTTCCTACATTTCTCTTGATTTTTTTCATTGCTAAGAACTACCTTAAAAGACAAATGAGGGTTAACCCAAAAATCAGTGCAGTATTCTGTTTGGTGGCTTTAAAAATATTTTACAACAAATTAGAATTGAGAGCACCTGCTACTCTGTACTAACTTTAGACACATAACTTTTAACAACTGAACTATACAAAACCAAGTCTCCCCTAAAGAGATTTAATAAGTCAAATATGTCCTTATTTCATGACATTTGCCATTAGAAAATAGCCAGAATTTAATAATGGTCACTTCTTTAAAATAGTGGCTACTTCCCAGGTAATCTGTTTACATATTTTTATCTTAATCAATTCCCCAAATTTTAAGTAACAGATGTTAATATCACTATTTTATATATTAGGAAGTGCAATCAGACTATCATAAGTGACAGGGTTGGGCTTCCCTGGTGGCGCAGTGGTTAAGAATCCATCTGCCGAGGCAGGGGACACGGGTTCATGCCCTGGTCCAGGAAGATCCCACATAGCACGGAGCAACTAAGCCTGTGCGCCACAACTACTGAGCCTGCGCTCTAGAGCCCACAAGCCACAACTACTGAAGCCCGCGCGCCTAGAGCCCATGCTCCACAACAACAGAAGCCACCTCAATGAGAAGCCCACGCACCGCAACTAGAGAAAGCCCATGCACAGCAACGAAGACCCAACACAGCCAAAAAAAAAGTGACAGGGTTAGAATTCAAATTCTGAGATGCCTTGCCTATAATATAACTACATTAAAATATGAAGCATACTCTTTTGCCTTAATATTTCATAAGTTAATGAACAAGGCAGCATTTACTTGATGGCTTAGTCTATGATTTTATACTTTAAAATTTATTCTCTATTCACCTGTGTTTTGGGAAGAATAAGAAATCATTAATTAGTAATTATTCATTTAAATGTTACTTTTATTTAATAATACAATACACTATACAGATAAGCTGAACACATTTGGAAGAGTTTAATGTCCCTGAAATATGTGACAAAGATTTAATAAGATTCATTTTAATTCCTTTGGCTCAAATAGGTACTATTTAAATTTTAAGTACGAAACTCTATGAACACACTACTAATTCAAGATCTCTGATACATAATATTTGAGATTTCTTTGTGCATTAATGAAAATTTAGAGTTTGCACTAAGAAATATAGAATTAAGTGGTATTTAGCTTTACCTAAAAACTATATAAATGCAAGGATATAAAAAACAGATTATCTAGTATTTTTTACATACCTGTCACAGAATCTGATCTGGAGTGCTCTTCACTGTCTGAATCCTCTAGTAAATCATCACTTAAAAGATAAAGTAAAAATTAATTTCCATTTCAAAAAAAGTATACATAACATGAGACAGCAAAGAAAAAAGGACAATGTTACAACCATTGTTTTGCATCTCAAACAAGCATCACACAACTAGCTTAAATGATATATAAGTAGTTTGAGACCCTAACTGATTAACAATGCTAATAATGAATAATCTTAAATCATTAAATAAATGCTTGCCTGAAATAGAGTGTGGTAATCTCTAAAAACTTACAACAGAAGCTATGGGAATTCGACAAATGAATAGGTACGACTAGGGACAGTCTGGGTAAATAAAATGAAAAAAGAGAAAAACAGCTAATAAGATCAAGCACAAGCTTCCAGTAGTAAAATTTTAGTAACTATTCTATTACTGAATTCAGAAAAGTTACCCTAAAACCAAATAGAATAGCTGTATAAATATGTGTGTATGTAAGTGTTTTCACACAGATATGCATTTCATTTGTGTTTTGCTTTTCATTTTTTTTCCTTGTTTGGGAGGGGCTGTTAAGACCGCCTTGATAAGCAGGAAAACTACTAAAACTCATAACTTAGGAGTCACGACAACAAGATTCTTTTTCCTCTTCACTCAGGTGGCCAAGAAATTGCCAGCCTCTCTTTGCATCTAATGTTATCCTTAGTCTCCATTGTTAGCAAACAGGAAAAAAGATATAATTACAGACCACTCTAGCACATTAGGCAGTGTATGAACTAACAATCAGCACATTTACAGCAGTTCTAAAATTTTGATAACCTAAACTACAAAAATTAAAAGATGCATTTCACAAGAAGAAAAAGTAATTCTCCCTTTTTGAAACAGTATATTGCACTTCCATCTGAAATACCTAGGCATTTATAATGTTATTTTATTATGAAATGTAACCTGGTAATGTCCCTTAAAAATGCTTAAAGTAATGTCTGAAATTGGGGTGGGAAGATACTTGCTTAGATATTTTTGACATAATTTCTGTGTTTCAGTTTTTTCAACTGGTAATAATTAACCATAAACAAATTTTGTGCTATAATTTAAAAATAACAAAAAGAATGTGAATAAGATGAGCTGCTAATTAGTCTCAAGCCACTAACTGGCTAGTTTCAGAAAAATAATAAAGATATTTGGAAAAATAAATCCTAAGAGGAAAAATTAATGATTGGGAATTATCCAGAATGAAGAAGTCCAAACCAAGAAGAAACGATAGGTTTTGAGGGCTTTTGCATTAAGAAAAATAGCCAAATATTACCCAGTTACACTGAGACAAAAGATAAAATCTAGTAGTAGTATATTTTAAAGAAGGAATTCAGCTGTCTTGAAGTTACAGAGAATGTTACAAAGGGTTGCCAGATAATTGCCTTAATTAGCCCACACACAAAAAAAGCTTTATTGTTAAATTCTTCAAAATAAAATAATATTTTAAAAAACATTATTTCTTGACAGAAAAATGCTCATACTACTAAGTGATAAAATCATATGAGTAAAACCACTAAACTGTACACTTAAAGGGTGAATCTTCTGATAGGTAATTATGCATCAATAAAGGTTTTTTAAATCACATGGGTTTAAAAAAAACTATACACACCTAAACGTTAACATGACTAGATGGTATGAGAATGGGGACTCCACTTTTCTTCAATTTACTTCCATTATTTTCTAATATTTCTACAATAAACATGCATTACAGTTGACCACTGAACAACACAGGGGTTAGGTGCACCAACCCTCCATTAAGTGGAAAATCTGTGTATAACTTATACTAATTGCCCTTCTGTATCCGTGGTTCTGCATCTGCAGATTCAACCAACCGCAGATTGTGCAGTATTCACTGTTAAAAAAAATACACACATAATTGGATTCACGCAGTTAACCCATGTTGTTCAAGGGTCAAATGTACTTACTTATATAATAGACACTAGATTTACTAAAGTCTTTTACATGATATAAAACCTTTTCCAAAGTAATAAACATGCAAAAAAATATATATGGTAAGTTTAAAATGCTTAGTTAAGATTACATATGCTAATACTACAGGTGTACCTTAGTTTTGATATATAACTAAGATATACAATACTATAAGCAACTTCAAAGTTAAACTCAGGAAATTTTTGCAAATTTGAAAGACATAATATACAAACGAGGCATCCAGACAAAAATGTTAATTCATTAAAATTAAATGTGTCCCAAATAAATATTCTTCCTTAAATAAATTCAGAACAAAGACAAATGTTGCCTCCTAAGTAGAAATAGACAAAAAACAATTGCCAAGCAAGCTATACTGCTAATTACTTTAAACTTCTTGGTCAAGCTTTAATTTCTTCAATTAATGTATTCTTCTTCAAGCTAATGAAGCACAGCATATTTTAAAACAAAATATACTATATCTCGTGCCACAGAAGCAGAGGTAGTCTGGCTCATTATATCCACTACCAATTCAACAGGAATCCTGCTACTTCTGGAGGAAAAGAAGGGGAGAGAGAGGGCTTGAAGCTCCATCTCTTCAGCTTCCTCCTACCACCCTGACACACAGTAATCTTTGTATATGACTCATTTCACACTATCTTGGGAGAAAAGGGTCATTCTACCCTAGAAAGATTTTAAGTCTCTTAAAAAAGCAGGCAGAGAGATTTATATCTCAACCCTAGCACACAAGCTCAGATAATACCTGTCCACAAGAAATACTGGACAAGTGTTTACCTAAAATGTACATTTTACCAAGGTGTGTATATGTGTGTGATCTTAAAACTACATCTTGATTCAATTTTTAATCCTCAAATTACAAAACTGAGTCAAAAGTTCTAGTTAAAGTCAGTGTTCAGCACATACCAGTTTCATTATCTTCCATGAATAATTTTCCACTAAGTTCGAAGTAAATCAAAGAGATCACGCATGCTTACTTTTCAGTCTTACTGGCAAATATGGTCAAACTCAAGACAACAATGGGCCAGCTGCTTTCCCATCAAGCTCTCACAGGGACTTAAAATAACTGAGAACACCATGAAGCTTTAATTCAGTCTGTTCCAGAACTCAGACCACATTCATTTACCTACTAATAATTTCCACCTACTATTAGCAAGAGGGACTAGACAGAGGTAAACTTCCCATTTTATATGTTGTGAATTCTCCATTAATTTAAATAATGAAATCATTTCCATTAGTAAAGTTTTATATTACTTCTTAATGAAAGTGCATGCCACCAAATAAATAGATTGTGAAATAAAACTGATAAATCACTGTGGTGTAACACCAATCACACATCAGTAACACAAGAAGCCCTGCAAGTGAAATGATAGATCTCAGTATACCAGGACACCTGATCAGTTACACAGGCTCCATTTCACATGGCTACCATCAGAATCTTAAAAAGTAGTAGCTGCTATTGCTTAAAACAAGCTGAGTGGCTTATGGACCCCTTTCTTCTGCCTACATTGGGAGTATCGCAAATGTTGTTCTATAATCCTACCCAGTTCAGAGTTACAACTGCAGAGCTTCTTTGGAGACAAGTAGGTAAGATGGGATTTTAATTTGACTCTCTTTCCCCCACATAGGTCAAATACAGCCACAGCAATCATGAATCTCCGGAAAAGCTGAATAGAATAGAATCCAGCACAACAATTCTACCAGAATCTTTCCTTAGCATTAATTATTGTACCTCAACTCACTGCTGACTACTGATACATTTATTGTTTTAAATAATTAGATCACCTTGCCTAGCCATGGGTTATTTCACTATTCATTACCACTTCTATATTTTAGCTGCTAATGAAAAAAGGGGAAATGAACCAAATGATTCAAATGCTCTATGAAAAGATTTAGAAGAAGGCAAAATTACAAATCTAATCCAAGGATTTCATTTCATTATTTAGACTTTACTTTTCAATGGTGTGATTATTCGCAATTGGCATAGACTGAGATAGAAAATAAAGTATATTTTATAGACCATGTTGTTTGTGAATGACAATTTCTTTCAAGAATCAATTCTTTCAGATGTCTAACCAAACACTGAGTCTCTCATCTCTTGAGACTAACAATGTTTTCTACCTCTTTAATTAGAATTAAGAGAATATACAATTTAGGAAAAGAAAACACTTAACTTCTATAAATATTATCAAAACAAATTTACATACCTATCTCCTTCCAATTTTGGAATATCTGAGCAACTAGAGGAGTCTTCCAGCCATGCCAAAGTTGGTCTCCTAGATTCAACTGCTGAGCTTGGTTCTCCCGAGAGAATAAGCTGTTGTACAATTGCTGGATCATATGCATTAATTTCAAACTTTAAGTGCACCTAAACAAATAAATGAAAAGCCTAAATTTACAACGGATTTTTTCTCAATTACTAATATGTTTCTCCAAAATTAGAACATACCTTCATAAGTTTGGAAACATCCCATATGCAGATCTTTCCTCGTTTCGTTGCAGCAGCTAAAAAGTGAGGGCAGCTCCCGGACCCAAAGCAAGATATTCTGTCAGTTCCATCCGTGCAAGGGAACTGCGCGGGACTTGTTGCAAGAGTGACTGACAATGGCACATTCTGTGTGTGCTCACCTTTCACAAACGGGCAGTTTGGGGAATGTCTCTCGTGTTCAGACCTTTACACAAATTAAGGAAGAGAAAGTTTACTGAACAACTAAGCTGTTAAGTCTGTACACTAAAAGAGAACTGCACGATATTTTTTCTTTAAAAAAAAAACAATTAATTGAACTTAAAGTATTCTTTAATTAAAGACTTAAATAGCAAATTGTTTCATTTTACTGAGATCACTCTAACATGTTAACTACTCACTTTAACAGCAATTGTTCACTTCAACTGATTACAAATAAAGCCAGTCTCAGTTGAAACAGAGATAAATGATACAGTAAAATTTATATCATATTAATATACTGATAAAACTGTTTAATCTCCTTATATTTCTTCACACTGGTTTCCCACAGCTTTAAATAAATAACTACTTTGTTTCAGTTTCAAATTTTCTATGTATTCTACAGCATGGTGACAAAAGATAACATTACCATGTTGTGTATTTGAAATTTGTGAAGAGGATGTATCTTGAATTAAGTATTCTTAACACACAAACACACACAAACTGGTAACTATTAGAGGTGATGGATATGTTAATTAACTTGATTATGGTGATCTTTTCACAATGTGTATATATACTAAAACACCAGACTGTACACCTTAAATGTATGTAATTTTTACATGTCAAAGGTATCTCAATAAAGCTGTTTTTAAAATAAATAAATAAATAATCCATACGTAGATACAGACCCACCTATCTATATAAGTGGCCACAGCTGTAAAGAGCATACAATAAAACTCTATAAATGCCATTCATGCTGCAAAAAACTTTTTTAGTAAAGACCTGAAAGCAGAAAGATCTCTAGAGTATGGATAAAATGACATATATTAAAAACACAGAGATATACCTTTCACATTCACTATCAGACTCCATCAGACAAACAACTTCAAAGAAACTTGGATAATGTCTATAGATTGTACATTATTTCCTTCACATAAATACTTACTGAGCAAAATGAAATGGTAAATTAGTTTACTAGAAAACCCTAACGTGTAATAAGAATAAAATACTAGGACCTCAGATCAAGACTGGTATACTGACTTGAAGAATTTTCTCAAATATTTAAAGGAGGATCAACTTAACACTTAAAATTTATCTGCCCAACTTTGTGACTACTTTATTTCTTTTTGGTTATTCTTTTTTTTATTTTTTAAACTTTCACTAGCTATAATTACAAGGCATTATTTGAAATGTGAGAATGCTGCCACCAAAAAAAAGAGGCTTTTTTAAAAACCCATTTTTATACTTCCATGTCAAAGAAAGGAAAGCTATACTTGTAAAATATTCCATGGGGTATACATATTTCTTTTTACACTGCACCTACAACTTACCTATAACCATATATAAATCCTGGACAATTTACAATACACAAGGTGTCTTACGTTAATGCTTTTACATGGCATCTGCAGGCACATGATATCTGAACTGGATTCCCTCACATCCAAACCTTAGGGTATTTTTCCTCTTTCCATCTTTCTCTCTTAACCTGAGTTTTAACTTTTTAATTAAAATTTTATTTACGTGACATATGACTATCTGAAATACAGCAAAAGACCCACTTAGGTTATAATATCCAACCCCAGTAATCTCCTATCCCACCTCCAGGTAACCACTATTACGAATTTCATATACTTCTAAAATATCTTTATAAATTTATACATGTACGTTCAGAAAATATGGGTTTTTTCATTTTAAATAAACAATATTATTATATGAATCATTCTACAACAGCTTTCTTTTTGTCGTTGTTGTTCTTTTTATAAATTTACTTATTTATTTATTTAATTTTTGGCTGTGTTGGGTTTTTGCTGCTGTGCGCGGGCTTTCTCCAGTTGTGGAGAGCGGGGGCTGCTCTTTGTTAAGGTGCGCAGCTTCTCACTGCGGTGGCTTCTCTTGTTGCGGAGCACGGGCTCCAGGTGCTCGGGCTTCAGTAGTTGCGGCACGTGGACTCAGTAGTTGTGGCACCCGGGCTTAGCTGCTCCGCGGCATGTGGGATCTTCCCGGACCAGGGCTCGAACCCGTGTCCCCTGCATTGGCAGCCGGATTCTTAACCACTTCGCCACCAGGGAAGTCCCTACAACAGCTTTCTTGACACAATAACATATCTAAAAGGTACTGGTGATTAATAGAGAGCTAACTGTTCATTCCTTTAACTGCTGGATCATAGTCAATTACATGAATATATTTTATTTAGGTAGTCCCCTCCTGAGAGGCATGTAAGATTTTCCCATTTTTCACTACCATGGCCATTTTGTGCCTCCTTGCATATAAGAGCAATTAATTCTCTCGTGTAAATTAGAAGTGGAACTGCTAGATAATAAGGAGCCCATTTTATTTTATTTTTTTAAAGTTCAATCTCCCTCCAAAGTGGCTCTATCAACTCCCACCATCAAAATATGAGTCCCATCTTCCCCTAAAAATGAAAAATGTTCATTCTTTTTCTCCTTTCAGATTCAGAAGGTACAAAGGCTCAGTTCCCCAGCCCCCATCAATCCCATTCCCTCTATCCATTTGGAGCACTGGCCCTAGGCCCTCAGAGACTCTACCAACTGCTTAAGAGTTTGAGGAATCCTGAATCCCAGGGCAAAGAAAAGGTAGAACCCTTGATTTCCTGACCATATCAAGAAAAGACGGGTTTTAAACAGCCCAAGTTGGAAATGTGCATCAACTTTCCCACAGAAAAATATTTATGAATAAAGATACATTCTATAATGTTATGGTATAATTTTTCAGGTGTGTGTTAAATAAATTTCTGAGGATCAGCCTAAGAAACTAAAATATACGTGTTAAAATGGTTGCTATACATATAAAGATGGTTTCTAGGGGAAAAGACTAAATTCCAAACAGAACCTTAACCTAAATTGGAAATTGCTCATATTCAACTCTCAGCAGACGCAATTTCAATTTTTCATATTTTCAGTATTTCCCACTTCAACCTGGAATCCACATGCACACTCTGATAGGCTTTAGCAAGTTCATATCAGCTGATTAACATTCAGAAATCTCTAACTAATTGCAGTACAAAATAAGTGGTATATCTTAAAACCAAATCCTGCCTCCATGACTTACTAGCCAAATGCTCTTCACCAAATTTTATTTTTTTTTATTTTAAAATGGTATAATAATTCTTATCTCATAGAGTGACTATAAGGATTAAACTGGAGAATATTCTCAATTCCCTCCTATAAAATGGAGATGATAATAAATACCTACACCTCATAAAGCTAATGTGAGAGTTAAATGAGTTAAAAATATATAAAATGCATAGGATGGTACCTGGTAAACCATATTATACAAATATTTGCTATTATTACTATTTCATTTATCTATCTATCTATTTATTTATTTATTTTTGGCTGCGTTGGGTCTTCGTTGCTGCATGCCGGCTTTCTCTAGTTGTGGCGAGCAGGGGCTACTCTTCGTTGCAGCGCGCAGGCTTCTCTCTGTGGTGGCTTCTCTTGTTGGAGAGCACGGGCTCTAGGCGTGCAGGCTTCAGTAGTTGTGGCATGTGGGCTCTAGAGCACAGGCTCAGTAGTTGTGGAGCACAGGCTTCATTGCTCCACGGCATGTGGGATCTTCCCGGACCAGGGCTTGAACCCACGTCTCCTGCATTGGCAGGCAGATTCTTAACCACTGCGCCACCAGGGAAGTCCCACTATTTCTATTAACAGGGCCTCAGAATAGTTATTTCTAAAAATGAGGTTCCCATACATGATCTCTGTTGTTTAACCAAGTTCTAAACTTTCATGCACTAGAATTCAAAACCACCACAGACTCCCTAGAATTACTTCAAAATTAGAAATGTAAATCATAAAGGCCCTCCTTCGTGGATGCCCTATTGGTGACCTGCCCTCAAAAGAACAAGGCTGAAGTGCTTAATTTAATCATGCTTCTTAAACTTATTTTATCATAGCCTTCTGGTTTTCAGTCAGAGCCTAGTTCCACTCTTTGGCGCTTCTCCCGTGTATACATCTTGGAAAGTCACACATGAGAGATCCTGTGTGCCACGTGATGTGACACAGCATAGACAGCATTGCCGCATCCTCTGAGGACAGAGGCAAACATACAGATGACAAAAGGCAAGAATATTAATATACAGATATCAGAAAAATCAACTTTAGAGGCACATTCATAGAACTTAGCCTAGTACATTCAGAAATATCAAGACTCACCAAGGTTCATCCGTAGGTTCCCAACAGACGAGACATACACTACAAGTAAAACACATGGCTCTATCATCTCCCGAGGAGGCAGGCTGCAAATTTATAAAGAAGACAGAAAAGGTTTATCAATATTAAAACTGCTTCATAGAAACTCTTCTAAATAAGTTCATAATTTTAGGTAAAAGTCCATACTGAGAAAAAGAAAATTAGCCTATACTATTAGGACTCAACAATATACTTTTAATCCCCAAATGTTTATAAATTTGCTGCCTTATTTGAAAAATTATGTTTCATCAGCAAATGACCACTAAATCAAATATGGAGACACACACATCCTCAATCTCTGATCTAGCATCTTCTAATTATATTACTAAAGTATTTTAAATATAGTGAAGTATATGAAAGGAAATAGTCTAACAGGTTTATTATTAAAAACTGAATTCTATACTACTACATAGGAAAGGGCAAGTAAAAAGGAAACGCAAACTAGTGAATGTAATTAAGGTAACATTCTTTAAGTAAGGCACATATGACAAAATGACATTTATATATATATATATATAAAAAATCTAAATCTGAACTGAAATATACCTCTAAAAACTAACATTAATATTTCTGAATACTTACTCTACTTAGCACTTAGTATGTCTACAGGTGTAAATATATTATATTTTTTAGAAGACTGAGAATAATCAGCACCTAATACAGGTAGAAAATTCTAGAAAACCTATGATTTGATCTTTGCAAAAATGGAATACAAGGACTTCCCTGGTGGTCCAGTGGTTAAGACTCCGTGCTTCCAATGCAGGGGGCATGGGTTCAATCCCTGGTCAGGGAACTAAGATCCCACAAGCCGCATGGCGCGGCCAAAAGGAAAAAAAAAAAAAAAAATGGAATACAATGAACAAGAGCTCAACAGAAAAAATATCAAGGCATCACCTAACAGACTGTTTTAGGAAATGACACCAAATAAGAAGGAAGAAGATAAATTATTAGGAAAAATAGTCCCATTCAATCCTTAACTTAGGAAAACATATTCAGTGATTTTAATATTAGCCAGTCCCCAAATAAATCTATCTTTAACTGGGAATTTGACAAACTCTGAATAAAATCTTCAAATATATAGAGTTTTCTGATTTAATCTTAGTTTAAGATATTTCAAGAACACTTCAGGATAACAAAGGAATAATCACTCTTAAGACTGTTTATGACAGTAACTTCAACATATTCAAAGTTTAATTTAGTTCTAAAATTAAATATGCATGCTTTATGTAAACTGACATGTAATTATTAGATTTCTCAGCTTCTTTAGCAATGGCAAAACAGTGGTAAGCCAGTCGACATTATTCAGCTGAAGTTTCCTTTAACTGGTTTATTATGCCTATCTAAACTCATTTTTCTTAACTTCCTCTACTCCACGAAGCTTTCTATCATGTCCCATTCTCATGTCTTTTTGTCACACTCATCCTTACCTGTACACCCTCCTCTTTTCCTACATAAAACCATGACTATTTTCCCTGATTAATTCTTTCTCTTTCTAAATAATTTCTTAATCAATTCTTCAATACATATGTATTCAAGTCACACTGTACTACCCACAAGGCTGCTTCCATAGTTATCTAATATATGGGTAATTTTTAATCCCAATAAAACTAAAATTTCAAGAGTAACTGCAATGTATTGCTTTTATTGCATTACCCTAACATGTACTACTCTGTTATGAATGCATAAGTCAAAACTGAAAATAAACACACACCCAGAGGGAATACTTCTCAAGACACAAATCTGGAGAATACTGCCTGTTTGCTGATTAACTGTATACATAAACATATTATATATATCATACTTATCATATATATAATCTGAAAGAAAATAGTTATAAAGCATTAACTCAGTTATTGGTTACTTTTTTTTCTTTTTTAATGTTTTCCCCTTTCATACACAGTATGTGACATAGGAAACAGCCAGTCAGTATTAAGATCAAAAGTATAAGAACAAAACTCACATTACATATATACATACAAGCACAGAGCCTGGGTGCAGAAAAGAGTATAATGACTGAAAAAGTATTAAAATGTTGACAATTTTACTAAAAGCTACAAAGGCTACAAAGTCATATTGAAAAGAAATTTTTGACAGCCTTATTTACCTGATGATAAAATCCAGCTTGAGCCATGGGATCTGGCTGTGCCCATCTATAGCCTACATGAGGCCATGAGGTAAATGTCTCCCGTCTGTTAGCTTCACTATACATCAATGATCTAAAAGTAAACAAACTTTATGTAACCGAAGTTGGGCATCAAATTACAGTGACACTACTATCTACCACTGAAGAAAAAAGTTTACTGGATTATCAACACAAACTGGGAATGTCTAATTACCAATTCAAATTTGTGTTTTAAATTAAAAATGATCAGTTTTAGGAACTTCCCTTGAACAGAGTAGGGAAAAAAGAAACGTGATAAGATAGCTACAACTGATAAACAATTCCCGGGGAGATTAAATTAACCAATGTTGCATAATTAGCAATCAGAGAGCAGAAAATCTGAAAATGTAGAGGCACAGAACCCTACACTTTCATCATGTGACGAGTTTTGCAAAAATGGATAAAACCACAACCAAAGGAATGGTAGTTTTATCTCAACCATATTGAGAAAGTATATTCTAGTTTAGTTTTTTCTTTTTTAAGTAGAAAGCAATTTATATGTTCTTTCTCCAGAGAAATCCTTTTCCAGGAAACTTGTACTCTCCAGGGAATTATCAAAAAAAAAAAAGAAACCTTCACATATGTTTTCATTAAAATACATTAGCTCACTAAGAGTGAACCTGTGACAATACTAGAGTATCTTTTTAAAGGAGACTACCAAAATTAGAAAAAGTCCAAACAGCTTCAAATAAGAAAGGACTGATAAGCAGAGCTTCCTCTTCCTAACACAGAAGGGCAACTGATTTTTAAAAAGAGAGAGAAAGTGGTAAAGGTCACCACAAAGAGACCACAAAAATACTTTCCTTTAAATTCTTCCCTTAAATTAGTACATGGTTTCCTATAATATTGCTAGAGAGCTTTAGGTTTAACTCATAGCTGTGTTCTGATTTGAAAAAAAAGAAAAACAGGCACTTCGCCGGTGGTGCAGTGGTTAAGAATCTACCTGCCAATGCAGGGGACACAGGTTCAATCCCTGGTCCGGGAAGATCCCACCTGTCATGGAGAAACTAAGCCTGTGCGCCACAACTATTGAGCCTGCACTCTAGAGCCCACGAGCCACAACTACTGAGCCTGTGCACCCCAACTACTGAAGCCCATGCACCCTAGAGCCCGTGCACAGCAACTACTGAGCCCATGCGCCGCAACTACTGAAGCCCACGCACTCTAGGGCCTGCATGCCACAACTACTGAGCCCGCGTGCTACAACTACTGAAGCCCACGCACCTAGAGCCTGTGCACTGCAAAAAGAGAAGCCACCACAATGAGAAGCCCGTGCAACGAAGAGTAGTCCCCGCTCACTGCAACTAGAGAAAGCCCTCACGCAGCAACAAGGATCCAACACAGCCAAAAATAAATAAAATTTAAAAAAAATAAAAATTTTAAAAAAATTGTTTAGTTAGAAAAGTTTTATCATCTACAGGCTATAGATGTCTTCAAAGATCTGTGTCAGTCTCAAAACAGAAAACCTGTCCATTTAGTTATATTACCAAACAAAACAGCAATAGCATCCAGTAGACCCTTACTCAAACCTCCAACAGAGTTCATCAAGGTTTTCATAAGGTTCCTAGATTCATATTTAATGAAATAAACACCACAGGCTATATCAAAATTAATACTTTGAGACATTTTAACACCTCCAGAAACACTGACAATCCCATCTAATGAATGCATTTTCTAAAATAAACCATTTATGACAGCTTGCACTGAGTTCTTCAGATACTCTCCTACTGATTGCAAAGAAAATAGCTCTGAAATTATAGTGTCAAGATAGGCATGGCTCTCAGATAAGAAACATTTATTCTAAATACATACTTTTCCTTTTTCTCCCCCTCTCCAGACATATTCCAAAGAATATTTTAATGATAGCCACAGCACATATCATCTGACAGTTATTAAAAATGAAAGTCTCCACATTTTGCCCAAAAGTTAGAGATACAATATTACTATGGAATACAAAAATTCTTCCCAAATGTTAACAACCAAGAGAAGTTATTTACATAATAATAAAATCACTTAACAAAACAAGGGCAATTGATTAAGCAGTTTCAGTTTACAAAAGGATAAACTAATAAATATCGCAAACTAATATAAGAGCTATACGGGAATTCCCTGGCTGCCCAGGGGTTGAGACTCCATGCTTTTGCTGCCGGGGGCCCGGATTCAATCCCTGGTCAGAGAACTGGGATCCCACAAGCCACACAGTGCAGCTGGCGGGGAGTGGGGTGGGGGGGGCAATACTTAAGATAACATAAGTTAGAGGTTAACTCATTCAGTAATACTTTTGCTACATCAGCATGTACTCTTTATAAATGTACTTCAGAAAACAGCATAGGCAGTTACAATTCACATTCAATGAAGGAGTGAAAATGTAAAATGCTACATGGAAAGGGAAATGTGAACTTATCAAAACTGCTAAATTTAATATCTCAGTAAAGCATTTCTGAACTTCAGTACTGATAAATTTTATTTCAAATAACAAATCATTTAAGTTTTTCAGTGAATGCATTACTGACTTTTTAGTTAGTTTTATACAAAGCAGAACTCCAATAAATCTCTAGTGAAGAAAATAATGATTGAGTTGTGGTTTTTTATAATACTGCTTAAATCCAGGGCAGGCAGCATAAAAATCTTAATTCAAAATTGCCCTAGGGCCTCCCTGGTGGCGCAGTGGTTGAGAGTCCGCCTGCCGATGCAGGGGATACGGGTTCGTGACCCGGTCTGGGAGGATCCCATATGCCGCGGAGAGGCTGGGGCCGTGAGCCATGGCCGCTGGGCCTGCGCATCCGGAGCCTGTGCTCCGCAACGGGAGAGGCCACAACAGTGAGAGGCCCGCATACCGCAAAAAAAAAAAAAAAAAAAGACAAAATTGCCCTAAAAAAACAAAAACAAACAAACAAAAAAACCACAAAATTGCCCTTTTTTTTTTTTTTTGCGGTACGCGGGCCTTCTTACTGTTGTGGCCGAGCCCGTTGCGGAGCACAGGCTCACAGACACGCAGGCTCAGCAGCCATGGCTCACGGGCCCAGCCGCTCTGCGGCATGTGGGATCTTCCCGGACCGGGGCACAAACCCGTGTCCCCTACATCAGCAGGCAGACTCTCAACCACTGCACCAGGGAAGCCCATCCCTAACTGCTTTTTTAACTCTGTTCATTTTTTAAGTAGGAAATAATATATGGCTCTTTTTTGGGTTTTTTTGTTTTTTTGTTTGTTTGTTTTTTATATGGCTCTTATATTCAGATTCTGGCAGAGTCTTTTAATTTACCAAAATTTATGCCAAAGGTCACAAAATTTCATCAAGGCAAAATAATTCATATATATTTAATAATTATAATATTTTTAAATTGACTCAAATATTTACTAAGCATGTACAAAGATGGAATTTTAAAAATATAGTTTCATAATCCTTTTAAATACTTTCCAGGCATCAAAAGAAATTGTTTAACAAGTCAAGGAGTAGTTTACTTCACTTCAGTACTTTAAGAGAAATAAAAATCTGAGTGGTTTTCAAAAATATTTTGAAATTTTTTTAAATCATAATCAAATTTTAAGTTATTCTTTGTTAATCAAAAAACTCATCAATTCAATCTCACTGTCACACCTTTTTATAAGCAAGGTCATACCTGTCCACAGAACGACCTGGCCCCACCCCAAGTTCTGGACGTGCACTAGGTAAGAGGTAAGACAATCTGTCCATCACTGAGGACGCCACAGGTAAGGCAGCAATATTTTGATTTATTTTCTTAAGTTCATTCACAATGGCACTGGCAATGGACTTCAACACATGATGAGGAAGATGAAATGTAACTGTGGCCCACTGAAAGAAAACAGGAGTGTAAGCAAAGGAAAACATACTCAATAGTTTTCACCAAAACCATGACTTATACATTATAAGATAAAGAACTATTTATAGTCTCAAGTGAGTTTACTCCATTAATTTATCATTTAAAGTAAGAACCTGCAATTACATAAAAAATGAAACTAACCATCCTGAAAAAGAAAGTTTAGAACGAAATGGTAGCACATCTTCTTACATATCTCATCCACAATTAAGGATAACTAAAATCATCTGTAGTGAGAAGCTGCTGCATAGCCCAAGGAGATCAGCTCAGTGTTTTCTGACGACCTAGAAGGGTGGGATAGGGAGGGTGGGAGGGAAGCTCAAGAGGGAGGGGATATGGGGATATGTGTATACATACAGCTGATTCACTTTGTTGTACAGCAGAAACTAACACAACATTGTAAAGCAATTATACTCCAATAAAGATGTAAAAATAAATTAATTAAAATTAAAATTTTAAATAAATAAAATCATCTGTCATTTTTCACATTCCTCCAGCACATACACAATGTTAAGCATAAACTAGGCACTTAAATATCTCCACTCATAAATATATAGCTGTACAATTCATCACTACTAGGTTATACAAAGATTTACTTCATATGCTGTATTTTTTGTTGTCACCATAATCCAGCAAATTATCTAAAGCATAGACCTTATTGTCACACAGGCTTGGATTCTAAGCCCAGCTTCTCCATCAACCATGAGACCCTAGTCAAATTAACTTCAACTTCCTACTTCTGTGAAATGGGAAAAAAACAAAAAACTATTCACATAATGTTTTTACAAGAATTCAAGTGAGGACTGGTGGTGTCTAACAGAGTAAGCCTTCAATAAATGTTAACTACAATTATTTAATATTAAAATAATTACTTAAGAAGTTAGACTGCAAAAAATGCTAAGTATTAATCTCCAAGAGAAATAAGTCTATAAAGTAATTTCATCTTTATATCCTGTTCCTGCTTGCCTATGAATGGTTTCCATTCTGTCTAATACACTCTAGGCAGCCTACTAAATTACTACTTATCTATATTACTGGAAAAACTTGTGGCCAGAAACATGACTTCAATTACCTAAGAGACAGAGAGAGAGAAGCTCTTACTTTGTTTCTAGACCTAATCTGCTCATAGACCCAGAGCCTCTTGGTTGAAAGGGAGGCCAAATCCCCTTGAGAAAGGATCCTACAACAATGCCCCAACTCTACACTATAAATCATACTCCAAGCCTTCCCCAAAGGCACCTGTGGACATTCACTGTAGTCACTGTGCACTAGGGAATAGAAAATATTGTGATCTTTCAGGCGTCACAAGATAGTAACACTGAACTGACCTAAAACATCACTGTGGTCCACTAGTGAAAGTGGGGACATGATGGTGAAGTGATTGATGGAATTTTGGCCCAAAGCTGTCTCAATGAGCTCTGTGGATCCCCAGACCTATCTTGTAGCTATTTCTCTACTTCCCAAATGTACAACTGGAAGAGAAATAGAATAGGCAACTAGAAAAATTCCTACACTGTTTCTCTGATCCTCTTGGAGTACTACTAAAGTAAGAAAGGCCAAGTGGAAGCCCCTAGAACTTTCATTTTTTTCTACAAAGCTACTAAACAAAAGTAATGCCACATCCTGAGGAAATTTCTGAGATTAATGTCACTATACTAGACCTGAAAGATACAGGGGTAATCAAATTATCTCATCTCATTTAACTGACCTATTTGGCCCATGCAAACATAAATGGATCTTGAAGAATGACTGTGGACTGTAAAATCAGGTGATGACTTCAACTGTAGCTGCTGTTCCAGAGGAGGTATTTTTACTGAAGCAAATCAACAAATCCCTTGATATTTTGTAGGCAGCTACAATTCTGTCAAATACTTTTTTGTCTATACTAATTTTTAGGGCCATCCAAAAGTAGACTGCTTCTATCTGGCAGAAACAATAAATCTGCAGTCTTACCCTAGGACTCATGCTTTTTACCATCGTCTAGTCTGCAGAGATCCTGATCAGCCTAACAACCTGCAGATCATCACCTTGGTCTACTACATTAGTAACATCACACTAACTGGTCCAGATGAGGGGGAAGTAGCAAGGAACTTAAATGCCTTAGTAAGACACATGCAAGCCAGAGAGAATCAATAATCCCCAGAAAAACTCAGGGTCCTACAACCTCTTTGAAGTTTCTAAAGGTCCAGTAGTCTGGGCATGACAGGATATTTCCTCCAAGGTGAAAGATAAGTTACTATAACTTGTAAAGGCCAACAATGAAAAGAGGCACAATGCTCGGTGGGCCTAAGTGGATTTTGGACCCCAGCGTTCAGCATATTTGAGTATGCTGCTCTAACTCAATCATCAAATAATACATAAGGCACAAGAAGCTCTGTAGCATGTCCAGGCTGAATTGCAAGATGCTCTACCACTTGTACCTTGTGAGCATATTCAATGACACTAGAAGTGTCTGCCGCAAGTAAAGATCCTATCAGGAGTCTCTGGGACAATCACGTAGCAGAACGCTAGGGTAAAGCCATGCCCGCTCCTGTAAATAACTCTTCTCCTTTTGAGAAACAGCTCCTGGCTTCTTAGTAGTCCCTGATAGAAATACCTACCCATGAGACAAATGTCTATGCAATCAGAGTTGTTCACCACAAACTAGGTGTTATCTGACACACCAAACCATAATACTGGGTATGAGGGCTAGCCTTTATTAAGTGGTTTATAAGAAATCAGTCTTGAGAAATCCAAAAGGCAATTCAATTTCGGACCAGTTGAATAATCGAGTAGCTCACATTTCCACAATACCTACTCTTTATGACTCCTTTCTCATTCCACATTGATGGCTTCAGAGGGAACTCCTTATGAGACAATTGAGGAAGAAAACCTTTAGCTGTGACATACAGATGGTTCTGCGTATTATGTTGGTACCTCCCAAAGTGGATGGCTGCAGCATCACAGTCCCAATCAGGACAGTGGTGAAGGTGAAATCTTCTCAGTGGTCAGAACTTCAACCAGTTCATCTGGCTGTTCTCTTTGTCTGGACTGAGAGTTGGCCAGAAGTAAAGGTCCTCAATGATTAATGGACAGTAGCTAATGTTTTGGCTAGATGTTCAGGAATTTGGAAGGATCAGGATTGGAAGATTGTTAACAAGGAAGTCAACGGTTAAGGTCTTTGGACAGACCTCTCAAAATAAACACAGTGTGAAAATATTTGTGAAATACGTGAATGCTCATCAAAAGGCATCCACTCTAGAGGAAATGGGCAAATTATACGCACTATACGAATGTCACTCACCCTCTGGCCATAGCTACTCCAGTGCTTGCTCAATGGACCTGTATGCAAAATGCCATGGCAACAGAGACAGGGGGTATGTACAGGCCCAACATTAATTTCCTCTCATGAGGACTGAGCAGGCTAATGGCAGGTTAACCTGCCAATGGCAAATATCAAAGCTGAGGCACCAATATGACACCATTTTCCAGAAGAAACAGACAACTATGCAGGTTGATTATATTGGATTCCTTCAGTCACAGACTGGGTAGCAATTTGTCTTCACTGTAATAGACACATATTCCGGATGTGCATTTATATGTTCTGCCCACAATGCTCTGCCATAATATTAAACCACTACTGTGGACTAATAGAATGGATTATGTACCAACAAAGTATTCCATACAACTTTGCTTTTTGCTTCTGACCAAGAAAGCACTTCAAAGGAAAAAAAAAAAAAAAAAAAAGGCAGCAATGGGCTCTTGCCCATGAAATTGACTGGTCTTACCAGGGTATCATACAGAAGGAGCTGACCTGACAAAAAGGTGTGATGCCTTACCAAAGACTTATCTTCAGTATTAATTGAGAGAGACATCTGAAAGTCTGGAGTTCTACCTTACAGGATTATGTATATGCTTGCAATCAGCAAAAAACACATGACACAGTTTGTCCTAGCAGGGTTGCTATTATATGTAATAATCCATTCACAGACTTTTTTTTTAAGCTTTAGGCTCTAGAGGTCTTGTGTCAAGGAAGGAATGTTCCACCAAGGGTACAATGGTTCCATTGAATTAGGTGTTGATACTGCTAACCAGCAATTTTGGGTTCCTCTTGTCACTGAATCATCAGGCAAAGAAGGTGGTTATTCTACTGGTTGGTATGATGAAAACTGACAAACACAGGGAAATTGGATTGATGCTAAATAACAGGAGCAAGGAGAACTTAATTATAATCCAGGAGATTCTCTAGGGTGCCTCTAAGCTCTTCCACATCTAATAGTAACAGTGAAAGGACAATTACAACTTAACACAGTACCACAGAAGATTTGGATCCTGCAAGAGTGAAGCCTTGAGTCACCTGACCATGTAAAGACACCAGACCAGTTGAGGTGCTGGCTGAGGACAAAGGGAATACGGAATACGTAGGAGAAGAAAGAGGCTGCAAATATCAAATATATCCTCTTGATATTACAGACCATTATAGAACTGAGGGATACAGCAACTATATATATTTTCTTCCCTTATTACATAAATGATAGATGGATATATATTTAGATAGATACAGACACAGAGAGATACACTATTTTACGTAAAAATTTTTGGTTGTAGTTAATTTAGTCTTTAGGTAGCACAGTTCTGTTACCTAAACCCTTGAAACTATAAATTCTAGGAGTAGTTAATATCACCTAGGGATGGATAAAATATCTGTTGGAACTTTGTGTCTGTTCTGGGGACGGGGAGAGAATATCTTCATTTGTAAAAAGGAACAGTACGTCTTGCTAAGTAAAAGCATAATATTTTTGTTGTATGAAAGTTCAAACACACGTAGATGGTACGTATGGAGATGCGGAGTAGCCAAAAGAGTGGCATGTGCCAGTTATTAAACTACTGTCTCTCGGGTCCGAACCTACCCTTTTCTTTCTTCTCCATCATGTTTGGGCTGGGATTCTGTAAACTATTATTTCTTCTTTGCCAACCAGTTTCCTGGCTGTTAAGTTCTGACAAAAGGAACACAGGGTGGAAATTGGACAGCATGATGAGGGGAGAAAGACTCGTTCCTTGCTATTACTTGTCATTACTATCAATATTGTTTTAGCGAAGGACCTGGTGGCAGCAGTTGATTCTTCTGGTCTTTAGAGGTTTTTTGTTTTGTTTTCTTAGAATTCCCAGGACCAGTTTCACAGAGCTCCCTCAGAGACACTAACATTAGCCTAGTAGCATCTCTCTTCAGAAATCTGAGGCTCAGTTCATCAAGTTCCAATCTCCAAGCTCCTGAGGTACCTACTGGATAACAGCTCCTCCTCAGAAGTCTGAGTCCCAGACCCATGGGGCCTATTCTCTAAGTTTTTAAGTATCTAGGTTCTAAAAATCCTAACCTCTTGTTCCTTCAGACTGAGGTGAGTGCTGATTCCCATAGCTAACATCTGTGTATTACCTCAGGGTTTCCTTTTCACTTTTTTAGTTCTCATACACATATTACGTCAATTCCTTACAATAAATTCTCTCTGTTGAAATACACAGTATGATTTCTGTTTTACTAAATAAAAATGTTCCATCAATGGAATAAGCATTCATAAAATCATGGTAAATCTATAAAAATAAACTTCAACGTAAATATTAGGAAGAATACAGATGATCTATGAGGACTGATATGAAAAGATACTCAAGATACATCCTTCAATGAAAAAAAGCATGGTATATGCTATAATCTGAATGTTTGTGTCCCCCCCAAATTCATCTGTTGAAATTCTACCCCCCAAAGGGGAGGGTTATTAGTAAGTAGGGCCTTTGGGAAGTACTTAAGTCATGAGGGTGGAGTCCTCTTTATAAAAGAGGTTCCAGAGAGATCCCTTGCCTTTTCCACCATGTAAGGACACAGTGAGAAGGTACCAGCTATGACCCAGGAAGAAGGACTTCACCAGAAGAAATATCACTCAGTCGGTGGTATTCCGTTATAGCAGCCCAAACAGACTAAAACAGTACATCACAATATTTTAGTATAATTTCAACTGTCCTCGAGAAAAAAAGATATTTATAGATGCAAAAGTTATTTTTAGGAAAATAGCTTTTACCTTCTACCTCTTATACCTTCAATATAAAAATTGTATATGTACTACATTTACAACTTAGAAAAGATGTTAAAAGAAAAACACAGAAAAATTAATGAAATATATCCAAGGATTTAATTCAAAGCACCATCTCCCACAGACATCCTTAGTTATCAATGTGGGGAGGACGGAGAAAGGCCAAAGTATAGAGGTGTTCTTTCTATTATAACCCCAAACAAGGTAATTTTTTTTTAACTTCTTACCTTAGCAACTTTGTGGTTTGCTGCAGTCTCATGAGATGTATTTTTCAAACCATCTTTGAGCTGTGTGATGAACAAATCATAACCCTCCGTACTAGAAATATCTACCTTTTCTAAACATGCAGATAAGAGCTGTTGTGCCTAAATAAAAAAGATGATCACAAAAAATTAACCATAACCAAAAATGTTAAATTCAGATTCTTATACAAATATTTTAATTCTGATAGGTACTACACTAAAGCTTCCTACTTTTACGTTTTTTAAACAAACTTAGTTAAATCAAATAATGACTTGAAGGGCTGTTACAAAATTAAATGAGATAAAGCAACGTATTCAGTGTAGTACCACATAGTAAAGTTTTAGTACATAGAAGCTTTTATAAGCCAAAGCAAGACAGAAAAACTGGTTAAGCTGAAACCATGAACAAAAGTAAAAGAGATAAAAATGTAAAGACATAAATGTAAAGTCCTCCAATGAGCTTTAAATACTCAAACTATGCAAAACCGTTAAGAGGGGTCACTCACTAAGTCAGCAGGTAATAAAAAAAAAGCCCTTTGCATTGTTACCCACATATTCAATATGAACTACGTTAATAGAAATATTTGGGCAATATATGGAAAAGAACACATCCACACTAATCCAACCAAACCCAGGACCCCATTCTTTAGGCAAGACAGTAACAAACTAGTGTGATGCAGGAAAGGATGCCTGGGATGCTGGAAGGACTACAAACAATATTACGTGAACAAGAGAGCTGTAATTATTTATGTAGAAAGAAAGAAAACCAGCAACAGATATTATGAGCTGGCAAGGTGGAGGAGGTGGCAGAAGCTGGCTAAATATCTAGCATTTAGGTCAGAGTAGTAGGAAAAATATTGACTTGACGGTCCATTTCATATAAATGTTCAACTATTTGACTGTAATTCTGTAGTTCCTTTTAAAACCCAACAGTTTGATACCATCTTTCATTGTAGGCTACGATGTATATCCTTTATTAAGCTATCACCTGGTCTAAGTTCCTTAAAGTAGGAAAGGAAAAAATGTTCAGTACAAGTAGAAATCATTAATTCTCTGTCCAAAGATTTTAGACATGCCCCCAGATCCAGATATTCTGATGACAGAAAGATGGCTACTCTGTTTTCAGAACTCAAACCTTTAGCAACATGCTTTCAATATTAACATATACTAGATGACTGTGATATGACACTAAATATGAAATCTAAGTAGATATACGTTGGTACTTTTTTTTTTACAAAAAGCCTTCCAAAGAGGGAATAAAACATTTAAACTGCACTTAAAATTCACACATTAACACTTTTCATGTCCTAAAAATGGGAAATATGCTATATTGATTTTTATCAATTAATCATATCAGTTTGCCAAATGCAAAACAATTAATAATCAACAACTTGGGATGAAGGCAAATAATATCCCACTTTATTAGCGTGTACAGCATTATAATCTTTTATATTCTGAGATGATTTAAAATCTGATAAATCCGAAAAATGTACTTTCAAATTACATGATATGAACATCAACTCACACAAAAGGATTTAAGTTAGGATAGACTTACAAATTAAGTAATGAATATGTAACACAGAAAAATACATATAGCTAAAATTTTAAACTGGAATTGTTAATGACACATAGCAAAGATTACTGGTTGTCCATTACTATTTATTCCTTCTTTTTTAATATTAAAGAAAAAAGAACCACCTCAGCTTAATGTGGCCATGTGACTGAATTCTGGCCAATGGAGTAAATATGAAAAGGGCATATATGAAAGAGTTTGTAAAAGAGAACAAGAAAAAGGAAGGAGGGGAAGAGAGGGAAGGAAAGGATGAGGGAGGTAGGTGAAAGGAAAAGGAGAGAAAGAGGGTGGGTAATACTAGTGTGCTCCCCTGGCCTTTTTTGCCCACCTTTTCCTTAAGACTGGGAAGTAATGAGACTTGAAGCAGCTGTCTTGGACTCAGGAAATGGAAGCTAAGTGTTGAGGCAAACAAAGCTGTCCCTATAACTTAGCCCAGTACTGTTACTGGAAAGAAACTATCTTGTTTAAGCCATTGTATTTTGGGGCCTCTGTTACAGTGGTATAACCTGTACAGTTCATACTTCTTTGTTTTTATAGGGATACATATATAATATCCTCAAAGGACAACCTAATTTCATTTAACAGCTAGTAAGTCTGAAACTACATTAAGTAGAAAAGCATATTGATACTTATTTCAACTTACCTCTGTGACAGGTAATTCAAGCTGAACCACATCATCCTGCTTTGAAACTGGAGTTTGCAGAGCAGTGTCTAACAACAAGATTCCATTAAGGTCCTTTCTACACCCTACTGCATAATCATCCACAAAAATAACTTTATCCACAGCAGAAATATACTGACATTTCACCTGTCCACCTGGTTTAGCTGTTAAAAGAACAAAAATTAAACACTTAAGATTTTAAGACCAAAAGTTCATTTAAAATAAATGTTTACATGGCAACTAAATATAATAAGCTTTGGCTGAAAAAAACTGCTCTAAAGGACATTAGAACTGATAAATTGGAATATGTACTGTAGCTTAAAGTAACAATATGAAATTATCAGAACTTGAAAACTATATTGCTGTTATAAGAGAATATCATTATTCTTAGAAATACACATGGAAATAGTAAAGGGTAAAGGAACATGATATACGCAACCTATTCACAAGAGAGCAAAAGTAATATGTATGTATGTGTGAGGGAATGATAAGCAAATGTGGTAAAATATTTAAAATTAAAATTAGTGAAACTGGGGGTTTCCCTGGTGTCACAGTGGTTAAGAATCCACCTGCCAATGCAGGGGACACGGGTTCGAGCCCTGGTCGGGGAAGATCCCACATGCCGCGGAGCAACTAAGCCCGTGCACCACAACTACTGAGCCTGTGCTCTAGAGCCCACGAGCCACAACTACTGAAGCCCGTGTGCCTATAGCCTGTTCTCCGCAACAAGAGAAGCCACCGCAATGAGAAACCCGTGCACCGCAATGAAGAGTGGCCCCCACTCACGTAACTAGAGAAAGCCAGCACGCAGCAACGAAGACCCAACGTGGCCTAAAATAAATTTAAAAAAATAATATATAAATTTTAAAAAATTAGTGGACCTGGGTAAAGGTTGTAGAGAAGTTCTTTGTACTACACTACTTCAAAATAAAGTGTTTGGAAAAAATTTTTAAATATTCAATACTGTACAACATTGTAAATCAACTATACTTCAATTAAAATAAATAAATACTCAATATTTTCTTTACATCTTTTTTTCTTTTTTTCCAAAAGTCATTAAGCATAAAGTCAATGTGGACAGTTTCTAGGTAACTACCTCAAAAGTTCTTTAGGGCTTTTATGTCTGAGATAAAAGTATGGAAAATGGTTATAACCTAAGCTAAGAGAACTAGTAAAGTCTCTAGTTCAACTACCACTGAAAAAACAGTCAACTATCACTGACAATCAATGTCCCCTGAAGTTTCTGCTAAATCAATTTCAGAAGAGTATTTTAACAGAAATAAAATTTCTCAGAATAAATTAGAGTAGAATTTCAAGCAGTATTACAAAAGACAGTAAAACACAGAAGCTTTAAATACCAAAAAGTATTGGAAAAGATAACATCAATTTCTACATTTTAATTTATAAGAGATTTATAAGGAGACTAATGTTAAGTATTCTGCCATGAATACACAGTCTCTGTAAAAAAGACTTGAAAGAATGATCAACTGTGAAATTTTATTGCACTAATGAAGAAACTTCTCTGGGAGCAAGCAATCCTGCTGCCAGTATACCTTATTCTAAACCCCCACCAGGACGCTACAGAACATTCCTGATAATAGTACGATTATTGTCTAGTGATACAAAAGCGGAAAAGAGGAGATAAATCAGGGTCCTACTCATCAATCTATAGGACAACTATAAAACATGTTATAATCAATGAATATTAGGGTTGGCTTTCTTAATCCCAGATTATTACAGCTCTCTCAAGCTCCTGGAGACATTACATAACTGATTAGGAACTAATTCATTATCTACATAAAACCAAGAAAAATTCATGGAATTTCTATAGTTCATTCCCAGATCTTTTGGTTTGAAATATATGTTAGCATATAGGAAAATAATCTCTGTAATACAATAAAACAGGAATATTTACCTAGCACTTTTGATCTCTAGGTAAAATCACAAGAAATCATACACATTATAGGAACTGAGTAAAATTATGTAAGAACTTGTAAAGATAGTTTCAAAACTCATTAACTATAGTTTTTTAAAATAGACTATTCTTTTTTTACAGCAGTTTTAGGTTCACAGCAAAATTGAGCAGAAGGCAGAGATTTCCCATATGTGCCATGCCCCCCCCCACATAACTATAAAATTTTTAAAAACAAAACTACAAATTCTGTTTTATTGTTTTAGGGATAGGTAATTAGGTAAGGAACTGTAAAAACCATTATTTTGTGAAAAGTTTCCCAGAGAGGTATAAAATGTGAGAATCTACACAAAGGTTTTCAACTCAGTTTCCATGCAACCCTAGAATTCCATATAATGTCACTAGAAATTCCTCAATAGGTCATGACAAAAAAAAGTCAACACTTTTTTGGAACTTCTTATACTATACAATATTAGCACTCAAAGTAATGCACAGTGACCAAGCAGCCTTATTGGCAATTTCTTCAGAGGTCTTCCAGGCCCACAGAGCAGCATGTAATAGGACCGTGTTTATTCAGATGAGTCCATTCTCGATTTTTTGACCTAAGTTACAGAAGACCATTTGTAAGCGGTGACTTGCTGTACTACACACCGGAAAGACAGTAAACTTATTATCAGCCATACTACCCCAAAGGCTCTTTGAGTTCGTATGACCTCATCTTAACTAATTACATTAGCAAAGACCCTATCTCTAAATAAGGTCACAATCTGAGGTCCCATGTGCACATGAATTATACAACCCACACAAATTCTTTCTCTGAATCTTTTACTCAGCCTGAGAACTTTATTTCGAGAAAAAGAGCTTTGCTAATGTAGGCTGATAGTACGCTCAAGATTTGATTTACATTTGTCCCTAAACAAGTTCTAGATTTCTGTGAAGAAAAAATATCCTGCAATGAACAAAGAATATTTTATGGAACTTTTCACCTTCTAGCACGTTTGGGCACGTCTTTTCTTACTTAACAAGAAATAAGACCAAAGACACAAAATTCTCTAACTTGGGATAAAAATGAAATCCATGTGTGCTTAAGTCTGACCCAGAACTGAGTATTTGTACAGCAAAAAAACAAGCATAGGTTTCACAATGAGAGGTAACAATCGACATTTTTTAGTTATAATAATAACAATTTGGGGGCTTCCCTGGTGGCGCAGTGGTTGAGAATCTGCCTGCCAATGCAGGGGGCACAGGTTCGAGCCCTGGCCTGGGAAGATCCCACATGCCACGGAGCAACTGGGCCCGTGAGCCACAATTACTGGGCCTGCGCGTCTGGAGCCTGTACTCTGCAACAACAGAGGCCGCGAGAGTGAGAGGCCTGCGCACCGTGAAGAAGAGTGGCCCCCGCTTGCCACAACTAGAGAAAGCCCATGCACAGAAACGAAGACCCAACACAGCCACAAATAAGTAAATAAATATATTTTTAAAAAAAGAATAACAATTTTAAGTGCATAAAGGTTCATAAAAGAGATGAAACCAAGAAACCTATGTTCGAGCCAGGATGTGTCACTCAGTAAGAAAACATCTTTCCAAAGGTTTGTATGAAATTGTCTCTTAAGTTATATGTTTATTCATATTGCTTTGTTCCACGGTTTTAGTAGTATTACTACACAACACTGTCGATAAATTTTAATGCTGCAAATAACATTAACAAAAAACTTACAGGGCTTCTCTGGTGGTGCAGTGGTTAAGAATCCACCTGCCAATGCAGGGGACACTGGTTCGAGCCCTGGTCCGGGAAGATCCCACATGCCGTGGAGGAACTAAGCCCATGCGCCACAACTACTGAGCCCACGTGCCACAACTACTGAAGCCCACACACCTAGAGCCCGTGCTCCACAACAAGAGAAGCCACCACAATGAGAAGCCCACGCACCACAACAAAGAGTAGCCCCTACTCGCCCCAACTAAAGAAAGCCTGCACGCAGCAACAAAGACCCAATGCAGCCAAAAGTAAATAAATAAATTTATAAAAAATAAAAAACTTATAACCTGTACTTAAACTAAAACTCCCAAGTTTACCTTTAAAAGACTTAAGTCCCATTTTGGCATAAGTCAGTTATTTAATAGAAATTTATTTTGTTTGCCTTATGAGCTTAAAATGTCTGAAAATAAATTTCTCAAAGAAAGATAAGTCATGCTTAACTAATGTTTAAATTTTCAAGAAAAGTCAGCTAAAAAGTCATTTTTGGTTTTTAAATACAGGGGAAAAACTCTTACACCTACCCTCTACCACATGTTACACCTTGTTAGAATTTTCTATAGAAGATACTTGTAAAATGACTTTGAACCCTACATGGATAAAGTTTAAAAAGAAATTCAAGCAGAAAATTCTAATAGAAGAAACACTCAAATTTCCTCCAACTATACCAGAGATCAGCGAGCTTCTTATAAAAAGGTCAGATAGTAACTATTTAAGGCCTCACAAGACATATGGTCTTTCTCACAATTACTCAACTCTGCCACTGTAGTGCAAAAGCAACATGTAAATAAACCGGTATGTGTTCCAGTAGCATTTTATTTGCAAAATCAGGAAACAGGTTGAGAGCTACCGAGGTGGCAGGCCATAGTTTGCAGACTCCTGCCTGACACTAATGACTTGCATCAGTACAGATTTTCTTTTGGGGCAGGGGAAATTTCACAAAAATAGTAGCTTAAAAATTCACAGCCAGACACAGTAAGCTGCTGAAAACTAACACAGAAAAATCTTGAAAGCAACCAGAGGATATGTTACATACAAGCAAGTAATAATTACAATAAAAGCACATTTATCATTAAAAACCATGGGGGGCTTCCCTGGTGGCGCAGTGGTTGAGAGTCCACCTGCCGATGCAGGGGACACGGGTTCGTGCCCTGGTCCAGGAAGATCCCACATGCCGCAGAGCAGCTAGGCCCGTGAGCCATGGCTGCTGAGCCTGCGCATCCAGAGCCTGTGCTCCGCAACGGGAGAGGCCACAACAGTGAGAATCCCGCATACCGCAAAAAAAAAAAAAAAAACAACAAGCAGAAAGAGAAAAAAATAGAGGAAAAAAGAGGAAACAAATAAATAATCAACTGGAGTATCTAAATCAAAATATCAACAATTACATTAAACATAAATGGCCTAAGTATGCCAATGAAAAGATACACTGAATTTAAACACACACACAAGCCAATTCTATGATGTCTACAAGAAACTTTCACCATTCTAAAAGGGTAAAAGGAGGGAAAAAAGATATATCATGCAAATGTTATCAAAGAAAGATGGAATAGTTATATTTAGATCAGCCAATGATCATAACAAAGAAAATCACCAGGAATAAATGAGGACATTACATGATAAAAGGGTCAGTTCATGAAGAACAAAAAGCAATCCTAAATATATATACATGTAGGAGAACTCCAAAATACATTCAGCAAAAATTAACAGAACTGAAGGGAGAAATAGTAATCCATAAATACAGTTGAAGACTTCAACTTTCAGTAGTTGACAGAACTAGTAGATAGAAAACAGTACCATCAGAAAAAAAAAAAAGAAAAAAGAAAACAGTACCATCAACCCATGACATTTTAAAAATATTCCACCTATCAACAGTAGAATGCATATTCATTTCAGGTGCACACTGAACATTAATCAAGACATATCATATCCTGGATCATAAAACAGACCTTAATATGCAAGAAGTGAAGTTAAAAGTATGTTCTCTGAGAGCCCAGAAATAAACCCATACACCTCCGGGTCAATTAATCTCCAACAAAGGATGTAAGAATATACAATGGGAAAAAGACAGTCTCTTCAGCAAGTGGTATTGGGAAAGTTGGATGGCCACATGTAAATCAATGAAGTTAGAACACACCCTCACACCACACACAAAAATAAACTCAAAATGGCTTAAAGACTTAAATATAAGACATAACACCATAAAACTCCTAGAAGAGATCATAGGGAAAATATTCTCTGAAATAAATCATACCAGTGTTTTCTCAGGTCAGTCTCCCAAGGCAACAGAAATAAAAGTGAAAATAAACAAACAGGACCTAATCAAACTTATAGGCTTTTGCACAGCAAAGGAAACCATAAACAAAACAAAAAGACAACCTATGAACTAGGAGAAAATATTAGCAAATGATGTGACTGACAAGGGCTTAATCTCCAAAATATACAAGTAGCTCATACAACCCAATCGAAAAATGGGCAGAAGACCTTAATAGACATTTCCCCAAAGAAGAAATACAGATGGCCAATAAGCACATAAAAAGATACTTAACATCACTAATTATTAGAGAAATGCAAATCAAAACTACAATGAGGTACCACCTAACACTGGTCATAATGGCCATCATTAAAAAGTCTACAAATAACAAATGCTGGAGAGGGTGTGGAGAAAAGGGAACCCTCTTACACTGTTGGCAGGAATGTAAATTGGTGCAGCCACTAGGGAAAACAGTATGGAGGTTCCTCAAAAGACTAAAAACATAATTACCATATGATTCAGCAATCCCACTCCTGGACATATATCCAGACAAAAATTATTCAAAAAGATACATGCACCCCTATGTTCACAGCAGCACTATTCACAATAGCCAAAACATGGAAACAACCTAAATGTCCAGCAAAAGATGAATGGATAAAGAAGATGTGGTACATAGATACAATCAAATACCACTCAGCAATTAAAAAGAACAAAATAATGTCATTTGCAGCAACAGGGATGCAACTAGAGATTATCGTACTAAGTGAAGTAAGTCAGAAAGAGAAAAACAAAATACCATATGATATCACTTAAATGTGAAATTTAAAATATGACACAAATGAACCTATGTATAAAACAGAAACAGACTCACGGACACAGAAAACAGACTTGTGGTTGCCAAGGGGGAGGGGATTGGGGGAGGGATGGGGGCAGCAGATGTTAGCTATTGTATACAGAATGGATAAATAACAAGGTCCTACTGTACAGCATGGGAAACTATATTCAATATCCTATGATAAACCATAATGGAAAAGAATATTTAAAAGAAGAATGTATATATGTATAACTGAATCACTTCAGTGTACAGCAGAAATTAACACAATGTTGTAAAACAACTATACTTCAATAAAACAAACAAATAAGCAAAAAGTATGTTCTCTGACCACAATGGATTTAAGTAGAAATCAGTAACAGAAATATAATGGGAAACCTCTAAATACTTGTAAGTTAAACAACATACTTCTAAATAATCTTTAGGTCAATTAAGAAGTCTAAACATTTTTAAAAGAATGAAAATGAGGGAGTTCCCCATGGTCTAGTGGATGGGATTCGGTGCTTTCACTGCCGTGACCTGGGTTCAATCCCTGTTGGGGAACTGATACCCCACAAGCTGCAGCACAGTCAAAAAAAAAAAAGAATGAAAATATAATATCAAAACATGTCATATGAAGCTAAAACAGGGACTTCCCTGGCGGTCCAGTGGTTAAGAATCCGTCTTCCGGGGCTTCCCTGGTGGCGCAGTGGTTGAGAGTCCGCCTGCCGATGCAGGGGACATGGGTTCATGCCCCGGTCCGGGAAGATCCCACATGCCGTGGAGCGGCTGGGCCCGTGAGCCATGGCCGCTGAGCCTGTGCGTCCGGAGCCTGTGCTCCGCAACGGGAGAGGCCACAACAGTGAGAGGCCCATGTACCGCAAAAAAAAAAAAAAGAATCCGTCTTCCAGTGCAGGGGACGCGGGTTCAATCCCTGGTCGGGGAACTAAGATCCCACATGCCACAGGGCAACTAAGCCCTCATGCCACAACTACTGAGCACACGGGCCACAACTAGAGAGCCTGCGGGCCACAACTAGAGAGAAGCCCATGCACCACAACGAGGAGCCCACATGCCGCAACTGAGACCCAATACAGCCAAAAATTAAATAAATAAATACATAAATAATTTTTAAAAACAAAAGAAGCTAAAATAGTGATTAGAGTAAAATTGATAGGAATTGAATGTTTATACTGGGGTGAGGAAGGAGGCCTTAACTCAATAACCTAAGCTTCCTACTTAAGAAAACCAGAAAAAGAGCAAAAGAAGAGAAACAATAAAGATAATAGCAGAAATCAGTGGAAGTGAAAATAGAAAAACAACACAGAAAATCAATATAAGCAAAAACGAGTTCTTTGAAAAGATCAATGAAATTTATAAAGCTGTAGCAAGACTGGCAAAGAAAAAAAAAAGAAGACATAAATTACCAATAATATCAGGAATGAAAGAGGAGCTAGACGACAGATCCTGCAGACATCAAAAGATAAATAATACTATGAACATCTCTATGCACATAAATTTGACAACTTAGGTCATCAAAATAAACAAATTTGACACTACAAATGTTAAGAAGATAACCGAGGAATAATACGGGTAGATCTATACACATAAATTTTGAAACAGAAGTGAGATTCTTTAAAAACCACAAACTACCAAATTATCCAAAATGAAACAGATAATCTAAATTAAGGAAAGTGAATTCACAGTTTAAAACTTTTCAAAGAAATCTCCAGGCTTACCTGATTTCTCTGGAGAACTTAAAAAGTAACACCAATTCTACACAATCTCTTTCAGGAAACAGAAGAAGAGGGAACACTTCCAAACTCATTTTATGAGGCCAGATTTAACCTGATATCAAAACTAGAAAAAGACAGTACAAAAAGAGAAACTGCATACTATTATTCCTCACGCAGATTGATGCAAAAATCCTCAACAGAATAAAAGCAAATGGAGTTTAGCAATATATAAAAATAACAATACACCAGGACCAAGTAGGGTTATTTATCCCAGGGATGCAAAACTGGTTCAATATTCAAAAATCAATCAATGTAAGCTATCATGATAATTGCTTAAAGAAGAAAAACTACATAATCAACTCAGCAGATGCATTTGGCAAAATACATCTTTTCATGATTTAAAAAAAAAAAAAAAAGCCCTCAGCAAATTAAAAGGTAATTTCCCCAATCTGATAAAGGACGGCTACAGGAAGTCTACCACTATCAAACACTTAATGGTAAAAGACTGAACACTTTCCCCCTAAGATCACGAACAGGACAAGGATATTACACTCTCACCACTCTTATCCAATATCATAATGGAAGATCTAGCCACTGCAATAAGAAATGGGGAACCAGACAGATAAGAAAGGAAGAAATCAAACTGTCCCTATTCACAGATAACATGACTACCTATACAGAAAATCCCAAAGAATCTAAAAAACAAACAAAAACTCCTAGAGCTAACGAGTTGAGCAAGGTTTCACTGAACAAAGTCAATACACAAAAATCAAACAACTGTATTTCTATATACTAGCAATGATCAATCTGAAACCAAAATTTACCCACAAAATTAAGTCTACAAGAGCTCTAAAAACATAAAATAAAATACTTAGATATATATCTAACAAAAGGTATACAGAATATGTATGCTGAAAAGTACAAATGACCAGGGAAAGAAATCAAAGAAGAGCTAAATAAAACCATGGTCACGGAATGGAAGAATCAACATAGCAAAGATGTCCTCTATAAATGTAATGCAATTTCAATCAAAATCCCAGCAGGAGTTTTGAGATATAGATAAACTGAGTCCAAAATAATTTGAAAAGGCAAAGGAACTGGAATAGCCAAAACAATTTTGATAAAGAATAAAGCTGGACAAATCACATTATATGACTTTAAGACCTGCTATAAAACTTATATTACCACAAGAATGTGTGCTATGGAACATTAGACCTATGGAACAGAACAGAATCCAGAGACAGAACTGCATAAACATGACCATCTGATTTTTTTAATGATTTTTTTAAATTGTGGTAAATTATACATTACATAAAACTTACCATTTTAACCATTTCTAAGTGTACAGTTCAGTGGCATTAAGTGCATTCATGTTTTGCAACCATCACCACCATCCATCCACAGAACTCTTTCCATCTTGCAATACTGAAACTATAACCATTAACACTAACTCCCCACCTCCATCCCTATAGAGCCTGGCAACCACTATTCTACTTTCTTCTGTCTCTATGAAATTGACTAAGTACCTCATGTAAGTGGCATCATATTTTGTGACTGGCTTATTTCACTGAGCATAACGTTTTCAAGGTTCATCCATGATGTAGCATGTGTCAGAACTTCCTCCCTTTTTAAGGCTAATATTTCATTGTATACATACACCATATTTTGTTTATCCATTTATCCACTGATAGACACTTGGGTGGCATCTACTTCTTGTCTAGCTGGGAATAATGCCACTGTGAACATGGCATACAAATGTTTCTTCAAGATCCTGCTTTCAATTCTTTATACCCAATACTCAAACGCAGAATTTCAAGTTCATACAGTAATTTGTAATTATTTGAGGAACTGTATTACTCAAATGTGGAACTGCAGGTTCATCTGGTAATTTTTAATTATTTGAGAAACCTCATACTGTTATCTACAATGGCTGCACCATTTTATATTCCCACCAGTATGGCAAAAAGGTTCCAATCTCTATATATCCTTGCCAACACTTACTCTTCTTTTTTCTTTTTTGATAATAGCCATCCTAATGGGTGTGAAGTGATACCTCATTGTGGGTTTGATTTGCATTTCCCTAATGATTAACGATGCTGAGCATCCTTTCACGTGCTTGTTGGTCATTTGTTTATCTTCTTTGGAGAAATGTCTATTTAAGTCCTTTGCTCATTCTTTAACCAGGCTATTTGTTTTTTGCTGTTGAGTTGCTTCTCTGTAATTGTCTAAATATATCTGGCTATATCTCTGGATATCTGATTGGCAAATATTTTCTCACCTTCTGTGTTTTGCCTTCTTACTCTCTTGATAGTATCCTTCAATGTGCAAACGTTTTTCATTTTGATGAAGTCCAATTTGTCTATTTATTCTCTGGGTGTCTGTGCCTTTGGTATCATATCCAAGAAATCACTGTCATATCCAACATCTTGAAGCTTTTCTGCTTTATTTTCTTCTAAGAGCTTAAGAGTTATAGCTCTTACATTTAAGTCTTTGATCCACTTTGAGTTAATTTTTGTATATGGTGTTTTGTATATGTTTGACTGTGGTATATATGATTGTATAATGGTCGAACTTCATTCTTTTGCATGTGGATATCCAGTTTTCTCAGCACTATTTCTTAAAGAGATCGTCCTTTCCCCCTTTGGATGGTCTTGGCCTCCTTGTCAAAACTCATTTGACCACATATGTAAGGGGTTACTTCTGTGCTCATTAGTCCATCAGTCTTTATGTCTGTCTATGCCAGAACCACATTGTTTTGATTACTGTAGCACTGTAGTAATAAATTTTGAAATCAGCAAGTGTGAGTTCTCCAACATTTTTCTTTTTTTTTTTTTTTTTCAAGAATGCGTTGGCTATTTGGGGTCCCTTGAGATTCCATACAAATTTTAGGATGGATTTTTCTATTTCTACAAAAAAAGTCATTGGGATTTTGATAAGGATTGCAATCTGTAAACAGCTTTGGGTAGTACTGACTTCTTAACAATATAGAGACAATACCAAATGCTGGCTAGGATGCAGAGCAAGTGGAACTCATAAATTTCTAATGGAAATGCATAATGGCACAGCCACACTAGTTTGACAGCTTCTTATAAAGTTAAATATACACTTACCAAATGGCCTTGCAATCCCACTTCTATGTATTTACCCTAGAGACATAAAACCTTTATTCACACAAAAACTTGTACTCAGTTGTTTATAACAGTTCTATTCATAATTATCAAAAGCATGTCCTCCCAAAAGTGACTGACTAAATAAATGGTGATACATTCATATGATGGAATACTATTTAGCAATAAAAAGGAATGAACTATGGATACATGCAACAACTTGATGATTCTCACAGGCTTTATGCTATGTGCAAAAAGTCAGTATCAAAAAGTTACATACTGGGTTTCCCTGGTGGTGCAGTGGTTAAGAATCCGCCTGCCAATGCAGGGGTCACGGGTTCGAGCCCTGGTCCAGGAAGATCCCACATGCCGCAGAGCAACTAAGCCCGCGCGCCACAACTACTGACCCTGTGCTCTAGAGTCCACGAGCCACAACTACTGAGCCCACGTGCCACAACTACTGAAGACCGTGCTCCACAAGGGAAGCCACAGCAGTGAGAAGCCCACACACTGCAACAAAGAGTAGCCCCCGCTTGGTGCAACTAGAGAAAGCCCACGCACAGCAACAAAGACCCAACGCAGCCATACATACATACATACATACATACATACATACATAAAGTTGCATGCTGTAGGGTTCCATTTCCATACATTCTAGAAAAAACAAAACTAACAGTACAGAGAACAGATCAGTGATTACCAAAGGTTGGGGCTGGGGCGGGGAGGCTAACTACAAACGGACACCAAAGTGGATACCACAGGGAACTTTTCAGGTGTTGAAACTGCCCTGTATCCTGATTGTGGTGATGGTTACATGAATCTATGCATGTATTACTAGTATACACACATAAAAGGCCATTTACTATAATCATTAATCAAAATTTATTTTTAAATTATATAAAAGAATAAAGACATAGGAAAATATTTACAATACAGTTTTAACAAAGTAAAGGGGGGAAACAGTTCATAACATATCTTACCATCCAAGTTCTATAAAAGTATATTAAATAATAGAAAAAGACAAAAAGAACCTGTTACACACCAAAATGCTAAGACTGGCCATCTCCAGGCAACGAAACCATAGGTAATTGCACTTTCCCTTAGTCTATCTGATGTCCTATAATAAGGTAAATCACTTTTAAAATGGAAATTTTCAAAGGAAGAAGATTGCAGGGTTTTTTAATTAGTTATCAATTTTAATACCCACATTAAGAAATAGTCAACTCTTTAAAAATACACCATCCATGTGCATCCCTATAAATCTTCGAAAAATACTATCAGAAATACATTATCTTTGCAAACTGACACAACGCACTGTAAAAGTCCATGTCCACTGAGATATCATCAGACTTCAATGCTTAAAATAGTCTACCATAACATACAAACATACAAATATCATTCAAAGTCAATAAAGAGGGTGCAAAATTAATGTTAGGTTCTTATAAAGCCCTTAAAATTTAATTAAAGTTACCAAAATAAAATCGTTTAACAAAAGTTGTTAGTATGCTGTATTATTCAAAGCCAAAATGAGTATTCCTATAAAAGAGAACTTGGTGCAAAGCAAAGGAAGTTTGGGAAAGTTCAGTGGCTAGGTCATGAAGAAAAAGTAACAAATGGATAAAATATAAAGCAGGGATAGTATTATTCCAAGCAGGAAAACCAACATCTACCTAAACATGGAAGAGGTTCTCCGAAATATACAGAATTATTGGAATTAAGAGATCCAAGTTCCAATTCTCTCTATTCACTTTATCCAAAACTACCACCATACCACTTATTTTTACAATAATCTTAAGTATCCGACATCAATTGAGAAAGTTTTGAGAACATAATCACCACTGAAAAATTTCCATGGATGGGACTCAATCTTTAAGGACCTATTTCCTGTAAGAAAGCGTGGGGCCCCTTTCATATACATTACTCAATTTGTCACAGTTAAATCTCTTAACCAGTCTGGGATATATAGGTTACATTCTTCCTTCAGGATTTTGACCTGGCTATAATTAAGTAAAATTTGGGGACTAACTTCCCTATCTGATATTACACAGGAGAACCCCTAACCATCTGTAAATAAATTCCTGTTGCTACACAGGAAGTTGCCCATGTGAGAAGCAACTCAGCTACAAATCAATATAATTCTACAATTTGGAACATGTGACCTTGTGAATTTCTATTTGGAGCTCATATGTGAAACTTCTATTTTCTGTTTAACATAGATGGCACGTATTCATCATGCCTCACATAGCCTACATTTTAAGTCAGTTCAAGTCAAATTCCATCCAAATAGGATGAAAATCCACCCAGCAGTTTTTGCATACTACAGTAGCAGGCCAACAAAAACTTCCCCTGGGTATCCTCCTTGCTGCTCTCTCACATCACTGGGACCTTTGCTCAAGTGCCATCACAGAGAGACCCCCACCCCCACCCCGCCAGACCACCACACAGCACAAATTTATCCACCATCATCTCATATCAGTTTTGATATCTTATGGCATTTATCACCACCTGATATAGTGTATGTGGGTGTGGGGGTGTGTGTGTGGTGTGTAATACACCTCTTTCCACTAAACCATGAGCTCTAGGAAAGCAAGGACTTTGTTAACTGCTATATCACCAGTGCTTGACACACAGTAAATGTTTTTGAATAAATGAATCATTTTCTATAGTTGTGAAGAACTTTTTAATGGATTAAAAGTAAGCTATACTGGGACTTCCCTGGTGGTTCAGTGGGTAAGGCTCCACGCTCCCAATGCAGGGGGCCCGGGTTCGATCCCTAGTGGGGGAACTAGATCCCGCATGTATGCCACAACTAAGAGTTCACATGCCGCAACCAAAAGCCCACATGCCACAACAAAGATCCCTTGTGCCACAACTAAGACCCGGCACAGCCTAAATAAATAAATCATTAATTAACTAAAAATTTTTTTTAAAACTAAGCTATAATGTGATAAAATGAAACATTCTAACAGTTAGCTTTTTTCTTAATACAACATGAAACAAAGACATTTGAGGCATGGAACAGTTGATCTGGTAGATAATCCCAGCCATTTCTACCCTCTGTAGCCACTTTTTCCCCTGCCCTCCTTCTGCCCTCAGTATGAGGTCACTGTCCTTGCTATAGCGGCATTTTGGTGAAAAAGAATCAAAGCACTTAATTGGTTCCAAAAAATCAAACAAAACTGAATTACATGAGAAAAGGACAAAATAGAAAGCAACAGGAATTTGGCCCTTGGTATATTCCTGCTGCTTACAAGCATGTTTCATTATATATACACTAAATACAATTTAAGATACAGTGGGGTAAGTTTTATTAGCAGACTAACTTGGGAGGTTTTCTTACCAAAAAAAAAAAATATATATATATATATATGGCTAAATACAATACTATTCAATTCAAATAAAATTTGTCTCTCATTCATCCCAGGCATATGAAATAAACTTGCTCATTTAAGATTCTAGGTGAAGTTTGAACCTCTAAACCTGGCTGCCCATTAGAATCATCAGGCATGCTCTAAAACTTTTTTTAATTTTCTTTTAAAGTATGCTTGGGCTCCACTCTAGGCCACTTAAGTGAGAATACTGGGACCCAAGCAGAATATTTTTTTAAAAGCTCTCCTGATGATTCTAATGAGCAAGTGGCGCTGAGAACCACTGCCCTGTGCCATCACCCCAGTCTTACTTGTCTCTCTCCAACTTCATAACTCAAAGTAAAAGCACAGAACAAATCATAAAGATTTAAATACCTGGTGCCCACAATAAATCTCAAACAAGACATTTCTACCTGCCCTACTCTAACATTTCAATCATTTCCTCTAAAAAGTAAGAATATTTATTTCCTCTAAAATACATCCTTGATTTAACATACTCAAGTAGAGCACAGTTACTTCTTTTTAGGAGTGCTGCCCTTGTCACAAACTGTTTTATATAGCAAATAACTTATTCTTTTTGTCATTTGTACCTCCATTTTCTCCTCTCTATACCAAAGGAGTTTGGCTTAACTTTTTTGTATCCCTCACATTTGAAGTACAATTTACAAAGAATTTCTACATTCATTATCATATCACATAATGAAGTAGTCTGGGCAAGAATTACTAGCCCATTTTAGAGATGGTAACCCAGAGAAGTGTCTTGCCAAATGCACCTTTGCATGAGGCTATGATCAGTACAATGCACATATCAGAGAGGTACCTCCCACAACCTCCCCACTATTTTTACATACTCCATTACAGAAATCTATTATTGTTTATATTCTATCTACAGTTATAGAGAACATTCCTAAGGATAGATTTCCAAATGTTCAACAACTTAAGTACGGTTACAACTACAGATTTCCAGTTAAACAAGGATATAACGCACACACATTTACCTCTGCTCTCTGCCATGCTCCCACGGAAAGACAGGAAAGACACACTAAAGAGGGCATTAAACAAGCCCACAAAGACCAAGTGAGAAGATGGTAACAACAAAATTTTTGAAGTCAGAGGGCAGGTAGAAGAGTATTAACTGACTTGTTCCCCCCCATAAAAATTTCAAGGTTAAGTCAGCAAGAAGGAAAGCTCAAATTACGTGTTGTAGTATTTTTCAAATTACACAGACAATAATAAGTCTAAAATAAAAATTACTTAAAAGTAGCAGCTTTTGGGCTTCCCTGGTGGCGCAGTGGTTGGGAGTCCGCCTGCCGATGCAGGGGACACGGGTTCGTGCCCCGGTCCGGGAAGATCCCACATCCCACGGAGCGGCTGGACCTGTGAGCCATGGCCGCTGAGCCTGCACGTCCGGAGCCTGTGCTCCTCAATGGGAGAGGCCGCAACAGTGAGAGGCCCGCGTACCGCAAAAAAAAAAAAAAAAAAGTAGCAGCTTTTTGCAATATTTTCTCAATTAACTAACACTAAAAACATACCTATCGTAACAGGGCCCTACATTTTTTACCTTAAATTGGGAGTTCTTCAACTGAAAAATATGGGAGCCATAGCCCAGGAGGGCCAAGTCCAAGATCCTCAGGCTATCCCTCACTCCCTTCCTCATGTTCTGCACTCTAATACTAAACTGCTTATAATAAATATTACCTGCTTCAGGCCTCTGCTCTTGCACATGCTGTTCCCTCTACCTGGCTAACTCCATTTCTTTCAAGTCTCAGCTGAGGTGTCACTTCTTTTAGAAAGCTTTCCAAATTTGGGAGGAGAGTGGACTTACAATTCATCTTATTATCCCCATGTGGCAGACAAACACTTGTTGAAATGAACTATATAATTTAAAACACCAATACAAAAAGTAACATTTACTGAGTGCTTATGGTGGGTCAAGCAATGTCTACATGCATTAGTTTACTTAATATCTTTCCAAAAACCAAATGAGTTAGGTACTAATTATGAAGTGCAGAGAGAGGTTAAGCATCTTGCCTAAGATACAGCTAGTACATGATGAATCATAGACTGGAACTCAGTCTGGCTCCGGAGTCAATATCCTTAACCACTAGACTAAGCTTTGTCTATAAATGCCAATGCCTTCCAAGTCTGTATACCCAAATCTTCAAGCTTCAACCCTGACTTTCCAAATGTCTTCTGGACATCTCTACATGGATGTCCTTCAAGAACCTCAAAAGTAACACAAGTGAAATCACTATGTCCCTCTTGCTCCTCGGCATTCGCCAACAAAAGCTACTCACCACACCTTCTTGTACTGCTATTCAGGTTAATTCATTCATCCAGTTACCCGAACTAGAAAGCTAAGTATGAGTAATTTTCACCTTGTCAATCCCTCTCACCACCACGTTCACCAAATTGTTGTTCCTACCTCTCAAACTAACTTACATGCAGCTCTCATCACTTCTCACAACTGGGCATTAGCTTGGAATCTTTCTTTCTGACAAACAAATACCATATGCTAACACATATATATGGAATCTAAGAAAAATAAGAAAAAAAATAAGAAAAAAAAAAGGTCATGAAGAACCTAGGGGCAAGACGGGAATAAAGACACAGACCTACTAGAGAATGGACTTGAGGATATGGGGAGAGGGAAGGGTAAGCTGTGACAAAGTGAGAGAGTGGCATGGACATATATACACTACCAAATGTAAAACAGATAGCTAGTGGGAAGCAGCCGCATAGCACAGGGAGGTTAGCTCGGTGCCTTGTGACCACCTAGAGGGGTGGGATGGGGAGGATGGGAGGGAGACGCAAGAGGGAAGAGATATGGGGATATATGTATATGTATAGCTGATTCAGTTTGTTATAAAGCAGAAACTAACACAACATAATTCTAAAGCAATTATACTCCAATAAAGATGTTAAAAATAAACAAATGAATAAATAAATAAATAAATAACGACTGTGATTCTGTCATAACCTACAATGGCTCCCTACCATTGATATCAACTCCAAACTTCTTAGCAAAACATATTACGATCTTGTCTCTGCCAATCTCTCAGCTTCAACTCTAACCATCCAACCCCAACTCGTCTTCCCCCCAAAACTTCCCTGAATTTACCATGCATTTATTTATGTATTATTTATTTATTTAATTTCTTTGGCTGCGTTGGGTCTTTGTTGTTGCACGCGGGCTTTCTCTAGTTGCGGCGAGCGGGGCTACTCTTCATTGCGGTGCGCCGGCTTCTCACTGCGGTGGCTTCTCTTGTTGCGGAGCACGGGCTCTAGGCATGCAGGCTTCAGTAGTTGTGGCATGTGGGCTCACTAGTTGTGGCTCGCAGCCTCTGGAGCACAGGCTCAGTAGTTGTGGCACATGAGCTGAGTTGCTCCGCGGCATGTGGGATCTTCCCGGATCAGGGCTCAAACCTGTGTCCCCTTCATTGGCAGGCTCATTCTTAACCACTGCACCACCAGGCAAGTCCCTACCATGCTTTTAAAGACCAAAATGTCTCTGCATAAGCAAGTACCTTGGCCTAAGATGATCATCCCCCCCCAACTATGTCATCTTCCCAACCCGATCATAAAGGCAACATCCTTTGAGAAGCCTTCTCTATTCTGCTCAGGTTGAAGAAACTCCCTCCTCTATGCATTTAAAGGTCAAAATGTTGCCTTAATTATTTTGTGCCCCCATGACTAGCACATGTTCAATAAATGTGTAAATGAATACCAATCAACCAGCTCTTCACATCACTGTGCTCTTTTAACAATTTCAAGTCCAAGATCAATTAACTTACATAATTTTTTTTACTCTCCTGTAATACAAAATTACTGCTCTTATGTCTATTCGATTTCAGTGGTCGCATTTCCACATACGTGGGAAACTGGAAGAAAAAAATACTGCAGTTTCAACAGAGTATCTATAGTAAAAACATCTACTACACTCAGCAAACTTTCAAACAGCCACTGCTACCACAAGAACAACTTACAGAGCACATACTATATACCAGGCACTATTCTATATATTTAACGTATGTTGACTCATTTTAATTCTCACAACCACTTTATGAGGTAGATAGTATTATTATGTTCATCTTAGTGATGAACCTCAAAATCAAATAGAACCAAGACTAAAGCTCAAGCTATTTGGTTACAGAGCCTGATCTCTTATACTGCCTCTCATTAATAAGTCTAACACTACTAAAACAAAGACTAGGATAAATTCTTTCCTAGAGCCAAGCCATCTTTGAGCATTGAATAGTTAGGAAAATGTGGGAGGTAAATGTAAAAATTTGGGTAGATATAGAGGATCTTGAAAACATAGCAAAATATTTTTAAGAATATTAATTCACTTTAATTAATTATAGAAAAATATTCTGCTAATAAAACACCAAATCTCTGACATAAGATAGGTCATTCTGTAGCATTACTAAAGTCAGTCAACTGAAACAGAGCCAAAGTATGTAGTCATAGCCCACAAAGATACTTGCCGAATTAAGTTTTTATAAGGAACTCAGATGTACCCAGAAGACAACTATCTTGAAGGGCTACTGAAATCCCAACTCTATACCGTGTTTATAACTGAAACTAGGAAGGCTTCATGCACCAAAATTAGTCAGGAAATAGCAAGTGATCTGTATCATTTACAATTTCCAAAACTGAGATCTACAGGAAGATGTTGCATTTTACCCAAATTGATGCATGCCCAATTCAGAAGTAGTAAGAAAAATATTTTCCACCTCTAAACAGGTGATAAATGAGTGTCATCCATAAAATTCATTTCGTGAGGACTATGCAAGCTAACCTAATTAGTTTTCTATATTCCAAGACTTCTTGGAACAGGTATCTCTGAGTTCTAAGTCTGAACAAGAAGCCGTTATACCAGACAATCAATCAATCAATTAAAATTCACCCAATCTGAACTTCACTGCAACTGGAGTAGAGTACAACCTTTTTTCTCATTGATAACCACTGTACAAACTTCTCAAGTCAAATCAAAGTCAGCGTCTTAGGGACTTCCCTGGTGGTCCAGTGGTAAAGATTCCGCCTTACAATGCAGGGGATGTGGGTTCGATCCCTAGTCAGGGAACTAAGATCCCACATGCTACGGGGCAACCAAGCCCAAGCGCCACCACTACTGAGCTCACGTGCCTCAACTAGAGCCCACGCGCTCTGTACCCCGCGCACCACAACTAGAGAGCCCATGCACCCTGGAGCCTGCACGCCACAACAAGAGAAAACCCACACGCCACAACTAGAGGGAAGCCTGCACACCACAACGAAGAGCCCAAGCGCCGCCATGAAAGATCCCGCATGCCACAACTAAGACCCGGCACAGCCAAAAACTAAATGTCTCAGAAAAGGAAAAGGGGAGATATTCATTTAAAAAATATATAAAACTAGAATGATTGTCTAAAAACACTGAGCAACTCTGGAGTTTCCTCTTCTTCACTATGACAGAGATCTGTAACCCACTTCAGAAGCTGAAGAAACGTGACTTACTCTTACACATATACTACAATACTCATTGATTAATACCCATATATATCTTCATTTACTTATGTACATATATTGCATGAACAATCTGCTGGGTTGGCCAAAAAGTTCATTTGGGCTTTTTCTGTGGAAAAAACCCAAATAAACTTTTTGGCCAAATATGTGTGTCTGTGTGTGTGTGTGTGTGTATGTGTATACACACACACACAGAACTAGTAATACAACAGTCTTGACTTCATTCTGACATTTAGCCAAACCAACACAATGAAAGATATTTATCCAAATATAGATCATATTTGTTACCAACATTTTTATTTCCATCTACATTTTAATGAAATCTATCCTCTGTAATATAAACACTAAGTCAGTGAACAATTTTTAAAGTAACAGTGAGGGGCACGGCAATACTAAGCACCCTGTGGCTTAAGAGAATTAGTATTCACTGTGTATCTACTTAGACATATGCCTAGTAGTGTTAGGCACTTTAAAAATGTTTACCTCTTAAATCTTCACAACCATCCTATTAAATATTAATCATAACTTTAAAATGAGGAGGAAGCTGGGGTTCAGGAAGTTTAGGTAGTGAGCTAAAATTCAAAATTCAAGACTACCTAAAACATAAAGCCCATTTTCTCTCCACATGTCCTCAGAAAAGCTTGTTTAAAAATATAGGGCTTCCCTGGTGGCGCAGTGGTTGAGAGTCCGCCTGCCGATGCAGGGGACACGGGTTCGTGCCCCGGTCCGGGAAGATCCCACATGCCGCTGAGCGGCTGGGCTCGTGAGCCATGGCCGCTGAGCCTGCGCGTCCGGAGCCTGTGCTCCGCAGTGGGAGAGGCCACAACAGTGAGAGGCCCGCGTACTACAAAAAAAAAAAAAAAAAAAAAAAAAATATGTATATAGGGCTTCCCTGGTGGCGCAGTGGTTGAGAGTCCGCCTGCCGATGCAGGGGACACGGGTTCGTGCCCGGGTCTGGGAAAATCCCACATGCCGCGGAGCGGCTGGGCCCGTAGGCCATGGCTGCTGGGCCTATGCGTCCGGAGCCTGTGCTCTGCAATGGGAGAGGCCACAACAGTGAGAGGCCCGCGTACCACAAAAAAAAAAAAAAAAATGTATATATACACAAAAAGAAAAAGAAAAAAAATATATGTATATATATTATACATATATATAATGTACTACACATTTAGTGGAGAAGGGACTCTATTTCAGGAAGCAAGAGAAAACACCACCACCAGTAATTAAATAAATAAGAAAATACTAAACAAATTAACAATACCTTACTCTTACACTGAAGCAAAAACTAGATGGATTCTACAAGATGGTGAAAAGTGGTAAATCACAAAAAATTCCTAAGAAGTTCAAATGTGGTGTTAAGTTCAAAAAACTTAACGATATCAAAATGGTTTAAGTAAAAAAAAGAGATTTACAAATAAATAAAAAACATGTTTTGAACAGTAAATACACTATTCTAAGCACTTTACATGTAACACTTAATCCTCACAATTAATACAGTTATCACCCCCTTTTTGCAAATGGGGAAACTGGAAAAGAAATGCTAAGTAATTCAAAGTTGCACAGTTCAGGGAGGAAAAAAAAACAAAACAGAAACTAGGATCTTAACTCAAAACTTTGCTCCTTCCTATTATGCTAAATGGCATTAACAAACAACAGTTAAAGAGAGGGACATATCTAGTAATACAAACAATATGGTCAAGTGGTGTACGCAGAGCTATTTTGATTTTTAAAACCCAAAGTCCACAAATAAGCATAAGAAAACATGTTCAACATCATATGTCATTAGGGAATTACAAATTAAAACAATGAGATATTACACACACATTAGAATGGCAACAATCCAAAACACTAACAACGTCAAATGCTGATGAGGGATGTGAAGCAACAGGAACCCTCATTCATTGCTGCTGGGAATGCAAAATGGTACAGCTACTTTAGAAGACAATTTGGCAGTTTCTTACAAAACTAAACATATTCCTGGGACTTCCCTGTTGGTACAGTGGTTATGACTCTACACTTCCAATACAGGGGGCACAGGTTTGATCCCCGGTCAGGAAACTAAGATCTCACATGCCGCGCGGTATGGCCAAAAAATTTTTTTAAAAAAGAAAGAAGGGCTTCCCTGGTGGCGCAGTGGTTGAGAGTCCGCCTGCCGATGCAGGGGACACGGGTTCTTGCCCCGGTCCGGGAAGATCCCACATGCCGCGGAGCGGCTGGGCCCGTGAGCCATGGCCACTGAGCCTGCGCATCCGGAGCCTGTGCTCCGCAACGGGAGAGGCCACAACAGTGAGAGGCCCGCATAACACAAAAAAAAAAAAAAAAAAAAAAAAGAAAGAAAACAAATTAAACATATTCCTGCCATAAGATCCAGCAATTATGCTACTTGGTATTTACCCAAATGAACTGAAAACTTATGTCCACACAAAAACCTAGACATAGATATTTATAGCAGCTTTATTCATAACTGTTACAACCTGGAAGCAACCAAGATGTCCTTCAGTAGGTGAATGGATAAATAAACTGCGGTACATCCAGACAATGGAATATATTATTCCATGCTAAAAAGAAATAAGCTATCAAGCCACAGAAGGACATGAAAGAAACTTAAATGCATATTATTAAGGGAACGAAGCCATACTGAAAAGGTTACATACTGTATGCTTCCAACTATATGACATTCTAGAAAAGGCAAAATTATGGAGACAGTGAAATGATCAGTAGTTGCCAGGGAGCAGAAGGGAGAGAGAGTGAATACGCAGAGTAAGAGGATTTCAACGAAACTATATTCTACAATACGTCATATACAGTCAGAACCCATAGAATGTGCAGTACCAAGGGTGAACCCTAACATAAACTATGGACTTTGGGTGATAATGATGTGTTAATGCAGGTTCACTGATTGTAACAAACATACCAATGTGTGTCAGATATTCGTGGGGGGGTGGTAAATAGAGGAACTCTGTACTTTCTGCTCAATTTTACTGTGAAACTAAAACAGCTGTAAAAAAAAATAGTTTATTTAAGAAAGAAAGAAAAAACAAAAATCACCAAAGCCAAAGAAAGTGTGTTTACTTAGCAGTTGATATGTAAAGAAGCATCCATTTAACATACTCATTCGTATACATATACCAAATGAAAAATATTTATTAATATATTGTACTAGGCATCCTGGGGAGGGGATATAAACAAGTAGACAAGGCTCCTTGTGACAAGGAGTTTGAAGTATAGTTAAACAGACATCATGTACTCACAAAAAAACTAAATAAAATGGAATTTAAATAGTTCAAGACAGAAAACATACCACAAAGAGTTAAGTTGCCAAATTACTAAAATAGGAATTAATAGAACAATATGTGCTTAGGGGTTCGGTGGATCACTTCAGGCTAAAAGAATCAGGAAGTCAAAGATATGCTCTAGGTCTCGAAAAATGGGTAAGATTTGTCTAATTTTCTGGAGGGAATTGGTGAATTCCAAGAAACAGTAAAACTACTGGAGTTGGGAAAGAAAATTAAATGAACCAGTTTCACAAAACAAAATAGGGAGACAAGAGTAGAAAGACTGCTGGAGGCCAGATCATGGAGGTCACTGAATGCCAGGCCAAAGAATGAGCACAGAGACTCAGAAATCTTAACTCTAAAACACTAACAGGGGGCAAATACTTGCCTAGCCTAAGTATATACTGATGACTCTTAATCTAAAGAAAATGCATTTATAAACATTTTTTGTGAGATACAGATAATTTAAACATATACAGTAGTCAACAACGGTGGTTTAAAATTCACCATCTTTGCCATCCAAGTGAATACATATACATACAAGTCCTACTCCCATTTTTCGATTTCCAATCAACACCAACAGGCTACCCATAACCCCATAAACTGAACCTATCCATAAGACTACTCTATCACCCAATAAAACTCTCTATCCCCTTAAACCGCTTACATCACCACTCTATCCCCTTAAACAAAGATGTCTTTCCTCTGGGGTAGAAAAGAAGGTGGCTCACTGCCCATGAACTGGAAGGAGGGGTCATGTTAGGGCCATCATCACTACCGGCACCTTCTGCCCATTCTATTTATAGGACTGTCACCCTCTATTCATCATTAAAACCAAACCTACTAAGTACCTACATATTCCAGGCAAAACATAAAATGCAGCATTCCTTCCCCAATCATCTGAAGAAATGACACACACAGGACCCTATACAACCTCTGGTCATTATTATTAATAAACTGCACTTCTCATATACGAAAACACTTCAGAATTTGTCCAGTGTTAATTTGAAACTTTTTTTGTAATCCTGTTGTTTTATTTGCCATAAACTCTTCTACATAATTTTAATCACATACTACTCAATTCTCAATGCATGGCCATCCACCATTGTATCCAATCCCACACTTTCTAATTAAATGTTCCAACATACCTCAACTAAGGTATCCCAAATCAGTGCTATAGTTTGTATCTACCTTTACACTTACATTATGTATCTAAAGCCCTCCCCTTAAGTAATCTACCATTAGTGACTGTTTTCTTCCCTTTCATGAACAGGCACATTCATATTTGTCCAATTTCCCCAATCATTTATAACTAACTCTGGCACATATAATCTTTCTGAAATACGGCTTCCAGATATAAAATCACCCTGTGAGAGTACTCTTTCTACTGAAAACATTTTAAGACTTTTGTTAATGTGGCTTTTTATAGAAATTCAAGTACATGTACTATGTTAACACTTATTCAAAATTTAAAGTCATGAAAGACAGTAATAGATACCGTTTAAAGATAAAGGTATATACTAAAAAACATAAAGACACGTATAAGAATGATAAAACCAAATTAAGGATAATGCTCATGGGGGAGGGAGAGTTGAAGGAATGCAATCCAGGAGGGACACACAAGACTTCAACTCTATTTGTGATGTTTTATTTTTTTTAACCGAGTCGAGAATACATGGTTGTCTGTCACAATTGTTCTTTATACCTTTTCATATGTGAAATATATTTAAGTGAGTTTAAGAGGAAAGAAATCCAGCTATTAATGAGAAGCACCCTCTCATACAGAGTGACAAACCGTTATGTCCAAGTTGCAGTAAATGCTCATTGCTACATCTGGGACACCACTCCTGCGCTTTACCTAAGCCAAGAAGAGAAAAATAACAAGACTACAATACAAACTTTCCCTTAGACATATTTTAGATGTGTTCCAGGTTTATTTTCTATAGCTATACACAACCCATTTCTTTCACAACGCTCACAAAAACAAAAATTAAATCCTTTAACTTTGTATACCTAGAGTCCCATTTACTCTTAAGTGCCTCAGACAGTAAATCAGAATAACGACCTTTCCTTATTTGTCTCTGTTAAAATACAAGTGAATGGGTAAGACCACTTTACTACTTCCACTTGGCTAAATATGGACAGTCATACACATTACATCTCTGTGCATGAGTCTAACTCACTTGTATACTAACTTTTCAATATCAATTCGTAACATCTAAATTAAGCCACTCATCATTCAACCGCAAATGAAATGTCGTCTCAGCCAAACGTAACCTAGCCAGGGCAATTCCAAAACACTCCACCCCAGCCGACCGAGCGTTCACCTCATGCATACTCTAAGTCCCATCCCTGGACCAACGTTTACAGCAGCCAGAACTGCTCTCCTCCAATGGTGAGCCTCACACGCGCCTCCGTATCCCAACTTTCAGCTCGCAGTGGTAAAACCAGCAGAGAGGGCCGGAAGTTTCACCTAGTTCGGAACCCAAAGGAATCTATAACTCATACACCGCAGGTGCCGAGTTTCTTGTCCCTGCTGAGTAGAAGGTGGAAGCCCCGAGCTAGGGAACAAGGGCTAGTCTTCCATGGCGTCCTCTCGAGTTCTAAAGTCGTCGACGGAACAGTTCAGGCACCTGGCCCGCCTACTTCCCTCCCCGCCCCCACTCCAGACCCACCCCACCCCCAACCCGGGCGCGAAGCCTGCTGTACATCCCAGCACCTGCGGGTCCCAGGAACAGACACGGATCCACTTCTCTCCACAAGAGGGTAGGGCTTGGATGTCGCCTCGGACGCTCGCCTCTGGCCACCGGCCTCTCGCGTCGGGACCAACCCTGCGACCCTGTCGCTTTCTGATCTAACAGAAGGCAGTACCGACACCCTCTCCAGGACCTAGCAGGGAGCCTAGGCTTCTCCGGTGCTGAGCTCCTAGGCCTCCTCACCTCTCCCAAAGGACCAACCTACACCGGACGCTCAAAGCCCGAAAGGCAACTCCCACCACTCCCCGCCTCACCCGTCTTTTCTTCCCAGCTGCCGCCGCTTAAAAAGCCAAGTCCTAAGGTCCTCCTCAATCAGCTTCCGGGCCTCCCTTCACAGCCAGGCCTGAGCCCCCAGTCCTGCCCTCCGCCACCCGCTCCAGTCACGCCGCTTCCCTCCTCCGGAGGCCGAGCCCCGGGGCTGGGCGGCTTCCTTCCCCGGCATCCCGGGGCCCGGCTCCTCCCGCGGCCGGCCCGGCCCCCGCCCGGCGTGCGGCACACTCACCGCTGAGCGCCGAGGCCTGCAGGGTGGCCCCCGAGGTGCCGTCGATGACTTTGATGGTCCCGCGACTGGTGACGGCCAGGATGGCGTTGAGCGCCGGGTGATAGGAGAGGCTGTGCAGCCCTTCGGCGTCGCAGCGCATGCAGCCGTCCCGCAGCACCAGCCACTCGGAGACCCCGGCCGCTCCCGCCCCCGCCGCCGAGGAGCAGCCCGGGCCCGAGGCCGCCGCAGCCGCAGCCGCCATCTTCCGGCCTGCGCTCAGCACAATCACACTGGAAGCGGCTCAGTGACAGTCCCGGGAGGTGCAGCACCACCCCCAGTCACCATCCGGGGCCAGGGGGCAAGCCCAGCGCGTTAGCCGGAAGTGAGGTCAGGCGCCGGCACGCACGCGGGACGTCGGCCGCGCGCCCGGAGGGGCCAAGCTCAGAGGGAGGCTGGCGAAGGAGGGGGAGAGGGAGATAGAGAGGCGGGACCCGGGGCGGGAGGGGGAGGTGGGCGGGCAGAGCATGCGCGGGAGGGCTAGCGCGTGCCACGCGCCTCTGGTGTGGCCAGCTACGCGTCCGCAATGTCCCAGGTTTTTTTCGAGCCCGGGGAGTGGCCGCAGCCTGCGCCCCGCCCAGCTCCCGTGCTCCGGGCCGCGGCGGGGTGGGGTGGGTGGATGGAGAGTGGGGGGTTGGGACGTGTATTTCCGCTAGGCGAGGACCCCGGCCGGTGCGACCTGGACGAGACGCTTAGAGGCCCGTTGCTGCGGTTCCAGCTGCGCCCGGACTGTTTCCAGCAGCGCGGTGCAGCGGTTTGGCTCTGGCCCAAAGGAGACCTCAGGTCTGGGCCTCGGCTCAGCAGTCTGAAAAACGTCTAGTCTGGATTTGGAGAAACCGAGCGACTTCCCCAAGCCCACGCGTATTACATCGCCCCCCGTCCCATCCCCAAATCTTTCTGTTGAACAGAAGTGCCAGATACTAGGTGCTGGAAGCATATAGTTAAGCTTAGTTTCTTTATCCACATTCCAAACGCAAAACTTGTTAATCGGTGTGTATGGGTGTTTTGGGACTGCAGTTAAGTAAATTTACAAATCCCCCTCTGGAGCATAACAATACTTTTTTTTTTACTTTTTATTTCAAAATAATTATTATTCACAGTTAGTTGCAAATATAGTACGGACTTCTGTGGTCTGTCACCCCAAAACCCGTAACCTCTATCTAACTGTGAGAAAAACATTGGACAAACCCAAACTGAAGGTCATTCTATAAAATACCTGACCAATACTCCTCAAAGATAGAGAGGTCCTACTTACCCAGAGTCCCCTAACAGTTACATAATTGTAGTACAATATCAAAAGCAGCGATTTGACGTACGATGTGTGTATAATTCTTTGTCATTTTATCACGTGTAGATTCATGCAGCACAATCAAGGACTATTCTGTGTGTTTGGGGAACATTGTATTATCCCGGAAAGCCTAATTTCCTCTTCCTTAAAACCTAATCAAAGTGCTACTGAGAGGCTTAAGAATCATTTGTTAAATGTGTAGAATAGGATCTGACATATAGTAGGTGCTCAATAAAAGTTGTGAATGTTAATTACCTTCCCACATTCCTGCAGACGTCCTTCAGGAAATCTTCATGAATTATCCCAACTACATCGTAAACCTGTTTATTCATATGCAAAGTTGTATTTATATAAACTATATATTCATTCCATTTTAGAATGGCGAATATGCCATTTTTATCCGATGTTGGGAGGTAACATATAATAAACTGGGAAAAATACCCAAGTATTAAAGTCTAAATGAATATCTGATATTGAGTCACTGTGGCTTCATTTATCTGTGAACTCGGGCAAGTCACTTACACATTCTGAAAATGTTCCATCAAGAGTCAAATGGAGATGATCAAATTATTTCCCCTACCTTGGCTTGTTACGAGTCTGTGAAAGTACCTGTAAACTGTAAAAATGGAAACACTGGGAGGTTAAATGGCTTGTCCAAGGTCTCACAGCTTGTGAGGAGGAGTTATAATAGCATACTAGAGTTTGAACTCAGTCAGTTTGACTCCAAAACCCATACTCCAAACTTAAGCCTCCTGCTTAAAACTTCAGTGTCTTGAGGTAAATAAAGGAGTGCAAACGATCAAATCTAAATGTAACTGGAGGTATCCTTCCAAAACAGTTTTTTAAATCAGAGGATTGAAGCTGAAACTATAAAAACTGCCATTTCAAAGATTTTCTCTCTCAAGACCCATTTGGGCCAAACTTTTCCATTCATCTGAAAGGTTCCTCTGAATAGGCCTTTAATACAAATCAAGCCCCCCATCTTGTTGGTAGGGAAAACAAACTAGTAACCTGAACACTAAATTTAAACTTAGTGTACTTTAATGTGCTATATTGAATAAAAGGCATGGTTTTTTCTGTTAGGCTATGTTACATTTTTTCATTGGAACAAAAATATATATATAATTCTTTCTGTGAATTTAGATTTCTTTCACCTATAAATTAGCTTTCTCCAAAGCTCATTACCCAGAAGATGTCCTGAAATACAACACTTTCATAATCAAAACCGTTTGAGAAAGAACTCCCTCTGTATTTCTCCTCTTGGGAGATTTATCTTACACACTAGCATATCAATACTGTTTACCCTCCTGTTATCAACATTTCACAAACTCATATAACCATAGAACCCTGAAAAACCAGTGTTGCAAAGAGCAATCTTTAGTGTAAATTGCTGCTTGTTTTTGTGAGTGTGTATTTTTGTTTGAGCACTGGCTGAGACCTCCAGACTGCAGGGAAGTGTTTCAGGACCCAGGGTAAGATTCTTGGAACTGATCATGGAAATGAAATTAGGCAAAACTGGGTGAAGTTTAGCATCAGCTGTGTTGTTAATGTCTTTCTGCTCGCGGGGTTGAGAGCAAATACTCCTGACATTGAAAATGTGCTGATTTTCATTGGTATTCTATTTTGAAGCGGTGGCCTTTTGAGGGCCTTCAGCCCAACCATTTTGGGCATAGGTGGTGATCACCTAAAGGAAGTAGAAATTCTCACAGACAATCATTCTGGAAAGAGAAATTTGCTGGAATCAGATATGTGGACTCAAAAAACAGGCCTTATTGATACAGAAAAAGCATTTTTGTTTGTTTGTTTGTTTTTGCGGTACGCGGGCCTCTCACTGTTGTGGCCTCTCCTGTTGCGGAGCACAGGTTCCGGACGCGCAGGCTCAGCGGCCATGGCTCACAGGCCCAGCTGCTCCGCGGCATGTGGGATCTTCCCGGACCGGGGCACGAACCCGTGTCCCCCGCATCGGCAGGCGGACTCTCAACCACTGCGCCACCAGGGAAGCCCCAGAAAAAGCATTTTGATAAAAATCCAACATCCTATTTGTAGTGAGGTGGATGAACCTAGAGACTGTCATACAGAGTGAAGGAAGTCAGAAAGAGAAAAACAAATACCGTATGCTAACACATATACAGGGAATCTAAAAAAAAAATGGTTCTGAAGAACCTAGGGGAAGGACAGGAATAAAGACGCAGACATAGAGAATGGACTTGAAGACACAGGGAGGGGGAACGGTAAGCTGGCATGAAGTGAGAGAGTGGCATGGACATATATACACTACCAAATGTAAAATAGATACCTAGTGGGAAGCAGCCGCATAGCACAGGGAGATCAGCTTGGTGCTTTGTGTCCACCTAGAGGGGTGGGATAGGGAGGTTGGGAGGGAGACGCAAGAGGGAGGAGATACGGGGATATATGTATATGTATAGCTGATTCACTTTGTTATACAGCAGAAACTAACACCATTGTAAAGCAATTATACTCCAATAAATATGTTTAAAAATCCAACATCCATTACAAGGAAAAAGAAAAGCCTTTCAGCAAACTAAAAATAGAGGGAAATTTCCCCAACTTGAAAAAAAAAAAGCATCCACAAAAAACCTACAGATAACACCATATTTAACAGTAAAAGACTGACGACTGCTTTCCCTCTAAAATCAGGGACAAGTCAAAACATCCGCTCTCATCAGTCCTTTTTTTTTACGATAGGGCCTCTCACTGTTGGGGCCTCTCCCGTTGCGGAGCACAAGCTCTGGATGCGCAGGCTCAGCGGCCATGGCTCACGGGCCTTGCCGTTCCGCGGCACGTGGGATCTTCCCAGACCGGGGCACGATCCCGTGTGCCCTGCATCGGCAGGCGGACTCCCAGCCACTGCGCCACCAGGGAAGCCCTCATCAGTCCTTTTTAACACAGTACTGGAAGTTCTGGAACTTAATGGAAGTCACTGCAACAAGGCAAAAAAAAAAAAGAACTAAAAGGCATAGAAAGAGAGAGAGAGCAGAGTTTCTCACCCCCTCCTGCCCCTCTCTTTCCCTTGCGCAGTCACTGGTGATGGGGAACCAGCCTGTAGTAGGAGGAATAGAGGCGAGGTCTAAAAGAGACAAGCTTCCCCAGAACTGCAAGATGATGATTGGCAGAGGAGTAAGCAGGGGCTCTAGCTGAGTTGAGGCCTGTCTGGAGCCACATAGGAACAGAGAGAGAGGTAAAACTGATTCTGGAGCTTACAGAGCAAACACTATCCCTGAAGATTCCCTGGTAAGTACTAGAGAGAGTCTGAATGGATGCCTGAGGTCATGCCATAGGAGCTACAATTGGGGCACATTTATAACATACTCCAGTAAAACCCACAATACACACACACACACACACACACACACACTTAAGCTATATACAAAATTGCATAAAACAAATGCTTTATGCATTTGCATTTGCTTAATGCTTTGATATAGTAAGGGAATCTGAATTTAGGGAAGAAAAAAAAACTTTGATGACAATAAAGAAATCTTTAAACTAAAAAAAGAAAAAAAATTGGAAATCAACAGCCTAATGCCCAATTAACTTCTCTGCTGAAGTTTACAGGGAGATTTGCCTTGTCCCAAAGCAGAATACAATGAAGTTCTAATGATTTCTAATGGAAAGGCTGATCTCCTACAAATTCTTTCTATCTGGCCTGATACTGACAGCCAGTATATGTATCACTAAAATTCACTCTAAGTACAAAAAACACAATGAGATACTACTTCACATTCATTAGTATGGCTACTATAAAAAACAAAACAAAACAAAAGAGAACAAAAAACAAAAAAACACAGAAAATAAGTGTTGGCAAGGATGTGTAGAAATTGAAACTTGTGCACTATTGGTGGGAATGTAAAAGGGTACAGCTGCTGTGGAAAATAGTATGGCTGTTCATCCAAAAATTACAAATAGAATTACAATATGGTTCAGCAATTCCACTTTGGGGTACATACTGAAAAGAACTGAAAGCAGGATCTCAAAGACATTTGTACATCCATGTTCATAGCAGTATTATTCCCAATAGCTAAAGTGCAGTAGGAACCCAAAGTTTCCATCAATGACAGAAGACTGATGACTGTATAAGCAAAATGTGAGACATATATCTATATCTATATATGGATATTATTCAGACTTAGAAAGCAAGGAAATTCTGAGTCATGCCACTACACAGATGAAACTTGAGGCCATGATGCTCAGTGAAATAAGGCAATCACATAAAGACAAATACTGTATGATTCCACTTACATGAGGTACTTAGTTAAATTCTTAGAGACAGAGAGTGGAATGGTGGTTGCAGGGGCTAAAGGGAGGAGGGAACGTGGAGCTGTTTAATGGGTACAGAGTTTTAGTCATTCTAGATGAAGAGCTCTGTGGATTAATGGTGGTGATGGTAGCACAAAATGTGAATGTACTTAATGCTGCTGAACTGTGAACTTAAAAATAATTAAGATGGTACCACTACATACCTATTAGAATGGCTAAAAAATTTTAAACTGACAATAACAAGTGCTGATAAGGATGTGGAGCAACAGGAACTCTCATTCACTGCTAGTAAGAATACAAAATGGTAAAACCACTTTGAAAGACAGTTTGGGGGCTTCCCTGGTAGCCCAGTGGTTAAGAATCCGCCTGCCAATTCAGGAGACACGGGTTCGAGCCCTGGTCCGGGAAGATCCCACGTGCCGTGGAGCGGCTAAGCCCGTGCACCACAACTACTGAGCCTGTGCTCTAGAGCCTGTGAACCACAACTACTGAGCCTGCATGCCACAGCTACTGAAGCCCATGCGCCTAGAGCCCGTGCTCCACAACAAGAGAAACCACAGCAATGAGAAGCCTGCGCACCGCAATGGAGGGTAGCCCCCGCTCACCGCAACTAAAGGAAGCCCACGCACAGCAACGAAGACCCAACGCAGCCAAAAATAAATAAATAAATTTATTTTTTTTAAAAAAAAGACAGTTTGGTAGTTTTCTATAAAGCTAAACATAGTTTAACCATATGAGCCAGCAATCACACTCCCAGATATTTACCCAACTGAGTTGAAAACTTATGTCCACACAAAACCTGTACACAAATATTTATAGTAGCTTTATTCATAGTCACCAAAACTTGGAAGCAACTAAGATGCCCTTCAATAGATGCATGGATAAGCAATCTGTGGTACATCTGTACAGTGGATTGTCATTCAGTGATAAAAAAGGAATATACGACCAAGCTATGAAAGACTTGGAGGAACCATAAGTGCATAAGGCTAAGTGAAAGAAGGCAAACTGAAAAGGCTACCTACTGTATGATTCCAACCATACAACATTATTGAAAAGAAAGAAGTGTGGAGACAGTAAAAAGATCAGTGGTTGCCAGTGGTTAATAGGAAGGGAGGAGCAATGAATAGGTGGCGGATGGGATTTTTAGGGCAGTGAAACAATTTTGTGTGATTCTATAATGACAGATACGTGACATTATGCATTTGTCAAACCCCACAGAACTGTACAACACAAAGAGGGAACTTTAATGTAAACTATGGGCTTTGGTTAATAATTATGTAGCAGTATTTGTTTATTTACTAAAACAAATATGCCATATTGATGCAAGATGTTAATAATAGGAGAACTTAGTACAGGGGAGCAGTTATATGGGAATTCTCTGTACTGTCTGCTCAGTTTTTCTGTAAATCTAAAACTGTTCTAAAAAACTAAAGTTTATTAATTTTTAAAAATGGTCAAAATGGTAAGCTTTATGTTATATGTATTGTATCACAATTTTTTTAATTAAAAAATTTACTGTCAGGAGAAAACAGAAGCACAGTCCACATTTGTTTCTCATCACTGGGAAGGGATTAGAGTCTCCCCAGTTATTCCAGATTCAGTTTCGTTTCGCATCAGTGGTATCCTAGTGTCCTGGAAAGAGGCCAGAGCTAGGGCTGTTACAGGATGTGTATATTTGGGATGTGAATATCATGATTTCTAGGAGGGAAATGCAGTCACAGGGAACAATAGCACGCTAGCTCCAAATATTGGGTTAGTGCCAAAGATCAGTCTTCATGAAGTTAATATGTATCTAGAGGGTACTGTTTTTTAAAAAATTACTCTCTGTAGTAATTTGCATAAGCTTACTAGATTGGTGTGAGGTTTTCTGTACTTCAAAAATTGGAGGAAGGGCTTCCCTGGTGGCGCAGTGGTTGAGAATCTGCCTGCCAATGCAGGGGACATGGGTTCGAGCCCTGGTCTGGGAAGATCCCACATGCCGCGGAGCAACTAGCCCCGTGAGCCACAATTACTGAGCCTGCGCGTCTGGAGCCTGTGCTCTGCAATGAGAGAGGCCACGATAGTGAGAGGCCCGCGCACCGCGATGAGGAGTGGCCCCCACTTGCCACAACTAGAGAAAGCCCTCGCACAGAAACGAAGAGCCAACACAGCCATAAATAAATAAATAAATAAATAAATAAAATTAGAAAAAGAAAAAAGTTAAAAAAAAAAAAAAAAAATTGGAGGTAATCATCTTTAAATGTGCCAGTGTTTCTTGCTTTCCTTCTTCTACATGATTTTACTGTTTTTCTCACTTCTGCTATCCTCATAGTTTTCTTGCCCTTCCTATGAAAAATGTGATACAGTGTAAAGATGAGAAATCAAACAAATTATCTCACAAGATGCAGTGTTTGGGAGACGTACTGATATGTGCAATTTACTTTGAAATGCATTAAAAAAGATAGATTGGGGATGGATGAATAGAGGAATGGATTGAAGTGGATAGATGTGGGATAAAGCAAGGATAGTAAAATGTTAATGGTGGAATCTTTTTTTACTATGTTTGCTATGAAAATTCTATCAACTCTCCTGTATGTTTGAAACTTTTCATAATAAAATATTTTTTTAAATACCAGAATGAAAAAATAAAATTAAACACTTGTAATCCCCCTCCAAAAGAATTCTTTTCCAGTGGAGCTTTATCACTAGTGACTAAGAGCAAGCTGCTAAAGCTTCCTAACTCAGTCACCTCCTGTGTGAAATTATAAAGCTGGACAAAATCAGCAGTTCCCAAAAGTCATTTTATGTGTTGGCGGCACCAGAGTCATTCTGGAGCCCCACCCTAAACCTATAAAATTAGACTCTCACGGAATCCATATTTTTTAGACAAGTGTCTCATGGGGTTTTAGTACCAACCAGGTTTAGAAACCTTTGGACTACAGAGTCTTTTCCCATTCTGAAGTGGGTAGTTGTTTATACTAAACCCATACTAGGATCACATGTTCTTTTTTTTTTTTTTTTTTTTTTTATTTATGGCTGTATTGACTCTTCGTTTCTGTGTGAGGGCTTTCTCCAGCTGCGGCAAGTGGGGTCCACTCCTCATCGCGGTGTGCACGCCTCTGACTATCGCAGCCTTTCTTGTTGCGGAGCACAGGCTCCAGACGCGCAGGCTCAGTAACTGTGGCTCACGGGGCTAGTTGCTCCGCGGCATGTGGGATCCTCCCAGACCAGGGCTCGAACCCGTGTCCCCTGCATCGGCAGGCAGATTCCCAACCACTGTGCCACCAGGGAAGCCCCGGATCACATGTTCTTAATTTTTTTAAGGCCCAGGGATCTTATTAAAATATAGATTCTGGGGATGGGGATCTTAGATTCTGCATTTTTAAAAAAATTATTTATTTATTTATTTATTTATTTATTTATGGCTGTGTTGGGTCTTCGTTTCTGTGCGTGGGCTTTCTCTAGTTGTGGCAAGCGGGGGCCACTCTTCTTCACGGTGCGCAGGCCTCTCACTATCGCAGCCTCTGTTGTTGCGGAGCACAGTCTCCAGATGCGCAGGTTCAGTAATTGTGGCTCAAGGGCCCAGTTGCTCTGTGGCATGTGGGATCTTCCCAGACAAGGGCTCGAACCCATGTTCCCTGCATTGGCAGGCGGATTCTCAACCACTGCGCCACCAGGGAAGTCCTAGATTCTGCATTTAACAAGTTCCAGCTCTGAGGCCAATGCCGGTGATGCCTAGACCATATTTTGAGAATCAAAGAGCTAGAAGATCAGAAAAAAGAGATGGGGAACCCCCTATTTTTTCATAGGTTCAATTCTTCTTTTTTGGCCAAACCACACTCACAGGAAGTGAAGCATGTTGAACACCTTCCATTTTCTGAATTTGATATAGAATAATCATATGGAAAAGACTAGTGCCTTTTTGGTGTGAGCAGTCATTATTTCTGGAGAAAAGCTCAATGTGGCATTTAACTGAAAGTTTGGGATACCTGATCCACTTACCTTTGACACTTTCAGGCAACAATACAAAAGTTCACCAGGCTGTTCTGGATTAAGGATAGACATCTTCAGGAGCCATAGATATAATAAGGGTAAGCATAGGATTGCAGCCTGAGATTAAAGGAAAATCTGGTTTTTCATGGACTGAAAAAACAAACCAAAAAATAGTGGGAACTCACTGGAAGTTGACTAAAGTACCTGGAAAGTTCATTTGCTTTCCTCCTTGCTTTCATACGCTACCTGACTTACCTTTCTAATAATATTTTGTGAACAATTATTGAGAATTTATTATGGTCCAGTCACTGTGTTAGGTATTTATTAAGCACTTACTACAACCTCACCACTAGTGCTAAAGATGAAAGAAACAACAGAACAAAGAAACAGGTGTCGGAATTCCCTGGCGGTCCAGTGGTTAGGACTCGGCGCTTTCACTGCTCGGCCCGGGTTCAGTCTCTGGTCAGGCAGCTAAGATCCTGCAAGCCACAGAGCATGGCCAAAAAAAAAAAAAAAAACAGATATCATTGCTGCTCCTTGGGGATTACAACTAAGTGAGCTAACAGACATTAATCAAATCATCATCAAAAAAATATGTGATAAGTGTATGAAGGAAAAACTTATAGTGCTATGAAAAAGTGACTAGAGCGTGAAATCAGGCTTTTCAACAAACATGGAAGTCAAGCTGACATCTAAAACCTGAAGAGGAAATACCAGTTGAATAGGAAAGTGTTTAGGAGTATTTTGGAAAAGAGAATCTTCTTCGGCTGTATGAAGGCCCTGCGGCATTTGGCTTTTTCCCACCAGTGTAGCTGGAGCTGAGTAGGCCGTGGGAAGAATGGCACAGATGAAGTTCAAGAGGAAGGCAGGGGTCAGCTTATGTCAGAGCTGGTAGGTGTGGGCCACAGTAAGAATTTGGGGCTTTATATTAAGTGCAAAGGAAAGCCATTTAACAGTGGAGTGACAGGATCTGATTTACCTTTAAAGAGACCACTCTGACTGCTATGTAAAGAGTAAATTTAAAGGTAACAGCAGGGGGTATTCCCTGGTGTTCCAGTGGTTAGGACTCCACACTTGCACTTTCTCTGCCAAAGGCCTGGGGTTCAATCCCTGGTCCAGGAACTAAGATCCCACAAGCCAGGCTCAACCAGGAAGCGGCACTCACCTTGGGTAAGGCACAAGGGTAAAGCACTCACCTTGGATGCGAAAATTAAAGAGCTGCCAAAACACTCAGTGATCCAGATTAGTCATACTTTAAAAGCAATATTTAAAAAAATAAAATCTACCAATTATGGCCTACAGTCCAGCTCCCTGTTTTTGTAAATAAGTTTCTCTTGGAACCAGGGCTGAGATCAGCTTAAGAAAATACAACAGGATTGTGCAAGTGCAGATCCTGTCTTTACTAAAAATTTTGATGCTTTTCCACCATTTTTTTTTGCATTTATTTTGATTTTTAAAAAGACTTCATTAAGGGTCTTCCCTGGTGGCACAGTGGTTGAGAGTCCGCCTACTGATGCAGGGGACACAGGTTTGTGTCCTAGTCCAGGAAGATCCCACATGCCGCGGAGCAGCTGGGCCCGTGAGCCATGGCCGCTGGGCCTGCGCATCCGGAGCCTGTGCCCCGCAACGGGAGAGGCCACAGCAGTGAGAGGCCCGCATACCGCAAAAAAAAAAAAAAAAAAAAAGACTTCATTAAAACATGATTTATCACTGAGGTTTTTGGCACCCCCATAGGTTTTGCACCTCAGGCGAGTGCCTAACTTGCCTCACCCTACAAGAGTAGAAATAGGAAGACCAATGAGGAGATCATTCTCCTATTCATTCAGATTTCACATAAAAAGTCCAAATTGATGGTTTTGCTTAAAAGAATCAGATCTATCTACCTTGAACCTGCTCTCCCATATGGCAACAGTTCCAACTCAGTAGGTCTGTTGTGGGACAAGAAAGTTCCCCTAGAGGCCTGAGGGGCTCCTGTGATTGAGAATTACTACTCAGAGGGACAGAGTGAGGGACACCTGGGAAAGCCAGAACTAGTGCAAGATCCTCTGACCCAATCCGTCCTCTCATTGCCCTGTTTCCTTTGAGCATTAATATCAAATTAATAAAATTGAACCTTTCAAGATAAACAACAAGAATTTACTGTATAGCACAAGGAATTATATTCAGTATCCTGTAGTAACCTACAATGGAAAAGAATTGGAAAAAGAATATGTATATCTGAACCCCATGATGTGACATGCTACTGGGAAGGATATCACTTTGAAGTTTCTTGCTAAAAATGCATACCTTCAATCTAATCATGAGAAAAAGATCAGGCAGATCCAAACTAAGGGACGTTCTACAAAAGAACTGTACTCTTCACAAGTTTAGTACTCTCCAAAAGTTTCAAGGTCATGAGGACAAGGAAAGACTGAGGAACTGTGACAGGCTGGAGGAGATTTAAGGAGACACAATGACAAGATGCAATGTGGGATCCTGGATTGGGTCCTAGAACAGAAAATAGATACTGATGGAAAAGCTGATGAAATCCAAATAAAGTCTGTCATTTAGTTAATAGTATTGTACTGATGTTAATTTCCTGGTTTTGATAAATGTACTATGGTGATGCAAGATGTTAACATTAGGGAAAACTGGGTGATAGGAACTCTGTATTATTTTTGCAACTTTAACGTGTCTAAATTACTTCAAAATAAAAAGTTAACACACACACACACACACACACACACACACACACACACACACCTTAAAGGCCGCTTTAGATTGATTGAGGCCCTCTGGAATGGACTGAGAGGCAAAGAGAGAGCCAAACTGCTTTGCTCAAGAAATTCACAGGACTTTGGGGAGTGACACTAGAGGACAGGGGAGAATGTCAAAAAGGAGACAAGTCCCCAACTACAAGGCTCTTTGTGGAGAGGCAGTCATGAGGAGGGAGTGGCTGAGGGACTTTTAAGAACAGCATCCAAGCTGAGGCTCTTTGTTGGGCCATAATGGGCTACCACGTACCCCTTGAGTAAAAGTGTGTTCCGTGAAGGCTTGTGGTTGTATTTTGGGAACTGAATGAATCAGGAGGATGCACAGCTGTAACACAGGACAACAAAGGGACAACACTGTGTGGCAGGTAAAATGGCAGAGAAAAAAAAAGTCAGCAGAAGCGAGAATTCAAAGATAGAGTCAAACAGGAAATATGTGGGTACCATAAGAATTTCCAGAGGTTTTGAAGGAATACTGAGTTTCCCAGGATATTGTGCTTCTGGACTATTTTACTTAAAGCTTATTTTATTTTACACTTTGTCTTTAAAAATTCATTCCCTCTCCCTCTCCCTCTTCCTTACCCATCCCACCTTCCCCACCTCCTTCTGTCTTCTGTTTGCCTGGCTTTTCCTCCTCTTCCACTAACAGTTAACCACCATTGTTAGTTTTGTAAGTATCATTCTAGAAATTTTAAATATTTAGTTATTATCGAATATGAGTATATGTTGTCCTTCTTTTTACTGTTATACAATTAGAAGCATACTATACCTAGTTATCTGCACCTTGCTTCTTTTGCTTCAGGATGTTTCTAGAAAATCTTTCCATATCAGTTCATAAACAGCTTCCTCATTCTTCTATACAACTAACAGTAAGCCATTGATTCTATGCATCATAATGTTTTTAACCAGACCCTCTTGCTAGATATTATGGTGATTCTAGTGAAATTGCTAGGTGAAATGTACATGTATTATTTATCTTGATAGATACTGCTAAACTGTCCCACAAAAGGGAATTTTACTTAACTAATTTTACTTAATTTTAAAGGACCAGTTGATCATAGTAAATTGGAGTCTTAAGGGACAAACATGCAAGTAAAACCTGGTTTTCACAAGGTCCTAATGAAAGTCCTAGAGGATCTATCATAGGGTGACCCAAACCTAAGCACATTAGGGCTACCTTCCTCTGCAGAACTGTCTCAGTGCTTCCAGGTCTTCCTCATCATTTCTAGTCCATGTTCTTCATTAAATAATGAAAATACCAGCAATTCCACATCTAGGAATGTCTTACGGATATGCCTGCAGACTTGTGAAGTGGCATGTGTATAAGATTACTTCTCAAAGCATTATTTGTAATAGCAAAAGAAGCAAGCAATCAATGCATCCATCAGTAGGGGACTGGTTAAATAATGATTAAAAATCATACAATGGAACACTAGGCATCTGTAAATAAGAATGGAGAGGCTCTTTTTGTGGTGATAGAGCATAATCTCCAAGATCTATTGGGAAGTGAAAAAAATACAGTGCAGACCAAGGCCTATAAAGGCCACCACTGTGGGAGGGACGAATACGATACACATATATGCTTGTATTTGCATTAAATATCTATGGAAGCATACATACGATTGTTTACTTCTAAGGAGAATAACTGAGTAGCTGAAGGACAGCCTTGTGAACATTTCAAATGTTGAACCATATGGATGCAATACGTATTCACAAAATAAAATTAAACTGTCAAATAATCTTTTTAAATTTATTTTATTAAATAAATAAATATTTTTTAAAATTTTTTTATTTATTTATTTTTGGCTGCGTTGTGTCTTTGTTGCTGTGTGCGGGCTTTCTCTAGTTGCAGCGAGCGGGGGCTACTCTTTGTTGTAGTGCGCAGGCTTCTCATTGCGGTAGCTTCTCTTGTTGCGGAGCATGGGCTCTAGGTTCACGGGCTTCAGGAGTTGTGGCATGTGGGCTCAGTAGTTGTGGCTCACGGGCTCTAGAGCACAGGCTCAGTACTTGTGGCACATGGGCTTAGTTGCTCTGTTACATGTGGGATCTTCCCGGACCAGGGCTCGAACCTGTGTCCCCTACATTGGCAGGTGGATTCTTAACTACTGTGCCACTAGGGAAGTCCCTCAAATAATTATTTTGAAAGGAGAAAAGATTGACCAATAAGGCCATAGTGATTGTAAACACCATAGAGAAATGTTTGATCTTGCCTTCAGCACCCCTGCACAGCACCTGGCCTCTAGCTGACACCCTGAGTGGTCCTTCCTGTTTCTGCTCAGTGTACTTCCTTGCACCTTTAAGATGATGTGTCATTTTAGTGGATGATGTAGATTGGTTCACTCAGCCTGCACTGTACCCTCCTCCAGGGTACCTCCCCGGACTGGAGAGGCTAGAACACTAAAATCTACGGTCTGGCTCCTTTGCAGGTACAGCTCTGGATGTGAATTAGCTTCCACCAATTCAAAACATTCGAGTGAGATTTGGAAGGCAAAAGTGAGGTAGACGCTATTTTCCTGTTCCTCTTGCTTATTTTCTTGCTTCAGGTGAGGTCATGGGAAAGTGGGGTTTTATTTTTTTACGGTAGCACATTCGGTGTTCCTTCTACAGCTTCCTGGGGTTTAGGGTGCAGTTACTGTGGCAATAGGAGCCATGTTGGATTCCTGAACCCTGGAATGTATATGTGATGTTGAGGTCTTGTACTCAATCATGCAAAGTAGTGGCCTCAGAAGGCAGTTCCCTGGTGAGTCAGTTTGGTATTGTTCTAGGACTCATTACTGAAGTCCCAGCCTAGAACCTGCTCCTTCAGCCCTTTCAAAGATTTTCTAAGCACATAAATCTGCACAATAAATCCCTTCATGCTTAAAATACTTCCAGTGGTTTCTGTTTCCTGAACTGAACCCTAGCTGGTACAATCAATAAGATTTCAGAGAATAATAATATACTGAAATGTTCTGCCCAGACTTTCACGTTCCAATCCAGGTTTTCTAATTACCGCCACTCCAGGGTCCTTCACTGTGATTCCAACCTTGACCCCATGCTGATAAGATATGCAGAGCTCAAAATCGGTAGCCATCTGACTTTGCTACTTCTCCTGATCCGACATTTGTTCCAAGTTTCTCATCGTTTGGCATAATCTCCCCTCTGGAGCTGAGTTTCTACACTTGTGACTCAGTTTCTGACTTTTGCCTAACACCCTGGAAGCTGAGTTCCTAAAGAGATGGTTAGAACACTGTCTGGATCCCTGATCCCTGCAAGCACTTCAGGCTGGAGACCAACTCGAAGAGACAGGACTCACCAGCATGGCTGTACAGGTAGTTAAAATACTGAAACAGCCACTCTCCTTGATACCCCAGTGCTTCCTCACACTTCCCCTCCCACCTGGGGGTCACATGGGCCCTCCCTACAATGCATCCACTGAAGATCAATGCTGTATCCAGCAGAGTCCTCAAGGCATGGGTTCCAGAGCCATGGTCAGGCTCAATTCTGGTTAGTCCTTGACTGTTCCTTATTGGTGGTCAAACACTTGAAGATCATTTCTGTGCAGGTCTGTAGTGTCTTTGCTGATTGGGTGACCTCTTTACCTCTATTATTTACTTGCAGCTAGGAAACTTGCCTCCTATTTATTCCATGAATCTTTACTGTTCCATCTCTTGGTTTTAGATTCTAGTTTCCACTGATGTCCAAGACTTTTTTATATTATCCATTATATCTTCTGACAGATCTCTTAACTAGCTCATGTCTTACTATAGAAAAGACTCCTGGGATTATGGATCCCTTTTAAAAGACTCAATCTTTACCTGCCTTTAGTCCCAGCTTCCTGAATCAATCCTATTCTAAACTATATTTACAAGAAAAAATTAACATTCTAAGAAACGGTATTTTTAAAACACTTTAAACATTAAAATATGCTTAAATTCTTTAAGCTAAACAAAATTTTATCTCATGACCATTATTAAAAAATAAAATCTGTGGTTATTATTTAGGTCTTCTCTTTATATAGTGACAATAATTGTGTCCACACACTTAAATTGAGTTAATCTATGTTATTGGAAAATACTGTTAAAATCAAGACAGTCTGACAAAATTAGTCAAACTCACACTCGATTTGGCAAATTTTATGTTGCAAAATACATATTAGGTTTTTCTATATTATTTAGATTATTTCACCAAACAGGGAACCAATGATTGCACCATACAGAGAACCAATGATTGCTCCAAGTTATAGGATTCATAATACACTTACCTTTTTTTTTTTGCGGTACGCGGACCTCTCACTGCTGTGGCCTCTCCCCTTGCGGATCACATGCTCCGGACACGCAGGCTCAGCGGCCATGGCTCACGGGCCCAGCCGCTCCGCGGCATGTGGGATCTTCCCAGACCGGGGCACAAACCCGCATCCCTTGCATCGGCAGCAGACTCTCAACCACTGTGCCACCAGGGAAGTCCACGCTTACCTTTTAAAGAAGGATATTTGTGCTTCTCTTGTAAGGAATCTAAGAAAGAAGTTGGAAGGTAAGTTCAAAAGGAAGAACATTTAAAGTAGAAGAAATTCAAATGGGTGCATATCACTTATTTTTTTCAGAAAGGAGAACCAAGGAAATGTCCTAAATCAGAAAACAAGAAATCCTTGTGGAAATCTATTGACATATGCCAGTAAAACAAGGGCAAAAATCAAGAACAATGAATACATGGGATACAAGAAGACAGCAACCAACCAAAAGTCCAGTGAAGAACAATGCCAAGATGTGGCAGAGCTGGAAACAACCTGTCTCCATAGGACGTAAGTCAGTGGGCTCCAAGGAGCATGTATTCAAGAATGAGAACAGAATGCCTTTCATGCTGTAGATGGATAAAGGAGGTACATATTTCCTCTTTCAGTAGGGAAAAAGAAAGGCAATTAGAATTTGTAGAAAAAAACAGAAAAATTCACAAGAAAGCCACAGTCCAGATATGAAGCAAACTAAAATGTGGCTTGATTTTGAACAGTTGATGGGATTTAAGGAAAGGGACATTCTCTTAGGTGGCAGAGGGGTCAAAAAGTGGACTCACGAAGGAGGAAATGTCCTGGCATAGCACCTGCCGCTGCACTGAGTAATATTTACATAGTGATAATAAAGCAAATGTTGCTTACTGCCGTTCAAAGTTTAGAATCAGTTATAGACAAAACACTGCATGTTTATTTATAGTTACAGAACAGAGTGTAGTTGTCATTAACCTTGCTGTCATAAAATTAAAAGACAGAAAGCAAAAGTGAAGCTGACAGAGGTTGGGTGGAAGAACAGGAGGAGAAAAGGAAAGGAGGGTGTGATAATGGCTTCATCTTACAGGGGAGACAAAGCTATTATAAAAAACAAGCTGATGAGGGACTTCCCTGGTGGTCCAGTGGCTAAGACTCCATGCTCCCAATGCATGGGGCCCAGGTTCAATCCCTGGCCGGGGAACTAGATCCCACATGCCACAACTAAGAAGTTTGCATGCCGCAACTAAAGATCCAGCGTGCCACAACTAAGAGATCCTGCCTGCCACAACTAAGACCTGACACAGCTAAATAAATAAATAAATAAATATATGTATATGTATATATATATATTTTAAAGCTGATGGGGACTTCCCTGGTGGTGCTGTGGTTAAGAATCCACCTGCCAATTCAGGGGACATGGGTTCGAGCCCTGGTCTGGGAAGATCCCACATGCCGCGGAGCATCTAAGGCCGTGCGCCACAACTACCAAGCCCGGGCTCTAGAGCCCATGAGCCGCAACTACTGAAGCCTACACGCTCTAGGGCCTGCATGCTGCAACTACTGATCCCGCATGCTGCAATTACTGAAGCCTGTGCGCCTACAGCCTGTGCTCCACAACAAGGGAAGCCACCGTGATGAGAAAGAAGCCCGCGCACCGCAATAAAGAGTAGCCCCCATTCACCACAACCAGCGAAAGCCCGCGCAGCAATGAAGACCCAACGCAGACAAAAAAAAAAAAAAAAAAAAAAAAAGCTGATGAACAGGAAATAGGAGTTTATCTTAAGTTATAAAGACTTCCAATAGAATAAAGTTATATTAAAGATAATATAACTACTAAAAATGGAGAGAAGGGAGAGTAGTTTAAGTAAAGTCCCTACCTTTCAAAGGTAGGAATAAATGTCTACAACTGATACATCAAGAAGTATTAACATAGGAATATTATTCAGAGTTATAAAGATGACTACCTGGAAAACAAAAAGAGTTGCCCCAGAGAAGCAGAACTGGGATGAATGGAGAAGGAATGGCAGGGGGGCTGTGGCATTTCATTTTAAGTCCCCTGGACTGGCTAATTTTTCTTTACTAAATAGCGTTAGAGATTTGCACAGCATGTGAACCCTTGCAGGGCTGAATTCTTATCCATGTTTTTAATATCATTTGAACTTTTTTTGTTTTTAATGAGATTTCCTAATCAATATCTTCATTACATTTAAAATTCTTTCATAATACTAGAAGCTACACAAATTGGTTCTCTTTCAATCTCTAATGAATATTGGCTTTTCTACAATTTCCTATAACCTAGTTTATGTATAATGGTGTATAAAAATCTCTCCTTTGCTATTTTATGAGACAAGGGTGGGATATTTATGAAGCAGGTGTAATGAAGTTCTGATCAGTTTTAGTGCCTACAAAAATGAAGGGAAAACCATAAAAATACTCATAGAATAGATTCAGTAAACAAATATATGTCATGTACATATTACCTACCAGGCACAAGACTAGCTCATAATATCCTATATCAAGACAGGACTAGAAGCATTATTATATCCCTCGTAGCACTTTATCTGAAATTTTAGAAAACGTGTTCATTTAGTGCAGGATTTCTCAACCTTGGCACAATTGACACATTGAACCACGTAATTCTTTGTTGTTGAAGGTCTGTCCTGTGCCTTATAGGATATTTAGCGGCGTCCCTGGTTTCTACCACTAGATGCCAGTAATATGCCCTCCCCTCTCCCCAACTCCGAGCAGTGACAACCAAAACTGTCCCTAGACTTTGTACCTGGTTGAGAATCATTGGGTGTGATCATATTTTCAAAGATTTAAAATTTATTTAATTTTAGATACTATTACTGTGCCAACATTGCTTATTTCTTTTGTGATGAATTTGTCTTGCATACCGATGAACGTTCGAATTGAAACATATAAGCCACAGTGGCTTCTGATTCTTAGATGAGATAAATGGAATCTTTTAGCACTGCAGTTGAGTGGCATTTTCAACTAACTTATGAATAGCAGAACAAATATGATTCGCTCTTTTTAGCTTAGGGAGTCTATCTTAAACCATACATGGCTGGTAAAAATGTGAAATCTAAGCTTTTAGGATTTCTCTTGAGTTAACCAGATGGCATGCTTATGATCTGCCTACAAAATCTTTCCATTCTTTTCAAATAAAAAGCTATTTTTCACTTTCCACTTTAAGATCATATGCTTTTAGATTCTTTCCAAGTGAGAAAAAAAAGTCCAGGCTACATTAGACACTAAAGTAAACCATCACAAGTCCTGAGATTCCTGGGACTTCTAAATTTAAGGAAAATATCACCTACCTTCATGTTCTTTACCCTCACCTTCTTATATCTTCATGTAACCTAAGCTTCTAATCTATCCTTACAGTAACAGCAAACACATGTACACTCCTTATTTGCCAGGCCTCATTCTAAGCTCCTTCAAATTTATTTACATTAAATTGTTTTCCACTTTATTGAGGTATAACTGATATACAAAAACCTGCACATATTTAAAGTATACAATTTGATAAGTTTGCACATATGCATACAACTGTGAAACCATCAGTGGAATCAAGGCAATAAACATATCTATCAAAATAAAATGTTTTATTTTGACTTAAGTTCAGACAGAAAAATTACAAGAACAGTACAAAGAGCTCCTGAATATCTTTCACTCAGATTCACCAGTTGTTAGCACATTACTAAATTTGCTCCCTCCCCCCCATGTGTGTGTGTGTCTATAGTATGTAATTTTTTTCTGAACCATTTAAGAATAAGTTACATTATGACATTTTTACCTCTAAATACCTCGGTGTAGTGGTTTTCCTAAAATCAAAGAAATTGACATTATTATGATACTATTATCTAATCTACAGACATTCAGATTTCACCATTTGTCCTAAAAATGTCCTTTAAATCAGAGGAAAATCCAAGATGAATTTGCGCATTCAATCGTCATGGCTCTTTATCATCCTTTAGTCTGGCACAGTTTCTCAGTCCTTATTTGCAGTAAATGACATTGACATTTTTGACGAGTACAGGCCACTCATGTTGTAGACTGTTCCTCAGTTTGGATTTGTGTGATAGTTCATGATTAGATTCAGGCTATGCAATGTGGCAAGAATACCACAGAAGTGATGGTGTTCTTTTCAGTGCTTCGAAAGACATATGATATTGGTTTTTCCAAATATTAGTGATACTGTCTTTGACATTGGTTAAGGTGTTACCGGCCAGGTTTCTCCACCATCAAATTATTAATTTACCCTTTGTAGTTAATAGGTATCTTGTAGAGAGATACTTTGAGACTATGTAAATATTCTGTTATCCTCAAACTTTCACCCACTAGTTTTAGCACCTGTAATTTTACGATTGTGGTTGCCAAATAATGATTTTCTAATTTTTAATTTCTTCTACATGGCTTTTCTTTCTACTTTAAAAATGAACTTTTTTTCCCTATCTGTCTACCTATGTATCTACCTGTCTATCTAGTTCTATCATTGTGGTCCTGCTCTTTACTCAATAGGTTATATTCCTTTGCTTTCATTTTTTATCTTGATGTCCAAGTTGTTACAGATTTGGTCAATAAAGCTCCTTCAAACAGCCTTCTGTAATTGACATAGCTCTAAAAGATGTTCCAGGCTCATCTTGTATTTTCTCTGTCCCAGTCCTGGAATCAAGCATTTCTTCAAGAAGTCTTGGTTCTTTTTAATGGAGCATGGGATTTCAAAGCCAGCATCTGGATTCTGTGTGCTTGCTGCTACTAGGCTCAATGAACAGACAAATGAGAAATAGATGTATTTATGGGCATTTATACCTACATATTTGTGTGTATATACATACATGCATACATATACATATAAAGGAATATATCATCTTACTGAGCTTCACAGATACTGCATTTTTAATAAATTGAAAGTCTGTGGCAACCCTGCGTCAAGCAAGTCTATCACCGCAGCATTTTTCCAACAGCATTTGTTCATGTCTCTGTGTCACATTTTGGTAATTCTCACAATATTTCAAACTTTTTCATTAGTATTATATTTGTTATGGTGTTCTTTGATGTTACAATTGCAAAAAGACTACGATTCGCTGAAGACTCAAATGATGGTTAGCACTTTTTAGCAATAAAGTTTTTTTTTGTTTGGCCGTGTTGTGTGGCATGCGGGATCCCCACCAGGGATTGAACCCATGCCCGCTGCAGTGGAAGTGTGGAGTCTTAACCACTGGACCACCAGGGAAGTCCCAGCAGTTAACTATGTATATTGTTTTTTAGACATAATGCTATTGCACACTTAATACACTATAGTGTAAACATAACTTTTATATGCACTGGGAAACCAAAAAATTCACGTGACCCTCGTTATTGCAATATTTCCTTTATTGTGGTGGTCTGGAACCGAACCCGCAGTTATCTCCAAGGTATTTCTGTATTAACATTTACTCATCATTACAATCCTATGAAATATGTACCACTTTTACTATTATTTTCATTTTACAATTGAAGAAACTGAGGCACAGAAGACGTTAAATAACTTGCTAAAGGTCTCCCAGCCAAATGATAAGGCTGAGATCAGAACCTGGGCAGTCTGGCTGCAGGCTTACCCTATTAGCATGACTATTTTTTTTTAAACAACTTTATTGGAATATAATTGCTTTACAATGGTGTGTTAGTTTCTGCTTTATAACAAAGTGAATCACCTATACATATACATATATCCCCATATCTCCTCCCTCTTGTGTCTGCCTTCCAGCCTCCCTATCCCACCCCTCTAGGTGGTCACAAAGCACCGAGCTGATCTCCCAGTGTTATGCGCTGCTTCCCACTAGCTATCTATTCTACGTTTGGTAGTGTATATATGTCCATGCCACTCTCTCACTTCGTCCCAGCTCACCCTTCCCCCTCCCCGTGTCCTCAAGTCCATTCTCTACGTCTGCGTCTTTATTCCTGTCCTTAGCATGACTACTTAAAGATAAAAGTATTTCCAGGGTTGAGAAGGAAGTTTATCCAATATGATCTAAAATTTTTTATTGAGTTCTTTGACTTTAATGTCATATCCCGTTTTCTACTTGGGGAAGAGGTAGGGAATGTACTGCTGACCTGGGAATCAAATCCAAGCAAGACGACACACAATTCCTTCTTCACTCAGAAAACTAAAGGGTTTTTGCCTGGTTCTCTCTTTCCTAAGGCTGTCTTGCCCTTTGAGGATTTTCAGGCCGTGGTGGAAACAGGCTTCTGGTGAGCCTGCCCATCTATCCAGTGTATGTGATCAGACTTCACCTCAGGCTAAGCTGAGGTTCCATTTCCTGCTACTTATTCACACTTCAAAGTACGCATGCAAAGCAAGAAAATTAGTGTCTTTTTAAGTGGAGGATGAATAGGATTGTGGATTTTTTGATAAGGTCAAACGATATTTATTACTTTAAAAGTAATCAAGAAATACCTCATGGTGGGATATTGGAAAGTTTTTAATACCTATCCAGAGAGCTCTTGCCTAGCTCATGACTCTGTTGCTCTGAAGGAAGCAAAAATTTTAACAATGACTTGTAAGCCAAATTTAATTCTGACCAGGAGGGTAGACTTTGCCATGACACCAGTGTGAATTTATCCCTGGAAGATTTTGTAAGAGCAAAAAGAAGAAGGTTGAATATAAATTAGACACATACCTTATGTCTAATTTTGTGAGTGATATCATGAAAATTTAAAAAATTCATCATGTGACACCATGGCCAGTGATTCTTGAAGGAAATACAAAGGGATAGGGAAGCTAAATGATATTCTAACAATATAAGCGCCAGTGACTCAACTGAGTAAGAAGGGGAGGTGTTCAAGGCAACCAAAGTGCCATGAATGGAGCTCTCAGATGAACTCAGACAAACCCAAAAGATCACGGATGAATAAAAAACATAAGAGAGCTTCCCTGGTGGCGCAGTGGTTGAGAGTCCGCCTGCCGATGCACGGGACACGGGTTCGTGCCCTGGTCTGGGAAGATCCCACATGCTGCGGACCAGCTGGGCCCGTGAGCCATGGCCGCTGAGCCTGCGCGTCCGGAGCCTGTGCTCCACAACGGGAGAGGACACAACGGTGAGAGGCCCGCGTACCGCAAAAATACATAAAGATTCCACTGACATAAAATTTTTAAACAAAGAAATCCTATATATATTGCTTAAGGACACACACACACACACACAAATGTAAATTATAATAAAATACATGGAAATGAAAATCACCAAATTTAGGAGTTGGCATTTTTGTTGGGGTTGGGGGGATACAAAGGAAGGAAAATGTGATTATGGAGTACAAACTATTAGTAACGCTTTATTTCTTAAGCTCTTTACTTTTTTTAACATAGGTGCTGGTTACATTAATCTGCATACTTTTTATGAGTCTGAAATGTTTCATAGTATATTTAAAAGATAAATCACATTGGTCTTATTTTCCTGACTGTAGGCTCATCATGATACAAACATTCCTCATCATGATAGAGAGGTATTACCCCTTTTCCAATCAAGTCTTTATGTTCTAGAATTTGGGCTCTTCCCCATTGGTGTGTGTGTGTAGGAAGAGGGGAGGGTCTGTTGTGGATCTTTCGTATTTCAGTGGCTCAGGGAAAATAATTTCTTCTAGGCCTTTGTTGGAAAGGAACTAATCTGGTGCTGAGAATGGAATAGGGATGTGGGAGATACTGGTACTGGGATGGAAAAAGTAGTCTGATTAGACTGGGAAGGTGATTGGGTTTGGGGGATCTTCTTAAGATGTTTAGACAAGTCTCTCTTATGTGGCCATGTCCAGTGTGGTCAAGGCTGGTGTAACTGCAGGGGCCTTGAGAGCAAAGCAGAATCCGTGCTGTGCCAGCCTGGTCAGTGGGGAGATGGCAGTGAGGGCATCTTGGTGATCCTCACAGAGGTCTACTAGATAGAGGAGTGCCATCCCCAGCAACAGCATTCTCTAGAAGGAGCAATGCAATGGAAACAATGAACCACACCCCATCCTTGGCATCAGGTAAGGCCAAGGGTTCTTTTAGGAGCCAATGAAGGGGTTAGGAAATCCCATTTCCCACCCATATTGGAAGTTCTTTAGCCAGCCCTGAGGAAGCTCAGGTTAGATTTAATTTACTTTAGAAAAACAGCGAAATGTGATGTTTCTTGTACCTGAATGATTACACATTCATGTCAGAAAGCAGAATAAGCAAAGGCTAGAGACTATTAGGAACAGGTCCAAATCCAAAGAACAGAGTACATTGTTAGCAGATAATTGGAAGCAAACAGAGCTAGGAGTCTCTTTTTCCCATCTTCTCAAGGGAAAAAAATAACCTCCAAACCAATGGGCCAGACCAAAGGTAAAACAAGGAAACTTAGGTTCCCAAATAAGTGTATAACAGAAGCATTAGCTGAATCTATAAGCTGGGTTATCAGTGTGATGCAGCTTCCAAGAAAATAAACCCCACAGCAGACTGCACTGACAGACTTAAATGGTCAGACCACCGGAGAGAGAAAAATCCCACTGGATGCCAGTTAGGCCACAGCCAGATTTGAGGAACAGCCAAAAAGTACTCAGAAGTGAGTGAAATTGAACTTTCAGATAACCATATTCTATGTCAAGCTGTTTACATGTATGCCAACCCACCTACAGAAAACCTTGCATTCCTTATGCTTTAAAAAGGTAAGTATAACTCTATTTTATCTTATATAGGTTTCTGAAAATCAATGAGCACTAAAGTATACTTAGAAAAGATTACACAAAAGTTACTTATATAGAATGTCCATGTTTTAAGAGTATGTATAAGGAACAAAGAAAGTGTATTAGGGTTCTCCAGAGAAAGAGAACCAATAGGAAGTGTGTGTGTGTGTATATTTTGCTCTTATAAAAAAGATCCCAGGGCCTCCCTGGTGGCGCAGTGGTTGAGAGTCCGCCTGCCGATGCAGGGGATACGGGTTCGTGCCCCGGTCTGGGAGGATCCCATATGCCGCGGAGCGGCTGAGCCCGTGAGCCATGGCCACTGGGCCTGCGCATCCGGAGCCTGTGCTCCGCAACGGGAGAGGCCACAACAGTGAGAGGCCCGCATACCGCAAAAAGAAAAAAAAAAAAAAAAGATCCCAGAGAGGTTCCTAGTCCCGTCTGCCATGTGAGGATACAATGTGAAGTCTGAACATAAAGAAACAATAGCTGCCAGAGACAAACACTTTAAAAAGCATATCTATGATCCTAAGAAGCCCAGAAGTCTAGGGATATTTACTATAACAGCAAAAAGCTGAATACATCTCAGTGACCTCTGAGAAAGGGCTAAATTATATTGTAAGTTTTACTTAACAGTAGCAATAATAAAATCCCTCTATACATATTTGTTTCTTTTAAAATGTGAGGCCTAAACTCTCACTGACACATACATTTAGACATATATATAGATGCAAAGAGATTATTATAAGGAAGCAACTCACAAGATCATAAAGGCTGACAAGTCCCAAGACATGCAGGGTAAGCAGGCAAGCTGAAGACCCAGAAGAGTCAAAGGTGCAGCTCCAGTCCAAAGGCCAGCAGGCTCAACCCAGAAAGAGTTGAGTCCAAGGCCGGGAAAAGACAGATGTCCCAGCTGGAAGGCAGTCAGCCAGGAGGAATTCTCTCTTACTGGGGGTAGGGAGAGGAGAGTAGGCCTTTTTGTCCTATCCAGGCTTTCAACTAATTGATTGAGGTCCACCCACCTTAGGAGGACAATCTATTTTACTCTGTCTATATTTAAACATTAATCTCATCCAAAAAACATTCTCACAGAATGTTAATATCTGGGCTCCATGTGGCCCAGTCAAGTTTACATATAATATTAACCACCACAAAATGGAATACATAAAAATGTTATCAATTTATTAGATAATAGTTTGACTTGAATTGGCCTTATATTATCTCAAATGGCATATTATATTTCCATATTTTATTTTAAAAAATTTTATTGAGTTATAATTAACACACAATATCACATGTATTTCCATAGCTTGTTTTTCACGTTTTTGGTTTCAATCAGTTTTAGTTCCTGTCAAATTAATTTATAAATCTTAATCAATAAAACATTCTATTCTGGAAAACCTAAATAAAGAATTGATACCTTCACTAAATACTTTTAGTAAGGACAAATTTCTAAAAATATTTTCATATTCTAAATGTTTGCTCTGATTTCAAAATCTCTAATGAAGAAGATACACAAGGCTTGATAAGATTTCCAAATTACTTTTGTAGTTCTAGCACTACAGGCTGATGCTGAAACCAAAATATAATCCCAATTATCATTATTACAATTCTAAGCTCTTCATATATTATTTAACTTTCTCAGAAAAATTTTACCTTTATTTGCTATCACAAATTTATGATAGTAAATATATAGTTTACAGGGAAAATACTTAAAAGTGATTCATTTATTTACATCTTTATTACATCATTTGGAGATATTTGAATTTAGTGTCTTTGGGCCAAGTTAAAACATCTGGAAATCTTTCTAAAACTTTGGCTAAATTTCCAGATTTTCCCCCTAGCATTCCATAGTACTGGCTGTTCAAAACCCAGTAAAATTTCTATATAGTTTTTATTGGAATCATTTCCCTTGAACGCCTGTAATAAATTTTGATATCTTCCCCCAGATGTTACTTTTAGCTCCACAGCATCTAAATCATATTTTGCCTTTTAAGTAAATTAAGACAATTTTATGTGTAACAATTGAAGCTGTGCAATAACGACTGAAGTTTTTCTTTCCTGTTTGTCAGATACGTTTTACAAGACCATAAATCTAAATTGCAGTAAGTCTGTATTAATGTTTTGTTAAACGTTTCATGCCTAAAAGTCTTTTGATTGTACTTAACATTAACAACATAGTAGATGGTGTTAACAGTTTGAATGGTATTTAAAAATATTTTTTTGTTTGATCAGTTGAAACTCTTAGGTGAAATTCTCAGAAGTCATTATTTCAAATTGTTTATTGTTGAAAATGATTTATGATTATCCTTTTCTTTTCTCACTGATGATTGCAAATCTTTGTTTGAACCATGAGCTTTAAGTGAACATGATGGCTTTTTGGATGAAACATTAGTTTAGCACTTTCAACACTACAATTTTGAACAGTTTGCATTCGACATTCATGTCACTTGCAATGTCATGTTTTCATTTCAGAAATGAAAATCATTTGTTTTATTTTATATTAATTCTTACACAATATCAAAAGACATTTCAGGACGTTTTAAGAAATGTTCCAAGCTATAGTTCATTATCATGTTCTTCCACAGTTTTAGAATATGAATATTTAAAGCATTTAAAAGGAACGTTAAGAAGCTTAACAACACTTTGCTAACACTCATTCTGGGTGTTTTTTTCTCTCTCCAATTTACAACTTTTAACTCAAACACAATACCTTTACAGAAAGGTGTACATGTTACAATTGTATAGCTTGATAAATTTTCATAAACTGAACACACCCATATGATTAGCACCCAGATAAAGAAATAGAACATACCAACATCCCAGATGCCCCAATACCCATACCTTCTCTGTTATTTCCTTCCCACTCAAGAGTAACCAACAGCCTGTTTTTGTACATTACATAAATAGAATCATAAAGTATGTATTTTTGGGGGTCTGGTTTCTGTTGCTCAACATTAGGTTTTTGAGATCATCCATAATCTTACACGTAGTTATACATCTTTCAATCTTATTGTAGTCTATTGTGTGACAACACCATAATTTGTCCATTTGGGTTGTTTCCAGGTTTGGATATTACTAATGGCACTGCTATGAACACGCACTGCTCTGACCAATACGGTAGCTACTAGCCAAAAGTAGCTAAGTTTGAATAAAATTAAATTGAAAATCAGTTCTTCAGTTGCACTAACTACATTTCAAGTGCTCATTAGTTACGTGGCTAGTAGCTACTGTATGGATAGCACAGAATAGAGCACTTGCACCGCTCCAGCAAGTTCCATTGCACAGTGAATTCACGTGTTGGTGAACATATGAAACTGCTGGGTCAAAAGCTATGCATATGTTCAACACTGACAGAGATAATGTCAAATAGTTTTGGGGTGTTCATTATTATTTTGTTATAAATTCTTCTATTTTAAAATATTAAACCACTGTATTTACTTTTCACCTAAGAATTACAATGCACTAAAACAGTAAAACCAAATAAAAAATTAAACTATTTAGGAGCAGTAGCAACTGTTAGAACATGGAATGATTTGTAGGTAATGCACAAGGCAGTGACATTATTTACTATTATTTACCATAATTTACAGAGGCCAAGCTAACAGATGTTGCAAACGTTTCTCAGATGTCATTACAACAAAAGGTCTGTTATCAATGGCTGTCACAGAAGAACTAATGAACTTATATTAGAATTTAAACTATTTATTTTAGTGCTATGACAGTTACAGTAATACTGTTTACCACTGGTACAAATTTCAGTACTTTAACTGAGACAGCCATGCTGGTGTCTATCAGCTAAATATCAGATCTGCTCATAATCCCAACCAATTAACACTGGATATTATCAATCTTTTAAAGTTTTGGCAAACTGAGAGGCCAATTTTGTTGTTGTCTAAACTGTATTTAACCATGAATGAATTTGTGCACCTGTACATATATATGTTGGTCTTTATCATTTCTCCCCTCTTGAGTTGCTCATTTATATTCCTTGTCCATTTTATCAATTTATACTTTTACTATTATATATTATATACTATATGATTGCCCATGTATATCCTTTGCCCATTTAAAATTACTAATTTAGGGCTTCCCTGGTGGCGCAGTGGTTGAGAGTCCGCCTGCCGATGCAGGGGACACGGGTTCGTGCCCCGGTCCGGGAAGATCCCACATGCCGCGGAGCGGCGGGGCCCGTGAGCCATGGCCGCTGAGCCTGCACGTCCGGAGACTGTGCTCCGCAACGGGAGAGGCCACAACAGTGAGAGGCCCGTGTACCGCAAAAAAAAAAAAAAAAAAATTACTAATTTGTAAATGTTTTTTATATTAAGGAAATTAGCCTTTTGTCTACGTCTTACAAATATTTCCCTCCAATTTGTAGTTTATCTTTTTTCCTATAGAATTGTTTTAAATGATATGTAGTCAAGTTTCTTAATCTCTTTTTTGGCTTTTGTATTTTATGTCATGCTTTGAAAGCCTTACCTTCTCAAAGAGTATATGAAAAATTCCTGTTTTTTTCTGCCTTTGTTTTTAAAATATTTGATATGTCTGTAATTTACTTTGGCATAAGAAGTACAGATCTAGCCTTGTATTTTTCTAAGTGGCCTATGCTTTTGTTAGACACTGCTAGTTACCTACCTGGCATCCATTCTTCCTTACTAACACAATGTGACTTTGTTTAGGGCAGCAACTGTGCCCAGCTTAAAATACTTTCCCAGACTCTCTTGCAGCAAGGGGTGGCCAAGTGATTCAGATCTGTCCTGATATTTAAGGGGAAGTCACTGAATGTGGCTTCCAGACAGATTTTTAAATAAAGACAATTTTGACTGACATGCTCCACTTGACCTTCCCCTTTCTTCCTGCTTGGAATCTAGATGTAATACCTAGAGGTGAAGCAGCTATCTTGAGACGACAAGGATGAAAGCCGCTCACCAAAAATGGCAGAGTAAAAAGATAAAAGGAGCCTGAGTCCTTGACGACATTAAGCTGCCATGAGTCCTGTATTATACACGCTTGGATTACTTATGAGAAAAATAAACTCCTATTTACTGAAGCCACTGATCATAGGGTTGTTTCTTGCAAACAAATACATGCCTATTGATGCAATATCTCACTTATTTAATAATCCATCTTTTTATACCAATTTGGCATGCTACCTCTAACTTCTAACATACTAACTTCCTATATATAATTATGTTTCTGGAAACCCTCGTTGCATTGATGTCAATGACTTCAGCTTAATAGCTACTATTTACTAAATACTAGGATTCTATATGCTTTATATTAACTAGATCGCTTAAACCTCACAACAGCCCTTTGAACCTTAATTAATATTAATGTGTAGCACTTGTAAGCCTAGAGCTAATAGTGGATTTTTAAAAGTGGAATGGAAAAGATCAAAAAGGAAAGAGAAAGAAAGGGTGTTTCAATTATCTATATGATGGATTACAGCAGAAGGCAACTATCTATGTTGCTCTCTTAACTGGCAACACTGTTGTTCCATGCTGTAATGGAAAGAGCACTAGACTTAGGGTTTGAAGACATAAGCTCTTATTCCAACTCTGCCGGTCAACAGTGTTACTTTAGACAAGCCTTCCTTAGGCTTTAGTTTCCTCATCTGTATAGTGACGTATGATTACACTCATTAGTGATCTCTAGAGTTTTGCCTAACTTTAACGATCTATGAAAGACTATAATTAAGCTATTAGTTTTGAAATTCACTGGATCCGAATTTTATTTCGGGATTCAATGACCAGGTTCATGTATTCATTCAACGAAAGTACTGAGGATACACTGATGAACGTGTCAGAAAATGTCCCTGCCCCAATGGAGCTTACATTATAGTGGAGGAATGAAAAAAAAAAAAACAAAAAAAACCCTAGACACCAAGAGTAGTAGTACTACAAATGAAATAAGCCATGATGTAATAGAGATTAACTGGGGCACATGGTTGGACAGTTACAAGATTCAGGGAAGATTTCTCTGAAGAAATGGTTATGAAGTTTGTATAACATGAAGATGGCTATGGCATAATAATACATGAAAAAGAATAAAATGCAGAGTGGCAATTTAACTACGTTAAAACAATTATAACAATGTAAGGATGCACTGTAACACACATACAGAAAAGTACATGAAACATGCAGCTTAATAAATCATTAAAAACCACCCATTAAAGTCCCTCAAGAGTCTTTCCAAATACAACCCTTCTCTCTCACCATTAGGGATAAGCATTAAGACTTTTTGGTGGTCACTTTGCACAAGACTCTATTCATTTTCATTGCATAAGATTCCACTATATAATTGTACCATTTTATGTTGATGGATATGCTATGTCCAATTTTTCATGTTACTCTATATGTCTTTTGTGGCATATGTACATGCACTTCTGTTGGGATATATCAAGAGTAGAATTGCAGACCTTGGCCTTAGTTTTAAAAGCACGTTTCAGATACCGTATTTCTAATCAAAAGCTCTGACAAAGAAAACATGGCTTAGAATGTCAGGTATGGTGTGGTACCAATATACCTGCTCGATTTCACAAACAACTAAACTTCAGCCAAACGAGTTTTCATTTCCTTCTACTCACCTGCTATTCCCTCTGTCTGTAACAGTCTTCCCTCCCTTCTCTGCTTAGTTTTTTACTTATCCCTAAGGATTTCAGCTTAAGCATCATTGCCTCAGGAAGGCTTTTCTTGTCTAATTCCTCTGTTATACACTCTCTTGCCACCACAGGCCTTTCTCCATTAGTTGCAATTGTTTTACACCTTGTTAAACTAATTGTCTACCTTTAAAAAAATACTGGCTCATTAGGGTACATGTGTGGTCTTTGTTGCACATCATTGTATTCCTGCACCTAGTGCAGTACCTGGCACATAGAAAGGGGTCAATTAATAGTTGATGAATATCTACTATCTCTTCACATTCAAGTTACCCAATTTGAATGCTGTTTCTTCTGAACATTTCATTCTTGGGGCCATCACCAGTACCATCCTTGGAAAATAAATTTGTATTAGGCTAAAGAGTTTCCTAAGTCCCATTTAGCAAAGAAGATGGAGTATGAGGGACTTAGCATCTAGGCCCATAATCATCAACAAGAATATTTTCACTGTTTTCTATGGAGACACTAAATTATCAGAGTGTAATTCAGCATAAGGATTACAAAACATATGGGTTGTTTCATTATCAAATGGTGCACACAATTTAAGTGATATTTAAATAGCAACTGATTAATTCCACAAAAGAAAAATCACTATAAAACCAAGAAAAATGTAGAATTTCAATCATTTATCTTCATCAGTGAGCACTTATTTGTGAATAGCACCAATCTACTTTTATATTAGCTTTTTCTCTTTATTACCAGATGACAAATTTCTCCCATAACCAGTCATTCTGTGTAATTTCATTTGATCCTGTATAAGTACTTTGGTAAGCTTTTTTTTCTTGTTTGATTTTTAATAAAAACGGCTCAGTGGCAACTATTATAGAAAAACTAAGGTTTCTACTCTTGATAAATCTAACTTACTTATATTCCAAGTGTTAATTTAACAAAATTATTACAGGTATGAAAGCTTACTTTCCCCACCCCATAGGCATTAATAACCTTCATATACTCTAATTACAAGTAAATTCAAAATATTTCATTAAAATTTTTTTCATATTAATATCTAACTTAAATCTCAGTGACAGCATTAGTATATCATTGAACTGTTCAGAAGGGATGTTTCAGGAATTTTTTCCAAGCACTTTAAAATTGTAAATTAAATATCTTCAAAGTAAAAACTTGTGGATATCTTGCTGAAAATGAGAAAAGGTGAAACCAGGGTTACTACTAATACAAAACGTAAAATAGGAAATTATTTTACTAATGCCATCTTAATCATCCTGACATTCTTTCCTTAAATTAACCTCCAAACTGCAACCTCAGCATATCAAAAGAATTTCAAATGAGCAACCTAACCCTAAGCTTCACTAATATATGCTTTGCACAGGGAATAAATATTCTCTTAACCATTTCTCTTCAGACCACTATACCCCATAAGACACAGTAGGGTCTAAAATTGTTACAAAGAAACTGTACAGGAAGAAAGTTTGTTATAAAGAAAATGTATTCACAAGCAGACTTTCTTCAGAAAATATAATGATTTCTAGTGCAAAGATATAAGAATGTCTAGTCTTCACTAATGTCAAAAATCATATTTTGGAATTTATTTGAAAAGTGACAACAGATTCTCAAACACACAAAGTACTGTCAGGAGATTAAACAAATGAGGAATAGAGTACTTGTAATTCAGTTTCTAAAGGGAAATTAAAACGTAGTACTAGGTACAAGGGTTCAGTTAAAGAAACCTTTTATGAAAGAGGATAATAAAACACTTATATTGTTTATGTGACTAAAATTTCAGAGAAGAGAATATCTGAGGGTGATTTTTGGCTCTATTAAGACTTATTTCAGACTGCCATGAATTGTATTAACACAAGCCTAAATCCTGTTAATAGGTCCTTTTAAACACTCTGAGACACCCTATGGTTCCCCATCATGTGTGTTGTTCTCCTCTGCTGCAAAGAACAAAACAAGAAAACCAGTTTGTTCAATTACCAAAAAAAACTGTATGGAAGTAAGACATTTTAACAAAACTTAACAAACGTGTCACAATTTCCTGAAGCCTAACACTAGCTAAAATATGCACTACTGAAAATGTAAAAGATAAATAAATAACAATCATTTTAAAACACTGTTCTGTTGAATATGAAAAATATTGTTTTTATTTGTTTGTAGAAGCATTATTTTATTCAATGTTTTATTACATCAGAATTTTTTAAATGAACTAAATTTTAAACAATATTTAAACAAAAATATCTACCTCACATTTTAAGTCAATGCAAATTTTCACTAATTTAGAATATTAATATATTAATATTGGGGGAATTTTTGGAAATAGATATATATAAAACTATCTTATAGACCTTAGAAATTAGCAGGTTTAGTAACGGTTCATAAAACTTTACAAATCTCCCTAAACTGTATTTTAATACAAAGAAAATTATATATACTTTGATTTATATTCAAAATTTTAGTTATTTTATAATCAATTTAAAACAGAAGTAAATGTCTCATAATTCTTTTCTTTTTTTTTTTTGAGGATTAACATTCATCAGGATTACTACAACTGAAAACACTTAAAACATGTATATGCACACACAGACACCTAGAAGAGGCTATCTGGGTAATTGTTTTAAAAATACTAATGAACTAATAATTAGGTTGGAAATCATGATTTAAAATCAATATGACATAAAATATTATTATATATAAATTCAAGGAGAGGACATTGTAGTCAGCTTACCATTATCAGCTGTAGCAGTACTGTATCTTGCACACATTTACAAGTCATGTTTTCAAACTAACAATCTGTTTTAACTGCTTTGCTCATTAGCACATGAAGACATTGGCTGAGCTTGAAACATTATAAATTGTATTTATATATATCCTAAATTGGACAGGTCCCAAGATTAAATGCTGTTATTTTTAAATACCTTTTTAGAACACAAATATCTCATTTTATCTTACATCATCAGGAATAAACGTGATTCATATAAGTGAACTTTTTATTCACATCTTAAAGAAATGATAGCTTAAAAAATTTTTAAACCATCTTTTTGATGGAGTTGGTCCTAAAATGCCTTGACTTATTGCTTAGTAAAATTCTACTGCCTGGTATGGACCCCTAAGCTTTCTGAGGAAGATTTCAGGGTCAACACTATGACCATCAAATATAATAATCTACTATAACAAAGTACTGATGTCATAAACTCCTTAAGTATGACAAGTGTTCATTTTACAGTTGCTGCTTCTGTAGCTGTAGATCCTTCCTCACTATTCCATATTATTTTAGGTTCTACAGGTTCTATCCTTCTGTTGCTTCTAATCTGTTTTCCTAAACTTGTTTAAATAATCAGCATTATGTAATTTTTCCACATAATTCTGGCCCAAAGGTAGCTCCATACTTTTCCTGCAGCTTAAAATAAGCTTTTTTTTTCTTTTTCAGGTGGGGGAGGGGAGAGGGGAAAAGGAAGAGAGATGGGCTTGATATTTTGCTAATTTGTAGGCTTACTTCAGAGTTGCTGGATATTTCCTGACAGATCAGCTTGCTAAAGGAATACATACCAAGAGGTGGCCACGTTATTATATTGAAGACACCAGTTAACTCTTCCAGCTGAGACCAGAAAGGATAATATAATAATATGCTAATGGTTATTAGGCATTTGCTATTTTATCAATATAAATTATTTTATCTACTGTACAAACTAAGATTAATTAAACGTACATCTACAGTCTATGAAATTATTTGCCAAAAATTTTTCTCTAGTTAAAATTTCTTAATACTTCCCTTTGCAAATATTATTGTATTCTTGTTAAAGAGTACCTGATACTTGTTCAAATATCAAGTAATACAGGACAAGGTGTTATAAAAACAAAACACACAGCTGGGAAGCATTTTATTTTCTTCTACTTCATATAACATTGTTCAGGACCACAAGACTCTAATGGTCTCTTTCCAGCAACTTTTATGACTTCGGAGTACCACTTAAAAATATTTACTGGTGCTATAAATATTACTGTTTTTCTGCGTATTGACAATTTTAATGAATGCCATATCCATCATACCTCTTGCTTTTTTGGTCAGAAAGATAAACAGAAACTTTAAATCAAATGTTTAGACATTCAAAAGTGGTTTTTAAAAGCACACCCAAACAAACCAAATGTACATCAGCAACTGTTGTTAGTTTCAATTGTCATTATTAAGAATTCTTAACAAGGACATACTGACTGAAGCATGTATGAGATTTTTAAAATTATATATAATTTAAAAGCAAAATTAAATTTATAAATAAAAAGATTAATGGCCAAATTAAATAAAGTTTAAGCATCAGATTTAAAATATCTTAATTTTTAGGTTATTCAGAAATACATTTTGTGAATAATAAGAATTACTTCATAAATACATATATAAATATAAATATATATCTACAGGATCTGCAATGCAGGAGAAAACCCTTTAAAGAAAAAAATTGCACTTCTGGATTATCAGGATGCTGTCATATTTACCCTTCAAGTGAAATATAATTACCATTCCTGGTGCTTTTGGCACAAGTTTTTAGGTGAATATTGACACAATCTTAAAAACACAATGCTTTTATATTTTATTCACTGGAATATGATGAATCAAACAGAATTCAGAATTCTGACCAAAAATATTCAGGTAACTACAATTGCTTAATTAAATACAAAAAAAATATTGTTTTAAAAAGACCTTAGACTGCCTTTACATCTGGAACATGTAAAATTTTACCATTAATACGTTTTTTTCAATCCCCTCAAGCAAGAATTCCCAGCCTACACAGAAAGGTAACATTGTCTTTTTCTACTCATATATGACTTAGATCACACCCCAGTATATAAGGACAAAAAATAAATGTATAATAAAAAGATTGGATAAATCAGGAGAGGCTTTTTGGTCTTGAATTCTTCACCCACTAACAATGAAGCAGCACTGTAGGCAGCCCAAAACACACCAAAGAGCTTAAAAAAAACAAACAAAAAAGACAAAAGGCAGCGAATTAGCAAGTTAATTAACATTCTGGGTATCATAAAAATAACATTTACAGTATTTTTTTTAAAACAACCCTAACAACCAATTGTAGAAGCAGTAACACTTATTGAGAATGTTTAAAACTTGTTAGGAATATTCATCCTTGCTCTGCTCCCTGACTTCTGCAAATGAAGTCTTTTGTTATCAAACTTGTCTAATCACAGGAATCACCTTGGGTGCCTATTAAAAAACAGAATCCTGGGATTCATTCTAGTTCTACTGAATGAGAATCTCTAAGGGAAGAAGGGTCTAATTATCAGACTTTTTAACAAGTGTCCCTGGTGACTTAAGATACGGCAACTTTTGGAAAATTATAGGGATAGGGATAGGCAGCTGAAAGATATTTGTTCCCTGAAAGAAAACTAATTGATCTTCACAAAGTAGAAATTTTTCCTTTTTTTTTCCCCAAGAAGTAGAAAAACATATTAAGTGAAAAATTTACACAACATTTATTAGGTAACAAATCATTTTCCCAGGACAATGGAGAAGTATAGTGTTACATGGAAAGGAGGAAAACCATAACATTTTGGTTGAGTTTTCTTTTTTTTTTAATGTTTGAAAATTTTTCATGATAAAAAATTTTTTTTTGCTTTTTTTAAAAAATTGAAGTATAGTTGATATCCTAATGTATAGCACAGGGAACTATATTCAATATCCCATGGTAAACCATAATGGAAGAGAGTTTTCTGATTATGCATGTGCTTAATTTTAAATTATTTCAACTAGAAATTTATATAATACTTACTAACATAGTCACTGAAGGCATTTTACAGAATAAAATGAAAGGAAGAACTGTAACGGTAGAAATCAGGGAAACTATGACAGAAACAGACCTAGCACAGACCAGGGTTTCTCAACCACGCACTAATCAAATTTTTGAGCTGGAAAATAGTTGTGGGAAGTTGTCCTGTGCACTGTAGGATGTTTAGCAGTATCCCTGGCTTCTAGTCACTATATACTAGTGCCATCCCAGCCCTCCCCATTTGTGATACCCAAAAATGTCTCCAGACATTGCCAATGTCCTTGGGGGGCAAAATCGCCATCAGTTGAGAACCACTGGTACAGAGGTAAAAAATAAATACTGGCAGACTGACTGAAAATGTATTTGAGATGGTCCGATTTTATACTGTGCTTTTTAAACTAAAAACATACAAAAAACCCTGCAAGATATTTTAAACCTACAAAAAAATTATAGGGAAATAAATGAAGTAAAATTATAATCAAATTGCATTTATATGGCATGATTAAATTTTTTTGTAAATAAATGGTTAAAGATTGGTAAGAGTTACAGAGGTTTAATGTTAAAAAAATTAGTGCTTGTAGATTAAACTGTATTCTAATGCTAGAGTTAAGTGATGAGAGTTTTGCAACATTATTTCTCAGCAAACTTTGGACTAAAACAAGAAACATGTAAAACAGATTGCTACACACAGAAGATTAAGTGATTAGGGAAAGAAATGTGGGGAAGAAAATCTAAAGTTTAAAAAGAATTGTATCCTAAACTTTTAATGATATAAAAAAGATTCTTCCGTTTTATAATAATACATTCACATGTTGCATAAAGAACATTAAGACCAATTTTCAGTTGAACTCAATGGCTAAAAATAACTAGAGGACAGTTTTAGCAATTTGGGGAGTAGTCTCAGAAGCATTCAAACAGGCTTTAACCCAAGTAAAACAACACACAAGCAGTGATCCTGAATGATTCAGTAAAGTGGTATGTTCACTAAGGCTAGATAATTAAATGCCAGTATGGGGCTAGCTCTTGTACTGTAAGACTTTTAAACTAAGTGCTAATAATGACAATTAAAAATTTAGGATTAGAGGAAAGAAAGCTCTTCTCCTTGGTCTCTAAAGTGTTCAAACAGTTCAAGCATACAGAGATGTTCTCAAAATATTCGTTTAGCATTTATAATAATAACAGCTACCACTTTGCCTACTCTGTCAAGCACTATACTAGACATTATTTATACTTTAAAATCCATAACAATCCCTAAAAAGTAGTTAAGACTCCCATTTTGCATAGGAGGGTACGAAAAGATATCTCCCCAAGGCAAACAGCAAGTAAGTGGCAGAACCAGAATGTGAATTCAGAACTGACTGGTTCCAAAATCCAACTCTTCTCAATACCCAAGGCTTATATAATGTCAGTATTAGCCTGTAGTTACTCAATTCTAAAAGGAATAATTTCTTTTATATTGGAATTAGTGATAAACTTTAAGTAAAACCAAAACTCACAGAAGTTACTCTACTTAAAAACTTAAGTATTTAAGTCGAAGTTCTATTTTCCATAAAGAAAAAAAATTATATTCACTGTGTAATATACATACATGTGTTAGAGTGGTCATTTATTTCCAAAAGTTGTTCAAAATTAATAAATGCCAAAATTTAAGTTCAATCAGTACTCAGTAAATGTTTAAAGTGGGTACATATGTTAATATAAGCTTAACACAGCACAAAGAAGTCCTGATCTCTGCAACACATAAAAGCCAATTTATTAGAACCATATATATCATATTTGATAAAGAACTTACTGTTCAAATATGAGTGACAATTATTAAATAAATGTCCAGTCCCAGTGGAATATTATTTTATCTATTTTTAGCGAGGTTTTTTTTTTTATTGGAGTATAATTGCTTTACAATGTTGTGTTAGTCTCTGCTGTACAATGAAGTGAATCAGCTGTATGCATACCTATATCCCCTCCGTCTTGGACCTCCCTCCCACCCCCCTTCCCAATCCCACCCATCTAGGTCATCACAGAGCATCAAGCTGAGCTTCCTGTGCTTTATAGAATGTTCCCGCTATCTATTTTACGCATGGTAGTGTACATATGTCAATCCTAATCTCCCAGTTCGTCCCACCCTCCCCTTCCACACCTGTGTCCACATGTCCATTTTCTACATCTACGTCTCTATTCCTGCCCTGCAAATAGGTTAATCTGTACCATTTTTCTAGATTCCACATATATGTGTTAATATACGGTATTTTTTTTCTCTTTCTGGCTTACTCCACTCTGTATGACAGACTCTAGGTCCATCCACATCTCTACAAATGACCCAATTTTGTTCCTTTTTTATGGCTGAGTAATATTCTATTGTATATATGTACCACATCTTTATCCATTCATCTGTTGTTGGACATTTAGGTTGTTTCCATGTTCTGGCTACTGTAAATAGTGTTGCAATGAACACTGGGGTACACATGTCCTTTTGAGCCAGTGGAATTTTAAATAAATACCTCCCACAAAATCTAAGTCAGATGAACGAGAAGAAAATTTTAACATTATATAAAAAATTCTCTGAGTGTAATACCCCAAAGTCTGATTTGCTCTTTGTTCTTTATTCTGCCCTAGACATACATTATAATTTACGGCAATTAAAAGGGGAAAATAAAAGAAATATAACTGGTATAATTAGTGAGTAAGGTCACTGTTCCAAAACACTATGAACTGTTTGATAAACATACGTTATAGATTACAAGATTCTTAGCCAGAGAACTAGTACAGTCAGCTCTTATTACCTGTGGGTTCTGCATCCACCGACTCAACCAACTGTGGATCAAAAATATTTGGGGGGAAGAAAAAATTCCAGAAAGTTCCAGAAAGCCAAACTTGAATTTGCTGCACTACAGACAACTATTTACATAGCATTTACATTGTATTAGGTATTGTAAGTAATCTAGAGATGATTTAAAGTAGATGGAAGGATGTGCACAGATTACATGTAAATACTACACCATTTTGTATAGGGAACTTGAGCATCTGCAGATTTTCTTGTCTGCGGGGGGTCCTAGAACGAATCTCCCGTGGATATGGAGGGACAACTGTACACTTTTTTTTTTTTTACTGGGAAACAGTAAACTACTTTTTATAACACACTACTTACTTTTATAAGTGTAGACACCACTTCAAATGATCCAACCACCAGAAGTACAGGGGCTATTACAATGAGAGGAAGTAATGAATATCCTATAACTCCAAGAACTTGGCCATATGCAACCTGTGAATTTTCAAAACGTTAAATAAATATCACAGAAATCAAGACACTTATTTTTAACCACTATTAAACATCATATATACTTTGTTGTACTTACATAAATGTGAGAATTAGGAAAAAAGTATCATACCCATTATATTTCAAATTATCATATAGTCTCTTATATTCGTGGACAATGTCAACAACCCACCGTGATTTCAATTATCAATTCTGATAATACCCAAATCTACATTTCCTGCTCTCTCTCTTTTGAGCTTCAGACTTATATATCCAATTACCTTGAGTATATCTCTTAGTCACTATTTCCCTTGTTGTAGGAGGATTATTTAAAGGAACAACAACCATCTTATTCTGATGAAAAATTCAAATCTAGAGAAGCTAGATGTGACAAATGCAGACTAGAAGGGAAGGGAAAGAAGGTAGGAGGACTGAAGAGAAAAATATTTTTTAGTGGCTACTGTGTGCCACACTCCGTAACAGAGCTTCACATATTGTGAAGATCAAAGGCACTAACAACCCTATGCGGTATTACTGTCCCCATTATGAAGAAAGTGATTCCAGAAACAAAGAGCTTTGTTCAGGAAAGCAAAGCTAGTTGGTAAGAGTTCAAATTAAGATCTAGGTCTTTTAACTTCTCTATCAACAGTCCTAAATTACCAAAACATTTAGTGATACCTTTTTTCACATAAAAATTATATGAGGTTTTGTAGAATGTAAGAAATAATATGCAAACAAATGTCCCTGTTAGAATTATTTTAAATTTTCATAAGCAGAGTGAGAAAATTACATAGATAAATGTTATTCTACATTTATTCAAGAGTTTTAAGTTAAGATGATGGATTGAGTGCATATATCTAATACCATTCCTTCCTGAAACTCCATTAAAAGGGAAGGAAAAAAGGAAACTCCTTTTTATAAGAGGCATAAACAGGAGATTAGAAGACAGAACAAGAGCAACTTAATTTTGGAAACTGGAAAGCAGAAGAACAAGAGCTTGGTGGAGACCTTTCCACCAAGTATGAGAAAAAGGCTCAAGAGTTCTGCATTTAGCATTCAGTGTTCATAGAGTAATAAGCCTGATATGAGTCAGCACCCACATGATATAGTAACTCGCCTGGCATCCCTTGTGCTTTACCCTCTCCACAGAGAGTTGAATTCCAGAGTGCTGGAATTCCTAGGTTTACAGTAATTCATAAAGTCTAATTTAATGGATCAGTGATTCTCAAGGTGTGGCCCATGGACCTCTTGGGGTCCCAGAGACTCCTCTAAAAGACTGGAACGTCTTTTTTGTAATAGGGGACTTCCCTGGAGGTCCAGTGGTTAAGACTCCACGCTTCCACTGCAGGGGGGCACAGGTTCAATCCCTGGTCGGGGAATTAAGATCCCGCATGCCTCAAGGCACGGAAAAAAAATTAAATAAATAAAACTTAAAAAAAAAACCCCACAGAACTATTTTTTATAATAGTAATAAAACATTATTTGCCTTTTTAATTGGGTTGATATTGGTACTAATAGAACAAAAGCATGGGTAAAACATGCTGCTTTAGCACAAATCAAGGTGGCATGAAACATACTAGTAGTTACTGTGTTCTTTACTAACCCACACTCACAGGAAAAGAAGAAAAAAAGCCAGTTTCACTTAAGAATGTCCTTAATGAAGCAGTTAAAATGATTAATTTTATCAAGCCTCAACCTTTGAATATGTCTTTTTAATATTCTGTGTAACAAAATGAGAAGCACACAGAAAGCATTTCTTCTGTATCTTGATTCAATGGTTATCCCAAGGAAAAGCATTTGTACAACTGTGTGAGTGAAGAGTTGAGTTAGATGCTTTATCCACAGAATACTATTTTTACTTGAAAGAACAACTGAAAGACAAACTATGATTATTCAGAGTTAGGTACTGACAGGCAACATGAATGAAAATGAATCAAGTGAGCCTATTATTTCAAGGAAAACAACTGACAGTATTTCTTCCAAATTACAAAATTCTCTCTCTCAAGCAAAAAGTAGAATTTTGGAAAACTTGTATCCAACACTGTTATCTTGATAGTTTTCCAGTACAGATTTTTCTGATGAAATAGGTGGTGATATTAATGAATGTGATTTTCTGACATTGTATAATAAAACGAGTCAACATTTGGAAGATCTACAAAGCTCAGGGAACTAATGTTTTCTTAGTTGACCGTGCATGGGTAAAAAGATCCATCCAAAGTGAATTTCAATGATACAGCGTATAAAAAGTTCACTGATACGGTTTGAGATTCCTCATTACAACAAACCTTTAAGAAAATATTACTTGTTGAGTGTTGATGTAGTATCAGAGTAGAATAATGATAATCATCCAAAAAATGTATTAAAACACTCTTCCTTTTAAAATTATATACCTGTGTGAGGCCTTATTTTTTACTTTAACCAAAATACAGCGTAACAATTGAATGCAGAAAGCAGATATTAGAATACAATTTCCACTAACCCAGACATTAAAGCTACTTGCAAAAATGTAAAACAATACCTTTTTCTCACTTTGTTTTGAAAAATAGTTTTTATTAAAATGTATTTTTTATGTTAAAATGTATTTGGTTTACTTTTAGTTTTAAATGAGGAAATATATATTTAAAATTTTTATTTTAATTTCTAACATGGTAAATATCAATAAATACAACCTACAGAAAGAAATCTCTTTGGGGACCTGAGATCAAAAAGTTTGAGAACTGCTGTAACAGAGAATACATTGCATGCCTCCCTAAAAAGCTATAAATTATTTATGAGTGAAATTGGATTTTTTTTCTTTCCTCTTTATTTCTCATAACATTTTTACTAATATTTACATCATCTTAAAAGAAGTAGCATAACTTAAAAGCAATTCTGGGACAAAAAGCAGTTACAATGAACATAGCTACTGATACTACCTGCAGTATCAAAAATAAAGCTTACCATAAAAAACAAAGGCTATTTTCAAAATTAACCACTTACTTCTCCACCAAGAACTCTGGCCAGTAAGAAAATTGTTAATGAACCAAATATCCAAATGGTTATAATCCATGAGACCACCTTAAGAGAAAAAAAATTCATGCAGTTAATATCTGTGTACCAAATAAGCTAATAATTTCCCACGAACTCAATTCTCTACCATATAAGATATTTTGGTATACCCAACTTCAGGTCATAGCGAATTTGGGTTCCCAGGTAAAACTTAACAAGAATATAAATGTGTAATGTAATTTTACATCCAAATTGAAAATTTAGCAATGATCAATTGCCTAAGGAAACCTTAGTATTTTATGATCTATAATAAAAGAACTGCAAAGAAAGACCAAACTGTTGACTCCCAACCCCTGCTTTATAGCATTTTGGAAGGTAAATTCATCTGTGAAACAAGTTACCAGTCTTCTCAAGAGGTCTCTAAAATTTACATTAATTACACATTTATTCAAGTAATAGAATGTGGATGATACTTCACACAATTTTAACTCCTGAGACTTGACATAGTAATGATACATGCATATATTTCCAAGTTCTGTCTGCTTGGGGGGGTCTAGAAATAATGACACCCAGTAGCAACATAAGCACACTTATTGCCCAGATCCTGGTTTCTAAATATTCCCCAAAAGGCACTAGGACTCCCTAGAAAAATGACTGATTCCAGGGCTGGGACAGGGACAATAAAAGGTGAGCCCAGAACACTCTGTGGAGTCAGAAAGAAAGGAAGCACTCAAAAAAAGATGGGGATATGTCAAAAGGATACAGAAGGTAACCTGAAGGAGCTCCCAATGGCTAAAACTGCAACAATCTGAGCAATAAAATAAATGATAGTACTGTATTATAGTCCAGAAAATAAAATAAATATCCATGAGTCCATACTGACAAAAATAAATGATTAAGTAATGACAAAGAAACATTCTATGGAGATAAGAATCTTCTGTTTTTAGCCTTAGAACACTTTGTTCAAATGAAAGATTATATAAAATACATAAAATTCATATAGAGATGTTCTACATGAAGGGTTGATGGTGGGTAGGAGACCAGGACCCCCATTCAACTTCTTCAATGGTCCTTATACTTGCAACATAATACTTGATATGAACTACTGATCCAAGGTAAATATTAATAGGACCAGTGTTATATAACATTAAGGGTCTTGCTATGGAGAGAACACTCTGGATTATCCGGTGAGCACTACATGTAATCACAACTGTCCTTTAAAAAAGGAGGCAGAGGGATACGTGACTACAGTAGAGAAGGCAATGTGACAAATGGAAACAGATTGCAGTGATGCAGCCAGAAGTCAAGGAATGTTGGCAGCCTCTAGACATGGGAAGAGGCAAGCAACAGACTGTCCTGGAGCCTCCAGAAGAACCAGCCCTGCTGACATTTTGATTTTAGCTCTTTAAGACTCAATCTGGGTTTCTGACTTTCAGAACTGTCAAAGGATAAATCTGTATTGTTTAAGCCACTAAACTTGCGGAAATATGTTATAGTACAAAAGGAAACTGATTCATTTCCAAATCACTCTGTGGTAAAGAGTTATTTTTTACTCCCCTAAAGCCTTAAACTAGGGATGAGGGAATGATATGCATGTGCCATATTTTGATGATAGAGATAAAGCCTCTGAGAATAGGACAAAGTATTACATAAAAACAAATACTGATGGAATTTTTGTCATCATTTATTAAAAAGCTTACTTTAAAAAACAGAACTGGGCTTCCCTGGTGGCACAGTGGTTGAGAGTCCGCCTGCCGATGCAGGGGACACGGGTTCGTGCCCCGGTCCGGGAAGATCCCACATGCCGCAGAGCGGCTGGGCCCGTGAGCCACGGCCGCTGAGCCTGCGCGTCCAGAGCCTTGTGCTCCGCAATGGGAGAGGCCACAACAGTGAGAGGACCCACATACCGCAAAAAAAAAAAAAAAAAACAGAACTAAAAATGAATAAAAGATAAGAACATGAGTATTGTGTTTCAAACTCTTTATCCTTTGGAGAAATCAGAAAGGGTATGGGCAGCTGGGAGCAGTCCCAACCATTTTACCCACTTCCCATACAAATACTAATACTTTTTATGAGAATGATGATGTAGAAGAGTTTGGAAATCATTAAGCCAAGGCACTCCCCACTTATTTAATTAAGAACAGCTTGTAGGGATAAACAAGTGAGAAATAATGGGTAAAGCTAAAGCATTTCTCAAGCATGAAGTACTACAGTTAATGTTTGGCTATTTTCAATTTTAAAACTCTTAAACTATTTAGAATTTGTGAAAAGTAAGATATACTTACCCTAAACTGTCCATATAATGATATCATGGAAAAGAAAAGAACAACAGCCAGAGGACCCCAAAAGTCAGGATTGTCTCTCACCACTTGCCTATTAAAACCAAGTGATGGCATTGGCATCAAAACACATCGAATTTTGTAGTAAATATCCTTTAGGTCGATATCCAATTCTTCCCTATAATTTTAAAATAAGAATTCTTAAAAAGCACACACTTCTGAATACTGAGACAGTTGCAGCAGAATTTAAGAAAAGTTTAAATGTAACATTACAGTCACCACAGATCAACAAAACATTTGCATTTGAAGTACCACATTTCACTGGTTCCATGATGAACATTTTCATCATTTCAGCATCTCTAAAGTTGGGTTGCATCTCACAATAGCTGGTGTCTTACAACTGCTGTCAGTCTGGAGTGAAGCCAAGTGCTTTCAAGATCTGCCTTTCCTTTTGCCAGTCTCCTGGAGGCACTATCCATTTGGGACTTTAAATAAAATTCTCTGCTTGAGACTTTTTGGGACCATACTGATAAATCAGACTGCAATCCTATATTCTCACAGACACTTTTTCTTCCAACACCCCACCCAGTGCCAAACAGACAAGCAAACTTCCTTGCTGTCTCTTTTTGTATGGTAGGTTATTTCTCATTTATCCTTACACTAAGGAGATAAGATAGCCCTTTGATATCCTAGCTTTATGCTGTCTTAGGTACTTTTTCTGTTTTATCAATAAACGTTAAATAACTGCATCTTATAATCCATACCATCTTAGATTTGATGAAATTTGGTATATTAACATTAAGAAACAGGATGTTTTAGCACTTGATCTACCAATAAGTACTACAGAGAATAACTTGGTAATACCTTGATTTTACAAAGCTATAGGTTCTTCTTTCCAAAATTGTTAAATTCTTCACCTTTTTTCCCCAAGTGGTACATAATCACTTAAAAATTTTCAAGTACTATGAAGAAAGTGAAAGCATCCCTATCGTCCTCCCAGTGGTAGCTCTAGAATTTCTATATGGGAGAGAGTTTGGAGGGGTAATCTTTTTGGAAATCTTAAACTGAACTTCCATAGCATGCACCCAAGCACCTTGTTTTTTTACTTACATCGTATGTTCACTTCAGATAGCTATAGGCCCAGGTAAGTCCTAACAGTTTGGAGTATATTTGTATGTGATATAGGATTATGATTCTTTTAACTTTTGCCATTCAGTAGGTTAAAAATATCCTCTCATTATTTCAGTTTTACTAGTTACAGTTGACCTTGAACAACGTGGGGGTTATGGGTGCCACCCTCAGTCAAAGATCCACATATAATTTTGACTCCCCCAAAACTTAACTACTAATAGCCTACTGTTGATCAGAAGCCTTACCAATCACATAAACAGTTGATTAACATATATTTTATATGTTACATGTACATCTACATATACTTTACGCATTCAAGACATGCCTTTTTCTTAATTTTTTCGATACTTCTAGGCTACATGGTTCGTCTGTGAGTTTTTTCACATTGTTGCAAACTCAAAAAAATTGTCCAATGTATGTATTACAAATAATCTATGTACAAGTAGACCTACACAGTTTTAACCTGTGTTGTTCAAGGGTCAACTATAACAGTAAAACTGAAAATAGCTAAAACTTTTGACCAAAAAGGTTAAGATTTTCTATACCTGTCTTAAATAATATGAAAAAATACAATCATCCCACAGACTAGCTCTAAAAACCAAAAAATACATATTATTTTTACATACAAGAGTGGCTTGTTATCTTCAGGGTCATCATCTTCAACTTCCAAAAGCCAGCCATATCCTCTTTGTCTCAGAAATGTAGTAGCTGTAGACTCTTTGATAAAATCTCCACCAAGGTTTAACTTGACATCTGGGGATGCTATTGAACCACTGAGATCTTAGGAGAAAAGAAGGCAAAACTATAAACCAAGGTAAAATGTGTGAATCCTAACCAACACGAGCATATATCCAACTAAATAATTCTCACTTGAAGATCTCTACATATGAACATCTGCTACTGCATACAATCTTTGTATTTTGTAGTTGACAGTGCTAAAAACAAGACAGCAGGCCCAAAATGGAGTCACTTATGCTAAGTCTCATGTCAGCAAGCCAAGACTTAATTACAGTTTTGGCCTCTCCCAGAAACAGAATCTTAAACTAGTGAATCAGGAATCACCTGGTCAGCACTAGTGAAGTAATCTGCCAGACACACCCCTGCAATCTCCTAAAGGAAAGTGACCTTGCCATAACTAATCCACTTTTAGCTAGTATAACTTCCTTGTCCCACTTCCTTCTGCCTGAAGTCTTTCATTTTGTACAGCTCCTCAGAGCTCCTTTCTATCTGCAAAATGGGATGCTGCCCATTTCATGAATCACTGCATAAGCCAATAAAATCTTTAAAAGTTACTCAGTTGAATTTTTTTCAGTAATGATATCTAAAAACCACTTTCTATTTTTACAACAAGAAAATGAAAACGAGAGGTGAATTCACATGAAAGGTTTCACATCTAACTAGCTAGCCTTGTACCAGAATCTAGACTTATAACTGTAACTTTAAAATTTAAATGGAAGATATATACAAAATATATTACAGGATATCACTTTGGTTTTTTTGTTTGTTTGGTTTGGTTTGGTTTTGGCTGCACTGTGAGGCTTGTGGGATCTTAGTTCCCCGACCACGGACTGAACCCAGGCCTGGCAGCAAAAGCACGGAGTCCTAACCACTGGACCCCCAGGAACTCCCAACAGGGTATCATTTTGGATTCCCTTCATTATTATGTACATTATGTGCTTCAGAACAAAGTGATGTATAAATTCTCTTTAAAGGCATTACATATTTATATATACAAACCATTAGACAAAATTATTTGCTAAAGGAAAACCGCAGATAACTTCCCTTACTTTTTCATATATTTATTCATACATTATTTCTTTTAAAACCAAATATCTATGCTAAATGCCTCATATATTAATGCTTAGTTTTGGATAAATCTGACTAGTAAGAGTTTCCTGCTATTTCAGCTAACCTTTTTCTTTATATAATTACATCATTTATCTTTAGTTTTGGCAAAATAAAGGTTGTTCGTTTTTTGTTTTTTGTTTTTTTTTTGCGGTATGCAGGCCTCTCACTGTTGTGGCCTCTCCCATTGCGGAGCACAGGCTCCGGACGCGCAGGCTCAGTGGCCATGGCTCATGGGCCTAGCCACTCCGTGGCATGTGGGATCTTCCGGGACCAGGGCACGAACTCGTGTCCCCTGCATCGGCAGGCAGACTCCCAACCACTGCGCCACCAGGGAAGCCCAGGTTGTTGGGTTTTTTTAAGATCAATTCTAAAAAGCAGTGAAGGGCTTCCCTGGTGGTGCAGTGGTTAAGAATCCGCCTGCCAATGCAGGGGACACGGGTTCGAGCCCTGGTCCAGGAAGATCCCACATGCTGCAGAGCAACTAAGCCCGTGCACCACAACTACTGAGCCTGCGCTCTAGAGCCCGTGCACCACAACTACTGAGCCCGCATGCCACAACTACTGAAGCCCGCGTGCCTAGAGCCCATGATCTGCAACAAGACGGCACCACGATAAGAAGCCTGCACACCACAACAAAGAGTAGCCCCTGCTTGCTGCAACTAGAGAAAGCCCGCGTGCAGCAACGAAGACCCAACGCAGCCAAAAATAAATAAATAAATAAATTTATATAGATAAAAAGAAAAGCAGTGAAGAGACTCTGTTATCCACATTACAAAATAAATTCCACTCACAGTCTGTACCAGTGCCTTAGAGGTTACAGATAATCACAGTAGTACATATGTCAAAATTTCTGGTCAAAAAAAAATTGGGAATAGTAAACAACTTGCTTGAGTTCATACAGGAATTAATAAAAAAAACACATTTGTACGACCAGACAACATGCACTAGTAAACAACCATCAATGCTGTTAACTAGAAGTAACAAGACTGGAGTGATACTTTATCTATTTATTTTGCGGTACGTGGGCCTCTCACTGTTGTGGCCTCTCCCGCTGTGGAGCACACGTTCTGGACGCACAGGCTCAGCGGCCATGGCTCACGGGCCTAGCTGCTCCGCGGCACGTGGTATCCTCCCGGACCGGGGCACGAACCCGTGTCCCCTACATCGGCAGGCAGACTCTCAACCACTGCGCCACCAGGGAAGCCCCTGGAGTGATACTTTAGAAAACAATTTCGGCAACAGCAAACCAGAACACTCAACACAGACTCTCCTTTCCTGGAGATCCTATACAGTAGAAAGAAGAGCCTAATTTGCACGTTACCCTAAATTCTAGGTTAGCTTTTTTTTTTTTTTTTACAACTTTATTGGAGTATAATTGCTTCAGAATGGTGTGTTAGTTTCTGCTTTATAACAAAGTGAATCAGTTATACATATACATCTGTTCCCATATCCCTTCCCTCTTGCGTATCCCTCCCTCCCACCCTCCCTATCCCACCCCTCCAGGCGGTCACAAAGCACCTATCTGATCTCCCTGTGCTATGCGGCTGCTTCCCACTAGCTATCTACCTTACCTTTGGTAGATACCTTACCTTTGTCACAGCTTACCCTTCCCCCTCCCCATATCCTCAAGTCCATTCTCAAGTAGGTCTGTGTCTTTATTCCTGTTTTACTCCTAGGTTAGCTTTTGAGAGCTGCAATTAAAAAATTTTGGCTTAAACTTCAATGAGTGGATCAATTATGAGTCACATAATGATCTGGTTCTGACAACTCCTGCAATTAATTATAATAAAGTTTGCATTCTGAAGCTAAGTCCTAGCTAAGCTACTAATTAATACAGCAAATCATTAATGCCTTCTGGTCTCCAGTTTCCTATTCAAAGTTCTTTCCAGGTTTAACATTACATGAGTCTAAAAAGCTTCTATAGTTTAGTTTATTCAGCTAGAGATAAAATGCAAGTACTTTTGAATTCACTGTCCTTCCCTACTTAAAGCCTAAAAATAGTCCCTATAGATGCTAATTGCCATAGAATCTTGTGACTAAAATATTCTCTCAAAATTACTTTCTGCTTCTTTGTCTTACTCTAAGTTGAAAATGAAAGAGTTGAAACTTAACTAAAATTCTACTTCCAATAGGCACAAAGAGTGCCTTTCTTGATTTAACAAGAGGAAAACTTAGATCAGGAAGTCATTAGTATAGCAGTGACATTAAAGGTTTTGGAATTATAAGGCAGGAAAGGACCTTAACAACTGTTTCCTGGCCTCTAGAAAAGATTGCACTTAAAGTCCTTAATCTAAGCCAAAAAAAGGATATATAAATTATAGTGCTAGGGAGTGCTGTGAGAAAGAATTGTATATGTTTAGCAGTTTTTCATAGCAGGGATGCAGAACCTCAAAAAGACACCTGTAGCTTATAATTTTGTAGTGTTTTCCATTCTATGCAAAGAAGGAAAATATCATGGACGTATGTAGGAGAATGCTAGAAACAGCAGTCTGACAAATCATCCAGTTCCCCCAAGACACAATTACATGTGAGTTTAAAAAAAAAAAGCAACAGAAAAGTAAAAAAACTCAGTAGGTAGCCTAACACGTGATCAAGTTAACATGTAAAAAATAATATCGGAAGACAATGAGAAATATTCAAAAAAAAAAAAAAAATCACTCCAGGAGCACAGCTGTCTTACATTAAACCACAGTAAGAACCAGCTAGCTTGATCATCAACTCTAGGACAGGTGTCCAGAATTATAAAACACTAATCTTAAATTAATATTTTCTTACTACACTATAATATTCTTGTCATTTTCTAAGTAAAAAACAACATAAAGATAATAATAAATATAAGTGGTTTTAAGGGGAAATAATCTTTGAAAGAAACCTTAAAAATGTTTCCACTACTGTTTGGGTTCAGAGTGAGGAAAGAATATCAGTAAGTTTCAAGTTTTATTAAAAGCCACCTGGAAAAAATGCAGAATAAAACTTAACAGTAATTTTCCCTCCCTTTCAACTCAAGTGTATTACTGGGTGAGGGATCTTTTCTCTGAATCTTCTCCTCAGCCTGAGAACTTCACTTTGAAGAATTCAGTCAGTGTAGTATGAGAGTATACTCAGGGTGAGATTTACTGATCTCCCCCTATAAAAGTTCTAGATTTCTATGAGAGGAGAGTAATCTGCAATGAACATGAACATTTTGTTGGTACTTGCCAACTTCTTATATACATGAATAAGCGTTTTCTTACTTAACAAGCAACCAAGAGCAAGGACAAAAATAATTCCATTTTATTTGAATGAAAATGAAATGAAATCCATGTGTGCTTAAATCTAAACCAGAACTGACTATTTGTGCAGCAAAATAAAACAAGCACATGTTTCATATTAAAGGGACAAATTCCACTGTTCCATTTTAGTTATAAAAACATTTTAATGTGTATATAGGCCAATGAAAGAGCTCAAGAAACCAACGCAAGTATATAATGATTTTATAATTGCTAGACCTATATTGGAGTTGATTATGTTACTCCATGAGAAAAAATTTTAAAGCCTTGTATAAAATTGTGTCCTAGGTTATATAAATATATATATACTTAAAAATTTTTTATTTATTTTTGGCTGTGTTGGGTCTTCATTGCTGCGCGCGGAAGCGCCTTCTCTAGTTGCAGCGCACAGGCTTCTCATTGCGGTGGCTTCTCTTGTTGCAGAGCATGGGCTCTAGGCACACGGGCTCAGCAGTTGTGGCTCACGGGCTTAGCTGCTCTGCGGCATGTGGGATCTTCCCAGATCAGGGCTCGAACCTGTGTCCCAGGCACTGGCAGGCGGATTCTTAACCACTGCGCCACCAGGGAAGCCCCTAGGTTACATTTTTATTCATATCATTTTGGTTTACGATTTCAGTAGCTTTACTATTCAATATTGCCAGTTAATTTTCATATTGCACATAATATTAATTAAAATCAATTACATCTCCTGAGCCTACCTTTAGAAAAATCAAATCCCATTTTGGCATAAATCAGTTATCTAACAGAAATTTCTTTTATTTGCCTTATGAGTCTTTTAAGTTTTATTTTGAAATAATTATAGATTCACAGGAAGTTGCAGAGAGGTTATATGCACCCTTCGCCCTGTTTCCCCCAGTGGTACCATACCATCATAGGTACTATCAAAACCAGGACACTGACACTGATACAGTTGATAGACCTTATTCAGATTTTACCAGTTTTAAGTGCACTTATTTGTGTGTATAGTTCTATGCAATTTTACCACATTTATAGATTTGAGTAATGCCTTACAAGTTTAAAATTTATGAAAAGAAATAGATTAATTTTTTTAAAAGATAAACCTTGCTTAACTACCTTGTTTTCTTCCCAAGAAAGGTTGACTAAAAAGTCATTTTCAATTTTCAAACAGGGAAGAAAAGCTATTCTTGCACCCATTATATATCATATATCGTACTTCTTGAGCACATTGTATAGAAGATACTTGTGATAATATCTGGATATAATTTTTAAAAAATCAAGTAGGAAACTTTTAAAGAGGAAAAACTAAAGATTCCTCTATCAACACTACTAAATTATATTAGAAGTGACATCTTTCCTGGGGAGGGGGAATGTCACACAAAGTAGGCTAAATGGACACCTTAACAGAGTAACAGAAAATTGTTTATTCAAAAAAGCCTATTAACACAAAAATTATTGCATTATTATGTCTACAAATTATTGATCACAATAAAGTATTATGAGTTGTATATACTATCATTTTTATATAGGAGTGTCTTAGGCTGTTTAGGCTGCTATATAACAAAATACCATAGACTGGGTGGCTTATAAACAATAGAAATTTGTTTCTCACAGTTCTGGAGGTTGGAAGTCTAAAGTCAGGGTGTCAGCATGGTCAGGTAAGGGCTCTCTTCTGGCTAGCTGACTTCTCCTTGTGCCCTCACATGGCAGAAACGGGTAGGGAGATCTGTGAAATCTTTTTTGTAAGAGCACTAATCCCATTTATGAGGGCCCCATCCTCATGACCTAAGTACCTCCCAAAGGCTCCACTTCCCCACTGGGCATTAGGATTTCAACATATGAATTTTGGGGGACACAAACATTCAGACCATAAAAAGAGGTAAAAACACTGAGCAAGGCTGAGCTCAAATAGCAATATATTGAGCCCAGTCCTCTTCTGTAGACTTATACAATCAAGTGTCAGCTTAATGTTGTAGTTATTTCAAAAGCATCTAAAACTCAATATTCCAAAACTGAATTCTTGATAGTTAAGGCCTTCCTCCAGTTTCTTATTTCAGTGAATAGTACCACTAATCCCATCCAGCACTGTAAACCGCAAGTTTAATTATCCTTGACAGTTTCCTTCATTCACATGCTCCCCACACCATTCAACCACCACTAAATTCTATCGCTTTTACCCTTAAATATTTTTTGAACCTGCCCACTTTTCTCCATTTCTACCACCTGCACCATGCTAGTGCAAACTAACATCTCCTGCCTGTATGACTGTAATGGTCTACTAACTCCTCTCCCTAGTCATTCTCTTTCCAATCCATTCTTATCTATAGCCAGAAGAATATTTTTTAAATGTAAATCTTTCACTCTCCCATTTAAAATCCTTCAGTGGCCTCCCACTACTTTTTCAGCTCAAATCTAACAATCTCTACATGCCCTATCTACTTCTCCAGAACAATTTTCTGCCTCCCTACCCACCGTGACGCTATGCTCTAGCCATATTAAGCCTCTCAGTTCTTTGAATGAACCAGGATCCCTTGTACCTCAGGAACTTTGTACCAGGCTGTCTCCCCTAACTTCAGATAATTAAATGCCACCCATTCTTCTGTTCCTAGATATACTTTTTTTAAATATATAAATTTATTTATTTTATTTATTATTTTTGGCTGCGCTGGGTCTTCGTTGCTGTGTGCGGGCTTTCTCTAGTTGCAGCGAGCGGGGGCTACTCTTCCTTGTGGTGCAAAGGCTTCTCACTGCGGTGGCTTCTCTTGTTGCTGAGCATGGGCTCTAGGCAAGCAGGCTTCAGTAGTTGTGGCATGCAGGCTCAGTAGTTGTGATGCACGGGCTTAGCTGCTCAGCGGCATGTGGGATCTTCCTGGACAAGGGCTCGAACCCGCGCCCCCTGCATTGGCAGGCGGACTCTCAACCACTGCACCACCAGGGAAGTCCCCTAGATATACCTATTTAAGGAAATTTTCCATGATCTCCCTGACTAGATTAGGTTCCTTTCATAGTCCCCTGGACTTTTCCTTCAAAACATTTATCACTGTTTATAATAATGTATTTGTATGATTATTTGGATAATGTCTGTAAGTTCGCTGATGGGAGGAACTAAGGTGTGTTTGTTGTAGTTTTGTTTTGAACATGTATCTCCCGTACCTATAACAGTGCCTGGCCCATAGTAGGCAACCAACAAATGTGTGCTGGTTGGATGAATTAATTAATATAAGGGCAAATAGCTCCACAGAGCTTATATCAAGAAGGGATATTAGAGGTTTTTAATAAAGTAAATATACAAAATCAGATTTGCATTGTGTAAACATAATCTTAGCTGCACTGTGGAGGACTGATTTAAGTGGGGAGAGATTTGAGGAGGGAGTATGGTCAGCAAAAAGTATAGATGAGAAATGGAAAGGACTTGAACTAAGGCAATGTCAGTAGAAAGGGAAGAACAGATTAATTATATAGCTATTCTGGAGCTATTCTGAAATAATTTGATGACCAACTGAATATGAGAAAGTGAGAGAGAGACTAGAGACATGTTTCTGGCCTTTGGCAAAAGGAACTATATCACAAACAATAAGTCATTTTCACTTTAGTACCTTTCTCACTTTCAACATTGGTTAATTAATCCACCAATAAATATTTAAGGATTACTTATTTCTATAATGCCCTGAGAGTGATATAAAGAAGTGAGATACTTCAAGGAGTTCAAAATCCAATTGACAGTATATCCAAGCAATGGAATTTTATTCAGCCAGAAAAGGAATGAGTTACTGATTCATGCTGTAACATGAATGAACCTTGAAAGCATTATGCTGAGTGAAAGAAACCAGACACAAAAGGTCACATATTGTATTACCCCATTTACATGAAATATCCAGAATAAGCAAATCGATAGAGACAGAAAGTAGATTAGTGGTTGCCAGGGACTGGAAGGCAGGGAGGGAATAGACAGTGACTGAAAATGGGTACAGGGTTTCTTTTTGGAGTGCTGAATATGATACAAAACCCTATTAGTACTGTAAAACACACTCTTCTGTAAGTAAACGACAATGCCTATTGCCAACAGATCATAGGTGCCATAGGAGTAAAGAGACCTAAGCTATCAAAGAGGTGGTCAGGAAGGCTATGTGGAAGTAGAACTGGAATCTGGCCATGAGAGATAAGTGGATGAGCAGAGAAGGAGTAAGAAATCATTCCAAAGATGGGAGAAAACATCTGCAAATGATGGGACAGACAAGGCCTTAATCTCCAAAATATACAAACAGCTCACTATCAAAAAAACAAACAACCCATCTGAAAAATGGGCAGAAGACCTTAATAGACACTTCTCCAAAGAAGACATACAGATGGCCAGTAGGCACATGAAAAGATGCTCAACATCACTAATCATTAGAGAAATGCAAATCAAAACTACAGTGAGGTACCACCTCACACCAGTCAGAATGGCCATCATTAAAAAGTCTACAAATAACAAATGCTGGAGAGAGTGTGGAGAAAAGGGAACCCTCATAAACTGTTGGTGGGTATGTAAGTTGGTGCAGCCACTATGGAAAACAGTGTGGAGCTTTCTCAGAAAACTAAAAATAGAATTACCATATGATCCAGCAATCCCACTCCTGGGTATATATCCACACAAAACTATAATTCAAAAAGATACATGCTGGGACTTCCCTGGCAGTCCAGTGGTTAAGACTTCACCTTGCAATGCAGAGGGTGCAGGTTCGATCCCTGGTCAGGGAGCTAAGATCCCACATGCCTTGGGGCCAAAAAACCAAAGCAATATTGTAACAAATTCAATAAAGACTTTAAAAATAGTCCACATTAAAAGATCTTAAAAAAAAAAAGATACATGTGCCCCTATGTTCATAGCAGCACTATTCACAACAGCCAAAGCATGGAAACCACCTAAATGTCCATGACAGATGAATGGATAAAGATAAGGTACATATATACAATGGAATACTACTCAGCCATAAAAAAGAATGAAATCATGCCATTTGCAGCAACATGGATGCAACTAGAGATTATCATACTAAGTGAAGTAAGTCAGAAGGAGAAAGACAAATGCCATATGATATCACTTACATGTGGAATCTAAAATATGGCACAAATGAACCTATCTACAAAACAGAAACAGACTCACAGACACAGAGAACAGACTGTGGTCGCCAAGGGGGAGAGGGGTGAGGGAGAAAAGGACTGGGAGGTTGGGATTAGCAGATGTAAACTATTATATATAGGATGGATAAACAACAATATCCTACAAGCATAGGGAACTGTATTCAATAAACTATAATAAGCCATAATGGAAAAGAATATTTAAAAAAAGAATGTCTACATGTGTATAACTGAGTCACTTTGCTGTACAGCAGAGACTAGCACATTATAAATCAACTATTCTTCAATAAAAAAGAAATAAAAATTTTAAAAAAAGATAGAAATCATTCCAAGGAAAAGAAAGGGCAGAGACAAAGGCATGGAAGCCCAAGGCTTATAAAAGGCACAGAGTTCAAAAGTTGTGGAAGATAGGTTGGGGACAAAGTGTTCAGAGAATAAATATCAGGCAAAAAAACCCTAATTTTTTTAAACGTGTCTTTACAGGTAAGTGTTTCTTTATGTATGTTCTGTGGAATCTGGATCCTATGAGATGCCCTACACAAAAAGCTTTTGATATTCACTAAGTTTGGAAAACCCTGCACACTACAACCTCCATTTGGAGTTTCAGAACTAATATTGGCATATTAAAGGCTCTGGGAATTCTGCATTAAGGAAACTGGTTTAACTTAGCTTAACACAGTATTTACCAAATTTTTGTCATGCAACCTTTCCCCTTTGGGAAACACTGCTGAAGGTCCTTCTGTAGATGATAGGAAGCAAGTCAAGTTCCAGCAGAATGGTAGGAATTGCTGGATGCTGAGGAAACAGGAAATAATAGACATAGTTTAGCTGTGGAAGTATGGAAAAAGGGAAGTAGTAGATTTAATTAAAAATTCTGTCAATTAGGAGGGGACCTGTGAGTGATGACAGTGATGGAAGAAACAGAGGAGAAATAACTGCTAGAGAGAAAAACAAAGAAAGGTTCCAAAAGAGGCAAGAAGATATGCGAATAAAAGCACTAGTAGAGGCTTATCCTTGGAAAGGAAGAAAGGCTTCCTTTAAGATCTGGAGGAAAGGTGAATGTTTTGATATACATAAAATGATCTTTAGAGGGAGAAAAATATGAGGACGGGAAAATGGCTATTGGGTGGCTTAGATCATCCTTCTTGGTTAGTTGTCTCTGTTCATGCCCTTTCCAACTACTTGCTGGACTTCTGTTGAATTAGTGTTGGCTTCAGTTCTAGCAGCACAACACCTTTATCTTAATCAAAAAGTATCATGTAGTCATCGAACATTTATTAAGTTCCTGCTATATACCAGGCTATGTGCTAGGCAGTGCGTATGATACTGGTAGACAGTAAAACACAGCTTCTAACCCCAAGGGGCTCATGGTCTAAATCAGCATTGTTTTAGGACTGTGAAGATTGAGAAGTATAAAATACAGGGACTGCTTCAACCAATTATTGCATTTGCATAATTTTTAAGTGAATGCTCTTCCCTCTTTTCAACCTGAAGAACTCCTCCTTTTCCTTCAAAATGTACTTCATCTGTCTCTGAAGACTTCCTTGATCCCTTCCTGCAGTTAACCATTTCCACCTTTGAACCTCTTTTTTTAAAATTAATTTATTTATTTTTGGCTGCGCTGGGTCTTCCTTGCTGTGCGCGGCTTTCTCTAGTTGTGGCGAGCGGGGGCTACTCTTCGTTGTGGTGCACAGGCCTCTCATTGCGGTGGCTTCTCTTGTTGCGGAGCACGGGCTCTAGGTGCGTGGGCTTCAGTAGTTGTAGCATGTGGGCTCAGCAGTTGTGGCTCAGTGGCTCTAGAGAGCAGGCTCAGTAGTTGTGGCACACGGGCTTAGTTGCTCCACAGCATGTGGGATCTTCCCGGACCAGGGCTCAAACCCATGTCCCCTGAATTGGTAGGCGGATTCTTAACCACTGCGCCACCAGGCAAGTTCCTGAACCTCCTTTTTTATAGCATTTATTATGTATGATGAATTTAAAAAAAATCCCATTCTTATTAAGCCATTTCTTGGTTAGGGACTTCCTCATATACAGTCCCTTGCATATGGACATACTCCATCCTACATATACAAAACATTACCTATCTTTCAAAATTTGGCAAAATATGACCAATATTAAACTGTCCCTGATCTTTTAGCTATAAAAAATTTCCTCCTCTTTTTGTTGATCTTTCATAATATTCTAAATCAGTGCCTCTCAAGCTTTAATGTGCTTATGAATCACTTAAGGATGATCTTGTCAAAATGTAAATTATGATTAAGGCAGATTCTGCATTACTAGAGCCCAGTAATGCCAATGCTGCTGGTCTGTGGAAATAAAGCAGGCAAAGAATTACTTATTTGTGTGATACAAAATAAAGTCAAAGGACTGTCTTAAAGACGTCTATATTATACTTAACGGTATCATTACTTTTTTTTTTTTTTGGCTGCGTTTGGTCTTCATTGTTATGTGCGGGCTTTCTCTAGTCGTGGTGAGTAGGGACTACGCTTCGTTGTGGTGCGCGGGCTTCTCATTGCAGTGGTACATTCTTGCATTTATACACATGCATTTCATTACTGCTTTTGGATGTAGTTTTACACCACAGAACTGAATGTTAAGTCTGGATTTCATTATTCATTTATTTATTCATTTACTAGCTTATTCACATAGTCTATGTTCTTTTTTTTTTTTTTTTAGTCTACATTCTTTTAACTTGTACTTATGGACCTTGCTTTTATACACATTACCTTAAGTAATTTGCACAATATTCTTATAAGTGTGATTTTCATTTTATGGATGAAAATGTGAGTTTATAGAAGCTATGTAACTTGGCCAATATCACATAGCTTCTGTAAGAGTCAGAACTTTAACTGAAGTCTTCTAGCTCTAAACCAGTAACTTTTTAGTTATACCATCCAAAATGTGCTAGGTTTTATAGTCCCAAGTATCAATGTCATAGGAGATAAAAGAAAGCAGAAATCATTTATTCCTTCAACAAACAATTACTTTGTGATGTTAATATTCTGGGTTCTGTGCTAAGCGCTGGGATATAGAAAAGATTAGGGACATTTCTGTTTCTGAGGAACAGTTAAGCAAAGTTTCGGCAAGAAAGGAGTATCTGAATTCAGCCTTCAGTTTCATCTTGGGGTAAGAAGGAGAAAAACATTCTAAGCATGAGGACCTGGATACACATAGGTATGGAGACAAACACCAAGGCACATTTTAGAACAAAGGACATGTACAAATTAGTAACGATAAGTATCACTGAGAAAGAGACTTGGACAGAATCTAGAAGCAAGGTATACAATAAAACCTCTACCAGCTGAAAACATCCATGGTTAGATAAACACCGTAAGAGGGGAAAAGCAAGAATTTACATGACACGCTTAGGAACCAGAGAAGAAACTTGGTGTTGCAGAGTCAAATGTTTATGTTAGAGAACAGTAAAAAATAACCGTGGCACCAATTAATACTGAAACCCAAAGCAGCAGCAACACTGCTTAACAAATACTGAGCACTTGACTCTTCCAGGTGTACTAAGCGCTTTGCATTTGCAAAATGTTTGAGCACTTGGGTATTATTATTTCTCATTTTACGTATACGAAAACTGAGGTTAAGAGAGATTAAGTAACTTGCCCAACATCACACAGATAGTAATTGGTAAAGACAGGATGCAAATCCAGGACTCTATACTTCAGATACACTATTCAGTTTACAAAAATATATGTAAGACACATCATGGTTTAGTATAAAGAAATCTTAGGACACAGAACACTAGTTCTTAACTCCAGATCCTTCATGTGGAGGTTACTGAACTTCTCTAAGCCTCAGGTTCACTATAAAACACAGGAATAATAAAGTTCAGCAGGAGTCTTAGAAAGACCAAACAAGCCGTTTGCTTAAAATACTGTAAATTTAAACTGTATAATGTTATAAACTTGAGGGTATTATTATACAGATATCTATCCTTGTCTGTATATCCCTTGATATACAGGGAGTCTATACATTCTTGGAGGCTATATGGAGAAGTCTGAATAAATCTTATGGATTTTACTTATTCCAGGTTTCTTGGTTTAGTATATGGAGTCAATGGATTAGCTTGTTATATTATTGTCAGGTTTCTTAGGCATATTTGAGAAAGGTAATTCCTGGAGGAAGTGGGGGTATTAGAACTATAAACATAGATATATAATTCTGAACAAACATCAGGTTGTGATACTCAATTTTTTGTGTATACAGACAATTTTTTCTTAAAGTCTGGAAAACTACAGTTGGTTATTCCTCCCCAAGCACTAGGCTACCAAATGTAGATGAAACAAACTAAAATATTTTGGGTTGCTATATTTCACCAAATTTCCATATTACATTTAAATGTATCAGCTATGTTCTCTATGATAAAAACTATATTTTGCATTTTAATATAACCCAAACTACAGTACTATTTTTTTAAACAACACCATTCAAAAACCAAAACGAGAAAAGCAAAACAGAAAAAGGGAAAGCAATCTATATTAACTGATGCATTACAAAACTTGATTTCTCAGGAAGCACACTAGGTCCTTCTCTAGAATGAAATTTCTATAGTTAAGTATAACTTATTTTTCCATATCCAGCAGTTAAGTCTGGTCACTGGAAAATTACTGGTATACAAAGTCTAACAAAAGTAGCAGAGAAAGATTTCAGTTACAAAGAGTCTGGGAAAGTACAGAGAAAAGGAGGAAAACAAATTCTCCCGCGCTGTAGAAAAATCTCTCCAGCACAAATGCTTCCTCAAAACAGTACATAAGGAAATCTGGAAAGCAACTGAAACTTCTTGTAATCCAGCTGGGTGTTCCCAAATATATCTGGGTACACTTCTCTGAATACTGAGGTCAAACACCATAAAATAGGAGGAAAACTGGAACGTTGGCAAGATACCAGGTTCCATAAAAACCACAAACTCCTCGAGGGAAGTTAGTATTTGCAGCGCCTAATTTAATCTCAACAAAAAGTTATGTGCTGATAAATAACAAAGCAACAAGCTCTCGTTCCTCGTTCTCATTCTTTGACACCTAGCCCGGCCAACCTAACCATCCCTTTCTGAGCAACGCCAAGTCACTTTAGAAATAAAATCTTGGGGTCCCGTGGGTGCCCTCGAGGTGGGTAAGTCCACCAGAAAAACCTGCCACCAGACGGTGTAGAGAAAGCCAGAAGCTGACCGAGTCACTTGGAAAGTTCCCCACACCCCACCCTCGGCTACTCGGACCTCTCGGAAGGCCCGGCGGGAGCAGAGGGCTCGAGTCCCCCACGGGTCAGCTTCCTGCCCGTCCCCACAGGGCCACAACCGCCTCGGCCCCAGAAAGACACTGCCGCGTCCGCCCAGCGTCCCCCAGGGCGACGTACCCTCCCGGGGCTCAGTCTCACCTTCCGCGTCTGCTGAAGAGACAAAGGTGAAGTCCCCGTTAGTTGGGGAATACGCAGGGGGAGGGCCCGGCGGCTGCATCTCGCGGCCCCTCCGAGCCCGCGGCGGAGGAGGAGGCTGTGGCTGGGCCCAGGCCCCAAGGCGGCCGCGGCGCCGACCCGCACGCGCGCCCGACGGCGCGACCCGCGAGCCGAGATATGTAGGCTGGGAACGAGGCCGGAGATGAGCGCAGCTGGCCGAGGGGCTGCCCCTGAGGATCCCCCACCAAAGTCCTCTCGGTGGCTGCCGCCCAGAAACCACAACGCCGGCGCCGTGACAGGACCATAACAGTGACAGCGTCGCTGCGATTGGCTCTTTGTAATGTGCTCGCCCATTGGCTCCCGGAGAAAGGTTCTGATTGGTTCTCCCTGTTGTTGATTCCGGAAGTTTACCCAGGACAGGAAGTTCACTTGTAATTTGTGGAAAGCTCGAGCTTCCCACTGTTTTTTGTTTCCGTTAAGTTTGTTCTCTTCTGGCTTTTCTTTATTTCCTCTGCTCTTGTTAACTGGGCGGGTTAAAGAATTTTAGAACCGGGAATGTTTTTAGAGGTCAGCATTGGTCCGCACCGGTCCAAGATCCCAAGATTCCGTTTACCTTAGTCATTAATTCATTGTATAGTATCATGACTTAAATTATGTATCGTCTCTGAGACTCAGTTTCCTCACCTGTGAAATGAAGGGGGCTGGATTGGATACTAATAACAAAGAAGATAAACTGTAAATTGCCACCCAAAGACTAGGGCTGTAGTCTAGCCACATTCCTTTATGAGGGAGGTAATTGAGGCCAGAAGAGGTAAAGAAGGAACAGAAGTACCTAAATCTTCTGAATTCTAGTCCAATGCTCTTTTCTTTCTTTCTTTCTTTTTATAAACTTATTTATTTATTTATTTTTGGCTGTGTTTGGTCTTCGTTGCTGAGTGCGGGCTTTCTCTAGTTGTGGCGAGCCGGGACTGCTCTTCGTTGTGGTGCGGGGACTTCTCATCGGGTGGCTTCTCTTGTTGCGGAGCACGGGCTCTAGGCACGCAGGCTCAGTAGTTGCAGCACTTGGGCTCAGTAGTTGTGGCTCACGGGCTTCGTTTCTCCGCGGCATGTGGGATCTTCCTGGACGAGGGCTCGAACCCGTGTCCCCTGCATTGGCAGGAGGATTCTTAACCACTGCGTCACCAGGGAAGTCCCCAGTGCTGTTTTCACTACAAGGTCCTGTCTGCTGATAAACTTACAAGTCCATCTAATTTTTGAAGTCTTTAAATAGATATACTTAATTTTAATATCCAAGCTACATTAATGTGACTTCCAATTTGGAGAGGGAGAGTTTGAGGGTATATTATGAGGACAGCCTTGGGGAAATAAATGATAGATCAGCGGTAGAGCAATGGGAAAGCATGGCCATTAATGTGTAAAAGGGAATATTGAAAAAATTCTCACAGGAGGTAACAATTAACTTGGTACTTAAAAGATGAGTAAAAATTTTCAGCCAAAGAGGTGTGGGGGGCTGGCAGCCTGGGTCATAACATTCCAAAGATCATTTAATGGACTTGGGAAACTGGAAGTCATTTAGTTTACTTGGACCTTAGTTTACGTGGGAGAGAATGGCTACAGATGAGACTGCATGAATAGGTAAAGAAGTTTTCATGAACAATCTTGCATGCTATTCAAAGGATTAAAAAATATTTTTATGGAAGTGTTGGGGGAACCATTAAAGGAATTAGAGCAAAGGAGTGACATATCAGATATCCTTGTTACAATAATTACTTAAACTGTCCACAGTAGTGGATGTTTTGGTTTGGGAAGCAGAGACTTTTTTTTTTTAACATCAATTTATTTTTGGCTGCGTTGGGTCTTCGTTGCTGCGCGCAGGTTTTCTCTAGTTGCGGCGAGTGGGGGCTACTCTTTGTTGCGGTGTGCAGGCTTCTCATTGGGGTGGCTTCTCTTGTTGCAGAGCACGGGCTCTAGGCGCGTGGGCTTCAGTAGTTGTGGCTCACGGGCTCTAAAGTGCAGGCTCAGTATCTGTGGCGCACGGGCTTAGTTGCTCTGCAGCATGTGGGATCTTCCCGGACCAGGGCTCGAACCAGTGTCCCCTGCATTGGCAGGCAGATTCTTAACCACTGCACCACCAGGGAAGTCCAAAACTGAATACAATTTAAATGTCCATGAGAATGAGTAAATAAATTTTGGGATAGCCATTTAATGAAATGATACACTGAGAATCATCTTTTAGAGTTATTTCATGATATGGGGGAAAAAGTCTCAAAATTCTTTATGAAGTGAAAAAAAATCTGTTTTTTCACTTTCACTTTGATCTGCTCATGATCTCAATTTGCATATGCTCCCAATATTATATAGATACAGAAATATAAAAAATATAACTGAAAGGATAACATCTCAAAGTGTCACAAGTGATTATTATCGTAGGTGGCTTCTGTGCTTTTCTATATTAAGCTTTTCTATGTTCTCCAAATTTTCTGAAATTAATATGTATTACTTTTTTAATTAAAAAATATTTTATAAAGATAAAAGCAGTTTAATTAGTTTCAAATGGTATAAAAATATATCCCATTCAGCGCTTGCTGTATTTTCTTCATTGAGCCAAGAGGTAATTATCTCATTAATTACATACAAAAATGCTTTTGCAGAATCAGCTTTTTAAAAACTAGAAAATGGTATGTTCGCTTTTCAAACATAAATAGCTTAATCCAGCACCATCCTCAATAAAATGTGGTGGATGAATTATTTTAGATACTAACCAGCAAGCCCTGATCATTTTTTCTCTCAAGACCTTTCTCAGTCAATAGTCCTGAGTCCATTGACCCAGATATCTAGAGCACCCGTGGTTGGGAGGGGGATGACCCTACTCCCTAGCTTCCGGAGGCTTTCCTGTAGCATTCAGGAAGTCTGAAATTCCCAATCTTCTGTGAGGAGATGGAAGAAGCAGAGAGAGAGCCAGTGTGTAAGGCAGGGGTGGAAAACATGCATTCAAAGGCTGAGATGTAAACTGCTGACTTGGAGCAAGCGGAGGAAGGAGACATATCTTAGCAGTCTCCTGGCAGCGGGCAACCAGATGGGATCCACATTGGGAAATAGAAATTACACACCACCCGAGCCAAGTGTAACACTCAGGATGAATATACCAGCAACAAGTTCCATCATAGGAACTGAGCTGAGGAGAGGATTCTGATCCCCCTTATTGCTGGTAGAGGCAGAACTTAGACTACATCCCAGGAAGGAGAGAGGGAAAAGAAAAAGTCAACAGGAGTTTTAAGTTGGAATATGACTAAACTATAGACCTGGATAGACTGAGGGCTCATTGAACTGGAGAAACTGACCTCAAAATGAGTAGATTAGAATTCTCCCATCAACTTAAGTGGAGGTTATATCAGACAGCAGCTTGATTTATAGAGAAATAAAGTTTGCATATTTTCACACCTGAGTTTATAACTGTGAAATTCATACACTAAATCAAAGGCAGTAGAATCATCATAGACTCATTCCAAAATATTTCCATTGTAAAAATGGACTGATTGGTTTGTGCTTTACCTAAAGGAATTATTATATAACTAATGGTGGAATATTAGTTAAGCCTTGGCCTAACAGTCTTCTGTATACTCTTGCTTAAATTTTTAAATCACCTGTGGTGGAGAAGTAATCACAAATTTTTTATAGGACACTAATCAAATTTACTTACCCAGGTTCCTACTTGCCATCCCCTTACCACTCTTATTCAGAGAATCTTAAATTTGATAGAGATCAGAACTAATTCAACTTCCCACATAAAGCAAATACTAACCTCCCAAAGAATTCATGCCAATTAGCTGCTAAGACAATACTCAGTGTGAAAAGGTACAACAGAACCCATTTCAGTGGGTTTAAGCAGGAAAGAACTTTATCGAGGATGTCAGGTAAATCACAGAATCTTCAGGAGGGTCCAGAGAACCAGGACTGGGAGGTTGTGCAAGCAAGAACAAGTGATTTCAGGGCTAGATTGCTCACTTGGCAACCCTACTGTCTCTGCCATTGGACACAGGCTCTGCAGGACACCAGAGCTGGAGCAACTGTGCTACTGCTTCCACAAGCTGGATATCTCTTCGCTATTTCACCAGGATGGCTTTCACATTGGCACCACGTTGGCTCCAAGTGCAGTCTCATATCGGCTTCCAATTGGCAGAACCCTGGGGGTAAGTATGCACTAACTTCAAGGGACGCTGTGAAAAAGGGTTTTTGGCTTCTGCTTTGGGAATGTGGGTTTCATAATTTGGGAAACTCCCCAATTATTGGAAGGGTGTTTTAAAATTCAAGGAGAGCAAAAAGCATGACCAGTTACCCTAAAGCAGTGCATTTTATCTTTGGGAGTCTTTGGCATTTTGAATGAAATACTGATTCCTTGTAAATAACATTTATTTGTCATAAGCATCTGAAACCTGCTCCTTCTTCCCTATGCCACGCCCCTGCAGACATCTGAACACAGCTATCAAAACTCCTTAAAGTTTTTTTTCTTCTTGACAAATATCTCCAGCTATTTCAAATGTTAATTTTAGGACAGGATTTCAGTCACCTTGAAAATCAACAATCTGTCCTCCCACATTCAGTTTCTCTTACTAAAGCCTCTCTTATATTAGTGTATCTGAATTATTAGACAGGCCAATTGTAAGGAGTGAGGATGGGGAATTATAGATTTTTAAAAAAATATATTGGGCTTCCCTGGTGGCGCAGTGGTTGAGAGTCCGCCTGCCGATGCAGGGGACGTGGGTTCGTGCCCCGGTTCGGGAGGATCCCACATGCTGCGGAGCGCCTGGGCCCGTGAGCCATGGCCGCTGAGCCTGCGCATCCGGGTCCGGAGCCTGTGCTCTGCAACAGGAGAGGCCACAACAGTGAGAGGCCCACGTACCGTAAAAAAAAAAAAAAAAAAAAAAAAAAAAAAAAAAAATATATATATATATATATATATATATATATATATATATATAAAGCTGAGAATAATAGATATGATATACCCCTACTTCCTAAAGGAAGTTACTCAGGAAGGTTTGACCCTCCTTATTAAGGCATACTAGGAAGTTGCCAAAAATGAATTGGCCCAATAGCTTCCCCTGCCACTGACTCTTTGGGCAGAAGGCTAGCAAAATTCTAGAACAACTATTAGAGTTAGGAGTTACAGGCCCCCAGGGAGAAAAGTATTGTGACTTTTCCCCTCCCTCCCCATTAAATTGAGAGTGAAAAGCATGAGTATCTATAAATGCTTAAAGTCACCAAATAGCACTCAGGTGGTACTTTCAGATACAGTAGCTCAGATGATGTTCAAACAATCCTGGAGCAAGCTGGGGATTGTTTTACTGCTAAGAAGCTTAAGCCACCATTTTACTGCTAAGAAGCTTAAGTGACTTCTTTTAGAAACAAGATGAAACTCACACTTGAAACCCACACTTGAACTCAGGTCTTTTGGCTCCAGAGCCCTAGGCATTTCCACTTTGCCACACTCCCAGGAGAGTAAAGGGTGGGAAGAGACTAGGAGGAAAAGCAAAAGGCAAGGGACATAGCTCTTGGAACTTCTTCAAGATGCCAAGATTTCTAGTACGTTATCCATTCTAAATTCGTTGAAAACACCTGACTGCAAATCCATTTGCAAAGGAAAGTGATGGGGCCACATGGAGGATGTGCATGAATGAATGTGAATATAATTTTGCCACTTTTACCATGATATTCTACAGCATTAGTCTCCTGCAGCTGCTGTAACAAAATACCATACACTGGATGGCTTAAAACAACAGAAATTTATTCTCTCACCTCTGGAGGCCAGATGTCCAAAATCAGCATCACTGGGCTGAAATCAAGTTGTAAGCAGGACCATACTCCCTCTGGAGGCTCAAGAGGAGAACCCATCCTTTGCCTCTTCTAGCTTCAGGTGGCTGCCCCCATTCCTTGACTCACAGCCACTCCAATCTCTGCCTCCATGGTCACATTGTCTTCTCCTTTTCTATCTCTTTCAAATCTCCTTCTGCCTCTCTTTTATGTGGACACTTTTGACTGCACTTAGTGCTTACCCAGATAATCTAGGATTATCTCCCCATCTCAAGACCCTTAGTTTAATCACGTCTATAAAGATACAATATTTACAGATTCCAGAGATTAAGACTTGATATATTTGTGTGGAGACTACAACCACATTTCTACACTTCCCCTTTCTATCCTGTTTTACATCATTTGTTATTACAAAAGTAATAGGTGTTCATTATAGAAAATCAGAATATATAGATAAACAAAAGAAAAAAATTTGAAATTACTCCCCAAAGATAAGTAGTATTTATATTGTTGGTGCCTAACTTTACAGTTTTTTCTCTGTGAACACACATTTACATATAGGTTTCACTAAAATTTCATATATCGAGCTGATGGCACAGCCCTTGATCTCACTTCAGAGACGCCCACCTCACAAGTTGGGAAACACTGTTGTTACTCCCATAGAAAACCCAGAATGTAGAAATTTATTTAGGGTAAAACTTAGGTATCCCTCTATGTCAGGTAAGTTAATGTCAGAATGCTCTTTTTGTGATAAGAAGTTTTGTAACATAAAAAGTTTGTGATAGATTGTGCAAAGATGGGGAAAATGTATGCAAGAATGTCATTCTCAAGAGAACTCCTGGGAGATTTCTCCATTCTGGGAGCCGAGTGTGAACTGGTTCCTGGAGTTTGTGACCACAAGCTCTGAATGTGTGCGTGCATGTGGGAGCCTGTGGCTCTTCATAGTCAGGAGGATGCCCTGAGCACTGTCACTTGGGTGGACTGATAGTGGTGGTCCATTTGCTCTGTGCTCACCTTGCTGAGGACCCTGGTGACTAAGAGTATGCATTTGCTAGAAGTCTCCCGGGACCCCAGGTACAGCTGATAAGCATGACTTTGGCTGCTTTGCAATAAACTTTAACCAAACCAGCTTATTTCATTTCTTCCTCTTCCTCTCTCAGTTAATGACAAAAATTAACTCACACTAAGTGTTCAAAACACTTTGTTTTCATTTTAAGCTATAGAATAATAAACTAACAGCAGTAGGATTCATATGTTGTGAATAAACAGGGAACAAATGAGTAATTCCTTTCTTGTTGTGAATTTCCAGCTTTTGCATCTTTAAGCTCATTTCACTTCTTTGCCCGGCTCCTTGTACTTACACTCATCTTCCCTTTTTGATCCCTTTTGAACACAGTTCAAACTGTGTCCAAACCATTCTTACTATGCTTTGAAAAAAAAAAAAAGAAGAACTTGTCAGTGTTTGCCGTTTTCTTACAATCCTCTGCCACAGAATGAGACGTCAGATCTACAGGAACACCAGACTTTGGTGTGAAACAGAAAGCAAATGAAAAGAAACTTTATTTTAAAAGTGTCTTTTGATCCACCAAGAAGAGGGCAACTGGATTGTTCAACCAGGCACCGTGGGGAGAGAGAATGGGGTTTTAAGTAAGTTTTGGAATCTAATGTTAAAATTTGGTTTTAAAGTTTGTGTCTGGTGGGTATGAAAGCCTAACACTGAAGAATGCAGTTTTGCATGGCTGGCTGGACTTGCTTGCAGGGAGACTTTTAGGGGTGGTGAGTCTGGTCTGCTGAAGTTTCATCGGGTTCTTCAGAATTGATGTTTAAATGCATGTTAAGTCAGAGGGATGCATTTGTATTTACTGTGAGGGAAAGGACTTTGAAAACACTTTTTGGCTTTACAGAATGAAACCTACTGTTGTTCATGAGACTGCTATTAGAGTTGCAGGAGGTCAGAGCTGAAAAGCCCTAGGGGCACTGCTCAGTCCATGCGCTCCCCTGAATTGCAAGAAACCTGATATCTGGACAGAGCAGTGACGGGAACCGCTGCTTACAGGACACCTATTATTGATAGGGTCTTTACAGACTTTATCTCAGTTACTCCTTACAACCCTGGAGGAGAGAGGTGGAAAATGTAGACAGAAGTCAAGTGACTTGCTGTAGGTCACGCAGCTAATTGTCTACAGAATTAGGATAGAGCCTCATCTCCTGTCACTGTTCTCTTAACAGTTCAGTGCCCTTCTATAATACTAATTGTGTTAGTCTGCTCGGGCTGCCATAATAAAATACCACAGACCGGGTGGCTTAAACAACAGAAAGTTATTTCCTCACAGTTCTGGAGGCCAGAAGTCCAAGGTCAGAGTGTTGGCAGGTTTGGCTTCTCCTGAGGCCGCTCTCCTTAGCTTGAAGGCGGCCGCCTGCCCCCTGTGTCCTCCCATGATCTCTCCTCAAGGCGTGCATCTCTGGGGTCTCTCTCCGTGTGTCCAAATCTATTCTTCTTATAAGGAGATCAAGCAGATTGGATTAGGGCCCATCCTAAAGGCCTCATTTAACTTAATTACATCTTTAAAGGCCCCCATCTTTAGGTACAGTCACATTCTGAGCTATTGGGGGTTAGGGCTTCCATATATGGATTTCGGGGGGAACACAATTCAGCCAATAATATTAACAGTAACAATAATATGTGAGATTGCTGGAATCTATTGGAGATCTAAGAGCATTCTAGACTAGAGCCTTTTTACTAGAAAGGGAGACAGATAACACCCACTGACCATCGCTGTCCCAACTGCTCTCCTGTTTAATCTTCATAACAGTCCTAGGAGGTGGATATTATCCATATCAGTGTTTCAGATAAAGAAATCAAGACTCAGAAAGGTAAAGGTACCCATCTAATAAGCTGCACAGTGAGGATTTGAATTCAGGACTGCAATGCCAAAGCTCACACACATTTTCCACTTCTGTGTGCTGCCTCTCTGCTCCCATTATATATAATTTTTCTCTCATTTCATCCATAAGTTGTAGGCATGGCTCCATAGACGTGGGTTTATGGGTCCTGAGTAAATTCAGTTCTCTAAGGAGCTCATGTAACCATGTTGAAGAAAATATCCATTTTTAGAATTAGTTCTAAATATTATTTACCAAAGCACAAATATAGGAAAAGGACTTCTTCCATGTAATTCAGTTATTCTCTGGACATCTTGCTTAAGGGTGGGACCTGGGGGGTGTTCAGAGCAATAGCCAGGGTCCAGGGGAGCAAACTGGTCAGAGCCTTATTCTTTATGCCAATGGGTAACAGAATAGACGACCCGAGCTTCGGACTACAGGCAGATTTTCTTCTTGAGAGCAACAAATAAGTAGTTGACTATCTCTGAGTAGGTTTCCTGATCTAGTCACAGATTTCTCTGTGGGTAGGAAGACTATTCAGTATCCAAACTGAATATGAATTTTTAGCATCTTCAGAATCAGCTGAGATTCCTGCCTGATGATCCACGTAAAGTTTTAGTTAATCATTTTAGTGGACGAAGTGACTGGATGGCTAACTCTGGGACTAGTTTATTCTCTTTACATGTGAATATAAAAAACTTCTTGGCCCCTTCCTCTATCTTCTTCCTCTTTTTTCTGTTCTCACTTAAACTCTAACCTAGTCAGTGGAGGACTGATTCCTCCCAGACCCACCCTTTTTTTTCTGGGAGGTGTCTAGGAAGGGAGGGAAGAAACTACAGTAGCTGCTATCCTTTCTGTGTGCCGGTCACTATCCCTTGGTTGAGGACTCCCAGCCTGTCAGGGCTAGAGCTGGAATTTGAACTCAGTCCTGGCATGAAAATAGGCCCTTGCTCACACTCATGAGTTGTCTCAATCCGTGTTTTCAGGCTCTTTCCCCCATGGCTCCTTCCCTATGCTGCTTCCTCTGCCAAGAAATAGCCTTTCCCCTTTACTGCCTGGTGAACTTTGGTTTCCTTTAAGAACAATTCAAAAGTCACCTCTTACAGGCAGAATTGAATCCCTCCATGGGATCCCCCCTACAACACTGACCTTCAAACTTTTATTGACTTCAACTCACAATAAGAAGTAAGACATCACTACCCAGTACCAGGATATACAAATCACTGAAATGAAACTTTCCTGAAAAAATACAGTACATTCTGATAGTTTTAATTCTATTTCATTTTTTAAATTATTCGAATTGTAACATACTTCAATTGATATCATGACCTGCTAATGAGTACACTAGTTTGAAAAACTGCCCTCAAAGAAACTCTTTCTTCCTTTGACAGCTTTTCTTGCTTCTCTCATCTCTGAGGGTCTCAGATCCTCTGGCTCCTTACACAGAGACACTGGGGCCCAGTTCTTTGGTGCCCCATCCATTAGCCATCTAAGTTCCATTTTAATCTCACTTATTTGTCCAGTGATGAAAAGTTTGGCCCTAAGAGCATGACTATTTGTATCTTAGCTGGGTGTACCTAGCATATTTGACATTTAAACAAATCATTTTGTACAACTCCCTCCTTCATATAATTTAATTTTCAATAATAGCCATACAACAAGATTAATGATAGTAATGGCCAAAAAGGAAACTCAGACAGTGACAATTAATTTAATGTGGTAAAACACATGTAACATGAAATTTACCATCTTAACCATTTTTTAAAAATTAGACATTGGATTTTATTTTACTTATTTGTTTATTTTTTTGGCTCGGCCACACGGCTTGCAGGATCTTAGTTCCCTAAACCCATGCCCTCTGCTGTGGAAGCGTGGAGTCTTAACCACTGGACCGCCAGGAAACTCCCCCATCTTAATCATTTTTAAGTGTACAGTTCAGTAGCGGTTATGTATATTCACACTGTTGTACAATCTCCAGAACTTTTGTGTATTGCAAAATTGAAACTGTATCTGTTAAGCAACAATTCTCCATTTCCCCCCCCCACAGCCCCTGGCAACTACCATTCTACTTTCTGTTTCTATGAATTTGGCTACTCTAGATATTTCACATAAGTTAAAGCATACAGTTTTCATCTTTTTATGACTAGTTTATTTCACTTAGCATCATGTCCTCAAGTTTCATCCATACTGCCGCTTGTGACAGGATTGCTTTCCTTTCCTTGCAACAGGATAATCTTTAGGTCCATCCATGTTGCTGCAAATGGCATTATTTCATTCTTTTTATGTCTGAGTAATATTCCATTTTATATATGTACCACATCTTCTTTATCCATTCATCTGTCAATTGACATTTAGTTCACTTCCATGTCTTGGCTATTGTGAATAGTGCTGCTGTGAACACTGGGGTGCACGTATCTTTTCAAATTAGCGTTTTCTCTGGATATATGCCCAGGAGTGGGATTGCTGGAGGATTTCCTTCCTTTTTAAGGCTCAATAATATTCCATTTTGTGTTTATACCACATTTTGTTTATCCATTCATCCATCAGTTAACACATGGGTTGCTTCTGTCTCTTGGCTATCATAATATAATATTGCTATGAATATGGGTGTACAACTTTCAATGAGACCTTGCTTTCATTTTTTTTGGATATATACCCAGTGGAATTGCTAGATCATATAGTGATTCTATTTTTAATTTTCTGAAGAACCACCATACTGTTTTCCATTACAGCTGCACCATTTTATGTTCCTACCAAAGTGCACAAGGGTTCCAATTTCTCCATATCCTTACCAACACTTGTTATTTTCTGTTTTTGTTTTCATTTTTAATAGTAGCAGTTCTAATAGGTTCAAGTGGTATCTCATTATGGTTTTGATTTGCATTTCCCTAGTGATTAGTGATGTTGAGCATCTTTTCATATGCTTTTTGGCCATTTGTATATCTTCTTTGAAGAAATGTCTATTCAAGTTCTTTGCCCATTTTTTAATCCTGTTGTTGTTTTAGTAGTGACAATTTTCTTTTATTGAATTTTGTGTATGTAATCGTGGCAGTAAAAACATACAAACAGAGTAAATATTGAGGTACAAAAAAAGGAAAAACCTATATCGACATATCAGTCCAGGATAGTAATGAATAATAAAATCCCTTCTCAAGCCTTACCTTCTGTACCTTTGTCAATGACTTTAGCAAATTGATCATTTTGTGTATTTGTGTTCAATGGAGTCTTGCCAGAATTGTTAATATATCTTTGATCATAGTTGAATGAAGAACACTTCTTTAAAATTTTAATTTCAAAAAGTTTTTTTCACTTAGGTTGAATGGAATATTATTCAGCCATAAAAAGAAACGAAATTGAGTTATTTGTAGTGAGGTGGATGGACCTAGAGTCTGTCATACAGAGTGAAGTAAGTCAGAAAGAGAAAAACAAATACCTTATTCTAACACATATATATGGAGTCTAAGGGAAAAAAAATGGTCATGAAGAACCTAGGGGTAAGAGGGGAATAAAGACACAGACCTACTAGAGAATGGACTTGAGGATATGGGGAGGGGCAAGGGTAAGCTGTGACAAAGCGAGAGAGTGGCATGGACATATATACACTACCAAACGTAAAATAGATAGCTAGTGGGAAGCAGCCGCATAGCACAGGGAGATCAGCTTGGTGCTTTGTGACCACCTAGAGGGGTGGGATAGGGAGGGTGGGAGGGAGGGAGACACAAGAGGGAAGGGATGGGGGAACAGATGTATATGTATGACTGATTCAGTTTGTTATAAAGCAGAAACTAATACACCATTGTAAAGCAATTATACTCCAATAAAGATGTTAAAAAAAGTTTTTTTCACATGAAGCAACAGAAAAAAAATCTTATTGAAAGTCTTAAACATGATAGTAGGTTTAGCAGAAATTCATAAATATTCTATTTCACATTATGTTCCAGAACTTGAAATAGTGTCCATGCTCTTGTTTCTTTGGTATTGATTGTAATGGCTCTTAAATGTCTCTGTAGTAAAATAAATAAATATAATATTCCTCCTCCTAGAGGAGGCTGGAGCTGGGTATTTCCCTTCCCCCAGGTCAGCTAAGCTCTGTTAATATGTCAGTAGGTGAGGCTCTGGTAAAATAATTGATGTTGAGGGCAGGACTTTTTAGGAAGAATAGAATGCTCTGGGCATAATTCAAAATGGCTACTTTTCCCCTCCCTTTACTGGAAGCAAGAGATTTTTCTCTGATCTACACTATAAGAACCTGGTAGTGCTCCTGGAGGTAAAACTCACAAAAGCATAGGGACTTTGCTAAGACTGGGTCCTCTTGGAGTTTTTAACTCACAGACTTGTCCACACTGATCCTCTAGAAATTCATCAATTACAGTTTAGGGTTTCCTACCTAGTTATGAGATCCTCTGAGGTTTCTGCTCCTCATGGGTTTCTGCTCCAGTAAGTTTGCAATTCTGTATCTGCCTGACTGCGTCTTCAGTTTTGCGGTAGCAGTTTGCCCTACCTCAATTCTCTGATAGATCTAAGAAGAGTTGTTCATGTTCAGTTCATTCAGCTTTAACTTGACATTAGGATGGAGTAATGACTTCTTTACATGCCCGGCCAGAAAGCAGAAGGCAAAAAATCTTCTTTTAAAAACAGAAATTAATAAACTAATTTAAAAATTTATATGTAAATGTCCATCGACAGAGGAATGGATAAAGAAGATGTGGTACTTATATACAATGGAATATTACCCCACCATAAAAAATAATGAAATAATGCCATTTACAGCAACATGGATGGATCTAGAGATTATCATAGTAAATGAAGTAAGTCAGACAGAGAAAGACAAACATCGTATGATATCACTCATATGTGGAATCTAATTTTTTTTTATTGGAGTATAATTGCTTTACAATGTTGTGTTAGTTTCTGCTGTACAATGAAGTGAATCAGCTATATGTATACCTATATCCCCTCCCTCGTGGACCTCCCTCCCCACCCCCATCCCACCCATCTAGGAAGTCACAGAGCACCGAGTTGAGCTTCCTGTGCTTTATAGAATGTTCCCGCTAGCTATCTATTTTACACATGGTAGTGTATATATGTCAATCCTAATCTCCCAATTCGTCCCACCCTCCCCTTTCCCCGCCGTGTCCACATGTCCGTTCTCTAATTTTTTAAAAAAGATACAGATGGGGCTTCCCTGGTGGCACAGTGGTTGGGAGTCCGCCTGCCGATGCAGGGGACACGGGTTCGTGCCCCGTTCCGGGAGGATCCCACGTGCCGTGGAGCGGCTGGGCCCGTGAGCCATGGCCACTGAGCCTGCACGTCCGGACCCTGTGCTCCGCAACGGGAGAGGCCACAACAGTGAGAGGCCCGCGTACCGCAAAAAAAAAAAAAAAAAAAAAAAAAAAAAAAAAGATACAGATGAACTTATTTACAAAACAGAAACTGACTTACAGATATCAGAAACAAACTTATGGTTACCAAAGGGGAAACGTTGTAGGGGAAGGATAAACCAGGAGCATGGGATGTACACACACACACTACTATATATAAGACAGATAACCAACAAGGACCCACTGTATAGCACAGGGAACTCTACTTAGTATTCTGTGATAAGCTATAAGAGAAAAGAATCTAAAAAAGAATGAATATGTGTACATGTATAACTAAATCACTTAGCTGTACACCTGAAATTAACACAACATTGTAAATCAACTATACTCCAATAAAATTAAAATATTTAAAAAATAAATAAAATGTGATTCCAGAGGACAGGCAGCAGTCCCAGTGTTCTGTGTCTTGCACAGCCCTACTGCCCTGAGAAACAGAAATTATATAACTTGTTTTCAATTGTGCAGACTGGGGAGGATTCACATGTTCGGTTTGGTGAACTTCCAGGAAATAATTTTAAGTGTTTATCTAAAGTTTATTCAAACTTTCTTGATCTAGAAGTTAGACAGGAAACCTAGCAGAGAATTGAAATACACCAGGCTCTGAGGAGAGAGAACTCTAAATGTAGGCAGAAGGGTTGAACTGTGACACTCCGTGGCATTCATACCTCGGAAAGCAGGAGGTTCGATTCTAGGGCTTATGTGATTTAGAAGCTGCATCAATATTAATGTTTGCCACCATTTCCTGTTGTTCATTGTGCTGGTTGCTTTTGCTGTGTAATAAACTGCCCTAATACGTCATGCTAAAAAATAAATTAATTAATTAAATTAAATAAAGGGAATTTCCTGGCGGTCCAGTGGTTAGAACTCTGTGCTTTCACTGCTGAGGGCCGGGGTTCAATCCCTGGTCAGGGAACTAAAATCCCACAAGCTGTGTGGTATGGCCAAAAATAAATAAAATTAAATTAAGTTAAATAAAAATAAAATAAAATTTATATGGGAATGCAAACAATTCTCAAAAAGAACAAAACTGAAGGATTTACACTACTCTATTTCAAGGCTTATTATAAGGATACGGTAATCAAGACAGTGTGATATTGGCCTAAGGACAGGCATAAATCAGTGGAAGAGAATAGAGTCCAGAAATATGTTCACAAGTTCAGTGGGTAAAAGATATTCTTTTCAACCAATCATGATGGAAAAACTGTACATCCCTATGGAAAAAAAGTGAACCTCAACTCCTTATCTCACATCATAAACAAAAAAGTATCTCAAAATGGATCAATGACCTAAATGTAAAAGCTAATATTATAAAACCTCTAAAAGAAAACTTAGGTGAAAATCTTTGTGGCTCAGGGTAACAATGATTTTGTCAAGAGGACACAAATAGCATGAATCAAAGAAGAAAAAATTAATAAGTTGAGCTTCATAAAAATAAAAATGTTTTGCTTTTCAAAAGACGCAAAGAAAAAAAGGCAAACCATTGTATTAATCATGTTTTTTACTTTCTATATTTTATGATGCTTTGATACCTTGGGGGCTTTGCTGGCTAAAAGAGACTGCCCATACCAAGGCTAGCTAATTCCTAGAGATAGCAAAAAACTTGCCTGTGAGTGTGCCTTTCATATGCAAAAAAATGAATCCAAAGACCGTATCTTCAACCACCAACTTTATCAAACTCTCACACATCAAGCCAATATTTCCCCTGCCCTAAATCACTCCCAGGCCACCCTTATAGCCCAGAGTCTACTGAAATTATTCAAACTATCCAATCCTAAACTTGCTCAACTTGCCTACCCTGCATCACCTGTTTCTTCCTGTGAAAACTGTATAGAGGCTCTGGGCTAAGCTTTCTCCTTTGCTCCTTCTGCCTCCGGATCAACTCTGGTACTTCCCCATGAGGCCCCATGTGGTCCTGTGTGGCACGGCAGGCCCTCCTTCTCTTGCGAATCATAATAAAACATTTTTCATTGGCATTGACGTCTTCATTTTGTCACTCAGTTATCTCTGTAAATTAAATCCTAGGCACAATCAAAACAACCACAGATGAGTAAAAAATATTTATAATACATGTATTTGACAAAAAATTTGTATTCAGAATCTATGAAGAACTCTTGAAAGTCAATAATAAAAAGACAACCCAATTTGTAAAATGGGCAAAAGATTTGTACAGATACTTCACAAAAGGTTTATGAATGAACAATAAAGTACATGAAAAGATGATCAACATCACTAGTCATCAAGAAATGAAAATTAGGGCCTCCCTGGTGGCGCAGTGGTTGAGAGTCCGCCTGCCGATGCAGGGGATACGGGTTCGTGCCCCGGTCTGGGAGGATCCCATGTGCCGCGGAGCGGCTGGGCCCGTGAGCCATGGCCTCTGGGCCTGCGCGTCCGGAGCCTGTGCTCCGCAGCGGGAGAGGCCACAACAGTGAGAGGCCCGCATACCGCAAAAAAAAAAAAAAAAAAAAAAGAAATGAAAATTAATATTACAAAATGAGATAACACTACCCATTCATTAGAATGGCTAAAATTAAAAAGACGGATAATGCCAAGTGCTGCTGAGGATTTGGAACCACTGGAACTGTTGATTTTATCTCCTGGTAAGCATGTAAAATGGTATGACCACTTTGAAAAACAATTTGGTACCGTCTATAAAATTAACATACACTCACCATATGACCTAGAAATTCCACTTCTAGATTCTCACCCAATAGAAATGAAAACGTATGTCCACAAAGGAATGTTGATAGAAGCTTCATTCATGATAGCCAAAAACTGGACACAAACAAAATGTCCATCAACAGGAGAATTAATAGGTAAATTGATCTGTTCCTACAATGGAATACTGCTCAGCCATTAAAAACGACTGAACTACCAATTCCTGCAAACAGCAAGGAGAATCTCAACAGCATGATACTAAGTGAAAGGAGCCAGACACAAGAGTACCCCCTACATTTGTCCATTTACATGAATTTCTAGAACAGGCAAAAGTAATTTATAGTTAAAGAAATCCGATCAGTGGTTACTTTGATGGGGACTAGGAGGAATGAATTATAAAGGGGCACAAGGGAACTTTCTGCAGTGATGGGAATATTCTAAATCTTGACTGGGGTATTACTGACTTGGGTGTGTACACTTGTCAAAGCTCCTTGTATTTTATTGCATGTAAGTTTTACATCAATGAAATTGATTTTTAAAATAAGGCAGTTTACTACTTAACTGATATAGAAAGGTCTCAAAAATATACTAAATGAAAAAAAAACATGTCAAACATTATGTATAGTGCGTCCTTTTTGGTGTGGGAAAAAAAATAAATACAAAAGTGACAATGGTTGCTGTCCTGATAGTTTCTGTTTTGTTAGTTTTACAGAATGAGGAGCCATTTTACAGAAAGAAGAGGACAATATTGGAGTCATCTTTGACTTCTCCATTTGGAACTAATATTGTCTATTGAGATATAGAAAGCTGGAAAGCTTTTATTCAGAACAAGTAAGTATACTAGAAATCAAATCTGCGTGATTGTAGAGTGTGTTTCCAAATACGGGTGATATTGAGCAGAAAATCAATTCATGCCTTCCTCTGATCAGTTATACTGATATATGGAATGCCCTCAAATATTTTTCTGTGGTTCTGAGAATTCAGTTATAAACATGGTGGCCCGTGTTAAATGGCAGAACCACAGATAAGCTAGGACTTTCACAGAGAGTGATCGTTTTAAAATATTGGTCCCCTGACGTCATGGGAGGCTAGATCCTGGGTTTGAAAGATGGCTTCTGGGAATTTCCTCTTTCCTGGTACATTGTCACACACTTTGAAAGGTTTTGTTATTAGTAATCAGTTCTAAATAATTTGGGACTTATGTGAGATAAAACACATACATTGTCCTAAAACCTCAGGAAAATCTGAAATAATATACAAATTTGGGGGATACTGATTTGTTTAAGGAACATTAAATAAAAGGTACCATGTTCAAGGTCTAGGTTGCATGTTTAACTCTTGCAAGAATGTGATCCTAGATGACTAAGAATATAAGCCCAAACTATCCAATAGGTCTTTTGTTTGTTTGTTTTTGTTTTTTACTATTCCAAACACTTTATTTTTTAAAAATTTTTATTGCAGTGTAGTTGATTTGCAATGTTGTGTTGGTTTCTGCTGTACGGCAAGGTAAATCAGTTATACGTATACATATATCACCCCAATGTTCATTGCAGCACTGTCCAATAGTTCTAATGGTAAATGCTTTCTCACAACTTTTTCATCATGGTGAGGTTTTTCATTTTAATCTGTACCAAATTCATTTATTCAACAAACGTTAATTAATTAACCACAGTTCTAGGCCCTGGGGGTATAATATCAAAACAAAGCATGCTTTTTGTTCTCACAGCGCTTACAATATGGTGTATATTTGCGAGTGTAATTCAGGAATGGAGGGTACAGGGAGAAGGTGGAATAAGGGTAAAATAGACAATAAACAATATTTATGTGAAAAATGATAACACAAATAAAATATAAATAATTGGTAGGTGCAAAATGACATCTCATTATGTTAATTGTGTTTTTATTTCTGTGGGTGTTTCCAGAACACATCTCCTATTTGTAACAGTAATTGAATAAAGACGCTTTTCTTTCTGATCTCTTTGTCAGTCCTGAAGATGCACTCAGGAAGAATATTACATGACCTATCTTTTCATCAAGTCAGCAATTCAAATCTGAGTCCCTTCAGAAGAAGGAAAGTTCAGCTCTGTTCCACTAGAAATTATCTCCTGTTGGAATTTTCTTATATGCTGAGAATATTGTAATACATTAAGATTTTATTCAAGAATCAAAAAAGTACATTTATATTTCCTATATTACCTGAAAGGGTTTTTCCCCTTAGTCCAATTTGTTGCCCCTAATTTCTTCAATGATATGTCTATTTTTTTGCCTATTGAACATGAATGTTCTTTTATACAAGCTTCCTTTTCATTAAACTCTCTGGTTTTTATGGTTGAAAAGAAAAGAATATTGGTCTCCTGCCATCACCTACTCGGGCTTACCCTCCTGGTCAGACAGCAGAGAGATCTGTCAAGATCATTGTGAAGAAACATGGAGTAGATCTAAGTGGTGACCAAAATGTAACTCTTTCCACTTTGATGACTGGGTGTAGACTATGCTATCCAATGCAGTTACTAGTAAGTAGCTATATGTGTCTATTTAATGTGAATTTAAATAAACAAAAACTAAATAAAATTTAAAATTCAGTCGCACAGTAATTTAAATAAAAACTAAATAAAATTTAAAATTCAGTCACACAGTCACGCTAGCCACATTTCAAGTGCTCAATAGCCACATGTGACTAATGGCTCCACTACTGGACAGAGCAAATATAGAACATGTTTATCATCTCAGAAAATTCTAGTGTACAGCACTAGTCTAAACAGAGGTATTCTGCTAAGAATGAATACTGAATGAATAAAGAGCATGGTTTTCACTTAACTACTTGATAAGAGAAGAGTATGGTAGTCCACACTCAGGGAGATACCATGGCTAGTAATAAGAACATCTTACAGTTACATAGCAGCACACTTTTCAAATTTTAAAATATTTTTGTCTGTGCCTTATGTGACTTTATTCAGTCTTTTTCATGAGCCTTTTAAGGAGTTAAAGTATCAATATCTTAATTTTACAGCTGAAGAAATGTCACCTCCAAAAGGCTAGTCCTGTGATCTTGCGGTGGTCTCTAGGCCTTTCTAAGTGACTAGAATCAGACTTAGAGGTTGTCTCCATAGGGAGGATTTAGAAGCCAGGAAAAGAGATGAGACCCCAGAGGGAGAGAGAGAGAGACTCGCTGACCGGCCATGTAGACAGGGATGTGGTAACATTCCAGCTGAGGTTAGCAGTAGAGATCTGCATGGGACAGAGAGAAAGGGGACCTGGGGTAGGATCCTGGGGGTCTGAGTGCCTGATGGTGTAATTCAGACCAGAGATGCCTCAGGGTCTTTGGGAGGAGATATCCATTTGGATGAGTCAAGAAAGATTTGAAAACCAGGAGCAGCCTAGTCCAAGAGGAAAAGTAGTGCCGACAGTGTCTGAGAGTACAATACCAGGGAGGCACTTCTCCGAGCTGGCATGGACTGCCTGGGAGAGTTAGATCTTGGCAAGGCAGACACAGAAACGAGACAGCTTCGTCAGGGAACCTCACTGTGAGAGGTGAGAGAGCTTAAACTGAATACAGATGACTATTTTGCAGTGATACTCTTCAGAAAATACCAAATTCAATGGGAGATAAAATGTGCTACTCCTTTGAGTGTTGACAGCAGAATAATGGCTAAAAATAGTAGCTAACATTTATTGAGCTATTACTTTGTATGAAATACTATACATGAGTTCTCATTACAACTTCATAAGTAAAATACTGTTCTCAACTCCATTGTACAGACAAGGAACCAGTGGTGTACTACAGCTGGTTCTTACTGTTTTGTGAGAACTCACTGTTGAATTTTTATGATTTTTGTTAGCCAGTTGACATACATTGTTAGCTTGAATTTAGCCTCAGTGGGAATGTTTATAACATGCAGATTGGTACGTGCTATGAATTCAGGCCTTTACCCCCAGAGAGGCAGTGTGTTCAACATTTAGCAGCACAGCATTGAAATAGGCTCAAAGAGGTTTAACAACTTGCCAAGGTTATACAGATGGTAGCAAATAGCAGATCGTACGCCAGTCTCCCTACTTGAAAGCGCATCGTCTTACCCCTATTACCTTAGTGGGGACGCTTTTATATCAAGGACAAGATTGCTCACTTTACTTTGTTATCAAAGAAAAAACGTCTTGCTCACCAAGGACTCTGGGGTTAGGAATGAGGGTCTTTACAGAGCTTTTCTTGAGGGCCTGGAATTCAAGCATTTGGCATCTCCATAACTCAAGATAGGTCCAAAGGAAAAAAAAAAAAAAGCATGAACCTAATGCCCTGGCAACATAATGCTGATATGCACATTTTGTATAAATGAATAAATATGTATATTTCTCCCCCATCCCTTCAGTGAATTTCATAAAGGAGAACAGTCAAATTCTCATTCAAAGGATGGGAGTGACTGTTATAAAGCAAATTTTGGATGAGCTATTTGTATGGAATGTTCTGAATCACGAAGAAGTAAACATCATTTGCTGTGAGAAGGTCGAGCAGGATGCTGCGAGAGGGATCATTCACATGATTTTGAAGAAGGGTTCAGAAGCCTGTAACCTCTTCCTTAAATCCCTTGAAAAGTGGAACTACCCTCTGTTTCAGGACTTGCATGGACTTAGTAAGTATCAGTTTGCTTTTAGCTGTTCTACAAATAGAATAAATCATGAAGAAGATCCATAATCCCCATGACAGAGCCTCTGCTCTCCTCCCTCCAATGCTCTCATATCACTGGGCACTGGGCTTTGGTTAGGTTGAGGAAAAGCTCAGACACTCTCAGGAAAACAAAACAAAACAAAAAACTCCCACCAGGTCACTTGATGGTGACGCCAAATAAGTAACTCCAGGGTAAGGGAATAAATGATTTAGCATAGTCTGACTTCAGAATCAAACTGGACAATGAAGGCACTTAAGAAGTCAATGCAGGGCTTCGCTGGTGGCGCAGTGGTTGAGAGTCCGCCTGCCGATGCAGGGAACTCGAGTTCGTGCCCCGGTCCGGGAGGATCCCACGTGCCGCGGAGCGGCTGGGCCCGTGGGCCATGGCCGCTGGGCCTGCGCGTTCGGAGCCTGTGCTCCGCGGTGGGAGAGGCCGCAGCAGTGAAAGGCCCGCGTACCGCAAAAAAAAAAAAAAAAAGAAGTCAATGCAGTAGTGCAGTAGTAGTTTACAACATTCCTTAGTCTGATGAGGACCATCTGTGGACAAGGGGCCCCCAGACTACCTACTCTGTAATCCAAGCACCATGGTAAAGAGAGCCTGACTGACTAAAGAAGCATGATTCTGCTTTTCATGAAATATTAATTTAGTTTTTCTTTCTTTAAATTAGTCAATTATTTCCTGACAGATTTTAATCAAGGTTAAGGCTTGATTGGCTGAAAGTTACCCCTGACCATCATTCTCAACCGTATCCCCACTATTCTCATGCACTTTCCTTAACCCAAACACCGGCTCCTCTCCTTTCCAATCAGCTGCTACAAAATTTGGTGGTGGAAAGGAAGAAACAAGGCAAAAGGGCAAGTAGGGTAAAGGGTAACAGGGAAAAGCAGGAGTAAATATCTGGAACCCTTTCTGCCAGCTCAGAACTGGGGAAGGAAATGAAAGTCACCAAGGGAAGATTCTCAGCCTCACTCCTCCTTCCTCCTCCTGAACTCTAGCTTCTGGGGAGACACAGAATTGGATCCTATTCAACCTCACCTCTTCTCTAACAGGTCTTTTTCATCAGATGTCAGAAGAAGACTTAGATGGTTTGGCTCAGGACTTAAAGGACTTATACCATACCCCATCTTTTCTGAACTACTATCCACTGGGTGAAGATATTGACATTATTTTTAATTTGAAAAGCACCTTCACAGAACCGGTTCTATGGAGGAAGGACCAACGCCATCACCGTCTGGAGCAGCTGACCCTGAGTGGCCTGCTGGACACTCTTCAGAGCCCCTGCATCATCGAAGGGGAATTGGGCAAAGGGAAGTCCACTCTGCTGCAGCGAATCGCCATGCTCTGGGCCTCTGGAGAGTGCCAGGCTCTGACCAAGTTCAAATTAGTTTTATTTCTCCGTCTGAGCAGAGCCCAGGGTGGACTCTTCGAAACCCTGTGTGACCAACTCTTGGATATACCTGACACAATCAGGAAGCAGACTTTCATGGCCATGCTACTGAAGCTACAGCAGAGGGTTCTTTTTCTCCTTGATGGCTACAATGAATTCAAGGCCCAGAACTGCCCAGAAATCGAAGCCCTAATAAAGGAAAACCACCGCTTCAAGAATATGGTCATCGTCACCACCACCACGGAGTGCCTGAGGTACATCAGGCAGTTTGGTGCGCTGATTGCCGAGGTGGGGGACATGACTGAGGACAGTGCCCAGGCTCTCATCCGGGAAGTGCTGATAAAGGAGCTTGCTGAAGGCTTGTTGCTCCAAATTCAGAAATCCAGGTGCTTGAGGAATCTGATGAAGACCCCTCTCTTTGTGGTCATCACTTGTGCAATCCAGATGGGGAAAAGTGAGTTCCACTCTAACACACAAACCACACTGTTCTGTGCCTTCTACGATCTGCTAGTAAATAAAAACAAGCACAGACGTAAAGGGGTGGTTCCAAGTGAGGTCACTCGGAGCCTGGACCACTGTGGAGACCTAGCTCTGGAGGGCGTGTTCTCCCACAGGTTTGATTTTGAACGGGACGACTTGTCCCGTGTGAACGAGGATGTCCTGCTGACAACGGGACTCCTCTGTAAATACACAGCTCAACGGTTCAAGCCGAAGTATAAATTCTTTCATAAATCATTCCAGGAGTACACAGCAGGACGCAGACTCAGCAGTTTATTGACGTCTGAAGAGCCAGCAGAGGTGACCAAGGGGAATGGTCACTTGCAGAAAATGGTTTCCATTTCAGACATTACATCCAAGTACAGCAACCTGCTCCTGTATACGTGTGGGTCATCTGCCGAAGCCACCCGGACTGTTCTGAAACACCTGGCATCAGTGTATCAACATGGCAGCCTCAGTGGGCTTTTCGTCACCAAGAGGCCTCTCTGGAGGCAGGAATCTATGCAAAACGTGAAAAGCACCACTGTGCAAGAAATTCTGAAAGCCATAAGCATCAACTCCTTTACAGAGTGTGGCATCAATTTATTCTGTGAGAGTATATCCACATCAAACCTGAGAGAAGAATTTGAAGCTTTCTTTCATGGTAAAAGCCTACATATCAACTCAGAGAACATCCCTGATTACTTATTTGACTTCTTTGAAAACTTGCCTAATTGTGCAACTGCTCTGGACTTTGTTAAACTAGACCTGTATGGGGGAGCTGTGGCTTCGCAGGATAAGACCGCGGAAGACGCAAGCAGGATCCACATGCAAGAGTCCTCAGGAACCTACATTCCCAGCAGGGCTGTGTCTTTGTTCTTCAACTGGAAGCAGGAATTCAAGACATTGGAGGTCACACTCCGGGATTTCTGCAAGCTGAATAAGCAAGATATCAAATCCCTGGGGAAAATATTCAGCTCTGCTACAAGCCTCAGGTTGTCCATTAAGAGATGTGCCGGCGTGGCTGGAAGCCTCAGTTCGGTCCTCAGCACCTGTAAGAACATTCACTCCATCATAGTGGAAGCCAGTCCCCTCACCTTAGAAGACGAGCGGCATATCACATCTGTGACAAACCTGCACACCTTAAGTATTCACAACCTAGAGACTCAACAGCTACCAGGTATTGTAAACATCAGCAGTTTACGCTATAATCAAACCTGGCTAGTTACTGTGGAAATATTAGATATTATTTGTTTTGCTTGAAATTTTCTAATAGTTTCTACTAGTGTCAGGACTTGGAAGGGAAGTGGAAGGGCTTGGGAGAGACTTCCATGTCGGGGGGAAGGCTGTCAGATTGGGAGGCCCTAGGAAGGATTCCCAGAGCTGAAGCTCTGTAGTCTGACTGAATAGCTATGTAGTATATATATGGTAAAGTGTGTGTTTCTATGTTTGTCCGTGTTTGTATATAGTAGGTTAAGCTTGTCTTCTGTGAACCCTCCCTCTTGTCAGCATCTCTGTCTTAACCCAACATTCACTGCTTTCCTGCCAAGTAGCACCCCTCCTTCTTTGAAGTCTGGGAGGAAATCCAACCATAAACTAATCACCTGCAGAAGCCGGTGGCTAACTGTGTCACTAGATTCTCATCTAGGAAATTGCAGCACATCCAGCCCCAGCCCCAACCCAAGTATCATTCATTTTGAAGGAAGATTTTGGGAACAGTTTTTGTCGAACATGAAGAAATTCCAGACTTCAGACACATACATGTGGGGTCAATCTTTCTGGGTTAAGGGGAATTTCCCCCAGATTCACAATAACACTAAAGGTGAGTGTCTCCCTTACCTGTGTAGTCCAACCACACCTGTGTAGATCAGTCCTGTTGCCCAGAGCAGGGGCTGCTGGGTTCTGTGAAGCTATGGGTCGGAAGGAGCCTTGTTCTACGGGACTGTAATCTGAGATTCGTTTTCATCCACAAGTGGTTTCCCATTCGGCTCTGCCTCACTTGTCACCCTGTAGAGGACATTTTCTATCATTTTAAGAATCTAGAATCTTTTGTACATATAAGCTTTGCAACCTGCTACTAAATGCAGGAAGGCCTTCTATAAGATTCTGGATAGTCACTCAGACTTTATTAGACTACATTCTGTGTGAGGAGGCTTACCATCTTCTCTTGATGGCCATTCGTTTGTGCTGATATTGCAAACCGGTCACTTACATGCTGAATTTGACCTACATATAATTAAAATTTTTCATTTTAATGTTTGCCAATATTTTGTTCTTAATATTTTAAATTTATTTTTTGAGTAATATATTTACATGGTCCAAATTATAAAACAATCTATGATGAAAAGTCTCCTTCCCTTCTCTCTCCCCTAGCTATGATTCTTCTCCCTAAAGGAGTTGCCACCATTTTGAAATTGGGAAATATGTGAAAATACAGGTTTCTTATTCCTCTTGAAAATTATAGATTTGACAACTGCACTTGGTAACAACTGGCTAGAGCTTCATGATCTGCTCCTACACTCTTTGGAAAGACACATAATCTCCAGTTGGGCACAAAGCCCATCTGTTCTACTTCTTGTAATAACATCATCTCCCTGGCTCTCTTTGACATTTGAGTTTGCAATCAGCACTTATTTTTTCTTATAGCTAGAATCTAGTCACTACTGAAAGACATGTCAGTTATTTCCAGTTTGGGCAATTATAGATAGAACTACTATAAACATTCTTATGAAAGTTTTTAACGTGAAAATAAGTTTTCAATTCACTTGGGTAAATATGTAGGATTAGCGTTGCTGAGCCATATGACAAGTGCTTGTTTAATTTTTTAGGAAACTTCCAAACTATTTTCCACTTTGTACATTTTACATTTTCAGTAGCAATACATGAGAATTTTAGTTGCTCTGCATTCTCACTTAATGCTAAGCATTTAGTATTATTTCTATTTTTCTCTTTTTGTCATTTTACAATAAGAAAAAAAAAACACCAGACAATACCAAGTGCTGATGAGGATGTGGAGCAACTGGAACTCTGTGTATAGTGTTATATCATCAGAGTTGGCTAATAAAAGTTGAAAATTCTTCATGTGCTTGTTTGCAACTTAGTGAAATGTCTCTTCAAGTTTTTACCCATTTAAAAAAAAAGTATTTATTTATATTTTTATTTTGGCTGCGCCGGGTCTTAGTTGCAGAACGTGGGATCTTCGTTGTGGCATGTGGGATCTTTAGTTGTGGCATGCGGGCTCTTAGTTGCAGCATGCAGACTTCTTAGTTGTGGCTTGCAGACTCTTAGTTGTGGCATGCATGCAGGATCTAGTTCCCTGACCAGGGATCGAACCTGGGCCCCCTGCATTGGGAGCATGGAGTCTTACCCACTGGACCACCAGGGAAGTCCCTACCCATTTTTAATTGGGTCAATTTGTTTTCTTAATGTTGAGTTTTAAGTGTTTTTTAAAAATATATTCACGATACAAGTCCTTTGTGAGATAAGTGATTTGAAAATATTTTCTCCCAATCTGTAGCTAGTCTTTTCATTCTTTAACAGTGTATTTCATAGAACAAAAGTTTTACATTTTGTTGCTGTCCATTTTTTTTCTTTATAAATCATGCTTTTGGTGTCATGTCTAAGAACTCTTTGCATAACCCCAGGTCATGATGATTTTTTCCTATATTTTCTTTTAAAGTTTTATGTTTTACATTTAGATCTATGATCCATTTTGAGTTAACATTTGTGTAAGGTGTGAAGTTTAGATCAAGGTTCATTTTTCTTCCCTATGGATATCCAGTTGTTCTGTTTATTGAAATGGCTATTCTTTCATGTTTGAATAGCCTTTGTATCTTTGCCCAAATTTTTTGGCTATACTTTTATGGGTGTATTTCTGGATACTATTTTCCATTGATCTTTCATTTGCCAATACCCTTGTCTATCCCTTGCCAATACTACATTGTCTTAGTAACTTTTACTTTATAGTAAGTCATAAAATTGGGTAGTGTTATTTCTCCAACTTTCTTCTTCTTTTTCAAAATAATTTTAGAATATTCTAGTTCCTTTGTCCTTCCATATAAAGTTTAGAATCACATTTTTTTTTTTTTTTTTTTGGCGGCATCGCATGGCCTGTGGGACCTTAGTTCCCCAACCAGGGGTTTGAACCTGAGCCTTTAGCAGTGAAATCACAGAGTCCTAACCATTGGACTGCCAGGAAATTCCCAAGAATCACATTGTTTATATCGTCAAAAACTTTTCTTGGGATCTTGGTTGAAATTACATTAAATCTATAGAACAATTTAGGGAGAATTGACATTGTTATTATGTTGAATCTATAACCATGGTTTCTCTTTCCATTTGTTTAGATTTTCCTTGATTTCTTTTTTCACCATTTTGTACTTTTCATCATGTTGACTGTGTATACGTTTTTTAGATTTATACCTTTTTCATTCTTTTGGAGCTACTGTAAATGGTAATTTTAAAAAATTTGGTTACCAATTATTTATTGCTACTACAGAAATACAGTTGATTTTTGTGTGTTGATCTTGTACTCTATACCTTTGACAAACTTATTTCATGTCACTTCCAAAAAGATTATTTTCATTTCTTCCTTTCCAATTTTGTATTCCTTTTATTAATTCATCTTTTAAAATAAATTAATTTAGTTACCTTTGGTTGCGTTGGGTCTTCATTGCTGTGCATGGGCTTTCTCTAGTTGCAGCGAGCAGGGGCTACTGTTGGTTGTGGTGTGCAGGCTTCTCATTGCGATGGCTTCTCTTGTTGCAGAGCACAGGTTCTAGGTGTGCAGGTGGGCTCTAGAGTGTGGGCTCAGTAGTTGTGGTGCACAGGCTTAGTTGCTCTGCAGCATGTGGGATCTTCCCAGACCAGGGATCGAACCCATGTCCCCTGCATTGGCAGGCAGATTCTTAACCACTGCACCACCAGGGAAGTCCCTGTATTCCTTTTATTTCATTTTCATGCCTTACTTCACTGATTATGGCTTGCAGTATAGTGTTGAATAGGAGAGGCAAAAGTGAACATCCTCCCTTGTTCCTGATCCTAGGGAGTAAGCATTCAGACTTTCACCATGAAGTGTGATGCTAACTGTAGTTTTTTTTTGAAGGTGGCTTTTATCAGGTTGGGGAAGTTTCCTTCTATTCCTAGGTTGCTGAGGATTTTTATCATGAATGGTTATTGGATTGTATCAACCATTTTTGCTGTATCAATTTATATGATCATGTAGTTTTTCTTCGTTAGACTGTTAATATAGTGAAGTATGTGGATTGATTTCCAAATATCAAAACAGTCCTGCAGGGCTTCCCTGGTGGCGCAGTGGTTGAGAGTCCACCTGCCAATTCAGGGGACATGGGTTTGTGCCCCGGTCCAGGAGGATGCCACATGCCGTGGAGCGGCTGGGCCCGTGAGCCATGGCTGCTGGGGCTGCGCGTCTGGAGCCTGTGCTCCGCAACGGGAGAGGCCACAACAGTGAGAGGCCCGCGTACCGCAAAAAAACCCAAACCAAACCAAAACAAACAAACAAACAAAAAAAACAGTCCTGCATTCCCTGTATGAAGCTCATTTGGTGGTAGTATAATATTCTTTTTATATATGGCTGGACTCCTTGGTAATATTTTGTTGAGGATTTCATAAGTGATATTGGTTTGAAGTTTTCTTTTGTTTTATTCCCTTAGTCTGGGTTTCAGATTGGTTAGTGGTAGTGTCATAAAATGAGTTGGGAAGTGTTGTCTGTATTTCTGTTTCCTGGAAATGATTGTGTAGAATTGGTGTTATTTCTTCTTTGAAAGTTTGGTAGAATTTGCAAGTTAAATTATCTGTGCCTGCAGCTTTCTTTTTTGGAAAATTTTAAACAACAAATTCAATTTCCTTAGTTATACAGGACTATTCAGATTACTTATGTAATGTTGGGTAAGTTTTACTAGTTTGTGCCTTTCAAGAAACTCTGCAATTTTGTCTATGTTGTCAAATTTATGCATGTAGATTTGTTCATATTATTCTCTATCCTTTTAACATCTGTGATTTCTGTAATGATATCTTCCCTTTCGTTTCTGATGTTGGTAATTTGTTATTCCTCATTTTTTCTTTGTCAGTCTTGCTAGAAATTTATCAGTTTTATTGATCTTTTCAAAGATATAGCTTTTAATTTCCATTGATTTTTCCCTATTGTTTCTGTTTGTGATTTGTTATTGATTTCTGCCCTTATCTTTATTATTTTATTGCTTTGTCTTGCATTGGGTTTCTTTTGCTCTTCTCTAGTTTCTGAAGTAGTAAGCTTAGGTTGTTGATTTGAAAACTTTCCTTATTTCTAATATAAGCATTCAATGCTCTAAACCTCCCTTTAAGTAACTGTTAACTGGAGATTTTGATATATTTTATTTTTATTTCTGTATTTTTCAAAATATTGTCTAATTTTCCTTGAGACTTCCTGTTTGATCCATGCTTGTTTAGAAGTGCGTTGTTTAATTTCCAACTGTTTGGAGATTTCCCAGTTATCTTTCTGTTATTGTTTTCTATTGTAATTCCATTATATTTTGAAAACATGCTTTTAGCTAAGGAAGATCCCCATCTCTCACCAAAAAAATATATTTTCGTGTCAATTTCATGAGTATTTCTTGCCCATAGTGACAACTAAAATCTTTTGATTGGTAATAGAAATATAGTAAATGACAGCTGAACACAGTCCAATCCCTTTTCTTTGGCAGGTGGTCTGACTGACAGCTTAGGTAATTTGAAGAACCTTATGAAGCTCATACTGGATAATATTAAGATGAATGAGGAAGATGCTATAAAACTAGGTCAGATTTTGTTTTCTCTAATATATTTACTAATACAAGTTTGATAATAAGAACAGCTAAGACACTTTGACACTGGCTGTGTCTATACAAGGCAAGGATACCTTTATGTACTTGGTGTCTTAATGCATTTCCTTTCCTTTTTTTTTTGCAGCTGAAGGTCTGACAAATCTGAAAAAGATGTGTTTACTTCGTTTGACCCACTTGTCTGATATAGGGGAGGGAATGGATTACATAGTCAAGTCTCTGTCAGCTGAACCCTGTGACCTTAAAGAAATCCAATTAGTCTCCTGCTGCCTGTCAGGAAATGCTGTGAAAACCCTAGGTAACTGCTGCCTGCATTATGAAAATAGTGTAAGAAAATATGTGATATTTTCATACTAAGGCATGCTAAGTCTCTCAAATGGAAATTTAATTTTTAGGGAAATTGGAAAAGATAATAAAGACTTCTAGGTAATATCTAACTTATTTTTAATGACCTTTTTCATGACTGGAATGAAAATTTATTATGGATGAATAATAGGAGAGAATTTCAGGATAATTGAAGATGTCATTTTAAGAAAAGGTAAAGAGGAAGAAAATAAGAAATAGGTGCTTGAAGCTTGGCACATATTCTGTTATATAATAACTGCTTAATAAAAATTTGGATGAATGGATAAATAAGTGATTGAGAAGCAGAGAGAGAAGGATTTCCTTAAATGTTTTCAGGCTTTCCAATGCTTACCTATTGCCCTGTTAAGATGGAGTTAATGTGCATCAATATGAGTAGAGTCTTTTGAGTTCTTAAAGTGTGCATATACCAAGTATGGAGAAAACTTTGCATATTTCTGGATAAACTAGATTCAGATTTTTTTTAAATTTAGATTTTGGTAAAAAAGATGGTCGAGCCCTTTTAAAAACAGAATACACAACTGCTAGGGGTCTGTAAAGTTTCCTAAGGAAACTATTTATATGCCAACATAAATCAAAAGCTAGAGAAACCCAGGATTAGAAAAGGCCAGATAAACAATGGAAAGCATGAGAATGATGAGCATACTCCTTTACTTCTCTACTTGCCCTGCAGAGAGAAAGGTTTAGAACTGAAAATAGCAGCTGTACCCTTTTTAAGAGGAGTTCTGCAGGTTTTTTATTTTAAACCAAATCCCAGAAGATATTTTATTCTAAGAAAAGGGGTCATATGATTGCTTAAAAGTAATAATAGCAGGCTTCCCTGGTGGCACAGTGGTTGAGAGTCCTCCTGCCAGTGCAGGGAACATGGGTTCATGCCCTGGTCCGGGAAGATCCCACATGCCACGGAGCGGCGGGCCCATGAGCCATGGCCGCTGAGCCTGGGTGTCCGGAGCCTGTGCTCCGCAAAGGGAGAGGCCACAGCAGTGAGAGGCACGCGTACTGCAAAATAATAAATAAATAAAATAAAAAATAATAATAGCTAATATTATAATAAGAGTATATATTCATTAAAAATTGACTATTTTTAAAGGAGATTTTTCTCATTAGTCTTGATAGGAAAAACTTCAACTAGATTAAACAACCATGATAAATATCTGAAATGAAAAGAATTAAGCAGTGATCAGCTAGAGTGATGGCATTTTATGATTAATGTTTACATGTAATAGAGTTTTCCAAATTTTAACCTCAGTATATTTGTGTCTTTGTCATTAAAATACATGTCTTGTAGACGGAGTTGGGTCTTGCTTTAAAAAAAAAATCTAGTCTTATTAATCTCTTTAACTGGAGTGTTTAATCCATTTACACTTAATGTAATTATTTATAGGACTAGATTTCCATCAGTCATTTTGCTATTTGTTTTCTATTTTTCTCATGTCTTTTTTTTTTTTTTTTTTTTTTTTGCCGTACACGGGCCTCTCACTGTTGTGGCCTCTCCCGCTGCGGAGCACAGGCTCCGGACACGCAGGCTCAGCAGCCATGGCTCACGGGCCTAGTCGCTCCACGGCATGTGGGATCTTCCTGGACTGGGGCACGAACCCATGTCCCTTTCATCGGCAGGCGGACTCTCAACCACTGCGCCACCAAGGAAGCCCCTCATCTGTCTTTTTTTAATTTCTAAGTTTTTATTATTAGTATCACCACTATGACATTAACAAAATCATCTAAACTGAGTACACAAAGAACAGCTCAGCTCATCTGGTTTTTGTTCCTTTGTTTCTCCTTCATGATAGGGCATTTTAGAATTGTAAGCACCCTCACAGATTATTTAGTTCACCTTCCTTATTCTAAAGATGAAGACACTGAGGCTTAGAGAAATGGAGTGACTTTACTAAAGTGACTAAAAAACTATATTCCCGGATGCTTTAGGCTTTTTGTGAATTTTTTAGTCAGAACTTAGAACAAGGAAATATCCGTGCACCAGTCATAGTTGTGGCAATTGGGGGTTAAACCTATCCAGATACTTTTTGAAATAAATTAATTAATTAAGTCAAATAATGGTTTGTATACTATCAACAAAGAAAACAAGGACTCAGAATTCTTCTAAGGATTTTTAAAAATGCATTTATAGTTCCCTGAAAGTCTTGTTGTTTTGGATTAAAAAAATTTTTTTTGCAGCTCAGAATCTTCACAACTTGGCCAAACTAAGCATTCTTGAATTATCTGAAAATCATCTGGAAAAGGATGGAAATGAAGCTCTTCATGAACTAAGTAAGAATGACAATTTAGGGACTTCCCTGGTAGTACAGTGGCTAAGACTCTGCACTTCCACTGCAGGGGGCGGTGCAGGTTCAATTCCTGGTCAGGGAACTAAGATCCTACATACAGCGTTGTGTGGCCAAAAAAAAAAAAAAACAACGATTGACAACTTAGCCAAAATCAAATACTCAAATAGTCATCATTATCAGATACTCAAATAGTCTTTTATCTACATATGCCTTACTAGATGGACCTTAAGTAAGTCATTTAGCCCTTCCTTAAACTGCCCTTGAGGAATACAGGCCCATGGTTTTTGAGTTACCAGTTTTCCCATACTCACTGCACCTGAGACTCCCACCTGCTTTTCTCCTTCTAGTGAGCTAGTGTCTGAGAGTAAGTGATATTCAAGACAAATCTGCTTAAGTTAGTGATAAGATTTTTTTTAAATTAATTTATTAATTTTTGGCTGCATTGGGTCTTCATTGTTGTGCGTGGGCTTTCTCTAGCTGCAGCGAGTGGGGGCCACGCTTCGTTGTGGTGTGTGGGCTTCTCATTGCAGTGGCTTTTCTTGTTGTGGAGCTCAGGCTTCAGTAGTTGTGGCACGTGAGCTCAGCAGTTGTGGCTCACGGGCTCTAGAGCACAGGCTCAGTAGTTGTGGAGCACGGGCCCAGCTGCTCTGTGGCATGTGGGATCTTCCAGGACCAGGGCTTGAACCCGCGTCCCCTGCACTGACAGGAGGATTCTTAATCACTGCGCCACCAAGGGAAGTCCCAGTGATAAGATTTTTAAGGTGTAATAATGCTACTGTGATTATGTTAGAATTAAAAAACCTGACACTTAACTGTCTGAGATTTGCTTCAAAATAATATAGAAGGGAAGGAATTTGATGACAATGAAGCAAGGGTGCCCATGATTCAGGGTTTGTTGAAAGTTGGCTTATTAGTACATATAATTTCATTATACTGTTCTGTATGTTTGTATATTCTTGAACACTTCCCGTAAAAATATTAACAAAAAACCCAAGTAGATCCTTATTGCACATTAAGCAGGCTGCAGAGATAAAAATCGTTCCTTCTCCCACATCAATTTTGAGATGGATCCAATTCCTGAATTGCTCTCTGGTTCTTCAAGTTGACAGGCTGCACATCGTGGAACAGCTAAATGTGCTGATGCTGCCCTGGTGCAGTGATGAACGAGTCAGCTTGGCCAGGCTGCTGGAGCAACTGAAGGGGGCCCCACAGCTCATCAAGCTTGGGCTGAGAAACTGGAGACTCACAGATGCAGAGATTAGAATTCTAGGTAGGTATACGCACGGAGCCAAGAGAAAAGAAGTTAGCCCTCACAAAGTTCTTCAGCTAGCTTGCTCTATTTAGTTAGTTAGCATCTTTATTTATTTATTCGCCTCCTCTTTTTTATATAAATATATTGAAAGAGGGTTCATACATGTTAAGGAGTAAAATGATTGAAAACACTGGCCTGCCTTCAGGTTTTTAAGCATTTCACCTAACAGTGTTAAAAGGAAAAACATTCACGTTATCTGACAAGGTGTATTGTGTTAGGAATTGCTCTTCTAGCCCTAACTGTCTGAAATTCAGCAATGCCCTTCCAATCTTGGGAAATATTTTTACGTCACTTGTTGGGTATTCAAAACATGTAAAGGTAAGTGCAACTTTATGTAAATGGGGTCAAGGAATATCTTTAAGTAGCTGTGATATAATCCAGGAACAAACAGAGATACATAAATGACTGAAAACAATGATAGTTTCAGGCAGTTGATGAAGGGTATGCATGCTCTCTGTATTAGTTATCAATGTCTGTGTAAGATTACCCCAAAACTTAGTGGCTTAAAACAACTATAAACATTATCTCACTTTTCGGTGGGTCTGGAATTTGGAAGCAGCTTAGCTGGGTGGTTCTGACTTAGGCTCTGTCATGACTGGGGCTGCTGGAGACCTGCTTCCAAGGTGGTTCCTCACTTGGTTGGCAGGTTAATGCTGGCTGTTGGCTGGAGGGCTTAGTTTCTCATGCCTGGACCTCTCCATAGACTGCTTGCATGTCCTCACAACATGGCAGCTCACTTCCTCCAGAGCAAGAAATCCAAGGGAGAACCAATTAGAAGTTGCAATAACTTTTATGACCTAGCCTTGGAAGACCATTTCTGGTCACCTCTGCTCTGTCCTATGGGTTACCCAGGTCAGCCCAATCCACTGTGGGAGGGGACAACACAGAGGAGTGAATACTAGATGAGAATCATTGGAGCCAACTTGAAGACTGACCACCATATTACCTGAGGCAAAGGACTAGTGAAAACAGCCTTGACTGCCTTCATTTCCCTCATGGATTGTCTAGAATAAATTCGTAGTATATATATCATAAAACTTACCATTTTAACCATTTTTAACTCTACAGTTTTGCGGCATTCACATTCTTATGCTACCACCATCACCATCCATCTCCAGAACTTTTTCATTCTCACTGGCTGAAACTCTACCCATTAAAGACTAACTCCCCTCTTTTAAAAACGTTCTCTCTTACAGATGCGTATGTCTTTAAGTCCTTATGCTGCCCAAAGGTTTTTTTTTTTTTAACATCTTTATTGGAGTATAATTGCTTTACAATGGTGTGTTAGTTTCTGCTGTATAAGAAAGTAAATCAGCTATACATATACATATATCCACATATCTCCTCCCTCTTGTGTCTCCCTCCCATCCTCCCTATCCCACCGGGGTATGCCTAGTAGTGGGACTGCGGTCGTATGGTAGCTCTATTTTTAATTTTTAAAGAAAACCCCATACTGTTCTCCATAGTGGCTGTATCGATTTACATTCCCACCCACAGTGCAAGAGGGTTCCCTTTTCTCCACACCCTCTCCAGCATTTATTGTTTGTAGATATTTTGATGATGGCCATTCTGACTCGTGTGAGACTATATCTCATTTTAGTTTTGATTTGCATTTCTCTAATGATTAGTGATGTTGAGCATCCCTTCATGTGTTTGTTGGCAATCTGGATATCTTCTTTGGAGAAATGTCTATTTAAGTCCTCTGCCCATATTTGGATTGGGTTGTTTTTTTGATATTGAACTGCATGAACTGCTTGTAAATTTTGGAGATTAATCCTTTGTCTGTTGTTTCGTTTGCAAATATTTTCTCCCATTCTGAGGGTTGTCTCTTCATCTTGTTTATGGTTTCCTTTGCTGTGCAAAAGCTTTGAAGTTTCATTAGGTCCCATTTGTTTATTTTGTTTTTATTTCCATTTCTCTAGGAGGTGGGTCCAAAAGGACCTTGCTGTGATTTATGTCATAGAGTGTTCTGCCTATGTTTTCCTCGAAGAGTTTCATAGTGTCTGGCCTTACATTTAGGTCTTTAATCCATTTTGAATTTATTTTTGTGTATGGTGTTAGGGAGTGTTCTAATTTCATTCTTTTACATGTAGCTGTCCAGTGTTCCCAGCACCACTTATTGAAGAGGCTGTCTTTTCTCCATTGTATATTCTTGCCTCCTTTATCAAAAATAAGGTGACCATATGTGCATGGCTTTACCTCTGGGCTTTCTATCCTGTTCCATTGATCTATATTTCTGTTTCAGTGCCAGTATGATACTGACTTGATTACTGTAGCTTTGTAGTATAGTCTGAAGTCAGGGAGCCGGATTCCTCCAGCTCCATTTTTCTTTCTCAAGATTGCTTTCGCTATTTGGGGTCTTTTGTGTTTCCATACAAATTATGAATTATTTTTCTTAGTTCTGTGAAAAATGCCAGTGGTAGTTTGATAGGTATTGCATTAAATCTGTAGATTGCTTTGGGTAGTATAGTCATTTTCACAATGTTGATTCTTCCAGTCCAAGAACATGGTATATCTCTCCATCTGTTTGTATCATCTTTAATTTCTTTCATCAGTGTCTTATAGTTTTCTGCATACAGGTCTTTTGTCTCCTTAGGTAGGTTTATTCCTAGGTATTTTATTCTTTTTGTTGTAGTGGTAAATGGGAGTGTTTCCTTAATTTTTCTTTCAGATTTTTCATCATTAGTGTATAGGAATGCAAGAGATTTCTGTGCATTACTTTTGTACCCTGCTACTTTACCAGATTCATTGATTAGCTCTAGTAGTTTTCTGGTAGCATATTTAGGATTCTCTATGTATAATATGTCATCTACAAACAGTGACACCTTTACTTCTTTTCTGATTTGGATTCCTTTTATTTCTATTTCTTCTCTGATTGCTGTGTTTAAAACTTCCAAAACTGTGTTGAATAATAGTGGTGAGAGTGGACAACCTTGTCCTGCTCCTGATCTTAGAGGAAATGGTTTGTTTCTCACCATTGACAACGATGTTGGCTGTGGGTTTGTCAGATATGGCCTTTAAAATGTTGAGGTAAGTTCCCTCTATGCCTACTTTCTGGAGGGTATTTATCACAAATCGGTGTTGAATTTTGTCGAAAGCTTTTTCTGCATCTATTGAGATGATCATATAGTTTTTCTTCTTCAAGTTGTTAATATGGTTTATCACACTGATTGGTGTGTATATAGAAGAATCCTTGCATTCCTGGGATAAACCTCACTTGATCATGGTTTATGATCCTTTTAATGTGCTGTTGGACTCTGTTTGTTAGTATTTTGTTGAGGATTTTCACATCTATGTTCATCAGTGATATTGGCCTGTAGTTTTCTTTCTTTGTGACATCTTTGTCTGGTTTTGGTATCAGGGTGATGGTGGCCTCGTAGAATGAGTTTGGGAGTGTTCCTCCCTCTGCTATACTTTGGAAGAGTTTGAGAAAGATAGGTCTTAGCTCTTCTCTAAATGTTTGATAGAATTCGCCTGTGAAGCCATCTGGTCTGGGCTTTTGTTTGTTGGAAGATTTTTAGTCACCGTCTCAATGTCAGTACTTGTGATTGGTCTGTTTATATTTTCTATTTCTTCCTGGTTCAGTCTCAGAAAGTTGTGCTTTTCTAAGAATTTGTCCATTTCTTCCAGGTTGTCCACTTTATTGGCATAGAGTTGCTTGTAGTAATCTCTCATGATCCTTTGTATTTCTGCAGTGTCAGCTGTTACTTCTTTTTCATTTTAATTCTATTGATTTGTCTTTTGCCTTTTTTTCTTGATGAGTCTAGCTAATGGTTTATCAATTTTATCTTCTCAAAGAACCAGTTTTTAGTTTTATTGATCTTTGCTATCGTTTCCTTCATTTCTTTTTCATTTATTTCTGATCTGATCTTTATGATTTCTTTCTGCAAACTTTGGGTGTTTCTTTGTTCTTCTTTCTCTAATTGCTTTAGCTGTAAGGTTAGGTTTTTTATTTGAGATGTTTTTTGTTTCCTGAAGTAGGATTGTATTACTATAAACTTTCCTCTTAGAACTGCTTTTGCTGCATCCCATAGGTTTTGGGTTGTCGTGTTTTCATTGCCATTTGTCTCTAGTTATTTTTTGATTTCCTCTTTGATTTCTTCAGTGATCTCTTGGTTATTAAGCAGTGTATTATTTAGCCTTCACATGTTTGTATTTTTTATAGATGTTTTTCCAGTAATTGATATCTAGTCTAATAGCATTGTGGTTGGAAAAGATACTTGATACAATTTCAACTTTCTTAAATTTACCAAAGGTTGACTTGTGACCCAAGATATGATCTATCCTGGAGAATGTTCCCTGAGTACTTGAGAAGAAAGTGTATTCTGTTGTTTTTGGATGGAATGTCCTATAAATATCAATGAAGTCCATCTTATTTACTGTATCATTTAAAGCTTGTGTTTCCTTATTTATTTTCATTTTGGATGATCTGTCCATTGGTGAAAGTGGGGTGTTAAAGTCCCCTACTATTGTGTTACTGTTGTTTTCCCCTTTTATGGCTGTTAGCTTTTGCCTTATGTATTGAGGTGCTCCTATGTTGGGTGCATAAATATTTACAATTGTTATATCTTCTTCTTGGATTGATCCCTTGATCATTATGTAGTGTCCTTCTTTGTCTCTTGTAATAGTCTTTATTTTAAAGTGTATCTTGTCTGATATGAGACTTGCTACTCCAGCTTTCTTTTGATTTCCCTTTGCATGGAATATCTTTTTCCATCCCCTCACTTTCAGTCTGTATGTGTCCAGAGGTCTGAAGTGGGTCTCTTGTAGACAGCGTATATTCTTGTTTTTGTTTTGATACTTGTTTTTGTATCCATTCAGTTAGTCTATGTCTTTTGATGGGAGCATTTAATCCATTTACATTTAAGGTAATTATCAATATGTATGCTCCCATTACCATTTTCTTAATTGTTTTGGGTTTGTTATTGTAGGTCTTTTCCTTCTCTTGTGTTTCCTGACTAGAGACGTTCCTTTAGCATTTGTTGTAAAGCTGGTTTGGTGGTGGTGAATTCTCTTAGCTTTTGCTTGTCTGTAAAGGTTTTAACTTCTCCATCAAATCTGAATGAGATGCTTGCTGGGTAATCTTGGTTGTAGGTTTTTCTCTTTTGTCACTTTAAATATGTCTTGCCACTCCCTTCTGGCTTGCAGTTTCTGCTGAAAGATCAGCTGTTAATCTTATGGGGATTCCCTTGTATGTTATTTGTTGTTTTTCCCTTGCTGCTCTTAATATTTTTTTGTATTTAATTTTTGATAATTTGATTAATATGTGTATTGGTGTGTTTCTCCTTGGATTTATCCTGTATGGGACTCTCTGTGCTTCCTGGACTTGATTATTTCCTTTCCCATATTTGGGAAGTTTTCAACTATAATCTCTTCAAATATTTTCTCAGTACCTTTCTTTTTCTCTCCTTCTTCTGGGACCCCTATAATTCGAATGTTGGTGCGTTTAATGTTGTCCCAGAAGTCTCTAAGACTGTACTCAATTCTTTTCATTCTTCTTTATTCTGCTCTGCAGTAGTTATTTCCACTATTTTATCTTCCAGGTCACTTATCCATTCTTCTGCCTCAGTTATTCTGCTACTGATTCCTTCTAGAGAATGTTTAATTTCATTGATTGTGTTGTTCATCATTGTTTGTTGCTCTTTAGTTCTTCTAGATCCTTGTTAAACGTTTCTTGTGTTTCCTCCATTCTGTTTCCAAGATTTTGGATCATCTTTAGTATCATTACTCTGAATTCTTTTTCAGGTAGACTGCCTATTTCTTCATTTTTTTGGTCTGGTGGGTTTTTACCTTGCTCCTTCATCTGCTGTGTGTTTCTGTGTCTTCTCATTTTGCTTTACTGTTTTGGAGGTCTCCTTTCCACAGGCTGCAGGTACATAGTTCCTGTTGTTTTTGGTGTCTGCCCCCTGTGGCTAAGGTTGGTTCAGTGGGTTGTGTAGGCTTCCTGGTGTAGGGGACTGGTGCCTGTGTTCTGGTGGATGAGGCTGGGTCTTGTCTTTCTGGTGGGCAGGACCGTGTCTTCAGGTGTATTTTGGGGTGTCTGTGACCTTATTATGATTTTAGGCAGCCTCTCTGCTAATGGGTGGGGTTGTGTTCCTGTCTAATTGTTTGGCATGGGGCGTACAGCACTGTAGCTTGGTGGTTGTTGAGTGGAGCTGGGTCTTAGCATTGAGATGGAGATCTCTTGGAGAGCTTTCGCCATTTGAAATTACATGGAGCTGGGATGTCTCTGGTGGATGAATGTCCTGAACTCAGATCTCCCACCTCAGAGGCACAGGCCTGACACCTGGCTGGAGCACCAAGACCCTGTCAGCCACATGGCTGCTGGTCTTGCAGAGTCTCCTGGAGAGGCCTGCCCAAAGGTTTTGCCTTTCTTAGTGATGCTCCAAGTTATGGATCTTTCCTTCCCTTAATTTCTAACTCCACTTCCATCTTCTCTACCCACTCACTTTCCTTAACCCACCAAATCATATCATCTTGGCTATCATTCTTTCAGGCTTCCCTGCCATTCCGGTTGATGTTGGAAGCAGGTGGCTTCTGTGACAGACTAATTAGTTTGCTAATAAATAATCCCTCTCAGGTAACCTCATACCTAAAGCAAGTTGGAAAGAATATGTTTTTTCTTCAAGGAAGCTGTTGGGGAGTGTGTAGAATTAGAATTACAGGTGGGGGAGGCATTTTTAGGTAAAGACCTTTTACCATCTTTCAAATCTTTAAGTAGGCAGTTGCTTAATTTGCCCACTTCTGAGGCTGGCCATCGAGACCAGAGAAGGAGATGGTGTGTTTATTGAGAACTAAGCTAGGCAGAAATTTGCGATTTTACTTTAATAGCCTAGTGCCTAATCGCCTCCATATGTAAATGAGAAATTTAAACATAACAGAAGACAGCTGACTCTTGGAAATTTAGCTGTTATGATGTACCCCAAAATGCAACTGAAAAAAATGACTAAATGAAAACTCAATAGTAGTCGCTAATTTATTCTCAAAGTGTTTTTAAAAAGACTTTGTGGAATTATCATTATATGTCTAATAAAACCTAACATTATTATTCCTGTTTTATAAAGAAATAGGGACATCAGAAAGTTGTCATACTGAAGCAGGGAGAGGGTTAGAGGCAGAAGAGTTGATGGAAGGAGGGAGAGAGTGTAGGTGCTGGCATGGCTCCCCTCCAGCCATTTCCTCCACCTCCCAGAGGTATAAAAAGCAGTCTGCTTGGGCTTGAGGCATAAGCTGAAGAGTGAAAGCCAAGCGTTCTCTGCCTTTGGTCTCTAGCCAGGTGATGAGACTGCTATCTGTCAGTCCCCTCTAGAGGCTCCATCATTATGAAGTGGTTAGGTGCATTTGTTTTGGAGTCAGACAGACCTCCCCATCCCTTCCACTTGATAGATGTATGGTCTGCAGCAACGTGAAGTCTCTGAGCCTCAGTTTGCTCATCTGTCAAATGGGGAAAATTATGATGTCTACCATATGAGAGGTTATTGTGCTAATCCATAATTGAGCTAATGCATATTAAGTAAGTTCAACATTGACCCACTGTATATGCTCAATAAATGGTACTATGATCATTATCCTCTGGGGGCCTTCAAGGGGAACCAGATGCTAGGGTCATTTTCCTTTAAAAAAGATCTTCCTCAGCCTGCAAAATAAAATATAACCTGCTCGCTTTTGATGTATAAAACCCTTTATAACAGAGTCTCAATACACCTTCCTCTCCACCTTCATCTTCTGCATGCCTCCCCACCTATGTGAGGTTCCATCCTCATGGAACTCTTGCTAGTCCCCAGAAATGCCTTTGTATATGCACTTCCTCTAGGAAGTCCTTCACCTCCTCCTATAGTCCTTTAAGACCTAGCTGACATATCTCCTTCTTGGTGAAACAGTCTCCTTATGCTCCCTCTTCTGCACCCTACACATAACCTAGTTGGTTGTTTTAAGCCTCTTGTCCTGAGTCTTTTGAACTTTTTTTGACTAGGACCCACATTTTAAAAATACCTTTTATCTCATGATCCAATACACATGTACATATACATATTTAAAGTTTCACAGAAAGTAATTATCTTTTTTTTTTTTTTTTTTTTGCGGTACGCGGGCCTCTCACTGTTGTGGCCTCTCCCGTTGCGGAGCACAGGCTCCAGACGCGCAGGCTCAGTGGCCATGGCTCATGGGCCCAGCTGCTCCGTGGCATGTGGGATCTTCCCAGACCGGGGCACAAACCCATGTCCCCTGCATCGGCAGGCGGACTCTCAACCACTGCGCCACCAGGGAAGCCCGAAAGTAATTATCTTTTGCTATGTGTGATACACTCTGTTATTTTCTATTCTTACTATCTATCCAATTTCACTTAAAACAAATGCTGATTGCAATCCATTAAATTCATCTCATGTTCCCCTAAAGGAGGGGATACCCTGAAGCTTAAAAAAAACCACTTATCCAAAAAAGGAATCCTGTTTCACTGTTGGTAGGAATGTAAGTTGGTGCAGCCACTATGGAAAATGGTATGGAGGTTCCTTTAAAAACTAGAGTTACCATATGATCCAGCAATCCTAGTCCTGGGCATATATCCTGAAAAAACTCTAATTCAAAAAGATACATGCACCCCAGTGTTCATAGCACTATCTACAAGAGCCGAGACATGGAAGCAACCTAAATGTTCATTGACAGATGAATGCATAAAGAAGATGTGGTGCGTATATACAATGGAATATTACTTAGCCATAAAAAGCATGAAATAATGCCATTTGCAGCAACATGGATGGATCTAGAGATGATCATGTTAAGTAAGTCAGAGAAAGACAAATATCATATGATATCACTTATATGTGGAATCTAAAAAAATGATGCAAATACTTATTTACAGAACAGAAATAGACTCACAGACATAGAAAACAATCTTATGCTTACCAAAGGGGACAGTGGGGGCAGGGGGAGAATTTGGGATTAACACATACACACTACTATACATAAAATAGATGGGCAAGAAGGACCTACTGTACAACACAGGGAACTATATTCAATATCTTGTAATAACGTATAATGGAAAATAATCTGAAAAAGAAAAAAATATACATACATATATATATATATAGAACAATCACTTTGGTGTACACCTGAAACTAACACAACATTGTAAATTAACTATACTTCAATTTTTAAAATGCTTATTAAAAAAAACCCTACTGCTCTAATCCATATCCTGGATCCAGAGCTTCTGTTTCCATGGTCATTTCTGCCTCTGCATTTCTGCTCTTGTGTGACTCTAGATCTGTGTAATCTTGCTTCCTGCAGTGATTTTTTTCCCTATCCTCCAAGTCAGGGGTCCCCAACCCCCGGGCCTGCAGACCAGTACTGAACTCGGCCTGTTAGGAACTGAGCCGCACAGCAGGAGGTGAGGAGCGGGCCAGTGAGCAAAGCTTCATCCACCGCTCCCCATTACCGCCTGAGCCATCTCCACCCACCAACCCACACCCACTCCCCTGTCCGTGGAAAAATTGTCTTCCACAAAACCAGTCCCTGATGCCATAAAGGTTGGGGACCGCTGCTCCAAGTGACTCAGATGGGTAGAAGAGTCACTTATCCTTAATTTCTACTGGAAGGCCCCAGTATAATTATAGATGTAGCAGATTTACTGAATGCTGATAAGTAATTGGGAAGGGTGGGATTACATGATAGTTCTAAACAGCAGATTAAATTTAATACTGGCATTTCCCCATTCCCAATGAGATGCAAAAACATTTCTGCCTATTTAGGCTCTAGTTGCCTGTCAACTGCCGTCTTCCTCCAACACCATCTCTTACAGACCCCAGCAATTCCAAAACAAACAAACAAAAAATCCCTCCATGTTATTATGAAAAGTAATTCAATTATATCTAGCACCCTAAGCCCAAGCTCGGTTCAGGACCTTCCTTCACATAGCCAAAGACATATTAATGTGCTCTACAAACAACAGTCTTCAGTTCCAGGTCTTTCCTCTACCTCTCCACCACTGGGCTCTATAAACATCAAAGAGAAGAATAGATTTATTTCCTCCATAATATGAATCATGTTAAAAGGCAGATGAAGCCAGAATTAGGGTTCATTTTGTTTTTGTACTTTTTAATTGAAGTATAACATACCCACAGAAAAGTGTACAAATCCCAAGTAGAAAGTACAAGGAATTTTCATAAGGTTCATATACCCATGTAACTAGTACCCAGATCAAGAAACAGAAGATTGTCAGCTTTATAGCTCCCTTCTCCCAAGGGTAACTGCTATCCAGACTTCTAACATCATAGATTGGTCTTGACTATTTTTGAATTTTATATAAATGGAATCATGTAGTATGTATTCTTTTGTGTTTTCTTTGGTTGAACATCATGTGTGTGAAATTCATCCACATTATTATGTGTAGTCATGGTTCATTCATTCTCATTGTTGTAAAATTTTCTATTGTGTGAACATACCTCAACTGATTTTCCCATTCAACTGTTGATAATTTGAGTAATTTTTAGTTTTTGAATATTGTGAATAGTGCTGCTATGAACTACTTTGTATATATCTTTTGGTGAACAAATGGCCACATTTCTGCTGGGTATCTATGTAGGAGGGGGTTTGGATTACAGGTAAAGATTATACGTTAGAATATGTTCAGCTTCAGTACAAATGTCAGTCTTCCAATGTTCTTATATTCAATTCAGGTTTTAAAAAACAGTGGTTTTCATTATTACACACAGCAATTTATTTTTATTAGAGCACTTACCATTTGAATTCAGAGAATGTATTCATATGTCTTTCTGCCCCACTAAACTGTGAGGTCTTTGGGAACAGGCCCAGGCCATTAGACTTGGTATTGAGTATATATCCCAAACTCAATAAATATTTGTTGTATGAATGAACAAATTAACTTACAGCACTTCCGCAATTTGACATGAAATATAGGCTAGCTTGGGTTCTTAGAAACCCAATTATAGTAAATGCTATTTTCTTATATATAAAATCAACCAAAAATTCTAAAATACACTTGTATGAGTTCACAACCTCTTTACTATATCTGAACCAACCAACTGTTCAAGCCTCTAGCGTAAGTTTACTGGCTCTGGTCCATAACACCTCTCCTGGATCAGACCTGGCTTTGGGATTCCCATCCCCATTTAGTGATGGTATATGTGATGGATGAGATGCAATATGCCTTGAGATGGGATAAGAAAATGCAGACTGGTAATAAGAGATGGGGAGTCTAATGAAATAAGGGCTACATAGGAAGAAGTAAGGAGGAAATATGTCATAGGAAGTATTTAATGAGATACAGGGCAGGGGAGATGCACTGGAGACACAGGGAGTATTTTCAGAAAAGTACCTTTTTACCAAAGGTTTTAGACACCTCCTGGTCCTAACTGAAACCTGGTTCTCCCCTACATCTCTCTTTAGTCACTTTTTATTTTCTTGACTTCTATGCCTCTCAGAGATCAAAGGCAAGGTCAGGTTCTCCTTGATTCTCATTCTGCCCTTCTAGTCCACTCCTTCTCCAACCTCATTAAGGATTCCTACTCCCATGAAGCTTAGGCCATTTAACTGGACTATGGTTTGTCCTTTGTTATTGCTATGAATTCTGAACTCCTTGTCATCTTTTCTTATTCACTGAAGCCTTTGGCAACTGTCTTACAGAATTCCTCACCCTCTAACTCTGGTCATCCACCTAGAAGACTTCACTCCTTTTGTAAAACTACTCAGGCAACACTCAGGAACCTTCTCTTTGTTCCTTCTCTTCCATTCTCCTTCACTCATCTGTGAGCATGGAATTATCAGATTATGGTAATTCCACTTAAAATTGTTCTACCTCTGAGATATTAAATTCAGATAATCCATTCTCAAACAACAACCTTCTAAATTTCCATCCTGGTTACTCAATGACTCATCACCAGTTCATTTTACTTCATTGGGACTTCCAGCCTGTTGAGTTCACTACTATCTACTTACTGAATAGCCCCTGTCTATCTCGACTTTCCTTCCTACCTAGTTTAAATTCCACCCTTCATCCTGCAAACATTCTTGTCACAATAGCTGAAACTCTCATGGCCCACAGTATTACAAGTCAGTGTAGGCAATGACAGTTAGTGATCGCTGTGTGTGAGAGATGCAATAGTGAAATGAAGAAAGTATAATGAGAGGTGGAGTCTCTAAATAAAGACTACTTAATGAGATGCAGGGAGAAAATGAGATGTGGCCGAAAGGTATGAAATTAGATACAGTGTATTTGCTGGCAAAACTGAAAACCTGGATTGTCCTTAATTTTCCACTTTTTCTGTACCTACACTCAGGTTACTGGGGAAAATCACACAATTTGGCAGATAGGTACACTACAAGTTTATAGTGACAAGTTTCAACAAAAATATTTAGAGCAAATGGTAAGAAAGCATTATACAACGAAACTTGTGGTATGCAGCAAAAGCAGGGCTTGAATAAAATTCTCATCGCCTTAAATACTTATATTAGAAAAGGCTGGAAAATTAATAAGTTTCTAATTTAAGAAGCCAGAAAAACAGAGTAAACCCCAATACAATAAACATAAGAGTATAAATCAATGAAATAGAAAAAAAATACAATTAAAAAAAGATTAGTAAAGCTTAAAGTTGGTTCTTTTTTTTTTTTTTTTTTTTTTTTTTTCCATTTTTTTTAAGTTTATTTATTTATTTTTTTAATTAGTTTCTGCTTTATAACAAAGTGAATCAGTCATACATATACATCTGTTCCCACATCCCTTCCCTCATGCATCTCCCTCCCTCCCACCCTCCCCATCCCACCCCTCCAGGCGGTCACAAAGCACCGAGCTGATCTCCCTGTGCTCTGCGGCTGCTTCCCACTATCTATCTACCTTACGTTTGGTAGTGTATACACGTCCATGCCTCTCTTTCGCCTTGTCACAGCCCACCCTTCCCCCTCCCCATATCCTCAAGTCCATTCTCAAGTAGGTCTGCGTCTTCATTCCCGTTTTGCCCCTAGGTTCTTCATGACATTTTTTTTTTAATTCCGTATATATGTGTTAGCATACGGTATTAAAGTTGGTTCTTTAAAAAGAGTAACAAGATAGATAAAAATTAAGCAAGACTGATCAAGAAAAAACAGAGCAACATAAAAAATTTCATTAATCAAAATGGAGACATAAGCACATGTATGTTTGTAGTGGCTTTACTCATATCACATATCTGATAAGGGACTACTATCTAGAATATATAAAGAACTCTTACAACTCATTGATAACAAGACAACTCAATGTTTAGAAAAGGCAAAGGATCTGAATAGGCATTTCTCCAAAGAAGATACATAAATGGCTAATAAGCATCATAAAAGATGCTCAACATCATTAGCCATCAGGGAAATGCAAATCAAAGCCACAGTGAAATGCCTCTTGCCACCCACTAGGACGGTTATAATAAAAACAGGTAATAATAAGTGTTGACAAGGACATAGAGAAATTGGAAACATTCAATTTTAGAATAGGAAAACATTCTGGCACCTCTTCAAAAGGTTAAACATAAAGTTACCAATTCCACCCTGAGGTACCCAAGAGAAAATGAAAATATATGTCCATAAAAAAACTTGTACAGCAATGTTCATAGCATGTTTAATAGCTCCAAAGTGGAAACAACCCAAATGTCCATCACTACTGAATGGATAAACAAAATGTGATATTTCCATACAATAGAGTATTATTCAGCCATAAAAAGAATGAAGTATTAGAATACACTATAACATGGATGAACCTTGAAAATATCATACTAAGTGAAAGAAACCAGTCACAAAAGACCACATTATGGTATGACTCCATTTATATGAAATGTCCAAAATAGCAAATCTATAGTAACAGAAAGTAGATTAATGGTTGCCAATGTCAGGGGTAGGGTGGGAATGAATGCTAGTAACTGTGGAGTTTATTCTTGGGGATGATTAAAATGTCCTGGAATTAAATAGTAGTGTACAACATTGTGAATATACTAAAACCCACTACAGTTACACTTTATAAGGGTGAATTTTATGGTATGTGTATTATATCTCCCCCAAAAGTCCATAAAAGTATATCCTAAGCAATGTATTTTTTAGACATAGAGTGCTTGTCAAAACCACATTTTAAAAAATACAAAAGAATGATAAACTCTACATCAGAATAGTAGTTTCTTTGGGTCAGAAGGCGGCAGATGTGTACAATAGGGGGATACCACATAGTAGATCCTAGTTTTTACCCATGTTCTTATTCTCAGGCCAAGTGATAGATTCATGAGTGAACAGGTGAAATTAGTGACCTATCCAATTCTGAATACATGAGGTCTATTAAAACAATAAACACAATCTCTCAACATTTCCTGGCAATCTTACTGTGCCTCTGTATGCAGCACTCTCTAAATAAACAATTTCAAACTTTATTCTCCTTAATCCACCAGTCTTCCACTATTTCACAGTGGATGTGATTCTTTTTTCCCTCTCTCTCCTTCTCCTGTTACATTATAGTACGTCTCTCCCCTCCTATCTAAGGGCAGTCTCTCTGCTCTAGCTGTGCTTCAGATCCAGGCCCTGCCCTCATTCCTGTTCAAGGACATCATTTCACCAATTATGCCCCTCTTTACTGACTCCTATCAGGTTTTTTTTCATTATCTATCAGTTTTTAAAGATGCTCAAATCTCTCTCATTTTAAATAAAACTCTTCCTGACTCCTATCTTCCTACTATAGCTATCTATCAACCCCTGTCTTTCCCTTCGAGGCAAAAATTTATGTACCCTCAGTACATCTCCACTTCCTGGTCATCCTGTGCTTCCTACTCATTCCAGCTGATTCTCTACACACCTGCATGTGTCTTAATTCAATGGAAAATTTCCAAAGTCTTTCACTTACCTGTGTAGAAGTTGACACTGAGCACTCCCCCTCCTTTTCGAAATGTTCTCTTGACTTCCATGCTACCTTGGTTACTTCTCAGTCTCCTTTGCAATGGCAATTCTTGTACATAGATATTAAATGCTCCAAATTTCTCTTAAAACTTGGTCCTAGGTGCTCTGCTCTTCTTCCTTAGAGATTACATTTAATCTTAAAGCTTTAAGTGCCATTTAAAAATTCTGACTCCCCAAATTTTGTTTCTAGCCCATCAGCAATCTGGGACTATCAGAAAGAAATCATCGCTAGCTCAGGGATCTATTTCACCTGTTCTAACTTAACTCTTTTTTAGATGACGTAGTTTGATTTAAATGTTTGAGGCTGAACTCTCTTATCCAGCATGTTCTCAAAAAGACAGCCATCTCATCTGAACTCCATTATCCAGTCTGTTCTCAAAAAAAAAAAAAAAAAAAAAAAAAACCACCACAGACCGTACTCATGTTCTAGCTCAGTGGTAAATCCTGGGCCAAATCATTCTGCCACATGGATCCTGATAATTTTCCAAGTGCTCTTTCTTGTTTTCTAATTGTATTCTTTAAAAAAAAAATAGCATCTTATTTTTGTTGTGTTAGACGCAGTAACTTTTTAGGGTCTGTGAAAAAAACTAGGTTTTTGGAGTTCGTTTTTCCTGTTCCCTATGTTGCCTCATTTTTGTTTGGCTTTTAGTCAAAGGAACAGCCTTCCTTGTTGGCGGCTGTTCTCAATTGTCTGGTATTCCTATACTGTTCTCTTCACATTTTAGAGTGAGGCACAAGTTGATAGGAAGGTCTGTGCACCTGAGGGAGGGGGTTAGGTCCACTGTGGGTGATGAGGAAAGAAAAATAGACTCTTCCTTTGTGGGGCCTTTCCTTGGAGGCAATTCAATACTACCTGAGAAGGATCCTTACTCCTGAAGCATGTAAGCCCAATTGCCACTGCTCTGGAAACAAAGTGAAGTTGCAAAACCTATTGCCTTTGTGTGCTCCCAGGGCACCCTGACCTACTCACAGCACCTAACACCCATCTAATTATTTTTTTTAATTTATTTTTATTGAAGTATAGTTGCTTTACAATGCTGTGCCAGCAATTACTTTATAATGTATGTTTTCGCACTATATTATAAGCCCAATGAGACAGAGACCATGTATGTCCTTTTACATATCTCCAGCACCCTAGCACAACCCGGGGTACACAGTAGGCACTCAAAAATGTTTGCTGAATGAATAAATGGTAAGAGCTCTAGGTCAGGGGAACTACAGGGTGGTCTCTGGCCACACCTGAGTTTTGTTTAGGATGTAGGAACCTTCAAGGATCAGAATCCTTCTACCCAGAGGATTTGAGATTCTGCCTGAAATTTGGATCGAGCCACTTGTGTTCTCCACAGCCCACGTACAGCCTACAGCTCTAAATGTCACAGATTCCTCTTCTCTCAGTAGTCTGCTCCTCTGCAGATTAAATGAACAAAATGCATGCCCTTGATTATGGATTATATTGCTTGTTCTTGGTTCTTGTGCTTGCCCACATTCTAGTAATTATGCAAGAAGCTCTCTTATTCTTTAAGCTTGGCAGACAGTCTGTATAAAGAGCTTACCCTCTGAGGATGGCATGGGCTTGAAATTTTTCTCTGTTAAAGTTCCTTTTAGGTGGTGAAATCTGTTCTACTAGTTGGGAAGGAGAAATGAAGTTGCTCTTTGGGGAAAGAGCCTTATATACAGACATGCTAATTGGCAACCAGTATTTTGACTGACCACATGCCATGCTGGGAAGCATATGGGAAAGAGGGCAGAGGCAGAAAGGACTTGAACATGATGGATAAGAGAGAGCAGGAAGAAAGTTACCCATAAGGAAGAGAGAAGGGCTCATTATGGGAAGGAGAAAGAGAGGAGAAAGTGAGGCCCTATGTATGAGCTAGGCTGGGCACAGGCTAAGCTGGTGTAACAGAAGACCCAACCACACCTTGGCTTACAGAACACAGAGCTTTATTCCCCTCTCCTATAATACTCAGAAGTGGGCAGTCCAGGCAGTTGGGGTGGCTTTGCTCTGTGCAGTCTTTCAGACCCAGAAACCTATTTTCTTTACTCCTCCATTCCTTAGGGTGTTATCTTTGATTTCATGGAAATGGCTAGGATGTTTATGTTCCCTTTGTAGGAGGTAGAGTGCCCTATTCTGTAAGGAAAAGAGGAAGTTCCTGAAGACTCTAGGGAGGGTTAAAAATAAGCCCAAAGCTCCAAATCTTGAGATTCTGAAGGAACTTACTTACTCAAGTTCACAGTTAGGAATATTCCACACCCAAAGGAACAATAGTTAGGTAGTGTTTGCTTCTTCAGAAGAGGAAGTGACCTAATATTGTCGAAGTCCGACTCCAGTTTTGAAAACAGGTACTGAATATTCTAATTGCATCTCTCATACCTCAATTTTTATGCAATTTTCCATTTCCTGGAAGAGTCAGGAAAAGGGAAAATATATAATTCATTTATATTGGTTTGCTATACTAATTACTATTTATCAGATTCCCTTACATTTTAGGAAAAATATAATTTGTAAATATAAAGGACCAGGTTCACAATCACTGCTCTAACTACAGAGAATTCTGATTTCTTTCTTAAGCAAAGCACTAGTCCAAACATGGTCTCTTAAAAAAAAAAAAGCTGTTTAGCTTCCAGCTAACATACTTATTTCTATCTTTTTATTCAGGTGCATTTTTTGAAATGAACCCTCTGAAAAACCTCCAACAGCTGGATTTGGCAGGAAATTGTGTGAGCAGTGATGGATGGCTTGCCTTCATGAGTGTATTTGAGAATCTTAAGCAACTGGTGTTTTTTGACTTCAGTACTAAAAGCCTTTTACCTGATGCATCATTAGTCAGAAAACTTAGCCATGTGCTATCCAAATTAACTTTTCTCCAAGAAGCTAGGCTTGTTGGGTGGCAATTTGATGACAATGATGTCAGTGTTATTAAAGGTGCTTTTAAACTAGTAACTGCTTAAATAAAGGGTAGCCTAAGCCCATGAATGCTCTGGGGACCCCATTACTTTCAGCCTGGTGATTTAAAAATCTTTGCTCATCTAGTCCAAGAGTCTGAAAGTAAATGGCAATCCACTATACACCTACAAAATATCCTGCAGTGTCTGCCTAATTCACCCCTTCTAAACTTTTTCTTCTTTTACTGATATCAGGATGATGTGTGGCACCATCACCTCCTTAGCTGGCCTCTTCCATGGAAATCTAGTTTCTTAGTTTCATCATTCAAATAAAAAGGAGAAGGAAAAGAGGAGGATGCCAAGAAAATGAGCCCAAAGAAGAGGAGGAAATGGGAGGGAGTTTAACTTGACATCTATAAATAGTTGTGGTGTCCCATCACTTCTACTAGGAGTATCAGTTACTTGAAGGGGACTCCTGTTTATCCTTGTATTCCCTTTGGTCTCAAGAATAGCAGGTCACCAAAATTTATATATTGTATGCACATTTACTTAGTACAGGGCCTGGCATGTACTATACTCTCGACAAGCATTTGCTGAATATGGGATAAAGTTACCAATAAAGAATAGGCCAAAATTATTTAGAAGCAGAGAGAAAACTCCATGTATGTTCTTTATTCAAACAGTTTAATTCAAACAATTTGGAATGTAAAAATTATTTTCTTACATAAGAAGCAGATCAGACTCCCCAAAAAGATCAGCAATCTTTAGTTAAGCAAAAAATTGGCAGTTTATGAGTAGCTAAATCAGAGGCTTGAATGAGTAGCTAAACCAGTTGCTGATACATGTATGTAATTCCATCTGTGACTTCAGAGATTAAGGAAGAAAGAAAAAATGGACCCCATTATTTTGTACCCTATGGAAGCTAAGGGTACCCTGCCCTAATCTTTTCCCCACCACCTCCAAAAATAATCCTTCCCCACAAAGAAAGAAGTCTAAGAAAAATCTGTTTAATCTAAACAGATTTAAGTTGAGGCAAGTCTGAAATAAACAAAAACCAAAATGGTGTCAACCTGTAGTTTACCCTCTGCTCTCATGGCATCTCCAATTAATGGCTCGGGTATTGGTATAGGTAACACTTGGCCTGTATGTTGAGGTAGTCACTGAAAAGAAATACTAGGTACAATATTCCGTTTCGCAAGTGGGCATATATTCTGCAGATTTAGTCATACAATTTTAGAGCTGATAGTTTCCAGATCAACTACTTCATTTCCCGCCCTAACTTTACAGATGAGAAACCTCACAGAAGTTAAATGACTTGCCCATGGTTATAAAACTACTTATATAGTGGCAGCATGAGGATCGGAATCCAAATCTCTTGTCTTCTAGTCCAGTGTTTTTTTCCATTATAATATAGCAATTTCTCAAACAGGATTAATCATATTCCATGAAGCTTGCTCTTAATCACAAACCATGGGTCAAGTACTTAATTCAAACTTGCTTCTTTGTCTAGCTTCAAGTAACTCTGTGGCAAGATTTACTAGTAAGGCTACTACATCTAGGCCTATGCTGGGCAAGCTTCTTATTTTCATATCCAGAACCTGGTCAGATCTTGGCAAATAAGACTTCTTTATATAACAATGCCGGAACAATGTCACCTGAAGCAGTTGGCATTACTGAATTTCAGCAAGTAGAGCCAATTCTTTCAGAACCCATATGCAACTTCTCAAATAGTGTAGGTGGGTATCAAAGCACCTTTGGAAGGACAATTAATTGCACAGGTGCTACCTCTAAATGGGTGTTAAGGAAATAGGCGTTTAACATCTCACAGAACTGTGTTCAGTACCTGGGTACTTTAAAAATCCCCTGGAGATGGAGAAGACATGCACAGCATGGCAGCACATACCTCTTAATCATCACTCAGTACACGGCAGTTCTTCAGATTTCATGCATGACCCGAATTCACGTTTAGATGAGGTCAATGGAGGAAAAATCACCCTGTAATAGTAGACCAATAATAGGTATAGTAATAGTTGGAGAACATAAGACAAATGTCAAGGAACAGGTTGCCTTATCACATTTTACAAAGTTTCACTTTCCCCGGCAGTCAAGGTAGCGTGGGCTCTATTTCTTCAGCAGGTCAACTGCCTGAGCAGGGTTGCAGGTGTCAAAGACAATGATCAACTCCTCATCAAGCAAAAGTTATTTGGGACATGGTCACTTATTATCACAGGATGACTACAATTCTGCTCGACAGAGATGGCTTCTTAGATGTTTATGATTCTACTGTAAAGAAACAGGATTTGGGAGTGTTGCTCAAATTTAAAAGAGGATGAGTTTATTGAAGAAACTTGCAAAATCTAAAAAAAAAACTTCTCTAGATAGCTGCTGATGGCTGGAAATGTCATAAATCTTCAGAAGTACTGGATTCTAGAAAAGTTGAATCCACTCTCAAAATCCATTTTTAAACCCTAATTATAAAACTCATGATAAAATGAAAAAAAAATCTCATAGGTAATCTGTGACTGCTGCTTGTTATACTTTTTATAAGTAATGCTGGCCATGTTAGAAAGTCCTTAACATTTGCATTTGGAAAATAATTTTAAAATAATTTACATGATTCTCACACTTCGATTCACTATTTTCAATAAAGCAAAACAAAAAAAGTTAGAAACTGCCTAATGCAGATATAACAATACTGTATTCTATAACCTAGGGTCCACTATGTTTTGGTAAAATTATATAATGTAAACTCAAATTGTTCATGCAACTTTGAAAAAAGATTAAATCGTATTACTACGTATGGAATTCCACCTATTTTGGTAATATATGTGATATATTTTGTTAATAAAATGAGAAATTAAAGTCAACCAATGAAAAGGTGACAAAAAAGATAAATCTATCATTATGTCAGTATTTGGTTAAATGTAAGACAGAAAACTGGGATTCCTTCACTGCATATCACCTAAGGATTTGGTATCTATTTAACCAAAATAAAACACTTTGAGAATGATGGGCCACTTACAAATGTACTGAATTTTTTAATGAGAAAAACTATTAAAAAACTGATAAGTAAAAATTTCAAGTTGTGCCAGATGGTAAAATATGTTTTAAAATTTCTGCTAAAAATGTTTGCTTTTACTTTGCAAGACATAATTCGGGAGGACCTCAAAGGAAAATGTAGCAATTATGTTTGGAAAATCTATAAAAGAGACTTTTACTTTTAAAATGGACTTTTTCTTTTCCTAAAATGTGTACTCAAGAAGCATGTTTATAAATTTCACTGAAGAAAGTATTATATTTTTAATAATGTGACAGATCCACTCCATCAAGTGGCTCTCTTATAAAGGTAGTGTTATATCACACTACAGTCAACTATGAAACCAAAGATAGCAAAATTCAAATTTAGAGAAACAGATTTCTAAAGGAAGCCTATTTAAAGCCTATAACATTTAGAAGGTTCTCACTGCCCCAAATACATTTTACAAAAATATAGTTTCATTGGTTTCATGAAATGTGAACAAACCTACTATTCTCTAATTAGAGTAAATGATTGAACAGTCGATGCAACGTTGGATTACTAAATAAACTGGAAGTCAAGGAGTCAATATTCCTCATAAAAATAAATTAAATTACAGTACATCATGGTCTTGGTTGTCCAATTCTATTGTTAGTTCCATGTCTACTTGGTATATTTGTAAAACCAGTCCTGAATCCTTGGGTTGCTCCAATTCCTGGAACTCCAAGTCCTTGATTAAGCATGCTGCTATAAGGTGTGTGTCCATGATTAAGACCCAAAGCATAAGGTCTTGTTTGAGTATTAAGAAGAATAACTGGGCTCACGTTTTTTCCAGGGGTGTTAAATGAAAATTCTGGAGGTGGACTACTGGGTTTAGTTGGAGTTGATGTAACAGGGTTGGAATCGTCAGTACCCTTTAAAGGAGGCATTGGGATTATGTGATGATCTGAAAAGTTTAGGACATTGGCTGCAACAGGCCCAGACAGTAAGGCAGGCCTGATCCAATCATCCTTGAAAATCTGAACAGTCAGAGTAGATACTAGTGTGTACAGCCTGTTGGTCACATGAGCAAGAACCATTTGTTCATTTGCATCTCGTCGAATTCTCACATGAACAGATCCAGCCTAAAAGGGACAAAATCATATGAAAGAGACTGCTTAGAATTATACTACTGAAAATTCCATTAGAAATGAACATTTTATTTATGATTTGGTTGTAACATTACTTGGTATTTTCTTTAAAACAAGGGAAAACTTAATGTCTTGATATTCCTTGAAGACTACTTAGTAGTAATTATCAATGAAAAGAGTTAATAAAATAATTTATGACTCTAAATAAAATGTGACTTTTTAAAATATTAAAAAAAGAAATCCATGTAGGAGGAAGGCAGACATGTTGTAACACAAAGCAGAATACAAATCAAGTATATGGAAAATGCACTGAAAGGTCAGAGAAGGCAGGTATTAATTCAACTGAGGAAGACTTCAAAAGAAGATGGCATTTGATCTGGGTTGGTGGTCAAATGAAATTTCAAAAGGCAGAGACAGGCATTCTAAGCTGAGGGAATAGCAATTAAAACCCATGGCATGTTTGGGCAAGAATAAGCAATATTGGGGCCTCCCTGGTGGCGCAGTGGTTGCGAGTCCGCCTGCCGATGCAGGGGACACAGGTTCGTGCCCCGGTCCGGGGAGATCCCACATGCCGCGGAGCGGCTGGGCCCGTGAGCCATGGCCGCTGAGCCTGTGCGTCCGGAGCCTGTGCTCCGCAACGGGAGAGGCCACAACAATGAGAGGCCACCGTACCGCAAAAAAAAAAAAAAAGAAGTATAATATTTCAGGGAGCAGAAAAACAATGAAAGAGAGAAAAGACAGGAAGAAAAGCAAGAGGAAAGGAGGAGACAAATAAGGAAAGGAAGAACAGAAAGAAGAAAGAAGGATAGGTTAGGTAATAAAGGTAAAAAGAAAGGCTAGGAGGGGGTTCTAAAAACCATGAATAAGGAGTTTTAGTTGCAGCAATCAAACAGAAGTAAAATAATTAATGTTCAGAAAAATTACAGTTATGGATAATTGCTAATTAGTCAGGAAATGACTGCAACAGTCTAGGTTAGAAATGAAGAAGGCTGAGATAGGACAGATATAGTGGGACCAGAGAGGGACAGATAGATTCATGATATTCCATGGGAGATCTTAATTCTCAACTGGATATAATCAATGAGGGAGATGAAGTCATCAAAGACGATCTCAAGGTTTCTAGCCTAGGTTACTAGGATAGAGAGCACCAGGCATTACAATGATGGTTAGAAGTATGCTTATTAACTTGATTAAGATGTTCATCATACATTTTATCTTTAAAAGATAGTAAAATAACAGGTAAAACAATGATCATAGTTTGATTAAAACACACAGAAAAATATCAAGAATGATACCACATGATCATCTCAATAGATGAAGAAAAAGCATTTGACAAAATTCAACATCCATTTATGATAAAAACTCTCGACAAAGTTGGTATGTAGGGAACATATATCAAAATAATAAAGGCCATTTATGACAAACACACAGCTAACATCATACTCAATGATGAAAAGCTGAAAGCTTTTCCTCTAAGATCAGGAATAAGACAAGGATGCCCACTCTTGACATTTCTATTCAACATAGTATTAGAAGTCCTAGCCATAACAATCAGAGGAGAATAAGAAATAAGATGCACCCAAATTGGAAGGGAAGAAGTAAAATTATCACTATTTGCAGAAGACATAATACTATATATAGAAAACCCTAAAGACTCCACCAAAAAACTATTAGAATAAATGAATTCAATAAAGTTTCAGGATATAAAACTAATATATAGAAATCTGTTGCATTTCTATATACTAATAATGAACTATCAAAAAGGAAAATCAAGAAAATCCCACTTACAATTGAATCAAAAAGGATAAAATATCTAGGAATAAATTTAACGAAGGAAGGCTTCCCTGGTGGTGGAGTGGTTAAGAATCCGCCTGCCGATGCAGGGGACACGGGTTCTAGACCTGGTCCAGGAAGATTCCACATGCTGTGGAGCAACTAAGCCTGTGAGCCACAACTACTGAGCCTGCGCTCTAGAGCCCGCGAGCCATAACTACTGAAGCCCATGCACCTAGAGCCCATGCTCCACAACAAGAGGAGCCACTGCAATGAGAAGCCCGCTCACCACAATGAAGAGCAGCCCCCACTCGCCGCAACTAGAGAAAGCCCATGTGCAGCAATGAAGACCCAACGTAGCCAAAATAAATAAAATAAAATAAATTAAGTAAAAAAAATTTAACCAAGGAGGTAAAAGACCCATACTCTATAAGGCACCAATGAAAGAAACTAAAGATGATACCAATAAATGGAAAGATGGTTTGTGTTCATGGACTGGATGAATTAATATTGTTAAAATGTCCATACTACACGAGGCAATCTACAGATTCAATGCAACCCTATCAAAATACCCATGGCATTTTTCACAGAACTAGAACAAGTAATCCCAAAATTTATGTGGAACCACAAAAGACCCCGAATAGACAAAGCAATCTTGAGAAGGAAGAACAAAGGTATTATGCTCCCTGACTTCGAATTATACTATAAAAGTTACAGTAATCAAAACAGTATAGGGCTTCCCTGGTGGCGCAGTGGTTGAGAGTCCGCCTGCCGATGCAGGGGACACGGGTTCGTGCCCTGGTCTGGGAAGATCCCACATGCCACAGAGCGGCTGGGCCCGTGAGACATGGCTGCTGAGCCTGAGCCTCCGGAGCCTGTGCTCCGCAACGGGAGAGGCCACAACAGTGAGAGGCCCGCGTACTGCAAAACGAACAAACAAACAAACAAAAACCCCCAAAAAACAAACAAACAGTATAGTACTGGCACAAAAACAGACATAGATCAATGGAACAGAACAGAGAGCCCGGAAATAAACCCACACACATATGGTCAATTAATCGACAACAAAGGAGGTAGAAAACACAATGGGGAAAAGACAGTCCCTTCAATAAGTGGTGCTGGGAAAACTGGACAGTTACATACAAAAGAATGAAACTAGAACATTTTCTCATACCATATACACAAATAAACTTAAAACAGATCAAAGACTTCAATTTAACACCTGAAACCATAAAACTCCTAGAAGAAAACACAGGCAGTAAGGTCTTTAACATCAGTCTTCTCAGTATTTTTTTGATCTGCCTCCTCAGGCAAGGGCCACAGACGCAAAAATAAACAAACGGGACCTAATCAAACTAGAAAGCTTTTGCACAGTGAAGGAAACCATCAATAAAATGAAAAGGCAACCTAGTGAGTGGGAGAAGACATGTGCAAATGATATGTCTGATAAGGACATAAAGAACTCATACAATTCAAGATCAAAAATAAAAAAACCCAATTAAAAAATGGCCTTGGGGGACTTCCCTGGTGGTCCAATGGTTAAGACTTCTTGCTTCTACTGCAGGGGGCACAGGTTCGATCCCTGGTGGGGGAACTAAGATCCCACATGCCGTGTGGTGCGGCCAGGAAAAAAAAAAAGGGCTTGGGATTAACAAACACACACTACTATATACAAAACAGATAACCAACAAGCACCTACTGTATAGCCCAGGGAACTCTGCTCAATATTCTGTAATAACCTATATGGGTAAAGAATCTGAAAAAGAATGAACGTGTGTATATGTATAACTAAATCACTTTGCTGTACACCTGAAACTAACACAACATTGTAAATGAACTAGACTCCAATTAAAAAAAAAGCGGGGGTGCAGGCAGAGGACCTGAACAGGCATTTTTCCAAAGAAGACATACAAAAGGCCAACAGGAACATGAAAGGACGCTCAACATCACTCATCATCAGGGAAATGCAAATCAAAATCCCAATGAGATTTCACCTCATACCTATCAAAATGGCTACTGTCAAAAAGATAAAAAATAACAAGTGTTGGCAAAGATATGGAGAAAAGGGAACCACAGTACATCACTGGTGAGAATGTAAAGTGTTACAGCCACTACAGAAAACTGTACAGAGGTTCCTCAAAAATTAAAAACTAAAGTACCATACAATCCAACAATTCCACTCCTGGGTATTTATCTGAAGAAAATGAAAACACTAATTTAAAAAGATAAATGCACCCCAATGTTCATAGTGGCATTATTTACAATAGCCCAGATATGGAAGCAACCTAAGTGCCCACTGACAGATAAATGGATACAGACGTGGTATACACGTAGAGTGGAATATTACTCAGCCATAAAAAAGAATGAAATCTTGCCATTTGCAACAACTTGGATGGACCTGAAGGGTATTATGCTTAGTGAAATATGTCAGAAAGACCAATACTGTGTTCCCACTAATATGTGGAATCTAAAAAACAAAACAAATGAACAAACAGAATAAAACAAAAATAGACTCACAGATACAGAGAACTAATGGTTACCAGAGAGAGGGGTGAGGGAAGGGGCAAAATAGGGGAAGGGTTATTAAGAGATACAAACTAACAGTTATAAAATAAGTGTAAGTCACAGGGATGTAATGTACAGCACAGGGAATACAGTCAATATTTTATAATTTAGTATGGTGTATAATCTATAAAAATATCAAATCACTATGTTGGGGGGAAAAAGAATGACAGCACTTATCTCTAGATGGTAGAATTATTAAGGATTTTTGTTCTTTTTGACTTAAGTTCTAATTTTTCTAACAATGGGGTATATTTGTATAATAAAAACTTAAATAAAAATACGTACTAAAAAACAAGCGACAGAACAAAAATATATAGTAAATAAAATATATAGCAGACATTGTTGATTTTTAGATAAACTCAGATTTCATAAAAAGAAAAAACTATAACAGCACCTAAATTAGCAAAATAGTTGGCTTAGTTACAATGGGTCTAAATCCATGGCTTGAGCACTAATAAGAGAGTTATTGCTAATCATGAGATAAAGAAAATATCTTACTGCTTGAATTTGACTTCCATTTTATTACTTTTAGGTAAGACAAGCCACGTCTACAAATTGAGTCATCTTTGATTTCTCCCTTTCCTTTGCCACTGTGAGATGATAATCTCACAGTTCTCACTATACAAAATTATAAAAGATACTGTATCTCCTCTTTCAGTCTGATATGGAAGTCAAAGCAATTAAAATAAGTGAAAACCATTTCCAAGTATGAGCTTGAACAGTGTCCTATGATAATGGTGTTTGCATTAATCTATGGCTTTTGTGACAATTATTCCTGGCAGCCCAAAAGCTTGTTTTATTAATTTCCTTTGTCTTAATTAGGCAACACATTGGTGTAGCTGTTGGATGGCCAAGCTCTGAACAGCAGAAATGATTGTGTTTATAAGCCACCCAGCTAAATAAACACTTGTCTACTAGTTTGTTACTATCAATACAATTAAAAGAATGATTAAAAGTGAACTGTAAGGGGGCTTTCCCTGGTGGCACATTGGATAGGACTCCACACTCCCAATGCAGGGAGAGCCTGGGTTCAAGCCCTCGTCAGGGAACTAGATCCCACATGCGTGCTGCAACCAAGAAGCCCACGAGCCAAACTAAGGAGCTCGCTTGCCTCAACTAAGACCTGGCACAACCAAATAAATAAAATAAATAAATAAATATTTTAAAAAAAAGTGAACTGCAAGGGACTTCCCTGGTGGTGCAGTGGTTAAGAATCCACCTGCCAATGCAGGGGACACAGGTTCGATCCTTGGTCTGGGAAGATCCCACATGCCGCAGAGCAACTAAGCCCATGTGCCACAACTACTGAGGCTGCACTCTAGAGCCTGCTAGCTGCAACTACTGAGCCCAAGTTCTGCAACTACTGAAGCCTACATGCTCTAGGGCCCTTGAGCTGCAACTACTGAGCCCATGTGCTGCAACTACTGAAGCCCCCATGCCTAGAGCCCGTGCTCTGCAACAAGAGAAGCCCCCACTCGTCGCAACTAGAGAAAGCCTGCACGCAGCAACTAAGACCCAGTGCAGCCAAAAAATAAATTAATTAATTTAAAAAAATCTTTTGGGCATAGAAACAAAAAGATCAAGTCACATATAAAGGTGAAAAAAATCAGACTACGTATCATCAGGCTTTATCACCATAATGCTTTATGCCAGAGGAAAATGGAGTAATATATTTAAGAAACTCAAGGAAATAAAATATGTGCTCAGGATTTTATATCCAGCTAAATGATTTTCAAGTATAATGTTCACAACTGTTTTCAACATTCAAAAATTTAGAGAATATTGTTCCCAAGGGCCTTTCCTGAAGAATTTACTAGAGAATGAGTTTTAGATATCCAAAAGACTAGAGAGGGGAAGAGAAGGAGAAGGAAGAGATGAAGCAGCCATTTTCTGCTAAAAGAGTATAAGCCTGAAACTAAAGACTGCAAAGTAGTGATATCATTGAGCTGTTGGACCAACCCTAATCTGCCTACCTCTGAAATCTGTGTTATGTTACAAAAGTCAAAATCCTATTTTTTTAAATGATATTGTAGAATAGTATTTAATAACATGGAAAACTGTTCATTATATATTAAGTGAAAAGAGCAGATTATAAAACAGCATGACCTCATTTTCTAAAGAGAGTAAGTATACAAGTATTAATACCAAAACATCAACAGGATTATGGTTGTTTAAATTTTTTTTTTCTGGGTACTTTCCTGTATTTTCCTCATCATTCCTGACACAGGAATAAAATCATGCCATAACAAAATCTCTTCGGTAATGAGGTCTAAATTGGACTAGAAAACACGGAATTTTATGCTGAAGCAGCTGTTATTATAACTCTTTAACATATTCAGCAAAAATCTCCAAAATTACAACGGTAATGAAAAAGAAAATAATTGCACATTTTACTTCTGCAACATTTTTGTATTTAGGAATGTATGACTATGGATTTTTCTTTTTTGGACAGCCCAGTATTGAGATCATTTAGTTTGAAAGGAAAAAAATGAATGAAGAAAAACATTCCTTAATCTCAATTAGGTTACTAAATCCATCTAAATTTACTTTATTGAACAGTAATGGGAATCAAAGGATCTACAAAAATTTTAAAGAAATACTTTTTTCAGTTTTAAAAAGTATAAACTATGTTTATAAACTTTGTTTTATGACTATGTTTTAAACTATGCTTAAACTAAAGTAATATATAGAAAGCATACCAATGAGCCAAAACCTAGGGTCCAAAAATGCTCATTTCGGACCTCCAAAACTCCATCCAACGTAGATACCTAATCAAAAACACAGAAATAGGGCTTTTGTATTTGACATATCCAACACAATTCAGTCACATTATGGATTTGCTGTAAGCCTAGAAATGACATGGCCAAACCCTGCCTGAAGACACTTATCAGCCAAGAGAAGTCCCAGACCATTCACTCCAGATACCATTTCTGCTTGTTCAATACTGAGCCAGGGCTTTCTTTTCCAGTTTATTCTCTGCACCAATCCCTCAAGAATCAGGTCTTTACTTCCCTCATTCACACCTTGTTCAACAGTGTGTAGTTCTTTTCATCTTATTAGTATAGTATATATTTATATCCAGCACTTGTGGTATCAGAATTTTTTTGTCTTCTCAATCATTCCTTTCTCCAGATTCCCTTTTAAGAAATTTCTGGACAATACAGGGTGTTATTTGGATGTGGGCCAAAAGGAAATTCCAAGGCCAGATATACAGTGTGTGGCCCATTGATACAGTGGCACAGACCCCACTAGCTGAAGCAAGTGGTCAGCTATATTGATCAAAGTGGCCTCTGTGATACTGACAACCAATAGTTTAAAACACTCTCAACATTCAAATAATTTGATTATCTTATTCCTTCATTAGTTAACAGTTGGAATTTTATAACAATACAAAATCTAAACCTACAGATCAAGATATTAGGTGCTGAAGCAATCACCATGTAAAGGTGGCCTCTGACTTAATCAAAATCCTAGGTTTGAATACAAAATCATAAAAATCACAGCATTTATACAGCAAATAGTGTGGTCTTTAGACCATTACCGTCTACATTTATTGGGCTGGCCAAAAATGTCGTTCAGGTTTTTCATAACATCTTATGGAAAAATTCAAATGAACTTTCTGGCCAACCCAATATTTCAAGTGAATCTGGCTTCCAGACTGCGCAATTCGTCAAATTGTTCTATTTTTGTCACTATGTCTCCTACTGTATCATTGTAAAGAACAAAAACTTCCCTAAAATAAAATTCTAGAAAGAGTTGAAATTATTTGTACCCACTCTTTGCATTCTCTAATTATAAATTAAAATGATTTTACTTATTATTCCATCTTACCTCTCTGATAAGTTTGTCCAACTGACCAATAACATGGGGTGGTGTTGTCTGGGGAAAAAAATAAAATAAAATATGAATCTAGAGAGAGAAAAAACTTTTGCAACAATCGTCCTGACACTAAAAAACTGGGTTTTACACCAGCCTTTGCTTTGTTTCACATGTGCCCTCTCATGATTTAGGGAAGAAAGGCTTTAATTGACCCACTAATAAAGCAGCATCAGGAATCAGCCCACACTTATTTCTTATATTGCAAAAAAGCTGCTATCTCTAGAACCAAATAAGCCTTAAAGAACCAAATAATCAACAAAAAAGTCTTTAAGAAAGTAAAACTTTGTATAAGGCATAGCACTATAAAACTAAGCTTATTGTTATTACTGATTCTGGAGAGGGAGATACAACCCATAAGTTTTAGAAAAGGCATGAGGGAAAGACAAAAGGAAAAGCAGTGCTTACACATTCATCTAGTCCTGGGAAACTACCTTTCTATTCAGGTGCTTGTCTACAGGTGTTCCTATTGTTTCAATAAGTAGCGATTTCTCATTTTAAATTTAAAAGTCTCACTAATTCAAGAATAGAAAATAAGAAAACAATCATAACCAGATTATACAATAGCCAAAGCACATTTATTAGGGGAAAATGAATATCTAAAAAAGATTTTAAGTAATATTATTTTCACTTGAAACATTATTAGAGGCAAAATATTTTCATTTATGCTTTTGTCTTACAACTACATGAAGATCTATGCCTATTTTGTGCATCAATAGAACTTCATCTGGTTCTTTTTTTTTTAATAAATTTATTTATTTATTTATTTATTTATTTATGGCTGAGCTGGGTCTTTGTTGCTGCGTGTGGGCTTTCTCTAGTTGCAGTGAGCGGGAGCTACTCTTCATTTTGGTGCGAGGGCTTCTCACTGCGGTGGCTTTCCTTGTTGCAGAGCACAGGCTCTAGGGCACAGGCTCAATAGTTGTGGTGCACAGGCTTAGCTGCTCCGCGGCATGTGGGATCTTCCCGGACCAGGGTTTGAACCCATGTCCCCTGCACTGGCAGGCGGATTCTTAACCACTGCGCCACCAGGGAAGTACCACCTGGTTCTTACTATTCAAATTTCAGAGATTATTGTTTGGCTTCATTTCCAACAGTGCCCTCCAGTAGCTAAAACTTTCATCATCTGGTAGAAGAACCCATAGTGTTTTATAATCTGGTAAAAGAACATAGCTAATTTTAAGCATGCATATTGAAAGAAGACCCTTACCTGGAGTAATACTTTCCCACTGTACACACTCATGGGATACATAGTGCCGAATGTCATCAGAGCAATGGCTATGGCTGATGCAGTATCTACAGCAAAATAATTACTGAAAAGAAAAAACAATTCTAAATTTTAAATGTATGCTTCACTGGGCTTCTTACAATTTAATCTACCAAACTTTAACTATCTAAAGCAACAGGACTGTTTTACCACAGCTGGCCACTACTGGCAATGAGAGCATCTCAAAGGAAAATAAAAGTTTTCAGAATCCTTTCTTGCCAAAGTTTAGGGGGAAATAACTAATAATTATGTTAATTAGTATGACGAGAGATGATGAAGAAAAATAATGTGAGCATTTCCCCACAATGTGTTGTCAATCTACTTGTCAACTATAAATATTTCATATATATTTATTTGCTGCAACAAATAAAAACCTTTAACTAGTAATTTCTGATACAGGAAGACCAATAGAATTCATCAGTGATTCTATCAATTTTGCTGTAAACAATAACTCCAATAATTACTATTAAAATTTTTCAAATTCCCCAGGAATTTCACAAGGTGAGATTCTCCAGGAATCTGTTATAGCAACATTGTAACTGAAGTGCATCTCATCAGTAGTTCACTGTTCTATTAACAAGACAGACCAAAATGCCAGTGGTTACAAAGCTGATCATGTACTCTTTTTCACCTTTTCCCATATGTTGGGAATAGAAACATGAGTAAAGACATAGATCCTGCCTTTGAAATGGCAGGAAACATACATGGGGAAAATATAATAAAGGACTTTGGATACAAAGGAGAAGTCCTACAGGGTATCATGGATGAACAAAGGAGTGAGTGGCAAGCCTACTGGGGTAGGGATAATGCAGAAAGGCTAAATATAAAAAGAGGTGACAGGGGTTTCCCTGGTGGTCCAGTGGTTAAGACTCCGTGCTTCCACTGAGGGGCGCGCAAGATCGATCCCTGGTCGGGGATGGTCCGCATGCTGCGAGGTGTGGCAAAAAAAGAAAAAAAAAAAAAAAAAGAGGTGACATTTGAGCTGAGCCTTCAAAATGAGCAAGATGATGGGAGCAAGATGTTGGGAGCAAGATACTGTAGACAGTGAAAGCAGCATGTGCAAGGGCATGAAAACCCTGATGCAGCAATGAAACTATCAACAGTTAAGTATATATAGATAGACGGATGGCTAGTAAGGTTGGTAGAAGCTTCACTGTGTTAACAACTTTTAATTTTTTCTTTTCTTTTTATCAACTTTTAATTTTTTTAAGTATCCAAAAGATAATTTTGAAACAGGAAAATATTATGTTCCGATTTGCAACTTTTAATGATCACATCAGTAGCAAAATAGCAGATAACTAAAGATGTGTGAGAATAAAAATTATAAGATCATAAGACTATTCTAATTAGGCCAAGGAAATGATCATAAAGGCCTCAATTTAGGAAAACGAATGGGAAGAAGGGAAAGATAATATTAAAAAGAAAGATTAAACAAGAGTAGGTGACAAGACTATTGTTTACAACAGCCAAGACATGGAAACAACTTATGTTTCTGTTGACAGATAAATGGATAAAGAAAATGTGGCATATACATACAGAAATATATACACAATGGAATATTAAGTCAGCCATAAGAAGGAAATCCTGCCATTTGTGACATGGATGGACCTTGAGGGCATTATGCTAAGTGAAATAAGCCAGACACAAAAGGACAAATATGTATAATTTCATTTATATGAAGTACTTAGAGTAGTCAGATCCATAGAGACAGAAAGTAGGATAGTGGCTGCCAGGGGCTGGGGGGAGGCAGAATGAGTAGTAATTATTTAATGGGTACAGTTTCAGTTAGGGAAGATGAAAAAGTTCTGGAGGTGGATCGTGGTGATGATTTCACAACAAAGTGAATGCACTAAATGCCTGTGAAAGTACAGAACTGTATGCCTGGAAATGGTTAAAATGGTAAATTTTATTTTATGTATGTTTTAACACAATTTAAAAGCAGAATGCAAAGGAATAGACTGTAGTAACATTCACTGAGGCACAAGGTACAAGAAAAAGCAGTTTTGGGGATGGGGGGAAATAGGTTCAGTTGAGGTGGACATGAACAGAAGATATGCTGTTTGGAATTCAGTAGAGATCTGGGCTAGAAATAAAAATGTAGGAATCACATAGAGGTAGTAAATAAAAACATAACTGTATGTGATATGCTAGGAGAGTATGCAAAATGGCAGGGAGTCACCGAATCACGTCATAAAATTAAGCTTAAGGCTGCTAAAGTCTCTTTCCTAATAGACTTGCTTTTTTTAAAGTTGATTCACATCTACTTCCTCTCTTCCCTTGCTCAGCAACAGTCGCTGTGATTCATCTCTCTTTTACCTTCCTCTTCTCAGTTTCACTCATCAGGTTAGCAGTAAGGAATTTAAACAGTTTTCCAGCCTGCATTATAGACTGTGGTGAAAATTTCTTATTGAATCCAACCCCCATAATTTTTCAGATGAAGACACTTGAGGACAAGACTTGACCAAAGTTGCACAGGTCACAAGCAAACATGCTATAAGCTTAATCCCTAGCCATCCTACTGATGCCCCAGGAATCGAAACACACTTGATAGCAATAAAAAATACTTACTTAATTTCAATTAGCATATAAGTAATACAAAGAGCAAATGCTCCAGCAAGATCAATCAAAACAAATGGATTCATTCGGGGAAGGAAGATACTGCTAAGTCCTGGAATAATTCCACACAAGCTATGAAAAAACAAATAAAAAGAGTATTCATTAGTAGAACTTACGTAATACTGATGAAAGTCATATAAAAGATTTGTATTTTAGCATCATATACCTTTTAAAGAAAGCAAAGAGAATTTGGGAACAAAAGTCTCACTCGTAAAGGTCTCTTTTGTATCACCAATTAAAAAGTAAGAAAAAGTAAAGGGAGAATAAGAATCTGATCTGTGAGATTCATGTAGTAACCTCAGCAATAATAATGCTGAGACAGATGCATTTCTTGGGTATTCCTTTAACGTTATGTATATCATGAAATCCCATAACATCTTACCTTCGACTAAGATCTGCAACATGCTCTTGAAGCCAACTCGTACTAGCAGCTTTAAAAAGAAAATACTTAAATTATGTATATAGAATAAACCATTACCAGAAATACTTGATTCTTAAATTTTAAAAATAAGTTCGGTCATGACTGTATAACTTTACAAAAGATCACGTTATTCCTCAAATCTAGAACTTTTTTCTCTTTTATGCCTTTAGGATACTAAATGAAAAGCAGTTTCAACTGCAATATACAGCTGACCTGAAGGAATAAGTGAACTTAACGTATTTCATTGCTACTATTAATTTGAAGTTTTAAAGGCTTGTTATAGTGTAAAGCAAAGCTTCCTAACCAGTGTGCTGAGAATGGGTTGCAGGTACACCGATTACTAACTCGCTCAGCTCTCAGAAAGGCCAGGTGGGAATCTGGCTACATGCAGACGCCTGTCAGTTACTGTCCCTGGACAAGTAGCCTCCAGGCTCAAGCATCCTCTTACATTTATCCCAGGGTGCTACAGAAATTCTCATTTTTTTATGTATACCATGATGTAAAAAAGATCGGCAAGCCATACAAAAAGTAGCCTGGTACAGCAGTTTAAGAGCAGACTCTGATGCCAGAATACCTGGCTTCAACCCCTGCTCTGCCCTTAACTAGATGTGTAGCCTGAGACAAGTGACAATCTCTCAGGGCCTCAGTGTAAAATGGCGATAATATCAATAAAATGATTTACCTATGGTTATAGGAAGAATTAAATGGGTTCTATGTAAAGCGTGTATCACAGTGCCTGGCAGATAGAAAGTGCTCAATATTATTTTCCACTTAAATTTCAACTAATGTTGTATAATAAATTTTGATGTTTCTGTGAACTTTCATTTCCAGCGAATAAAAATACAAACTAGATGATCTTTCTAAAAATAAATCTGGCAATATATATCAAAGACTTTTAAAAAATAGTGTATTTTTAACCCATTTATAATTTCTTCTTTGGGAAGAAGAAGTGGAAACGCATACAAGAAATTTGGTACAAAAAAGGGTGGGGCTTCCCTGGTGGCACAGTGATTGAGAGTCTGCCTGTTGATGCAGGGGACACGGGTTCGTGCCCCGGTCCGGGAAGATCCCACATGCCGCGGAGTGGCTGGGCCCGTGAGCCATGGCCACTGAGCCTGCGCGTCCGGAGCCTGTGCTCCGCAACGGGAGAGGCCACAACAGTGAGAGGCCTGCGTACCGCAAAAACCCAAACAAACAAACAAACAAACAAACAAAAAAGGGTGGTTATAGCATTATTTGTAAAAGGTTATATATTATTCTATATAACAATAGACTGTTTAAAAATATTCATGACAAAATATTATGCAAGCCTTCAAAAATAATTTTTTCAAAGAGTATTTAATGACAGGCAATACTCAAGACATAATGTTAACTGAAAAAAGCTAAACATAAAATTGGTAATTGATACAATTCTAAATATGTAAAAAATATATATACATGTGCATAGAAAAAAATTAAAGGAACAAAATAGAAATGTTAACAGATGTTATCTCTGGGTCATGAGATTAACAATACTGTTTCCTTCTTGTATCTTTCTGATCTTCACAGAGAAATACAGTTTCTAAACCTCTGTACCTTCTTAGAATTTCTAGAATGAGCATTATAGTATCCTAATAAAGTTTTTTCTAAAAAATTCTGGTCATCACAAATATCATTATTTAATTTTCTAGTTCATGCAGTAATTCTTAAACTCTAACTCATACAAATACAACTCATACTTTGTAACACTCAGGAAGTTGTTTAAACCTGAATGGGTATTTCAGAAAGCTTTCTTCCCTTGGTTATCTTGGTATTCAAGTCAGTGAGACCTAAAAAGACCCTCACCTATTTTTGCTTCAAAGTACAGGTGTGTGGGTCTGTGTACACAGCCCACTTTTGTTTTTACCTCACTTCTCCATCCATCAGTGGTTAACCCTTTGTAGGTTAGTGGGATTCCAAAACACTGAAATTATTGAAAAATGCCAATAATTTAGACCACTGGAGTGAAAAGTCTATCTGAATTTTTAAAGACTTGAAAATAAAAGAATAAATCAAAAGGAATAAAGTTTTGCTACTTTCAAATATATACCTACCCACCATTGCCCAAGAGAAGTTCCTGGGAACTTATCTAATTAACAAAATACAATTATTTGCAATGAGCATAGCAACTAGTCTATGTACACTGATGCTTCTAAAATGCTTGCAGTAAACTTTTCTTAGGTAGGTTATACATGTAAAATCTCATTCATGGTATTTGGTAAATGTAATTTTTTATTGCATGTAATTTAATACATAAGTCAGTTTTGCCTGTTTTTAAGTAATATGTTATTTTAAAGCTTGTAATAATTAGATTCCGTTTCATAATTTTTTGCTCAGAGAAAGACTTTAGAACCTTTGGGGTAGTCCTCTCTTCTCTTCAGGATATACTTTCTCATTGATCTATGAATTAATGAAACAAACCAAAGACCTGTTTTTATGAGAGATTAATTGGTTTTTTATTAATGGTAAATTAAAACATACCTTCAGAGACATAAGCAAAAGGTTTATTCCGAATAGAAAGCATTGTGAACAGGTTGAAAGAAAGAGCCACAAAAGTACCAACTAATAATCTTCCCCTGAAAAAAACAACATTCATGATTATTTTTTTCTTGGTAATGTCAATATGTAATTTCAGCACGTAGAGACACTAAGAGATGGGAAGGCAGAGTGGTCTGCTTCAATGGTTTAGTATTTGCAGAGCCAGAATCTGAACTTGGTTCTAGCACCATGACCAATGTCCTGTCTACTCTTGCTCCACCTTACACAGGACAAAAAAAAAAAAAACACAACACTCTTAGCATTAACAGTATCTCCTTACAGGTAATTGCTGTTATAAATTTTTAGAAATGCTAATGGTATTTGGTTTACAGTCCACTGGCCGGGTCAGACTGTCCTGAATTAAACTGATCAGAATAGGTAAAGTCCACATAGTTGGCCACTATGTTGTAAATAATAGCAATTCCATCTTTTCTATAGCTGCTACTAAAAGACTTGGAGGATCCAATCTTAAATTACAGAAGACCAGATGGGGCTGGCTTAGGATATTGACCTGGGCCTAGAAATACTGAGGGACCCAAAATCAGGGTAGAAAGGCCTTCCTGTTCAGTATAAAAATTTAAGGGCTTGGGAACAGTTAAGGGTGAAAAGAGGGAGTCTTGGGATTTGGGGATTTTGCTTGTGAAATATCAATAAAATATATATTACCACACTCTGAACTCTAATATTGGCCAAAGTAACCACTATTTAATAACATATCAATTAATAACTGGGAATCAAACTCAATAGTAAATTATATGTTATGTTAAAAGCAGAATCTCACGTGTGTATCTCAGGCTGCTCCAAAAAGCGTTCTGCACTAAAAGAAGGAAATAATGTATTAAATAAGTCCTACAAATTATAAAATTATAAGACTTTATTAAATATATAATTAATCTAATAAATTCACGAAACTTTTTAATATGATAACCAACTGTTGATTATTAGTAGTGATGAGACAAGCAGACCCACAAATTATCCTCAAGATGTAATTCAATCTTTCTCTACCAAACCTGTTTCAATGGGTTTGTACTAAGCATGTACTAAAACATGTCTGTGTGAATCCTTTCCTTTCATTCACATCTATGACTAAATTTAGTAGCATCAAAGAAGGTAATAAAAGAAGGGTGAAAAGAAGGGAGAAAAGTCTGAAACATGAAGAAATTGTACTATCAAAACTCCAGCACTGCTCATTTTATTTGTATACCCTTCCAACCAGACGTGTCTCACTGGATTCTTTCATATTCCCAAAGGTGGCATAGGTAGAATTTGCAGTGACAGTAACATTGTATACAAATGTACCTTTCTTTTAATATAAAGAGAGCTCCCAATTGTGCCAAGACTGTGGATGCAAATACAGCCAGGACTTCTAATCTTTCAAATCTGAAATTGGAAAATTAATTAAATCAGCCTAATTCTTTCAATTCACAAACTAGTATCTCTAGAACACATTCATTCACTCACTATACATGTGCCTACTATAATTCAAACGCTGTTAAAAAAAGACTACAGTTTCTAGAATGACAATAAACAATGAACATCACAGATTTTAAAAAGAGTGCCTATTTGTACAACATATACTCCTTAGGGCTTTTATTTTCTAGAAATAACCATTATTATAATAACAGCTAGCACTTAATTGACCCATCTTGTGTCAGACACTGGTCGAAGTGTTTAACATATTACCTCATCTAAATCCTTATGAGGGTTAGTTTATCTACTTTTTTTTTAAAAAAAAGAGATAAGGAACCTGAACCCCAAAGAGGAAAAGTAACTGTTTAGAATCATACGGTTTGGAAGTGAAGGAGTCAGGTTTTCAAACTCAGACACTCTGGCTCTAGAGTTCATGATTTTAACCACTACTACACTGCCTCTCCTATCTACACACAATTGAAGTTAACTGAATATGTCTTATAATCACTAAGCTATCAGCTGGAGGCCACGGGCTGTTGTCTTATTTATCTTAGTTTCTCCCACTGCACATAGTTTAATGGCATTCAACACCTGTAAGTATATATGTTTAAAGTTTCTCAAGGAAATAATTATCTTCAGAAACGATAATAAAATAATTAACGATGTTCATCACATTAGTTGTTTTTTTCCCTCAAATGAGTTGATTTAATTCCAGGTGGTACAGAATTCAGAATATTCAGGAGATAATAAAATAATAAAGGACGTTCATCACATTGCTGTTTATAATAGAAAAATGTTGGAATCAACAACAGACCATTACACATTATTACAAATATAAGAGAAATGTATTTACTGACATGGAAGGATGGAAATGAAAAAAAGTAGGTTATAGGAGAGTATGAAAAAAAACGGTATGTAAATACGGCAACATTATTTGTGGTAATTGATAAGTTGATACTAAAGTGCGTATTGAAATGCAAATGGTGAAGGAAAGCAAAGACAATGTGAAAAAGAACAAAGCTGGAAGATTTACACTACCAGATAACCAAGATTTCAAAACTACAGTAATTGACACAGTATGGAACTAATTCAAGGATAGACAAATACACCAAATAAAAGAGAAAAGAGACTCCAGAAACAGACAAACACATACACAGTCACTTGATTAATAAAAAAGTAGCACATAAAAGCAATAAAGAATAAATTTTTTTCAATAAATAATGTTTTATCAAATTGAATAGCTATATAGAAACAAATGCGCCTTGACCTTTACCTCAACCCATACACAAAAATCAATTCCAGGGCTTCCCTGGTGGTGCAGTGGTTAAGAATCCACCTGCCAATGCAGGAGACACAGGTTTGAGTCCTGGTCCGGGAAGATCCCGCATACCGCAGGACAACCAAGCCCGAACACCACAACTACTGAGCCTGCGCTCTACAGCCCGTGAGCCACAACTACTGAGCCCTTGCACCACAACTACTGAAGCCTGCGTGCCTGGAACCTGTGCCCCGCAACAGGAGAAGCCACCGCAATGAGAAGCCTGCGCACCGCAACGAAGAGTAGCCCCCGCCTGCTGCAACTAGAGCAGCGACAAAGACCCAACGCAGCCAAAAATAAATAAAATGAATTAATTAAAAAAAAATCCTAGGGCTTCCCTGGTGGCGCAGTGGTTGAGAGTCCGCCTGCCGATGCAGGGGGCGTGGGTTCGTGACCCGGTCCGGGAAGATCCCCCATGCCACAGAGCAGCTAGGCCCATGAGCCATGGCCGCTGAGCCTGCGCGTCCGGAGCCTGTGCTCCGCAACGGGAGAGGCCACAACAGTGAGAGGCCCACATACCGCAAAAACAAAAAACAAACAAACAAAAAAACCCCTTAAAAAACCCCTTAATTAATTCTAGTTTGATTGTAAGCCTAAATGTGAAAGGTCAAATTGTAAAACTTCTAATAACAGGGTAGAATATCTTTATTCTGGCCAAGATTTCTTGACAAGTACACAAAAAGTATTAACCATAAAGGAAAAGACTGATAAATTGAATTTATCATTGAAATTAAAAACTTTTCACTCATCAGAAGGTATCTTTAAGAGAATGAAAGAGAAATGGGAGTGAGAGAATATATTTATGTATAAAGAACTCCTATATAGATCAATAAGAAAAAACAGGCAACCCAATCTAAAAATGGATAAAACACTTCAGCAAGCATTTCACAAAAGGGGTAATCTGAATGGTTAATAAACATAAGAAAAAGTGTTCAAATACTCATCAGGAAAATAACTTAAGCCTCAATGAGATGTCACTGCACACCCTAGAATGGCTTTAAAAAAAAAAGGCAATACCAACAGTTGGTAAGGACACGAAGCAACTAGAACTCTAATATACTGTCAGTGGAAATGTTAAACTGGTAAAACCACTCTGGAAAACTGTTTGGTATTATCCTATCTTCTAATGATGAATATATGCAAATCCTATGACTGAGTAATTTCAAAGACATATGCCCAACATAAATGAGCACACATGTATACCAAAAGAAATGTACAAGAATGTTCATAAGTAGTTTTATTTATAATAGCTAAAAGCTAAAAATTATCTAAATTCCTTTCAATAGTTGAACATATAAACAAATTTTGATATATTCACATAATGGAATATTAGAGCAATGAACAAGAATGAACTACTGCTATATGATGATATATATATATATTGTATACCATTTATATGACTTCAGAAACAGGCAACAAGAATCTGCAATGACAGCAATCACAATCCTGGTTACTTTTCTCAGGGTTTGACTCTGACTTAACATTAAGTCATTAAAGGAGGCTTTGGGGAAACTTGTAATGTTTTATATCATGATCTAGATAGTAGTTATACAAGTACATTTATTTGTTAAAATTCATCAAACTGCACAAGGATATAAGACAGAACAAGCTACAGTCCCTGCTACCAATAAATTTATATTTTAAAGGGGAAGACAAAAAAAAAACAATTAATTGCGCTTCCCTGGTGGCACAGTGGTTAAGAATCCGCCTGCCAATGCAGGGGACCCGGGTTTGAGCCCTGGTCTAGGAAGATCCCACATGCCGCGGAGCAACTAAGCCCGTGTGCCACAACTACTGAGCCTGTGCTCTAGAGCTCGCAAGACCACAACTACTGAAGCGCGTGTGCCCAGAGCCCATGCTCCACAACAAGAGAAGCCACTGCAATGAGAAGTCCACTCATCGCAACGAAGAGTAGCTCCCACTCACCGCAACTAGAGAAAACCTGCGCACAGCAATGAAGACCCAACACGGCCAAAAATAAATTAATTAAATAAATAAATTTAAAAAAATAATTTATAAGTTCTGATAAGTTCTATACAGAGAATTATAGCAGTCTGATGTGACAAGAAGCTAACTAGGTGATCTATTTTAGAATCCATTTTAGATTGGGCCCAGTCACTTAATGACATTAGCATTTAGTGACATTAAGATTGGAATAACAAAACGGGGCTTATCTCGTAAGAATCAAGTGAAGAGCATTTCCAGGAGATAGAACAGTTTGTATAAAGACCCTAAAGCAGGAATAAGTTGTGTTCAAATTATGGAAAGAAAGACAGTGTGGTATAGAGGGCATGAGAGTGGTAACTTGAAAAGAAGTAGGCTGGGTCTAAATCATATAAGGCCTTTGTAAACGAGGAAAGGGGTCAGGATTTTATTCTAAGTATAACAGGAAATAACTGGATGGTTTTAAGAAGTAGAATGATAGCATGATTTAGGCTTAAAAAAAAAACACTGAAGAAAAAACCCCCCAAAACACTGGTTTCTATATGGAGAATGGACTGAAGGGGGGTAAAAGGAGAAGCATGGGGACCAGTTAGGATGCAAGACATTGGTTAAGGCAAGAAATGAAGGTAGTTTGGTTAGGATGGTAGTAGTGGAGATAGAAACGGGGGCGAGGACAGATTCTGGGTATGTTCTTTTTTTTTTTTTTTTTTTTTTGGTACGCGGGCCTCTCACTGTTGTGGCCTCTCCCGCTGCGGAGCACAGGTTCCGGACGCGCAGGCTCAGTGGCCATGGCTCACGGGCCCAGCCGCTCTGCGGCATGTGGGATCTTCCCAGACCGGGGCACGAACCGGGGTCCCCTGCATCGGCAGGCGGACTCTCAACCACTGCACCACCAGGGAAGCCCTGGGTGTGTTCTTAAGTTATCTTGACATAACTTGCTCATGGATAAATGTAGGTGATGAGAGAATAATCAAGGATTTTGCTTGAGCAACTGAGTGGTGGTGTATTTGCTAAGATGTGAAAAACTGCAGAGGAACAGATTTTGGGGGAAGAAAACAAGAATCTTAGCTTGAATTTAAGACATGAATTAGACATCCATGTGAACCTGGCATGAAGGTAACATGACATGAGATAAATCTCAGTGCTGGAGAACTGAATTTTGGAATTATTAAATATAGATGATACTTCAAGCTATGTGACTGACTGCAATTGTATTTGATTGCTCCCTCTTTTCCTATTCACTCTAAGCAACTAGGCCAAAATGGGAGCTGTCTTGTCCTTATGTGACCTTGTCTCCTGGCCACAGTAGCTGATCTAAAGACTAACATCTATACCAAGGTGGACCAACCAATAGTTCTTTCTCACTATTTTCTGAACTAGCGCTGGGGAATCCTTTCGTCTCAAGGATGAAGGTGAGAAGGTTCAAAGTCTTGCTAGAAGTTATCATTCCAGGATAGTGGAGAAAAGTGGTCTGAGAAACTGAACCTGACATTCAGAGAAAAGCAGGCCTTTTGAGGTAAGAGAAAGACAATGTCCTGAGTGTTCTAGTCCCTATACCAGTTTACCTCAGTCTTCCCACACTTTGGTATGTAAATTAACATTTTTCCCCCAAACTAGTTTGAGATGGATTTCTGTCACAACCAGAAGCCTTTACAAATGATTATCATATCAATCCAACTCTATCAAATTTCAGTGACACTTATAAATATCTTCATTTTGCACTAAAATTTCATGTTTACTTTGTCCCATTATTTAAGTAAATAAAACCTGATTTTGTTCAAAAGAATATAATCCCAATAAATGGTATGGTGGAGAAGAAAGGTAAGTTTTGTCCAAGAGTTTCTTCACCAAAGTTAAATTCTTCTTTCAAGTTGTTTCCTTGAATCTGAAAAGAACTCATTTTTTTCTAACATATTTTAAAAAATCCTCTGATATAAAAGATTATTTTCTAACTTTCAGTAATTTCTAAACTCTAGAAACAGAAATCTCAAAATCTTTTGTCAGTTCATTGCTGTCACAAATCCAGTCTTAAGATAAAAATACATCTCTACTGCTGCATTAATGTTAAACTATATCCCACTTACTTTAACATCTAGAAGATACATACATGAAAATCCTTTGTACTTTCTCTAACTGAAATAAGAGATTACCAAAATATTAAAGAACTTAAAATGAAGATTTTATGTAAGATTTGTTTTATAAAATAGAAAAAAACTAATGTGAACATTTCACTTTAATATGATTTAAATTTAAACATTCATGTTCCTTATCTAGAATCCTCTTGGAAGATGCTTTTTTATCTACTTTCACTATCTGATCACTATTCCACTAAACAGGCAGCATTTATTTTCTACAAGTACTCTAGCTAGCTCTTTACTGCCTGGTATAACTACTACTTTAATAGCAATAAGTTAGCAGAAAATAAAATAATTTGAACTTACCCAAATGAATAGGCAGGGCTAGGTTTCCTCATCATTACCCAGTAACTTATTAAACATGTCATTAAACTAAGTAAAAAGGAAAATAAATTTAGCATTAGAACTAGAACTAGAGGACTTACAGAAAGAAATTTAGCTTTCAGAATACCTAAGTTGCTAAAAGTTAATAGTGTTTGCAGACTAAACTAACAACAAGTTATTCTAATAATTTATAATCTAATCACAATAAGCACCCTAATGCGAGTTTTAACATGGGGAGAAACTGAAAGAAGTTATGATATACCATTAAGACACTAATAATAGAACTAATAGAACCTAAACCCATAATTTCTCTACTCAGAAAGTTATCCGCCCTAAATGGTTTCCATAACTGAGCCTGCAAAAAATGACACAGTAATAATAAGTGCAATTTACTTGATTCTAGGCATATACAATACATTCTAACTTTGATAAACTTTAATCTCTGTTAAAAGTTAAACTAAATATTAGTAACACCTTGACAACATTCTGGATGGGATAAAGTTATGGTTACTTTATAAGTATAGTGGAGACTCACTCTAAAACAACTTACTACAGTGTGAAATTCAAGTAATAACTATCTGTTTTAGACCAATCAAGAAGATTTAGTTATGTGACTGATGAAAAAGACATCCCTATAACATACTTCTATGGCACGGATCTTGGAGACATATGGTCTAAGCATTCTGCAACCTTTATTTGGAAATATGAAAGGTCCCCAAAGCAGGAGCCAATAGGTCATCTCTCTAGCTCACAATTACATAGATACTTTGCAGTTATTAACATCCCTCATTTCTTTTCCCACCCACATGGTTACAGTGGGAACTAGTATGTTCTTACGTGTTCCTGCTCCCTGGTCACAGCTGACTCATCTACAGGTAGGCACCTGACCTAAAGTCTGGGTATTATCTTTTCTGTTGCTATATAAATGGGGTATTTTCTTCCAGCATATCTTCTAATTATTATTTGTATGTATGGTCCATGTTGATAATTGTACTTATTTCACAGATAACTTTCCTTTAAGTAAAGAAAACTTCATAAATTCAGTGCAACAAACTTTTTTTTAGTTTAATTTTATCGTTTTGTTCAAAATAGGACATTTACACAGAAATGTGCATAAAGCACGTATGTACATTTTAACGAATAGAAAAAAAACACCCATTTAACCACCAATCAAGGTCAGGAGTAAAACACCGGGGAAGCCTTCTGGAGGTCTCTTTTCTGTTTTTCAAATGAAGTATATATGGTTGATAACAAATTCCTTATTAGCTTCAAAACATTAAGAAGGGTCTTCCCTGGTGGCACAGTGGTTAAGAATCCGCCTGCCAATGCAGGGGACACGGGTTCGAGCCCTGGTCCAGGAAGATCCCACATGCCACAGAGCAACTATGCCCATGTGCCACAACTACTCAGCCTGAACTCTAAAGCCCACTAGAGCCCGCAAGCCACAACTACTGAGCCCGCATTCCACAACTACTGAAGCCCGTGCGCCTAGAGCCTGTGCTCTGCAACAAGAAAAGCCACTGCAATGAGAGCCCAAGCACTACAACAAAGAGTAGCCCCTGCTTGCCGCAACTAGAGAAAGACTGCACACAGCAACGAAGACCCAGTGCAGCTATAAATAAATAAATAAATTTAAAAAACAAAACACAACACTAAGGAGGGGACTTCCCTGGTGGCGCAATGGTTAAGAATCTGCCTGCCAATGCAGGGGACACAGGTTTGATCCCTGGTCCGGGAGGATCCCACATGCCATGGAGCAACTAAGCCCGCGTGCCACAACTACTGAAGCCCTCACACCTAGAGCTGGTGCTCTGCAACAAGAGAAGCCACCGCAGTGAGAAGCCCGTGCACCGCAATGAAGAGTAGCTCTCACTTGACGCAACTAGAGAAAGCCCGCGCACAGCAATGAAGACCCAGCACAGCCATAAATAAATAAGTAAGTAGGTAAGGAAGGAAGTAAAAACATTAAGGAGCATTTTTAAAACTTACCTAAAAAGATCAAAAATGGTCAGGTAAGTATAGGCAGTTAAAGCTGCAAAACAACAAAAAGACTGATTAAAATGTTACCGAATCCATTGTTAGGAAATACAGCAAATCACCAAAATTGTTCATAACAGGGACATCCATCACCAAAAAACATGAGTCACTGATTAATCTCATATGTTCGCAATTATCTAGTAAATTTGACTAATATATGTAGCCAAAGTTGGTTAATACAAAAGCTTACTTTAGAACCTGATTTCTCCATCAGGAAAAAATGAAGCAGTATATGCTCAAAAGCCCTGAGATCAATTTTTTGCCTCCTTCTGTCATTGGAGTACTATTTTAAATGTATTTTTAAAATAGCAGGATGAAAATAATGGTAAATAAAAACATAAGAGTCATGACACAAGAAAAATATTAGATTTCCCTTTTCAAGGAAAACTCAATAAATCATAAAATTTTATTTATACACTACATAAATTGAAGAACTAATCTATCACATTAAAAGGAAATCTCACAAAAAAGATACATGCACCCCAATGTTCACAGCAGCACTATTTATAAAACAGACTCACAGGTATAGAAAACAAACTAGTGGTTACCAGTGGGAAAGGGGCAAGATAAAGGTAAGAGATTAAGATATACAAACTACAATGTATAAAATAGATAAGCAACAAGGATCAATTATACAGCACAGGGAATTAGAGCCATTATTTTGCAATAATTTTTAGTGGAGTATAATCTATAAAAATACTGAATCACCATGCTGTACACCTGAAACTAATATAATAATGTAAATCAATATCTCAATTAAAAAATAAAAAGAAATCTTAGTTTTTCAAATAGATTAAAAAGTTTTTAAAAAAAAGCTCATTTTAAATGATAATGCCTAACAACTGAAGCAAATTTTATGGTTTACAAGGTACTTTTGGAATAGATTCTCTCATTTAAATCTTTTGGGTTATATTTCAGAATAATATACTCTATGTAAAGGAAGACATACCTTTATTTAAAATGAGAACAATGAAAGTGAAATAATTAACTCCTAAAAATAAGAATAGTGACATACCTATACTATTAGTGGAACTGCACCACATTAGCAGGAAGCCAGTACATGTTAAGTTTATTGCACCAAAGAGCAGTATCTTCCAGGACTGTGAAAAAGAAAATCATTCTTATTTGTACAATGCTGATAAACTTCTCTGGGTCCATTCAAGTTGCTGTGATTCATACTCTAATATTCAAAGGAATAAGTACAACTTGTTTCAAAAAGTTGAAGTGCCAAATTTTCTAAAACTACCAAAATTATCATCAACCAAGTTACTATTATAATATGTAAGCCTAGGGCTTCCCTGGTGGCGCAGTGGTTGGGAGTCCGCCTGCCGATGCAGGGGACGCGGGTTCGTGCCCTGGTCCGGGAAGATCCCACATGCTGTGGAGCAGCTGGGCCCGTGAGCCATGGCCGCTGGGCCTGCGTGTCCGGAGCTTGTGCTCCACAATGGGAGAGGCCGCGACAGTGAGAGGCCCGTGTATCACACACACAAAAAAAATAATAAAATAAAATAAATAAATAAATAAATAATATATATATAAGCCTAAAAGAATAATTCTAGAAGGGGAATTATTCAAGAGAAAATAAATTCTGACACACAAACTCTCAAATAGTTGAGAAAATATGCTGACATTTGAATATAATTTTGTCTCTATAAACATGTAGAAACAATGATAAAAACAAATGGGACAAAATGTAAAGCAATTGATGAATCTGAATAAAGGGTATAAGGGAGTTCCTTATACTCATAACATTTCTGTAAGTTTGATGGTACATCAAAATAAAGTTACCCTGCCCACCCACCCACCAAAAAAGAGCAGTACTTGGGTTATTTACCAAGTAAATTGTATGAAATAGGACTGCAAAAGAGGAAAAGATTACCACAGTTTAGAAGTTCACAGAAAAGGGAGGATCTGAGATATACCTTGAAATAGCTAGGATTTAGAGGGATGAGGAAGAGCATTCTAAAAATAAAGGAAGAAGAGATCAAGTGAACTGTTTTCTATTTTTGTTCTGCTCCTCTCCCTATAAAGGGAGACCTATGCTTGTTTGAAAGTAGAGGTGAAATAAATTAGTGAAAAGGTAGTTACTTGGAGGTGTTAAAATTAAACATGTAATTGCTAAGGTCAAGTATGGTATGGGATAGAATGGTTTTACAATACAGATGAAAGGTGTAGGTCTAGAAAGGAAGAACACCACCTGTGAGAAAGTGAGAAGGGTAAGACGGTAACGGAAGAGAAAGAGAACTTGTAAGGCAGAAAGAAATGACAGTGATGTAACACAGAGGTAACAGTCTAGAAAGGAAGAAGCAAGGCCATTTCCTAAAATTAGGGGATATGATAAAGTAGCACTGGAAACTTCAATCTGGAAGAGGATCTGCAGAATAGATGTTATGGTGAATATACTATTGAATCATCAAAAAGAAGAACAATAATTACCAACATGAATTTATGGTAGACACCATTGTGGAACTTCCTCTACACCCACGAGCAAAACCAGAAAAGCAAGTGAGATAGGGATGTTAGAGACTTGAGAACTGATATGATGGGTTAACAAGACAAGGGACTCTAAAACTAGCGAGGACATTAATGAAATGATTGGGTATGGGGTCTAGTCAGAACAGGGATTCAACAGCAGTCAGAAAAGGAGGATAAAGCATTTAATGCACGCAGTTCTAATGCTGAATCAAGCTATTAATCAACAAATATTTGAGTATCTATTTTGTAAGAGACACTATTCTAGGCACTGGGGATACAGCAGTGAACAAAACATGGACCTTATAATCCAGGTGAGGTGACAGACAATAAGCAAATATATAAGGTCAGGTGGTGGTAAGTGCTGGAAGAACAAATACAGGACGAACACAGCAAATGGCAGACATGGAAGAGCTGCTCTTCTAGGTAGGGTGGTCAGAAAAGACTCCTTTGGTAAGGCGACATGTGACCAGAAATCAGAAAGAGGCAAAGGTACTAAGCATGCAGACATCTGGGAGAGAAGATGGGAACCACAGTGCATATTCTTTGAGATAGAAGAATGGCTGAGGACAGCTAGACAAGAGAGCTGAGAGGGAGTCTGGGGCTACATCAAGTAGTGTCATGTATGCCAGGAAAAGTATTGGGATGTATTCCAGATGAGATGGAAAGTGACTTAGCTTTCATTTTAAAAAGCTCATTCGGCTTCCCTATGTAGAATACACTGCATAGGGGCAAAGATGTAAGTATGAAGACCATTTAGAATATGATTGCAATAAACCATGTGGGAAATGATGGTGGCTTTGAATGTGGTACGAAGGTGTTGAAAGAGTCAGATTCTGAGTATTATACTGAAGATAGAGCTGGCAAGAATTACTTATAAAGCAGATGTGAGGAGTGAGGGAAAGAGATGGGTAAAAATGACGACTCCAAGGTTTCTGGCCTGAGCTATGTAGTGAAGGAGTGATAGAAAATCAAAGTTCAGGTTTGATCATATTAAATTTGAGATGCCTATTAGATATCCAGGTGAAAATGTTGAGAAGTCCATTATATATAGGAATTGGAGGTAGGGAAGAAGATAGGGACTGAGATATAAATATAGGGTCATCAGCATATGGTAATGAAAGTGTCACCTAAATGGAATAAGTGTAAACAATAAAGGCCAGAGCTCCATAAGCCCTGGGACACTCCAAAACGTAAGAGGTCAGAAAGATGAGAGGAAAGTAAGAAAGGAGACTGAAAATAATGGCCAAGTAAGTAGGAGGAAAATCAAGAGTGGCATTTCAGAGTCCAAATGAATAAAACTGCTTTAAGGTGGAAGAGACTGTTTTTCATCAAATGCCACTGAAGGTCAAATAAGATGGGAAATGAGGATGACCACTGCTTTTGGAACACAGAAGTTATTAGTTACCTTGTAAAAGCTGTTTCTGTGGATAAGTGGGGACTAGAATCAGACTGCTTTTGTTGAATAGAAACAGGGAGAAGAGAAAGTGAACAAAGAGAGTAAAGACAATTCTTCTAAGTACTTTTGTATAAAAAGAAGCAGAGAAAGGAAGCAGTGGCTGAGAGTGGAATATATGGCATGTAATTATGATGCAAGAAGAAGAAGGAGAATGATTCAAGAAGGAACAACAATGCAAGAGACAGAAGGAACCATTATAGGAATGCTGTCTTTGAGTAGGCAACAGTGGAAGAATTGGCCTTATATAGCAGATCAGACAGTTCATTCACAAAATAGGAGGGCAGGCAGAGTGTTGGTAGATATGCTAGTGACAGGATGTGGAAGTTTGCTCCTGATTACTTCTTTTCCCTCAGCAAAACAGGAAGGAAGATGAAGGTTAGAGTGGGGATGAATAAGCTTTTGGGAGTTTGAGGACAGAAGTGAAAGAAAATGGTATGAAACTGTCACTTAGGAAACTGGAAACTGAATAAACTAGGAACATATAGTATGGGCCACACTAATGGCATACTTGATCATGAATTTAAAGTGAGACCAGTCAGCATGGTTTTGTGTTTTTTTTAAGGCTACATTCAGTTGCTTGCATGCAGGTACAGAGTAGGAAAAAAGTGGACTTAATGAGGTTAAGGATTTGCCAAGGAAGTATGATAAACAGAAGAGGGGCACAAAGAAGTTGAAGGCATATGCAAGAAAATGAAAATGATGGACCAGAGAATCTAAATTGATAAGTAAGTAAATGAGGATAAGAGAGGTGAAAAATAGTGAAAATATAGCAGAGTCAATGGACTGGAGGTCCTAGTAATAGGAGTGAACTGGAAAGACAAGGGATAGTGACTGATGAGTAAAGTGCTTAAATTGAGACAATGGGAGGATATAGTTATTATAAATGATAAGGTTTATGGTATGATCATAGGAGTGGATGGTTGGGAGGGATACAGGACAAGATTATTTGTGGTGAGGAACTGAGAGGTAAGGATCTTCCACATGAAATATGAAATCACCAAGAACTAAGACAGGAAAAGCAACGAAGAGATGAGCCAGGTGTACCTCTTAAGATTTAAAGTATGATAGAGGTTATCTGTACAATTCAGGTGTTCCTATACTGGTTTTGTTCCTACTACCTATTCTGTGGTATACTATGCTTCAATGACGCATACTGTTAAAGAACTTGCTGCTTCCTCCTGCAATATAGTTGCTTTCCATCAACATCATAAAGCTGTAACTATCTGTTCTCAAGAGATCATCCGAAGGACTTCCCTGGTGGTCCAGTGGTTAAGAATCCACCTTCGGGGCCTCCCTGGTGGCACAGTGGTTGAGAGTCTGGCTGACAATGCAGGGGACACGGGTTCGAGCCCTGGTCTGGGAGGATCCCACGTGCCGTGGAGCAACTGGGCGTGTGAGCCACAAGTACTGAGCCTGCACGTCTGGAGCCTGTGCTCCGCAACAAGAGAGGCCACGACAGTGAGAGGCCCATGCACCGCGATGAAGAGTTGCCCCCGCTTGCCACAACTAGAGAAAGCCCTTGCACAGAAATGAAGACCCAACACAGCCAAAAATAAATGAATAAATAAATAAATTAAAAAACCCACAAAACACTTAAAAAAAAAAAAGAATCCACCTTCCAATGCAGGGGACTCGGGTTCGAGCCCTGGTTGGGGAACTAAGATCCCACATGCCACGGGGCAACTAAGCCTGCACGCTGCAATAAAAGATTCTGTGTGCCACAACTAAGACCTGATACAGCCAAATAAATAAATAAATATTTTTTAAAAAAAGAGATCATCCTAAATGACTAGATACAAAAGAAGCAGATAAGTTTCCTACCCGTGGCTCTTAGAGTTTAACATTCAGAGATGACAATATTTCCAAATACTAGAATTAGTGAGTTCTGACCATATCCCAAGGTTTTAGAAACAGGAGATACAGTGGTAAAAAACAAAGAAAAGAAGTCTTTAGTTTAGTATTATAATACGTCATCAATATCATTGCTACTGCTTATTATGTTACATTGAAGCTAGGATTATTTAAAATTCATCAAATATTTGTTGGGTGCTTATTTTGTACTTTTATTAAAAAAGTGAGGGGATATATGTATACGTATAGCTGATTAACTTTGTTATATGGCAGAAACTAACACAACATTGTAAAGCAATTATACTCCAATAAAGATGTTTAAAAAAAAAAAGTGAGCAAAAGAGACATAGTCACTGCCCTCAGGGAGCTTACAGTATAAGACAATAATGAGAACAATGAAAACAGAATAATAACTAGAAGGTCTACATTGGTGACCAAAAAGGGTATCTATCAATTGTCTATTTATAGTCTCAAAGCATAACTTATTTTTTCTGCCTTACATTAAAAATGAGAAAACGTGGCTTCAGACCACACCCACGTAATTTGCTAAAAAAAACTAACAACATAAGGCTATCACCAAACAATTTTTCTTCAAAATTCTTTAGAATTAGAATAAAAACTAACCAAAGCCTAGCTTCCTCCCAGGCAAAACAACTGTATACTAAAGTACTGTAATTTTACATTAAAAATTACTTATCAAACATAAAAAAATGAAAACAATGCGATGGATCAAGAGTGATTTCTATTTGCCTTAAAAATTACCTTTCTTCAATGTTATAATGTTTGTGCAATAATTAAAATTAGGGTTAAGGAATAAAAATAACTTACCCTTCGATCAGCTGCTACAAGTCTAAATTCCTGCAATAACTTGCCAAAAAAAGATCTTTGTGGTTTTCTAAAGAGATGAATTGTCCCCTTTAAAGCAAACAAAAAGTACACAAATCAGCGTTTAAGTATCTAATCTTCTTCATTCCTGCGATATAGTAATAACAACTAACATTTCTTGAATGCTCATTATGTCCCAAGCAATTATTCTAGACACTTTGCATGTATTTACCTATTTAAGACTCACAATCATCTATGTGGTGGAAACAATTTTTAGTAAATTGTCTAAGCACACAATGCTAGTAATGGCTGAGCAGGAATTCAAACCCAGGCATTTTAGCTCTAGATCAAACTCTTTTTTTTTTTTTTTTAATGGATTAGGCAATTTTGAACCAGTTTGCCAAATAGCTCTACTGGAAAGAAATTATTACAATTTACCTAATTAAAGCTTTATATATGAAAGGTTTGGCAACTATTATTACAGGAAAACCTCTGAGTTTCTCCCTCAGGCATTCAAAGTATCTGGCATCCTAGCTAGCTTCCATGGTCCCTGCTAGTACACAGTATGGTACTAGCAGAGAAAGGTCATGGCAGTGGGGTTACCAATGAGAGAAGAGACTGAGTGGTGATTACAGTGGGATTTACCACTCAAGTTCAGGAAACCATGTAAGAAAGCCTTAACATAAAGGAGAGCTCAAGCACACATAGGAAATTAGCCTGTGATTAAGGTAGTATCCAGTATCAGTGGGAGAAAGTATGAATAGTATTTGGAAAAAGGTAAAGTTGGATCCTTACTACTCACTCTAATTTTTCATTATTTTAAAATCAAAATATAAAACAACAGAATAATTGAAGAAACTCATGGATGTATCATTTTATAATCTTGTATGTGGAGAAGACTTTTCTTAATAGGACATAAAACCAAGAAGCTTAAATGGATCAATTTTACTATACTTTCATGATGGGAATACAATACAAAAAACAAAATAAAAAAACACCCTGGAAAAATAAGCTGTGAAAATCTTTGTTATTACAAAAGCAAAGTAATTGTTTCTAGGGGAAAAAAAAATCCTTCACAATTTTCAACGGGTCATACATAATAATTTGATTGCTAAGTGCCATGTACTTAAATTTTTGGATTTTAACAAAACATTTTCTTAGATGGTAAAGGCCACAATCACTATAACAACCATACTACATTTCTACCCCATTAAAGTTGGCCAATTTGATTCAAACACTGAAGCTCCACAGACAGCAATGGAACTAGGAGTTAACAGATTAAAAATGTGAAAAACTTTCAGATCCAATTCAAGCAGAGGTGATTTTCCTATAGTTAGCATCTAGAAACATCTCAATAGTTATAAAATGATATATCCCATTTCTTCAAGTTTTACATGTCATTAGTTGCATTATGTTTAGACTCAGGAAAGGCAGAAAATAGGCTAAGCTCTAGAAATCTGGCATAACAAAAACAGCAAAATGTTGATAACTGTTGAGGTCAAGTTATGGCTACATGGGGGCTCATTATATTATATTCTCTCTACTTTTGTGTATGTATGAAAATTTCCACAATAAAAAGTTAAAGTAAAAAATATTTTTAAAAATGTAAAAATAAAGCATCAGGAAAAAGGTGCAACTAATTTTCATATCCAAATAAAGACCAGTGTATATGTATAACCCTAAGGCTCTGCTAAACCAATTCAGTTGAAAAGGAACAGTATGCTATTTTCACCTGAAACGTTAATAAATGCTAATGTCAACAAACATACTGTAGTCTTAAAGAATTATGTGTGGATATTTTGGTCCCAAAGATAAATTCTACTTAATACTGGTATCCTTGAATATCTTCTAACTTCAGCCCATTTAAAATTATTTCAGTTACTTTAAGTTTCAGGTTAAAGGACTTCCCTGATGGTCCAGTGGCTAAGACTCCGAGCTCCCAATGCTGGGGGCCTGGGTTCAATCCCTGATCAGGGAACTAGGTCCCACATGCTGCAACTAAAAGTTCGCATGTCGCAACTAAAGATCCTGCACGATGCAACCAAGACCCAGCGCAGACAAACAAATGAATAAATAAATAAATAAAAATATTTTAAAAAATAGTTTCAGGTTAAGACAATCAATAAGGTTTCTAAAAGGCAGAGGGCCATTTCTGATGCCATTCTGATACTGGGGGAAAACCCACAAAAATCCTAATTTTCATGTCACTCTTTCCAAAATTATATTGGCTCTCCACTGCTATCAGGATAAATTCCAAATTTTACAACTTGGAACTCAATGCTTTCAATGAGTTAGCCTCAGTTTCTTTCCATTTTTTCCTCTTGCTCCAGATAAGAATCCTCAACTCCAACTAAGCTGCTGTTCTCCTTGTCTCATGATCACACCATTCTAGAGTAAAAAGGCCAGACTCGTCTAACCCAAGCACTAATAGCCCTGAAGCACTTAGCAAGGTACCTGACCTCTCTGTTTCCTCATCCAAATGAGGGTAATGAATTGAAGACTAAGCGTACTGGAGTAAGGGACAAAGTACTCAGTCTACTGGTTCACTTCCTACATGAAGCCTTATTAGATTATTCAAACTATAGTTTTTTATGCCACTTGCTTTGTAATTAACCATAGGCTAGCCTTCATCTTGTCATCTTTCATGGTAAGTTAATTTTTTAGTAACTTCATTAATGACAAGGGCTATATTTCCTTGACATTTTCTAAGAAAGCACTACGCTTTGCACATAGCATGTTATTAACAAATAATACATAATGGGTAATTTTAAAAATAAAACTTAAATGCTACTATTTCCCTTATTACTAATGTTTCACACATAAAAATTTACTGCCATGGTTACCTATTCAGTGTTCTATAAAACAGATATTTATTGAAAACTTCCTCTGGGCCAGGCACTGTACAAAAGGCTCTGGGGATATCAGAGCGAATACATAGGTCCTCCTCTCAAAAAGCTTACAGCCTAGGAAGTGAGAAAGACAAGTGAATACACAACTTTAACATAGTCTGGTAAAATGCACCAGATGTTACTGGTAAAAAGCACCCTCACAGGAGCGTAAAGGAGGCACTTAATAGAATGTTGAGACATGGCAGAAAGGCTCATGAAACAGACTAAAGGACATGTTAAGGGTTATACTGATAAGGATGGCAGACAGGAAATGGAGCGCAATTCTGGCAGAGAGAAGAGCATATAATAATTCGGTGCAAAGGTCTAATTCTTAGAACACAATCTGCAAGCTGTTCACTGTAGCTGGAATATGGGTGTATGTATGTATGTATGTGTAAAAAGAGGCTGTACAGGTAAGAGGCTAGACTACAGATGTCTTTGCTTGCCATACTAAACAGGACTTTAGCTTTCAGGCTAAAGGGGAAAAAACGGAAGAATTTTAAGCAAGGGAGTGGCATGGTCAAGTTTTAGAAACTTAACTCTGGTTACACAGTGGTGAATGTCTGAAGGAGAACACAGCTATTTGGTCAGCAAAAAAAGTAAACTTTTACCCACTTTCTGCATATAAAGGAAGGATTACAGGAAATTTAGAAAATATTTTCAAATATGTGAATAAGACATTTTTTCGACCATATCCACTCAAGGAAAAAAGTTAGAGTGACAGTGCTGGGGCACAGAAACGTGGTCCTTTTGTCATATACAGGCTATCAATAAGAGACCCATGAATTTTCTGATACAATGGTGTGTACCTCTTTTGACACTGAAATCACAATCAACTGCTTATCCTTAGATAAAATTCAGAGAGCTATATACTTGATTTCTAAAGGAATAAAATGACTAACACCTCTAACAAAATTTAAATACCACATCCCCAAAGTCATAAGGTATATTGGGATCTACAAACGCACACAAAAAAATAAGCTGCAGTAAGAGGCACTATCGACACCTTGACTTTCGCCAGTCTTTGGCCTTCTGAAAGCTGCTGCCATACCCGGCTGTCGCACTCGATAAAGGCAAGTTGGAGACTGGGGCGTCAGCCTCAATACCCTACTAACCATCCTCTTTATTTACGCCAGTGTTATCGTCACTGCTGTAAGCATCACTAATACGGTCGTTGCTGCTGTGGACTTGCTTTCTGATCTTTTGTTGGTGTTGTAGTCGCTGACACTGGCAAAGACTTTTATTTCTATATCAAGGATGTCACTGCAAGGAGGAGTCATAAACTCGCCCAGAGCCGAAAGGTCGGCCTGGAGCGGGGCCGGGGTCCGGAACAGCAAAGGAACCGGGTGAGGGAGCGAGGGGGCATCAGAGCTCTGATGGCACGCTCTCGGACGCCAGCCGCTCCTCCCGGGGACCCCAAGCATAACTCCGACGACCCCACCTCTGGGTGGCTGAGGCATTTCAAGGCCGCTTCAGGACCAGAAAGGATAAGAGGAATCATTTACAACAGAAACCCGCATAAGCCTGGCCAACTCACCATGATAAGGAGCAGCACAGCTCCCGCCGGAAGACGGTCTAGGAGCTGGTTTTTCCCTAGAGCGGAAGGGGGTTGGGCACCAGAGGCCGATTGGCTGCGAGCGACGCGGGGGCGGAAGTGCGTGCACCGGCCTCATAATCCCGTTCCTCCTTCCCGGCTGCCCCTGCGTTCTACAGAGGCGAAGGTGGCGGCTAGAGCGACTCTTCATCCCCGGCCGAGGTGTGGGTTCAGAGGTACGCGCTGAGGTCTTTGTCAAGGAGCAATTAGGGTTTCTTTGTAATGTTAGAAAAGTTTCATTGAGTCCTGAAGCGCTTTTACCTATGTTGTGTTATTTAATTTTTGCAATACCTTACGAAATAGATTACATTCCCATTTTTCAAGTGAGGAAACAGGATTAAGAAACTTGCCCAGAGACATACATCCAGTTTGCCGTAGTAGCTGAATTTGAACTCAGGCCGACTAATGACGGACTACTGTGTTGTGCTTCCTAAAATACTACTTAAATTCTGTAAGATTAATTTTATTTTATAAAAGGAAAATAAAACACATCGAAATATAATTCATTCGACAGAAATTGAATATGGAGTATGTATGTGTCAGGTACTGATCTCATGAAAATGATATTCTAGTAAGAAGAGACAAAACAAGTAGGAGAAGGAAATGTTTAAAATATATCGGTAAGTAGTGCCATTTAGAAAATAGGGTAATGGTATGGAGAGTAACTGGGTCGCTAATTTAGAGAGGTAGTCAGAGAAAGCTTCTCTAAGAACATTAAATTTGACTTCCAAATGGCAAGTCTTTCTGTGAAGTTTTTTCTAGGCAGAATAAGTAATGCAAATACCTAAGTAAAACAATTAAGGGTGTTTTAAGATCAGAAAGAAGGTAATATGTCTGGAGAGTTGTGCTTGAGGGGAAGAAACGAAGAGAAGATCTAAGTGATAAACGGGCCAGATCAAGTCGGAATTTCTAATTAGGGGTAAAGAGATTGGTTTTTTTTTTTTCTAAGTGAGACCGGAAGCCAGTGGACGGTTTTAACAACGGAGTTACCTTCTACATTTTGGCTGTGGTATGGAGAATGAACCCGTAGATGGAAGATAATAGCTAACATTTATTAAGCACTTACGTGGTAAGTACTAAGAACTTAATGTATCATTTCATTTAATCCTCATAACAGCCCTTTGATATAGGTACTATTGTTAGCCTCTGCTTGGAAAGTTGTGTGCCAAGGTAACACACCTAGTCAAAGGTGGACCTGGAATTCCGTACATCATACTTTTAAAGCCTTACCACCTACTCAGTACTTGCTAATCCTGGACAGGATTTGAATCAAGAAGGCAAATTAGAACATTATTGCTTCATTTACCCTGAGCAAGTCATTCTCAATTCTTTTTTTTTTTTTAATATTTATTTATTTGGTTGTGCCAGGTCTTAGTTGCAGCCGGTGGGCTCCTTAGTTGTGGCATGCGAACTCTTAGTTGTGGCTTGCGTGTGGGATCTAGTTCCCTGACCAGGGATCCAACCCGGGCCCCCTGCATTGGGAGTGCAGAGTCTTAACCACCGTGCCACCAGGGAAGTCCCCATTCTTGATTCTTGAAGTTTCTTTCCAGTCTTTTTTATTTTAACAAAACTGGAATCAAACAGTACATATTATTTATAGTCTGCCTACTTCATGTAAGGATGTATTGTGACATTTTTCCCATGTCTTAATTTTCTAGAATATAGTTTTAGTGACCTTAGAGAATTCAATCATAGGCATGTGCCTTAATATCAATATATTTAACGAATTCCTTATTGATGAGTATAACAGGGTTTAGAGTTAGCAAAGATAAATCTCTCAAGCTATTTTAAGAAGAAAAAAATCTAATTCAGGGAATTGAGTAATTGATATAAAATCATAGGAAACAACTAGACAGAAGATCAACAATGAAACAGAAGACTTGAACAACACTATATACCTATTAGACCTAACATATGTCTAGAATACACCATCCAACAACAGCATAATACACATTCTTCTCTGGTGTATATGGAGCATTCCCAGGATGGAACATTTGTTAAAATAATTTTCAATAAATTTAAAGGGATTAAAATCATAGAAAGTATGCTCTCCAAATATACTGGAATGAAATTAGAAATCCAGGGGCTTCCCTGGTGGCGCAGTGGTTGAGAGTCCGCCTGCCGATGCAGGGGACACGGGTTCGTGCCCCGGTCTGGGAAGATCCCACATGCCGCAGAGCGGCTAGGCCCGTGAGCCATGGCCGCTGAGCCTGTGCGTCCGGAGCCTGCGCTCCGCAAGGGGAGAGGCCACAACAGTGAGAGGCCCGCATAACGCAAAAAAAAAAAAAAAAAAAAAAAAAAAAAAAGAAATTAGAAATCCATAACAGAAGGAAATTTGGGATGCTCCCATCTGGTGGAAATTTAAAAAACATACTCTTAGTCAATGGATCAAAGAAGAAATCACAAGAGAACTTAGAAAATACGTTGAGATGAATGAAAATTAAAACTCAACATACCAAAACTTATTGGATACAGCAAAAGCAGCCCTTAGAGGGAAATGTATAGCTGTAAATGCGTGTATTAAAAAAAGAAGGATCTCAAATCAATAACCTAACCTTCCATCTTAAGAAACTAGAAAAAGAAGAGCAAACTAAACTTAAAGCAAGCAAAAAGAAGGAAATAAAAGGGCTTCCCTGGTGGTCCAGTGGTTAAGACTCTGCACTTCCACTGCAGGAGGCACGGGTTTGATCCCTGCTCAGGGAGCTAAGGTCCCATGTGCTGTGTGGTGCGGCCAAAAAATTAAAATAAAAAGAAGGAAATAAAGCTTGGAGAGGAAATAAATGAAATAGAGAATGGAAAAACAATAGAGAGGTAATTCCCTGGCGGTCCAGTGGTTACAGTGGTTAGGACTCTGCTTTCACTGCAGGGGCCCAGGGAACTAAGATCCCACAAGCTGCATGGCCAAAACAATTAATTAATTAATTAATGTAAAAAAAAGAGAAAACAAAACCAAAAATTGATTCTTTAAAATTTTCAACAAAATTGACAAAGCTTTACCTAGACCAAGAAAAAAAAGATTCAAATTACTAAAATTGGGACTTCCCTGGTGGTCCAGTGGGTAAGACTCTGCACTCCCAATGCAGGGGCCCTGGGTTCGATCCCTGGTTGGGGAACTAGATCCCATATGCATGCCAAAACTAAGACCCAGTGCAGCCAAAATAAATAAATTAATTAAAGTTTAAAAAATAATAATTAAAAAAATTACTAAAATCAAGTAAGAAAGGGGGGACATTACTATTGATCTTACAGAAATAAGGATCATAGGGAGTATTATAAAGTTATATACCAACAAATTAGATAACCTAAATGAAATGGACTAATTTCTATAAAGACACAAACTACTGAAAATGACTCAAGAAGAAATAGAAAATCTGATTAGACATAACAAGCAATTGAACTTAAAATTAAAAAAAAAAATTCCACAAAAAGCCCAGGCAAAGATGGCTTCATCGATGAAGTCTACCAAACATTTAAAGAAGGATTAGCACCAATCATTGACAAACTGTTCCCCAAAAATAGAAGAGAAAGGAACACTTCTCTACTCATTCTGTGAAGCCAGAATTACCCTGATACCAAAACTAAACAAAAACATCACAAGAAAACTACAGACCAACATCCCATATGAACGTAAATGCAAAAAAACCTCAACAGAATAATAGCAAAATGAATCCACCAAAATATAAAAAGAATCATACACCATGAATGAGTGAGTGGGAATTCACAGGAATGCAAAGCAGGTTCAACATATGAGAATTAACAATGCAATACACCATATTAATAAAGGGCGAATGCCACACAATCATCTCAATAGATGCAGAAAAACATTTGACAAATCTTACACCCCTACAGAAAAAACAACAAACTAGGAATAGAACCACAGACATAGGTTCTTATGTTGAATAACTAGACCTTTTAGTTTGGAGGTGTATTCTATAACTAGGCCTAGATCTTTGTATGAAGTTATTAGATGTTTTATTTTGTTTTGAATATATTTTTGCCATTAACCTGCTTCTTTCTTGCTTTTGCTATTGTTTGTCTATGTTACGACGTCTTGTTTCATGTGTTTTGTTTATATTTTATTGTTTTATCTATTTTTAATGTATAAGGGAGTGTTCCATAGGAAACAGATGGAAGTATAAACCTGATAAGTCTTCAGTACAAGCCAGCCCTAAGCCCTAACAATTGGAAGTCCCATTGGATTGGTGATCAATTGTTGAAAAAGTGATTGATCAAACTTTGCCTTAGGTATCCTGCAGAACCTTCATGAGAACACTGTCCTGTCAGTTTGTCAAAAAAAGATCACTTTGATTAGTCCATATTCTGGGATTAGTGATCTGTAGAGTTTGTGACTATTGATTGTACAGACTCTTCCTAGTCATCCTGCTTGGCTGGAGAATCTGTGACACTAACAAAATACACATTGTCGATCAACCACCATGGTCTCCCTTTCTTGCAAATTACCTATGTCAAAGTCTCCACCTCCTCCTAGAAGAACTTCTGCCCCTTATATAAAATTACTTATAATCCAAAGTCTTGCATTTTCATTGGTAAATTAGAAAAAAATCAACATAGAATAACAATTACGAGAACTTTTAACATAAAATCAATTTTTTAAACTGAGAACACAGAACACCGGTGAACAGTCAGCTTTGTTAATTGGTATGCTGAGGCTTCAAAAGAAAATTCTAACTCCGACAGTCTCTCTGAAAGATTTTGCAACCTTCTGAAACCTACCCTCCTGGTATTTTTCTCTTTCTCTTCAGCTGTCCCTGACCTTCTAAGTGACATACCTTTTCTTCAGGGTTTTCTCAGGAAAATCAAAATCACATTGTAAACTTACTAGAAAAAGTCAAATTTATAGAAGTTAAATGAAAACTCTAATCTAGAGCCAAAACCCAGGAGTTAGGAAAATCTTTTTCCTAAACTTCAGGGAGACAGGCAAAAAAAATTGCTACAGAACTTAGGATTTTGTTAGATACTTAATGTCCTGGACTACAGATCTGTACCAAATAATTCAATTGTTTGTTCCTCAGAAAGGGTAAAATGTTTTATGTCAGCAGAGTAGAAAAGATTTAAATAACTCTGCTGTGTGATAAAAGTTTAAAAATAAAAGTAGAAAATATACCATTTAATTTCAGCATCTTTTAAGGGAACATTGACCAAAGATTCAAAACTGTAAACTAAATAAAAATGAAAGGGAATTCCCTGGCAGTCCAGTGGTTAGGACTCCACGCTTCCACTGCAGGGGGCCTGGGTTCATCCCTGTTTGGGAAACTAAGATCCCACAAGCCGTGCAGTTTGCGGCAAAAATGATGATGATGATGATGGTTTGGGAGTTTCCTGAGGTCTATTTTTTTTTAGTTCCCTAAGGATTGAACCCAGGCCCTCGGCAGTGAGAGCACAGAGTTCTAACCACTGAACCGCCAGGGAATTCCTCTCCAAACATTATTTGAAAAGATTTTGAAACAATGAGAAAGTTGCAGAAAAGTTTTAACTACAGTGCAAATAACTTTGTTTTTCTTGAAATGTTGTTGACTTGCTGCCCCATCACCCCCAAACATGTTAGTGTGTATCCCCTGCAAAGAAGGACCTACTTCTATGTAACCACAGTAACAGCCATCAAAATCAGAAAATTAACAATGACACATTACTGTCATCTAACCCTTAGACTCCATTCAAGTTTTGTCAGTTGTTCCAATAAGGTATTTTATAGGAGAAGGAACCAGTTCTAAATCACAAGTTGCATTTAGTTGTCATTCTATTTTGTCTTCTTCAGTCTGGAACAGTTCTTCAGTTTTTCACTTGACTTTCACGAATTTGCCAGTTATTTTGAAGATTCCAGTTATTTTGTAGAATGCTCCTGGAATAGATTCAGGTTGTGAATCTTTGAAAGGAATATCACAGAAGTAGTACTGCATTTTTCTCATTGACCCTATTATGTGAAATTTGGCCCAGTAATAACTTTCATCACTAGATTAAGGTGGTATCTGTCAAGTTTTTCCACTGTAAAAACTGTACTTTGAAACTATGTGAATGTATTCATACTTAATCACACTTTCAATTTATTCTTGTGTTTATGTATATGTTCACATTGGCTCATGGTTTCTTATTTTACCTCATGGGTTATAATCCATTACTATAATTACTTTAGATGCTCAAAATTGTCCAGTGGGAGCCCCTCTAACCAATAATTCATCTTCATCCTTCTTTAAGCACTTTCTTCTTTTCTGGCACAAGATATGCTGGGTTATTCTGTATTTTCTCTGCCCTAAACCTGGAGTTGGCCATTTCACCAAGGAGCCCTGGTTCCTTTAGTGGATATTATGCACCGAATGTTTGTGTCCCCTTAAAATTCGTATATTGAAACCCTACCGCCACAACGTGATGGTATTTGGACATGGGGTCCTTGGGAGATAATTAGGATTAGATGAGGTCATGAGGGTGGGACCCTCAAGATAGGATTAGTGTCCTCATAAGAAGAGACACCAGAGAGCCTGCTCTCTGTCACTGAGGACACAGCCATTTACAAGCCAGTGAGAGCTCTCCCCAGAAACAAAATTGGTAGGCATCTTGATCTTGGATTTCCTACCTTCCAGAACTGTGAAAATAAATATCTGTCATTTAAGTCTTTAAATGTCACATCCTTTTTAAGAGAATGAATTACTTTTTTTTTTTTTTTTTTTTGCGGTACGCTGGCCTCTCACTATTGTGGCCTCTCCCGTTGCGGAGCACAGGCTCCAGACGCACAGGCTCAGCGGCCATGGCTCATGGGCTCAGCCGCTCCGCGGCATGTGGGATCTTCCCAGACCGGGGCACGAACCCGTGTCCCCTGCATTGGCAGGCCGACTCTCAACCACTGTACCACCAGGGAAGCCCTCTTCATCTATTTTTATATATCTTAAATCATGAATTCATAGTCTTAAATCCAATTCCAGCCCAACCCCACAGGTTTCATTTATTTTGTATTCATAACTCCTTTCTCTGACAGAAACATGGCTCCACTATGGTTAATATATTGACTTGTCTGATTAAGTCTCCTGCATGTAAGCAGTTTGTCATCTTTGCTGACACCTTTCCCCAATACACACCTCTCTATTCTTGAGAACTTAGTCCTCATTCCAGGTTGCCCCAATACATATGAATAACTTCCTTACTCTGTCCCCAATACCCCATACTAAGCTGCCCATTATTGTAGACACCTTCCTCACCCCACTTGGTCTACGACACCCCACTTTGGGCCACCATGTGTCCCTCCTCCCCACTGCAAAACCTGCCCTGAACCACTGTGCGGAAAAGAAGCTAGCATAGCTGGGCTGAGATTGCTATCTTTTGAAAGGCCTGATTGCAAGTTTGGTTGGCATCTGGGAACTTGGATTTGGGGGAGGGTTCCTACCATTCCCTGAGAGTGGTTCACTGTTCCTAACACAGTTAGGCCTAACATCTTCACCCATGTTGTCATAACTTGATGCTGGAGGAATTAAGTGCATCCTGTGTAATTCCACTGGGAGAGGACTCTTGGAAGCTGGTGCTTGGTTTCCTCTGGGCTTTGCCCCATACTCTTGTTCCCTTTGCTGGGTGAGAGATTATAATATGCATCCTCATTAGTCTACCTTACATTAATACTATACAACTTTATGTACAATATAATAACCTTATTTCAACGTAATTCCATTTACTGCCCTCTCCTACCCTTTGTGCTATCTTTGTCATCTACTTTACTTCTACATACATTATAAATACCACACTGTAAATTTTTTTAAAACAACAAATAGATATTCAGAGAAATTAAGAAAAAATTATCTTTTGTATTTACTGACATATATATCATTTGCAAAGTTCTTAATTCCTTCCTGGTGATACAGATTCCTATGGAGGATTACTTTCTGCCAGCCTAAAGAATTTCTTAAAGCATTTCCTATAATGTCAGTCTGCTAACAACAAATTCTCTTAGGTTTTGTACACCTGGAGTAGCTTTTATTTTGTCATACTATTTTGAACATTCTAAGTAGACACAAAATTTTAGATTAACTTTTGTTAATTTTTGCACTTTTATTATTTTTTTAATTGACGTACAGTTGATTTCCAATGTATTAGTTTCAGGTATACAGCAAAGTGATTCTTTATATATATATATATATATATATATATATATGTATATATATATATATAATTTTCCAGATTCTTTTCCAGTTATTACAAGATATTGAATATAGTTCCCTGTGCTACACAGTAGGGCCTTACCTGTTTTTTATATAGTAGTGTATGATTTTTGCACTTTACGAATGTCATTCCAGCATTTCCTGGATTCCATTGTTTCTGATTAAGTTAGCCACCACTTTTACTGTTTATTCAAGTGTAATGTCATTTCCCCTCTGGCTGCTTTTGAGATTTTTTTGATTTGGTTTGGTTTTGTGCATGTGTGTGTGTTTTGCAATACTATGCACCCAGATGTGATCTTTGTTGCATTTATTCTGCTTGGAATTCACTGAACTTCTTGGACCTGTAAGTTGATGTTTTCCAACAATTTTGAGAAAATTTCGGGCGTTACTGCTTCAGATATTTCTCTTGCCCTATTCTCTTCCTTGCCTCTCCTCTGGACCTCAAAAGTACCTGTACATTAGACTGATACTGTCCCACAGGTCTCAAATCTCTGCTGTTTCTTTTTTTCTCTGTGCTTCAGTTTGATAACTGTACTGGCTGTCTTCCACTTTTCTTTCCTCTGCTTGTCCAGTTTACTGTTAAGCCCATCCAGTGATTATTTAAATTTAGACAGTATATGTTTCATTTCAGATTCTAATTTTTAATCACCAGACTTTGCATTTGGTTTTCAGCTTCTATTTCTCTGCCAAGAATCCCAATCTATTGATCCACCATTTTTTCCCCTGTAAATTTTTAAATGTATTTTAAAGCTGTTAAAAATAATTTTGTTAACTCCAACATAGGGTCATCTGTGTATTTGCTTCTATATATTTTCTGTTGATTACAGATCATATAATTTTTCTTTGTATGCTTAAGGTTTATTTTGTACTGGACTTTGTGAATGACATGTTATAAAGACTCTGGATTTTGTTTTCTTCCAAACAATGTTTTATTCTGGCTAGCTGTTAACTTACTAATGTATAACCTTGATCCTGTGAAAGCCTGATTTTAAGCTTTGTTTCAGTGAGTTTCTTCCCATTTTGCCCAGAGTCCTAAAGTACATCCCTTAGTTCTGGGATGTCATCCTTCCTCCTAAGCCACGGCCCGTTTTGGGTTTCAATGGGAAACCAGAAGTGTTTACTAAAACCCCTCTTGTTCGCCCTGTATTCGCCCAGCCGTTGTTACCACTACTCAGTTCCTTGGACTTCAACTATTGCTTTCTGCTGGGTTCCTTTGAATATCACACTGCACAGGTACAATTTTGGAATCCACCAAGCATTTGAAAAGAATTTGCAAGCAGATTTGGGGGATTAGATCTCTGAAGCTCTCTCCTTTTCAAAATTTCCCTCCTAATTTCAAGCTGTCCTAGAAGCCCCAAATGACTCCACAGCCCAGCAAGACTGTCACATTCTGCTTTAATTCTATTTCCAAGCACACTGCACAAGCTGGAAATTGCCCTCATGGTAAAAGCTAGTTAATGTGGATCTCTTCTAGTATATGATTTTGTGCTGTTTTTGTCTGTTTTTGATGCTTTTTAGAGTCTTCTAATCACAGCTTTTTATACTTTGTTCAGACTTTATATTTTTATTGGCAAGAGAGTCAGTCCAATAAAAGCTATTCCTTCAATACTAGACTGCAACCTCTGAAATCTCAAAAAGTTTCAGATAAAAAAATTAAAAGCAAAATAAAGTTTATAATTTATTTCCAATCCATTAGGATAAAAACCCACTTATGCAGCTGAACCTTTTAATTCATTTCTTCTGAAGAAAAGTACAAAAGACCAGAGTAAAACTGAGACAGGCATTTAAAGGAAAACCCTCTGACTCAGAGTCCAAAAACAAACTGCAAATGGTTCATTCTACCAAAAGAATTAGTTTTTGTACAAAATATAATGAATTTTACACTATACACAAAGACTGCTGTATATTTACTTAAATTAGAATTCTAGTATCTGATTTTCTTCCCATTCTTCCCAAGCACAAAGTATATATGCAAGTCGGAAATCTAATAACCTCAATTGCCAGACTGTCTAGAATAAGCTTTTACCCTTAAGATATCTGGAAAGATAGTATTGATTCTTTCCCTTGGCTCAAAGTCCAGTACATCAGTGTTTTAATTTAGTTTACAAAACTCTGCCATATTAACATGAACAGCACACTAACGTTTAATGTTTAAACATTACCTTTTACGAAATAACATGACACAGAGCTCAGTGCAAAACCTACAAGGTCACAATCTAAGCCTAATACTAATTCGGGAAACCTCAGCAACTTCTATCTTTATTGAAAAAGACCAAACCAATCCCTTACACATCCTACTATATAATTATTCTATGTTTATGGCCCTTCCACGAGAGAAACACAGCTTAAAATAAAACTTGGTCATAGTTAAGTCAAAGAAAATAGTTCTGTAGCACTAAGCTCAATTTTAGACCTCATCAGGAAATTAAAGTAACACAGATGGATATTCATACAGTAATATAATTCTGACTCAATGTTTATGACAGTATTAATTTGACTTTTATATAACATTTGAAGTCTTTGTTATCTAAAACCTTTCCCAAAAAGTGAGCTACATTCAATTACTGCAGATAATTTTATGATAATTTTAAAGGAGTTTATATTTTAAAAGTTGAGTTTAAAGCACACGGACTTTTAATATGATTAACCAGTTATCCAAGTATCAATAATGTTAATCTTTTTCTAAATAAAAGAAAAAATGAAATTTTATGAGCTTTATTGAAAACGTTTTAATTTGGGATGTTCCTAATTCTTGTCATCGTGTATATTTCATCATCTGTCATTATCAATATTTTATATTGGATGGTTTAGTGTTTGAGACCTTAGAAAGATACTACTCATGACCTAAAAATATGTATGGTTCTGGCTTAAAAAATTGTTTTTCTATTTATCTCAACCCTTTTTATTTTTATTATCCAGGGAGTTCTGTGATTAGAAGAAACATGATTTAAGGTATTGGTTACAAATAGCACATGATCTTAAGAAATCATACATCTATATTTAGATAAATCTTTAAGATGAGAAAGAGTAAAGTTAAGAATGTATGTCTTCATTATAAAATTCTTATCTAGTGGGGGCAAGTTTTTAACTTTAATATATTCTCTCTAAACCAAAGCTATTTTTCCTAAATGAAAAATATTTGTTACTACTATAAACTTATTATTTCCACCCATGACATTTTACATAAAAGCACCAAAGAAAATTTCTATAAACAAACTTTTAACCAGTAAACTAAGGGCAAATATCTATTTGCCTTTATTACAGTATTTAAAAGGCCATGATATGAGTCTCTACTTCCTACAATGACATTTTTATAATAAAAACCCAGGCATACTTATACAAACAAGAAACAGGATTACTGTACATTTTTGGGGAACAAAAGGCAGATTAACAGACTAAAACCTTTTAGTTAACAAAGTGAGCACAAGAAACCTATAAAATGTATGCAATGTATAAAAATTCAGTAATTTTTTTTAAAGTTTCATTGGAGGGATTAATAATTATTAAGAATAAAACATGGTAAATCCACTGGCTTGTAATTATCCTATAAATAGTAAGAAAATAATAAGCAATAAATTAGAAATGTCTTAGCTCCTAGTACTTCCCTTCTCGCACAGAAACCACTTTTACAGCAGTTAAAATTGGCTTTCTTAAATATTAGAATTCTAACAGAAAATAAATTCCATTAGGAATAAGTTAACAGTCTACAATAGATTTCTGACAAATATATTAGAAAAAAAATACAGCAGGTCACAGGAGGATTGATCTACATGTTGTATGACAGAGTGTCTGAAAACTTCAAAATTTCTCCATTTCACTAAATTTGTTTTGTTGCTATCATATTACTTTCTAAATTGTTTGGTAGAAAGGTAATAGAAAAATAAAAAGTGAAAAGGACACATTGTTTAATGTCTGTAGATTTATGAAGAAGAAAAAAACCTTCAAAATACTTTTTTCCTACTACTGTTACATAGGAAAAAGTTTCATTTGGCACACAATTTGTAAAAAGAAAAAAAAAAGAAACAGAGTGTTTGGCATTCCAATCACCCATAGTGTAGTAAAGACAACAGTAGGAAAGGAAAATAGGAAAAATTACTATTTTAAGAAAAGATGTCAGAAGACAAACAACCAAAGGCTCTTGTGTCTTCTACCATTCACTGTCTCTGGAATACTTTCATCTGCAACATAATATACAAATTATTATTTACATTATGATTATATTGGTAAAGAAGACCAGAATCAGTTTTTGTTCTGCTCTAACTACAGTGCCCATCGGGATATCTGTGACCATCAAGGCAAGAAGGCCTTAAACAAAATATTCCATTTGCATTGTATACTTTATTTAAATTTATTTTACGGTTCATCTTCTGGGGTGCACAAATAATTGTAAGACTGAAAAATCCTGTAAACTTAGGCTGAGTTTCTGTAGCAGATAACTATTCATAGAAGATGGTATGTTTCTCTCTTGGAAAGTAAAACGTTCTGCAGGCTTAAACAGTAGTATCTCCAAAATCCTTGTTCCAGCGTATGTAAGCTTCTAAGGTTTGAGGACTCACGCTGCGTTTTATCTTTTTTAAGGATTCGGTGAAGTCAGATAATCGAATATTTCTCATCTAGATTAAAAAAACACACATGACGATAGATAAACACATGTGCAATAGTTAACCCAATGACAGATAAAAGTAATGATGCTGTTGTTTATTAATGTTAAAATATATAGAGATGTATTCTTAGAAAATCATGCCAATCATCTTATTTTATATATTATTCTATATTAGGAAAGTTTGCTATATAAGAAATCCTACCAAAATGCTATACCAATATACTTTCATTTCACGTTTTAGCTCCTAGGTATTAACATTTTAAATCACAATATTTTCCCATTATAAAAACAAAACATACTCATTACAGAAAATTTGACAAAATATAGACAATCAGAAAAAAGAATCACTCACAATTCCACCGTTCAGATATACAACAACTATTTGGCTTATCTCCTTCCAGTTTTTTTTCTGCATATAGTTTCATGGAATTTTGCACTCTCAAGTCTCACTCACCACAAACACACTCTAGCTAAATTCATGCCAGGTTTATCAGAAAGGAAAGAGGAGTTTACAAGATGTACACAGGACTTTGAAGGAAATATTGCTCTTTAACTACAACATGGAGGAGGCTTATGTCTGAAATTTTCTAATATTAGTATTGCTTATAATACATTTTTATGTCAATTTGGTTTTATTTTCTGAGATTTTTAATTGGCTTCAAGAAAGTAAAATAAAACAATACTGAGTTAATAAATACCTAATTTTCACCTAAGGATTTTCAAAAGGCCAAATGGAGTTTGGCACAAGATGACCGGTATTAAAAATTATCACTTATGCATTATCACATGTATATTTTGCTCCCAAATAAGAAGTTAAAGAAGAACTGGAGACAAAACTTCAGCAACTGATATTTATTTATATTATTCTTTTTATTACTCTTATAAAACCCAATCTAACTACTTCACATCCTCTCTAATATCAACATAGCATAGATTAAGAAAATCAACTACATTTGTAACTTGTAGCCTAATCTGAAAAATTTGTCAAAATGAAAAAGGATATATTGTTACCATAATCACTGCATGACCCCTATTTGCTCCTTATTTAACTATAAAACACACAATGGCTCTTCCTAAAGCCCAAAATTTAGCAGAATGATGAATGTAATGTGAGTATTATCTATGATACTCCTGAATATCTGTTATTAAGATTAAGGTTTCAAAAGCTTTTGATGAAATTCTAATTTATGTTCATAGTTCGGGGTGTGTGTGTACGTGTATTTCACTGTGGAAAACAGTATGGAGGTTTCTCAGAAAACTAAAAAGAGAACTACCATATGACCCAGCAGTTCCACACCTGGCTATATATCTGAAAAAAACAAAAACACTAATTTGATAAGATACATGCACCCCAATGTTCATAGCAGCCTTATTTACAATTGCCAATATATGGAAGCAACCTAAGTGTCCATCAACAGATGAATGGATAAAGATGTGGTGTGTGTATATATATATATATATAAAATATATATATGCACACATATATACACGCAATGGAATACTACTCAGCCATAAAAAAGAACAAAATTTTGCCATTTGCAGCAACATGTATGGACTTGGAGGATATTATGCTAAGTGAACTAAGTGAGACAGAGAAAGACAAATACTGTATGATATCACTTATATGTGGAATTCAAAAAATACAGCAAACTAGTGAATATAACAAAAAAGAAGCAGACTCAGATATAGAGAACAAACTAGTGGTTAAGCAGGGAGAGGGCGAGAGGGGCAATGTAGGCATGGGGGAGTGGGAGGTACAAACTATCGGGTGTAAGATAGGCTCAAGGATGTATTGTACAACATGGGGAATATAGCCAATATTTTGTAATAACTGTAAATGGAAAATAACCTTTAAAAGTTATATAGAAAATACGATATTTTAAAAGTTAGTAAGAGACTAATGTATATAACAGGAAAAATCAACCGGTAGCTAGTTCAGTAAAGAGGGAAAAATAAATAGCAAAGAAGTCTTATCAAAACAAAATAATAAAAGAATAAAGTTGAACTAGATACAAACTGTGTGCTTTATAAACAAAGTACATTATACTCTGAATTTATAACCAATGATTTTCAGCACTACCTTTTAAAAACACAGAATTCCAACACAATTATTTGAGTTTCTATTCTTATAAACTATAAAAGGCAAATTAGGTATATCTCATCTAAATTTCTGCATATATACCAGCACCTGATAACACAGTTATTAAAATTGTACCGAAGAATAGCTGAAAAAAATTCTAGTACACAATTTTAAAACCAAACTACTTGTGTTTTTCTGTAATCTCATAAATAAGAAAATAGAATGGATTTCCTTGATCTCTATAATAAATTGCTGTTATTTAGTATTTATGTATTTTAAAATTATTTAATGGATACCTATACAGTATTCACTATTGCCAGACTTTCTAAAGTGCTTTATAAATATTAACTCATAAGCCAGGACTAATGACTAAAAGCTATTATCAAATTATTAATACTAAAATCATTAGGTTAAAAATAAATTTAAACTGAATGAAAGTATACAGTAGAACCAAAAACTATAACACTGTAACCTGACTACACATAATTAGTGGAATGGTCACAAAAGGTACCAGTAATGTTATTTTTTGTAATTCATTCAGTAGTTTTAATTTCAGTATATGGTCTGTCCAAGGGACAAAGAGAGAGGCCTAAAATGTCACACAATGGGCCTTTCCTCAACTTTAATCTAGGGGGCCAGAGTACATATATGAAAAATCAAGTTTATCTGTCCTGAGTCCAAGGTAGGGAGAGTGGTGTGTGGAAAAGAAATAATTCATGCACAGTGCTTACTTTTGGTTAGAAAAGTACTATTAGGCTTATGCTATAAGAACATTTAAAAAATAATATATTGATGGGATACTGTAAATAAATTATACCTAAACTATTAAAAAAACCTCAAGACAGACTAATAAATTTTTAAAAATTAGAAAAATGTGGAATCAAAATTATGAATCAGATAAAAGGGACCTGAAACTTATACTTTAAACATGAATTTTTAAGGTAATAGTAGCTAAACACCAAAGTATATGACATGTGGAATTCTCTGTTCCTAAGCTTCATTCATGTCAAACACAATCCAGGTAAACTAGACTGCTGAAATGGAAAAAGGTGGTTGCAAGAAGTCTGAAGGCTTTCTTAGTAATGTAGTTGGTTAAGCACCATGCACAAGATGCCTGAAGACAACCTCAAATTTACTTGGAAGCTTGAAGAAAAAAGACTGCCAAAATGTACTCATACTCAAGTACATTTATTCTCTATGTTAAGAGTTCACTGTTAACACTTGGACAGGACTCTCTGCAATGTAATGTGCAGATAGATCCTCTAGCCAGCCACCAGCCTCCAGCCCATGCCTCTGGGGTTTTTTATTGTTTTTTTTTGTTTGTTTTGTTTTCAGTTTACATTTGGACTCCACTGGAGTTCTATTCTCTCTTCTGTTCCAAGAATGAAGTCTCTTTGGTTAGTAATGTTTCAGGTGCTGAGCTCTGAGAGATAAGTTACATAATTCAAATCTGATTTAAACTGGCTGGTTACATAGTTATGATCATTTTGCATGGCAAAATATATTTTGCTGGCAATTTTTTTCAAAAGAAATGCTTCAGCATCTCATAACGGGACCTCCCATATTTTTTAAATGTAATGAATTACATTACAATGGAAACTATTGCTTTTATAAGAAGGAAGACATAAACATTATTGAAAAACTAACAAAACAGAACATCAAGGGGTTAACCTGTTACAAGCTATATTCATAACGTATAAAATCCTCAAGTTGCCTATAATGTTGTTCTGTTTAGTATTTATGTAATATGATTTGACAGAAAATGACTTAATGATTATGTATATTTATTGTGTATTACCAAAGGACACCATAAGAGACTAGTTGGACAGTCCTCCATATTTTGAAATGAAGCAAAATTAACTTTTTCTAGTTTCTAATCAGATAAACTAGAAAAATCCAGACAAAAGATATGTTTTTCAATCTAGAGGACCAGAATGAAAAAAAGATAATTGTAAAATAGTATACCTCACTGGCAGACATATTCTTCACTTGTTCTGGTTTCAGTTCTGTAAAATATAAAAGTCACTTACAAAAAAGAGATTGCCAACTTTAAACTAACGAAGTACAATAATCTAAAAGTATATGTTCAATATAAATCATTATATTAAAAAGAGACCATACATTAAGAGCACATACAATTTATAAATGCTTAGAATAATATCCCTTCTTAGGAAGGCATTCAATTTCTTTATATATTGCTCAAGAACAACAGATTCTACAAATTTCATAGTAAACTTAAAATAATGCAACTTGTTCTTTACAAAAGGCATTTGTTGTTTTAAGCCAACAACTTTGTTTCAGAATAACAGCTAAAATATTCTAAAAAATACACATGATTTATACATTAGCTACTGACTCTGAGTCCAGTATCTGAACAAGATTTCATGCCTCCTGCAGAAAGAAAGCTTGACTGAAATGCTTTACCCAGAGTTTCAAACTATATTCTCAAGGTTACATTTATTATTCTCTAAAGCAGCAGTTCTTAATCAGTACCCTGTTTCACTGTTAGAGATACGTTCTGGAAGTTGCATGTTCCATGTTCAATTTTACCACCATAGCCAGTAATCTGAGTGCATACCTGAGAGCATCACCCATCCACTGCCCATGCTGCCTGTGGAAGAGTAGCTGAAAACATCTACTCTAAAGTGATTATCACAGTGAGTTTAATCTAACATAACCTAAAAATGATAGATGTGGTATTTCAGGGTCAACAAATTACCTTGAATCAAAACAGAGCAATGAATGATATACTTTGCTGCAATTTTTCAAAAGATAACATATAATGATAAAAGTAAAAACTTCTATTTATATGTTTCCTTACACACATTAATTTCAAGTAATACTAGAATACTGAAATGAAAAGAACCAAAAAATAGATAAGAAAATCTTCCTTTATTATTCTTTTCCACTTGCTTTAAAAAGTTCTCATTTTCTTGAGTTTTCTACTGCTAACCTACTATCAAGAAGTAAAACCTGCTGTCCAGAACAGGGCTCATGGTCCACTGATCCACGGACTGTCTTTGTATGGTCTGTGAGCTAAGAATGGTTTCACAGCTTTTTGTTGTTGAAAAAAAAAAAAAGAGGAGGATGAGCAGGAGGAGGAGGAGTCAGAAGAAGAGTGAGAAGAAGAAGATGCAACAGAACATATGCGGCCCATGAGTCTAAAACTATTTTCAGAAAGGTTTGTTGACCCTAAGTCTAGAAACTTTGTATCAAGTTTTAATCAAGTTTTCCACTGATATAGTTTTACTGCTTTCTTACTAATAAAAAATATCAACAGGGACTTCTTAAACTTCTGAAGTGGTCTAATAAACAGTTGAAAATGCTTCAAGCTTTTGTATTCCTACCTCGGATAGGACCCAGTGCTGCATCTTTTGCCAGAGCTGTTAGATCACTTCCTGAGTATCCATCGGTCATTCTGAGAATGGGAAAGAAAAAAGAGCAACTTATTTTCACCTTTGCAGATTTAAATCTCCACATAATAAGAGAGTAAAACCTAGCTTGCCTTTTTTATCAAGCAGACAGCTATGTGATTTGATTTGAAGGACAGAGGAAGGCCTACTTGCTAAAAACAAACAGCCAACTGGTTCCTTATAATGCCTCGAATTTTCATTATTAGAACCATTCCTTTAGATTAAAGTATACTATATCTCCAGGAGGCTCCATTAAACTGTAAATATGTGCCCTGGAAAGGTAACATCTATAAGCCATTGCTGGCCAACTGACACATAACCACAATTACTTCTCTATAAGTTCCTGAGTCTTTATCTTGACAAAGAGAACTGCCTTGATGAAATGAGGGCCAATCAAGGAAGATTTCTTTAAATGTAGGACAGACAGGGTGAAGCAAGGGTCTGGGATAGAAGACATTGGCAAAGGGAGGCACACCTGAATGGGATGCCACAGTGGAGATCCTGGGCAGCCAAGACACTATCAAAGGGAACTAAGAACTAGGGAGGCAAAGAGGAAGAGGAAAATAAAACAAGAAAAAAAGCATTTACTTATGTACTATGTTAAATAACTGTACAAACATTATTAGCAGAATATTTTATTGGAATTCAAAGGATCTCAGTATTTCCAAGTACTGAATTTGTTATTTTCATAGGTATCTGGGAACTCAGAGTTTTACCAACATAACTAGCTATTCACATTCTTGTTGAACATTTTAAATTACTTTATGAGATTTTTTTCAATGACTAAAATTCATGAGTGTATCTTCTATATTCAGTTTCTACTTAATACACCACTCATAAAAAAAAGCTGAAGAAGTCAAAGTTTAAAAATATTATGTGGGGCTTCCCTGGTGGTGCAGTGGTTGAGAGTCTGCCTGCCGATGCAGGGGACACAGGTTCGTGCCCCGGTCCGGGAAGATCCCACATGTCGCGGAGCAGCTGGGCCCGTGAGCCATGGCCGCTGAGCCTGCGCGTCTGGAGCCTGTGCTCCGTAATGGGAGAGGCCACAGCAGTGAGAAGCCCGCGTACCACAAAAAAAAAAAAAAAAAAAAAAAAAAAAAAAAATTATGTGTAAGCAAAAGAACAAGTTTAAGTGAAAATATGTGTTGGTGTAGGCAGATATGAGATGTTTTACCTTTTAAAAATTACTTCAGGGCTTCCCTGGTGGCGCAGTGGTTAAGAACCTGCCTGCCAATGCAGGGAACACAGGTTCGAGCCCTAGTCCAGGAAGACCCCACATGCCACGGGGCAACTAAGCCTGTGAGCCTCAACTACTGAGTCTGCGCTCTAGAGCCCATGAGCCACAACTACTGAGCCCACGCGCCTAGAACCCGTGCTCCGCAACAAGAGAAGCCACCGCAATGAGAAGCCCATGCAACACGACGAAGAGTAGCCCCCGCTCACCGAAACTAGAGAAAGCCCACATGCAGCAACGAAGACCCAACACAGCCAAACATAAATAAAATAAATTTATTAAAAATTACTTTAATACCACTTATAACTTTTAATAAATTTATAAAAAGAATATATACTACCATCATTAGCTGTTTAGGTCATGTCTTCTAGAGGATCTAGAAACTAAAATTTAGACACCATATATATAAGAAAATGAGATGAGAGAAGGTAAAGGAAGTAGAGAATGAAACAATAAGAAGTTTTCTGATAGATAAATTACTCATTTCATACATGAGCTTACTTTAAAGAAAACAGAAAAAGAATTCTTAAAAAAAAAAACCTGCAAGATAGACCAAATCACATTACTCACCTAGCAAGTTGTGCTAGTTCTTTTTGGGTCAATGGGCTTCCTTGTTTACATAATAGATTTTTTAATAAAAGTAGTCGTGTCTGAAAAGAAATATTAAAGAATTATCAGTCCATAGAATTGGCTTAATAAAATATCCAGGAGTCAGTCAGGTTCAAATCCCAACAACTCATTTAGGAGCTGAATGATCTTATACAAACCACTCTACCTCTTAGAGCCTCATACATATATCTGTTAAAATAACAATTTTTTGAGAGTTCCTGAAAGAGTTAAAAACAATCCAAATAAAACAATAAGAAAGTAGCTGCTGTTACTACCAAGGATGCTAAGGGTCTGAGCTAGACACCACAATTAAAAAAAAAGTTTTATAGAGATATGAATTCATGTAACATGGAATCTCACCCTTTTGAAGTGTATAATTCAATGACTTTTAATAAGTTTATTGTGCAACCATCACCATAATCCAATTTTAGAACATTTCTATCACCCAAAAAATTCACTTGTGCCTGTTTGCAGTTAATCCTGACTTCCACCCACAGCCTTACCTAATCACTATTTACTTTGTTTCCAGAAATGAGCCTTTTCTAGACATTTCATAAAAATGGAATCATGTGATAGGAAATCTTTTGCATCTGGCATCTTTACTTAGTATAATGTTTTTGAGGTTCATCCTTATTATGGTATGTGTAAGCTCATTCCTTTTATTGCTAAACAGTATTCCATTAAATGGATATACCACATTTGTATATCCTTTCACCAACTGATGAAGGATTTTTTTTTAATTATTTATTTATTTATTTTTGGCTGTGTTGGGTCTTCGTTGCTGCGCGTGGGCCTTCTCTAGTTGTGGCGAGCAGGGGCTATTCTTCGTTGTGGTGCGTGGGCTTCTCATTGCGGTGGCTTCTCTTGTTGCAGAGCACGGGGTCTACTTAGTTGCTCTGCAGCGTATGGGATCTTCCCAGACCAGGGCTCGAACCTGTGTCCCCTTCACTGGCAGGTGGATTCAGGTCACCAGGGAAGCCTGAAGACTATTTTAGATTCTCTGTAGTTCTTGGCTATTATTTATAATGCTGTTATAAAAATTCTTGTACATGTCTGTGTAGACATATGTTTTCATTTCTCTTGGATAGATTCTTAGGAATGAAATTTTGGGGTCTTACAGTAAGTTTTCTGTTTATCTTTTTAAGAAACCGCCAAACTTTTCCAATGCAGCTGTACCATGCACTGGAAGACTTAATACTGTCAAGATGGTAGTTCTTGTTTCTGCCTTAAAAAAAATTCAAACACAGATACATACCTCCTCATTTGGCAAAGACACATATACCCGTTTGGTGAAACGCCTAAAAAAAGGATTCAAGCAATCTCAGAAATACAGTTTTGAATTTACAGATAATTCAGTTCAAGTAGCACATAACAAGAACAAAGCTTTAAATATAATTGCTCAAGGCATTTGAATACATTTTAGTAGTTATCGGTGTAAAAGTTACTCTTTTAAAATATTCTAGTGAAATATATAAAATAGATAACTAATAAGGACCTACTGCATAGCACAGGTAACACTACCCAATACTCTGTCATGACCTATATGGGAAAATAATTTAAAAAAGAGTGGATATATGTATAACTGATTCACTTTGCTGTACACCTGAAACTAACACAAAATTATAAATCAAATATACTCCAATAAAAAGTTTTTAAAAATTGTAGTTAATGTTTAAAAATCCTTAATTCAATATTGTCAGAATTAAATTAACCATTTATGTATTTGTATTTTTTTTAACAGCACTAACACTTTAAAACAAAATATCTGATATAAGAAGTTGAAGAAACAGATCTCTGCTGTCTTCTTGAAACTGAAAACAACTAAAACCAACAAGGACAACAGAAACAGCAATGTGAACTCCATCATCAACAAACTACATAACATTTACAGAACTAAAATGTATGAAGAAGGGATGCCTAGGGCAGGAAAATTACACTGACAAAGGTGAATACAGACAGCACCTGCCACTGCAAATTTTAGACATGGCTGTCAGAGCAGAGTTTTCCAGAGGGAACAGAGAGAGCACACTCTGAGGGATAATAAAACTAACCTCCCCATATTTAAGCAAACATGTGAGGACTGGCTCTGCAGATCATGTGACCCTAGTCAGTAGCAAGGGAATGGCAAGGAAGATGAGGCTGAACAAAGAAACTCAAAGATACATCACCTTTGTAAGAAGACATCAGTCAGTCTGGCAAGATGACAAGCTGTTTTGCAATGACCAATCTTTTCAGTTGAAGAAGACTAAATCAACCCAATAGCTTATTTATACACACGTATACTTCTTTATCAGGTACGGCTTTGTTGTGAGTCAGGGAGACTGCCCACCAGTCCAGGGTATTCATAGGACAACTCAAGATACATGCTTGCTACCTTACTTTTCTAGCTCTTCTACAATATCCTTCCAAATTGGGTTTTCCAAGAAAACTCCCCTTATTCAAATAAAATTAATAAGCAAAACAGACAAAAGCATAGGACTGATTTTAAAAAACAGTGCCAAAAAAAGAGGGGAAAGAATACAGTAAACATAAAATAGATAAAATGAAGAACATGCACAAGAGGATTTTGCCATAAAGCAAATTAAAATTGTGACCAAATATCTTTCCAAGAAATAAAATAATTTGATGAAAAAAAAGGCTCCTATGAAATAAGAGCTCAGTGAGATAAAAAGGCTCAAGGAAATGACATACAAAGGCTCAAAGAAGTAGACAACAGAAGATGAAAAATGGGTTTGCAGAGATCAGGAAAGCAATAAAAAAAACAAAAACCACCACAGAAACAAAGGCTACAAAAGTAGTAGTAGTAGTATTAGGAGATTAGACACTAACCCTACTGGATTAACCCATAAATGTGAATAAATCAGGCTTGCTTCAGACTTTCACACTGCAACATCCAATCCTAGAAACAATGGGGCAATGTTATAAATTCCTCAGGAAAAGAACGGGAGATCCAAGAATTTTATGCTGAGTCAAACTGTCCTCCCAGTAGAAAGGGAATAAATTTGATCAAACACAGGAGAAGAGAGCATATGGCTCCCATGAGCTGTGCTTTATCAGCTTCTCATGAAGCCCAGTAAAAGAGGGTAAAAATCAGTTTCATTGTTTTAAGATACTTTAATCCAACCCAGAAGAAATAAGTAATTTCCCTAAAACCATAAAGTTAAAAATAGTTTTCCTGATATCATGCTGGCCCTATCCTCAAAATCTTCAGTTGGTAACAAGAGACCAGAAGATGGATATAGAGAGGAAAATAATGAATTTAGTCTTAAAATTGAAAGAGAAGGAAACAAGAAATACATCAGATGAACACATGAGTAAATACATCTGTAATAAATGTGTGCGTTTCTACATAAATTTCCCTACCTGAGAACAGCCTCATCAAGCTCTTGTGGCCTGTTAGTTGCACCCATTACAAGCACTCTGTCATCTCCAGCAGATTGTACCTATAAGCCAAAATTTTTTTTCAATACTTTTAGATAAATAACAAAGAAAAACATAATAAAGATACCTATTTCTAATTTGGGCCATTCAACAGGAAAATACACTAAAATGCTACCACATTAAAAATATCATAATACTTACACCATCAAATTCTATTAGAAATTCAGTTTTTAGACGTCTACTAGCATCATGTTCTCCTTCTCTTCTTTCACACAAAAGGCTATCAACTTCATCTAGAGGAAATAAAAGGATCTCTAGTTTACCACTTAAGTTATTAATATAATGGGTCCTACTCAATTTATTAGACAGTTTTAACTTTGTGCTTCTTTAAAACTTTTTACTTCTGCAACTATACTTCAATAAAAAATAAATTTTAAAAAACCTTTTTACTTCTGAATAATCTTTCCCATCATACCCCTCACATTTGGAAAAGGGGATTTTACAAATGCTCAACTAAGTTGTTGGAAAACATGTTCTTACCTATAAAAATGATAGAAGGTTGAAGTTCTCGAGCCACAGCAAAAAGAGCTCTCACCAATTTCTCTCCTTCTCCCACCTAAAACAAGGCATTATACACTGTTATACCCATAAAATGCAAGATTATTCCAGCTTTTTAAATTTCACTATTAAAAGTCTAGAACCTAGGAATTTAATTTCCTTTCTTTGCAACAACCAAAGATTTGGTTTAAGGAGTGGGGGTATAGGGGTGTTACTGAATTGTCCCTTATAATTTTAGAAAATAGACTACTTATTTATTATTTAAGACAGTCTGGTGAGTACTTTAAAAAATGACAAATATCTGTCTTGTTTCACTCTGCATTCCTAAGACTTGAGAATGGAATAGATATTGGGGTATAACTACTGAGAAAGAGGGAATACTAGAGAAGAGAGAGATGTGGCACGTATTCTTAAGCCCTAGGTTGCAGGGTATATTTATAGAAGCAGGTTGGAAATGCTCTCCTAAATAAAACTTGCTCTACTGAGAACACCGTGAAAACCCATTCTCACAATATCACTGTCAATAAATAACAAAGTATTTCTCAGTAGTCCAGGAGGTCTATGAACACTCCTTAAGACTTTCCTAGGGGCTGAAATACTATAGTAAAGCCATTCTATGCACCAAAGTATCTAACGAAAGAGTCATGAGGTTTGTGATAATCTACTACAAAAACTATTTTGTTCTCTAGGTGGCATCTATTCTTTTTATTGAAAATTAAATAAAAGAAAAAAAGAAAGGCCCCAGATTTAGAATCTTCAAAACAAATATTCTTAGAGCCAGAAGGAACTGCAAGAGATCACCTCTTATGACATCAACACTTTATAAGTGAAATAAATATAGTAAGACTGATTCATAACTGCTAACAAATCTTGTACATGAATTTGAAAGAAGATCTATGTATTTAATAAATGGAACCTGGTTTATATTTAAAAAAAATAAATGAAGTAAAGCCTAAAGTGATACTTTCTTAAGGCCAGCTCGGCATGTAAAAGTTAGGCTGGAATCCCTACCTCCTAGTTTCCAAGACAGTGCTTTCTGTTATAGTATGTGCATAATATGGGTAAACCTACTTTAATAACAATTTTACTTATAAAAGTTCACACAGGAAGCAAAATTTAACCAGGAAAAGTATCATTTTATAGTTATTTTTAATTACTTTACAAAATTAAGACCCCTGCCAATACTGATCTTGGACTTCTAGCCTCCAAAATACAAGACAATAAATTTCTATTGTTCAAGCCAGCCAGTTTGTGGTACTTTAATACACAGCCCTAGCAAACATATATAGTATTTAACAGAATAATTTCAATTTTAAAAGAGCCTAGCAAATGCACATAACTTTCTACTTTGAAGAGTGATATTCAGTATATCTAAATAATAGATATAAAACTCAAAGAAAAACATTTTGGTGTAATGTTCTTACCATTTACACTTAACACAGTAACGTTTAGACAGTAACTTAAAACATGACAATACTGGAAAAAGAACACTCACGTATTTTGAAGTTAAACTTGCAGCACTTATATTAAAGAAGGTTGCATTAGATTCTGCAGCTACTGCTTTAGCCTTTAAAAATCACAAGGGTAAATACTGTATTAGTTCAATTGCTTTAAAAAGATAACCACATCTGATCAACTTAAGTTCTAGAAAAGATTTCCTAAAAATATAAGCCATAACACAATTCTCAACATATGGCAATCAACGTGTTTTCTTCTCAGCAATGAGGAAAAGGTCTAGGAAGAGCTGTGCTTCTTTCCACTCTCTTTTTCTCTAAGAGAGAAGTGACAGGGAGAGGTTAAAGAAAAAAAAAAAAAGAGGGTATTATTCTCTTCCTAGTTATAGAAGATAACTGCTTGGAGAAAGACAAACAGCTAGGGAAAAAGTTACTCTTTCCCTATTTATGTTTTCCCTTTAGGAGAGCTATGCAGGAGAAAGATATCCAAATCCTAGCAAAAACTTTTGGCAAAAGGACACAGAAAAAAAAAATCTGTTGTATGTCAATTATGCCTCAATTAAAAAGAAAAGAAAGAAATCTGTTTCATGCTGATTATTTTACTTAAATAAACCCATTACAATAGTAAAAAAAAAATCAAAGATTAGGAAGATACTCAATATAGTAAGGTAAGCTCTTCTACAGTAAAATCTTATTATTTAACTTGGGAAAATAATGAAAATTACACTATTAAATTTAGCCAGCCCCAAACTACTACGGAAGATAACGTATGTGGGTTTCCACCTACTTCATCATTAAAAACTAGTTTAAAAATTGGGAGTGCCCTGGTGGTCCAGTGGTTAGGACTCGGCGTTTTCACTGCTGTGGCCCTGGGTTCAATCCCTGGTCAGGGAACTAAGATCCTGCAAGCCACGCGGTGTGGCCAAAAAAAAAAGTATATTATAGCAAAGGCAAGTCATAAATAATAGACTCAGGGACAATGAAAAGTTTCTTTTTTCATATTATCTCCCTAAAATCTCAATAGAACATGCAAATTTAAAAAGAATTCTTGGGGGGTTTCCCTGGTGGCACAGTGGCTGAGAGTCCGCCTGCCGATGCAGGGGACACGGGTTTGTGCCCCGGTCCGGGAAGATCCCACATGCCGCGGAGCGGCTGGGCCCGTGAGCCATGGCTGCTGAGCCTGCATGTCCGGAGCCTGTGCTCCGCAACGGGAGAGGCCACAACAGTGAGAGGCCCGCGTACCGGGAAAAAAAAAAAAAAAAAAAAAAGAATTCTTGGGACTTCCCTGGTGGTCCAGTGGTTAAGACTCCGCAATCCCAATGCAAGGGGCCTGGGTTCAATCCCTGGTCAGGGAACTAGATCCCACATGCATGCCGCAACTAAGAGTTCGCATGCCACAACTAAGGAGCCAGCGAGCTGTAACTAAGGAGCCCGCCTGCCACAACTAAGGAGCACACATCCTGCAACTAAGACCCAGCACAACCAAATAAATAAATATATTTTTTTAAAGTTTAAAAAAATAATAAATAAAAAGAATTCTTACCAGCATTGTTTTCCCATTTCCAGGTGGACCAAAGAGTAACAGTCCTCTGGCAGGAGCTCTAAGCCCTGTGAACAACTTAAAAATATACACTTTAGTTCACAACCATGATTCTGAAGACACTTTTTCCAGACATTTAAAGTATTATTTGTTATCTAAAAAGCACCATCTTTCAACAGCATCCTCCCAAAGAGAGCTGCCCAGAGCTCTAAAGAGAACACATAACCAATAAATTAGAATAATTATTAAAAACAGAAGAAAACAAAATGAATTAAAACCAAACTCTTACTGATCAAAATGAAAGCAGATTGGTTAAACAAGACATATTGAACATAGTATGCCTCTCTACTTCCTTTAGAAATCTCACCAAATAATAGTAAATGAATAAAAAAGATATAAATCTTCAAAACAAAACAAAAAAATACAGAAGGAGACAACAGAGGACACGAATTTTTGTAGATGGAGAGCTGGTAAAGTGTGGTAAATTATTTAACGGAGTTAAAGGGGCTAAAACCTAAGTGCCAGCTTGTGAAGGGATACCTAGATACAAGGAGCAAGCTGATGTGAACAAAAATCCCTGGAACATCTCAGGAATTGGAGGTACCAGGTACCAAAGAAAGCAGCAGTAAGGTAGCTGGCCAAAAACAGGGGAACTGATTGAAAATCTGTATGAAGAACAATGGAACCCATGCTCTTGCCCCCACCAAGAGCACTCCGGCAAGTACTCCTCTTCCACAACCAAAGGAGGCAGACGTCTTATTCTGTAGAGAAATTTAACCAGAGTCTCCAAACTCTGGGACACCAGGCATGGCAGGAATGAAGGGTGAAGCACCCGACTGATAACACTTTACTTAATAGTGAAAGTGTATGTACTTTTAAGTTGAACCATATGAAGCGGTTGATATTCAACTTAAAGACGGAATATTTTTTTGAGTGGTTTTAGGTTTACAGAAAATTTAATGGAAAGTATAAAGAGTTTCCACATAACTCCTCACTTCCCCCATTTCCCCTATTATTGACATCTTGCATTAGTATAGTACATTTAATACAGCTGATGAATAGTAATATGTTACTATTAACCTAAGTCCATAGTTTACATTAGGGTTCACTATTTGTGTCACATATCCACCATTACAGTTTCAACCTAAATCTTGACATCTAATCAAATTATGAACAAGGGAAGACAGTAGATTAAATATATTTTCAGATATGTGAAATCTCAAAATATTGTCTCACATGACTCTTTCTCAGGAACTTACAGGAGGATGTACACCATCAAAATGAGAAAATCAACCATGAAAGAGAAAATAAGGAATCCAGAAAACTGAGAGATCCATTAAAATAGAAAGACAAAAGTTCCATGATGATGGTGAAGCAAGATTATAGAACAGCTATGAAATAAGAACAACTGGTCGAATGGAACAGAAAAAGGTGGTTCCAGATAAAGGGGTTCCAAGAAAAAAAACAACAACTGAGCTAATGAATTTTCAAATTGGTTTGACAATTGGTAAGATGAAAACTAAGCAAACAAAAAAGTAACACAACTATTTGGGGGAAAAAAAACCTATACAAGGGGAAAACCCCACACTATTCTACTCAGCTTGGTACTTAACATTTACAAGAAATGAATATTGATTTAACCTCAGCAGTGATATACTACACTGGGAGGATGCGGTAGGGAATGTGTGATATAATGGAGCTAAGGGTTCATCAAGTTAAAGATTCTACATGAAAAAAAAAAAGAATTGGCTTTATAAGATTATTACTTAAAGAGGTAAGTTCAAAAACTTTTAAAAAAGCAAATGTTCAAGCTAATATAATGAAAGATAACATATTTAGAAATTCATGGAAATTTTAGTAGTAGGTAGAACCTTTTAAAATTAGAGAACAGTCACATTCTTCTATAAAACTGAAAGAAAATGCTATTATTAAGCAGCAAGATAACAAAATAAACATAAGAGCTCTACAGATGAACCGGTTTGCAGGGCAGAAATTGAGACACAGATGTACAGAACAAATGTATGGACACCAAGGGGGGAAAGCGGCGGGGGATGGGGGTGGTGGTGGGATGAATTGGGCGATTGGGATTGACATGTATACACTGGTGTGTATAAAATGGATGACTAATAAGAACCTGCTGTATAAAAAAATAAATAAAATTAAATTCAAAAATTAAAAAAAAAACACAAGAGCTCAAAAAAATGCTGACAAATAAGCTGGACAGGATATGAAAGAGGTCTATGAAATAGCACAGAAGAATATATATTTTCGTGGTAAAATTTCTGAGAAAAGTATGTAGACAGATCATTGTGATATACTTTGAAATGTACTGCTTTGGGGTCAGAAGGTACGTTTTATTTTATATTCTTCTTACAGTTTTAACTTGTTTCAAAGATTAATATTTGTGATTTTTAAAAATTACTTTTAAAATATTTAAAACATAGTCCTATTTGATGGCAGGGGGATGGACAAGAGTTTTTTCAATGTCCTTTCCAAGTCCATGACTTCATGAATGAACAAGGGTTAAAGTACTTGCTTTAGGTAATTCTGAGAAGAAATTAACTCAAGCATATATTTTTAATATTTTTTATCTCCTTAAAGCCATTTTTAGTGTTCGGTGACTTAATTATGATTCTGTGTTTCTATGATGAAATAAAAATTCTAGCACACTGAAGAATGAATAAGTTCGTCATGATGCCTGTCACACCCAACTTTCCAATGTAGCCTAACAATGTCCCCACCGTGGTCCATGCAAGCTCCTCACTGTGGAGAATTATGAATAAAGCTGATTTGTTGCACAATGGAGATGCTTTATGAAATAAGTCTGACCCATTCACGGCTTACCATGATCCATTTTATGGGTCTACTGTGAAAAGCTGAGCTAGAACAATCATATTCCCTTTCTGCATTAGAATCTGAACTAGAATTATAAAAATGGTCCAATTGGCAGGTGTGGAGACAGAGAGACAAATGGTCCAAACCCTGAGGTCTGGCTCTACCTCAAATGCTGTCCTTCCTCAAGCCCCAATTTAGTACATTTACTAAGGTTTCTGCCCCTCCCAAGAGTAGGTTATTCAACTTTGAAATTCCAGTTTTTACTAATATTATGGCACTACCATGGAAATATGCCAAAATGTAAAGTCATATGCTGTTTGACCTCACATTCCACTTTAGATGTGTTCCCTAAAGTTATGGGCAGACCAGAAGCTGAATGCCTTCTAGCACAGTCCAAATATTTCCTTACTACCTTTACAATTTTAGATATATTTTTGTACCCTAAGAAGCATACCAATGAACAAATACTAAAATCCATACTTAAGAATTAGCTGGCAGTTATAGCATTGAGGCGGCAGTCTAATGTTAGGAATCTTATTTATTTCATTTCCTAGAACCACCACTTAATTATAATCTTGAGCAAGAAATTTAGATTTCAGGATTAGTTCCTTTATCCACAAATGGACTAGATGACTGCTAAGATCCTTTTCAGGTCTACAATTATATGAATTCTTTCAACAAGCATTTTTTGGTCAATACTCAGTCTGCTACATTTACTACTCTTACATAACTCCAGGCAAAAAGTAAGCCCAAATACAAGCTATAATATGTTTCCTCAAAGTGTGGCCTGAGGTTGTACAAGAGATAAATTTGGTTCATATAAGGACAAATGCCTTCTATTTTAATAATTCTCTATTTTATTGTGTATTAAGAAAATTTCAATTAGTATATTAAACCAGTGATTTCATGCACACTGCTTCTTAGAGTGGGCAAGAAGTAAAAATAAAGAAAGCGGACTCAAAAATTAGTAAGTTTCAGTATAGTTGGTACTCACAAGTTATAAACACCATGAAAGTTGTATGAGAGTGACATAGACTATAGAAAAACAGAGCCACACAACCTTTACACATTCATTTAAAAGCGTATTCATCACAATGTGCCATATAACATCTATATTCACGAGATTTTATAAATGAGTCCATTAAGACTCGAAAGTTCTAGGAGAAGAGAAATAACTAATCCAGACTGGATCCTCATATTTACTTTTTGCAATATTTTCAAAACAGCATCAAACATGCAATCTGTGAATTGTGAGAATCCAAAACAATGCTAATTGGGAGATTAGGTTTGACATAAATACGCTACCACGTGTAAAACAGATAGCTAGTGGGAACCTGTGGTATAGCACAGGGAGCTCAGCTTGGTGCTCTGTGGCGACCTAGATGGGTGGGATGGGAGGGGATGGGAAGGGATGGGAGGGAGGCCCAAGAGGGAGAGGATATATGTACACATATGGCTGATTTACTTCGTTGTACAGTAGAAACTAACACAACATTGTAAAGCAATTATACTCCAATAAAAAGGAATGAAGCACTGAAAAAAAGAAAAACAATGCTATGTGTGGAAAATTAAATATTTATTATCAATTGCAAGATTACCTAACTTCCTTAGTGAGTTTAAAAATAAGGGATGAAAGGTGAGGTCCCTACCCATCATTCACCAGCTCTCCACTTACTTTGATGACTTAATATCCTGAAAATAATTCTTTTATTTATGTTTGTTTGTTTATTTATTTATTTATGGCTGCATTGGGTCTTCATTGCTGCACGTGGGCTTTCTCTAGTTTCGGTGAGCAGGGGCTGCTCTTTGTTGTGGTGCGCAGGCTTCTCATTGCAGTGGCTTCTCTTGTTGCGAAGCATGGGCTCTAGGTGTGCAGGCTTCAGTAGTTGTGGCACACGGGCTCAGTAGTTGTGGCTCGCGGGCTCTAGAGCGCAGGCTCAGTAGTTGTGGCACACAGGCTTAGTTGCTCCGCGGACTGTGGGAATCTTCCCAGACCAGGGATTGAACCCATGTCCCCTGCATTGGCAGGTGGATTCTTTCTTAACTTTAAATCTCTCTTACCTTGATATAAAAAGTATTTCTTGTTACCTACTTTTCCTATAAATTTAATTAAAAATGGATTGGGAATTAGGAACCATTATATTTATTCTCCTCTCCAGTATAAATAACTAGTCCACATCAACTGCTAATGTTTTTTTCCTTTAAAAGACATCTAACCTACTATTATGTGAACTAATCATTCTAGTATAGCTCAAACACTTCTTTACTGTACTATGGATTCAGTAATAGATGATGCTATAGGAAAATGATAATATAAAATCCTTACCTCAGGCCTCAGAGAAGGAAGAATAACAATTTCTTGCAATGCTTGTTTTGCCAACTCTTGACCAGCTATATCATCAAATTTAACAGCTGTTCCACTAAGAAACAGAATTTCAGTTAGCTCCGTAACAGAAATATACTCCAGTTATTATAATATTACGTCTAAGCTCTATGTAACATAGCCATTTTTATGTTAACTGTGAAATTATAGTTAAATCAGTAAAGCAATGGTTTTCTACATTTACGGTAATTGAAAACCATCATAAAAATTACATATGTAAATTAGACAAGGTATATATTATCCATTTCACTCATGATATATTTCATAAATTAAAAAATTTTAGAACCCCATAAAACATTTTAGATGAGAACACTTACTTGTCCACAATTTCGTTCATTATAAGGTTAGCAAGGTTGCTGTCCACATTCCTGAAGTTCTTCAAGTCTTTCTTTTTACGAGCAGCAGTTGTAGGGGTAGAAGGTTTATTTGTTCTATTTGGTTTTGGTGTACTCTTGAAGGACACAAAATTTTAATGTGAAAACACAACATAATGTTTACACTTTTCACATGTGAGTCAACCTTAATGGTCACAGAATTAAAGGCTTAAAAGTAGCAAAAAATGGATATAAAAATCCAAAAATTGTATATTTACTCCAAGATAAAATGGCATTCACTATAGAACTACATTTGGCATGAAGTCGGTTTACAGAAGATTTTATCCAGAGAGATTCGGTTACTATAAAATAAAAAGGCTCAATCACAATGCAGTCATACAATTTTGATCCTTGTTAGAACTGTAACAAAACTCTATGTATGTTTAATGTTATAAAACATTTATGTAGATTTAAATAATTAAAAGAATAACAAATTTTAAATGAACTATAGGGAATTCCCTGGTGGTCTAGTGGTTAGGACTCGGCGCTTTCACTGCCAAGGACTCGGATTCAATCCCTGGTCAGGGAACGAAGATACCCACAAGCTGCACTGTGCGGACTAATAAATAAATAAATTATTTTTTTAAAAAAAGAATTATACAGTATTATATAAAACAGATTGGATAAGCAAACTTACTATTAAAAAACCTATTTAGGACCAAAAGGAGTTAAAAAAAATTTGCTTAAAAAATAATAGAGAAAAAAAAAGATTTGCTTTTTAGTAGCAAGTTGCCTCTACTAAGAGTCTTAAAAATCTAAATTAAAAAAAAGAAAAATTTCATTCAATGTTGTAGAAACATACCAATTCTCTAAGGTATTATAAAGTACTTGTAATAAACTTAAGCAAGCATATCATGTTCAAAATTCTCTATTTGCAACAGCATAGCAATTAAAGTTACCGTCTCCAAATACCTTATGAGTGGCAGTTGCAGGACCAGGTCCCTGTCTCACTCCAGAAACCATGGATAAACCACTGCAGCTAGGTGCTCTGTGATGGCCTGAAAGACCTGTGGATCCAGTTTTCATAATTGTTTTTGAACGAGGCAGTGAATTACTAGTGTGCGTTAAGGGATCTTTTCTTTTCGGAACAGCCCCACTTTCTATCAAGGAAAAAAATAAAATCATCATGGTTAGAGAATTGTGGCTAAACATTATAAAAAGTAATATAAAGACCAGTACAAATTTGTAAAACTAATAATATTTTTTTTACTTCAACAATATTTCAAAATAAGATTTCAATCAGAATATATACTAGGGTGTGCATAAGGGTTATTACTGGGTGTGGGCAAGATTATGGGTTATTTAGCTTTTTCCTTTTCCTGATGTATATTATAATTTTCTTATAGGGAATATGTATTTGCTATAAAAAGAAATAACTTTATTTGTGGGGACAGGAGGAGGATATAAAAAAGGTACCAAGCAATAAAGCTGCCAAAATTTTTTTCTTTTTTTTTTGTTTAAAAGCTGCCAAAAATTAAACAAACAAAATGTAGTAAAGGCATTAGGGATAGGTTGTATGGATAAAAACAAAAAATAGCACTTCATTCCAAACTTTTAAGACTAAAAAATAGTATGAAAGTCCAGTCTGTGCCACCAAAAGTTTTAAAAAATAATTTTAATTTAAAGGGTATAAAGATATGGTTAAATCGCCAAGTATTTTACCTTCTATCTATGCAAATAAACACATATAGGACACCTTCAATTAAATCTAAAAGGTTACCTGACCTAGCTACTGTGCTCTTCTACATAAATTACAGATTTTTGAATGTTCAAATCTCACTGCTTCTAAATAATATTTTCATATACTATATAACAAACATCAGAGTTTATGAATAACAAAGTTCACTGTGAAGACAGATGTTAAATCAGTCAGCAAATTAGAGTAGTCTAGAGAAAAGACTAACTTAAGGACAAAAGCCTTATTGTTGCTCTTGTCATCAAATCCCTTAATATGGCTTAAGGAAACAAAAGAAGGGAACTTAAGAGTACAGTAAATTAGGGACTTCCCTGGCGGTCCAGTGGTTAAGACTCCATACTCCCAATGCAGGGGGAGCAGGTTAGATCCTGGTCAGGGAATTAAGATCCAAGGGTTCTTTCCTAGTAAAGAAATGCAAAGTTCTGTACCATATGTTCAAGGAACTAATGGATAATTACCCTATAGGAAGAAGCAGGAAAGCAATCCAGAAAAGGGAATGACAATAAGGAAAAGCCAAGGTGTGAATAAAAGCAAGACCTGTCTAGGGTGATGATAAGTATCATGCATTTCAGAGGGGAAAAAAGGAGACTAGAGAAGAATTTCTTCAAACAGAAAATATATAGTCCTAAGATTACAAATGGAGAGAAATTTTCATAAGGAACTGTGAGAATGACAGCAGACTTTTCATAAAAGTAACAAAGGTCAGTAGACAATGAAGTATGCTCAAAATGCTGAAGGAAAAAACAATGTTAACTTCCATTTATTCTATATTCAGGTGACCAGTCACGTAAGAATGAGGGTATTTTCAGACACTAGAAAGGCTGAGAGAGTTTACTATCTACAAACCCTCATTAAAAGAAATACTAAAGGAGGTCTTATAGTCAAAAAGCAAATTAAACGCAGAAAGAAGTAAAAAACTGTAATATGAAGCTAGAGAGCAAGAAAAAAATCAGACGACCTGGGGGGAGGAAAAACCCAAAAGGGAAGATAATTAAAATATATTATTTGTCTTTGGGTAAACAATATTTACTAAGTTACTAATAATATGAAATATAATTTTTCAATATAACTAAAAACAGTGATATATATACATATATATATATGTACCTATATACACACACACACAGAATGAAGGATAATGGTGGCATAAGAGAATTAAACCTTCTTCTACCTGAAAAAGAAATCAATACATATCAAAAACTCATAAGTCAGGAATAGCAATAAAAGCATAATATTTGAAAGTATAATGAGCATGAGAAAAATAGCAAAGAGTTAAATATTGTATGAGGAGCCAAACTAGGGGTGCAGGTAAGAAAGGGAGATATAACAGGTGGGAAGGGGAATATTATTTCTCTTTATAAACCTTTTCAGTATTTTTAAATCAACATTTTAGGGTATAATCTATGTATAATATTTTGCATGCATTTAAAATGTATAATATATATTGGCAAAATAGCCACTAAAATCAAGATACAAAATGTTTCCATCATAGCCAAAAGTTTCCTTGTATCCATTTGCATTCCATTCCTCTTACTGCCCCTGGCCCTAAGCAATGACTAATCTGCTTTCTGAATATTGGAGTCATCTGATTTAGCAATTTCTATTGATCTAAGTTCAAGGTCACTGAATCTTTCATTTGACATCTCCAATCTGCTGTTGAGGCTATCTAGCAATTTTTTTCATCAACTGCACCTTTCAACTTTAAAACTTCCATTATTTTTATTGTTTAGTTTTTGTGTGTGTGTGTGTGGTACACGGGCCTCTCACTGCCGTGGCCTCTCCCGTTGCAGAGCACAGCCTCCGGACGCGCAGGCTCAGCGGCCATGGCTCACGGGCCCCGCCGCTCCGCGGCATGCGGGATCCTCCCGGACCGGGGCACGAACCCGTGTCCCCTGCATCGGCAGGCGGACTCCCAACCACTGTGCCACCAGGGAAACCCCTATTGTTTAGTTTATATTCTCTGCTAAGATTGCAGGTTTGTTAACAGATGCCATATTTTCTTTTAATTCTTTGAACATATTTATAATGGCTGCTTTGAAGTCTTTATCTGCTAAATTCAACATGTGGGCCCAGTCAAGAATCAGTTTCTACAGGCTGATTTCTTTCTTGAGTAAGGGTCACACTTTCCTATATGTTTGCACGTCTAATAATTTTGACTTGAAAATTGGACATTGTAGATAACACATAAAGTAGTAAGCAGACTTTGGCATATCTGCTTCCTAAGAGAGAAGAAGTAACTCATCCAAGTGAAACATCATAGAATGTTCCATAAGTGGGTGACACTAATGAACTAGGCATGAATGAGCCAGCTGATTCACTAAGGCTCAACGGGAATCAAACACCAGTGCTGCATAAATTAGCTGTGAAGTCAGTATGTCCCCCCAACAAGGAAAAAGAACAGAACTGATAACTAGGTATTTAAAATAAGACAGTTTGATTTTTTTTTTTTTTTTTTTTTTTGCGGTACACGGGCCTCTCACTGCTGTGGCCTATCCCGTTGCGGAGCACAGGCTCCGGATTCGCAGGCTCAGGGGCCATGGCTCATGGGCCCAGCCGCTCTGTGGCACGCGGAATCCTCCCAGACCGGGGCACGAACCCGCGTCCCCTGCATCAGCAGGCGGACTCCCAACCACTGCGCCACCAGGGAAGCCCAGTTTGATTTTTTAATGGGTCCCAGAAGAGAAAGCTGCTTTTGTCCCCCAACATGGCAGAAAAATACAATGGGATCTCACATGTGGAATTAAGTAGAAGAAAATCAAGATAACAAGGGAAAGGCATACCAGCTCCTCAGGGCTAGAAAATTTTGCTGTTTACTCAGGTAGGATTATTAGGATCTCAAATTTGTATTTTGGGGCTTCCCTGGTGGCACAGTGGTTGAGAGTCCGCCTGCCGATGCAGGGGACACGGGTTCGTGGCCCAGTCCAGGAAGATCCCATATGCCGCAGAGCGGCTAGGCCCGTGAGCCATGGCTGCTGAGCCTGCACGTCTGGAGCCTGTGCTCCGCAACGGGAGAGGCCACAACAGTGAGAGGCCCGCGTACCGCAAAAGAAAAAAAAAAAAAATTTGTATTTTGGAAACTTCACTATTTACACGTGGTGAATTCTTACATTTCTTTGTTTTTTCAAACAGTCATTATGAAGATGTCAGCCCTTCACAGCCATGCTAAAAGAAACACAAAAAATACTTTATACTTGAAAAGGTTATTTTAAATCAGATACAGGAAGGAATGGGAAAATGAATATAGTTACTAAGGTGGGGCTCTGTAGTGGAAGACCAAACCAGACTGAGAACTCCTTAAGGGAGAGGTAAAGCCACAAGGGAAAGAGTTGATGACCAATTGTCTCTTCCATCCCAAAAAATCCACTCACACTATTTCTTCTTTATTGAAATCTTGTTCATTGCAGCACTATTTACAATAGCCAGGACATGGAAGCAACTTAAATGTCCATCAACAGAGGAATGGATAAAGAAAATGTGGTATAGCAACTAAGACCTGGCACAGCCAAATAGATAAATAAATAATAAAATATTTTAAAAAAAAGATGTGGTACATATATACAATGGAATATTACTCAGCCATAAGAAAGAACAAAATAATGCCAAGTGCAGCAACATGGATGGACCTAGAGATTGTCATACTGAGTAAAGTAAGTTAGACAGAGAAGGGCAAATACCATATATCATTTTTATATGTGGAATCTAAAAAATGGGTACAACTGAACTTATCTACAAAACAGAAATAGAGTTACAGAAGTAGAAAACAAACTTATGGTTACCAGGGGGTAATGGGGGGGGTGGATAAATTGGGAGATTGGCATTGACATATACACACTACCATATATGAAATAGATAACTAATAAGAATCCACTGTATAGCACAGGGAACTCTACTCGATACTCTGTAATGGCCTATATGGGAAAAGAATCTAAAAAAAGAGTGGATATATGTATATGTATAACTGATTCACTTTGCTGTACACCTGAAACTAACACAACATTGTAAATCAACTACACTCCAATAAAAATGAAAAAAGCAAACAAACAAAAAAATAAATCTTGAAACCTTTTTTCTATCACATATGAGTAAAGAAAGCAGTTGTTTTATAGTCTATACTAAGGGTTTTCTACTACAACTTGAACAAAGTAATATTTACTTTAATAAAATTTAAGTACTAGACACAGAACGAATTCTGAAAAAGTTACCAATAAAACTAGAGAAGATGTCAGAGAACCTAGGAAATGAAGATCCTACCACCCAAACAAAACAGCATTTAATTTTCTGTAGGAGTTGATGTGATGACCAAAGTTTATGGAAAACAAATTTAACCCATAGTAAATAATAGTATTCTAGGGGACTTTCCTGCCAGTCCAGTGGTTAAGACTCCGTGCTTCCACTGCAGTGGGGTAGGGTTTGACTCCTGGTTGGGGAACTAAGATCCCTGCATGCCACATGGCATGGACAAAAGAAAAAGAAAAATAGTATTCTAATGTTTCTCCTCACTATGTGAATTCAGCTTCAAACTTTTTCTAACAGGTGCTATGATAAAACATTCATGTATTATATAATTGAAAATATATATGCATTGAAAATTGGTATATAACAAAGAAAAATTAAAATTTCTGTCTCAATAAACACTTCATAAAAATTTGGTACAGGTACCCATAGAAAAGAACACAAAAGCTCAAAGTAAGATAGAAACAATAGAACCTTTTAATAATTTAGGAAAACGAACCTTCATATTTTATAATTTCAAAAATTGGAGGTTGTAAAATATGCAAATATAACATGTTGAGAATGGCTATGCCCTATGTATTACGTGTTTACACACCATGAATGATAGGGCTACTGTATTTTCCACACAGCCCTGTGCAAACAAAAACCAATCAAATCTACCACTATAAAATCAAATCAACATTATCAGGTTAAGTAAGACTCTACTTTGCATGCAAGCTTTGTTAGTTTACATGTTAGTTAACCTAAACCCACCTGACTGGAGATGTCCATTGCGGCATGTCAAGTTAGTACTGTCATTATAGACGTCCGTTTGTGACTTGGAAAACTGCAAAACTGGCTGCAGCTTCTCTATGCAACAGAGGGGGGTAAAAAAGAAAAAAATAAACAAAAAGGAAAAAAAATACATGATAAAAAAATAAAATATATGTGAAAATGAAAAACGATTCAAGGTGTTACAAAGTTATTACATAATGAAGGGTTTGGCATTTACATAGAATTACCTTTAACAACAGAATTAGTAAAAACTCAGACATTAAAATAGCAACAGAAATGAACAAGTGAATGACTATGTTCAAAATATGCATTATTCAGGATTGGTAACCTGAGGCAATTCTATATCACTACCATCGCCAGCAAATACTTCCTGAATATCTAATATGTCCAAATCGTTGTGTAGGGAGAGCAGGATAGAGATACAAAGAGAACATTAAAAAGGCTTTACAGAAGAAGTGGGCTGTGAGTTAGCTGGCATCTGTAAAGATTAAAAAAAAAAAGGACATTCAGGAAAGGAGAAATGACACAGAAGGAAACAGTAAGGAGTGTCTAGGAAATGCCATATTCAGCTACATTAATGTATGTCAGGCAGAAAATAAATGTAATAAAGCAGAATGGAATAAGCATGCTGCAGAACTGTGCGTGTACCCTACCATTTATTTAAATACACACATGTATACTTGTATATATGAAAATTATCTCTAAAAAAGACCCAGAGAAACTGGTAATACCAGCTGCCTCTGGGGATGGGAAATGAGTGGCTGGGGCATAGCATGGGATGGATGCTTTTCAAACTCAAGCTTTTGAAATGTTGTGGCATGTGCATATATTGCCTATTTTTAAATTAATCAAAGATTTTAAAGGATTATTTCAACCTTACTCCCACTTCAAATAACAACAACAAATCCTCTCAAGATCTAGGTCTCTATGTCTAGCACCTGAAGCCCAAGAGTGTATCGGTTTGAGCTTCCTTGCCACTGTACATCACTGCTACACTCCTTCCCCAGTCAAGTCAATCTATATTGTTAGCTGATGAACACCCTGACAAACACTCTACCACTTACTCACTAGTACGAACTTGCTTTAGCGTCAGTTTTCCGAGGGTCTCAAGGGTTAAATAAAATAACACATGAAGTACTTGCTCTGAGCGTCATTCATAATAGGGCTCAATTTTGACCATATTTATTTTGTTGAAATACTCCAAGTTATCATTACTGATTCTCTCCTCCGGTACTAAGAAGTCGATGAATATATGCAAAAATGTAGCACATATATACTAATTCTTTTAAACTTTCATTTCTAATGTCAGACAAGCAGGCGCCATGCTTGGTTTATGGTACAACCACACATGCCTTTGGGACAGGTTAAATAGCAGCTACCCTTTTTGCACAAAGCACAAAGTACTGCACAGCTTTTGTATCCTAGAACTGGCTGATACAATATACCTTGGAGCCCTTTTTCTGTTGTTAGTTAACAGGTAGGTCATCTGATTTTTCTCAAAGATAATACTCTTCAAATCACCATATTGAGAAAGAAACCATTTGTGTTGGTAAAAGACATAAATTAGAAAGAACTGATTTGTAAATGTCTGATTTATCAATTAAAACTCTTCAATGAAATGTAACAAAAAGTTCACATAAACATTCATTATATAGTAAAAAATAAACAGAAATTAAATCCTTAGTTTTGATAAATAATAACTAAGAATAATAAGTCATAGAACTTTTTTGCAGGGTTTGGATTTATATGCATGAAAACACACACACAATAGCAGCACACAGCTAATGTGAACCTGCTCCAATTCTTTTTTTTTTTTTTTTGAAGAAAGTAAGCTTAGTTTAATGCTTCTTTTTAGAATGACTAAAGGTCGTGTAGATTAACGAATGATTTAAAATAAAACAAATCACCTTGCTTCTTGATCCCTCATGTGCAATCCCCACACAATCATCTCAGTGATCTACTTATAAGGGAAATTTTACCACATAACTTGTGTGCCTACAACCCTTTAGCAGTTTCCCACTGCCCACAGATTAGCACTCAAGCTCCTTTATATGACCAACAAGGCCCTCCAGGATCTGCCTACATTTCTTATGCCTGAGCAATCCCAAATTCATGTCTCTACCAGCACCATGCTTTCCCTTGTCCCTGAGTCTATGTTCATGCTGTTAGTTCCTCATGGAATATCTTTCCACCCAACCATTAATAACTTTTATTTATCTTTTTAAATCCCCACTTTAGGTTTCTTCCAGGAAGATTTCTCAGACACCTATTTTCCCATCCCTACAAAATATTTGTGTATCTCCATCCTGCAGTGATGATGATTTATCTATTTATGTCTGCCTTCTCCACTATATCAACAAGAGCCTAAACACAGGAACATTTTATCCAATCTATCAGTAAATCGGTTTGCTCAGGCTTCAACTACAATCATCAGCCGACCACTTGTTACTCCTGGTATCAGCCTGGCCCGAGCCTCCACCATTTTCCTCCTAGGTTACCACAATAGTTGTCCTACTTGCTCTCCTTGGTACATAACATACCCTTGCAACATCACAACCAGAGGGAGCCTTTTTAAACTGAAGTCAGATGATGTTACTCCTTTCCTAAAAAATCCTTGTAACTGCTCCCCACTTCACAGGTGGCAAAAGCTCAAATCTTCAGTGGCCTGTAAGGTCCTGCATGTTGTGATGGCCGCCCCCTCTGCTCGCCCCCCACCCCCACCATTAGTTCTCTGACCTCATCTCTACTATACTCTCCTTGCTGTGGCACACTGGCCTCTTTGCTCCTCTCAAACATACCAGATGTGTTTTCTTAAGGCTTTGCATCAGCTCTTACTTCTCCCCAGACCACTCTTCTCCCAGATACCTGTAAGGCTAACTTACAGGTCATGTCAACTTCTCCAAGAGGTATATACCCTGACTATCCTATTTAAAACTAAAAACCCAGACCACCTCCCATCTACTCCTAATCCCCTGTACTGTGTTTTATGTTTTCTTTTCTCCACAAATTTATCACCTTCTAACACATGGAATAACCTATTTATTCTTTATGTTTATTGCCTACTGTCAGTATTCTCCCTGCTGGAATATAAACTCTGTGACACAAGGATCCTTGTCTATATCCTAAGTACCTAGAACATGATAACCACCCAATAAATATTTCCCGAGTTAAGAAATAAATTCAGGGCTTCCCTGGTGGCGCAGTGGTTAAGAATCCGCCTGCCAATGCAGGGGACACAGGTTCAAGCCCTGGTCCGAGAAGATCTCACATGCCGTGGAGCAACTAAGCCCGTGCGCCACAACTACTGGCCTGCGCTCTAGAGCCTGCGAGCCACAACTACTGAGCCCACGTGCCACAACTACTGAAGCCCATGCTCCGAAACAAGAGCAATGAGAAGGCCGCGCGCCGCAACGAAGAGTAGCCCCCGCTTGCTGCAAACTAGAGAATGCCTGCGCACAATAACAAAGACCCAACACAGCCAAAAATAAATTAATAAAAAAAGAGAAAGAAATTCAGTTTATATCCCTTGGCACCGTTCCTGGTACAGAGTAAGGACTTAATAAATGGACCCTGAATGAAGCTAAATTTTTTTTAAAAAGGGTAATTGCCAAGTTACCAGACACCAATGCCAAAATTATCTTTTTATCTACAGCAGGTTTTACACTTAAGTTTGCTCTAAGGTTCACTATCAGTAAATTGAAGATATATAATACATATGAACTCTTCCCATCTTTATCAGAGATGCTACATCCTCTCAGACCAGTCTGTATGGGGAACTCCCAGTTATCATTCTCCATACTACTTAGATACCTATCAGGCATCCCACCTCTGAAAAGCTCCATTTTTTAACCAGCACATAATACACAAATATGCTCTACTATGCACTTGTGCACACTTCATTTTTACTGTCTTTGGTATATAACTCCCAGATATTCTGCATTCTCAGAAGACAGGAAAATGTTGATGATGTCTTTTTAATCCACCCTCTCTTTTTTAAAGTAACATCTTTCATGAATGGACATATAGCACTTTTGAGGATAACAAACAACAACAACAACCAAATATTAATTCTATTAAAGCCCAGCTTCATGTTATATTATATATCTTTTTGTCCTCTCCTCTAACAACACAAATAAGAAATTACTAAGTTGTATTTAAAGACAAGTCTATAAATTGATGAGTTGCTTCTAATGTTTTACCATATCACAATTTCAAATGCTGATAAAAGATAAAAACCAACTATTATTCAATTTGAAACATGTTACAAAATGTTCCATAATCAAACTTAATCTGCATCACATACATTGATACTTTGTACATATACTGAAAAGGTGTTATAGCTAAAACATATAGAAAGGACCAATTAGAACAATTAGATAATTATTTTACTACAACAACCCTTGATGTAATATGTAATTTTATTTGACACAGTAATAACCACCACTTAGGAAGTAAGGAGGCAAACTGTCAGCCACAGAAGCCAGGAGAACACTGCCTTGTTAGCTATCTGAAAACAGTAAGGGTTTCTTTTTCAAAAATGTGGGGCAAGGGCTTCCCTGGTGGCGCAGTGGTTGAGAGTCCGCCTGCCGATGCAGGGACATGGGTTCGTGCCCCGGTCTGGGAAGATCCCACATGCCGCGGAGTGGCTGGGCCTGTGAGCCATGGCCGCTGAGCCTGTGCGTCTGGAGCCTGTGCTCCGCAACGGGAAAGGCCACAGCAGTGAGAGGCCCACGTACAGCAAAAAAAAAAAAAAAAAAAAAAAAAAAGTGGGGCAAAAAATTTATAAACACCATGGACCATATAGGAATGAATGAATGGGTGAATTAATAAAAAACATATGTGTATATATGTACACAAAAGCAGGGGTGGTGATTACACACAGGTAAGGAGATGAACAAAACCCAGCATTTTCGAGTACTTACTATGGGTTAGGTTCCTTCAACAATTCATAGTCACAAATACAGTGAGATAATAATTATCTATTAGCCTCATATTACAAATGAAATAAAGAAGACTCAGAAATGCTAAATAACTTATCAAAAGCACAGAGCAACAAATAAAGTCTGCCTGTTTACCAAGTTTCTACTATTTCTATCACATCAAGCTATGGTAGAACCACCCAAGAAGGGTGGGTTTTAGTTCCACCTTGTTTGAGGGGTAGATTTACCTTCAGAATATATTTTTAAAACCTATACCATCAAATAGAAGATGAGAAGTTTCACTTTATAGACCTTTTACAGCTGATGAATGCAGAAAGAATGACAATTATAATGTCACTAGGCATAAGTCATCAACTGCTGCTAACATCACAAGAAATACTGATGGATAAACACAAAACCACCTATCAGGTAGTCTTATCATTAAAAAATAAAGGGCTTCCCTGGTGGCGCAGTGGTTGAGAGTCCGCCTGCCGATGCAGGGGACACGGGTTCATGCCCCGTCCAGGAAGATCCCACATGCCGCGGAGCGGCTGGGCCCATGAGCCATGGCCGCTGAGCCTGTGTGTCTGGAGCCTGTGCTCCGCAAGGGGAGAGGCCACAACAGTGAGAGGCCCACGTAATGCAAAAATAAATAAATAAATAAATAAAAATCTATTTTCAATCCAATTAAGGCTCAACTATCAATTTATAGGGAGGACAGAAGAACATACTAAAAGATAACATGGAGATGCATGGAGCGAAAGTCAGACTGCAGGAAACACTACGTGGAAAAGATCTGGTTCATCAGCAAATAAATTGCAAGAAAATGAAAAAACAGACTTGTATATTAAAAGAGATGTATAGTATGGATCTTCTTGAAATCCTGATTCAAACAATTAAATTATAAAAAAAATAGTAGGAGTTATTAAATTTTGAGATACTGACTGCACATTATTTATATATTATATATAAATTTGGACACTGACCATTTTTTTGGCTGTTACTTTTATGTTTATGTTAGTATTAAAAGAATTATTGGTTATTTTTTAGGTGTGATAATGGTATTTTGGCAAATTTTTTTTTTGGCAGTCATGTCCATCATCCCATTTAATACTCACAGCTTCCCCAGAGGGAAGAATCATTACCTTCGTTTTATAATGAAATGAGTTTTCTTTTTGAAGGTTTGTTCTAGTTACAAATCAAAGTAAAAAATAAGTGATACACAGGAAATAAGGGAGGGACGGAAAGAAGAGAAACGTTAGAAGTGACAATCTCCTCACTTTGGCAATTTTATTTTTAAAGCATCTTTATCTTTTAGAGATATGAAATACTTATAAATGAAATAAAAAGATATCGAGAAATTGTTTCAAAATAGTAATATGAAGTTGGGGAAAGTAAGCAGGGATATACACTGTGGTTGGCAAACTTTTTCTGTAAAGAGCCAGCAGTAAATATTAAAATACTTTTAAAGCTATATATTAAAAGGCTTTGCAGGCTGTATGATCTGTGTATCAACTACTTAATTCTCTCACTGTAGCATGAAAGCAACCAGATAATATACAAAGGAATGAGAGTAGCTTTGTGCCAACTTACAAAAACAGGCAGTGAACTGGATTTAGTCCATAGGCTATAGTTTGCCAGTCTTAAATCAAGACCGACAATGAGTTGATAATTACCAAAGCTGAGTGATGGATAATTAGTTCAATAAACTCTTCTGTTTTGTATACGTTAGAAATTTTCATAAGTTAAAAGAAAGCCTAGAACACATTTTCAAGTTCACTGATTTATTTCCATCTGCATTTAAAGTTTCATTAAACTTTTAGGATTTTAAATCTTAAGATTTTAAATACATCTCATTCCAGTTATACGATTCATTAATTGATACCTAATAGTTGTAAACGGTCCTTGGCCATAACCAAATTAGTCATCATTTTAGCTTGAAGGCGTCTAGCTCTTTCATACTGTTCACCTGAAAGAAAAAGCAGAAAAAAAGAATTAAAATATCTACATTTACCTACTAATGCTGCTTCAAGGTAAATTATCATACCAACTAATCTCATGGGGAGTCATAGTCTTTATGAAAAGACTATGCAATTAACAGAATATCATTTTCAAATAATATCTTAAAAAAATCAGTTATAGTTCCTTATGATGGCTTCAGACCTACTGTGGTATTTCATGGATTTTACGGGTTTTGAGACATATTTTCCCCCCTACATTTAAAACTCTTTGAAATTGGTAAGTGTTTTAAAACCTGTGCCAACCTACTAATGCTATCAGCCAGGCTGCAGTCATAACATAGTCTGTCACTTCCTCCGCATACAAAAATTTGGTCATAGATACTAATACTCCTGTTATAGCTATGTCTAAATAAGATTAAGAGAGCATATTCAATAAGGTTAACATTCAAATTCTATGTGATAAGAAGAGGATGTGTCATAGTTTAATTGACATTGTTTTTTCTCTTGGTCCAGTTGAAGGCATTTTTGATTCAATGAAATACTATTTTTCTTATAGCCGACTCATTTTCTTCTTACAGCCGACTCATTTTCTTCTAACTCTTCTTCTATGCATTTGGCAAAGAACAGCACATATATTTTGTACATAATTCATAAAGTCATGCTCATAAACTCATGAAAAGTCTCCAAGACCCAATCTTCCATATTTACTTGTTCTATTCTGCCCTCTTTTATACAGGAGACCAGTAGCTAGAGAAACAGTCAAAATAAAAAGGAGAGATTAAAAAACATGGTAAATATTGGACACATTTAGTTACTGGAGATTAGCTGATATAAGTTATAGAATCAGCCAGCCAGATAAAATATCCACTGGGTGGATTGATCCATAAGGCTAAGATTCTCAGCCCACACATTGTAATTTTTGCTTCTGAATTTATTTTAGCTATGAGAAGCTGAGGTACTTTACTCATATAATAGTGGTACCCACATACCACTATTCACAGCATAGTATTTAAGAATTCAGGCTCTGAAGTCAGACTGCCTGGGTTCAAATCCTGACTCTACCACTTCCTGCCTATGAGACCTCATGCAAGTTACTTAATTTCTTTGCACTTAAGGTTTTTCATCTGAAAAATAAGGATAACGGTAGCAGCTTTAGAGTGTAGGGTTGTGGTGAAATTAAAAGAGATAATACGTATGAAGCACATACAATGATGCTTGGGCACATAGTATGTGTGCAAGAAATATTGTCTACATATTTAAAGGTAATATTAGACTCTGATTTTTTTTTTGGCTGTGTTGGGTCTTCGTTGCTGCATGCAGGCTTTCTCTAGTTGCAGCGAGCAGGGGCTACTCTTCGTTGCAGTGCGCTGGCTTCTCATTGCGATGGCTTCTCCTGTTGCAGAGCATGGGCTTCAGTAGTTGTGGCACGCAGGCTCAGTAGTTGTGGCTCGTGGGCTCTAGAGCGCAGGCTCACTAGTTGTGGCACACAGGCTTAGTTGCTCCATGGCATGTGGGATCTTCCTGGACCAGGGATTGAACCTGTGTCCCCTGCATTGGCAGGTGGATTCTTAACCACTGTGCCACCAGGGAAGTCCTTAGACTCTAATTTTTAATTTGATGTGACAGGAAAGTAAAGATGAGAAATAATTGTTTTGGTTTTAAAAAGCCATGTGTGAATCAAAGTCAGACATTACAGCTCATATTTTTTTAAAAAATATTTTTCCATTCCTTTTTTTAAAAAAATTTATTTATTTATTTATTTATTTATTTTTGGCTGTGTTGGGTCTTTGTTTCTGTGTGAGGGCCTTCTCACGGGCCCAGTTGCTCTACAGCATGTGGGATCTTCCCAGACCAGGGCTTGAACCCGTGTCCCCTGCATTGGCAGGCAGATTCTCAACCACTGCACCACCAGGGAAGCCCCAGCTCATATTTTAACATGCAGTCAAGCATTACCCACAGTGTAAAAGGGAGTCTGTTAAATAACCACTCCTTCCCTGCCTCGACAATGAGGAAAGGATGAGGTTTCAAAAACAGGTTTAAAAATAGGGTTAAAATGTCATGAACAGCGGTTCCAAGGAAGACACAAGTAATATAATAATCAAGTTTGAGCATATCTGGTTACAACTTCATTTTTAGCATAGGTAATAAAGCATTAACTTTAACAAGAACATTTAAAAATCTGTTAAATACTTTTATTAAGATAAACGGATCTGAAATCAGGACAATCATGTGAACACAATTTCGGATGCTACTAAACAAACGTAAATATAACCTTACCTTGTCCTGTAACTACGACAGCTATTCCTTTTTCTAGTTCTTCAATACCTTTCTTATACCATTCCACAGCTTGCTCCTTTTGTCCTACTTTAAAATAGAAATAATTATTTGTATAAATCGCAAGTATACCCTAAGAATACACCAAACATTTTCCAAAGCATGCTCTTATTAGGAAATACATGAAAAAAAGAGTTGTGATCAAACAAGTCTGAAAACTGTTACTCTGTGACTTCTTAGGACTTTAGCATCTTAATGTATATGTGGCTCGGCAAGAGGGAGATATAGACGTCAACATTTCTCAAAATTTTAGAGCTGTGATTCTTTGTTTATCATCTCATGGTATTGATGCTTATAACCACTGAAATGTTGTATTAGAGAAATAAATATTCAAGATTTTATTTTAAATAAATGGTTTTTAAAATATATACTGTTAGGAAAAATAAATATGATTTCAATAATAGTGAGGAAAAAAGCACTGTTTAATCTAACTGTAGTCAAATATGATGTAATATGTTCACAGGTGCTCCTTTCAGAGTTAGCTTTTATTTAATAAATGATTGCACCATGAGAACTGGTGTATGAGATTACAAGTGTGGCCATTAAGTAACACATTTCTATTTTCTTTGAAACATGACAACATTTATCCTTGATCCAAAATTAAGCTTTAAAAGGATCTAAAAATTCAGCATAATCAAAATATGTGTAGGATACTTCTTTAAAGTGTTAACAATTATATACAAATTTCATTGTTTTTAAAATTAATTTCTTAGTCCTTAGAATCTTCAAAGCCTCATAAGTGGCTAATATAGAGATACAGTAAAGCAAAGGTGGAAATCATGCATAAGAACTGTTTTTCATTTTTCCCTACTCATGTCCCTATTTAATCAAACAAAAATTCCCATGCCATTCTTTAATTTGAAATTTCAAAATCAATAAAATATCATGACTCTCCTGATAACATAGAATAGATGAAGACTTATTATAAACACCAGAAAACAACTAAGAAATACTGTCCCCTTATGAGTGTGTACCTCCTACCTACCTTCCTCCACCCCCAAAATAAATCACTAACTAGATTTAGCCCCTTGGACAGGGTAATTTCTTACTTATTACCCATATAAAATGCCAGTAGTATTTTACACAGTGTCTGATCCAGAGTAAGTGCTCAATAAGTACTTGATAATGACACATGAAGAAATTATTAAAAATCTGTTGTAAGTCAATTTAAACTATTTGGATGCTTACCTTCTAGTTTTTTATGAAGAAAATATCTGTTTACATGTATTTTTGGTCTTTTAATTTTAAAAAAGGGGTAAATTACAGAAAACAGTAAAATAGCATTTGCATTCTGTGTGGTGGGAACATTGATAACAATGTCGTATTTACTTAAAAATTTAAAAAATGAACTGCAACTTAACAGATACAACAGAAGTTCCTTTTTTGTGCCTCTTCCCATTCTCACGCTCCTTTCCTTCCCAGAAACCACTATCATGAATTGAGTGTCTACCTTACTTGTATATATTTTTCTATTGTTCCTACTTTATTTATATCATTTTATTTTAAAAATTTACATTGCTTTTTAGATCTATGTTGCTATACAGAGATTAGTTCATTCATTTCAACTCTGCATAGTATCCTATACCATCCTACAATTTATTCAACTATCTCCTATTAAAAGATATGTAGGTTGTTTCCAGTTTTTCAATATTTCAAATAATGTTGCAATAAACATTCTTGTACCTGTCCCCCTATGTACATGAGCCAGTTTCTCTTGAGTATATGCTTAAGAAGTAGAATTGATGAGTCATAGTTCATCACATATTCTCCATTTACCAGAAATCAACAAAATGCTTTTTGAGAGCGCTTGTGCCAATTTATACTCCTAACAGCAGTGTATGACAGTTCTCACTGGCAACATCTGAACAAAATCTTTTAAGGTGTTTTACCACATTACAGAGAGGCAAGTGAAATGACTGATTACAAATAAAATCACATGCTCAATAATTACTCTACTACCTAACATTCGTTGGTAACAGGAAGTTGATTTACTGCATTATTTGAATCTCCTTAAGTCAGTGTGACAGTAGAAAATGCATAGATATTTCTTACCTAAAAGTACAAGACCACCAGAGAAAGGATAGACATATAAATCAATGGAACAGAGGGACTTTCCTGGTGGTCCAGTGGTAAAGAATCTGCCTTCCAATGCAGGAGACGTGGGTTTGATCCCTGGTTAGGGAACTAAGATCCCACATGCTGCAGGGCAACTAAGCCTGCACGCCACAACTACTGAGCTCACGCGCCTCAACAACAGAGCCCGCGTGCCACCAACTACAGAGCCCACGTGCCCTGGAGTCCACGTGCCACAACTAGAGAGAGAAAAAAGCCCACACGCCACAACTATAGAGAAGTCTGAGCACCACAATGAAAGATCCCACATGCCTCAACGCATATCCTGCATGCCACAACTAAGACCCGACGTAGCCAAAAACAAAAAAGAAAGAAAATTTTAAAAAAGTATCAGGGCTTCCCTGGTGGCTCAGTGGTTGGGAGTCTGCCTGCTGATGCAGGGGACACGGGTTCGTGCCCTGGTCCAGGAAGATCCCACATGCTGCGGAGCGGCTGGGCCCGTGGGCCATGGCCGCTGGGCCTGCGCGTCCGGGGCCTGTGCTCCGCAGCGGGAGGGGCCACAGCAGTGAGAGGCCCGCGTACCGCAAAAAAAAAAAAAAAATCAATGGAACAGAAGTCCAGAAACAGACCCCACATATATCATTGATTTGACTTTGACAAAGAAGACAAGGTAATTCAATGGAGAAAGAATAGCTTTTTCAAAAAATGACGCTGGGGGCTTCCCTGGTGGCACACTGGTTGAGAGTCCGCCTGCCGATGCAGGGGACGTGGGTTCGTGCCCCGGTCTGGGAGGATCCCGCATGCCGCGGAGCGGCTGGGCCCATGAGCCACAGCTGCTGAGCCTGCGCATCCAGAGCCTGTGTTCCACAACGGGAGAGGCCACAACAGTGAGAGGCCCGTGTACCGCAAAAAAAACGCAAAAAAAAAAAAAAAAAAAATGACACTGGAATAACAGACACCCATACACAAAAAAACTTCACGTGACATACAAAAATTAACTTGAAATGGATCACAGACCTAAATGTAAAACCTAAAAATATAAAATTTACAGAAGAAAACATAGATAAAATTCTTTGTGATCTTGGCTTAGGCAGACCCTCTTAGAACATAAAAATCACAAACCTTAAGAGGAAAAAAGTAGGACTTCCCTGGTGGCACAGTGGTTAAGAATCCACCTGCTAATGCAGGGGACAGGGGTTCGAGCCCTGGTCTGGGAAGATCCCACATGCCACGGCGCAACTAAGCCCGTGCACCACACTACAGAGCCTGCACTCCAGAGCCCGTGAGCCACAACTACTGAGCCTGTATGCCACAACTACTGAAGTCCACCCGCCTAGAACCCGTGCTCTGCAACAAGAGAAGGCACCGCAATGAGAAGCCCATGCACCACATCAAAGAGTAGCCCCCGCTCACCGCAACTAGAGAAAGCCTGCACGCAGCAACAAAGACCCAACACAGCCAAAAATAAATAAATAGATTTTTTAAAAAGAGGAAAAAACTGATAAACCAGACTTCATAAAAATTAAAAGTTCCTGCTCTTCAAAAGATGGATCTGACAATGTAAAGACAGGCCACAGACTGACTGGGAGAGAATATTTGCAAAACAATATGTCTAATAAACGTCTTGTAAGCAGAATATATAGAGAACTCTTACAATGATTTTTTTTAAAAGTCATTTAAAAATAGTGTGCAAAAGATCAAAACATACAGTTTACCAAAGAAGAGACATACATGGCAAATAAACACAAGAAAAGATGTTCAACATCATTAGCTGTTAGGGAACTACAAATTAAAACTCCAAGATTTTAATTTTGAATGGAAAAAAGTTACAAGTCACATTTGCAGGTGTGACTACAAAATGATACAGCCATTTTGGAAGAGTCTGGTAGTTCCTCATGACATTAACATATACTTATCACATGACCCAGCCCTTCTTCTATGTATTTACCCTAAGAAATAAAAACATCAAAGACCTAGACCTGTACATGAATGTTTACCAGCTTTATTCATAAGAGCTAAAAACTGGAAACAACCCAGATGTCCATCATTTAGTGAACATATTAACAAATTGTGGTACAACCATACATAAGACTACTACTCAGCAATAAAAAGAACAAAATACTGATACATGTAGGAACATAGATGAATCTCAAAAACATGCTAAGTGAAAAAAGCCAGACACAAGAGGCTACACACTATATAATGCCATTTACATGACATTCAGTGAAGACAAAACTATAGGGACAAATCAGATTAGTGATTGCCAGAGGCTAAGGGGGAGGCAAAGGGACGGACTACAAAGAGGCACAAGGGAGATTTTGGGGTGATAAAACATTCAATATATTGACTGTGGTGATGGTTTACACAGCTCTTTGTCATAACTCACTGAACTATAGATCCCTAAATAGGGTAAACTTTATATAAATTATACCTCAATAAATCTGATTTTTTAAAAGTGCAATATTCCAACATTTATGTATAAGAACATTTGTTGTGACTTGAATTATAATACTAGAACTAAAATTTTGATTACAAGAGTAAGATTAGAAGAGAAAAACTAGAAAAGTATTTTAAAAACATCTGTTTGAAGGGATCAGAGAATTTTCAAAACAGTATGAAAATTACTAAAATTTGGAAGGAGGGACCATTTCACACCCATTAGGATGGCTGTTTTTTTTTTTTTTTTTTTCTTTTTGTGGTATGCGGGCCTCTCACTGTTGTGGCCTCTCCCGTTGCGGAGCACAGGCTCCGGATGCGCAGGCCCAGCGGCCATGGCTCACGGGCCCAGCCGCTCCGCGGCATATGGGATCCTCCCAGACCGGGGCACGAACCCGTATCCCCTGCATCGGCAGGCGGACTCTCAACCACTGCGCCACCAGGGAGGCCCAAGGATGGCTGTTTTTAAAAAATTACCAAAATATGGAAAAGAGAAGAGCCAACAGAGGTGAGCCTATGACTTGGGGCACTTTTCTGCTTGAAACAATTGTCAATTCTGAATGCAAATGTGACCAAGAAACTAAGCAGAGCTTTCAGCAGACTCATGGGACTAAGTTGACAAAAAATGAATTCCAGGGCATGCCAAGGAGAATAAGCGGCAATGATTCCAAGATTTTGGTTGGGACCCTGCATCACTGAAGAATTATGAACTAGGCCAGCCTGTACAAGGGCTGACACCCACACTCAAATCACTTCAGTCCCTTAAATTAGGGGAAACTACAAGCCCATAAGCTCCTACGTGATCATCCTTCTGACTAAATTTTTTTTTTAACCTTTGGCCATGCCATGCAGCTTGTGGGATCTTAGTTCCCCGACCAGGGATTGAACCCAGGCCCTGGCAGTGAGAGCGCCGAGTCCTGACACTGGACCATCAGGGAATTCCCCCTTTTGACTAAATTATGGCAGAAAAATCAAACCTTACAATGGCGTCCAGCACACAAAAGGCCTTCATGATTCTTGAACAGTTCTTAATTTCCCTTACACATTTCCCTCTTTCCTATATGGGTCCCAACAACATTCAAACTCAACCAACCAGACTACATCAAATCAAGAGAAGAGTGGGATGGCAGAAACTTACAATGGTTGTAGTGGTAGTTGAAATTAATAGCCAATAATGTGAACTACAAGTGAACTACATAATCTAGGACCAACAACAGCCCAAGAGCCAAATAGAGTCAGCTGCCTGTTTTTGTATATAAAACTTTACTGGATCACACCCCCTATATGAGAGTGTTGAATAGTTTTGAAAGAGCACTTGAAATAATTATTAAATATATACACTAATATGTATAAAATAGATAACTAATAAGAACCTGCTGCATAAACAAATAAATAAAATAAAATTCAAAATTCCAAAAAAAGAGAAATATTTATTAAATGGTTCAACAAAAAACCAAGAGAATGCAAAAATGGGCAAAGGACTTGAATAGACATTTTTCCAAAGAAGATATGCAAATGGCTAATAAGCACATGAAAAGATGCTTGATATCATAAGTCATTAGTGAAATGCAAATCAAAACTATGATGCAATACCACTTCACATTAATTAGGATGGCCATTGTTTAAAAAAACAGAGACTTCCCTGGCAGTCCAGTGGTTAAGACTCCACACTTCCAATGCAGGGGCCTCGGGTTTGATCCCTGGTTGGGGAACTAGGATCCCACATGCCACATGGTGTGGCCAAAAGATGAAAAAATAAAATAAAGTAAAAATAAATAAATAAAAATAAAACAAGCAAACCTTGAAACTAACAAACGTGAAGAAATTAGAAACCCTTGTGCACTGGTGCTGGGAATGTAAAAATGCAAAGCTGGGGACTTCCCTGGTGGTGCAGTGATTAAGAATCCGCCTGTCAATGCAGGCGACACAGGTTTGAGCCCTGGTCTGGGAAGATCCCACATGCCGCAGAGCAACTAAGCCCTTGAGCCACAACCACTGAGCCTGCGCTCTAGGGCCTATGAGCCACAACTACTGAAACCCGTGTGCCTAGAGCCCGTGCTCCACAACAAGAGAAGCCAACTCAATGAGAAGCCCGCGTACCGCGAGAAAGAGTAGCCCCCGCTCACTGCAAGTAGAGAAAGCCCGCTCACGGTAATGAAGACCCAACGCAGCCAAAGATAAAAAAAAAAAAATTAATTAATTTTTAAAAATATGCTTAAAAAATGCAAAGCTGCTGTGGAAAGCAGTTTGGCAGTCCCTCAAAAAAATTAAACATAATAATTACCTTATGATCCAGCAATTCTATTCCTAGGTGGATACTCAAAAGTATTGAAAAGGAACTCAGAGACTTGTATACCAATGTTTATAGTAGCATTATTAACAACAGATGGAAAGAACCCAAATATCCATCAACAGATGAAGGGATAAACAAAATGTGGTATATACATACAATGGAATATTATTCAGCCTCAAAAAGGAATGAAATCTGTTATATGCTACAAGGCTGATAAACATTGAAATGCTAAGTGAAATGTTAGACACCAAAGGACAGATATTGTATGACTCCACTTATATGAGGTACCCAGAATATGCAAATTCATAGAGACAGAAAGCAGAACAGAGGTTATCAGGGACTGGGAGGAGGGGAGTATGGAGAAGAGGAAATGGGGAGTTATTGTTTAATGGATGCAGAGTTGCTGTTTGGGATGATGAAAAGCTCTAGAAATGGATAGTGGTGATGGTTACACAGTACTGTGAATGTATTTAATGCCAATGATTTGCATACTTTAATTGACTAAAATGGCAAATTTTGTTATCTATCTTTTACTACAATAAAAAAAATGACTAAATGACCCATTATAGGCAGTTTGCTGCTCTCTGGTATACAGCAATGAAAATGAACAATTACTGCCACAAGTAACCTCAAGGATTAATCTGACAAGCATAATGTTGAGCAAAAGGAGCCATACATAAAAAGAAGACATACTGTATGATTTCACTGATAAAGCTCAAGATCAGGCAAAGGTGATTTATGGTGTAAGAAGTTAGGAATTGAAGATACCTTTGTGAAGGGTGGGGAAAGGTAGTGAGCAGAAGGGAGAATTTGAGAAAGGCAGGCTTCTGGAGTAATATTCTATTTCTTGACCTGGTGGGGTTTCAAACTGCTGTGCTCAGTTTAATAATTCATTAAGCAACACACTAACTGTGCATTTTATGTATGCTTTAATAAAAGCGTACTTAAAAACTGAAAAAAATAGAGGAGGAAGATTAAATATATTGAAACGGAAAGTGAGTCCCCGTACATTAAGTGAAAAAGGTTACAGATCAGTTTCTATGTAACATGGTTCTTTTCCTCTAATGAATATTTATGTTTATGTAACTAGACAAAATCAGGAAACTTATCAGTAATCATCTCCCTAAGGATAAGATTACAGAAGATTTTCACTTTCTATATTTGTGCATTATTTTAATTTTTGGGTTGTGTTACTGTACAAGCAACAAAAATACTGATGTTATCCATCCTTAAATAAAGATAATAATAGTGGAGGGACTTCCCTGGTGGTCCAGTGGTTAAGAATCCGCCTTCCAGTGCAGGGGACACGGGTTCAATCCCTGGTCAGGGAACTAAAATCCCACATGCCGCGGGGCAACTAAGCCCGCATGTGCAACTACTGAGCCCACGCACCACAACTAGAGAAGCCTGCACACAACAAAGAGCCCATGCGTGGGGCTTCCCTGGTGGCGCAGTGGTTGAGGGTCCGCCTGACGATGCAGGGGACGTGGGTTCGTGCCCCGGTCTGGGAGGATCCCACATGCCGCGGAGCGGCTGGGCCCATGAGCCATGGCCGCTGAGCCTGCGCGTCCGTGGCGGGAGAGGCCGCAGCGGTGAGAGGCCCGCATACCGCAAAAAAAAAAAAAAAAAAAAAAAGAGCCCATGCGTGGAAACAAAAGATCCCACAATGAAGATCCCGTGTGCTGTAGCTAAGACCCAACACAGCCAAATTAATTAATTAATTTTTTAAAAAGTAAATCTATATTCTGTTTAAAAAAAAAAGAATAGCAGACTAATTTGTGAATCATCAACTGCATCTTTTCACTCACATGTTAGTGGTACCCAGATTGCCACAAGAAGGGTCAAAACATGAGTAGTTTGGGTAGGGAGAGAGGATGTCAGTTTGCAAGTATGTGAGTTAGAAGACAGAGATTTAAGTCCTTCTCCATCATTTAATAGCTGTATGACTTTGGGAAAGTCTGGCAATTGCTCTGAGTTTTAGTCTCCTTACCTAAAAACAAGATGACATTTCTTTTACCTCGTGAGTTGTGGCAAAGATCAAATGAAACAGGGCATGGGATAATACTTTAATAAAGAGGTATGTAAAAAATTACCTTTATCATACTTAGTAAGTTTGTTAATAAGTATAAATCCTTCTACTCCAGAACTGTATGCACTGTTGTATTTTAGCTCATAAAGCCCACTGCTTTTAACTTATCTATTTAGTCCTTCTTAAGCATCATTCTACAAACAACTCCAGGGAGTAAGTACATCCATTTTCTTACACAATTTTTTGCTAGCAACTTGCAAGTGTCACACTAGCGGAATAACGGGTATCTTTAAAAATCTTACAGTAGATTTTAATGTGTGCTAATCCACAATAAACCATAGAGACCATGAAGCATCAGACTAACAGCCCCCTGATTAATTCTCTCATAGTTCACTATCACAGAAAGGATCCTTTCTACTCTGTTTTAATTCAGCAAAAAAAGGCCATATTTGCTTTCATGTTCAACCACCAAGGTTTATTTCTGAAGTTAAGATTTATTTTTTCCCATTTAATTGGAAAGGTTTTGAATCCTATGTAAAGGAATCATTACAGTTTTGGACATTTTCTTTAAACCTTAAGAATTTCAATCAATTTATCTTCTTTAAAAGTCTTTTTTAATTTACTATGGATGGTAGGTAATTTTAATTTTCTTCTGTGCATTTTTGGTATTTTACAATTCTCTATCAAGAGCTTGCATTCAGGGCTTCCCTGGTGGCGCAGTGGTTGAGAGTCCGCCTGCTGATGCAGGGGACACGGGTTCATGCCCCGGGCCAGGAAGATCCCACATGCCACGGAGCGGCTGGGCCCGTGAGCCATGGCCGCTGAGCCTGAGTGTCCGGAGCCTGTGCTCCGCAACGAGAGAGGCCGCAACAGTGAGAGGACCGCAAACCGCAAAAAAAAAAAAAAAAAAAAAAAGAGCTTGCATTCATACATGAGTACATACATGAGAATAAAAAATCATTTCATCTCTTTTGTAATAAAAAGCTAGGATACTAAGTGACGCTAAGGGGAGACTTCCATCTGTTTTTTCTGAACAAAGGGTCACAATTAGCAAAAATATTTTTATATCACTCTTCAGATAATTCGCCTTCTTCTTCAAATCTCATTTAGACTGCTGCTGTTTCATAAAAAGAGTAGTAAAAACTAGGTACCAAGGTTTAACAATGTTGTAACATAACCTCTAGAGGCTGTAACCTTAAAAGAACTGTAAAATTAATAACAATAGTTCCGGGACTTCCCTGGTGGCACAGTGGTTAAGAATCTGCCTGCCAGGGCTTCCCTGGTGGCGCAGTGGTTGAGAATCTGCCTGCTAATGCAGGGGACACGGGTTCGAGCCCTGGCCTGGGAGGATCCCACGTGCCACGGAGCAACTGGGCCCGTGAGCCACAACTACTGAGCCTGCACATCTGGAGCCTGTGCTCTGCAACAAGAGAGGCCGCGATAGTGAGAGGCCCACGCACCGCGAAGAAGAGTGGCCCTCACTTGCCACAACTAGAGAAAGCCCTCACACAGAAACAAAGACCCAACACAGCAAAAATAAATAAATAAATAAATAAACTCCTACCCCCATCATCTTAAAAAAAAAAAAAAAAAAAGAATCCGCCTGCCAATGCAGGGGACATAGGTTCGAGCCCTGGTCCGGGAAGATCCCACATGCTGCGGAGCAACTAAGCCCGTGCACCACAACTACTGAGCCTGTGCTCTAGAGCCCATGAGCCAAAACCACTCAGCTCTCGTGCCACAACTACTGAAGCCCATGCGTCTACAGCCCGTGCTCCACAACAAGAAGCCACCGCAATGAGAAGCCCGTGCACCGCAATGAAGAGTAGCCCCCACTCGCCACAACTAGAGAAAGCCCGTGCACAGCAACGAAGACCCAGCACAGCCAAAAATAAGTAAATTAAATAAATAAAATTTTTAAAAGTTTGTAAAATAAATAAATAAATAATAGTTCCCATTTTCTGAGGACCTACTATGTGCAGACACTAAGTACTTTACAAACATTATCTCAGTGTAATAAGTAACTTGCCCAAGATCCTGTGGAGCCAGAATTCAAATCTCAATTTGGATAAGAGGCACTGCAATTTAAAAAGGATAAAATTAGACTTTCAAACCTGAGATAAAGAAAAGCAGCCCCTGACATCCAGGAGTTGGTACCGACAACTAAGCCTTGGTGTAACAAGGAAATGACCTGACATTACAACTAAGCCTCGGTGTTCTACTGAGTATAAACAATTCCACAGAACAACAACATCAGACAAGGTCACTCTATGATCATGATGGATGCAGACAAAAATGAGACCACTCTACAATCAAGCCTAACACAGACAAAATGTGAACACTGGCCAAGCCATGAAACACCAAACATCCCCCTCTTCGGGCTAATGACTGCTTCTTAACCAATTGCAGCTTCATCCTCACTCTAGTCTTCTCTCTTTCTGGGTTAGATTTAAGATGCTTAATCAGAGAATTATCCCCAATTCCTGAAAACATCCAGTCCAGAGCAAAACTCTGCTTCCTTAAATCCTCCTTAAAATCACCTAATACAAGCCCAAATTCTGTAAGTTCTTTTTAGCCTTTTCCTGAGATACACCATGGTTCTCCATGGTGTGTGTTCTCTTGGTTACAATAAGTAATAAATCCCACTTGTTCAGCCATAGATGGGTGTTCTAGTGAAAGCTCACTGAAAGGAACTGACAAAATCCACTTAAGAACAACAACTAATTCTCTCCCTCTCTACTGCAGCATAAAATATCTGCAAAAGAACAGAAAGATATGTGAATAAGTATAACATGTCTAGCTATACCTATATAGCTGTAAAACACTTACTAGTCCCAAGAAAATTGTGGATTTTGACATTTTTCTTTCCTCACTACCAGAATGAACCACTGAGATGTGAGTGTGTTCAAAGATGTTTTATTCTATAGGATGTCTAGCATGAGCATTTGTTAATAATTCACAAAGCAAGAGAAAAAAAGGCTAGCTCACTGGTTAATACCTTCACTGATCTTATACAGGTCAAGAGAGTGGAAAATGAGTAGAAAAGTAGAGAATCTACACTTTGCCATAATTGAAAAATCCAACTACTACTGGGTAGAGCACAGAGAATAAGATAGTGGAAAAGAGGCAGGAAGGGTTAGGGAAGATCCTTCTTCAATAATTTAATATCCATTTACTGACTACCCCTTAATTGTCATCAGGATGACTAACAATAATCTTAGGAATCTAGTTACCAGGTGAGTTTTATACGGTTCAACTGTATTCTGTATTAGGAAGAATATAAACTGCAATAAAAATCAGCTAAAAACAGAACAAGGAATGAAGTTCATAAAAGTGGTTGCCTTTTTGTCTCTTTAGTGCAAATGCCACTAAATATTCTTGAAGAGAAATATAAAGTGTTTATTGTTTATTTAATAAAAAATAATGTTATTCTCTGGGAAAAGTATGCTATTATCAGAATGTCCATCCATCAGAATAATTCTTTCCTTGTTCTAATCATTTAAAGCAGAAATCAGGCACAAGAAAATTGTCTGAAATCAATCCTTTCAAAATGTTATCTAGTAGTTTTTAGGAATAAAAGAAAGTATACCAAATCTGATACTTCTGATATCTAATCTCTAGCTTCACCTTCTGAAAATAGATGTGGATAAGCAAGTATTTTGTGTGTTTTAAATAAAGTACTACATTGGATTATATGAAATTATAGTACATGGTAACTAATTTTTTAAAAAACCTTCCGTTTTAAATATAAACTGACTAGGAATAAATAAAAAAGGATTTTATTTAGATAACTTCTATCCTTGATGCCAGATGCTGCAGCCCTATCTTATCCTGAGAAACTGGCTCTCTCTCTTTCATACAATACATTGGGCCCTTACTGTCTGTCAAGTCCTACACACTTGAGGTACTGAGCCACACCTGAAGAACCTGCACCGCTGTATTACTCAGGAGACCCCAGGCTTGTCTACCAGCAGGAGCCACCCAAAGCACGTTAGGTCACGTTCTGGTTAATCCAAAGAACCACTATTACAACCTTCTCTTCTCCCCCAAGTATTCCAAGGGGCCCTTGGAATTACAAAACAGAGAACCTGCTTCATATAAAACAAACAGGGGCTTCCGTGGTGGCGCAGTGGTTAAGAATCTGCCTGCCAATGCAGGGGACACGGGTTCGAGCCCTGGTCCGGGAAGATCCCACACGGCGTGGAGCAACTAAGCCTGTGTGCCACAACTACTGAGCCTGTGCTCTAGAGCCCACAAGCCACAACTACTGAGCCCATGTGCCACACCTACTGAAGCCCGTGCACCTAGAGCCCGTGCTCTGCAACAAGAGAAGGCACCGCAATGAGAAGCCTGCACACCGCAACAAAGAGTAGCCCCCACTTGCCGCAACTAGAGAAAGCCCACACGGAGACAAAAATAAATTTATTTTTTTAAAAAATAGCTTGGTTTCAGATAAATTTAGGCCTTTATGAAAGTTCAGTGTCAAAGTTGAGTATGCCATAGAAAAGAATAAAATTCAAAATAAACAGCCACCTTATAAACCACATTTATGTATTACCTTGTTAAAATAAGATTTAATTTGGCCTTTATTATTTGAAGGCACCAAATGTGTCAATTAACTAATATCACTACAGTCTGAAATAGCCCACTTCACCTGATGAAATAAAGTGGCTTTCAGTATATTTAGAAGCTAGGTCAAGTTTTTAACGGAAAGGGATGGCACGACATTACTAGCCCCTTAATGGTTTAGGGGCTAACTACAGAGTTAGGAAACCTTTGAACACTATCCAATTCATTTCAATTTGTTCGTATATATTTTGATGCAGTAGGAAAGAGGGAGGATAAAATTCTTCTGAAATTAAGTTCTGTATTGTCAAGGATGGCTGAGAGGCAAATAAACTTCAAATGTGAACTCTGGCAACCACTGAATTAAAGGTAAAGTAAAAACATTTTCAATATGCTAAAGGAAAAATTTGAGATAGAAGAGAACCACGACAATGTAAACTCAGTTTTACTTCACTGTCAAAGGAAAATTAATATAACTAATTTGTTTCAGTTCGAACTAATTTATTTTGTCATATAATGCATCAGTTGTAGAACTCAAACTAGAGTTATCATTGCCTGTTCTGCTGTCCACTTTATAAACTAACTGTATAAATAAAGCAAAACCTTTGAATAGAAACATTATCAGCTGTGAGTGAAATATGTGGTACAGAGATTGCTGAAAATATTTACACTTAAATATTTTAAGAGGAATTAAATATAATAGACGTATATATGCGATACCCAAAGATAAGTCACCAGCATGAAACCCAAGGTCTGAATTCCACTTCCATTACCTACCCCTCACATGGAACTGATTTCTCTTTAAATCTAAGAGTCCAGGATCCTTTTTTTTTAATACCTAAGTTTTCCTTGACCTCTTATGCTACCTCCCAACTCCCATCACCCAGTGTTAACAAAATTTCTTTGTATTTACTGGAATTGATCTACCCTTAAATATATTCCCTCTATTCTAAAACAACTTTTGACCTAGATTAGTAAACTTCAAAGGACTCTATTACAATAAAACAGTGCAATAAAACAGTGCTTCTCTAGGAAGGGATAATGGTATGCTTCTTCATCCTCCCTAGGAGATCGTGGATGCTCCTTAGAGATAAAACATGAAGCAACAGGGAGTTCCCTGGTGGTGCAGTGGTTAAGAATCCACCTGCCAATGCCGGGGACACGGGTTTGAGCCCTGGTCCGGGAAGATCCCACATGCTGTGGAGCAACTAAGCCTGTGCACCACAACTACTGAGCCTGCAAGCCAAAACTACTGAAGCCCACACGCCTAGAGGCTGTGCTCCGCAACAAGAGAAGCCACCGCAACGAGAAGCCTGTGCACCTCAACGAAGAGCAGCCCCTGCTTGCCACAACTAGAAAAAGCCCACACGCAGCAACAAAGACCCAACGCAGACAAAAATGAATAAATATTTTAAATATATATTAAAAAAAAGGAATGAAGAGATTAAAAACTTCCCTCCCAAAACACATGGTATTCTTTTCTTAAATGTGCCTTTCTTTTTTTTACAAAAATAAATTTATTTATTTATTTGTTTTTATTTTTGGCTGTATTAGGTCTTTGTTGCTGCCCACGGGCATTCTCTAGTTGAGGCAAGTGGGGGCTACTCTTCGTTGTGGTGCGCAGGCTTCTCATTGTCGTGGCTTCTCTTGTTGCAGAGCATGGGCTCTAGAGCGCAGGCTCAGTAGTTGTGGCGCATGGGCTTAGTTGCTCCGCAGCCTGTGGGATCTTCCCAGGCCAGGGATTGAACCCATGTCCCCAGAATTGGCAGGTGGATTCTTAACCACTGCACCACCAGGGAAGCCCCACGCCTCCTTTCTTCAATGTTCTTAACCTCCACTCTGTCCAAAACCCATGAATACCTGCCTCCTTCCTTATATCCTACTTCTCAGTCCAAGGCCTCACAAAGGAAATAAGTTTCAACAAAACTGACATTCTAGAACAGTTTCTGGAGTTGGTAGTGGAGACACTACAAATGAACTGCAGATTGCTTTTTTTTTTTTTTTAAACTAATGGACAATAAAAATGAGTAGTTAGAGGGAAAAGAAGATCTCAGCATACTGGAGTTGGGACGAAAGGAGGGATTTTCAAAATGCTATAAGACTCCTTCTAACTCCATAAAAAGTTTGGCATTAGCAATTAGCATAGGTTTGGAATGACCTGCTTTAATCTTTTGAACCTCAGTTTGTTCATCTGTAAAATGCTGATACTAACAGTACCTTCACCTCACAGGGTAATTGTGAGGACTAAACAGATAACACATGCAAAGCTAAGAGCATACAGTGCCTAGCCTATAGAAAGACTAAAAAACGTTAGCTTAAAAGAAATCTGAAGGATGTAGTACCCTTGCTTTCATTCAGAAATAGAAATCTTTAAATTTTATTGTAAAATGGTATTATAAATTAATCCTATTGACTCAATTTCTTTAAAATTTATTTATTTATTTATTTTTGGCTGCATTGAGTCTTCTTCATTGCCACGAGTGCGGCCTTCTCATTGCAGTGGCTTCTTTTGTTGTGGAGCACCGGCCCTAGGTGCGCAGGCTTCAGTAGTTGTGGCTTGCAGGCTCTAGAGCGCAGGCTCAGTAGTTGTGGTGCATGGGCTTAGTGGCTCCACGGCATGTGGGATCTTCCCGGACCAGGGATCAAACCCGTGTCCCCTGCGTTGGCAGGCGGATTCTTAACCACTGCCCCACCAGGGAAGTCCTCACTCAATATTTCAATTTAAAAATGTAGAGGTTACCTTGGAACACTTACTTAGATGAGATCAAATTAACCAGGAGCAAAAGTTTTATACTAAAATAGAACTTTATTGAAAAATACTTAGAAGTCATTACATTGATAAAAATGACTGTTATGAAACTTTTAAAACAGTGCAAATTCAGCTGTAATCATATGCAGCTGTTCCTTTCAAAACTGAGTCACCATTTGTTCTTTTTTTCTGACACTACAGTACTCTGCTTTCACTAAAAGCCTATAACAAGGCACAGCTTCTTCGATATCAAAACCTTTTGGAAAACCTGGCTCAGAGGAAGCCACTCACTGTTTACAGCGCTAGAAAGGATCTGTGTGGTCACTCTAGGACAACTGTCACTGTCACCAGCACGTCTGGGTGTCTCATAGGGACTTGGGTCATGCAGAAGTGTAGGTGTAGGCTAGTGTCTGAAACAAAGTCACCGGCTAGGGTGCCTGAGAGGAGAGAGGTGTTTAACTAAGAATCGTGGAGGACGAGGGTCTAACCCGAGGAAGCAGTCTCACCGGGCAGATCAATTACGGGGGAGCACCACCGGCTCCCGCAGGAAAGGGACGCAGGTGTTGCCCTCCCTCGGCGACCCCACCGCTTTCTTCCCGGCGCCGCCGCCCCCTCCCCCCAGGCCCCCCGTTACCTTTCTCGTCCTCATCGATGCGCAGAGCAACGGAGATGTACTCGAAGGCCTGCTTGTGGAAGGCTCGGACGCGCTCGGCCTCCCCGCCTGGCACTGGCGCCGGGGGCGAGGCCGAGGCCGGCGCCGGCGCGGCCCCGGAGCTCCTCTTGGCGGCCATGAGGGCGCGGGAGAGGCGCTGGCAGAGCCACACGAAGAGGAGCCCCAGGTGGAAGGCGACCAAACGCAGCAGCGCGAAGCCTACGAACAGCGGGTAGGAGAAGTAGTACAGGTTCCGCTTATGCGGCGATTGGGGCGAAGGGGCCGGCCTGGGGGCGGGGCGGGAGGGGGCCAGGCAGTGGGGCGGAGGCCTGGGAGGCACCGGGCTGCTGGGGCCGCCGGAGCCTTTCTTCTTCCCTCTTCCACCCGGAGAATTCATTCACAGCTCCCACTGCCGCCGCCGCCATAACCCGCCTCCCGCAGACCGACGGCAGCCAAGCGACGGCGGCGGCCACTGGGACGGCAAGGGCCACAGACCCTCACGCGCCCGCCGGTCCCAGGAGCTCGGCACCCCGGCGCGGTGCTCTCCAGCCCCGCCCCTTTCTCCTTGCTCGGCCAGGAGCACAACCCCTTCTCCTCCTCCTGCGGTCGGTAGCTCCTGCCCCTCCCTCTCTGTCCTCTCAGCCGCTTGGTAGCTCAGAACCGCGGCCGGGCGCGCACGCGTACGCGCACGCCCTCCCGAGTCTTTCTCAGGCGCGTGCGCGCACGCCGCCGTCTTTGTTGCCCTGAGCTCTTACTGCGCGTGTGCGGCTCCCGCCACTCCGTCCCTTCCCCGCGGAACTACATTTCCCAGTGTGCAGTTCGGCCTACGTCTGCCATAGGGACCGGTCGCTCAGTCGACTTCGCTGACCCTGGGAGCTCTTTAGCAGGGAGCTTAGGCTATCAACTCACTGGAGGGACCGCTGCAGCTTGGGGTCGCTCGGCTAGTTCTCAGGACCATCTTACGGTGTCATAGTTTTCTTATACTTCTTTCAGCATTTTCTGCCAGTCTTCCGCAAAGGATGGTTGATCTGAGTTCCATCACAGAAGTAATGGGTCCCAATCTAGTAATTATTATGAGAGGATAGCAGTTGTAGAGGCGTACAGAAACTTAAGGTCACCAAAAACGAAACTGTTAGCTCATTGTGATGGAATCATCAGTTCCAGAGATTTAATTATTAAATTAGTACGTGTTGACATGTCTAGTCTGAAGAATTAATGTTTGAATAAGGGAATCCTTAGGTTTTGTTCAGTAATCCCATACTTCCTGAGCATTTCAGACTGGGCCTTTTTTTTTTTTTTTTTAATTCTACTCGACTTCGCTTCCTGTATTCTCATGAGCTGCAAGCACAGAACCCTGCTTCCCAGATCACAGAGGTGGAAGCACTAGGTTAACCATACTCTCCTAGAAACTGGAATCTTGGATGGAAACACACTGGGGTAGAAGGTAGTAAGAATTGAGTGTTCTAAAGAGCTGCTCTATCAGTTTATTTCATTGAGATCCGCAGAACTACCAGGTTCCTGGACTGGTCACTTACTTGATAACCTATCCCAAAACTATTCAGTCTATTTCTCTATTTTTCTGCTTCTGTTTCTCCTTCCCTCCTTCTCTCTTTTTCTCTCTCCTACTATCTATCTCCCTATCTTTTTTTCTCTCTTCTCTTTCTCTTTTTACTTGGAATAGCTGTAATTGTTTCTTGTTGCCCCAAACTAAGGAATACTAATTGAAGTAAAGACCCCATTGTTTACAGTGTGAGGTTTACAAGTGCTTCCAAGACTCTCCACCTTCTGGCCACAACTTTATCTAGCTTTTCCCCACCACTACTCCCCTACAAATGTAGGCTATTGCAAAAATGACTTACTCCCTGTTTCCCTTCTACTGTTCCCCACCCCTTTTCCTGCCTCTGTGGCTCGGCCATTTCTTCATTCTGAAATGCTTTCTCTCTTTCACATCTGATTCATTTCAATTCCTAACTTCCCTCTTTTGAACCCTGTGGTACTTTTTGTTGTGTGAAATCTATTAGATTTATACATATATCATGTAAACAAGATGTATACAATGGGCCCTCTGTATCCGTTGTTCTGCATCCGAATTCAACCAACAGCAGATGGAAAATATTTGGAAAAAAATTCCAGAAAGTTCCAAAAAGCAAAACCTGAATTTGCCACATGGCCTGCAACTATTTACATAGCATTGTATTACATTGTATTAGGTGTTGTAAGTAATCTAGAGATAATTTCAGGTGTATGGTAGGATGTGAGTAGGTTATATGCAAAAACGATGTCATTTTATGTAACAGCCTTGAGCATCCTGGCTTTTGGTATTGGGGGGGTGGTTCCTGGAACCTACCCCACACCCCCAAGAAACTAAGGAACAACTGTATAACATATATATAATTTAAAGAAAAATAATAAAATAAACAGCATCTATTTTAAGAAAAACTAATGTAAGCAGTTCCTTGAAGCACTCTGTGAGCCCCTCCCTAATCTCGAACTCTTTTCTCCCCCTCTAGAGGAAGCCACTATCCTGAATTTTGGTTTTTGTTTTTTTTTCTATGGCCAACACCCCCCGCCCCGCCCCGCCCCGCCCTGCCCCCGTGGCCTGTGGGATCTTAGTTCCCCGGCCAGGGATCGAGCCTGTGACCCTTGCAGTGGAAGTGCAGAGTCTTAACCACTGGACCTCCAGGAAATTTATCCTGAATTTTGTACTCATCTTTTCATTTTAGTTTTGTGTATACATTAACATATGTAAATATGCTGTATAGTTGCCTGGTTTTTACCTTACACAAATATAATCATACTGCATGTATTCTTCTTTTTTTTTAATTAATTAATTTATTTATTTATTTTGGCTGTGTTGGGTCTTCGCTGCTGCGCGCAGGCTTCTCATTATGGTGGCTTCTCTTGTTGCAGAGCATGGGCTCTAGGCACGCAGACTTCAGTAGTTGCAGCACATGGCCTCAGTAGTTGTGGCTCGTGGGCTCTAGGGCACAGGCTCAGTAGTTGTGGAGCACGGGCTTAGTTGCCCCACGGCATGTGGGATCTTCCCGGACCAGGGCTCGAACCCGTGTCCCCTGCATTGCGAGGCAGATTCTTAACCACTGCGCCACCAGAGAAGTCCCTGCATTTATTCTTCTTAATTTGATTTTTCTGCTCAATATTAAGTATTTGAATTTCCTCCTTGTTGATCTGTTTTCACTGCAACTGTTAAATGGGTATTTAGTTTGGTGCCAGCCTTTTTGTTTTTCCTTAAGTAACTAACTTTTTAACTTAGCCAAGACACTGCCCAGTAGTAGAGTGGCTCTAGAGTCCGACTGGTTGCATTCAAACCTCTGCTCCCCCACTTTCTGTGAACTTGGACTAGTGACTTGGCCTTCACATCTGTAGTTCAGCTTCCACATCTATCATCAATACATAATAATGTAGTAGTAGGCAGTGCCTGGAATGAAGTTGCGACTTGATATTTGTTGAAGAATTGTTCTCCCACATCTACATATATACTATAATCCAACAAAAAGTATTGGCAAGTTTCTGAGCACTCTTTGCTCTTTACCAAGACCACAGTTATCCTCAGGTCATTTTTCTTTCCCTTAGAATTTCTTTTCCTCCTACTCCACTGTCAAAATCCTTCAAGGCTTAACTCTAATATTATCTTCTTGATAAATCCTTCCCTTATCACCTCCAGCAGAAATGATCCAATTTTTTAATTCTTACAACAATATGGTTGTGTTACTCTATGGCTCCTCTAATATATTGTCTTGTGTTATTGTTATTTAAATACTTTATCACCTCCTGATATAGATTATAAACTCATTTCAAGACAGTGGCCAAACTTTACATATTTTGGCTCACTTTCTGCACCTAGCCTGATGCCTTGCTTATGGTACTCATTTAATAAATATTAATAATTTGAAAAATGATTCAAACATGGTAATTGTAGATTTCTGTTGCTGTGTAATAAACCACTCAAAAACTTACTGACTTAAGATAACAGCCATTTATTTACTCACAGTTCTGTGAGTCAGCAATTTGGGCTGAGTTTGGTTGGGTGGTCCTTCTGCTGGCCTTGCCTGGGTTCATTTATGTGAATGCAGTAATCTGCTGCAGGCTTGACCAGGGCTGAGTGGCCTAGTTATCTTCATTCACATGTCCAGATGCTGGTGGTGGCCTTTGGCTGGGGCATGTATCTCCAGCAGGGTATTCCAGACTTCTTTATATAGCATCTGTCTTCCAAGAGAGCATGAGTCGAAGATGCAAGGGCTCTTGAAGCCTAAACTTCAAAGTTGCACAATGTAATTTCTGCTGCATTCTTTTGTCAAAGCAAGTCACATGGCCAGCTCCAACATAAGAGATGGGAAAATAAATTCTACATCCTTATGGAGGAGTAGCAAAGTCACATTGCAAAGAGGTGTATATGTAGGGATGGAAGAAATTATTGTGGCCGTCTTTGCAAGTAATCTACCACAGTGATTATGTACAAAATTTCCTTTTACCTCAATTTCAGATTAGATCTTAAGATGGATTGCTCATCTAAAAAAGCATTTCCCAGTCACTTTGCTGAGTCATAAAAACATTCCTAGTTTCAGTCATGAGGTAAATTAACGTAAGTTTAAGGAGACAACAGCAACAATGATGATGATGATGACTACTACTACTACTAGCTAACATTTATTGAACCCATATTCTAGGCTAAGCAGGTTAACTTTTACTGTTGTAGTCAATCATCACTATTTGAGTTAAGCATTATGGTCTCTATTTTTTTAAATAAGGAATTTGAGGCTCTAACAGTCTGTTACTTGCCCAACATCACATATAAGTTAATGACACACACTACTTTAGGGTTTTAAGATTAAAATCTGGGCTTCTAAAGAAAAACATTTTTACATAGACTGTTTATATTTTATTAGTCGTGAAATAAATGTATCATTAGCCCCTGGAACAAGAGTGATCTTTCATTCCTGAGCATCCAGGTATTGAGTTTCTGGCCCCTGGCCTCTCACTTGCGAAGTCCCTGCTATCCAGTTGTTCTTAATATTGACTGCTTTTCTGTACCTTTGTCATTTTTTTGTTTGGTAAAAATATGGGCTTGAGAGTGAGAAAGACTGCGGTTGGTATTTTGGTTCTGCCACTTATTAGTTGTGTGTTATGGAGCAAGTTCTTTAATTAACTCATCTGTAAAATGGGTGGAATAAGAATTAAATTACAAAATGAAAGAATACACCTAAAAACTCCTGCATAATACCTGCAATGTAAGAGGGCTCAATAATTTTATTTGTTTTTATCTCTTACATGTACAATGTCATTCCAGAATTCAGACTCTACTAGGATCTCAATTTTTAATAATCTCAGTCCACATCTTCTGCCCCTTGGAATTATATCCCAGTCAAATCCATTTTCTGAATTAACATCTTTTAAAATTTGTCTCAGGAAAAATAGTGCCTGGATATTACACTGGCTTTATAATCTCCCTGGACTGAAGATCCTAACCTTCTCAGCCATTTAACCTACAGTGTGACAGCCTCCCAGCTTTCAGATGGCAAGAACTTGCAGGACACTTAATCTTGAAGGGAATCTGGGCCAGTTTCACCAGGACAAAAAGGAGGAGCTGAGTACTGAGCTAACTAATCCAGGACATTTGGTCACTTTATCACTTTAACCCATTAATTTATTTAGAAAGTGACTACCACTAAATAGTTTTTTTGGATATTTTAGCTCTCCTTCTCTTCTAAGGAGCTCCTCAAACCTTCAGATTGAGAGATGCTGAATTATTTGAAGTAGGGACCAATGACACTTATTAAGGACTTCTTTTCAATTAAAAAAAAAAGGAAAATAAAGTGGAGCACCTAGAACCAAGAGAAGAGATGACTGATTTTGAAAAAGGCAGAAAACTTAAAAGAGAGAAACAGAAGGCATGGTTGGAGGTAGGGAATGGGAAGAGTAGAGTAACAATTAGGGGATTATTATCCTATAGCTGTGTTAATAAGCAAAAGCATCGTTGCGGACAATTAATCATTTCCCCATATTGAGTTCACATTGTGACATATATTAATCATTCATTTGTTCAACAAATAGATAGTAAGCACAGACAACGTGCCAGCTGACGAGTAAGTTGCCAGGATATAGTAGGGAATAAGAGCAAGTTTACAGTCTAATACAATGGCTAAAAAAATCAAATAACAACGAGACACAGTGGTCAGACATATAACATATATGAGTTCCATGTGTGGGTGTGGAATTCAAAAATGTGTATATGATGAGAATAATAAAGATTTTGAGAAATTGGAGAGTAGCCTTCCCTTATTAAATGGGACAGCTGTTACTCAGCTCCCGCTGATTTTTGCCTTTCAGAAGTGTGTGGCCTCTGTTGCCAAAGTTTAAAACATATCAAGAGAAACCAGAATTCTGAATTTTTATGTGAAATTTATTGCTGAGGAGATTCTGGCTCAAAATTTTAAAACAAACAAACCAAAACAAAACTGAGGCACATGTTTGAGATTCTCTAGTTTACAGAGTATCTGTTACTAGTGAAAGTGTGAATGAACTCATGTTTTTGAAATAGTATTAGGTGTAACAGTATAAATTGTTACCTAATTTGCTCAGCTCAATTTTTAAAGCTATGAGGCTATGGAAGCGTAAGCAGAGTCAGTTAATACTGGATATTAAATGAATTCCTCCATTTAATTTCTCTGTTAGTGTTTCAGTCTGTATTATGTTCCCTCCACCCCATCCCTCCCTGCTTTGCTTAAATAATTATTCTTTGTTCCAAACTGCTCCAAGGATACCTGCTTACATTTATCTCAACCTCATCTGAACTCCTTCAGAATTTGTGCTCTATATCATTCATCTTAACCTTTAATCAGTTATCTTTTTTGTCATTTAAATGTATGACATATGTATGTCTGATCGAGCTGAACTAGAATACAAATTTATGAGGGCAGGCACTGTAATTTATATTTATCTTAAGCTCTCCAAGAGTTTAAGATCCCCACGTTAACCCCGAGATTTGGTGATTTGCTAGGACTCACAGGACTCAGCATATAGTCATACTCACAGCTATGATTTATGACAGCAAAAGGATACAAAGCAAAATCAGCAAAGGGAAAAGGCACATGGAGCAAAGTCTGAATGAAACCCGGCATCAACTTCCAAGAGTTTTCTCTCAGTGGAGTCACACAGGACACAATTCTTCCAGCATTGAGGTCTGACAACATGTGTGAAATGTTGTCTACCAGGGACACTCATAAGAAATTCAGTCCTGCTGATCATGTAGGTACTCTCTGCCTAATACATACTAAAAGTCCAGACTCCTAGAAGGAAAGCACGTGCTTAACATAAACCATATTTTTTGCACAAACATTTTAGACCCAGTGAGTCACTCTCATCATTTAGGGAAAGTTTTATATCAGTGTAGGGAACTGTTTATCACTCAAATTCCTAGATACCAGCCAATCTTGCAAGCAGGACTTCCTAAGGCCAGCAGTCTCAGGCCTGCTATGTTAACCCTTTTCTGCATATGCCTCATAAATACATGGGTAAAGGGAAGAATAAACTGGAAGATTTTTCTTTTAATGCTGTCACACAACCAATTAGACTCATTACTCATATAAATATTCTTCCCCATTATTGCCTGTGTTACAAATAATAAGGTAACATATTTTGCAATTAAAAAAATTTATCCAGATATTTTTGGTCTTTTTTTGAGGGGGCCATGCCACTCGGGATCTTAGTTCCCTAACCAGGGATCGAACCCATGCCCCCAGCAGTGGAAGCACAGAGTCTTAACCACTGGACCACCAGGGAAGTCCCTGGTCTTTTTCTTTTTTTTTTTCTGTACATGGGCCTCTCACTGTTGTGGCCTCTCCCATTGTGGAGCACAGGCTCCGGACGCGCAAGTGCTGCAGCCATGGCTCACGGCCCAGCCGCTCCGCAGCATGTGGGATCTTCCCGGACCTCGGCACGAACCTGTGTCCCCTGCATTGGCAGGCGGACTCTCAACCACTGAGCCACCAGGGAAGCCCTTTAGGTCTTCTTGAAATGTGGTTGTTGTTCCTCCACACGAACTGAATTCAGAGGGTCTATTTACACTCAATAAATTCTATGTATTTCTCTGCAAACACATTTGTGTGTGTGTGTGTGTGTGTGTGTGTGTGTGTGTGTGCTGGATCATGTTCTTTACTTCTCTGAGCACTTTCTCTCCCACAAATTATTTAAAAGAAAAAAACAGATTAGAAACAACAACAATAATAGGTAGAACAATATCACAATAATGAAGTACTTAGGTTTCACTTAGATTTATATAACTTTTGTTTACAAAGCAGTTTCATCTATCTAATCTCATTTGATTCTCTCTGTGAAGAATTGTTATGCTAATTATATATGTGAAAAAACATGAAGCTCAGAAGTGTTAAACTATTTGCTTAATTCCACATGGCAAACAAATGAAGGAACCAGGTTTTAATACTTAACTAATCCCAAATCAATTCTTTCTCTACTACACATATTATATTATTCCTAAATAGGTATTGCCTGTCTAAATAGGTTAATATTTTATTAACAGAATTTGCATCATGTCTGTAAAAAGGGGGTCAAGAACAGTAGCAAAATTATTCTAGATTCTAGAATTCTAGTTCTAGAATCTATAACTACTATCTCCCCAAAACCCCAAGAAAGGAAGTCTAGAGACTAGTATTTTGGTGCAACTGCTTGCTTTCCCTATAAATTCACTTCTTTTGAAAAAATGTTTATCAAATATAAGAAACAAAAAATGAAAGGATGAATATAATAAGATCTTTGCCTTTGAAGAACTAAAAAATCTAATTGTGTTTAACTGTAAACAAAATATAAGGCAGGATGAGGTAAGTACCATAATAAATAGACATAGTGGAAGTAGATGAGAGGAGTACTGAACAAAGTTTGGTACTACAAGTCCAAATAAGAGCTAAATGTTATTCTCATTCTTTTAATTTATCCCATTCTAGACAGTACACAAGACATAAAACAGAAACTAACAACAACAAATAAATAGTACACAATATTGCAAATTTCTGTCATAATGATGGCTTTCAGGGCCATCTTTTTATTTTAATTTTTTTATTGAAGTATAGTTGATTTACAATGTTGTGTTAGTTTCAGGTGTACAGCAAAGTGATTCAGATATATGTATATACCTATGTATATATATATATATATTTTTTTCAGATTCTGTTCTGTTACAGGTTATTACAAAATATTGAGTATAGTTCCCTGTGCTCTACAGTAGGTCCCTGTTGGTTATCTATTTTATATATAGTAGTGTGTATATATTAATCTCAAACTCCTAATTTATCTCTCCCCCTTTCCCTTTTGGTAACCGTAAGTTTGTTTTCTATGCCATACTCTTTAGAATTTTTAATTTCATATCAAAACAACATTCTACAGTATTTTGAATTAATTTTATACTTCCTATAACTTTCTTGCTACTTTGTTTCTATCATTTCTAGCTGTTATTTACTTATATTTATTTATTTATTTATTTTTGCTCAGTTCTCTGCTGCTATGGCTTTTTCCCTGAATCTTTCAATTAATGTTATAAATGTAAAAACTTTAGCGAAGCTTTTTTGTAAACCACACTGATAACTTTTTTTTTGATGGAGAGAAACCTGGCCAATAGTTAATTATTCTGTGCTGTTTCCTTCAGTAATCATTTTTACATTCTGTCCTTTTTCTTCAGTAGTATCAGTGTCTTAATTAAAATCCAGTTTTAACTGTGAATCAACTCAATATATGTTGTGTACTTATGATGTACCAGGCACCATGTGAAGCATAAAGATATATAAAACAAGTTCTCTGTCCTGAAGGAGCTCACAGTCTAGCTTCCTACTTTACTAATACTGTCAGTACTTAGAAAATGTAAATTAGCAGCTCTCAGTTACTTTCTGGAAGACTTTTTGTTTTTGTTTTGTTTTTTTATTTTTATTTTTTTTAATTTGGAAGTTTTTATGGCGTGCCTACTATGTATTGGGAAATGTATGGATTTATAATAACGATCCACATAACTCCTCTTAAGTTTTCCCAATCATTCTCTGGTTTTACTTTCTGTTATTTTCCATTCCTGAAAAGCATTTAATCTTTTTTTTTTTTTTTTTTTTGCGGTACGCGGGCCTCTCACTGTTGTGGCCTCTTCTGTTGCGGAGCACAGGCCCATGGACGCGCAGGCTCAGAGGCCATGGCTCACGGGCCCAGCCGCTCCGCAGCATGTGGGATTTTCCAGGACCGGGGCACGAACCCGTGTCCCCTGCATCGCCAGGCGGACTCTCAACCACTGCGCCACCAGGGAAGCCCCAGGATTTAATCTTAATTTGAATCAATATATGTACTAATCAGTTTCTATATCCTGTACATAAGCATCCACAACTTTGCATCAATTCTGCATGAAAAAATCTATATCCTGTACATACGCATCCACATCTTTGCAACAGTTCTACATGAAAAAGCTGTCACCAATCACAATGCTAATCAAGCATACATTATATAAGCTGATTTTTTTTTTTAAGTTTTGTCTGTGTTGGGTCTTCACTGCTGCGTGTGGGCTTTCTCTAGTTGTGGCGAGTGGGGGCTACTCTTTGTTGTGGTGCGCGGGCTTCTCATTGCGGTGGCTTCTCTTGTTTTGGAACATGGGCTCTAGGTGTGCAGGCTCCAGTAGTTGCAGCATGCAGGCTCAGTAGTTGTGGCTTTCAGGCTTAGTTGTTCCGTGGCACGTGGGATCTTTCCGGACTAGGGATGGAACCCGTGTCCCCTGCATTGGCAGGCGGATTCTTAACCACTGTGCCACGCCACCAGGGAAGTCCCAATCAAGTATACATTATAAAATAAAACTTTAAAAATGTATCCACAAGTCTGGCTCCTAAACAAATTTTATTTACTTTAGATTTTTAGCCATGCAGTTTTAACGGAGTAGTAAAATGACGTTGTATTCTACCTTAAAAAAAACCCTTGGGACTTCCCTGGCGGTCCAGTGGTTAAGACTCCACACTCCCGACACAGGGGACACAAGTTTGATCCCTGGTTGGGGAACTAAGATTCTGCATGCCGCACAGCGCAGCCTTAAAAAACAAACACGTTAATGTTATGATCACAAATATTTCTGCATTTTTAGAGTTATGGCTTTATTCTAGTATATTGATATGCCATAATTTAGTCTCCAGATATTTTATATGAAGTTAAAATATTTTCATATTACAAAGTGCAACTACAAATGGAATTATTGAATCAAAGGCAGGCACTTTAATGAGTGTATCACTTATATTTACATTAAAATAAAAGGAATTTATTGTAATTACAACAACAATCCGATTTACTAGATCCTGTTTGGAATTTACAAATGTGTGTAGGAGGCAAATTGTCTTTTGTATTTTTACAATAGTAAAAATACAAAATAGTAAAAATACTATTGTATTTTTACAAATACAATAGTATCACGGTTTGGAAAGCCAGTTGCATATTGCTAATCTTGATACAAAGGTAAGGTAGCACTAACGTGGCATGTTCACATATTTAAGGGCTTGAATAAAAGCTTACTACGAAACCCTAAAACATTTCTTCTTCCCCACTTTGGCTTTAGAGTAAAACACTGACATTCTTTCGTAGACAGTTGAGTTTGGGTCTGTGATTTTCTAGTAAGAACTACCCAGCAAGTGGTTTCGGTTCCGCGAAGAAGAGCTTCGGCAGATTTCAGGCAGCACGGAGGGCTGGCCAGGCCGAACCTCTGCCGGCTGGCCTAGTCACTGGGTCTGCAGCTGGGGTGGCGCCTGCTCTGGGTAGGCAGGTCGAGGAACTAGTCTTTGGCAGACCCCGAGGCCACAATTTGCCCAGGTCACTGCTTACCGCAGAGTATTGTAGAATCAGGGCCGGTCTGGATCCCTCCCAGCCCGCCCCCCGCTGGCAGTTCTGCGCAGGCGCGGAAGTCGTGCGACATCCGTCACTTACGGCGGAAGCAGTTTGTGCTGGGAGTTGGTGGCGCGGTGCAGGGCTCTTAGGAACGAACGGCTTGGGCGCGGGTAATCAGCTCCCTTTCCCCTTTTCTCTGCCTCTTCTAGGTTCTTGGGAGTACGGCGGAGCTTCCGGACCTGATGCGGGCGCCCGGTCGTGGACTGTCCCACCCTGTTCCTCTACTGCTCGGGGTGCTCCGCGCCCAGGTGGGGGTGAGGGGCGGGGTCGCGGCTGGGCTGGACTCCATCCTGGTGTCTTCGTCTTGAAATCTCCCGGGTAACTCACGGTTTTTCTTGTTTTCCAAGACTGGTATCCGGGGACTGTGACTTGCAGGGTCCACCATGGAACCAGAGCAGATGCTGGAGGGACAGACGCAGGTACCAGAAGGCCCTGGATTCAGGGTGGCGGTGTGAAGCAAGGAAGAGTGGCTGATGTTTCTGTGACCGGTGTTTTGTTTTCTAGGTTGCAGAAAATCCCCACTCTGAGTACGGTCTCACAGACAACGTCGAGGTAACTTGCCCAGTTCCTATGCCGTATCTTTGCGTCTCTTATGAACTGGAGAAAACTTGGGTTTCATTTTTACTAGGTTGCTTTGCACAAGGGAAAACTTTATCGTCACGAACGAAATAGTATCAAATTATGGGCAACTTGTTTTATTAGCGGTACTAATACTTCGTGGTATGCAGACGTACACATCAGCTTAGTCGAGAGGTTGAATTTTGAAAATGATATAGAGAAACATACTGATGGAGACTCAGAATCCTTTTGCTTGGTGGCTACTAATGCTCTGTTGGGATACTGCATTGGAAAAACTGCACATCACAATTAAGAAGCCCATTGTATTTGTAGCAGAATAGTGTGCTGGTGAAGTCAACATTTAGTAAATGTTGATATCTTTGCAGAGTTCAGTAGTAGGTGCCGTTGGAAGCTATAACAGGTAGTAGACACTGTTTTTGCCTTACATAGTTGAGTCTGAATTCAGAGAGTACATGTGAAAAATGTACAAAAGAAGGTATACTTTTATAGAGCTTTTTCATACAGGTACTAAGAAGTTGCTGTCTAAAAGAAGAAGTTACTTTGTAAATGAATGAATAAATGCTGGAACAGTTGAATTAAGCAGAGCTAGGTGGGATTGGTTAGGAAAACAGAGAGTTCCTGGAAGAGATGTGGGTGTTTTACGAGGGGTGGGGAGACATCATCAATAATTAAGTTTGGATAAATGAGGGCAGGAGCATTTCCAAGCAGAGAATAATAGTAATAGCTGCTAATATTAGTCCTTTTACTGTGTGCCAGGCACACTCCTAAGTAACTTCCATGTATTTTCAGTCTTGCAAGGCTCAGAGAATTTGAGTAACTTGTCTAAGGTCACCAGGAAGTAAGTGGAGAGCTGTGTGTTAAACCTAAGCAGGCTGACATTTTTGAGTGGAATTAAATTGTATTGCTGATCTTGACCAACTGCTAGAGTTCCCTGGCATGTGGAGTGACTACTCTGTGCCTATAAAATTGCTAGGAATGTTTGTTGGTTTGGTATCAGGGTTAAGAAAATCTGAGTCTTTTCATAATGCAGTTTTTAATTGAACTGCTATGCTGAATCAGGTGAAGATACTCTATGCCACTTATCATTTAAGAGATTTGTTTTTAGGCATCAGCAGTCTTTTCTTGATGGTGCTTGTGTATGGAGGCAGAGCCATAATACAGTAGAGCAATGATACCAAATGCTTTTTTTTCAAACCCTCAGACCAATTTCCATGGTAAAGTGAGAAAAAAAATAAGGAGAGTGGAGTGAGTACTGATGATACATTATTTAGTGATTGGTTTTCTTGCTTCCATAATTTAAAAATGCCCGTTCTTTTATGAGTTATGGTGATAGTAAAATAATAATTATGCTTGTTTGTTTGTAAGTTTTTACTTGGTAAAATAGAGTTAACAACCCTATGTTAGTCCCTTCATTCATTGTATTATTTTATTTTTAATTTACTTGTTTGTGATATCTCAGAGTCTGGAAACCACTACTCTATAGCTGCTGCTGCTGCTTTTTGTCTTAGAATTCCATTTTATTTCCATTATTGACTTACAGTTTTTTTAGGTGGTTGCTTTAGGACTTATCGTACAGAAGTTTAACTTCCCACAATTTACCTTCAAGTGGTATCATATCTTTTTATGTATGGTATAAGGACCTTATAACAGTATCCTTCCATTTCCTCTCTCCTGGCCTTTATACTATTGTTATCATATATTATATTTCTACATATGTTATAAACCCTGCAATTGATTATTTTTATTTTTCTTTAAAAAGTCAATTATCTTTTTTATTTTATTTTATTAAATTTTTTATTGTTTACTTAACATTATAGTTACTTTATTGCTCTAGAAAATTTAGTTTTGAAAACCATCAGATTACATACATAGTGATAGTGAGACTACCTCCCCCAACAATCAACTGTATATTATGAGGCTTCTCTAACTTGGTAGATAACTATTACAAAATTACAAAAATAGCTGGTTACAGTTGAGCTATCAAGTAGGTATCACATTTCTGTAGATTGAGAAGTTGAATAAAAAGAAAACTGATGTTACTGATAAGTTGCTGAGTGTATTTGAGAAATCCAAGCTACATGCACACAGAAAAAAAACTGGTTACAAAAACCATTAAGTTACTCTGTATTAACATTTTGCAATGTTTTAAACATTTCCAATCATGCAACAATAATAAGGATCAGAATGAATTTTATAAAGGAGTTGATGGAAGCTCAACAAACGTATTTAACATATTATACAACTCAAATCACAGTTGCATAACACATCCAGTTCTCCCAAATTTATCTATGCATTACAACATTGAAATGCACACTATTTCCCCCACAACTCTGGCCCCATTCCTAATCAATAACCTTATCTATATAAACCTTTCTGTTTAATCTTTTAAATCAGATTTGATGGGTAAGTATGTATAGTCTTCAAAATTTCAGAACAGATACCAAGTTTAGTCACATGCTCAGTCTTCAGTTACATTCCTTTCAGAAAGCATCTGAACTGCTGCAATTGTCTATGAAAATTCAAGCCTAAGAAACCGAGAAAGCTGGCAGTCAAGAATCTGATCTAAGTAATTGTGTAAACTAAAACCTATATGTGCACATTTCTAGAAGAAGGATTTCCTATTTGAGAAATGTTACTCAATGGGTCTCTGAAAGGAAAACTGTCTGACTACTGCTCTTTTATGTAAAACGCTTAGGTGACCACAAGTATTTAACCCAATTGGCTAACAATCTTACAGTGGGCCTTTTAAAAAAAATATTCAAAGCCACAGAAGTAATTATGAAAACAAAATTTTGGAAGATCATAGCATAAGATACGTATAGAATTCCTATTATAATGGTACATCCAAAATAAATCTGTCCTAACAAAGCAGCACAAAATCAATTTAAAAACAATTTGAAATTAAATAGTGGGACGTGTTTTTGTTAAAATAATCAACCAAAATTACTGAATGGCAAAAGAATACTGTCTCAAAATATACTGAATTTACATGTTAATATTACCATAATGAACTCATGCCAGATATAAATTCAGGTTACTAATTAGATGAAAACGAATTTTAGAGCTATTTTTACAAGAGAAATAAAGGTACTTCATGATAAAGGCACAGCAGCGTGTAAAGAATTTTTGGTACATTTATCACAAGATTTAAATTTCCTTAACTATTAACAACACATTACAATAAAGTTTCCCAGAAAGTGTTTAAAAGGCTTGATTTAACATGCCAGGAAATGATTATTTTTCTTTTGAGATGCATTTATGTAAATTATGTAAATTGCAGTGAGGTCAGTTTTACACCTGGAATTAACCATCCCTAGCAGAAGTACCAGTAGCTAACAGTGCTTATTTATATTACACATAACTTAGCTGGATGTTAAACTATGCAACTGTTGGTGCCAGTCTGCTTATAAAGACAATGCTCTGGAGACGAAGTCTTCTCACAAACAGTGGGCAAGCAGGTTTCATTATTAGATGTTCAACAACAATCCTCCGTTCATTAAACAAGGTCCAATAATATGGATTTCTTCTAGAGGAGTATCGAACAGTAAGGAATCTATGGTATATAAAAGCCTGGAGCAAACTTTCTTGACCCCTAAAAAGCATTAAAACTGTAGCAGGCGTCAAGAATATTTCATGACAAGCAATGAATTTCAGAATATTCTGTTGATTAGCGCTGAATTTATCCGAGAGGTCTCAGCAGAGGTAAACTATTTGAACCCTTTGCGTCAAGGCACATTTTTCGTGTATGTGGCAGTATGAAGCGAAGAAAATAACAAGACTGGGAGATACTCATTGTAACTGGGTAGGAATTGAGAAAGATGAGAACAGAACAGGTAGTGACAGCTGTCCTCTAACAAAGCCTGGGCCAGGAATGCTCTGCTTAACTGGAAGTGTAGTAAGCTTTGGTGCAGCCTCAGAGCACTAGCCCGAGCATTTGCCAACAAAGCACGTTGGTAAAAGCTTGCTACTTCATGCAACCCAAGAAGAGGCAGAACAAAGAGCAGTAAACTATGAACAAGCGAGAAAGCCACCTTGCCGTGTCCAGTTTATTGGCCGTGATGAATTGCACTGCGCCCGCCTCTTGGGGGCCGTTCGGGGCCGTGTCCACGATGGGGGGCTTATTACACACGCGTCTTGGAGGCTGTCCGGCACACCCAAGAGTACAGCTGTGTTATAGAAAGACCAGAGTGAAGGCGGAGTTGCGGAGCAAGGCCCAAGACGGCCCACCTTACGCCGCCGGCTCCAGGTTATTGCTGAACCCGGAAGTGCTCCCTTGACTTCCGTCCAATTATCTTTTTAAAAGAGATTTTTAAAAGAACAGTACGAGAAAGGAGTATTTCACGTTTATCTGTGTAATTGTCATTTCTGGGTTCTCCATTCTTTTGTGTAGATCCAGCTGGTATCATTTCCCATCCTCCTGAAGGGCTTTCTTTAACATTTCTTGTAGTGGAGGTCGGCTGGGAAGGAATTCTTTAAGGTTCTGAATGTCTGAAAAGGTAATTATTTTGCCTTTGCTTTTGAGGTATTTTTGCTGAGTATTTGCTCCACTGTCTTCTGGCTGACATTGTTTCTGCTGAAAAGTCTGCTATCATTCCTATCTTTGCTCCTCTGTAGTTAATGTCTTCTCTTTGTGCTTTTAAGATTTTATTACTGGTTTTAAATAACTTGATTATAATGTGTCTTGGCGTAATTTTTTTTTTAATGTTTCTTGTGCTTAGGATTCATTGAGTTTCTTGGATCTTTGGGTTTAGAGTTTTCATGAAATTTGAAAAAATTTCAGCCATTATTTCTTCAAATATTTTCAAGTATTTTGTTAGCTTAATTTACTAATTCTTTCCTCTGTCTTCTTGAACATATGGAATATATTATAATAACTGGTTTAATGGCATTGCCTATGCTATCTGTATCATTTCTGTGTCTGTTTCTGTGAATTAGTTTTTCTCTTCATTATGGGTAGTTTTTTCTGCTTCTTTGCCTGTCTGGTAACTTTTATTGGAGGCTGGGCATTATGAATGTTACCTTGTTGGGTACTGGTTATTTTTGTATTTCTTCAAATACTCTTGGGTTTTGTTCTAGGACTCGGTTAAGTTACTTGGAAACAATTTGATCTTTTGAGGTTTGCCTTTAAGCTTTTTTAGGTGGGACCACACCAACCTTTAGTTTAGGCTTATTTCTTCCTCTTTTGTATTCTACCCAGTGCTTCATGTGTTATGAGGTTTTCCTGTCCTGGGTCACAGGAACATGAACTACTGGCCTGTGTGAGCTCCAGGGATTGTGCCTCCTGCTTCTTCCAAGTGTTTTTTTCTTCTGGCCTTGAGTAGTTCCCTCACACATTTTGTAAAACATTTTGTAAAACATTGCAAAATGTTGATACAGAGTAACGTAATGGTTTTTGTAACCAGTTTTTTTTTCTGTGTGCATGTAGCTTGGATTTCTCAAATACACTCAGTGACTTATCAGTAACATCAGTTTTCTTTTTATTCAACTTTTCAATCTACAGAAATGTGATACCTACTTGATAGCTCAACTGTAACCAGCTATTTTTGTAATTTTGTAATAGTTATCTACCAAGTTAGAGAAGCCTCATAATATACAGTTGATTGTTGGGGGAGGTAGTCTCATTATCACTATGTATGTAATCTGATGGTTTTAAAAACTAAATTTTCTAGAGCAACAAAGTAACTATAATGTTAAGTAAACAAAAAATTTAATAAAATAAAAAAGATAATTGACTTTTTAAAGAAAAATAAAAATAATCAATTGCAGGGTTTATAACATATGTAGAAATATAATATATGATAACAATAGTATAAAGGCCAGGAGAGAGGAAATGGAAGGATACTGTTATAAGGTCCTTATACCATACATGAAAAGAGGGAACTACTCAAGGCCAGAAGAAAAAACCACTTGGAAGAAGAGTTCCCTCACACTCATGCTCTGATAAATACTCACTTGAAAACTGGAAGGCAATCTCTTAGTCTCCTTCTATGCAACTCTCTCCTCTCTGTGAAAATTTCCTTTTCAATACTCTGGTCTGCAAGTTCTAGTTCTCTTGGTCTCCCTGAATTTTCAACTCTGTCTTCTCAACTTAGGGAGACTTCAGGGCTCTGCTTGGGGTCCTTCTCCCTGGGTTTTGTTGTATAAGTTCTCTAGGCAGGATGCAGTAAGCTGGGGCAATCATAGGATTCACCTAATTTTTTCCCATTTTTGTGATCACTGTTCTACACTCTTAAAAGTTTAATCTTTGTGTGTGTGTGTGTGTGTGTGTGTGTGTGTGTATGTGGTTGGATATACATTTGACCCTAGAACAACCCAGGTTTGAACTGCGTGGGTCCACTTAAAAGTGGATTTTTTTTCAGTAGTAAATACTGTAGTACTACACGATTCCCATTTGCTTGAATCTACGGATATGGAACTGTAGATACAGAACCACAGATATGGAGGAACAGCCTATATAAAGGGCCAACTGTAAGTTATAAGCGGATTTTTGGCTGGGCAGAGGGTCATGTTGTTCAGGCATCAACTGTATATTTTTTAGATTAATTCAGGATTTTGACTTTACTAAAAGTAAGAATAGCAATTGACACATAGTGGACAGTCAGTAAATGTTTAAATGAAATAAATGAGAGGATTGGTCAAGGAGCTTATTATAGGATCTATCAGAGTTGCTTAGGCATTGCTGTTTCTTTTTCTTTTTTTAAAAATTTATTTATTTATTTATTTGGCTGTGTTGGGTCTTCATTTCTGTGCGAGGGCTTTCTCTAGTTGCAGCGAGCAGGGGCCACTCTTCATCGCGGTGTGCGGGCCTCTCACTATTGTGGCCTCTCTTGTGGAACACCAGCTCCAGACGCGCAGGCTCAGTAGTTGTGGCTCACGGGCCTAGTTGCTCCGTGGCATGTGGGATCTTCCCAGACCAGGGCTCGAACCTGTGTCCCCTGCATTGGCAGGCGGATTCTCAACCACTGTGCCACCAGGGAAGCCCCACTGCTGTTTCTTAATGAAGGTATTGGGATGTCATGTAGCTGACTAGTTTTTATCATATATGGGTATTTGTTGAAATTTACTGGTGAACTATAAGTTTCTTAATTCATGGGCAAATGAAATAACTGTTTCATACATTAAATAAGTATAGGTAATTATTTTTATTAAGTCCAAAAATTAGATTGAAAAATCACAAGCAAAACTAGACAAGTTACCTGACATAGTTCTGGCAAGTGTTTTTGGAAAGCATGATATGTATGTTGTAGTTATATGCTTAAAGTTTTTTCTCAGTTTTTACAAAATAAAATTTTCTTAAAATAAGTGTAGAATTTTTTTGTTTGTTTGTAATTGTTGACTCATTTATATCCAGTTCTAGTATGATTGGAACAAAGTTCATTTAAATGAAAGTGCTCTTAATATTGTTTTGTCTTTGAGATAGCCACTTATTTCTAAATTTCTGAAATGGTAGATTTTCAGAAGAAGGCAAAGTTTTCCAGTAAAGTAGTTTTTGATGCTCTGGATGCCAGGTGAATTTATATGAAAGGCCCAGATTTTGGGGGGTTCTTAGATGGAGGAAGTATAAGTCATCATTTCCGAAACATCATTTAAATATCACGTTAATGATCTTTCCCATATTAGTCATTTCTTCTATTTTTTGGCTAATTTTACTTTATATTTTTTCTTAAATGTACTCATTTTTTAAAAATCATAGATGCATTTGTTTAGAAAAGAAACAAATGGAAAAACATTTTCACTGCCATAGAGGGTAACCATAAAAATGAAAACAGTGAATACAAAACAGTGGTAATAAATTTTAGCTAGATTCTGTTGCCCGTTGAAGTCTCTAAGCCTGAAACCTGCTCTCTGTTAAGAAGGCAGTTTAGCAAGTGTTACAGAAGTGTTAAAGACATGTTAGTGCCAAACTGAGACATTGTCCTTGATATTATCTGTGATAAAAGAATTGAAACAGGACTAGTTTTCTCACTGTGATTCTGTGCTACTTAGTGTCATGTCCAGATTTTTTGAAGCACATTGTAAGAAGGTGTATTCTCAGGAAGAAAAGAAAAGGGACTTGTATTTACTCCTAAAAAGGCAGAAAGAAAGAGAGAAAGTAAGTGCAGGATCTGGAGATACGACATTAAAAGAATGAAATATTATGGTGCCTTCAGAAAATGCTTGAATGAAATTTAGAAATGGGTCTGATTTTATTTTGGCAGAAAGATTTGCAGTTCAATCAGCTTTCTAGTCATTGATTTACCTTTTCTATTAGTTTTATATTTCCATTAATTTTGGTTTAGCACTCAAAATAATCTAGTTATTTTTTAATATTCATGCATGTTTTTTGAATTCACTAGAGGATAGTAGAAAATGAGAAAATTAATGCAGAAAAGTCATCAAAACAGAAAGTGGATCTCCAGTCTTTGCCAACTCGTGCCTATCTGGATCAGACAGTTGTGCCTATCTTATTACAAGGACTTGCTGTGCTTGCAAAGGAAAGGTAAGATAATAGTGTCTGCAAATGGAGTTACCAGAAAAAGCAAAATAAAAACTTCCCTAGTTGAAATATCATGAGTTATGTATAGTTATTTTTTACTATATAAGGAATTTATAGATACTAAAGTTTTTTTAAAAACAAGTCAGCCATCATCTCAATTCAGACACTTATTTTTCTACTAGTCTTAGATCATATGCATATTTGTAATCATGGTATACATGTAATTTTATATCTCCTTTTTACTTAAAATTATAAGATAATACTTCTTCCATATCTTTACAGAGCCTTCATGATTATAAATGAAATTATAATATCACAGTTAACTTAGCCATTTTCTTGTTGTTGACCATTTAGGACCAATTTCCTTTGTTATTATTGATCACCAAGTAGTTTATGTGTTTTCATACCCTTTTGCTTTTGTTTAATTACTTTATGATAAATACCCAAGAATTGGTTTGCTGTTTCAAATGACATGACTATTTTTATAGTGTTTGACACATAATATCATATTTCTGTCCAAAAGTTTATACTCAAAATTCTTCAGGTGTCATCATAGCCTCAAGTGCATGCGTGTTGTAAACTTTTTTTTTGCCAAGTTGTTTTAATTTACATTTCTTTGTTAGCACGATTACAGTTTTTCTCTTTTCTGTACGTTTTCTGTACAAAAATTCTTTTTGTATAAGTAAATCCAATAAGAAAATTTTGTTGTAAGTTACATTAGTCAACATTTATTGGGTGTAAATTATGTTTTTCTCAAAGACTAATAATGAACACTGTAGTAAACTGACATAACTTGATAAGGAACTTGATGGAACATATCTGAGTTATTTAGAATAGGTGTATTACTTAGTTTTATTTTTTAAGTAATTTATTTTTATTAGTTTTAAGTTAAAAAATTAAATGAATAAACAATAAGTATTTGTTTTGGATTGTTATATTTATAAAATAGGATTTATTTTTGACTGCAAGGTATGTCTTGGCTCTACTACTGACAATTAAAATATGGACATCTTTGGGCTTCCCTGGTGGCGCAGTGGTTGAGAGTCCGCCTGCCGATGCAGGGGACACGGGTTCGTGCCCCGGTCTGGGAAGATCCCACATGCCGCGGAGCGGCTGGGCCCGTGAGCCATGGCCGCTGAGCCTGCGCAGCCGGAGCCTGTGCTCCGCAATGGGAGAGGCCACAACAGTGAGAGGCCCACGTACAGCAAAAAAAAAAAAAAAAATGGACATCTTTTATGCATTTTTGTTCTTTCTCTAAAGAAGGCCAATATATCAGAAATTCCAAATATTACTTTAAATGCTAGAAGAAAAGAATTTGAAGAAGTTTTACAGTAACATTCTATTAGTAAATATAATTTTTTTTTTTTTTTGCGGTACGCGGGCCTCTCACTGCTGTGGCCTCCCCCGTTGCGGAGCACAGGCTCCGGACGCGCAGGCTCAGCGGCCATGGCTCACGGGCCCAGGTGCTCCGCAGCATGTGGGATCTTCCCAGACCGGGGCACGAACCCATGTCCCCTGCATCGGCAGGCGGACTCTCAACCACTGCGCCACCAGGGAAGCCCTAGTAAATATAATTTTTAAGTAAGGCATTCTAGCAAAATAATTCATCAAATTAACTGTAAATATTATGTAACAAGTATTGTCTATGTCTAGTTAGTTCAAAAGGCTGTTTAAAGTGCTAGGAGAATGTTTTTGAGATCATTGTAAATCAATTCTAAATATGCCTTTTTTTTTTTTTAATATGCCTTTTTATAGTAGGGTTTAAAATAGATGTTTCCCCCAACTTTTCATCTTTGGACCTGTTTTATCAGCAAAAATAACATATGTAAAAGTGATAAATATGAAATAACACCTCTTTATTTTATTAAAAATTTTTTTCCAGTTTTGAGAAAAAATTTACATATGTCACTATATAAGTTTAAGGTATACAGCATGATGGTTTGATTTACGTATGTTGTGAAATGATTACCATACAGGTTTAGTTAACATCCATGATCTCATATATAGATACAATAAAAAGGAAAAAAAGAAAAAATTTTTCTTCTTGTGATGAGAACTCTTAGGATCTACTCTTTTTACAACTTCCCTGTATATCATACAGCAGTGTCAGCTATAGTGGTCGTGTCGTACTTTATACCCCTAGTACTTAGACCTGGAATTTTGTACCACCTTCCTCCAACAACCCCTCTCTCCCACGTCTTAATTTTAAAATATGTTTAAGGGACTTACCTGGTGGTCCAGTGGTTAAGACTCCGTGCTTCCACTGCAGGGGGCACAGGTTCGATCCCTGTTGGGGGAACTAAGATCCCACATGCTGCACCGTGTGGCCAAAAAAAAAAAAAAGATGTTTTCATTATGGGACAATACATTTAAATTAACACGTCTCAAATATAAATTTCTAAATTTTGGATTTCTTTTCCCTTACAGACCACCAAATCCCATTGAATTTCTAGCATCCTATCTTTTAAAAAACAAGGCACAGTTTGAAGATCGAAACTGACTTATTGGGAAGAACAGAAAAATTTGGTTTCCACTGTAGATTTACATGATTAAGAGGCAACTTTAATTGCCATGATTTCCCCGCCCCCCCATTTTGGAAGTATAAGAATCATCAGGACAGCAGAACTTATTTTGGAGTTGCAGAAGAAGACATATCTCCCTTATTGATTTAATCACATACTTATTTAATGAGTGTATTCTGTGCAATTTTTTCTCAGATTGTCTTTAACTTTGTTTTTAAAATGACCTTCAAAATAAACTGTTAAAACATCATTATCTTACAGTAGTGTTTGTTCTATATGACAAATATGTGGTTCAGTTGTTTCCATGTATTACTTATTCCTTGTGTCTTAGAATGCTGCAGAGTTTTACAACAGTGTGAAAATACACCAGAGTCAAGTAGGATATAAAAAACTCAGCCAGTTTTTCTAGCATTGTTCCTGGACCTCTTGGAGGGTAGGATTTGGGCATTTTCAATTTTTAACAAACATCACCCGTGATTCTAATGCACAATAAATTTTTATTTTCACAGTAAATTTTGGAGTGCTGTTATAAGCATTGCAGAGGGTGTACAATATCCTTCAATGCTATCAACCTTTATGGTATTAATATAATAACAGCTATCATTTATTGCAGTTCTACTATGTGTCAGGCACAGAACTATTTTATTATCTCTAATGTAGCAATTCTGCAAAGTAGATGTTGTTATTCCCATTTTGCAGATGAGGAAACAGATTTGGAGAGGTTAAGTGACTTGGTCAAGACCACACTGCTGGTAGGTGCTTGAACGGGCATTCAAACCCAGTTATACCAATGTGCTGCTGATAGCTAAGTGAGAAGTACTTGTGCTAGTTAACATATTGCTTCTTTTCACAATAAAACACACCAGCTAGTCCTTTTTTTGGGTCTGCTCACTTTGTCCTGTATGAAGAAGTTGAGATAATGCACTAGCTCAGAAAAGAGAAAATTGAAGAGAGCTAAGAAGGATAAACATTCGGTGGAGCAGTGGTTTCTCAGCTGGGAGTGATTTTGTCCCCCCCTTTCCCCAAGGGACATTTGGCGAGGTCCAGAAGCATTTTGGTTGTCACAACTGGAGTAAGGTGGGATTCTACTGGCATCTAGTGGGTAATGGCCAGTGATGCTGCTAAATACCTTAACGATGTGCAGGACAGCCTGGGTGCCCCACCCATCTCCAAGAATCATCCAGCTCAAAATGTTAGTAGAGCTAAGGTTGAGAAACCCTGCTTTGGAAGCATATATTAAAGACATGTCTCCAAGCTAAACATGTGAAGTCAAAGTTAGAAATTTAATGCTGACGAGGTGTGTCTTATAGTTCTCTTTAATACAGGAAAAACATTTCAGTAGGAGTGACACTTGGGGAGGTGATATGGTTTTGATATACATCTGCAGATCTATAGGTTTGAATAGGAAAAACCTGGAAATATTGAGCTCTCAATATTTATGCTTATGTAGTATTCGTAACTATTAATTTCATTAAATTTATTTTGGTGAGTTGACTAACTCATAAGTTAATCTGTGTCTTTTAATGATATTTTAATATTCGAGTAAGTACTAACTGGGTAGTCTTTTATTAAAGCATCAATAATTTTATCTTCTTAACAGTTCTTCATCAGCGATTCACATCAGAGCGACTTGTGGAACTTTTCGTATATAAATATATATAAAAATACATTAAAAATATAAATATAAATTATATCTCTCTGTGCTATATATCTCTCTTATACATCTATATATCGATGCATACCTGGACCCTGGAGAGCCTGATTCAACTGGGATAGAGCCTGGACTTCTGAATTTGACAAAAACTCTAAGGCATTCTGATACCACCTTTGGTTAATGACCACTTAGAAGTAATTCATTACTCTGCCTAATGCTGCATGGCTTCCAGTGTTCTAATGAATTATCTTCAAGATAGGGCTTAAATTAATCTTAAAATCAATACTTTTTCTCTTTAAGGGCTGAGAATAGGCATGTCTTTTGCTGGCAGTGCACATCCTACTTAGCACTTACCATATGCCAGGCACCATGCTAAATACTTTACATGAATTGTCATTTAACCTCAAAACCCTGTGAGGTAGGTTTAATTTTAATACCTCACTTTTAGAGGAGGAAAGTGAGATTCGGTTAACTTGCTTAAGGTTACAGGGGAAGTAATTGGGGCAGGCATTCATACTCAGCTTAATGCTATATTACCTCCCTGCCCTTAATGCTGTAGTACTCTCTGCTCTAATGCTCTCAGATGTGCTTAAAATTTTTCTTTGGGGGGAAAAATCAGTCTGCCCTTATGTGTATACAGTAGAAGCCCTCTTATCTAGCTGGTAGATGAAAAATAGGAGTCATAGTAAGGAAACGTAAATGACACTGTGAACAGTTTTTTTTTTAAACTTAGAAAATATTCATCTATATTAACTTGGTAATATTTTGATGTCAGCCTTTGCTCTGAGTATGGGTTCTTTGATTGGAATTCTGTTTCTTCCTTCCACAAACCACTCCTATAATGTATGGTTTACAAATTTCAGTTTCAGATTTTTTGACAGTAGAGTAAGATTTTAGACATTTAAGATCTTAATTCTTAAGGCATTATGTGTATAATGATACACTTTTTCATGATTTTTTTCTCCAACCTTCAGTCATCTTATCTGCCTCTAATTTGACAGTTGTTTTTATTGAGTCCAAAGCATTCCACCTAATTTTTGTACTAACACCTTTTGCATTATGTGTTTGTGTTTCATTGGTTTATGTAATATTTTATTAAATTATGTAATGGCAGTACTTTGTACATCTTATATAAATAGGTTGGAGAACATGATTGACCCTTGTTAGTTATGCACACAAACCTGGGAGAAGAGTGCAACAGTGTGAGTTTCCTAAAAAGTGTAGTCTACCATCTTCAAGAATTCAGCTTGTGGTGGGCATGGTTCAGTGTATTTTACTATGGGGATGGACAGCATCACTTAGTCTAGTAAGTTGATTGAATAGAAATCAGTTAAGAAAGCTTCTACTATACTTTGATGAGGTATTTCATGTGTAGCTGACAATTATACTATAGAAACAATTCCTACCCTTTGACTGCATAGTCAGGAAGATAATGTTTAATAAACATACAGTAATAGAGTAAGAGGTACTGTATCCGGTAGAGTGAATTCTTGAAAAATGTGGATAAGTGGGAGGACCAATAGAGTAAATCAAGAATAGATTCTTAGAGGATATAGAGACCTTGAATTGAAAAAGCAGAAAAATAGGGAATTCCCTGGAGGTCCAGTGGTTAGGACTTCATGCTTTCACTGCCGAGGGCACAGGTTCAATCCCTGGTCGGGGAACTAAGATCCCACAAGCCATGGCCAAAAAAAAAAAAAAAAAAAGAAAGAAAAAGAAAAAGAAAGAACAGAAAAATAGTTTGGATAGAAGGAAGCTGTTTACCTAATTCTGATGAACCTATGGGGAGAATATTGAACTTTTGTTTAAATCTCTTTGTTTAGGAGAAGGTATAGGAGATTTTAAGATTGATAACTTCCCATTAGCAACATGACAGAATGGCTGTAGGGGCAGTATAAAATACTGTAGCCAGGTATTTTCCTGGACTGGATTCCAAAAAGGCAGTAACAAATCGGAGGCCTGATACATATTGTCTAACTGTAGCAACAAGGGACAAAAAATGGAAGGTGTAAATGGCTATCACTGAGAATCCACTTGTTTAAAATCTCTGGATTTAAAGAAGGAAAGTAATATAATAGTGGAAAATAGGTCACCAGAGCTAAAGGGGGCAATCAGTAATGAATAAGAATTTTCTTTTTAAGAAAACTCTTGTCAGCCTTTAAAAAAACTTCAAATCTTTTGACTCAGTTGTTTAATTTCTGGGACTCCTAAGTAATATTAACAATAAATTTGGAAAAAGCTCTGTGTATAAAATTTACTCCAAAAATTTGGAAATGAAAAAGTTTTCATCTTGTAAGAATCATTAACTATGTAAAGTACTTAGCCTAGTGTCAGGTGCATAGTTAGTGTTTAATTAATGTTACTTATTAAGTTTGGTTTCTAAAGAAGAAAAGAGCAAAGTCAACTGATACTAGGTTAGAGTACCAGTGTTAATTGAAATTAAAAGAGCATCCTTATGCTAAACTCCCTTCTCTCAACCTTGATTTTTTCAAAACCCTGTGGTATCATTCTAGAATATTTTTCTGACAAAGGGCTTTTAGTAATTAGGGGGCTTCTTGAGGTGTCAGTTGTGTATAAGTGAAATCTAAAAGTGGGCAATTTAATATTGCCATATAGGCTCCCAAAACCAAGCCTAATAAATTATTTAATAAATAATTATTGTTGGGTATAGGTAGTATATGTATACGGCACAAAATTCAAAAGATATACAAAGACGTACATTGACTGTTACCAGTTTGTTTCCTTCTAGAAGTATGCCATGTATATGCAAGTGTGTGAGAATATAAGTACTTGTTTTTACACAAATAGTAGCATACTTTACACACTGTTCTGCAATTTGCCTTTTGCGGTTTTTTTTGGGGGGGAAGCTCTTTCCATAACAGTATATAGCACCACCTTATTCTTTTTAATGGGTGCATATGTATGGGTATACCCTAATTTAACAAGTCTCATTGACAGACACTGTGGTTGTTTCTAGTCGTTTGCTAGTACAGACTGATGCGGTGACTATCCAACGTGCTATTTCAGAAGATGTGTTATTAATGTTGGGCTCTGGGTGCCTTATTTGTTGAAGTCTGTGCTTCATAAGGACTCTCTGTTAATGAAGATTTCCTCCTTGCCTTTAACTTTGGATGATGTTTATGGAGCGTCAAACCCAAATCCCTGGTGGATATAATGGAATTTTTTTTTTTTCTTTTTGGCCACGCCACGAGGCATGTGGAATCTTAGTTCCCTCATGAGGGATTGAACTTCAGTGGAAGCGCGGAGTCTTAACCATTGGACCACTGGGGAAGTCCCTGGAAATTGTTAATGACATGGGAATTGTACAGTATTGCCAAAAAGGCTTCTTCTAGGATATGAAGTATTTTGCATTATATGGATCTTCCTTAATTTAGGGGATGTGGGTAAGTGAGTAGTTTCAACATTTCTTTCAAGAGTACATCCCTGAATAAGGTAGCCAGAATAAAATGGACAGGAGGAGTAATGATGGGATATGTTAAGAGCATTCTAGAAATAATAGAAGATCCTCTAACCTTTCACTTTGCTTGGCATTGTGGTTTTGCTGAGTTTGATCAGTAAGAAAAATCCTTTGGGGAAAGAAGCCTCCAACTGAGCATTTTATTTTAATAGGGAGGAAGCTTAATTTTAGATTACATTACTAGTTTGGAATGAGACCTAGGATTGTTGCTAGGAGCAGAGGATAATGATAAAACATAAAGATCAGCTTATAAATTGTTTCATGATACTTAATGATTCTCACAGCAAGCCTGTGAGTAACATATGACTGTTTGCACTTGACAGATGAGAAAACTGAGCGTTGAAAAGGTTAAATTACTAGATATCCATAATCACACAGCTGATGAGTGACAGAGCAATCAACATTCTTACACCGTATCAACCATATCAACTATTTCCTTTTCTTGAAATTTACAATGAAAAGTTTACCATTTCATCAGGTATCACTGAGTTTTGCTACTTCAGGAAGAGTACCAGGGAATCAGCTCCGGCCGTCCTTTTTCTGTTATCCCCAAATTGACTACTTGGCATGTCCTTTTTTTTTTTTTTCTGTGAAATAGCTTAATATTTGGGCAGGTTAGTGGTGAAGTGAGAGGGTTAAAAATTGAGTAAAGAACTATACAGAGTGGAGTTTTGTTTTGTTTTTTTCCAGCTTAAAAACTGTATAAAAAGGTGTGCAAGTCAGAAGTATTCCAGTAATTGACCAGGACTGGGATCTCATGCAAGATCCTTGAGCCTTAAAATTGAAAAGGTGAGAGGAGGGGTAGAAACTATATAGTATCTGAAAAAAAAATCTATTATATGACACTAGTAAAACTTGAAAATTAAGCAGTCAGTCGTTTGTTTTGGACTCTACCGGGGATCTGTTTAGTGTGAAATTCAGATATAACAATTTTTATGATTTTAACTCCAAGTCTTTCATTGAAGGTATGCAACTTTCTCTTACTCTCTTCCCAGTTTTGGAATGGTCTACTCCATAACATTTCCTTGGAGCTCCAAGATATTCTACTTTGCTGTGATTCTTGTATAATTTTAACGTAATTCTTTGTTCCTGACACGTGGGATTTAAAAGATAATGGAGGGTTGGAAATAATGTTTGTTGTATGACTACTCTATCAGGCTCTTTACATTTATTAACTCATAATCCTAGGGACACACCTTGAGTATTGTTATACCCATTTTATAGATGAGAAAACTGAGGCTAGCTATATCACACTGTAGTCTAGTTACGGAGTTAAGACATGCAATTACATAAATATAACTTGAAACAAGATAACTGTTTACGGTGTCAGAGCCATGATTAGACAGTAAGAGTGGCCCGGTGAAGCAAAAAGTAGCATTTGCAGGACCACGGGCACACTACCACATGCCTGCTTCTACAAATGAACTTCCCATCGTGGCCACAGACTTGCGTGCCTAGTAGTGAAACCTTGGGGGTGAGCATCCACTAAGGATTCCTGTGTGTGGCGGGGAAGACAGGGGACTTTCCACGTGGAAAGCCGCACCGTCTTGCCCTGGGTGCTCTGCGTTTAAGGAAGTTGGTTGGGGGAGGGGGCTTGCCCTGCGGCTGCGTCCTACTCCCCGCGCCCTCCTCCTCCCAGCCTCTGCTGCCGCTAAACCCCGGAGAGCGGACCGCGCACGTCGAGATTCCTCGGCGGGCCTGGCAGAGGCTGCTGGGCATGCTCAGTGGGCAGGACCCGTTAGAGTGGCGAGTAAGGAAGCGTTGGCTCTTCTCCGGGTCTGCCTTCCCCGGTTCAGGCCCCGGCCCTGGGCTTTTGTGTGCGCGGAGCTGCAGCCGCCGCTGTCTCCCAGCGGGGCCGCCCGACCCCAGATGCCGTGTGGCCTGTCCGGTGTCCGCCGTTAACCTCGCCGCGCGGCCGGAGGAGGAGCGGGGCGGGGCGGGGCCGGCGGGCCGGCAGCCGGGCGGGCAGGAGGGCCCCGCCGGGGGTGGGGGTGGGTGCGGGGAGTCCCGCGGGGGGTGGGGGGAGGGGGCGGGCGCGGAGTCACGGGGGTGGGGTCACCGGCGGTGGCTCCGGGAGGCCGACCGGGAGGGGAGGGGGCCGTGGGGGTGGCTCGGCGGAACCAGCCCCGGCTGGGGAGCAGCGGCGACTCCGGGGGCCGGGGCCAGGGCTTTCCGGGCTTCGGTGAAGCCGCCGCGGGCCCCGTCTTCCGGCGGCCGCCCGAGTTTGTGGTGATTGTTGCCGCCGCCGCCGCCGCCACCGCCCCGGCTGCCATCTCCTCCTCCTCCCGGGCCGCCGCCTCCTCCTCTTCCTCCTCCTCCTGGGCCGGGCTGATCCCCTCCCCGCTGCCGCCTCCTCCTGGGCTGGGCCCGCGGTGTCTCGTCCCCTCGCGGAGCCGCTCCTGCCGCCGCCGCCGCCGCCTCCTCATTCATCCTCGTGCACCATAGGCGGCACAGGCACCAAGATGTCCAACCGAGTGGTCTGCCGGGAAGCCAGTCACGCCGGGAGCTGGTACACAGCCTCAGGTAGGGCCCCAGGCCGGCCGGCCCTTCCGCCGCCGCTGCCTGGCCCCGCGCCCGGCCGGCCGAGGTCGGCGGCCCGGCCCCGCGCGGCGGCGGGAGGGACGAGGGCGCTGACGGCCGCCGGCCGCGGACCGCGTGGGGAGGGAGCGGGCCGGAGGCTGGCCTCGCCGCCTTCCCACCCGGGCGGCATCCCGCCGGTCAGCCCGGGGTCGGCCGCCCTCACGCTCTGCCGGGAGTTGGGCGAGAGGGAGAGTTGCCGCCTCGTCAGCCTGCGCCCTCCCTCAGGACCAGGCTCGAGTAAAGAATGTGCTCCCCGACCGAGCCTACTTGTCGCCTCCTCCGGCTCCCGGGAAGCAGGCGGCCGGCCGCAGCCACCCCCCGGGGGGACGGTTCACCCTGCGCCCGAGCCCTGCTTCCTCCGTGCGGAGCCGAGCGACCCTCCGCCCTCCGGCCGCGGGAGGGAAGCGCCTTCCTCCTTTCCCCTCCCCTCCCCTCCCGTCCCCTCCCCTCCCGTCTCCTCTCTTCGCCTCTCCTCCCCACGACGCTCCGAGCGGCGCCCGCGACTCGGGGACTTCTTAGTCTCCCGGGGTGCACACGGGCTGTGCTCGCCCGCCTCCTGCCCGGCAGTCTTCTCCCGCTCCCCTTGGCAGTTCAGAACGAGAGGCCGCATTTCCCCCTCACCTTTCAGGTGCTCAGCCGTCTTGAGAGGAGTGAAAGGTAGTACTTTTTGACATTGCCAGACCAGAGGCAGGGTCTGGGCATGTTAGGTCTGTGAGAGGAGGCCCCTTTCTGGGGTTTGCTGCTCTGTCTGTTGGGGGTAGGGTAGAAGTATTGCTAAGCAGAGGCTTGGGGTGGCCTCCTAGCTCTTTTGTCAGTGTTTTCATTGTTACTGTCATTCACGAAAGGGGCAGCTGGAGATGGCATCAGCACTTTTTTCTGAGCAGCCTCCCAGTCTCCAGTCGCTTAACACCAAGCAGGTGCTGGAACTACCTAACGCGTTGGGTCCGGTTTTGAGCGAGTTTAGTCTTCTATCGACACTGTCCAAAAATACTTCAGAGCTCTTTAGGTAAGAGAGTGTAGGGACTTTCGCTTTAATAAAGCTCTTGTTAGAACGACTGTTTTCTGGGATTATTTTCAGGAGTCACATTTCTGATAAGTTGACAAAATTCCACTGTGATTCCTGAATTTTCAGTCATTTGGTATTGGCTTATCAATACCTAGACCCAAATCTTTAGTGTGGGTCGGATCATGTTTCCCTTTGCAAATAGTTGGGTTGGATAGAGACATGGTTTGTGAGAAAAAGATTTGGAAGTAAATTCATTTCTCTGAGGTTGCTAAGCTCGCTCATTAAATACATGCACTTTACTGACTCACTGAAGATTTGCTGTGTTAAGAAGACATAAAGGATATGCAAGCCTAACAGGTAGCTACAGTTTTTCATTAAGCAGATGACTTTTGATGGTTATAGTGGCTTCCCTCACGGTTCCAAAGTGCTTCATAAACATTTCATCAGTTCTCACAACCTTAGCATGTCAGTTAAGCCTTTCTTGTTCAGCTTATGGGGATATGCCCAAGATTCTGTACAAACCAGTGGCAAAACAGGAATGGGAGTCCCTGGCTCCTGGTTTTGTCCTCCAATCAATGCATTATTACTATTAAATTTATTAATGAATAATAGTCTTTTCAGGGTTGTGAGTCACTAAACTTTTTCTTCAATGTGTTTTGAAGAGTTTAAAAAGTCACAGTTTTCATTTTCATGGCCACTTTTTGGTTAATTTATTTTGTTTTCTATACCTTTCAAAAGTGTTTTAAACTTTTGCACTGAAAATGTGGCCAGATGATTCTGGAGGAATTTTTATAGATTCTTGAACATTCTTTGCATAGTAAAATTAGTCATAGTTCTCACACTTCAGACCTGAAAAGACTTCTCAGTAATCTCAAATATAAGAATCCTTTAATCCAGCTGAAAACATTCTGTGATTAAAACTATTTATCAGTAGTGAACTAAAGTGGACAACTTTCTTAAAATTTTAAAATATATTCTTATTTCCCTAAATTCTGAATGAAATCAGTAATGCAATTTTGGTAATGTGAATTGTCATGGAGAACCTTATTGTTAAAAAAAAAAAATTCAGACCATGTGTGGCACGCGCGTGCGTGCGTGCGTGTGTGTGTGTGTGTGTATGTGTGTGAGAGAGAGACTTTTAAACTTGAGTAATAATTAGGGTGAATTTAAAGCAATTTAGGGGAATTCTCTGGCAGTCCAGTGGTTAGGACTCTGTGCTTTCACTGCTGAGGGTGCGGGTTCAAATCCCTGGTCAGGGAAATGAGATCCCTCAAGCCATGCATCGCTGCCAAATTTAAAAGAAAAAAAAGGCAATTTAGTTATAAAAGCTGATTTCATATTTTAAAAATGAATAAAAATATACGTAAGTAAATTTTGACTTGATCTAGTGACTTCTAGACCCCATTGTATCTAGATTGATAACTTTGACCATTGGAAAAATTTTACTTGTATTATTATTGTTCCCTTAAACTAGGCCTAAAAACATGTAGTAGGAGAGAGACAGATGTGCTTTTGGATTGTCATTCTGTAATTCTACAGCATTCAGATTGTATCCATAGAATTAAAGTGCTCAATTACAGATAAAATGGTGAAATAACATTTGCTTCAGTTATAGCTAGTTCAGAAAAAAAAAGTGTGTATACATATATGTGTTATATATCTACATACACACCTTCGTTTTTATTTACCCCTTGTTATATGCTAGATCCATTGATAAAAGTATCCAGTATTCCCTGCCCTCCAAGAAGATATTGGAGGATAAATTCACCCTAATTATTACTCAAGTTTAAAAGTCTCTCTCTGAAGTGTAGTAACTCAAGACAGAAAATAAATATCAGATAAATTGAGGCAGTGCTTTTAGGAGTTTGGACGAGGGTGTAATCACTTCAAAGGATTTGAATTATGCTTTGAAGGAAGGGTATTTGAGTAGATTTGAAAAGGGAGAAGGTACATTGGGGAACACCACAAAGATGCAGAGGCAGGTAAATGTAAGTAGGCCAATTTAATAAGAATGGAAGGTTCTCATGGGGTGTAGTTCGCGAGCCTGGTTGGAGCTAGAGTGTAGATGCCTGTGAATGCTATGCATCATAGGGATTTAACTTATGCAGTAGGTAATCAGGACCAGTGCAGAAGTTTCTGAGTAGGGGACTGATATGCAAGTAGCATTTTAGGAAAATTAATCTCATAAGAAGGTTAATCCTTGCTTCTTTATGGGTATACAGCAGGGATCAGCAAACTCACTATGTCTGCAGTCCAAATCCAGCCTGTGGCCTTTTTTGTGTGTGTGTGTGGTAAAGTCCACTAACAAAGAATGGTTTTTAATTTTTTAAAAAAATTTATTTATTTTTGGCTGCGTTGGGTCTTCGCTGCTGCGAGTGGGCTTTCCCTAGTTGCAGCGAGCGGGCCTCTCATTGCTGTGGCTTCTCTTGTTGCGGAGCATGGGCTCCAGGCGTGCAGGCTTCAGTAGTTGTGGCACATGGACTTAGTTGCTCTATGGCACGTGAGATCTTCCCAGACCAGGGCTCGAACTTGTGTCTTCTGCATTGGCAGGCGGATTCTTAACCACCGCGCCACCAGGGAAGCCCGGTTTTTAATTTTTGAAGGGTTTAAAAAACAAACAAGAACCAAGAAGTGAAATAGAGTCTGTATGTGGCCTGTAAAGCCTAAAATATTTACTATTTATTTGGGCCTTTACAGAAAAAAAATTGTCAACCCATAGTGTATATTTGTGGTTCTCAAAATGTGGTCTCTAGATCAGCAGCATAATGTGTCTGTACTCTGTATTTTTTCCGGATTTGCTGTATCTTTCATTTCATTATTTCAGCCCTTATCATCTTCTGTCTGGACAGTTACAACTACCTCCTAACCGTCCTTCTTTCTGCCAACTTTATTCCCTTTAAGTCCATCCTCTACATTGCTCCCTGAATAATCTATCTGACCACATAATTTCTTTGCATAAATCTCACTGACCCATCTTTCCTGTTGGATAAGGTCTAAGTCTCTTCATGACTTGGCATCTTCCTATCTCTTTGGCCACTTCCCCCAACCCCATCCCAGTTCTCCCTTTTACTACGCTTCAGCAACTGTCTAGCAGCTGTTCATTGTTTCTTTAAATACACTGTGCTGTTTCTTACCACTGTGTTTTTATTCAAGCTGTTTCCTGTGTTGGAATGCACTTTGCCAGGATAACTCCTTCTCATCTTTTAAGGACTCAGGTGTTAACACCTCCTAGAAGCCTACCCTGATGCCTTACCTCCCCCTGGCTGTTTCTGATGTTCCTTTGTGTTCCCATAATATCCTGTGTGTATCTCTATATATTTACCTTGTTATCTGTGTATGTGGTCTTCTATAAGATTATGAACTCCTAGAAGACAGGAACTATGTCTTACTAATTTTTTTGTACCCCAAGTTCTCAGCAAGCACAGGTTTTGTACATAAATTTAATAAGTATCTGAACAAGTGAACATTAAAGGGCTTAGCATATAGTAGATATGGACAGAGATATTGACATTTAAATTCCTAAGAACATTGCGGGTGATATAGGACCATTGCTAGTTAAGTCTCTGAGCGTAGTATAGGTGAAGAATCTTGGTGGTAGGAAAAGATTAGAAATCATGATTCACTAGTTGGGGACCTTATTTAATGTAAGATTTTTAAAGAAGTACAACATACATATAGAAAAGTGTACAGCTAGATGAAGTTTCACAAAATGGGCGTGTCATTGTAATTAGCACCCAGCTCAATAAATATCAGTAGTGGAATTCCCAACTCACACTGTATTCCTTGTATTCTAAGACCATAGAAAAGTTTTGTCTGTTTTTGAACTCTGTATAAGTGGAATCATGTAGTATAACTTGTTTGAGCTTCTTTTGCTCAACATTACATATATGAGATTAATCCATGTTATACTGTAGTTTGTTTATTCTTGTTGTTGTGTTCTATTCTGTGAATAAACCACAGTTTATCCATTCTACTGTTGATGGACATTTTTGTTATTTACAGTTTTGCTGCTTTGAACATTTTTGTACTCTTTTTCCTGATGAATGTATATATGCATTTTTGTTGGGTATGTACCTTAGGTGGAATTATTAGGTCATGGTTATGGCTATGGTATGTTCATTTTTAGTAGATTTTGCTGAAGTTTTGCCAAGTGGTTTTACAAACTTATACTCCCACCAGAAGTATATGAGAGAATTCCAGTTGTTCCACATGTTTGCCAACACTTGGTATTGTCAGTCTTTTTATTTTTAGTTTTTCTTGAAGGGTGTGTAGTGGTATTGCGTTGTAGTTTTGATTTTATTTTCTGATGACTAATGAAGTTGAGCACCTTTTCATATTAGGAGCCCCATGTTTATTAGTCATTTGGACTTCTGCTTTTGTGAAGTGTCTGTTAAGTCTTTAGCCCTTTTTATACTAGAGAATTTACTTTTTTCATATTGATTTTTAGTTCTTTATATATTCTGGATATAGTCTTTTTAGGTATATGTATTGCAGATATCTTCTACTCTGTAGCTTTTTCAGGATCTTGGTATTTTGGTGAGTCGAAGTTCTTAATTTTAAAGAAGTCCAGTTTATCAGCTGGTTAGTGTTCTTCTGTTTCCATTTATGAAATCTCTACCTACCTCAGTGTCATGAAGTTAACTTTCCTATGTTTTCTTTTAAAAGCTTTATTTTTTCACCTTTCATATTAAGATCAGTAATTCATCTGGTTGATAGCTGTATCTGTATGGTTGTGGTACATTACATAAATTTATTTTGAAATAAATGTACATATAGAAAAAGTATAAATGGGTGTACAAAATGGGTGTACACTTTGATGAATATCCACAAATATACTCTGTGTAACTATCCCCTAGCTCAAGAAATAGAACGTTTTCACCATCTCAGAGGAATATATCACATTTTAATGTTTTCTGAAATTGGTATGTTTTATATCTTAAGTGTATATTTAATGTGGGAGGTTCCCCCCCCCCCCCGGAAAGTGGTTGTTATACCTTATAATTACTAGTGTCATAGAAGTGAGAAAATATATCGAAGTCTAATGATTTCATAAAGCATTCTTGAACTGTTTGTATGGTATATATCTTAATAGTAGTTTTATTTTTTAAGTTGTTTTAATTCTTTCTGTCATATTTCTAAATATATTTAATAAAATTATATCAGGGTTCTATAATTGGAAAACCACAACTTTTTTTTTTTGGCATGTACCTTGAGTTCTAGAGTGTCAAAATATATCTTGGTGTGTGAGAAATTAAAAAACTGATAAAAATATTCTCCTTTGAAGAGAAAATACTATATAATATTTAGTTTTGAAATGAACTTTTTTAGGTTACTAAATATGGTTTTCTGTATGATGATCTTTGCGTCTCATCCTATTATTTAACCTTGGAGAAAGGCAAGAAGGAAAGAACAAATTTAATAGGTAAACTGTTGAGATTATTGCTTGATTACCTCTTTCTCACTTTCCTTCTTATCCTTTCACATGCAATTTCCAAGTCAAAAATCATCTTCCCTACCTCCATAGTGTAGTTTATATTACATACTTTTGGGTTTTTGTCCATTTTAAAGAAGGTCAAGACAACAAATAAAAATGTCATTTGTTAAGTGTATTCTGTAGTTACATTTATGTCTATATAACCTCTCATCTTCAAAAGGCTGCTACAAGGTTGGTATTTTCTCCATTTATGGATGTGGAAACAATGACTCAGAGAGGTTGAGTAACTTGCTTAAGGTGTAGTAAGTAAGTGGAAGAGCCAGTCTGACTCCAAAACTAGAGTTAAATGTTAGGGGCAGGGAGGTATGATGAGATATGCTGCCCCAAACACTGAACTTTTCTGTTCCATTCAGGTTTTTCCCAAACTACAATATAGACATTTAACTGATACTTATATATTATCATTTATGGTTTATAAAGCATTTTCTCATACATTTTTGACTTTCAAAAGTCAAAAAGTTTATAAAGCATTTTCTCATACATTTTTGACTTTCAAAATTTTTGACTCATACATTTTGACAATAATCTTATGATTAGGTGCAGGATAGGTAAGGCAGGCAGGTCTTTAATCCATCCCCACCTTTCTATTTTATTGATGAGAAACTAAGACTTGAAGGAGGCTAAATTGCCTGAGTCATACTACTAGTAAATGGTAGAGCTAGAATTTGAACCTAGGACTTGTAGCTGAAGCCTGGTGTTCTTTCTATTTATAGTGATGCCAGAGTAAGTAAGAAGTTGAACTATTTGGAATCAGTAAGCACCTCTATAATTGTCAGGTTAAATATATTATAAAATAAAAGCTTAACTAAAAGCACTTAAGAATATTGAATATTATTCATATGGTATAAATAGACAAAGGAATTGGTATATTTTAATTACTCTAGTCCTAGGATTTGAATTGGGCCTAACAAAACTTGACACTTCTGCAAAGTCTTAATTTAACTTTCAATCATTCAGTATTGGACAAACTCAGTTCTGTGTGAAAGGTACTGCTCTAGGGACTAGGTGCATAGCAGGAGATGAAAACAGACAAAAATCTCTAGAGTTTATATTCTAGTTGGGGGAGACAGACTATAAATACGGTAAGTAAGTAGAACACATAGTATGTTAGATAGAGGAAAATGCTATGGAGAATTATAAAGCAAATAAAGCAGAGCTGGTGCATAAGGAATGTTAAAGAATGGGAGAAATTTTATTTATTTTTATTTTTAAAAATATTTATTTGTTTAATTATTTATTTGGCTGCGCCAGGTCTTAGTTGTGGCATGTGGGACCTTCGTTGCGGCATGAGGGACCCTCGTTGCAGCATGCAAGATCTTCAGTTGCAGCATACGGGATCTTCATTTGCAGCATGCAAACTCTTAGTTGTGGCATGTGGGATCTAGTTCCCTGACCAGGGATTGAACCCGGGCCCCCTGCATTGGGAGTGCAGAGTCTTAGCCACTGGACCACCAGGGAAGTCCCCAAGAGTGGGAGAAATTTTAAATGGCAAGGACAGGGTAGATGTCACTGAACTGACATTTGAGTGAAGACTTGAAGTAGGTGAAAAAACAAGCCTTGCATTCTAGATAATTTTAGGGGTTAGGGGCTAGATAGTTTTAGGTCGAGGGTACAGCAAGTTTAAAGGCCTGGAGTATTTGAGGAATGCAAGAAGGTTATTGCAACTGGAATGGAGTGACATGGGGCAGAGTAGTTTGACATGAGATTAAGAGGAAAATAAATAGCTGGAGCAGAGGCACAAAGGTGTTGTGGTCAGATGACATTAGGTCTGGAAGACCATTGTAAGGTCCTTTACTTGAGTGAGATAGCCATTGGAAAGTTTTGAGCAGTTGGTGACATGATCTATTATAGTTTAGACTTACTAGAACCACTTGACTGCCATGTTCAGAGTAGACTACAGTTGGGGAGTGGTGAAGGCAGTGGCAAGGGCTGAACCAACAGTTAAGAGGAAAGTAGCAATCCAAGTTACAGATGATGGCTTGGATTGAGTAATAGCTGTGGAAAGTGGGTAAGAAGTGGTTCATTACTGGGTATATTTTGAAGGTAGAGTCGAAAGAATTTGCTGATATACTTGGAGTGGAGTGTGAGAGAAAGAGAGGAGTCGTGGATATTTCTTAAGGTTTATCCCTGAGATTGCAATAATGGAGTTGCTATTATCTGAGAAAGGGAAGACTTAACAGAAACAGGTTTGGAGGGGGAAGGTTAGGAGCTCAATTTTGGTTTGTTAAGTTTGAGATGTTTACTATATAGTTAAGTGGATACATGAGTCTGGAGTTTAGGGGAGAGGCCTAGGGTGGAGCTTTAAAATTGGGAATTATCATTATGTAGATAACATTTAAAGCCAAGTGTCTGGATGAAATCACCATAGGAATCAGAGTAGCCAGAAAAAAAGAGGTTTGTGAGTGAGCCTTGGAACATTTCCAACTTGAAGAGGTTGAAGAGGTGAGGGATATCATGTAAGGAAGATAGATTAAGCTTCTCATGAGGAAGAGAATGAGATGTCCTGGGAGCCAAGTAGGGAAAATGCTTTAAGGCATCTCAACACAACTTATGTAGATTTTTCTGGGCTTTTTTTCTTTGACAAACACATTTAATCTGGTCTAAGCCACTCTGGTCTTAGCCATCTCTTATGCTGCTGCCAGAGCTTCCTAACTGGTTGCCTAGTTTCCATTCTGTTCTTTACACAGCAGCCTGAGAGCTCTTTTAAAAATGTAAATAAGATAATATTCTTTTCTCAAAATCCTATCATACTTAAAATCACACTTAAAAATCCTGGCCAAGGCTTAGAAGGTTTTATATGCTTTGACTTCTGCTTAACTTTCTGATTTCATCTTCTACCACTTGTCCTTTACCTTATGTTGTTCCAGCCATTCTGGCCCCCTTGCTGTTCCCCAAATATGTCAAGCTTATTCCTGCCTTAGGACTTTTGTGTGCACTGCATAACATTGATTAATCCTGGACTGGTAGTCAAGGAAAAGGTATATTTATTGACTCCCTTATTTCCTTAGTCACAACCAGGAGGACAATTAGGGAGAGATGTTGAGAATGAATGGGATAGGTTTTCCCAAAGTGTTCTGAGAAACAGTCCCTGGAGATGCCTTTGCAGAAAGGGTTTATGGTCAAATAAGTTTAGGAAATGTTGCATCTGTTTTTCTCTGTTGGGCCCAGACAACTAACAAGAGACTTGTTTTATGGCTTATTACATGGTCTGTCTTGGTGAGTGTTCTGTGTCTGTTTGAAAATAATGTATGTTTTCTGTCGTTGTGGGGTAGATTGCTCTCTAAATGTTAATTGGGTTATTTAAATCTCTACATTCCTATTGATTTTCCTTTTTTTCCTGTCAGTTCCTGAGAGCAGTTTTGAAATTTCCAACTGTAATTCTGGATTTGTCTATTTTTTCTTTTAGTTTTGTTGATTTGTTGTTTCACGTTTTTTGACTTTCTGTTATTTGATATACCTGTTAGGGATTATATTTTGTTGATGAATTGACTATCACAGTGTATGTTCTTCTTTATATTTGGTAATATTTTTTGCTCTAAAGTGTTGCTTGTGTTGTATTAATGAAGCCAATCCAACTTTCTCATGGTTAATATATATATGGTATATTCTTTTCCATATGTGTCAGGGTCACCAAGACCACCTTCAGGTCTGATGATTTGTTAGAAGGATCAGAGCTGTTATACTTACAGACGGGGTTTATTACAGAGAAAGAATACAGGTTAAAATGAGGAAAAGGTACAGTACAGTGGAGTGCAGGAGAGACCAAGTGTGAGAGTCCAGTTGTCCTCTTAGTGACGCATGACAACAAGTGTGCAGTGTTGCCAACCAGGGAAGCTCAGCTAGGCCTTGGTATCCAGGGTTTTTATTGGGGGCTGGTCATGTAGGCATGGAGCAAGCTTGTGACTGACCTTAGCTACTCAGTCTCCAGCCCCCCTCTCTCCTGCAGAGGTCACACTGATACAGTGTGGCCCAGGGTAGCAGGAGAACAAAAAGAGGAGTTCACCATAAATCACATTGTAGCATAAACTATCTGGCAAGGCCCAGCTATACAAAGACACTTAAAAAAATTGTGGTAGAATATGTATAACAAAATTTACTGTTTTACCAGTTTCTAAGTGTACAGTTCTCTGGCATGAGTACATTTGTATTATTTATTGGGGTGGCCAAAAAGTTCATTTGGGTTTTTTCCGTAAGATGTTACAGAATGAACTTTTTGGCCAATCCAATACAACCGTCTCCAGCATCCATCTCTAGAATGTTTTCATCTGTTCCAACTGAAATTTTGTACCCATTAAACACTTAACTCCCTACTGACTCCTTCCTCCAGCTTTGGCAACCACTCTTATCCTTTCTTTATCTATGATTTCACCTATCTTAGGTACCTCATTTAGGTGGATTCATACAATATTTGTCCTTTTATGTCTGGCTTATTTCACTTAGCATGTTTTCAGAGTTCATTTATGTTGTAGCATGTATCAGAATTCCTTTTTAAAGCTGAATAATATCCATTGTATGATATACCATAGTTTGTTTATTCATTTATCTGTTGATAGACATTTGGGTTGTTTCTACCTTTTGACTTTTGTGAATAATAGTGCTATGAATGTTGGTGTACAAGTATCCGCTTGAGTCTTGCTTTCCATTCTTTTGGATATCTATCTAAGAGTACAATTGCTGGGTCATATAGTAATTCTGTGTTTCACTTTTTGAGAAACCACCAAACTGATTGCCACAGTAGTTGCACCATTTTACATTCCTACCAGCAATGCTTGGGGGTTCCATTTTTTTTGCAGCCTTGACAACACTTGTTATTTTCCTTTTTTTGGATAATCATCCTAATGAGTGTGAATTTGTATTGTTATGGTTTTGATTTGTATTTCTCTAATGACTAATTATGTTGAACACCTTTTCATGTGTTTATTGGCCATTTGTATATCATCTTTGGAGAAGTGTGTTTTCAGGTCCTTTGCCTATTTTTGAAAGCACAGGTTCCTAACCACTGGACCGCCAGGGAATTCCCACTACCATACTGTTTTGATTTCTGTAGCTTTTTTACTCCATTTTTGAAAGGTAGTTTGGTTGGTATTGAATTCAGTGGGTATGTTGACATTACTTCTTTTAGCATTTTATAAATGTTCTGTTGTATTTTGGCTTGCACAGATTCTGAGAATTATGTGATTTTTAAATATTTGTTCCTCTGAATATAGGGTGTCTTTTTTCCTCTAGTTGCTTTAAGATTTTAAAAAATTATTAACATTTTCCTGCTAGTCTATTATCATGTGCCTTTGAATAATTTTCTTTGAATTTAATCCTGTTTGGAATTTGTCAAGTTTCTCAGATGTGTGGGTTGTAGTTTGCAGCAAATTTGGAAAAGCAGTCATCATTATCATCTCAGATATTTCTTTTTCACTTCCTTTGTTTTCTAGACTCCAAATAAAAAAAAGTATGTTAGATATCTTAATATTGTCCCACAGTTCACTGAGAATTATTTTTTTCCTTTTTTTCCTCTGTGCTTCCTTTTGGATAATTTCTTTTGCTTTATATTCAGGTTCACTGATTTTTTTCTTGTGCAGTATCTAATTTTGCTTTTAATTCTGTCAATGACATCTTTTAAGTATAAAAGAATTAAAATAACTGCTGATTTCATGGTTTTACCTGAATCTTTTCTTTTTTTTTTGCCGCATTGTGTGGCTTGCGGGATCTCAGTTCCCCGACCAAGGATTGAAACCAGACCACGGCAGTAAAAACGCCAAATCCTAACTACTAGACCACCAGGAAACTCCTATTATTTTCTTTATAATTACTTTATTCATTACTATTTTTTTTCAGATGATGGATTTATTTATAGGTTTAAAAAAACATTTCCCTTTTGTGTTTTAGAAATGAGATACTTATTCTTCTGGCATGAGTATTTAGTTGCTAGTGATACTGTTTTGGCTCGGAGCTGAAAAAAAGAGTAAAATTTTTTGTTTTTCTGAGGTCAGAGCAACATAAAAATTGAAAGTACATTTGAATTATGGCTTAATATTGGTTTAGGATTATGTTGTTTCAATTAAATTATAAATTAAAAATTTTTGAATACATTTGTATGTTAAAAATTAAAGATATTCATTGAGAAGTCTCATTCCTGTACCCTTCTGTGTATTCCATATTCCCCTTCCCTTATAGGTATTTGCCTTTATCGGTTTCTCGAGTGCCTGGTGTTTCTTTATGCATATGTAAGCACGTATGGACACGTCATCATTTTCTCCCTCTTTTCAGCAAATGGAAGCTGAAGTGTAATAAATGCCAATATCTCATATTTTGTCTTATCCTTTGCCTTTTTGTACTTAACAAATTTAACAATTGAAGATCTTTTCATATTACAACAGAGAGTTATTATTCTACCTATTATACCTCCTTTTTTTCTCAGTGTTTATTCTGGTTCTTCAAAGGAAGATAGTTATGATGCATTCAGTAAGGTTATCCAGAGGTGAATAGCTAAATAAAGTATCATCAAATCTCCAGCAGTTGTTTTCAAACTTTTCAGTCTCAGAATTCCTTTATACTTTTCAAAATTACTGATAACCTCAAAGAACTTTTATGTGGATTATGTCTATTAATACCTATCAAATTAAAAACTAAAACTGAGAAACATTAGAAGTATTTACTTTTAATTCATTTAAAATAACAGTAATAAACCCATTCCATATTAATAACATAAACAGCATTTAAAAAATTTTTTTATTGGAGTATAGTTGATTTACAGTGTTGTGTTAGCTTCTGCTGTACAGCAAAGTGAATCAGTTATACATATACATATATCAGCTCTTTTTTTTAGATTCTTTCCCCAGATAGGTCATTACAGAGTATTGAGAAGAGTTCCCTGTGCTATACAGTAGGTCCTTATTAGTTATCTATTTTATATATAGTAGTGTGTATATGTCAACCCCAATCTCCCAATTTATCCCTCCCCCCCCAAGTAGCATTTTTAATGAAAATAACTTTATTTTCCAAAACAGGGAATGTATGAGATTAGCCTTTACAAAAATTATTTATTTATTTAGGCTGCATTGTGCGGCATGTGGGATCCTAGTTCCCTGACCAGGGATTGAACCCGTGCCCCCTGCAATGGAAGCGCGGAGTCTTAACCACTGGACCGCCAGGGAAGTCCAGCTTTTTTTTTTTTTTTAATTGAATTATAGTTGATTTACAATGTTGTGCTAGTTTTAGGTGTAAGGAGTTTGGCATTTATTAACATTTTTGCAAATATATTTAATGTCTAGCTTAATAGAAAACAGCTGGATTCTCATATCTGTAGCTGTATTCACTGTCTTGTGATATGTTATTTTACTTGAAGCATATGAGGAAATTCTGGTCTCATACAGATATGTAATGAGAAAAGGGCAGAGTATTTTAATAGACCTTCCAGATAATTGTGAATATTCTTCTTTGATGCCATACGAAAACTCAAGTGGTAGTTTCTTACTTTTTAAACTTTTACTGACATATAGTTGACATACAGTAAGTTACACATTTTGAATATATCTGTGAAGCTATCAATGAAATCAAGATGGTGTACTCCTAAAGGCAGTTTCGGAAAAATTTAATTGCAATGTAGAATTTGAAATCATAGCAATGAAATGAAGTTTTCATACTCTGTTTTCATTAAGATCAGTTGGTCTATCCTCCACTTTGAATGTGTCTTTTATCCATGCAGGATTTCTTAACCCCGTGCATTAATCATCTGGAAAATATTTGTTCCTTGGGTTATGCAGATCTTCCGAATGTTTACACATTTCATTATTCATTGTCAGAGAATCACATTTGTTAATTTCACATTCTCATCAGAAAAGTCTTTTTGACGTAGGAAGCTTTTAAGTCCGCACTGGTAGAAATGAGTTTGCAAAATTCTAATTTTCTCAAAGCTTGAATTTTGTAGTTAGCAATAGATATTGACAGTTGTTTTCCTTGATGTTATAGGCTCACAGTTGATTTTCTTTTTTTAAATATTTGTTTATTTTCTTTATTTTTTTGGCTGCATCGGGTCTTACTTGCAGCACGCAAGATTTTCGTTGAGGCACATGGGACCTTTTTGTTGCTCTGCACGGGTTCTTTGTTGCTGCGCGTGGGCTTCTCTAGTTGTGGCGTGCGCGCTACAGGGTGCCTGGGCTCTGTGGTTTTGTGGCATGTGGCCTCAGTAGTTATGGCGCTCAGGCTTAGTTGCTCCGTGGCATGTGGGATCTTAGTTCCCCAACCAGGGATAGAACCTGCATCCCCTGCAATGGAAGGCAGATTCTTTACCACTGGACCTCTAGGGAAGTCCCTAGGCTCACTGTTGATTTTCAAAGAAATATTTGCTAAATACCCAAGATTAAGTAACCATCATTTGTCTGTCAGTCGTTCTTTCAAGAAAAATGATGTTCTATAGACAAGTGGCTAGTTCAGCTTGCAATGCAGTCGTGTAAGTGCCTGAGACAACCATTATACCTCCCATTTCAACACACAGAATATTAAAAAGTGTGTACTCAAGGGTTGAGATTTTATAAAATGTGTTAAATTTATAGCTACAGCTATATCAAAGACATTTTTGAATGAAACTGGGGTTTTTTTTCTTTTTTAAATAGAGTGTGGTGAGTGTAGTGGCAAAGAATGTAATGACTACTAGTATAGTGTGCTCCTACTGCTAAGATACCAGCGTTTTTAACTACCGTTACTTTTGAGCCATCAATAAATGCTAATGAGTGAAATGCAATGAGTGCCAATACAGTGAAAGAAGCAAATAATGTTTTTAGTATTTTGAAAATGGTTTTGACCTGATGGACCTTCTGAAAGGGTCTTGGGGATCCCAGGAATCTGCACATGTTACTTTGAGGACCTCTGGTTTGTACAAATTCTTACTTCTTCCTTGGCAATTATAATTAACAACCCCCCCACCGCCCCCCACCAAGAACTCTTTATTGTAGTGGTTATCAGTCTTAATGTCTCTCTTCACACACACACACACACACACACACACACACACAGCCAAGTACACCCTATGCCATATTACATACTCCTTCTACTAATTACAGTGGCTCGAGGAAAATGGGGAGATGTAATTTATAAGTCATAAGTGGTTTTGATAAGCTTCCTCCCTCACCTCTGTTTCTCAAAAGCGTGGTGAGGGACTATCGTAAACCTTTTGAATTAGATTTGCTGATAAGTAGGACCCAGGTGTCTTCATTTTTACCACACTGTTTTGAGTCTTTAGGAAGAAAACTGGGTTGCTCAAAGTAGAAGATGACATCACATTATCAGTTTTGTTTTTACTGTTCAGAGTGGAAGGTGACATCACCACTATCATCTTTGTATTTCTAGCACCGAGAGAAGTGTCTGACACAGAGCAGGAGCTCACTAAATGCTTTATGAGTGATTGACCAATCTGACTAGGTTATTATGGTATTTGTCTGACACCAACTTGCCAAATATATGATGACAAAGTTAGCCTTAAATTATGTATTTCATTATATTTTGTAGTGTGCTTACTTTACAATTATATTTTTAAAATTTATTTATTTATTTATTTAAATATTTATTTATTTATTTTTGGCTGCATTGGGTCTTCGTTGCTGTGCACGGGCTTTCTCTAGTTGTCACGAGTGGGGACTGCTCTTCGTTGTGGTGCGTGGGCTTCTCATTGCAGTGCATGGGCTTCTCATTGCGGTGGCTTCTCTTGTTGTGGAGCACGGGCTCTAGACACTCGAGCTTCAGTAGTTGCAGCACGCGGGCTCAGTAGTTGTGGCTCGCAGCCTCTAGAGCGCAGGCTCAGTAGTTGTGGTGCATGGGCTTTGTTGCTCCGTGGCATGTGGGATCTTCCTGGACCAGGGCTTGAACCCGTGTCCCCTGCATCGGCAGGCGGACTCTCAACCACTGTGCCACCAGGGAAGTCCCCCAAATATCCTTTTAAAAATTTTTTTTTTATTCTGTCTAATCCAAGATACCACATTGCATTGGTATCATGACGCAAAGATATCATGATTGCAAAGATACTATCATATCTTTGGTCTTCTCTGGTCTGTGATAGGGTCTTAGTCTGTCTTTGACAGTTTTGAGGAATACTGTCAGGATTTTGTAGAATGTTACTCAATTTGGGTTTGTCATATTTTTTCCCCACATGATTAGACTGGTTATGAGTTTTGGGGAAGACTCATGCAGAGGTGAAATGACTTCCTCATCATATTGGGAGTACATGGTATTAACTTTGGTGTTGTTAACCGTGATCATTTGGTTAAGGTAGTATTTGCCATGTTTCTCCACTGTAAATTTTTTTTTAACATCTTTATTGGAGTATAATTGTTTTACAATGTTGTGTTAGTTTCTGCTGTATAACAAAGTGAATCAGCAGTATGTATACATATATCCCCATATCTCCTCCCTCTTGCGTCTCCCTCCCATCCTCCCTATCCAACCCCCCTAAGTGGTCACAAAGCACCGAGCTGATCTCCCTGTGCTATGCGGCTGCTTCCCACTAGCTATCTATTTTACATTTGGTAGTGTATATATGTTCATGCCACTCTCTCACTTTGTCCCAGTTTACCCTTCCCCCTCCCTGTGTCCTCAAGTCCATTCCCTACGTCTGCATCTTTATTCCTGTCCTGCCCCTACCTAGGTTCTTCAAAACCTTTTTTTTTTTCAGATTCCATATATATGTGTTAACATACAGTATTTGTTTTTCTCTTTCTGACTTACTTCACTCCGTATGACAGACTCTAGGTCCATCCACCTCACTACAGATAACTGAGTTTTGTTTCTTTTTATGGCTTAGTAATATTCCACCGTATATATGTGCCACATCTTCTTTATCCATTCATCTGTCGATGGACACTTAGGTTGCTTCCATGTCCTGGCTATTGTAAATAAAGCTGCAGTGAACATTGTGGTACTTGACTCTTTTTGAATTATGGTTTTCTCAGGGTATATGCCCAGTAGTGGGATTGCTGGGTCGTATGGTAGTTCTATTTTTACTTTTTTAAGGAACCTCCCTACTGTTCTTCACAGTGGCTGTATCAATTTACATTCCCAGCAACAGTGCAAGAAGGTTCCCTTTTCTCCACACTCTCTCCAGCTTTTATTGTTTGTAGACTTTTGATGATGGCCATTCTGACTCGTGTGAGGTGATACCTCATTGTAGTTTTGATTTGCATTTCTCTAATGATTAGTGATGTTGAGCATCCTTTCATGTGTTTGTTGGCAATCTGTGTATTTTCTTTGGAGAAATGTCTATTTAGGTCTTCTACTCATTTTTGGATTGGGTTGTTTGTTTTTTTGATATTGAACTGCATGAGCTGCTTGTAAATTTTGGAGATTAATCCTTTGTCTGTTGTTTCATTTGCAAATATTTTCTCCCATTCTGAGGGTTGTCTTTTCGTCTTGTTTATGGTTTCCTTTGCTGTGCAAAAGCTTTTAAGTTTCATTAGGTCCTATTTGTTTATTTTTGTTTTATTTCCATTTCTCTAGGAGGTGGGTCAAAAAGGATCTTGCTGTGATTTATGTCATAGAGTGTTCTGCCTATGTTTTCCTCTAAGGGTTTTATAGTGTCTGGCCTTACATTGAGGTCTTTAATCCATTTTGAGTTTATTTTTATGTATGGTGTTAGAGAGTGTTCTAATTTCATTCTTTTACATGTAGCTGTCCAGTGTTCCCAGTACCACTTATTGAAGAGGCTCTCTTTTCTCCATTGTATATTCTTGCCTCCTATATCAAAAATAAGGTGACCATGTGTGCATGGGCTTATCTCTGGGTTTTCTATCCTGTTCCATTGATCTATATATTTTTTGTGTGCCAGTACCATACTGTCTTGATTACTGTAGCTTTGTAGTACAGTCTGAAGTCCAGTAGCCTGATTCCTCCAGCTCCGTTTTTCTTTCTCTAGATTGCTTTGGCTATTCGGGGTCTTTTGTGTTTCCATAAAAATTGTGAAATTTTTTGTCCTAGTTCTGTGAAGAATGCCATTGATAGTTTGATAGGGATTGCATTGAATCTGTAGATTGCTTTGGGTAGTATAGTCATTTTCACAATGTTGATTCTTCCATTCCAAGAACATGGTATATCTCTCCATCTGTTTGTATTATCTTTAATTTCTTTCATCAGTGTCTTATAGTTTTCTACATACAGGTCTTTTGTCCCTTTGGTAGGTTTATGCCTAGATATTTTATTCTTTTTGTTGCAGTGATAAATGGGAGTGTTTCCTTAATTTCTTTTGCAGATTTTTCATCATTATCTCCACTGTAAATTTACTACCTTCCCCTTTTCATGTTTTGTTCTTTGGATGTGAGTCACTGAAGTCTAGCTCACACTTTTGGAGGGGTATGTATCTACATATAATACTTTGGGCTCTTCTCTAAGGAAGATTTGTTCCACTTGCCCATTTATTTATTCAGTCATTTGTATTAGTATGGACACATGTATATTTACTTCATACTTTGGAGGGTAATCCTGTCCCACACTAGTTTTTTGGTTGCTCACCTATTTCCACCTTTGGTCATTGGGAGCACATTCAAGTTGGCTCCTGCATTCCCTTGACATGCCCCATGCTTTTGCTTTTTGAGCACTTCCTTTCTTTCTACAAGATACTCCTCGCTTATGTTGTATTTTCACTGCCCTAGTCATAGAATGTGACCTTTCTCCAAGGATTCTTGCTTTCTTTTATGGTAATTGTATTTAGGAGCTAAGATCTGGGCACTGGGATATATTTACTGATACTGGGTGTTATTGCTTCTAGGTCCTGTTTTTGGATAAAACTAGGAAATACATTTGTTTTTACTCACTCATGTACCTATATCTCTATTTTTATATCTATCCATCTCTTTCTTTATTAAGCAAAGCGTGAGTTCACACTCATTTCTCCAACTCTAATTCATCATTTTTACTCTTTTCCCCTTGCTTATCTGTAACTTCCCTCTTCAATAGTGAGAAACCTGGCTCCTACCCACCATCCACCATCCGTTTACTCATTTGCTCAACCCCAGTATATATATATATAAAGCAGGCTTAGAATTGTTAACCCATATCTCTATGTGAAACACATTTACCAACTAAAGTGTATGTATGTACAGTTCCTTTTGTCTTTAGCCTTACAATTTCTAATGAAAACATCATTTTCCAAAGTTAAGTGGTTCTGGAAAGTTACTAAATTTTACAGCTGCTTTTCCCCTTACCCCCTTGGGTGAGGTGGTGTCATAAATTATAAATAAATACAGTTAGATTTATTTGTCACCATTTCTGTTCCATCTTGGAACATCCTGGCATGCTGGTACATTTCTTTTGTTTGTTTGTTTAATTTGCATACATTTAAGTTCATTCTTTATGATTTCAGTTCTCTGGATTTGGCAAATGCATAAAATCTGTTTATTTAGAAAAATGTGTTTGTGTGTATGTCTCATTTCTTGTAGATGTTGTCAGGCAAATTTGTAGCAGTCAGTCTCTTTTTCCCTTCTAAGTTGTTGCTTCTCATCTATCGGGTGTTTGGTATTAGCATACATTTATTAGAATTGAGTGAAATACGTCTTGAATTCTAGGGAACTTTCCTGGGGATAAAGTGCATGAATTTCATATGTAGACTTAGATACCGGTTTTGTCAATGAAATGCTTTTGCCTTTGGTTCTCGTTTGTGCTATCAGTTGGTAAAAATATTTGAAGTTTGAGTACAAGATTCATAGATATCACAGTGATTTGGAAAATTAGACCAAATGTGGTAAGGAAGAACATCTGTCTATCTGATGATTATTCTTTTTTTTTTTATGATGATTATTCTTAACATCTGGATTATTTGGTCTTCACAGGACAAGTGGGATACTGTGTTGTTTAGGTTATATGCCAGAGATATACTTTTCGATTACCTTAAATGATGGAGATTTATTATGGGAAAGTAAAGGACACAGAAATCTCAACTGTTGCATGGCAAGGTATAAGTAAGACAGAGAGTGGCTGAGGGAATGAGCAGTCATTTAGGAAACCAGGGGGCTCTCGGTTATTTTGTTGCCCTCTTAGCAACAAGTGTCCTTGGCTCAGTCCCTGCTACAGAGGTTCTCAACCAGAGGTTATATATAAGAATTGTCCGTGCAGCCCTATATCAGATCTGTTGAGTCAGTTAGACTCTTCTAGGAATGAGGATTCTGGCTTTGTTTATTATTATTATTATTATTTTTAAAAAGCTTTACAGGTGATTCTGATGAATACTTTTGCTCTAGTGCTTTGCTGTTAGGTAAGTCAGGGTCGGTTTCTTCTGAATTAATGCTATTGACTTATTTGTTTTATTTATTTATATTTTTTGGCTGTGCCACACGGCTTGCGGGATCTCAGTTCCCTGACCAGGGATTGGACCTGGGCCATGGCAGTGAAAGCCTGGAATTCCACTAGGCCACCAGGGAACTCCCTCTGATTAATTTAAACCGTAAGAACATTGGGGTGCATGTATCTTTTCATATTAGAGTTTTTGTCTTTTCCAGGTATATGTGCAGGAGTGGGATTGCTGTATTGTATGGTAGATCAATTTTTTTTTTTTTTTTTGTGGTACGTGGGTCTCTCACTGTTGTGGCCTCTCCCGTTGCAGAGCACAGGCTCCAGACGCGCAGGCTCAGCGGCCATGGCTCATGGACCCAGCCACTCTGCGGCCTGTGGGATCTTCCCAGCCCAGGGCACGAACCCGTGTCCCCTGCATCGGCAGGCGGACTCTCAACCACTGCGCCACCAGGGAAGCCCCCTGGTAGATCAATTTTTAATTTTAAGTAACTTCCATACTGTTTTCCATAGTGGCTGCACTAATTTACACTTCCACCAACAGTGTAGGAGGGTTCCCTTTTCTCCACACCCTCTCGAGCATTTATTATTTGTAGACTTTTTGATGATAGCCATTCTGACTGGTGTGAGGTGATACCTCATTGTGGTTTTGATTTGCATTTCTCTAAATAATTAGCGGTATGAGAATCTTTTCATGTGCCTATTGGCCATCTGTATGTCTGCTTTGGAGAAATGGTTATTTAGGTCTTCTGCCCATTTCTTGATTGGGTTGTTTGTTTTTTTGATATTGAGTTGTATGAGCTCTTTGTATATTTTGGAAATTAAGCCCTTGTTGGGTCCTTCGTTTGCAAATACTTTTTCTCATTTCATAGGTTGTCTTGATGTTTTGTTGATGGTTTCCTTTGCAGTGCAAAAGCTTTTAAGTTTGATTAGGTCCCATTTGTTTATTTTTGCTTTTATTTCTTTTGCCTTGAGAGACTGATCTAATAAAATATTACTGCAATTTATGTCCAAGAATGTTTTGCCTACAAGTTTTATGGTGTTAACTATAATTCGAAAAGATACATGCACCCCAATGTTTATAGCAGCACTAGTTACAGTAGCTAAGACATGGAAACAACTCAAATGCCCGTGTGTGTGTGTGTGTGTGTGTGTGTGTGTGTGTAAGATGGAATATTACTCAGCCATAAAAAAGAATGAACTATTGCAGTTTGCAGCAATATGGATGGACCTAGAGAATGTTATTCTAAGTGAAGTCAGACAGAGAAAGACAAATTTATATGATGTCACTTATATGTGGAACCTAAAAAATAATACAAATGAATCTATATACAAAGCAGGCAGACTCACAGACATAAAAAACAAACTTATCGGGGCTTCCCTGGTGGCACAGTGGTTGAGAGTCCGCCTGCCGATGCAGGGGACACGGGTTCGTGCCCCGGTCCAGGAAGATCCCACATGCCACGGAGTGGCTGGGCCCATGAGCCATGGCCGCTGAGCCTGCGTGTCCGGAGCCTGTGCTCTGCAACAGGAGAGGCCACAACAGTGAGAGGCCCACATACTGAAAAAACAAAAAACAACTAATCATTACCAAAGGAGAAGGGGGGGAAGGGATAAATTAGAAGTATGGGATTAACAGATACAAACTACTATACATAAAGTAGACAAGCAACAAGGATTTACTGTAAAATATAGGGAACAATATTCAATATCTTGTAGTAACCTATAATGGAAAATAATCTGAAAAAAAGTATAACTGAATCACTTTGCTGCATACCTGAAACTAACACAATATTGTAAATCATCTATACTTCAATGCTAAATAAATAAACAAACTGTAAGAAGTAGAAGCCAAGGAACTGACTGTTTAGTTACCTGGTCTCCATCTCTGCTTTGTGGAATTCTTTGACTCCTGAGGCTACTTTCTCGGCTGTTGGCCAGCCTATAAATGCGCTCTTCTTGGGTTTAGACCCCCATTCCTGTTCTAGTCAGCTGTGACCAGATTGGAAGGGTTAATATTATGCCTTATATAACCGTACTTGGTACTACTTGTCTCTGCATTTGACTATGGTGAAGAGGTAATACAGAAGTGAGTAGGGGAGAAATAACTATGGATGGGGATTAGAAGAGGCCTTTCTGTAGAGGTAGAAGTAAGTTGAAGTGCAGAATGCTGTGAAGTTCTTGGGGAGAGAGATTTCTAGTTAGAATACATGGCTGAAAATATAGTAAAGAACGTTGGAGAAGGAGGCTAGGGCTACATCATATAGACTCTTGGAGGGCTGGTAAAATGGTTTGGGTTTTATTCTAATTATAGTGGGATTACATGTGAAATGGCAGAGAGAATTCAAAAAATTTTGACCCAAAATTAAAATGTTTGTAATAAACATTGAATGAAGAGCCATGATTTAAATTTATTTATTTATTTGTTTTTGGCTGCATTGGGTCTTTGTTGCTGCATGCGGGCTTTCTCTAGTTGTGGGGAGCAGGGTTCAGTAGTTGTGGCTTGCAGGCTTTCGAGCGCAAGCTCAGTAGTTGTGGCGCACGGGCTTAGTTGCTCAGTGGCATGTGGGATCTTCCCGGACCGGGGCTCGAACCTGTGTCCCTTGAATTGGCAGGTGGATTCTTAACCACTGCGCCACCAGGGAAGTCCCTCCCAGCATTATTCCTTCTTCAGAACTCTTTAATCCCTCATTAGGCATTGTGTATATCCTCCTTGTTTTGTTTAGCTGTTTTCCCAACTAGATAAGCCTCTAGATGCAAGTGGCTGTCACCGATACCTTTTTGTAGTGTCTTATACACAGGGAGCTCAATAATTGCTTGCTAGTGAAAAACAGGATAAAAAGCTATATATGGCAATATCAGTAATGTTTTTTAAATAAATGTTTACATTTTATCCTTTCTCATTATAAATCTTAAGTTTACAATCTGAAAATTTATATTCTTGTGGAAGATTTTGGTGTTTAATTTCATCAGGAAATGAAAGGTTGGAACTCTGAAAGGAAAAAAAGGTGTATTTTGTGTTGGTTTGTATAAATAGCAAGAATATGATCATAGGAATTAATATTGTGGGTATTTAGAAATGGATATTTGATATATTTAATTATTTATACTTCAAAATGGTTTCTCGAATACCTTATATTAATTTTAAACATATAGCCTTTATAGGTTTGACTTACACTTTCTAAATTTGGAATGTACATGAGGAAAGCTTTGACTTCAGCTTGTTTGCACTGTTCATTAATGTTTTTTCTACTTTGAACTCTTATATAAAATTTTTAAAGCAAATTGAGAATTTGCTTCCTCAGTTGCCACTTTATCATTCTCCTATTTAGTGTTTAGTTGAGGGAGCACTAATCTTAGGAGAAATATTTATTAAAAGTAATCTAAATTATCTATATTAAGAGTCTAGATGGAGGGAGTTACCTGGTGGTCCAGTGGTTATTGGTTGGGACTTGGCGCTTTCACTGCTGTGGCCCCGGGTTCAATACCTGGTTGGGGAACTAAGATGCTGTGTGGTGTGGCCAAAAAAAAAAAAAAAAAAAGAAGAAAAGAAAAAAAAAGAGAAAGGAGAAAAAAAGAGTCCAGATGGTAGTTAAACTTAACCTTGTTCCCAATTTATGGGCCACTTAAAGAGAAAGTGGTTTGCATGTACAATTCAACTTTTTGGACATTGTGGGTTCTTTTTTTAAATTGTCTCTTCATAATTTTAGTATGTGAGTATATATGTTTAGTAATTTTTAGAAATGTGACCACTAATGCTAGGTCTTTATAATGTATTTGTTTGACATTTTCAGCATTTTAAATTTCTGACACATTTAAATGTGTTTTGGAGTATAGACTCGTTTCTCAGCTCATCATTGCATTGTACTTGCTTCCTTTCCTTTTCTTTCAGTCTCTCTAGAGACAGTTTGTTTCTAGAGACAGTTTGTTTCTAGAGACAGTTTGTTTCTAGGCAAAACCACTGTTTTTTAGTACTCAGCCCACATAGGGGGTGGGGAAGAAATGGAACTAGGGCACTACTGCCTTTTTCTAGATAACCAGTAAAGGATGTGTAAGCTAAGTGTTCTTTAAATCTAGGTGGCATCTCCTGTATGTCTATGTGGTAAGGCATGGGTTTAGGTGTTTCTGCTTTCCCTGAACTGGCCCGATAAGACCGTATTGTATATGCATTAACTGCTGACTCCTCTCTCTGTTACACAGATCTGGACACGAGAATTTTCCTCAAACACCAGCTTTGTCTGGTTAAAGAAGCGTTGTCCCAGGGGAATGCATAATTTAGGAGTCATTATACTTGCCAAATGTGTTGGTGTTTATTTTTTTACATTAGTTTTACTTTCCTACTGCAGACTGTTTAAATGGGAGAAACCTTATGTTTTCATGGTATTCCTATTCTGGCTTAAGAAAAATCAATGTACCCCTTGGTACTTTTATGATTTCACTACCTATTTCTATTACTCATGACCATTGTTTTTTTTTTCTCTGTGGCATGTGGTTATAAACACAAGATTGAGTTGATTTAGATTTTGGTATTCTATATCTGTCCATAGATTTTTTTATAAGTTTGCTGGTGTTTTGTAGTTTGAAATACTGGATTTCTAGAGATGTTGAAGCCATGAGAAAACAAACGTGTATGCATGTGCATGTGTTTTAATTTTTACTTAGAAGCCAATTTGAGTCATTAGAAAAGTGCATAACACTTTTAATATCCATTATACAAATTATCTTGTTAGGTACATGTCATATTTTTTTTAACAATCATGTTTTGAATATGAAAACTGAAAGTATGGTTTTCTAACCAATATTATGTTAATTGAAATTAATTTTCACATATTTAAATTGTTAACTGCAAATGATGTGGTACACTGACCTTGCTTCTTTGTTGAGTGTCAGGTAAAAACATAGTGAGTAGGGGCTTTCCTGGCAGTCCAGTGGTTAAGACTTCACGCTTCCACTCTCGGGGGGCATGGGTTCAATCCCTGGTCAGGGAACGAAGATCCTGCATGCTGTGCGGTACGGCAGACAAACAAAAAACAACGGAGTGAGTAAATAAATTGCCCTTATTTAGTATTACGGAGCAAGGTAGTATATTTTATGGCTCTCCATGATATTAAGCAGGTACAAAAGATTGGAGGTAGAGGGAGAGAATAATTAGCATTTTCTGATTTACTGACTTTTCATTTTTATCATACTATGAATGAAGATTTGTCTAAATTGTCTTTGTTTTATTGAGGTAAAGTTCAGATAATATAAAATTAGCCATTTTAAACTGTATATTTCATTGGCATTTAATGCATCCACGATGTTGTGCAACTACCACCTATATTGAGTTCCAGAACATCCTCATAATCCCAAAAGAAAATGCCATACCTATTAAGCAATTACTCCCATTCCTGCCTACCTTCAGCCACTGTCAGCCACCAATCTGCTTTCTGTCTCTATCTCTTTGGGGTATTTCATATAAATTGAACCATACAATTTGTGACCTTTTGTGTCTGGTGTTTTCATGGTTCATCCACTCTATAGCATGTATTGATACATGATTCTTTTTTATGGTGAAATAATATTCTATTGTATGTATATCACACCTTGCTTATCCATTCATTCATTGATAGACATTTGAATTGTTTCCATCTTTTGGCATTTGTGAATAGTGCTGCTATGACTATTTATGCACAGCTATTTGTTTGAATACCTGTTTACAGTGCTTTTGGGTTTTTACCTAGGAGTGGAATTGCTGGGTCATATGGTAGATCTATGTTTAATTACTTTAGGAAATGGCAAAATGTTTTCCACAGTGGCTGTACCATTTTACAGCCCCAACAACATATGAAGATTCTAGTTTCTCCACATCTTCTTTGATCACTTGTTATTTTCTTCTTTTTATTTTATTCATTTTTAAAAATAAATTTATTTATTTTTGGCCGCCTTGGGTCTTCGTTGCTGCACGCGGGCTTTCTCTAGTTGCAGCGATGGGGAGCTACTCTTCATTGTGGCGTGTGGGCTTCTCATTGCAGTGGCTTCTCTTGCGGAGCATGGGCTCTAGGTGCGCGGGCTTCAGTAGTTGTGGCTTGCGGGCTCTAGAGCGCAGGCTCAGTAGTTGTGGCTTGTGGGCTCTAGAGCACAGGCTCAGTAGTTGTGGCGCACGGGCTTAGTTGCTCTGTGGCATGTGAGATCTTCCCAGACTAGGGCTCCAATCCGTGGCCCCTGCATTGGCAGGCGGATTCTTAACCACTGCGCCACCAGGGAAGTCCCCTTTTAATTTTTTTAAATAGCCATTTTAATGAGTGTGGAGTGGTATCTCACTGTGGTTTGATTTACGTTTCCAAATCACAAATGATGTTGAGCATCTTTTTATGTGCTTATTGGCCATTTGTATATTGTCTTTGGAGATATGTTTTTTCAGGTCTTGCATGTTTTCAAAATTGGGTTGTTTGTCTTTTTATTGTTGAATTGTTGAGTTCTTTATGTATTCTAGCTATTAATTCTTTATCAGATACATGATTTGCAAATATTTTCTCCCATTTTGTAGGTTGTATTTTCACATTCTTGACAATATCTTTTCATGTACATAAGTTTTAAATTATTTATTTATTTATTTATTTATTTATTTGGTTGTGTTGGATCTTAGTTGTGGCACGCGGGATCTTTAGTTGCGGCATGCGAACTCTTAGTTGCGGTATGTGGGATCTAGTTCCCTGACCAGGGATCGAACCCAGGCCCCCTGCATTGGGAGTGTGGAGTCTTAGCCACTGGACCACCAGGGAAGTCCCCCACAAAAGTTTTTAATTTTGATAAATTCATGATAAAGAATCCACACTAAAACCATAAGGGCTAATAAAGGATACAAGAGCAAGAAGCAAAAAGCAACCTGCAACTAACACAACATTGTTAATGAACTATACTGCAATATAAAATAAAAATTAAAAAAAAGAAACAACAATCCGAAAAGGAAATTAAGAAAACAATTTCATTCATGATAGAATCAAAATGAATACTTAGCAGTAATTTTTTAAATTGAAGTATAGTTGATTTACAATGTTGTGTTAATTTCTAATGTACAGCAGAGTGATTCAGTTATGCATATATATATTCTTTTTCATATTCTTTTCCATTGTGGTTTATCACAGGATATTGAATATAGTTCCCTATGCTACACAGGAGGACCTTGTTGTTTATCTGTTCTATATATAATAGTTTGCATCTGCTAATGCCAAACTCCCAATCCATCCTTTTCCCACCCCATCTGTTCTCTATGTCTGTGAGTTGGTTTCTGTTTCATAGATAAGTTTGTGTCATATTTTGGATTCCACATATAAGTGATATATGTGCTATTTGTCTTTCTCTGTCTGATTTACTTCACTTAGTATGCTAATCTTCAGGTCCATTCATGTTGCTGCAAGTGGCATTATTTCATTCTTTTTTATGGCTGAGTAGTATTCCATTGTATATATGTACCACATCTTCTTTATCCATTCATCTGTTGATGGACATTTAGGTTGTTTCCATGTTTTGGTTATTGTGAATAGTGCTGCAGTGAACATTGGGGGGCATGTAATTAAGAAGCGTTTGGTTGTGCGTCTACAGTGTTTTTTTTACTTGATTGTGATAGCACATTCTGAGTGTGACTGAGGATTATACTATTTGGTCAAGAAAGATGTTAACAGACAGATTCCCTAAGACTCATTAGGAAACCAGGCTATATAACAGTGTCTGGCATTGAATAGGTATTTAATAAATGTTTGGTTAAATGGATGAATCAGTAAAAACAAACCTAACTGTAAAACTGCTTGAGTAGTGGTCTAAAGTATGAAAGAGGCTGGGATCAGCTAAACTAATGTTAACTCTTTAAAACAAACTACATTTTCAAGTACAGTAATAGGACTAATATATTGAATGTAAAAATGTTGTGAGGGCCCAGGAAGAGAATTGTTCCCTCTGTTGAAAATTATGAAAAAGAAAAACAAACTTGTATTATTTTTATTACAAAGGGAATTCAGGTATATTAAAGAAAATTAAGAAAATATAAGTATGAAGCAGAAGTAAATAATCTGTCATCCTAAAAGAACCTTTCTTAGCTTTTTTCTATGCCTGTGTATAAAAATGGGATCATTTAAGTTTTTATATATATATAAAATTTATATATATTTCATATATATATATATGGCTTTGTAGCCTGCTGTATTCCCTTAACCATAACTCTAACATGTACAAAACTTTCTGTTGAAATATTGGGTATTAGGAATCCTTCCAGAAAGTTTCCTGTGTAATTAATACAGTTTTAAATGGCTAACTGGATGTAATAACTAGCTTTTCCTTATATAAAAAATAGATGGTATTGAATTGTCTATAACATTTATGTAAAGTAAACATTATTAGTAAATATTAATAAAAGTATGTCGTGTATGTAAGAGCAAATCAAATTGTTCATTGTTTTACATTTTTTAGTAGTTTATGAACCCATATTTTTCCATTTTTTTAGTTTAAAATTTAAAATTTAGTTATTATGAATATACTGTACTAAACTGAACCAGGACTCTAGTATATTCTAGATTATGAGAAAGGGTTAAAAACTTGGAATGGAAATGTCCTGTTTAGAGAGAAAATGTATTTACTATCTAAAATTCTGTCTATTATGCACATTGACAATAAAATTAGGATGAAAACAAAAAACACAAATAGAGATTAAATTATGAAACAAAACAGTTTATATGTCAGTAATTTGGGGGGAAGCATGGAGTTTGGAATGTAAGAATATGAAGTTGAGGGTAGTTTTGTAATCAAGAAGATAAAAAGTGAAAGAGGAGGAGGGCTCCTTTGTAATTAATCTGAGGCACTTGGAGGATTTATCATGCTACAGTTGGTCCCTAACAGAGCAGAACCAAATAACTGGAAGGTTTGCTATCAGAAGATGGAAATCTGCTGATACCGACAGGGTAGCAGGCAGTGCAAGATTCAGAGACTTCCAGGTCAGGAGATCAGCATGAGAGTTCCTGAGCAGAGTTGGTGATCCCAGGGTAGAAGCTGTATGCAGTCAGCCCTGCTTGGGTGTAGGAAGCCCTGGGCCCCTTGGTGTTAACTGAAGCCAGGCAGAGCTCAGGTCTGCAGATGCATCCTATTGCCAAGTGAGGCAGAATCAGGTACTTCACAAGATGAGATACCTGGAACTGTTTAAATGAGGTGAGATGGTTTCATGGGTTGGCTGGTGGGGGAAGATATTTAAGGATTATAGGAAGAAATAGAATAATCTTCAATGAAGTGCTTTTATTTTCCAGATTTAGGCTTGATAGTTTCCTGTATACTCTGATTCAGTCTTTTTGAGTTAGGCTTTGTTGGGGGTGTGTGTCTGAATTTTTATTAAATACAACAGCAGTTCTCTTGAATGTGGCTCTTGGACCAGAGATTGAGACACAGGCAGGAGTCTTGACTGTTGACTGGCACTTGTGAGTTTGATTCCTATTACCTTATCATCCTGGTCAATCCCTCATTGTTCTGAGGCCTCAGATGGCTCTCCAAGATAATACTTGAGAACAGAGGTCAGAACAGTAATTTCATAATAACTGTTTTCAGAACATACATAAACAGCAAATCAAAAATTTAAAACCCTCTGCTAATCATTAACACATTAAAAACCCATTAAGTTTTATTAAGGAATTATATTTTTATTAGAAATAGTTACTATTGATTGCCAAATGATTGGGACCTGTTATATTAACATTTAACAAATATTTATTTATTTTATTTCTTTTTGTTTTTGGCTGCATTGGGTCTTCATTGCTGCACGTGGGCTTTCTCTAGTTGCAGTGAGCAGGGGCTACTCTTTGTTGCGGTGCGCGGGCTTCTCATTGTGGTGGCTTCTCTTGTTGCAGAGCATGGGCTCTAAGCCTGAGGGCTTCAGTAGCTGTGGCATGCGGGCTCAGTAGTTGTGGCTCGCGAGCTCTAGAGTGCAGACTCAGTAGTTGTGGCTCATGGCTTAGTTGCTCCGTGGCATGTGGGATCTTCCTGGACCAGGGCTCGAACCCGTGTCCCCTGCATTGGCGGGTGGATTCTTTTTTTTTTTTTTTTTTTTTTTTTTTAGTGGTATGCAGGCCTCTCACTGTTGTGGCCTCTCCCTTTGCGGAGCACAGCCTCTGGACGCTCAGGCTTAGCAGCCATGGCTCACGGGCCTAGCCACTCCGCGGCATGTGGGATCTTCCCGGACTGGGGCATGAACCCGTGTCCCCTGCATCAGCAGGCGGACTCTCAACCACTGCGCCACCAGGGAAGCCCGGCAGGTGGATTCTTAACCACTGCGCCACCAGGGAAACCCATATTAATATTTCTTACATAGCAGTTTCATTTAATGAAATTATGCTGATAACTACAACACAATTTAGTATTCATTATTTTTCTTCTTCCTTTATATAATGAAGTCCTGCATTATCCTATATTTATACAAAGCTTTTTTCCCATTATAAAAATACTTAGTTACTGAAGAAAAAGGGACTTCCCTGGTGGCATAGTGGTTAGAAATCCACCTGCCAATGCAGGGGACACGGGTTTGATCCCTGGTCTGGGAAGATCCCACATGCTGTGGAGCAACTAAGCCCATGTGCCCCAACTACTGAGCCTGTGCTTTAGAGCCCGTGAGCCACAGTTACAGAGCCCACGTGCCACAACTACTGAGCCCGCGTGCCACAACTACTGAAGCCCACGCACTTAGAGCCAGTGCTCTGCAACAAGAGAAGTCACCGCAGTGAGAAGCCCGCAAATCGCAACGAAGAGTAGCTAGCCCCCACTGGCTGCAACTAGAGAAAGCCCACACGCAGCAACGAAGACCCAACACAGCCAAAAATAAATAAATTACTTACTTAAAAGAAAATAAAGTTTAAAAAAAGAACCAAACCTTTAAAAAAGAAAAAGTTAGAATGTATAGAGATGACCAAAATAAGTAACCATAATTTGACACCCAGAAATAACTGCTGACAGAATATTGGTTTTATAGCATTTACATGTGGCAGCATTTACTAAGTTAGGTTGTTTTGCATAAATGTAATATTCTTTCCAAAGATTTTTAACTTAAATCTTTAATAAATTTTAGCTAAAACAATATAAGTGAGATTCTTGAAATGCATGTAGAGCTAGCAACAAGTGGTTTAGCTTTCTTTGGGATATGAATATTAGGCCTAGTTGTTGCTGCTGCTGCTGCTGTTGTTGTTGAATGTTTTAAAAGTTGAAGTGTAGTTGATTTACAATATTGTGTTGATTTTAATGGCAAACAGTTATGAGAGAAGAAGATTGTAAATATCATCCATTATTCAAAAGAAGGGTGTTTGTTTTGAACTCTAAAGATAATCACCAAATAACCAGTAGCAGTAACTATCACTGTCTGGTGACCAGCAAGTTTGTATTAAAATAAGTCTGCATTTAAGCAAGAGGTTACACAGAGCATAGATACTCTGTATAAACTGGGAATGAAGGGATGGTATTAGGAAAGAGGAGCTAACAGCATGTGGAGTTTGGAGATTTTCTTTATTTTCTCACTTTTTAAATAAGATTGGGCCAGTTGAGCAAGTGTTTGTTTAGTACTTTAGGAAAGGGTTAAAAGAGTTGGTTTTAAGAAAACATATGTTTTTATATGTGTTATTCCAGTTAATGTTAAACCACCCCATGTAAGGCAAGTGTTTTATCCTCATCTTTATGGAAGAGGAAACGAGGGAAATCCCTGGCGGTACAGTGGTTAGGACTCCGCACTTCCACTGCAGGGGGCACAGGTTCCATCCCTGGTTGGGGAACTGAGATCTCGCATGTGTGCAGCGTGGCTGATTTAAAAAAAAAAAAAAAAAGCAGAAATAAAGTCAGAAAGTTTTTTGTTCAAGTCATACACTCAGGTATTTCTGGCTTTGTCTCCATTTCTTTCCCTCATGTTTATGGTGTTCGGATTTCTAAAGTTCTCTCCAACTCTAAAAATCTGTGACTTTAATGAAGTGGAGAGAACAGTATAATGAATTTCCATTTACCTAACATGGAACTACAAAATTATTAGCCCATTACCCGTGTGTTTTGTCTATACCATTTATGGTTGCCCCCCACATCGTATTCCCCCCACATTACTTTAACACACGTCCCAGCATAACATTTCATATGCACACATTTCAGTATATACCTCTAAAAGAGAGAAACCATTTTTAAAATATTTAAAACATCACCATAGTAATATTATCACTGTTAAAAAACCATTAATTCCCTCATTTCCAGTTAATGCTCACATTTTCCTGATTGTCATAATTTCTTTTAAAACTGTTTTTAAGGTGGGATTTAAGTAAGGGCTATATACATCGCAATTGGTTGATATGTCTCTTATTAAAAATAATTATTTTATTATTGTTTTTTTTTTTTTTTTTTTGCTGTACGCGGGCCTCTCACTGCTGTGGCCTCTCCCATTGCGGAGCACAGGCTCCGGACACACAGGCTCCGCGGCCATGGCTCGCGGGCCCAGCCGCTCCGCGGCATGTGGGATCCTCCGGGATAGGGGCACGAACCCGTGTCCCCTGCATCGGCAGGCGGACTCTCAACCACTGCGCCACCAGGGAAGCCCTATTATTGTTATTTTAAAAATAGATTTTGTTTTGAACAGTTTTATCTTCATAGCAAAATTGAGCGAAGGCACAGAGCTTTACGATATAACCCCTGGATGTCCACTTGTTCCACCACCATTTGTTGAAAAGGCTATCTTTTCTCCACTGTATTGCCTCTGTTCTTTTGTTGAAGATCAGGTGACTGTATTTATGTGGATTCTTTCCTGGTTTCTCCATTCTATTCCATTACTTGATTTGTCTGTTCTTTCACCAATACCACACTTGATTATTGCAGCTTTATATTAACTCTTGAAGTTGGGTAGTGTCAGTTCTTAGTCCTCCAACTTTGTTCTTTTCCTTCAGTATTGTACTGGCTCTTCTGTGTGTTTTGCCTCTTCATATAATCTTCAGAATCAGTTTGTTGATATCAACAAAATAACTTGCTGGAATTTTGATTGGGATTGCATTGAATCTATAGGTCAAGTTGGGAAAAACTGACATCTTGACAATATTGAGTCTTCTTATCAGTTTTGTAGTTTTTCTCATATAGATCTTATACATATTTTGTTAGATATATACCTAAGTATTTCTTTTTTGGGGGTGATACTGTAAATAGTATTGTGTTTTAATTTCAAATTCCACTTGTTCATTGCTGGTATCTAGAAAAGCAATTGACTTTTTAATTTTAGCCTGTCCTGCAACCTTGCTATAATTGTTTTTTATTTATTTATATTTATTACTATTTTTAATTAATTAATTAATTAATTGGCTGTGTTGGGTCTTTGTTGCTTCACGTGGACTTTCTCTAGTTTTGGTGAGCGGGGTCTACTCTTCGTTGTGGTGCGCAGGCTTCTCATCGCAGTGGCTTCTCTTGTTGTGGAGCACGAGTTCTAGGTGCGTGGGCTTCAGTAGTTGTGGCGTGTGGGCTCAGTAGTTGTGGCTCGTGGGCTCTAGAGTGCAGGCTCAGTAGTTGTGGTGCACGGGCTTTGTTGCCCTGTGGCATGTGGGATATTCCTGGACCAGGGCTCGAACCCATGTCCCCTGTGTTGGCAGGTGGATTCTTCACCACTGAGCCACCAGAGAAATCCCCCGCTTTTTAATTTCAGGAATATTTTGGTTGACTCTTGGATTTTCTCCATAGGTGATCATGTCATTTGTTTAGAAGAACAATTTTTATTCTTTCTTCTCAATCTGTATACTTTTGTTTCCTTTTCTTGTCTTAATGTATTAGGTAAAATTTCTTGTACAATGTTGAAAAGCAGTGATGAGAGAGGGACATCCTTGTCATGTTCCTGACATTGTCTTTTTAAATCTACACATTCCTCCTCTATCTTACTCATTCTTTCTTCCACCACCCTTGCAATTTTGTTACTGTGTTGTTGAAGAAACTGGATATTGTGATTTTTAGTGATTCCCATAGACTGGATTTTGGTAATTGCATCTCTGTGGTGGTGTTCAACATATTTCTCTCCCAGTATTATATAAATTTGGGTAATTAGATCTAGAGCAACACTGTCCAATATAAATATAATGAAAGCCATAAATTTTAGCCACATATCGGTTATTTGAAATTTTTATGGTATACACTTCAAAAAAAAGTAAAAAAAAGAAACAGGTGAAATTCGTTTTAACATATTTTTTTAATCCATTATATCCAAAATGTTATCATTTCAATGCATAGCCTATTTAATTATTGAGATATTTCACATAGTTTTGGTATTAAATCTTAGAAATCTGGTTTGTATTTTACACTTATATCACATCTCAATCAGGATTAGCCATCTTGCAAGTGCGTGATAGCCACATGTGGCTAGTGACTCCTGTATTGAATAGCACAGATCTAGAGACTTCATCAGGTTTAGCCTTTTTTTTTTTTTTTTTTGTCAGGAAGTAAGGCATGTCCGGTTGTCTATTTTGGTGATGTTGGTAGTCATTCATGATCATTGTTTAGATCTATTAATTCGTTAGGGCTTATAAAGTGGTGATATTTTTATCATTCTACCTTCATTTATTATCTGTAATACTTCTTTAAAGGGATATTTCTATCCTCAGTTTTTTTGGCTACCCAAAGGAAAAATTCGTATAGAAAAAGTGAGTTGAGTAATGCTTGATTCTTTTTCTTTATTTACCAGTTTTCAAAATAATGAGTTGGATCCCTAGCAGTATCCAAAGGTAACCAGCAAATTTCTTTCTTCAAGTGTCATTGTGAACTCATATCTTTAAAAGATTCTCGGGACTTCCCTGATGGCTCAGTGGTTGAGAATTTGCCTGCCGATGCAGGGGACACAGTTTCAATCCCTGGTCTGGGAAGATTCCATATGCTGCGGAGCAACTGAGCCCTTGAGGCACAACTACTGAATCCCGTGTGCCACAACTGCTGAAGCCAGTGCACCTAGAGCCCGTGCTCCACAACAAGAGAAACCACCACAGTGAAAAGCCTGTGCACCGCAAGGAAGACCCAACACCGCCCCCCCAAAAAAAAGAATAAATAAAAAAAAGATACTCACATTGTCTCACCTTTAGCCAGTGGGAGCCTCATTAAGCTGGCTCTTATGTCCTTTTGACATGGCCCTAATAGTCTTTGACAGCTTTCTTGCTTTCTGGTGTATTAGTCTGTATTCTCCAGAGAAACGCAACCAATAGGACGTAGGATATATAGATAGATAGATGTATCTATATGTATTTATATATGTATAAATGTATATAATAAAGAGACTTATTATAATGAATTTGTACATGTAGTTTTGGAGGCTGGCAAGTCCCAAGATCTGCAGTTGGCAAGCTGGAGGCCCAGGAAGGATGATGGTGTAGTTCCAGTCAAGAATCCAGTAAGCTTGAGACCCAAGGGGAGCAATTGTTTTAGTTTGAGTCTGAAGGGAGGGGAAAAACCAGGGTGCAGCTTGAAGGCTTTATGCAGAATTCCCTCTTACTTGTGGGAGGGTCAGCCTTTTTGTTCTATTCAGGACTTCAACTGATTGGGGAAGGCAATCTGCTTTACTTGTTTCTTTCTTTTTTTTTTTTAATGAATTTATTTATTTATTTTTGGCTGTGTTGGTTCTTCGTTGCTGCGTGCGGGCTTTCTCTAGTTGGGGCGAGCAGGAGCTACTCTTCGTTGCAGTGCGCAGGCTTCTCATCATGGTGGCTTCTCTTGTTGCGGAACACGGGCTCTAGGCATGTGGGCTCAGTAGTTGAGGCTTGCGGGCTCCAGAGCACAGGCTCAGTAGTTGTGGTATGGGGCCTTAGTTGCTCCGCGACATGTGGGATCCTCCTGGACCAGGGCTCGAACCTGTGTCCCCTGCATTGGCAGGTGGATTCTTAAACACTGCGCCACCAGGGAAGTCCTGCTTTACTTGTTTACAGATTCAAATGTTAATCTCATCTAGAAAAACCCTCAGGTGCACCCAGAATAATGTTTGACCAAACGTCTGGCACCCCATGATTCAGTCAAGTTGACATATTAAATTAACCACTGCAACTGGTATAACATGTTCAAGGCTTAATTTTACATTTCCTTCCCCAGATGTGGAATCCACCATTTTCCTAAGGAGCCCAGATCTTTACTCTCTTAAACAAAATCAAAGTAGCAAAATCTTCTAAATAATGTTGGCAGTTAGTAAGTGCCATCTGATGGTTCTTTTTTTCTTTTATTGGAGTATAATTGCTTTGCAATGTTGTGTTAGTTTCTGCTGTACAATGAAGTGAATCACGTCTATGTATGCATAATCCTCTCCCTCTTGGACCTCCCTCCCCACCACATCCCACCCATCTAGGTCATCACAGAGCATTGAGCTGAGCTCTCTGTGCTGTACAGCAGGTTCCCACTAGCTATCTATTTTACACATGGTAGTATATTTATGTCAAACCTAATCTCCCCATTCATCCCACCCTCCCCTTCCCCCGCTGTGCCCACACATCCATTCTCTACATCTGTGTCTCTATTCCTGCCCTGCAGATAGGTTCATCTGTACCATTTTTCTAGATTACACATATATTTGTTTTTCTCTTTCTGACTTACTTCAACCTGTATGACAGACTCTGGGTCCATCCACATCGCTACAAATGACCCAGTTTTGTTCCGTTTTATGGCTGAGTAATATTCTGTGATATATATGTACCACATCTTCTTTATCCATTTATATGTTGATGGACATTTAGATTGTTTTCGTGTCCTGGCTATTGTAAATAGTGCTACAGTGAACATTGGGGTACATGTGACTTTTTGAATTATTGTTTTCTCAGGGTATATGCCCAGTAGTGGGATTGCTGGGTCATATGATAGTTCTATCTTTAGTTTTTTTAGGGAACCTCCATACTGTTGTCTACGGTGGCTGTATCAATTTACATTCCCACCAACAGTGCAAGAGGGTTCACTTTTCTCCACACCTGCTCCAGCATTTATTGTTTGTAGATTTTTTGATGATGGCCATTCTGACTGTTGTGAGATGATATCTCATTGTAGTTTTGATTTGCATTTCTCTAATAATTAGTGATGTTGAGCAGCTTTTCATGTGTTTGTTGGCCATCTGTATGTCTTCTTTGGAGAAATGTCTATTTAGGTCTTCTGCCCATTTTTTGATTGGGTGGTTTGTTTTTTTTGATATTGAGCTGCATGAGCTATTTGTATATTTTGGAAATTAATCCTTTGTCCATTGCTTTGCTTGCAAATATTTTCTCCCATTCTGAGGGTTGTTTTTTCATCTTGTTTATGGTTTCCTTTGCTGTGCAAAAGCTTTTAAGTTTAATTAGGTCCCATTTGTTTATTTTTCTTTTCATTACTCTAGGAGGTGGGTCAAAAAAGATCTTGCTGTGACTTATGTTAAAGAGTGTTTTTCTTATGTTTTTCTCTAAGAGCTTTATAGTGTCCGGTCTTACATTTAGGTCTTTAATCCATTTTGAGTTTATTTTTGTGTATGGTGTTAGTGTTCTAATTTCATTCTTTTACATGTAGCTGTCCAATTTTCCCAGCACCACTTATTGAAGAGGCTGTCTCTTCTCCATTGTATATTCTTGCCTCCTTTGTCATAGATTAGTTGATCATAGGTACGTGGGTTTATATCTGGGCTTTCTGTCCTGTACCATTGATCTGTATTTGTTTTTGTGCCAGTACCATACTGTCTCGATTACTGTAGCTTTGTAGTGTAGTCTGAAGTTGGGGAGCCTGAATCCTCCGGCTCTATTTTTCTTTCTCAAGATTGCTTTGGCTATTTGGGGTCTTTTGTATTTCCATACAAATTGTAAAGTTTTTTGTTCTAATTCTGTAAAAAATGCCATTGGTAATTTGATAGGGATTGCATTGAATCTGTAGTTTGCTTTGGGAAGTATAGTCATTTTCACAATATTGATTCTTCCAATCCAAGAACATGGTATATCTCTCCATCTGTTTGTGTCATCCTTGATTTCTTTTATCAGTGCTTTATAGTTTTCTGCATACAGGTCTTTTGCCTCCGTAGACAGGTTTATTCCTAGGTATTTTATTCTTTTTATTGCAATGGTAAGTGGGATTGTTTCCTTAATTTCTCTTTCTGATCTTTCATTGTTAGTGTATGGGAAGTCCTAGGCATGGCAATCAGAGAAGAAAAAGAAATAAAAGGAATACAAATTGGAAAAGAAGGAGTTAAACTGTCACTGTTTGCAGATGACATGATGCTATACAGAGAAAATCCTAAAGATGCCTAATCAATGAATTTGGTAAAGTTGATGATTCTTTTAATGATGAAAGTACATTGAGATTCATACTTCACAAAGGTTTACTTTAAAAGGCTTTGTTGGGAATTCTTGGGCTTCCCTGGTGGCGCAGTGGTTGAGAGTCTGCCTGCCGATGTGGGGGACACGGGTTCGTGCCCTGGTCCGGGAGGATCCCACATGCCGTGGAGCGGCTGGGCCCGTGAGCCATGGCTGCTGGGCCTGCGCGTCCGGAGCCTGTGCTCCGCAACGGGAGAGGCCACAGCAGAGAGAGGCCCACGTACCGCAAAAAAAAAAAAAAAAAAAAGGCTTTGTTGGGAATTCTCTGGTGTTCCAGTGGTTAGGACTCGGCGCTTTCACTGTGGTGGCTTGGATGCAGTCCCTTGTCAGGGAACTAAGATCCCACAATCTGCGCAGCCAAAAAAAAAAAAAAAGTCTCTGTTTCAGGATTTTTATCAAGAAAGGTGTAATTTCTTAAGAGTAATTAAATTCTCTTATATGTTACTTAATTTTGTTCTTTTCTCACTTTTGGGAAAGAGGTTCTTGATGTCTGCTCAGTCATTCCTACCTTGATCTTTCTTAGTTTCTGATATAACATTTGAGGAAAACATAGAATGAAAGGTGATAGCATGGAGTCATACCTAGTAAAATGCATATAAAATGATTGATTATTATCTTCTTTAAGCATCAACCTAAACAATTCTACCTCTTAGTATGTTACAGTAGCCTGGAATTACAGACATAATTGAGTTTACCCTCTTCATTTTACAGGAAAGGAAATTGAGGCCTGGATCTGTAGGAAAGCTAGGATTGTCACCTGGATCACTTGCATCTCAGAGTTGGCATTGTGCTGTGAAGTAGGACAACCCAACAGTTCAGAGACAGACCGACATGGCTTAGAGATCTTGACATTGCCGTTTATTAGCTGTATGAACTTGAGGAAAGTTTTTTTTTTTTCTTTTTTTTTGGCTACGCCATGTGGTGTGCAGGTTTTTCGTTCCCCAACCAGGGATCGAACCCGTGACCCCTGCAGTGGAAGTGTGGAGTCTTAACCACTGGACCACCAGGGAATTCCCAAGGAAACTTTGTTTTTTAAATGTATTTGTAAGCTAGAGATAATAACTATGTCATACGATTACTATGACAGTTAATCAAGAATAACATTTTAAGGAACCCGGTACTATGCCTGTCACATTGCAGGTACACTATAAATTCTGTTTTTTCCTGTCCCTCTTGTTTGCAGTTTCTTTTCTTGCCTCCTTTTTGAACTGAACATCAAGTATATCTAAAGTAGCTGAAAAGAGCATGCTTTTGTTGCATGTATTACTTTGTTTATGGTATTTACTTAACAAATTTTTTCTTTATTGGAATAAAAAATTTGGTCCGCTCCTTTTCTGAACTTTCTGGATGACAGTTACTGAAGTTCAAATTGAGAAGATTTACTTTTATTCTGAAGTACTTTAAAATAACTTTGGTTGTTATATCCCCATTTATTGTAATTATTGACTATTAATCAAAAAAGTTTTAAGTTATATTTTATGCGTCATCAGGGTAGACTGTAATCATGTTCATGCTTGTATTCTGCTGCAGCAAACAGGATTGTTAGAAAGGCCATTATTAATAGATATTTAAAGGTTGCTTTTTTTTTTTTTGCGGTACGTGGGCCTCTCACTGTTGTGGCCTCTCCCGTTGCGGAGCACAGGCTCCGGACGCGCAGGCTCAGCGGCCATGGCTCACGGGCCCAGCCGCTCCACGATATGTGGGATCTTCCCAGACTGGGCCACGAACCCGTGTCCTCTGCATCGGCAGGCAGACTCTCAACCACTGTGCCACCAGGGAAGCCCTAAAGGTTGCTTTTATGTCCTTAGATGAAAGCTATACTACCAATACCAAATGCTAATATTTTTAATTATCACTCTCCTTTTTAACACGAAATGTTGGCTTACGTTTCTGTACAACTAGCTACAGGATTGTTAACCTATAATACATGTTTATTTTTATTTATTTATTTTTAAAATAAATTAATCTATTTATTAATTTTTAAATATTTGGCTGCATTGGGTCTTCATTTTTGCACACGGGCTTTCTCTAGTTTTGGTGAGCGGGGGCTACTCTTCGTTGCGGTGCACAGGCTTCTCATTGCGGTGGCTTCTCTTGTTGTGGAACATGGGCTCTAGGCGCATGGGCTTCAGTAGTTTTGGCGCACGGGCTTAGTAGTTGTGGCTTGCAGGCTCTAGAGCACAGGCCCAGTTGTTGTGGTGCATGGGCTTAGTTGCTCCGCGGCATGTGGGATCTTCCCAGACCAGGGCTGGAACCCGCGTTCCCTGCATTGGCAGGCGGATTCTTAACCACTGCGCCACCAGGGAAGCCCGGCAGGCAGATTCTTAACCACTGCACCACCAGGGAAGTCCCTGTAATACATGTTTAAATGTGAATGTGTAGAGAAAATCTTAGAAGGTGTTTACCTTCCAAAAAATACACTCTCAGATTCAGGTTGTTTGCTACCTATTTGGATAAAATTCCAAAAGCATACCCGAATGTTGATTTTCCCATGACATTAATAGATGGCTTTCTTTGTTGAGAGGTATAAAAATATGATCGCTAATGTCTAAGGTTATATTTCGTAAAGTGAGTAAATTGATGTATTTGAAGTGTTGGAGACCTCAGATTGGAAGGCCTAGAGGTGATGAAAAAGAAGGCAATGATAGTTGCTTTCAATTCTTCTTGGATTGGTTTTCATTTGATGACTCCATTTTCTTGTAACTCATCTTGTCTGTAACTACTTGTAAATGCAAGTTTTACCCCCAGCCACTGAAAACTAATTGCTCCAAGGTTACTGATTTCTCATAATCAGCAAATACTACATTGATTGGCATTTTTTCTGTTCTCATCATGCTCATTCATTAGAGACCATTGGTTTCTGCTAATCTTCCTGAAGATCTTACCTCTTTGCTTTCATTGTACTGTATTTTCCCTCTATTTCTTGTGCTGCACCTCTTTCCCCTCCTTCACTGGCTCAACTTCTTACTCATATCTGTATCCTAAGCCTCAGATTTTTAACCCTTGTGTTGTCAACATCAATCTGTACACATTTAGGCAGTTCCTATCCATTCTTGTCTTTCACCACCTTAATTAAATGACTCTGAATTCTTTGTTTCTGTCCTTGATCTTTTTTTTTTTCTGTATTTAAGACTCTTATTCTTTACCAATTGCATATCTTTACCGGGTTGCCTTATTGTCTCCTAAAACTTTCAGTGTGTCTAAGTCAAAGTCTTCATCTTGGAATAAACTTCCTGGTCTTAATTCTGTCACTGACAGTGGTACTATCATTTATCCAGCTCCCATGTTTAGTCGCCATTGATTCTTTCACTCACCCCTTTCCAATTTATTTAGGCACAAAATTCTATATTGTAATTTTGCGAACACAATTTGGGAAATGTTGGCTTATAGAATTAAGATTGGTGGTGTAGTTATCTATATTTCTTTTGAATTGGCATAAGTGTAGAGGAGCTTGGGAGGGAGTTTTTATTTCTTTAATAGAATTTTTGTGGTGGCTGTGGTTTAAAAGAAAGTGCCAGTGATATTGTCTAAGGCCTCTTAAAGGTGCTAGTGCCTGAGTATGGCTGAGCCTGTCAAAACTTTTCTGGTATGATCTTCTGGGAATGGGAGAGGTGCCACTTGGGTTTAAACCCAGGTATTCTTCAATCTGGGCAGCTTTTACATTAACACATTTGTTTCAGTGTTAGGCAGTTTGATGAAAACAGTACAAAGGATATGGGAAGGGTTTGGCAGAGTGGATGCACACGTATACCTCAACTTCCATGTTGAACCATATCCTTTTGTTTCCAAACTTAATTTTCTCCCTAAATCATCAGTCTCAGAATTTGGAAATACTTTTATCTTGATGGCTGTTATGACTATCTTTTTCTTTTCTGCATATCTGATACCTGGTATGCCCATCTCTCAGTCCACATTAGGCATGTTTTCTTGGCTAGTTATCAAGTAAAAACTTGCTGAGATTCTTTTTGTTTGCATCTTATGGTTGCAAAATCAGAAACATAATTCTTTAGATGGATGAGCTGGCATATGCAGTACCAATGCTTAGTGAAAGAAGGAAACAGGCCTCAAACATGCCACAAGAGTACAAAAACAAAAATTGCATTAGATTATAGTTAATTACTTCAAAAAGTAATTTGACTTTTCTAGATTATCTGGTACATGATTGCTGAGGAACTCAGAGTGGAGAATAACTCTAGTCCTTGATAGACAAATTATAAAAAAAAAACAACTGTTGAAAGCATTGCATTTTCAATGGAGAAGAATTATAAAGAAAGATATTAATAATCAACTATACTTCAATAATAATAAATAAGCTAAAAAATATTAATAATGTGTTTAGTGTTGTCTTTTCTAGACCATTCTTTTCTAGAATGTTTCTGTATTCACTGATTCTATCTACCAGAAATTTGGTGATGAATGTCAAACCTAGGGAAGTGAAGTAAAAGGGGAAATCCCTTCTTGGTAACAGGGAAGTCTTGTCAGATTGGTCCATATGTATTCCAGTACTCTGATACATATTTTATTGATCAAATAGCAATTCTCAACCGTTTGGCTTTATTTATTTTAACCTAGATTATTAATATAGGTATTGTCTTAGGTCTAACAATGATTTGTTAGTTGGGTTTAGTTTTTTTTTTTTAATATTTATTTATTTATTTGGCTACGCCAGGTCTTTAGTTGCAGCACTTGGGATCGTCGTTGCTGCGTGCAGGATCTTTGTTGTGGTGTGCGGGCTTTGTAGTTGCAGTATGCGAACTCTTAGTTGCGACACGTGGGATCTAGTTCCCTGACCAGGGATTGAACCCCGTCCCCCTGCATTGGGAGCACGAAGTGTTAGCCACTGGACCACCAGGGAAGTCCCTGGGTTTAGTGTTTATAAGCTTTTTTCCATGTCAGTGAACATGTGTCTGCAGCATCATTATTTAATGTTATATGACTGCACCGTCTTTTTTTATACTTAATTTTTGGGTAGGTAGTATATGTGTATAGTGCAAAATACAAGAGATAGAAAAAAGTATACAGTGAAAAGTAAAGTTTCCCTCTACTCTTAGTCCCCTTCTCAGGATTCAGTCATTGTTATCCATTTCTTTTGTGTTCGCCTAGAGGAATTCCACATGAATAAAAACCAGTACATAATCATGTATGGTATATATGCACACACAAAAATGGCAGCATAGGGCTTCCCTGGTGGCACAGTGGTTGAGAGTCCGCCTGCCGATGCAGGGGACATGGGTTCGTGCCCTGGTCCGGGAAGATCCCACATGCCGCGGAGTGGCTGGGCCTGTAAGCCATGGCCGCTGAGCCTGCGCGTCCGGAGCCTGTGCTCCGCAATGGGAGAGGCCACAACAGTGAGAGGCCCGCGTACTGCAAAAAAAAAAAAGGCAGCATATTGTATCCTTCTGTACCATGCTTCTTTTTACCCTCAATTAAAAGATCTTTCATGGAGGTTCATAAAATTTGCCTCTTTGTTTCCCAGTTGCTGAATATTCTATTTTATGGATCTACCATCATTAGTTTAACCAATTTCTCTTTTGGTAGATGCTTAGATTGTTTCAGATCTTTTGTTATAGCAGTTTACACATGTGCAGGCTTATTATAAGTTAGATTTGGTCTAGTCCACTGGGCCTGATACACTTTTTCTGATCAAACTCTGTAAGTGAAAACTCTTAGAGAAGAAAATCTGTATTGCACAGAATAGGGTGAGAATGTGATAATGTCTACAGATCTGCTTTGTGGTAGAAATATGTGAAAAATGAAAATTCTAATTTTTCCTTTTACCTTAAGAAACTTTTATTTTTTAGCAATTGCCTGAGAATTGTTTCCTTGTGTGGGAAGTGTTATCCTATTCCTGATTCTTTCCGCTAAGGCAGACTTGTTTTATTTTTCCATAAATTATGTTTTTGTGTTTGGTACCAAGTTATCCGGATTCACTAGTATCAACTGGCTGGTTGTAACCTAAAGAAACATTAAAAAAAAAAAAAGTTGGAATTGGAAGAAAATAATGATTCCTGGTTAGATATGCATTAAGGAAGTATTGTGGACCCAACTTTAAGCACTTCAGCTCATTTAGCTTGTTGCTTTTTATGATCCAGGTTTGTGTTTCCTAACTAGAGTACTTGACCCTGTGTTAGAGGATAAATGTGGTGTATCTTCTTGAAGCCTCCATTTAAATTGCAGATAGGAGCATGGGAATTTTGAAATTACTATGGATATTGTCATTTAGTTTATTACATTCACATGAATTTTTTTAACATTTTATTTATTTTATTTTTGGCTGCACTGGGTCTTTGTTGCTGTGCGCGGCCTTTCTCTAGTTGCGGAGAGCAGGGGCTACTCTGTTGCAGTGCGTAGGCTTCTCATTGCGGTGGCTTCTCTTGTTGTGGAGCACGGGCTTTAGAGTGCAAGCTCAGTAGTTGTGGCACATGGGTTCAGTAGTTGTGGCTCACGGGCTCTAGAGCGCAGGCTCAGTAGTTGTGGCACACGGGCTTAGTTGCTCCATGGCATGTGGGATCTTCCTGGACCAGGGCTCGAACCCGCGTCCCCTGCATTGGCAGGCGGATTCTTAACCACTGCGCCACCAGGGAAGACCCTCACATGAATTTTTGGACTAAAACAGAAGATTTAAAAGAATTTGTTTGCATATCACCCAGTTTCTATGAATCTGAGTTTATTTTCCTTTTTGATTTGTTATTTGAGTGGAAAAGCTGGAGAGGCATTGATTGAAGTGAGAGGCTAGAAACACTATTAAAAATAAACATGTAAATTTTAAGAAACAGTGGATCACTTATGGATTCAAAGTCATTTAGAGGTAAAAATTCATGCATTTATATATTGCTAACTTAAAGATTATGTGATTTTTTTTATGTAATGAAAACAGTTTATAACTAATATAAACTGTCCAAGAGTCTGTTAGCTGCATTCATTCATGTATTCATTCATATAGCATGTGTACATGAATGCCTTTATGGCAGGGGCCCCACATTTTAGTGTGTATCACAGCCACCTGAGAGCTTGTTAAAAGCTTGTTAAAAACTCCAGATAACCATCCCCAGAGATTGTGATGAGATAGTGATCTCTTTTTAAAATAAACACATTATTGGATGATTCTCGTTTGTAGACCACTTTTTGACTACTATAGGAGAAAGAATTATCGTAGCTAAAAGGTTAAAAAAATACCCCATTACTTAAAAAGATTTAATGGCAGGAGAATATAAAAGTCTTAAGGATTGTGAGCGATTTAAAACAGTAGCATAATGCAGCATAATAGGCTTGGTTTTGAATTTGACCTGCCTACTGTAAAGGCCAATAGATAGTAGTTGTTTGCTGAACATTAGTAATGGATAACTTGTGACTGGCAGCAACAATTATGTTGCTATTTCATGGTCCAAGTAGAAAATACATATCTTAAGAGTCAAAATGTATTTTTTCTAGGCATTTAAATTATTTTGAAGAAATAAAGTAATTTATTTTGAAATGTCAAATATAATTGAGGTCAGGCATTAAATTTTTATCAAATGAGGGATGAGTTAAATTAATCTTTTAAAATACTGTTTTGAGGAGAATGGTGAGGGTATGGTGAAACAGGTATTGTTCATGCATGGTGCATGATTATGAATGGATGCAATTTTGGATAACATTTTGAATATATGTATTGAAATCTTAAAAAGACTCATTGATTTACGTAGTAATTCCATTCTGAGAATCTCAAAAGGAGATAATTTAAAATATGGAAATAGAGATACATATTACAGAATTGTTTATAATAGCGCAAAAAATTGGAAAGGAAGAACCTAAACATCTTATATTAATGTTTAAGGAAACAGTGATCCATTTACACAAAGAAATCTTATTTAGCCATAAAATGTCTATAAAGAGTTCATAATACAGGGAAATACCTATGTGTAATGTTATGTAAATAAAATCAGGTTAACGAATTGTATATCATTTTAAAGACTAGAAGGAAATTTGGAAAATATTAATTTTGGTGGGTTTTTAAAATAATTATGGGATTTTTGTTTTTCCCCCTTCTTAATATGTGTTCCCCACAATTTCCATACTGAACATATATACATATATATATATATATTTTATAATGAAGAAATAGCAGACAAAAATCAATATCTTGATCTTAAAAAAGAGTTTAGGTAGGATACTATAACCAGGCACTCAAGGAACTTAGTGGCATCATTTGATAGGGTTAGGGAATTTGTTTATAAACAGAATAAGAGTAAGAATAGGGAGTCCAAATTAATAGACTGTTAAAGGGATCAATGCTGAACCTATTTTCAGATTATGGTTTTGTAAATCACCTCAAGGGAGAAATGCACTGTGATCCTTCAAATTTGAAGCCCTTTTATGTATGAAATGCCAGTGGAATTGGTATTAACTCTATGAAAATTTTGAGAGACTGTATATGAGTGGGCAGAAAAGTGGTAAGTGATGTCCACTTGGCCAGATATGGGTTAGTTGGTATGCACTAAAGATTGTTCATTTGAATAGTTATTTGCCTCTATGGATTCTATTCTGAACTACAGAGTTTAGCAAAAAATATAAACAGATTCTTAAAATGTTTATAATTTTAGCGGGTAATAAGGAATCCAAGATATTTGGATTTGGTCTAACCCTTTGAGGTTTGTATCAAGGAGAACAATAGTGTTCTTCATAGCAAGGTTTTTTTAATTTTTGTTTTTGTGTTTTTGGTTTGATACAGTACTGCTCTGGATGGGTTTTGGGTCAGATTCAGTGAGACAATTCTTGTGTTGTACTCCTAAGGGCATATTATTTTCTATATGAGGAGTCCTGTCATACGATACATAAAAACAAACAGCATCCCTTGCAATGTATCTAAAAATAGGATACTTAGTTTTGTAAATAGCATAGCAATAAATTATAAGTATATGGTCACAGTAAGACATCGGTAATGAGGGAAAGGATTTAGGGAGAACTGCTGAAATGTTATTTTTTAAATTAAATGAGGTCATTATAGTCAGTAAGCCTTCTGAGAAATACTTTTCATTGTAGTGAGAAGTGGTTCCCAAATGCTGTTTTTTGATGAATTTTTTCACTGTTTTGCATTGAAATAAAAAAATGCGAGACCATTGTGGAGAGTGTGGTTTTCATAGTGCTACTATATATTTCATTGATTTTAAGACGTACGTTTTCCCCCATTTTAACATTTCTGAAATTGAGATGTGTTTTACAATCAATGGCATCTTTAAATCATTGTCAGTTGTGAAATAGTTGTCACTGCCTACATATACTCGAACTCAATAATTAATCCTGTTGGTATGACTAGATAACTGCAACCCATTGGTGTTTCTGGTAACATACCATTTAAGGACCATTTATGAAAGAGATGAACATGCCTGGGTTGTCTTCTGAAACCTGTTGGTTGCACCTTCTGGTGATACCTTTTGGGAAGATCAGAAAAGATATAGCATCAAGACTTGGACATTGTGTGTCAGTTTCTTGGACTAGAGTCCCGAGGCAGTAGAGGAACATTTTTAAAAGGAATATCACATCACTAATTCCTTTGGTACAGAGGATGATATTATGGAAAAACAGGGTCACTGATGACTGAGTTAAAAAGCAATTTAGATATTAGATTGTGAATGTGAAGAAAATTTTAAGAGTATCTTGAATTCATTTTGCTTTTCTTTTTTACATAAACTTGTGTTATGAGAATTCATATCTAAATAAGTTTAAGAACTTTTCCAATAAATATAAAAATTCTAAGTGATAAGAAACCATCTGTCTTATTTTAATTGGAAGGTTTTTTATTTTCTTTCTTTCTTAGTGATACATAAAACACTGGTGCACCTTCTTGGAATCAATGAAATGTGGTTATTCAGTTTAAAGGACTGAAGTTATCTTAAAATTGTTCATGTATTACTTTTTGGTGTTAACGATATTTATTTTAAGAAATCATGGTCCTTTCTTGAGAAAATAAAAAATTTGCACAGCCACTATGGAGAACAGTATGGAGGTTTCTTAAAAAACTAAAAATAGAGTTACAATAGCAGTCCCACTCCTGGCCATGTATCTGGAAAAGATGAAAACTCTAATTTGAAAAGACACATGCACCACAGTGTTCACAGCAGCACTATGTACAATAGCCAAGATATGGAAGCAACCTAAGTGTCCATCGACAGATGAATGGATAAAGAAGATATGGTATATGTACAATCTATAGTGGGATATTACTCAGCCACAAAAAAAAAATTAAATGATGCCATTTGCAGCAACATGGATGGACCTAGAGATTATCATACTAAATAAAGTCAGAGAAAGACAAATATCATATGGTATCACTTATATGTGGAATCTAAAAAAATGATACAAATGAACTTATGTAAAAAACATAAATAGACTCACAGACATAGAAAACAAACTTATGGTTACCACAGGGAAAAGGCAGGAGCTAGGGATAAATTAGGAATTTGAGATTAACAGATAGACACTACTATATATAAAATAGAGAAAAAACAAGGACTTACTGTATAGCACGGGGAACTATATTCACTATCTTGTTATAACCTATAATGGAAAAGAATCTGAAAAAGAATATATATATATGTATATATATATATATATATATATATATATATATCTGAATCACTTTGCTGTACACCTGAAACTAATACAACATTGTAAATCAACTATATTTCAATTAAAATTTTTTAATTGATAGGGCTTCCCTGGTGGCGCAGTGGTTCAGAGTCCACCTGCCGATGCAGGGGACACGGGTTTGTGTCCCGGTCTGGAAAGATCCCACATGCCACGGAGCGGCTGGGCCCGTGAGCCATGGCCACTGAGCCTGCGCATCCGGAGCCTGTGGTGCGCAACGGGAGAGGCCACAACAATGAGAGGCCCGCGTACCACAAAAAAAAAAAAAAAATTTTTAATTGGTAATGTATCATCTCATTTTACCTGCATAATGTATTGATAGTGAAATAACATGACATTATTATTGATATGGAAATTAGACCATCTATAATGACAAAATCGGTTTTGAGATGAGAGCTCATATTTTTGACATTTTAGACTTCTCAAAACTTTAATCTTCTTTTTAGTATAAAATATATAATTACAATAGCACTAAATATGGAAAACCAGGATCCATCTTGCTACAGATTTCATAATCATGATAATTATCATTGTACAGCCAGTACTGTGATGGAAAATGTTAACATTCATCTTTCTCATATACAAAATACCTCAAGGCAACATTACATTGTTTTGAATAAGTTTACTGTCAGTACTTCAAATAAAGTTGACATGCGCAAAAAACTTTAAAAAAAATTGCAACCCTATGTTGATCCCTTAAATTTCTTCTGAAATTTTATTGACCTGTAACATTCAGCGATCCAGGAGCCACTGTCATAAAAAGTCTAGCATGTTAATCTTTATTTATCTTTGTGTTTTGGCCACGCTACGCGGCATGCGGGATGGTTCCCCAACCAGGGATTGAACCCGGGCCTCCGTAGTGAGAGCGCCAAATCCTAACCACTAGGCCACCTAGGAACTCCCTAACATATTAATCTTATTATTTGTAGACTTTCCATCACAGGTCAGAGTTTATTTCTTAGCTTGGTTTTAACAGATTTAACATTTAGAGTGATTAAAAAGAAAATACTAGGTGCTGACAACCTATTTTTTTGGCTTTGTATTTTTTACTTCTGCTTGTTACTTTGGTTTTTTTGGGTTTTTTTACATTAAAATTTTTTTTCCAGTTTATTTATTTATTTTTGGCTGTGTTGGTTCTTTGTTGCTGCATGTGGGCTTTCACTAGTTGCGGTGAGCGGGCGCTGCTCTTCGTTGCGGTGCGCAGGCTTCTCATTGCAGCGGCTTCTCTTGTTGTGGAGCACGGTCTCTAGGCACATGAGCTTCAGTAGTTGTGGCTCATGGGCTTTAGAGTGCAGGCTCAGTAGTTGTGGCGCATGGGCTTAGTTGCTCCGCGGCAAGTGGGATCTTCCCGGACCAGGGCTTGAACCCGTGTCCCCTGCATTGGCAAGAGGATTCTTAACCACTGCGCTACCAGGGAAGCCTGGTTACTTTGTTTTAACCAGTCCTGTAGAATTATATTTACTATGCTGGTACCAATTAAAAGAGAATGTTAAAAAAGTTGTGATAGTTGATCATTCTTTACCTTATGTATGTGGAATACTTTGATTAGCACTGGAAGGGTTCTCTCCTAACCAAAACTGTCTTTCTCCTATTAGTTTGTCCTGGTGTCTTAATTTATCATCTTTCTGCCATTCTTTGGATTTAAGACGTTGACACTTATAAAGTGCCATGAAGGCAGGTATCTCTCCTGTCTTTTTTTTTTTTAAAGAAAAATTTATTTATTATTTATTTATGGCTGCATTGGGTCTTAGTTGCGGCATGCGGGATCTTCGTTGAGGCATGTGGGATCTTTTCATTGCGGTGCACGGGCTTCTCTCTAAGTTGTGGCATGTGGGTTTTCTCTTCTCTAGTTGTGGTGCACAGGCTCCAGGGCTCATGGGCTCTGTAGCTCTGGCGTGGGTTACAGAGTGCATGGGCTCTGTAGTTTGCGGCACGCAGGCTCTCTAGTTGAGGCGGGCAAGCTCAGTAGTTGTGGTGCACGGGCTTAGTTGCCCCGCAAACTGTGGGATCTTAGTTCCCTGACCAGGGATTGAACCCACATCCCCTGCATTGCAAGGAGGATTCTTTACCACTGGACCACCAGGGAAGTCCCATCTCCTGGATTTTTTTTATTGCTATAACTCCAGCATTCATCCCACTTCCTGGCACATAAATAGCTGCTCCATAAATATTTATTCAGTTAACAAATGAAAGCAAATTATAACATGATTGGTCATAGTTAAACTTATGATGTAATAGTTTATTAAATAACTAGTAGAACATAAAGTTGTGTGGTGACTGAAACACAATACAGATAAAATTCTAGGAAAGGTAAGTGATAGGACTAGAATGGTCCTCAGGCTTTATTTATTTATTTTAAAAAATTTTAATTTTACTTTGGTCCTCGGGCTTTTTTTTTTTCTTTTCTTTTTTTTGTGGTACGCGGGTCTCTCACTGTTGTGGCCTCTCCCGTTGCGGACCACAGGCTCCGGATGCGCAGGCTCGGTGGCCATGGCTCACGGGCCCAGCCGCTCTGCAGCATGTGGGATCCTCCTGGACCAGGGCACGAACCCGTGTCCCCTGCATCGGCAGGCGGACTCTCAACCACTGCGCCACCAGGGAAGCCCAGTCCTCGGGCTTTTTGAGGTGTATTCTACTTTCCTCTTTTTTTTTTTCTGAATTTAATTTAATTTATTTTTTTACACAGCAGGTTCTTATTAGTCTTCCATTTTATACATATTAGTGTATATATGTCAATCCCAATCTCCCAGTTCATCAACCCCCCCCACCACCACTTTCCCTGATTGGTGTCCATACGTTTGTTCTCTACATCTGTGTCTCTATTTCTGCCCTGCACATCAGTTCATCTGTACCATTTTTTCTAGGTTCCACATATATGCGTTAATATACGATATTTGTTTTTCTCTTTCTGACTTACTTCACTCTGTATGACAGTCTCTAGATCCATCCACATCTCTGCAAATGACCCAGTTTTTCCTTTTTATGGCTGAGTAATATTCCATTGTATATGTGTACCACATCTTCTTTACCCATTCGGCTGTCGATAGCCATTTAGGTTGCTTCCATGACCTGGCTATTGTAAATAGTACTGCAGTGAACACTGGGGTGCATGTGTCTTTTTGAATTATGGTTTTCTCTGGGTATATGCCCAGTAGTGGGATTGCTGGGTCATATGGTAATTCTATTTTTAGTTTTTTAAGGAACCTCCATACTGTTCTCCATAGTGGCTGTATCAATTTACATACCCACCAGCAGTGCAAGAGGGTTCCCTTTACTCCACACCCTCTCCAGCATTTGTTGTTTGTAGATTTTCTGATGATGTCCATTCTAAATGGTGTAGGTGATACCTCACTGTAGTTTTGATTTGCATTTCTCTAATAATTAGTGATGTTGAGCAGCTTTTCATGTACTTCTTGGCTATCTGTATGTCTTCTTCAGAGAAATGTCTATTTAGGTCTTCTGCCCATTTTTGGATTGGGTTGTTTGTTTTTTTAATATTGAGCTGCATGAGCTGTTAATATATTTTGGAGATTAATCCTTTGTCCGTTGATTCGTTTGCAAATATTTTCTCCCATTCTGAAGGTTGTCTTTTCATCTTGTGTGTAGTTTCCTTTGCTTTGCAAAAGCTTTTAAGTTTCACTAAGTCCCATTTGTTTACTTTTGTTTTTATTTCCATTCCTCTAGGAGGAGGATCGAAAAAGATCTTGCTGTGATTTATGTCAAAGAGTGTTCTTCCTTTGTTTTCCTCTAAGAGTATTATAGTGTCTGGTCTTACATTTAGGTCTCTAATCCATTTTGAGTTTATTTTTGTGTATGGTGTTAGGGAGTGTTCTGATTTCATTCTTTTATAGGTAGCTGTCCAGTTTTCCTAGCACCACTTATTGAAGAGACTATCTTTTCTCCATTGTATATTCTTGCCTCCTTTGTCATAGATTAGTTGACCATAGGTGCATGGGTTTATCTCTTGGCTTTCTGTCTTGTTCCATTGATCTATATTTCTGTTGTTGTGCCAGTACCGTATTGTCTTGATTTCTGTAGCTTTGTAGTATAGTCTGAAGTCAGGGAGTCTCATTCTTCCAGCTCCGTTTTTTCCCTCAAGACTGCTTTGGGTATTTGGGGTCTTTGGTGTCTCCATACAAACTTTAAGATTTTTTGTTCTAGTTCTGTAAAAAATATCATTGGTAATTTGATAGGGATTGAGTTGAACCTGTAGATTGCTTTGGGTAGTATAGTCATTTTCATAATATTCATCCTTCCAATGAAAGAACATGGTATATCTCTCCTTCTGTTTGTGTCATCTTTGATTTCTCTCACCAGTGTCTTATAGTTTTCTGAGTACAGTTCTTTTACCTCCTTAGGTAGGTTTATTCCCTTGTATTTGATTATTTTTGTTGCAATGGTGAACAATATTGTTTCTCCTTAATTTCTTTCTGATATTTCATTGTTAGTGCATAGGAATGCAAGAGATTTCTGTGCATTGATTTTGTATCCTGCAACTTTACCAAATTCATTGATTAGTTCTAGTAGTTTTCTGGTGGCATCTTTTGGATTATCTATGTATAGTATCATGTCGTCTTCAAACAGTGACAGTTTTACTTCTTCTTTTCTGATTTGGATTCCTTTTATTTCTTTTTCTTCTCTGACTGCCATGGCTAGGACTTCCAAAACTACGTTGAATAATAGTGGGGAGAATAGACATCCTTGTCTTCTTCCTGATCGGAAGATGCTTTCCGTTTTTCACCACTGAGAATGACGTTTGCTGTGGGTTTGTCGTATATGGCCTTTATTATGTTGAGGTAGGTTCCCTCTATGCCCACTTTCTGGAGAGTTTTTATCATAAATGGGTGTGGAATTTTGTCAAAACCTTTTACTGCATCTATTCAGATGATCATTCGGTTTTTATTCTTCAATTTGTTAATATGGTGTACCACATTGATTGATTTGCATATATTGAAGAATCATTGCATCCCTAGAATAAATCCCACTTGATCATGGTGTATGATCCTTTTAATCATACACCATGGTGTTGTTGGATTCTGTTTGCTAGTACTTTGTTCAGGATTTTTGCATCTATCTTCATCGGTGATATTGCTCTGTAATTTTCTTTTTTTGTGTCATCTTTGTCCGGTTTTGGTATCAGGGTGATGGTGGTCTGGTAGAATGAGATTGGGAGTGTTCCATCCTCTTTGATATTTTGGAAGAGTTTGAGAAGGGTGGGTGTTAGCTCTCCTCTAAATGTTTGATAGAATTCACCTGTGAAGCCATCTGGTCCTGGACTTTTGTTTCTTGGAAGATTTTTTTTTTTTTTTTTTTGCGGTACGCAGGCCTCTCATTGCTGTGGCCTCTCCCGTTGTGGAGCACAGGCTCCGGACACGCAGGCTCAGAGGCCATGGCTCACGGGCCCAGGCGCTCCGCAGCATGTGGAATCTTCCCGAACCGGGGCATGAACCTGTGTCCCCTGCATCGGCAGGCGGACTCTCAACCACTGCGCCACCAGGGGAGCACTCTTGGAAGATTTTTAATCACAGTTTCAATTTCATTACTTGTGATTGGTCTGTTCATATTTTCTATTTCTTCCTGGTTCAGTCTTGGAAGGTTATACCTTTCTAAGAATTGGTCCATTTCTTCCAAGTTGTCCATTTTTTTTTGTTGTTGTTGTTTTTATTTTTCCGGTACGCGGGCCTCTCACTGTTGTGGCCTCTCCCGTTGCGGAGCACAGGCTCCGGAGGTGCAGGCTCAGCGGCCATGGCTCACGGGCCCAGCTGCTCTGCAGCATGTGGGATCCTCCCGGACCGGGGCATGAACCCGGGTCCCCTGCATCGGCAGGCGGACTCTCAACTACTGCGCCACCAGGGAAGCCCCAAGTTGTCCATTTTATTGGCATACATTTGCTTGTAGTAGTCTCTTAGGATGCTTTGTACTTCTCCAGTGTCTGTTGTAACTTCTCGTCTTTCATTTCTAATTTTATTGATTTGAGTCCTCTCCCTCTTTTTCTTGATGAGTCTGGCTAAAGGTTTATCAATTTTGTTTATCTTCTCAAAGAACCAGGCTTTAATTCTATTATCTTTGCTACTGCTTTGTTTCTATTTCATTTATTTTTGCTCTGATCTTTATGTTTTCTTTCTTTCTCCTCACTTTGGGTTTTGTTTGTTTTTCTTTCTCTAGTTCCTTTAGGTGTAAGGTTAGATTGTTTATTTGAGATTTTTCTTGTTTCTTGAGGTAGGATTGTATTGCTATAAACTTCCCTCTTCGAACTGCTTTTGCTGCATCCCATAGGTTTTGGATTGTCATGTTTTCATTGTCATTTGTCTCTAGGTATTTTTTGATTTTCTCCTTGATATCTTCAGTGATCTCTTGGTTATTTAGTAACGTTTTGTTTAGCCTCCATGTGTTTGTCTTTTTTACGTTTTTTTCCCCTGTAATTATTTCTAATCTCATAGCGTTGTGATCGGAAAAGATACTTGATATGATTTCAGTTTTCTTAAATTTTCCAAGGCTTGATTTGTGACCCAAGATGTGATCTATCCTGGAGAATGTTCTGTGTGCACTATAGAAAAGTGTCATCTGCTGTTTTTGGATGGAATGTCCTATAAATATCAATTAAATCTATCTGGTCTGTTGTGTCATTTAAAGCTTGTGTTTCCTTATTAATTTTCTGTCTGGATGATCTGTCCACTGGTGTAAGTGAGGTGTTAAAGTCCCCCACTATTATTGTGTTACTGTCTATTTCCTCTTTTATAGCTGTTAGCAGTTGCCTTATGTATTGAGGTGCTCCTGTGTTGGGTGAATATATATTTATAACTGTTATATCTTCTTCTTGGATTGATCCCTTGATCATTATGTTGTGTCCTTCCTTGTCTCTTGTAACATTCTTTATTTTAAAGTTTATTTTATCTGGTGTGAGTATTGCTACTCCAGCTTTCTTTTGATTTCCATTTGCATGGAATATCTTTCACCATCCCCTCACTTTCAGTCTGTATGTGTCCCTAGGTCTGAAGTGGGTCTCTTGTAGACAGCATATATATGGGTCTTGTTTTTGTATCCATTCAACCAGCCTGTGTCTTTTGGTTGGAGCATTTAATCCATTCACAGTTTAGGTAATTATCAATATGTGTGTTCCTATGACCATTTTCTTAATTGTTTTGTCTTTGTTTTTGTTGGTCGTTTTCTTCTCTTGTGTTTTCCACCTAGAGAAGTTCCTTTAACATTTGTTGTAGCTTTAGAGCTGGTTTGGTGGTGCTGAATTTTCTTAGCTTTTGCTTGTCTGTAAAGCTTTTGATTTCTCTGTCGAAACTGAATGAGATCCTTGCTGGGTAGAGTAATCTTGGTTGTAGTTTCTTCCCTATCATCACTTAAAATGTATCATGCCACTCCCTTCTGGCTTGTAGAGTTTCTGCTGAGAAATCAGCTGTAATGTTACGGGAGTTCCCTTGTATGTTATTTATCAGTTTTCCCTTGTTGCTTTCAGTAATTTTTCTTTGTCTTTAATTTTCATCAGTTTGATTACTATGTTTCTTGGCGTTTCTCCGTGGGTTTATCCTGCCTGGAACTCTCTGCGCTTCCTGTACATGGGTGGCTATTTCCTTTCCCATGTTAGGGAAGTTTTCGACTATAATCTCTTCAAATATTTTCTTGAGTCCTTTCTCTCTCTTCTCCTTCTGGGACCCCTATAATGTGAATATTGTTGCGTTTCATGTTGTCCCAGAGGTCTTTTAGGCTGTCTTCATTTCTTTTCATACTTTTTTCTTTATTCTGTTCCTTGGCAGTGATTTATACCCTTCTGTTTTCCAGGTCACTTATCCATTCTTCTGCCTCAGTTATTTTGCTATTGATTCCTTCTAGTGTATTTTTCATCTCAGTTATTGTATTGTTTTTCTCTGTTTGTTTGTTCTTGAATTCTTCTAGGTGTTTGTTCTTGAATTCTTCTAGGTCTTTCTTAAACATTTCTTGCATCTTCTCGATCTTTGCCTCCATTCTTTTTCGAGGTCCTGGATCATGTTCACTATCATTATTCTGAATTCTTTTTCTGGAAGGTTGCCTGTCTCCACTTCAATTAGTTGTTTTTCTGGGGTTTTATCTTGTTCCTTCATCTGGTACATAGCCCTCTGCCTTTTCATCTTGTCTATCTTTCTGTGAATGTGGTTTTCATTCCAAGGCTGCAGGGTGGTTCTTCTTCTTCTCTACTTTCCTCTTTTTAAGGAAGCTACTTCATGTTAGAAAGTATGGAATTTCCTAGAGGACAATAATTATTCTTTACTATCTCTTGATTGACAAAATAGATGATTTTAAAAAGGTAAAAGAAATTTCATTGCCACTGTTAAATGAATATGTATTTCTTAATCTGTAATTGATAGATCTTACATTTATCTAGAGATTTATTTTATCTTTAGGTAAAACTTGTTATGCATATAGTTTTGTGGAGTCTTTGCGGTCCAAGTCCCTTTTTTGGTTGGCCACCATTGATCTAGACTTGGTATTGGAGTGTGGTCTATAGGCCAGCAAACGTTGCTGTTACTTGCAGAGCACATTAGAAATGAAGGATCTCAGGCCCCACTCCAGGCCTATAGAATCATAATTAGTATTTTAATGAGATCCTCAGGTGGTTCCATTGCACATTTTTTGAGAACAGTTTATAGAACACATGATTTTTTTCAGAGTCAGGAGGCTGTTGAATTCATTTTTCTCTCTGAAGAGGAATAGGAGGAGCAGACTAAAGAGAGTTAAAAATCAATTTGGCTTACTTAATTACCATATTTTAGAATGGTTCTGTTAATTAGTTGCACAGGAATTCCTGAAAATGTGTGTGTGTGTTTGTGTGTGTGTTTAGTATCTTTGTGGTTTTGTCACCATGCAAATAAACTTTTTTGTGAAATACTGTTTGATTTAATTGGGACTCAAACAGAAGTGTACTGACTTTCCTACAGCACATTATTTATTGTCTGTTTCTTGAGGAAATACCTTAGCATTGATCCTTTGGGAACCTACTTTTACTGTTTATCCAAAGGTTTACATGCCCATTTATTCCTCTCAGGGCAAGGTCACACAACCATGAAGTAGTTTTGCTAAGATATTTCCTTTTGATTCATTTTTTCCATTCATCAGTGTGCCTTCAAATTCAGTGATATTTGAGAAAGAAAGCACACATTCTACATCACCTTCATGTATTAAGGATACCATATTGCCAAGTATCAGCCTCTGTGGAAGAATGCAAATTTATTTTTTATTTGACACTTTACAGATCAACAGTTAAGCAGCCATTTGTAATAAATAGATACACTCAGTTATCTTACTTAAAAATAATTGAGAAACTTGTGAGTTTGACTTTTACCTTAGGATCCTTATGAAGAAACTGGTTCTTTTACAGAAGGACTGTTAAAGCTTCGTTTAGTGCTTAAAACCAGTGAGGTTGGTGGCAGTAGGGTTGCTGAATTGGGAGATACTGTTTTCTTTGTTTTTTTTTTTTGCAGTACCCAGGCCTCTCACTGTTGTGGCCTCTCCTGTTGAGGAGCACAGGCTCCGGTCGTGCAGGTTCAGCGGCTATGGTTCACGGGCCTAGCCGCTCCGCAGCTTGTGGGATCTTCCCGGACCGGGGCATGAACCCATGTCCCCTCCATCGGCAGGTGGACTCTCAACCACCGGGCCACCAGGGAATACCTCTTTGTTTTATTTAGTTTTAAATTTGTTTTGTAAACTGCCTGTGACATGGAAATACTTACTTTAAGTTAACATTAAATTTATTAGGAAGCTAAAATTTTAATTTACTTTCAAATTAGGAACCATTTTTCCTTGAATTAGTAATGAAATTATTTAATATAAGTTTTTTGGTAACTGTTCTTAAATTTAAGTTTTGAAAATAAAGTACATCATTTGATTGCTGAATCAGACCTTTTTTGTACTTTGGCAGTTTATAGACGGGCTAGCCATTTATAAACTTGACTTGTTTATGTATATAGTCCTAAACACAGAATTTCCAAATCTGTAAATGCTTCATCTCAATGGATATTTGGCAAGTACAAATTAGAAGAAACAAAGGGGTACAATTTCATACCCATCAAATTGGCAAAAATTAAAAATTCTGACAGTATCAGATGTTGGTAAGGATGTAGGAAAATGGGAATTTTGAGCCATTGCTGATGTTGGAGAAATATAATTTAAACCAGAACCTCCTGCCATCTCAGAAAACTTCTCTTCAAAGGTAGAGAGAAAGAAAATTTTATTTTTGACTAAGCATTAAGCTACAATATGATGTACATCACCGGCTATCTGCTAACAGATTGCGAAGATGTGAAGAGTGCTCATCCTTTTATTTAGCTAAGCAGATAAAACCCATTATATGCATATTCTCAAGATAAATTGAGTAGTGTTCAAGTAAGAGGACTTGAGAGAAACATTTGTCACACATAGTTCATCCTAAATTCACTTGGTAATTGAGGTGACCATATGTATTAGCTAATTGCTTTATCCAAAGGAAAACTAAACTTACATATTTTTATGACAGGAGGTAATTTTGCAACTTGGGGCTAGGTGGCCCTCTGAAGTTAGTTCCTATCTCACAGAAACTGGCAGAAAGGGGCACTATCTCCCTTGATGATCACATTTCAAAGAGATGGCTTTTGGGTCCTTGAGAAAGATGGTCCTGAGTTGCTGGTTAGAGGCTTATTTAGCTTTTTTTTTTAATTTAACTTTTTAGAAAGTTTTTATTTTTAATAAATGTCTTTATTTATTTATGGCTGCGTTGGGTCTTTGTTGCATCATGTGGGCTTTCTCCAGTTGCGGTGAGCGGGGACCACTCATCATTGTGGTGCATGGACTTCTCACTGCGGTGGCTTCTCTTGTTGTGGAGCACTGGCTCTAGGTGCGTGGGCATCAGCAGTTGTGGCACGTGGACTCAGTAGTTGTGGCTCGCGGGCTCAGTAGTTGTGACTCGCGGGCTCTAGAGCGCAGGCTCAGGAGTTGTGGTGCATGGGCTTAGTTGCTCCGTGGCATGTGGGATCTTCCCGGACCAGGGCTCGAACCCGTGTCCCCTGCATTGGCAGGCAGATTCTTAACCACTGCGCCACCAGGAAAGTCCCTTTAATTTTAATTTTATTTTTAAAACAATTTTTGGGACTTCCCTGGTGGCGCAGTGGTTAAGAATCTGCCTGCCAATGCAGGGGACACGGGTTCGAGCCCTGGTCCGGGAAGATCCCACATGCCACGGAGCAACTAAGCCCATGCACCACAACTCCTGAGCCTGCGCTCTAGAGCCCGCGAGTCACAACTACTGAGCCCACGTGCCTAGAGCCTGTGCTCCGCAACAAGAGAAGCCACCGCAATGAGAAGCCTGCGCACCTTAATGAAGAGTAGCCCCCACTCACCACAACTAGAGAAAGCCAGCATGCAGCAATGAAGACCCAATGCAGCTAAAAATAAATAAATAAATAAATTTATTTAAAAAAATTTTTTTTATTGGAGTGTTGTTGATTTGCAATGTTGTGTTAGTTTCAGGTGTACAGCAAAGTTTATCAGTTATACATATATCCACTCTTGTTTAGATTCTTTTGCCATATAGGCCATTACAGACTATTGAGTAGAGTTCCCTGTGCTATACAGTAGGCCCTTCTTAGTTATCTAGTTTTTATGTAGTGGTGTGTACATGTCAAGCCCAGTCTTTCAATTTATCCCCCCCTAACATCACCTGGTAACCATGAGTTTGCTTTCTACAACTGTAACTCTATTTTTGTTTTGTAGATAAGTTCATGTGTACCCCTTTTTTTAGATTCCACCTATTAGCGATATCATATGATATTTATTTAGCTTTTTAAAAGATTTGTGTACATTTCAAACAGAAAGAATTTAGAATTACAAATTTTTAAAGAAAAGTATATGTGTGGTGTCTCTTCTCTTATTTTTAACAGGGAAAATTAAATCTCTTATTATTTGCTCTTACACTGGTGAGTAAATTGATCTGCCTGCTTCAGTGGGCAACTTAGTCATGTTCTAGTAAAGTTGAAGATGTTCATACTCAATGATCCAGTACTTTTACTTCTAGATAAATCCCAGAGAGACTCCTAACACACGTTAATGAGAGACTTGTAGCATTGTATACTAACAGTGAAACAGTGGAAACAACCAAACTGTCTGAGTAGGAGAATGAACAGATAAATTTTGGTATATTCCTATATTACAATACTATACAGCATTGAAAATGAATAAATTAGAGCTACACGTATCGACATGAATAATTTTAAAAAATAATTTGACTAAAAGTAGTTTAGAAGAACAGGTACACTACATTTATATAACATTTAAAAACAAAACAAAAAAATAACATGCAGAACAAAATAATACATGTATTATTTATGGATACATAAATTAGTAAATGTATAACGCAATAATAAACACCAAAATCAGAAAGTGGTTTACCTTGGTTACCTTAGGAGGGAGGTATATAATGGGATCAGCAAGGAATTCAGATGTCTTTAATATTTTATTTCTTTTTTAAAAATTAATAATTAAAAAAAATTTTTAGTATTTTTTTGGCTGCACTGGGTTGTTGCTGTGTGTGGGCTTTCTCTAGTTGCGGGGAGTGGTGGCTACTCTTCATTGAGGTGCACGGGCTTCTCATTGCAGTGGCTTCTCTTGTTGCAGAGCACGGGTTCTAGGTGCATGGGCTTCAGTAGTTGCAGCATGAAGGCTCAGTAGTTGCTGCACATGGGCCCCAGAGCATGTGGGCTTCAGTAGTTGTGTTCTGTGGGCTCAGTAGTCGTGGCTCGTAGGCTCTAGAGCACGGGCTCAGTAGTTGTGGCGCACGGGCTTAGTTGCTCTGCGGCATGTGGGATCTTCCTGGACCAGGGATTGAACCCGTGTCCCCTGCACTGGCAGGCAGATTCTTAACCACTGGACCACCAGAGAAGTCCAGTATTTTATTTCTTAATAAAAGTAGATCTTAAGTAAATACGTTAGAATGTTAAGGTTTAATTTATTTGGTCAGTCAATCCATGAGTGTTTGTTATATTATTATCTATGTTCTTTTGTAATGTTTAAATATTTTTTTATTAAAGGTTTAAGAAGAGAGAGCCACAGAAAAAGGGGGCAGTAGTTGGGGGGAAATCAATTTGCTAGTATTGCATATTTGCACGGTAATGATAATGATCTAGTAAAAAGGGAAAAGTTAGTGAGGAGACAAGGACAGTTGTAAGAGCAGAGTCCTTGAGTATGAAAAACAAAGTGAGATCCAGTGCAGAAGTAATTTGTTTGGCTTTTGATAGGAGCAAGGACAGTTTGTTGAAACAGGAGGGAAAGCAGAATAAATGGTGGGAAGAGGAAGTAGTTCTCTTCTGAATTTAGGGCGACTAACATTCAGGTTTGCCTGAGACTGGGAGGTTTCCCAGGATGCAGGACTTCCAGTGATAAAACTGGCAAAGTCCTGAGCAACCAGGATGGTTGGTTATTCTGCTTGTTTTTCCTTAACAAAATGAAAGGTTTGATCATCTCTTGGGAATGGAAATGGGAAGGGGATGATGGTTTAAGGTAAAAAGAGAAGCTATATGAAGTAACTGTCTTAAAGATAGGTGAGCAAATTCACTAGGTTGTCGTGGTATGATTTCTGAGCTTTGTTTGCTAAGGATCTGCTGTAATTTATGAGTATAATTTCAAAGTTCATATGGTTGTGTTTCTTTACAGTCTCATTCAGCTGTTCAGATGGAGGTGCTTTGTTAAGTGGAAGGTTGGTTTTAACTATGATTTGACTACGCTGGAGGAAGAGAGGAGCAAAGGAGGGAGGCCACAGGCAAGGGAGTGATTATAGTGATGGATCATCAAATCTCAGGATGGGTATAAAAAGTGAAGAAGAGAGGATGAAGGACAGTTGGAAAAGTGACTCCAACAGATTTCTAGACGTGAACTGGAATGATAGGAAGTGAAGAGAGTGGGATGCTTGAAACAGATTTTTGAGGTGGTGTAGTTACAGTGGTTATTGATATGGTGATGGGAATAGGGGGCTGGAGTGGATGGCAGGAAAGATCATTGAGTGTGGTAATGATCACTCCATGAATGTGATTTTAGTGATTAAGGCAGGTTTTGGTACTCTAAAATATATTCACTTATTTTCTTTTCATATACTATAGTTTTCTCTTTCTTGTTTCATTTTGTTTGATCATTGCCTGAAATTGTAGATTGTTTTGTTGTTCTTGAATGAAGATGGTTGTAAATAAATAAGTGGGTGGATAAAAGCAAATTTTGTTTAATCAGTGCTTGTCTTTATCATATGGCTTGCTACTAGAAACTTTGTAGTTGGTTAAGTTTCAAACATTAACATCCAAAATGATGATCCACTGCCCATTAAGCTATTTTAGTTCCAAATAGGTTCAGTGAGGACTTTGTGTCATATATGGTTATTAGTACTGTATTGCTTTGCTCACTCCTGTTTCTCTCTTTCTCTTTTTATAGGACCGCAACTGAATGCACAGCTAGAAGGTTGGCTTTCACAAGTACAGTCCACAAAAAGACCTGCTAGAGCCATTATTGCACCGTAAGTTTTAAGGGTCTTTACCCAGAATCTTTCATATGTTAATTATTAATAAAGAATGAATATCTACGGATTGAATTAAAAATTAAAAATCAAATACTGTGTTGAACTGAAGAAGTTATATTCACTAAATTTCATGATTCCTGTGGCTTTCACTTTAACTCAAGGATAAAGGAATTGGGTACTTTATTTTCTCAGATGCAGAAATATCAAAATTTACTTTTGGTAATAAAACCGACTTTTAAAACAGAGAGTTGTTTACACTAGATAAACTTGGTGGTTTCAGTAGTATTTGGTACAAATGAATAAGATCTGTTTTAAACATTGAAAAAATCTACTTTAATCACATAATTTTAAACTTATAATAAAAAATGGATTAAACATAATATGATGCAGTATGGAGTAGCAGCCAGAATTTTAGGGGAGGGGTAGATTTTTTTTTTTTTAATGAAGAAACTCTGTGACTATTTTGTCTATATTAGAGGGCTTTTTGAGAACTACAGGCTAGCAAACATACAGTTAACTACGTGTCTGTATGATGTGAATTTCAGTTAATTTTGATTTGGTAAATGTTGGAGTTTGTGCTATTTCTGTCACAGCAGCATCTTTTATGTGACTTCTGTTGAGTTCAGGTTGGTACCTTGATAAATAGTAAATAGTAAAAATAATAGCAACCACTTATTAAACAATATGAGAATTAAATGAGTAAATACACATAAAAATCTTACATTAATGTTTGGCACATAGTAAGTATTCCATAAATGTTATGTATTTTTTGTGCCAAACTTTTTGTTAAATACTCCATTTGTATGATCTAACTTCATCTCGTTTAAAAGATTCAGGAAGCTGACTATACTACTTACCAACTGTGTGACATATAAGTTATTTAATCTCTTGTGCCTTTGTCTCCTTGGTAAAATTGGAATAATAATATTACTTTCATGTAGTTTTTCCAAAGATTAAATGAGCTAATCTTTATAAAACTTATAGCATAATGACTTGCTATTACTTATTTTGTTATTCAGCAAATATCTACCAGGCTAAATGCCAGATACTCTTCTTTGTGCTGCTCTTTGAATAAAACAAAATCACTACTCTCGTGGTGCTTGCCTTTTAGTATTTGGGGAAGACAGACAGTAAACAATTATATTCTGTGTCAGGTGCTGATGGGTGCTAAGAAAAAACAAAGCAGATAAGATTGAGAGTGACAGTATGGGTAGGGAGTTGCTAGTTTAGATAGGATAGTGAGAAAAGGTCTTCCTCACAAGGTAACAGTTGAGTCTAAATGATGTGAGAGAGAAGGTATGCAGATGCCCAGGGAAAAAGGGTTTCAGGTTGAGGACAAAGCAAGGACAAAGGCTCTGGGGCAGGATACGCTTAATGTGTTTGAGGAAAAGCAAGGCCAGTGTAGCTGGAGTGGCGTGTGTGTGGGGAAGAGTAGTGGATGAAGTAGGCTGCTGGGGCTAGATTGTAGGGAGGCGTTGTAGGAGAACATAAAAACTTTGGTTTTTCCTTTTTTTTTTTTTTTTTTTTTTTGCTATATGCGGGCCTCTCACTGTTGTCGCCTCTCCTGCTGCGGAGCACAGGCTCTGGATGCGCAGGCCCAGCGGCCATGGCTCACGGGCCCAACCGCTCTGCGGCATGTGGGATCTTCCCGGACCGGGGCATGAACCCGTGTCCCCTGCATCAGCAGGCGGACTCTCAACCACTGCGCCACCAGGGAAGCCCCAAAACTTTGGTTTTTATTCCAAGTGTTATGGCAAGTAATGAGAAGTTTTGAGCAGCAAAGTGACATGATCTGACTTAGGTTTGAAAAGGATTATTCTTGCTGCTGTATGAACTTTCTGTTTTGTGGGGGCAAGGAGTCCAATTTAGGAGGCTTATTACTATAGTAAAGAAAAGAGATGACATAATGCCTTTGGCTGGGAGCTAGAGGTGGAGGTGATGAGAAGCTGTATATTCTGGGTATTTGGAAGGCAGGACCAATAAAATAGAAGAAGTCAAGGATGACTCTTAAGTTTGGGCTTGTGAAATTGGAAGGATAGAATTGGAGTTTGTACTAATTATAGGAGAAAACAAGAGTGGAGGTGGGGAGTGGAATTTGAAGTGTTTATATAAAATCTAAATTTTATTCTGCCTGTGTTAATGTTGAGATACCTATTAGGTATCCAAGTGAGGCAGCTAGATATATGAATCTGGAGTACAGGGAAGAAGGGCTAGGCTGTGTTGGCATATCACACTTAACACAGCTAAGTGTGTGACTTTAATCAGACATGGTTGCCTCAGGAGTAAAATAGAGAAGAGAAGAGGTTCAAAGACTAAGCCCTTAGGCAAGCCAGCTTAATTTAGAGGTCACGATGAAGATGAGTATTTGCAAAGGAGATTTTGAAGGAGGACCAGTGGGGAAGGGGGAAAACCAAGAGCGAGTGAAGTCTCTGGGAGGAAAAAGGATGAAAATGTGTCAGGGAGGAAAAGATGATTAGGTGTGTCAGATTCTGCCAAGAGGTCAAATAAGATGAGGATTGATAATTGGATACTATGGAGATTGTTGGTTATTTTAGTAAGAACAATTTCTGTGGGGCGGTGGGGATGAAAGCACAGTTGGAGTGAGTTCAAGAAAGAATCAAGGAGGGAAATGAAGACAGTGAGTATAGATAGTTTTTTTTGAGAAATTTTGCTATAAATCAAGGAAACAGGGCAATGGGAATATGGTGTCAGGGAGAATTTTTATTTAAGGTGGGAGATATTAAAGTTTATAATGTTGATGACATGATCCAGTAGAGAAAGAAAAATTGATGCAAGGATAAGTTGGGAAGTTTTTATGAGTGAGATCCTTGGTTGGGTGAGAAACAGTGGATTAGTAATCATCTCTTTATAACATCTCATGAGATATGTTCTATTGTCATTCCCATTACTTTGCTGGTATTTAACTATCATGGTATACTACCTTCCTAGTTAAAACTTACTCTAGGGCTTCCCTGGTGGTGCAGTGGTTGAGAGTCCACCTGCCGGTACAGGGGATGCGGGTTCGTGCCCCAGTCCGGGAGGATCCCACATGCCGCGGAGCGGCTGGGCCCGTGAGCCATGGCCGCTGAGCCTACGCGTCCGGAGCCTGTGCTCCGCAACGGGAGAGGCCACAGCAGTGAGAGGCCCGTGTACCGCCAAAAAAAAAAAAACCACTCTAAATGTGGGAGCTGAGCTGAATCAACATAAAATTAAAATGAGGTTAGTTATTCATGAAAAAGTAGCTAGACTTGTTTGCTTCTTGTAGTTAGTTTTAAATTGAAATGTTTGGAAATGCCCTGGGAAGTGAAATGTTTGAGTCTATGTTACAAATATATTAATTTGTAAAAGATTTCCAAGTTACCTTAGGTTTTAAAATGAATATTTGAAAATAGTTTTGGCTTTGGTGTGCATGTTTCTGCTATATAGTGACTTTGTAGTTACATTTATGTATGTATAGGCAATTTCTACTTTGTTAATATATGAAAACTTTAAATATAGTCAAGTTCATCTTATTATATGGTTTTCATCTTATTATATTTTCCTTTCCAGAGTTACTTTTTTTTTTTTTTTTTTTTGCGGTATGCGGGCCTCTCACTGTCGTGGCCTCTCCCGTTGCGAAGCACAGGCTCCGGACGCGCAGGCTCAGCGGCCATGGCTCACAGGCCCAGCCGCGGGCCGGGGCATGAACCCGTGTCCCCTGCATTGGCAGGCGGACTCTCAACCACTGCGCCACCAGGGAAGCCCTCCTTTTTTTTTTTTTAAGGTAGAAAAGCAACAACAAATATTTTCTTGTTGTATCGGCACAAAAGTGTCTTTGTAAGAATGAGCTTATATAGTAATTAGACAACTTAAAATTTTAAGATTTCTACTTTTATTTCAAATCAAAAACACACTTTAAAAATTTTATAAATTCCAGCTCTCTGGGACCACCTTTTCTTAGATTTTGCCTTCATGGGAATAAATCATATGAGGGGAACCTTAAAAAAACAAACTCAGAACCTAGATAGCACACTTTTGAAAATGCTTAAACAGTTTGCTTATTTTTATATGGATGTAGATTAAATAGAATAATGTCATTTATTGTTGACATTATTAAAAGATTAAATATTGACCCATAAACCAACTGTTGATCAATTTTAATGAATTCTAATCTATATAACATAACCAGGCACATTTGGGAGAGGGATTCAAAAGAATTTAATTTGACTAAAAAATATCTTTTGGTTGCATTTGGAACTGTCTTACTTATATTGAGGCACAGGAGACAGTATGTGGCCCTGGGATATATATTGAAATGATCTCATGAACTAGGAGTTCCAGAAGCCTTCTTACCATGACTGCCAGATACCTTCATGCCAAAATTGTTGTTTATCTTGCAGTATTCAGCAGTAACTCAGCAACCCTTAGAATGGAGCTGTACAGGTATGCATCACTTAAGAAACATCTTATTGAATATAAAAATATAAGCAGATAATTGTGGAAGGGACTTAATTTACATGATGAAATTATTTTTTACTGTCAAGCACAGACAATGAATATTGAAGGCCATACATTTAAAGCACAATTTGATTTCTTAGTAGTTAACTGAGTAGGAGTATTATGGAATAAAGGATACTTTCACTTTTCATTGTATACCTTTTTTTACGGTTTGACTTTTTTTACTGTGTACATTATACCTTTAGTATAAAAACCTGTTTGAAAAATTTAAAAACTAAGAAACATTTATATAGAAGACCAGGTTGTATATGGTGAAGCATACCTGTAGAGCTCTACCAGTGCATGTCATGAGACAATGAATCTTCATAAATTATCTAGTTAATTTAAGTTACTGGAGATTTGCAGTCCTTGTTAATGTTAACAAACAATCTTCTAAACAGTCTCATAGTGCATTCTGTGTTGTGTTGTGTGCTTGTTTGGCTTTGTTTTGGTTTTGTCTCATTTCCTTTCACATAGTGAAAGCAGATGTGCCCTGTGTGAATGATAGGCCAGAAGACAGGTTCCTTGCATTAGCATAGAGTTGAACTAAATCTGGTAGAAACCGTCAAGACTTTCCCAGTCTTGTTAATATTAAAAGGACCAGTAGGTTATTCATGGCAATATCTCAAATCATATATGCTCTAGCAGTAAAAAAAAAAACCCTCAATATGCAACATTGTGGTTAGTTTATTCTTACTTGACTTTTTAGCTCATAATATTGTTTGCTTAATGTTTGTGAGATTCCATTTGTAAAAATAAAATATTCTAAATAATGACTGTTTTACCTGGATATTTTTTGGATATAATCATTTACTGATTTTTTTATTGAAGCAGGAATCTTTAGGGCCATTGAGCAGTGCCTGTGAAAGGCTAGGTGCAGCAAAATAAAACTGAGATGGAGGTTGCTGCTTCTGTAAACTGTTTGGGGCCAGTTGTCATTCAGGTTGATCCTGTATGTTTACAGGTGTTTTTAAATTTAGTTTCTAGGTTTGTAGATCATATCTTAACTTAAGGTTGCAAACTTTGCTTATTGCTGGAGGAGATCACATTTCATCTGGTCCAATCTTCTCATTTCATCTAGGGCAGTCTTTTATTTTGCATTTTTCCTGCTATTCAATAGAATTAGGACTACGGAAATCTGACTTTGTTGAATTCAAGTAAGTGTTCTTTTATTATTCCCTATATCCACTTTGATGAAAAGCCTCTCATAGAATGTTTAGTAGACTCTTGGCATTCATAGTTGTTAGTGAAAGTCCATGTGATGTAGTGATTAGTAATTTTCCTGAGGTAGGAATTTAAATTATACCACACTGCAAGGTTGCTGTATGGGAAACTGTCAGTTAACTAGTGAGTGGTTGTGGACAGTGTGACCTTGCATCCTCATTTAATTGCAGCTCTCTGAGGGGCACAGAAATTCTGGTAGGTTAGGAGCTGAAGTTGCTGATGCAAAGGATCTGCTGTGTAGGTGTAAAGGGAGAAGCAAAAGTACTCTAGGTTAAAAGAAAGATCAGTTTTTAGAGGTATGGTTTTAGCCTAATGACAAATTATAGATATAATTATATATATATATATAATATATAATAATAGTATAATTTTGTATTTGTTTTCATGAGAAGTTACATTGAGAATCAGAGTTACCTATAACAGCTAGCAGGTATGACTTTGTGTTAAAGGTTTTAAGAACTCTAAAAAGACTGACTTGGACACACTTTTATGATGCATATTCAAATATCTGTAGAGCTCAAATTTTCATTGCTCTTCTGGCTGTTATGCAGAACGACTAAAGAAAAAAAACGTATTCCCTTAGCGAAGCCTCCTTTATTGTGAGTGATTCCTTACTGGAACCTCTTTCCACATACATGTAGAGTTATAGATTCTGTTAGCAAGAGAAGGGTGTAGGAACAGAGGATTAGTGGTGAGAGTTGATGATTATTACTACGGCTTTATTCATTACCATATATCTGGGCCAGGGTAAAGGAAAGTATTACAAATTCTCTTCTTTGACTGTGACCTTGGTCCTTTCATGAAGTAGAGTTCCTCACTATGGGGGATAAGTGAGTATGGGGAATACTTAATGATCAAAAAATAGATACACTGCAGTGTATTCTCTATCTAAGTTAAGAATCTCGCTATCCAATCTTGAACCAATTTCCCTGGGAGATTGGTTCAGGATGGCGGGGTAGAAGGATGTGCGCTCACTCTCTCTTGCGAGAGCACAGGAATCACAACTAACTGCTGAACAATCATCGACAGGAAGACACTGGAACTCACCAAAAAAGATTCCCCACATCCAGAGACAAAGGAGAAGCCGCAATGAGAGGGTAGGAGGGGCGAAATCACAATAAAATCAAATCCCATAACTGCTGTGTGGGTGACTCACAAACTGGAGAACACTTATACCACAGAAGTCCACCCACTGGAGTGAAGGTTCTAACCCCCAGGTCAGGCTTCCTAACCTGGGGGTCTGGCAACGGGAGGAGGAATTCCCAGAGACTCAAACTTTGAAGGCTGGTGGGATTTGATTGCAGAACTTTGACAGGACTGGGGGAAGCAGAGACTCCACTCTTGGAGGGCACACACAAAATAGTGTGCGTATCAGGACCCAGGGGGAAGGAGCAGTGACCCCATAGGAGACTGAACCAGACATACCTGCTAGTGTTGGAGGGTTTCCTGCAGAGGCAGGGGGCATCTGTGGCTCACCGCGGAGAAAAGGACACTGGCAGCAGTTCTGGGAAGTACTCCTTGGCGTGAGGCCTCCCAGAGTCCACCATTAGCCCCACCAAGAGCCTGTTGGCTCCAGTGCTGGGTCGCCTCAGGCCAAACAACCAACAGGGAGGGAACTCAGCCCCACCCATCAGCAGACAAGCAGACAAGCATTAAAGTTTTACTGAGCTCTGCCCACCAGAGCAACACCCAGCTCTACCCACCACCAGTCCCTCCCATCAGGAAGCTTGCACAAGCCTCTTAGATAGCCTTATCCAAGGGCAGACAGCAGAAGCAAGAAGAACTGTAATCCTGCAGCCTGTGGAATGAAAACCACATTCACAGACAGATAGACAAAATTAAAAGGCAGAGGACTATGTACCAGATGAAGAAACAAGATAAAACCGCAGAAGAACAACTAACTGAAGTGGAGATAGGCAACCTTACAGAAAAAGAATTCAGAATAACGATAGTGAAGATGATTCAGGACTTTGGAAAAAGAATGGAGGCAAAGATTGAGAAGATGCAAGAAATGTTTAACAAACACCTAGAAGATTTAAACAGAGGTGAACAATATAATAACTGAAATGAAAAATACACTAGAAGGAATCAATAGAAGAATAACTGAGGCAGAAGAACGGATAAGTGACCTGGAACACAGAATGGTGGCAATCAATGCCACGGGACAGAATAAAGAAAAAAGACTGAAAAGCAATGAAGACAGCCTAAGGGACCTCTGGGACAACATTAAACACACCAACATTCGCATTATACGTGTCCCAGAAGGAGAAGAGAGAGAGAAAGGACCCGAGAAAATATTTGAAGAGATTATAGTCGAAAACTTTCCTAACATGGAAAAGGAAATAGCCACACAACTCCAGGAAGCGCAGAGAGTTCCAGGCGGGATAAACCCAAGGAGAAACACGCTGAGACACACAGTAATCAAACTGACAAAAATTAAAGACAAAAAAAAATTATTGAAAGCAACAAGGGAAGAAAAACAAATAACATAAAAGGGAATTCCCATAAGGTTAACAGCTGATTTCTCAGCAGAAACTCTACAAGCCAAAAGGGAGTAGCATGATATATTTAAAGTGATGAAAGGGAAGAACCTACAACCAAGATTACTCTACCCAGCAAGGATCTCATTCAGTTTCGACAGAGAAATCAAAAGCTTTACAGACAAGCAAAAGCTAAGAGAATTCAGCACCACCAAACCAGCTCTACAACAAATGCTAAAAGAACTTCTCTAAGTGGGAAACACAAGAGAAGAAAAGGATCTACAAAAACAAACCCAAAACAATTAAGAAAATGGTCATAGGGACATACATATTGCTAATTACCTTAAATGTGAATGGATTAAATGCTCCAACCAAAAGACACAGGCTGGCTGAATGGATACAAAAACAAGACCCATATATATGCTGTCTACAAGAGACCCACTTCAGACCTAGGGACACATACAGACTGAAAATGAGGGGATGGTGAAAGATATTCCATGCAAATGGAAATCAAAAGAAAGCTGGAGTAGCAATACTCACACCAGATAAAATAAACTTTAAAATAAAGAATGTTACAAGAGACAAGGAAGGACACAACATAATGATCAAGGGGTCAATCCAAGAAGAAGATATAACAGTTACAAATATATATTCACCCAACACAGGAGCACCTCAATACATAAGGCAACTGCTAACAGCTATAAAAGAGGAAATAGACAGTAACACAATAATAGTGGGGGACTTTAACACCTCACTTACACCAGTGGACAGATCATCCAGACAGAAAATTAATAAGGAAACACAAGCTTTAAATGACACAACAGACCAGATAGATTTAATTGATATTTATAGGACATTCCATCCAAAAACAGCAGATGATACTTTCTTCTCAAGTGCACACAAAACATTCTCCAGGATAGATCACATCTTGGGTCACAAATCAAGCCTTGGAAAATCTAAGAAAATTGAAATCATATCAAGATCTTTTCCAACCACAATGCTATGAGATTAGAAATAATTACAGGGGAAAAAAACGTAAAAAAGACAAACACATGGAGGCTAAACAATACATTACTAAATAACCAAGAGATCACTGAAGAAATCAAGGAGAAAATCAAAAAATACCTAGAGACAAATGACAACGAAAACATGACAATCCAAAACCTATGGGATGCAGCAAAAGCAGTTCGAAGCGGGAAGTTTATAATACAATCCTCCCTCAAGACACAACAAAATCTCAAATAAACAATCTAACCTTACACCTAAAGGAACTAGAGAAAGAAGAACAAACAAAACCCAAAGTGAGGAGAAGGAAAGAAAACATAAAGATCAGAGCAAAAATAAATGAAATGGAAACAAAACAGTAACAAAGATAATAAAACTAAAGCCTGGTTCTTTGAGAAGATAAATAAAATTGATAAACCTTTAGCTAGACTCATCAAGAAAAAGACGGAGAGGACTCAAATCAATAAAATTAGAAATGAAAAACAAGAAGTTACAATAGACACTGTAGAAATACAGAGCATCCTAAGAGACTACTACAAGCAAATGTATGCCAATAAAATGGACAACTTGGAAGAAATGGACAAATTCTTAGAAAGGTATAACCTTCCAAGACTGAACCAGGAAGAAACAGAAAATATGAACAGACCAATCGCAAGTAATGAAATTGAAACTGTGATTAAAAATCTTGCAAGAAACAAAAGTCCAGGACCAGATGGCTTCATAGGTGAATTCTATCAAACGTTTAGAGAAGAGCTAATGCCCATCCTTCTCAAACTCTTCCAAAATATCACAGAGGATGGAACACTCCCAATCTCATTCTATTGGACCACCATCACCCTGATACCAAAATCGGACAAAGATGATACAAAAAAAAGAAAATTACAGACCAATATCACCAATGAAGATAGATGCAAAAGTCCTGAACAAAGTACTAGCAAACAGAATCCAACAACACCATGGTGTATGATTAAAAGGATCATGCACCATGATCAAGTGGGATTTATTCAAGGGATGCAATGATTCTTCTATATATGCAAATCAATCAATGTGGTACACCATATTAACAAATTGAAGAATGAAAACCAAACGATCATCTGAATAGATGCAGAAAAAGGTTTTGACAAAATTCCACACCCATTTATGATAAAAACTCTCCAGAAAGTGGGCATAGAGGGAACCTACCTCAACATAATAAAGGCCATATATGACAAACCCACAGCAAACGTCATTCTCAGTGGTGAAAAACGGAAAGCATCTTCCGATCAGGAAGAAGACAAGGATGTCCATTCTCCCCACTATTATTCAACGTAGTTTTGGAAGTCCTAGCCATGGCAGTCAGAGAAGAAAAAGAAATAAAAGGAATCCAAATCAGAAAAGAAGAAGTAAAACTGTCACTGTTTGAAGATGACATGATACTATACGTAGATAATCCAAAAGATGCCACCAGAAAACTACTAGAACTAATCAATGAATTTGGTAAAGTTGCAGGATACAAAATCAATGCACAGAAATCTCTTGCATTCCTATGCACTAACAATGAAATATCAGAAAGAAATTAAGGAGAAACAATATTGTTCACCATTGCAACAAAAATAATCAAATACAAGGGAATAAACCTACCTAAGGAGGTAAAAGAACTGTACTCAGAAAACTATAAGACACTGGTGAGAGAAATCAAAGATGACACAAACAGAAGGAGAGATATACCATGTTCTTTCATTGGAAGGATGAATATTATGAAAATGACTATACTACCCAAAACAATCTACAGATTCAGTGCAATCCCTATCAAATTACCAATGGCATTTTTTTACAGAACTAGAACAAAAAATCTTAAAGTTTGTATGGAGACACCAAAGACCCCAAATAGCCAAAGCAGTCTTGAGGGAAAAAAATGGAGCTGGAAGAATGAGACTCCCTGACTTCAGACTATACTACAAAGCTACAGTAATCAAGACAGTATGGTACTGGCAGAACAACAGAAATATAGATCAATGGAACAGGATAGAAAGCCCAGAGATAAACCCATGCACCTATGGTCAACTAATGTATGATAAAGGAGGCAAGAATATACAATGGAGAAAAGACAGCTTCTTTCATAAGTGGTGCTAGGAAAACTGGACAGCTACCTATAAAAGCGTGAAATTAGAACACTCCCTAACACCATACACAAAAATAAACCCAAAATGCATTACAGACTTAAGACCGAACACTGTAAATCTCTTAGAGGAAAACATAGGAAGGACACTCTTTGACATAAATCACAGCAAGATCTTTTTTGATCCACCTCTTAGAGTAATGGAAATAAAAAGAAAAATAAACAAATGGGACCTAATGAAACTTAAAATCTTTTGCAAAGCAAAGGAAACTATATACAAGACGAAAAGACAACCCTCAGAATGGGAGAAAATATTTGCAAATGAATCAATGGACAAAGGATTAATCTCCAAAATATATTAACAGCTCATGCAGCTCAATATTAAAAAAACAACCCAATCCATAAATGGGCAGAAGACCTAAATAGACATTTCTCCAGAGAAGACATACAGATGACCAAGAGGCACATGAAAAGCTGCTCAACATTACTAATTATTAGAGAAATGCAAATCAAAGCTACAGTGAGGTATCACCTCACAACGGTTAGAATGGACATCATCAGAAAATCTACAAACAACAAATGCTGGAGAGGGTGTGGAGAAAAGGGAACCTTCTTGCACTGCTGGTGGGTATGTAAGTTGATACAGCCACTATGGAGAACAATATGGAGGTTCCTTAGAAAAGTAAAAATAGAATTACCATATGACCCAGCCATCCCACTATTGGGCATATACTCAGAGAAAACCATAATTCTAAAAGACACATGCACCCCAATGTTCATTGTAGCACTATTTACAATAGCCAAGTCATTGGGAGCAACCTAAATGCGTATCAACAGCCGAATGGATAAAGAAGATGTGGTACATATATAGAATGGAATACTACTCAGCCATAAAAAGGAACGAAATTGGGTCCTTTGTAGAAACGTGGATGGACCTAGATACTGTCATACAGAGTGAAGTCAGAAAGGAAAAAGAAATATCGTATATTAACGCATATTTGTGGAATACAGAAAAATGGTATAGATGAACTGGTTTGCAAGGCAGAAATAGAGACAGATGTAGAGAACAGATGTATGGAAACCATGGGGGGAAAGCGGGGGTGGGGTGGTGGTGGTGGTGGGATGAATTGGGAGATTGGGATTGACATATATACACTGTGATATATAAAATAGATAGCTAATAAGAACCTGCTGTATAAAATAAATAAATAAAATTTAAAAAAAGATAAAAGAATCTTCCTTTCGTTTTGCCACTATGTTGTCTTTAGGTCAAGCAGACTTTTATACCTTCAGCTTCAAAAAGGACTGAAACCATGAAATCTAAGTTCTTATTATGAAACAAGTTTACCTTAGTTAATCGTGTTTTCAAAACTATCATCCTTCCTTGTAGTCTTACAGGCTATGTGATTCTGTAAGTATTCTTCCAGTTGTTAGGCTTATTGCTTTTCCTACTCCATGGACTCCTTCCCTTCTTTTTTTTTTTTTTTTTTTTTGTGGTACGTGGGCCTCTCACTGTTGTGGCCTCTCCCGTTGCGGAGCACAGGCTCCGGACGCACAGGCCCAGCGGCCATGGTCCACGGGCCCAGCCGCTCCGCGGCATGTGGGATCCTCCCGGACTGGGGCACGAACCCGCCTCCCATGCATCAGCAGGCGGACTCTCAACCACTGCGCCACCAGGGAAGCCCTCCTTCCCTTCTTCCTTGAACTATGTAAAGGTCTCTTACGGTGCCTAAGAATGGGTTCTGGAGCTCTACTGCCTGACTTTATATCCTGGAGTGCCACTTTCTATCTGTATGACCTTGAGCAAGTTTCTTAACCTTGCTGCTTTAGTTTCTTCATCTATAAAATGAGAAGAATAATAATTCCTATCTCATAGAGTTGTTAGGATTAAAAGTAATGCTTTGAGTTGCATAGAAGAGTGCCTGAGATGCAGTAAGCACTCAGTTATCACTATCATCACAACTGTCCTCTTCTTCCTCCTCCTACTTGGTCACTAAGATATGTCACTGTTTCTTTCTAGACCCTAGATCATTGATTTCTCATTTACCACTGGCACTGACACCATTCTAGACCTAGACCGTGATATTACTGCCTCACGCCACAGTTTCCAAGAGAGCTTCACGTAACTCGTCTTGCCTCTAACACGACCTTTGTGCTTGTGTTTTTCAGTACATGATAACAGTTTCATATTGTCACTCCCCTGTTCCAAGAGCATACAGCAGTTTTTCAGTAACTTGTTTTATCAAGCCCAGACTCCTCTGTCTTGACTCTGGCTTAACATTACTCTCGTGTTCCATTCAGGCCAATTTCATATTTTCTCATTTACATCATACACTTGGGCATTTGCTCATGTTTTTCCTTCAGGCTTTATTCCCTTCATGCCCTTACCCTTCTACTTACTATTTCTTTCCTACCTGTACTTCAAGAATCTAACGTTTCTAAGAAGGCTTTCTGGCATTTAAGAACTGAGCTTGGATAGGAACAGCGTTGGTAAAACTGGGAGAGTACAAAGACAGGTTGATTTAGAGATCGGAGTATAGATTGGGGTTCAGGGCCTTTAAATTCAAGAAGAGTAAGGACTGAGAAGTGGAGGGATGTGAAGTGAGTGACAACTGAGAGCAAAGCAGTGTTGAAAATCTGAATGTCATTCAGGTTTGTGGCAGACCAGGGCGGATCCAGATAGATCAGATGGTTTTTAAGGTCTGCATGGCCAGGCAAGATAGTGCATATCTGAACTGACAGGAGCCAGTGATGTTCAGATGAGGAACAGGTATTAAGTATCTGAAGTAGTTGGTATTGGTGTCTTGGGGACTGGAAGACTGGGGACATAACCGGTTAAAATAGAGCCCCTGGTTAGCCTAGAATATCAAGATCAGTACAGGATGACAGCAAAACTGAATTTGCTGAGCCACAGAACAACTTATATTACCTTCTGGCTATGATTAGAACTGGATTGTGAGAATATTGCTATATTCAGGCAACTTGATAGGCTCCCTTGACAGAGGTGTAAGGATGGAGTGACTACCATTAATCTGACCTATTAAGCCTCAGTGATTTCAGTGTGCTTAGCATATGTCCCATATTACTTTACTCCTAATTAAGGACCCTACTATCTTGTATGGTTGTGATTGCCTTATGTGAATCTCTTTTTCTGTGTCTATATCAGATGAGTATCTTTTTTTTTTTTTTTTTTGTGGTACGCGGGCCTCTCACTGTTGTGGCCTCTCCCTTTGCGGAGCACAAGCTCCGGATGCGCAGGCTCAGCGGCCATGGCTCACGGGCCCAGCCGCTCCGTGTCATGTGGGATCCTCCCAGACCGGGGCACGAACCCATGTCCCCTGCATCAGCAGGCGGACTCTCAACCACTGCGCCACCAGGGAAGCCCTCATTTTTAAAATAGAGCTTTGCTGGGGTATGATTAACATTCAGCTGCATATAAAGTATGCAGTTTGATAAGTTTGAAATATGTATACACCTGTGAAATCATTACCACGATTAAGATAATGAACATATTCATCATCTTCAGCAGTTTCCTTGTGCTCTTCTTTCCCTCTCTGCCCTTCTCTCACCCTCCCACATCCACTGATTTACTTTCTGTCACTATAGATTAGTTCTTATTTTCTAGAATTATTTATTTTTATTTTTAATTGAAGTAGAGTTGATTTACAGTGTTGTGCCAGTCTCTCCTGTACAGCAAGTGACTCAGTTTTATACATACATATTCTTAAAAATTTTTTTTTTATTGTAGAAGTATTTAGATGGAATCATATAGTATGAACTCTTTTTGTCTGGCTTCTCTCACTCAGTGTATTTATTTTTTTACCATAATTATTTTGAGTGTGTCAATAGTTCATTCCTTTCTATTGCTGAAGAGTTATTTCATTGTATGGATATACTTCAATTTGTTTATCCATTCACCTTTTGAGGGACATTTGGCTGTTTCTGTTTTTGGCTCTTGCAAGTAAAAATGGGATGAATATTTGTGTACAAATCTTTGTGTGCACATAATGTTTATATATATATATATATATATATATATATATATATATATATATATATATTTAGGAGTGGAATCGTTGGCAGGAGTTTTATGGCAGAAGTATGTTTAGCTTTTTTTTTTTTTTTTAAAGAAATTGCCAAACCATTTTCCAAAGTAGTTGTACCGTTTTACATTTCCTACAGACTGAGTTTCAGTTCTACATCCTTGCCACATTTGGTATGGTCACTCATTTTAATTTTAGCTTATTCTAGTGGGTGTTTAGTGGCAGCTCACTGTAGTTTTAATTTGCCTTTCCTTAATGAGTAACTGATGTACAGCCTTCTTTTGTGTGCTTTTTGCCATCCCAGTGTATTTTTTTTTTTTTTTTTGCTGAACGCAGGCCTCTCACTGTTGTGGCCTCTCCCGTTGCGGAGCACAGGCTCCGGCCGCCCAGGCTCAGCGGCCATGGCTCACGAGCCCAGCCGCTCCGTGGCATGTGGGATCTTCCCGGACCAGGGCACGAACCCGTGTCCCTTGCATCGGCAGGCGGACTCTCAACCACTGCGCCACCAGGGAAGCCCCCGGTGTATTTTTTGATGAAAGTATCTGTTCACATCTTTTCCTATTTAAAAATTTTAAAAAAATTGTAGTAACATAAAATCTACCATCTTAACTACTTTTAACCATTTATATAGTAGTGTTAAGTGCATTCACTTTGTTGTGCAACCAATCTTCAGAATTCTTTTTGTCTTGTAAAACAGTTACCTATATTTTTTAAAGTATTAGGTTGTTTTGAAATTTCTTTATATATTCAGATATAAATTCTTTATCAGATATATGCTTTTTCTTTATATATTTAGATATAAATCCTTTGTCAGATATATGCTTTACAAATATTTTCTCCCAGTCTGTGTTTTGTCTTTTCAGTTTACTGTGCATCTTGAAATTGTCCATGATGGGAATGATTTACTCCACATTAATAGACAAATTGCTATAAATCAGGACTTTATTTTTTGTTGATTGTCTGTACTCAAGAAAAGTAATGGGGAAAGGTTAATAAGGCAGATGAAACTTAAAATTATGTTACGTCTGTAACCTTTACACTGTGACAAGCACAAAAAAATGAGGAAAGAAATATGCTTTCCAGTATTTGAAAAACTATTGTCTAATAAGCAAAGAAGTCATTCAAGTCATTGTTGAATGAGTGAAATTCAGACATATGTCTTCATTATTTCACTCTTGTCATTTGCAGCCATTGCTTGGCTGTGGCTTAAAGAGTTCATCTACCATCAGTGAAAGCATTCTGGGACAATCAATTGCCTAAGCTGAATTTGCAGTAAAGAGTATTTTATACTTTTTCATTGTTTGTCATTTGTGTGATACGTCTCTCTTTATTTCAGTAAAATTTATAATAAGCTTATGTACATATGTATACAGTTTTTTCCTGCAGAGCCATTTGTTAAACATTTACTGGCCGTACACTAAATAGTAAACATTAAGGGAAATATTTCTATACTCACATAGCTTGAGTCAAGAAAGAAAAATGAAGTTCTGAAACAAAGTCATTGTACGGGTGATCAGAGAACCAATGTAAAGCTGAGACCAGAGAAGGAAAAGGATGGGATGAGTAGTAGGGAGAGAAAATGAAAGACATAATACACAGAAGGTCAGGTCAATTCTCTTACCACTAAAGACACAGAGGGACGTGAGTTGTTTCTTGTAGATTATTTGTTTTGCTCTGATGTGACTTGGTCTTATTATTTTTATGTATGTAATAGCCTGTTAATGGTATTGAAGAGGAATGTTAAGAGCTCATATATTATTAATGTTACATTAGCAACTTCAAATAAGCCTTGAATATTTCCAAATATAATTTTCCTTCAGACCAAATACTTTTTAACATTTAAAATTGGAACACAGGGGGACTTCCCTGGCGGTACAGTGGTTAAGACTCTGTACTTCCACTGCAGGGGGCACAGGTTTGATCTCTGGTTGGGGAACTGAGATCCCGCATGCTGTGCAGCATGGGCCCCCCCAAATAAATAAATAAATAAATAAATAAATAAATAAATAAATAAAATAACAGTGGAACACAGAACAATGATGTGTTCCCTGTTATATTCTAGAAGTTGCATCATTATCTATCAATACATTGCTTTTTAATCTGTACACATAATGTTTACCATAATTATTAGATTTCTTTCAAAAGTTTTTTTTTTTTCCCAGAATAACTTGATTTTGAATCTGATGATTAAGTTAAACATTTTTTTGTTTTGTAGCCATGCAGGGTATACGTACTGTGGGTCTTGTGCTGCTCATGCTTACAAACAAGTGGATCCATCTATTACGTAAGTAATATAGTTAGATACCATTTTGATTAGGTGGTTGGGAATTATAATTGCTTTGTCACTGAAGTAATTTGTTTTACATAATTATTATATACTTGATTTCATTAAGAATTTGACTTTATAAATTTGATTATACCTTATATAGGTTATGAAAAGCTTTAATACTATTTTTCATTATCTGAACATTTAGTTTCTACCTTCCCTTTGTTTGGTAAAATGTTTAGTTCTGGAAGTGTTAGAAGGTTAATACAGTATTGTGATTTATACAAAATATATATTTGGTCATTTAAATGACCAAAATATATTTCACATATATATTTAGTCTTTTTCCACAGTTACAGGCTCACAGCTCCCAAAACCCTTGGAATTTCCTAAGTGGTGAGAATGGCAAAGGTGTTTCTTGTATGTTAATAAGGTGACTTTTGGACCCCACCTAAGCATGGGGCTGGTTGCCAGGATAACCAACCTTGTGTTTAGAGGTTTGGAATTTTCATTCCCACTCCCTGACCTCCCCTGGGGAGGGGAGAGAGCCTGGAGGTTGAATCAGTCGCCATCATGACTATGTAATAAAGCCCCCATAAAAACCCAAAGGGACAGGGTTCGGAGAGCTTCCATGTTGGTGAACATGTGGATATTTGGAGAGAGTGGCCCGCCTTGGAGAGGGCATGAAGGTCCTGGCTCTTTCCCCTCGCCTTGCCCTATGCACCTCCTCCATCTGGCTGTTGCTAAGTTATATCTTTTTATAATAAGCCGGTGACCTAGTAAGTGAAATATTTCTCTGAGTTTTGTGAGCCGCTCTAGCAAATTAAACCTCTGATTTGTAACTGATCTGTCAGAAATACAGGTAACAACCTGGACTTATGATTGGCCTCTGAATTGAAATTCAAGGAGGTGGTTGTTGGATTTGCCAATCTGTAACTGGTTGGTCAGAAGCACAAGTGACAACCTGGGCTTGTGACTGGCATCTGAGATGGGGGATGGGTGTGGATGTGGGGACATTTTTGTAGGACTGAACCCGTAACCTGTGGAATCTGATGCTATCTCAAGGTAGATAGTGTCAGAATTGAGTGTGCCCCCTCTTCCACTCACATGAATGCACACAGTGGAATTGGGTCCAGGAACGTTAACAGTTAAATATTTTGGTTTTTAAAATTTTCTTTGAAAACCTGGAGATGAATACTTTTAAGAAAAATTCAAAGCCCTTTGTTCTATTTTAATCACTTTATAATTGAAAATTCTTTATTGTACGTGTTAGGTTGTGTTTAATGAATGAAGAATAATTTCTCATTGACAGGATAAGGTACCTAAGTTATTTTAGAATCTGACAATGAATTTAATATTGTTTTTGAAGTATATTAGCTCTTAATAATTTAATGACAGCTCTGAAATTAGCTTAAAAAAATCTTTATGTCAAATTGAGACTGAGTTGTATACTACTCTCTAAAATGAGAAATTTGTGAACTTTAAAAGCATAGTATACCACTCTCTAAAATAAGAAACTTGTGAAATTTCAAAAGTTTCTGCTGGAATTAGCCACCCAAATTACTTAATTTGCTGACCAACATTTTATTTAAATAGCCAGTTCACTACGTGTGAACCAGTGTCAGGTTCTAGTCTGTATTGCCAGTTGTACGTACACTGTGTGAATAGGTGAAACTGTTCATTTTAATTCTGTCAAATGTTGTTAGGTTAGACCCGTACTAGTAGAGATGAAGTATAATCATTCAGAAGTAACTCACAACAGCCATGAGTTTAAAAAGAAAATCCCACCCACAGCCTACTCCTTTATGAGCAATTAGTTCAAATTGTTAAAGCAAAAAAGCTGCTCTCTTTTGTTTTTATGTAGTATGCTCTGCACATTTTATCAGGCCTTTATTGAAAATTATTTTTTAGTAAGTTTTTAATAATAAATAAAATGATAATATTGCCAGATTGATGAGGTTTTGGTTAGCTCCGCCTCCTTTATGATGTTTTGATGCACATCTTTAACAAATATTTCATAATACATATTTAATGTATAATTTTAACTTGTTTCGTGAATAAGAGTAAAATAGAAATTAGATTGTAAAGCTTTTCAGAAGCTTCCTTTATTTGACCCTGGGCCTATAAACCAACCATAATCAAGGCTAGTTTATATAACAGCCTTTTCCAAACCTTTTTCTACTTGGCAGAACTTTTATTGATGATGATATGTACTAAAAGGGTACCCTGAATTAAATTTGGCCTAGGAATATATAGAGAGCCTATATTGATATAAGTGGAAATTGTGTGTTAAATAAGTTGATGGACAGTGAGAATGGAAAGGAAAAAAATAATAAGGGAAGAGAGTCAAGGACTAAGAAGGTGACAATAAAGGAAATCAGTAAAAAGAAATGTGGATGATGGATGATGATGTGATCAGTTTATTTTTATAATTAGTATATAGTAATTGAATTCTGAATAAATAAGTGTTAAGGTCTCAGTGTTAAAAATAATCATGGACAGTCTTGTTGTATTCTCTTGGAAGTGGCCCTCCCTGAGATTTGCAATATCTTCATAGTTCTTTAAGAAAATAGAGAAAACATCCTTTTGGGAATAATTATAGAGAAAAAATAACAGTCTAAGAGAGAAGGATAAATTTGATACCACTAGCTTCCATTCTTCTTTCCCTTTCCCATTCTCTACATGTCAACCAGGATCATCTTTTGTCCTTAAAGTTTGAATGGATCTTTTACCTTTGCATGATTTTGTAGCATCTTGCGTGAACATTTGGAAAATATTTGTTCATTGAGTCATGCAGATCTTTCAAATGTTGACATTTCATCATACGATGTAAAAAAAAATCACATTTGTTAATATCACCATCAATTTCATGAGAAAAATTTTTAATTATTGGGAAGCTTTTTGCAAAAGTCTAATTTTCACTTAAAAGTTTCAATTTTATCATTGGCAACAAATACGTCAAATATTTTCTTTGAAGTGTCAGGCTCATTTTGTTCATTTTCTAAAAAATTTCTGCTGGATATCTAAATTGGAATAACCACAGTTTGTCTAATTTTTTGAAGTAAAAATTGTGTTCCATGGAAAAAAGTCTACTTCAGCTCATAACTCAAAATCACACAGATGCTTTTTCCTTGAGACATACTTCTGTATGCAGTAGAAGCGCTTTATGCGTTTATCACCACAAATTGAATGCATTTTGTCATACAGAATATTTTTATAAAACTGTACTCGAAGTTCAAAATTTAATGAAATTAAATGAAACTGGCTTTAAAAAAAAATACAGCATGGGTGAAGGTGAAGAATACATGACTACTAGTACATTTTGATTCTGTTACCTTGATTGTAGCCAGCAGTATACCCAGTCTTACTTTTGTACTACAAGTGCAAATGTTAACATGTTGAAAAGGCAAATAACTTCTTTGTATTATTATGAAAATAGTTTTGATTTTGTAGACTTCTTGAAAGGTTCTTGTGAACTCACAGTTCACACTTTGTGAACTGCTGTGATTCAGGGTGATTGGATTTATATTGTGGATAAGGTATTGGAGAAGGCATCTCTGGGAAAATGATTTTTAAGCCAAGCAAAAGAAACAATTACACATGAAGAAGTTTTGAAATAGGCAAAGGTATTCTTGTCATCAAGGAACTGCAAGACCAGTGTGCATAAAGTACTGAGATTCGGGGGTGGGGGGGAGAATAACACAAGAAGGGGCCAGTTGTTATGAGACTTTAGAACCCATTTTAAGGATTTTGTATTTTATCCTCTGACCAAGAAAAGCCATTGAAAGACTTTTTAAGCAGGGAAGTGATATGATCTGATTCATGTTTTAGAAAGAGTACTCGGGCTGTTTAAGGAATTTTTAAAGTTCTTTCCCATATTTAGAGTTGCAAAGTCTTTTCCTATTACTAAAACTTTAATTAAAAACTGGAACTCAGGATGTTACTTAGATAGTAACTTGATTTTGATTCATATCTTTCAGAAAACCTTGCAGGGCAGAAAAAGAATGCCAAAAGGAATCTTCTTTGGGGCCACATGACATTTTATTCTTTAGTTAAAATATCTCCACTTAACCATGAAACACTTTAAAAAAATTACTTGTGTTCCATTATTTAGTATAAGTAGTTGAATATTTATGAGAACAGACACTCAGGTAACTCATGTGTTAGGTGTACAGACTACACTCCTCATAGTAAGTAACTCCACAAATGTGGATTCTCTGGAGGTATTATTATATGTGAACTACATTTATTTCTGAAAGAATGCCTACTGATTTTTTTCTATTTTTTTATATTAAAGGTTTCTTTTACATGTATGGCAACAGTGATTATATGCCAATATTTAAAAGTTACTCTTTTAAGACAAAGAACTTTGTAATTAATTAAAGGGAGAGAAAGTGGCATTACTTCCAATGCCTATATTACATTTCTCTCCAAAATATTTGTATGGTCTTGGTGTTTATGGATCTAGCAATCTAGGGGGAAAAATGCATTATCTTTTATTTACACTATTAATTGTCTTATAGCATATAGCTAACACAGAGACTCATTCTGAGATTACTACTTGTTCAATATCCAGTTTCTTTTTTCTTCTTTTCATTGATACCTAGCCTTTTTTGGTTTGTTTTTGGGTATATCACTTTTAAGTGTTTTATATTGGTGGGACCTAAATCTCTTTTTTCCTATTATCTCTCTTAACTAAATGTGGAACTTCACTATGTTGCTTTTGGATGAGTTTCAACCTTTGGGTACACAGTTGGATAATTCAGACTGATGGGACCTCTTTTCCCCACCAGACTTTATCTTTTCATCTAGGTTGGGTCTGACAAAAGGGCAAGCAAGATGAGTAGTCACGTATTAGAGGAGGCAGTTAGGCTTTCGAAGCTGACCTCGGGTCTTTATTTCTGGAGTAACGCTCATCTTTTAGCCACTGTTAGAAGAACCTTGTTATACTTACCTATGAAATATATCTATGCCTAGATTGATTTTTAAAAGTCATTTCATATTTTAATTATATATTCTGAATTTCCCAGGAGTGTTCTGATTTTAAATATTCTATCCCTCTCTCTTTTCATAGAAATACATTCCTCAATCATAAAAATGCTTTTTTTTTTCTTACTTGATTCTTGATTCATATAATACCTATCCTTAAGCAAGTTTCCTAAGCACTCAGATTTACCATTTTCTATGTCCCTCATTAAACTTTAATTTTAAGAATGTGGTGATATTTATGTGCTGTTAAGATACGAGAACATGGTGGTATCTTTTGTTCATTTAGGAATCTGTAGATCTGATTTTTTTTTTCTTAAATGGTTATTGAGTTGATCATAGAGATGATGACAAGAAGTGAGTATTAGCAGGGGGGGTGAGGAAAGGGATTATGTTTCTGACTAGAAATGGCCTGTGAGTGAAGTCTTACATGTGGGCTCTGAGTGACATCTTGAGGATTGCAACATCTTGAGGAGATTTTGGGACTAAACTGAGAATTACCTTTTCCTTATCCACATCTTTCTTATCCACCCCCGCCCCCCAACACCCCATATAGCAAGTAAGATATAGCTGACAATAGGTTAATTTTCTTAGCTGTAATAGAATTCTGTCAAAATAAATATATTGCTAAAGCACACATTCCTTGGCCAGCAAGTTTTTGATGTGAAAATAGCTCTGTGTCTCAGTCTTTGTGTTTTTGTCCATTAGATGAGCAATGAAGTAGCACTTAATTTTCTAGGTACATAGCTTACATATATTCCTTTTTTTCTTATAGTTTTGGTTCTTTTGTCTCTGTAACTTTGTGTGTGTGTGTGTGTGTGTGTGTGTGTGGTGGGGAAAGTTTTGTTCATATGAATCCGGGAGAAACAGCGAAAATGGAGAGTTTGGAATTTAGAATGTAGAGATGTTTGAGATAAAATGAGAATAAGTTAATTTTACTCTTGATGTTAAGATAAAAGGATTGTAAAGATTTAATCTACAGTTTAGCCCAGTTCTTTTTTTTAGCCTACAGTGCAAATAACACATAGTTAAGTTTCTTTGTTTTTGAGAATGACTTCTACTTGAATGGGAACTGAGAAAGCTTATTACACAGAGTTCTCAACAAGATGCCTTTTTTCTCTGCCATGGAAGAAATGTGGAAATAGCTTTAACAGAATGCTTCTTTGTAATGATATTTTGGATTTTTAGAATTTATACTTTTATGGATTTTTATTAATGTTGTAGGCAAGTTTAGAATTTGTTATTTTGAGATTTTATTTAATAGCTGAAATGTTTAAAATTCAATTAATACAGCTATTAAAAACCTTATGTATCCTAGCCATTGTGAATACAGAGGTGATTTTAAGCATAGTCGGTTGGTTTACTATAGATAATCAGTAACTAGTATTCCCAGGTATTAAACATCGTTCTTTTAAAGACCTTCCAACAAAAAGATAGAGATAAGTAATTGAACTTAATTAACTGAGGAGCAAGTCATTGGTAGGAACATTAGTTTGCTAGTGCTGCCATAACAAACTACCATAAACTAGGTGACTGAAACAACAGAAATTTATTTTCTCACAGTTCTAGATGCTGGAAAAGTCCAAGATGGTTTGGCAGGGTTGGTTTCTTCTTAGGTTTCTTCCTTGGCTTGCAGATGACTGTCTTCCTAATGCCTCTTCACATGGTCGATCACCTCTCTGTGCATGTGCACCCCTGGTGTCTCTGCCTCTTCTTAGAAGGACACCAGTCATATTGAATTCAGGCCTCACGCTAATGACCTCATTTTAACTTAATCACCTCTTTAAAGACCTTATCTCCAAATAGGTTCCATTTTGAGGTACAGGGGTTGAGACTTCAACCTATGATTTCAAGAGAACACAGTTTAGCGTATAATAGTAGGTAATGAACTCAATCAAGGAAAACAATATTACATGTAATTTTTTAAAATTACTTGTTTTTCCTTTTTATTTAATAAAGTTTGTGTAGAAGTGCAATTGTTCTGTGTTTTTTATTGTATATCTCCTAGCCGGAGAATTTTCATCCTTGGGCCTTCTCATCATGTGCCCCTTTCTCGATGTGCACTTTCCAGTGTGGATATATATAGGACACCTCTGTATGACCTTCGTATTGACCAAAAGAGTAAGTATATAGAAATTTTATAGTTTGTAAACAGCTGAAGTTTTTACAAATAGGAATTATATGTTAATTTACAATTAAAAGTATGAGTATCATAGTAATATTTGAATTGTAAAAATAAAATTTGTTATAACTAATCTGCACAAACAAAAACTAAGAAAGAAAATCTTCCATATGCCTAAAAGACAACTCCACGAAAATCTGTCAGATCTGCTAGTCTTTGGAGTGTAGTGGTTCCATTTATAATCAGGGAAGTACCATGTACTTGTTGTACCGTGAGACAAGAAATTGGTACCCACAACTTGTTGAAACATTTTGGGCATGTTAGTCTTCCTCCGTGTATAGCAGTTACTTCACCGTAAATGGATAATGGTGATAATGACTTTATATCCTCATATATGATTTTTTTGGGAAAAAAAATTGAGACCATAGTTGTGAAACTCTGCAAGAAGGGTGCCACATAAATCTAAGTGCATTTTATTTTTAAAACATATCTGTTATTTTGATTTTGATTTTATTTTTTTAATTATTATTTTGATTTTTAAATAGAATTCTAGAAATCACAGTTTTTATTTAATCATGTCTCATTTTGTACATAATTTAAAAAATACCAAACAATACAGAACCTACTATAACAAATACTCATGTACTTATCATCCACACTTGACTCAGAATTTGCCCTCATCTGAAGTCAATTTGCATTCCCAAAAGTAACCGCATTCATGAATTTGATGTGTATCCTTCCAGTTCATCAAATTATATTTTAAGTACGTTAAGTGTTTTTATTGTTTCAAGAAATTTTGCAACAAATTCTTCTGTAGAATGAAGAAAGCGATTTGCAGAGGAAATGATCACCTCTTTTTCTTTAATTTTTAGGCCTAAAGTTTCATAATTTGGGGTTTTAAGTATTATAGAGTATTAGCAATTTGTTGTTAGGATATAGTTTATTAATGAAACTGGAATATTACTAGCCTTACTCCCTGGAATGGTTTTAGGGTACACATTTTTCATATATTTAAAATGCTTTTAAATTTTTTATTTTTTTCTTCCAGATCTATTGAGATATAGTTGACATACAACACTACATAAGTTTAAGTTATACAACATAGTGATTTGACTTTACATACATCATGAAATGATAAGTTTAGCGAATATCCATCATCTCATATAGATACAAAATTAAAGAAATAGAAAAAAAATTTTTTTCCCTTGTGATGCGAACTCTTAGGATTTACTCTCAACAACTTGTATATAACATACAGCAGTGTTTATTGTATTTATTATGTTGTACATTACATCCCTAGTACTTACTTATCTTATTACTGGAAGTTTGTACCTTTTTACGACCTTCATTCCAATTCCGCTTTCCTCCAGGACATGCTTTAGTTTTAAAACCTTGTTGGGGCATTTAGAAAATTTTGGTTTTGGATAGACTGGCAATGAGGAATGGAGGATTTTTAATCAGGTATAACTTTATAGAAAAAAAAGTCATACCATTATTTGTTCGTTTCTTTGATATTGGTAGATCCATTTAAGGATGTAGTTATAAAAATGCTGGTTTTGTTCAATGATAAAATAAAAATATTCTTATATCTTTTTTTACATATTTCATCATTTTCTTGCTATATATTGATAATATCTAGTTTTAAGTGTAATTCATCAGAAGGATCTGAACTACTAAATCATTTTAAAATTTTAAGATTATTTAAGGCATGGTACTGTGGTAAATTTATATTCCAGTCTATACCACGAGCTTAATTTTTAATGTTGAGGAAAATAGCATTCTCAGTAGGAATTTTCTTTTCTTATCTTAGTATGACAGGAACCTGAGGTGTAAAACAATAAGTCTGTACATTGTATTAAAAAACAAAACAAAACTCAAAAACTATATTGTTAACCTCATGAGTAAGTAGACCAGGGGATTTTTCCATATTTCAGTAAGATTTCTAATCAACTGTTCTTGTTAGTATCTACTGATTGAATAAGGTCAAGGATAAGCTTAGACTCAGAGGTGATTTTAGATATAATGAAAGGAGCCGAAGAAAAATTTAAATTATTATTTTTTATGTAACTATGTAACATATGAAAGTGCTGAATAAATCATTACATGTCTTACTGTTTTGTCTGGTATGTAAGAAGCTAGTTGTTTTTTCCTTTTTTTTAAACTAAAAATGGAGAATATTATGTGGTGCTTTTTGTCTCTTGCCAAAGCATGTAGTTTTCTGTTACTGGGTAGAGTCTCACAGGGTAAGGATATACATTAATATATTTGTTTTACTATATTTTGAAATCTCTAGTTTACGGAGAACTGTGGAAGACAGGAATGTTTGAACGAATGTCTCTGCAGACAGATGAAGATGAACACAGTATTGAAATGCATTTGCCTTATACAGCTAAAGCCATGGAAAGGTATATTAATATAAGAAATCCCAGAGAAATCATGGATATTAATTTCTTTGGAATTATTTTAACTAGGGTGAGATAATCATTAGGGTAAAGAGTTTTAAAATTTTTGTTGAAATGAAATAAAAATTTGGGATTTGATTTTCTGAATGTGGATTGAAGTTGGTTTTGAGTAGTTTGCCTGTGAAGGCTTAACGTGTAAAGTGACATGGTTGTCTTATTAGGTAGAAATATTAAAAGAAAAAAACAACAACAACCCGTGTGTGTGTGTTTGTGTGTATTGATTTGCCTGTTATCTTATTCATTATACATTCATTTATCTCAGAGTAACAATTACATTCTTTCATGTTATAGTGCTATAAGTAAATAATCATAAAATTTTAGATTTGGAAGTAACTTTGGAGGTAATTTATTTCAGCCTTAATCAAAGTACATGAATCTCTATTATAAAAGGGATTATTGTATAATAATATATAATAAAAGAGATTATCTAAATATAATATAGATCTGTTTTAAAAGAGATCTCTTTTATAAAAAGTGCTTGACAGATTCTTATTTGGTACCTGCTAAAAGGTCTTCTAGTAATAGGGTGTTCACTTGACTATAAGTAGAGTGAAGACAGGGACAATATTTATTTTGTTTTCCACTTATACCCCAGTGCCTAGCACATCGCCTGTCACGTAGTAGTCAATTTATTTTGGTAAAATGAAAGAATTGTTTTAAGAGCTTTCTTTGTTCTTTTAGGGCAATATTCAAATTAGGAAGTTTTCCTTTTATAGGTCACATTTCTCTAATTTTTTCAACCATTTCCTTTATATGGACTTAATATTCCATATGTAGTTTGACTAGTTCTAAATATGGTGAGATTATTCCTTATCTGGTCCTCATTACTGTATTCTCTTAGGAAAATAAGTAGTGCATTATAGGTTTTCAGTAAATATTTGTCAATTAAATGCATTAATGAAGTCTGAGATTATCTAAGCAGTTATTATGCTGATATGGCTTACCTTACTATTGTCTGATATACTTGTGGTCAGCTCAAACCCCAAGGCTTTTTTATACTGTTAAGCTGGATTATTTCTCCTCTTGTACTTTTGTGGTTGATTTCTTTTTAACCCTAAATGTGTTTGTCTCTTCAGTTACTTCTGTTTAATTTTTCCATGTTGCTTTTATTCCATTATTGCAGTTTTGGGGGTTATTTCCACTCTTAATTCTGTTATCAAAGTATTATTTACTTCTCTCAGTCTTACGTTATCCACATCTTTTCACAATGATAACTATGAGGAATTACATAAACCTGAAGAAGTTTCCAAAAATAGTGTGATATTAAATTATAAGCAGTATAATTTTAGGTTAATTGTTTTAATACATTCTAATTCTTTAGAAGTTATTAAACCAATATAGGCTGTTTAATTTTTGGAATCCTAGTGTAATCAGAACATCCCATTCTTCAACTACATAGGACAGTAGAAAACTTTTGTTATTTGCTGAAATGTTTGCGTATTTTGTCATGAGAAAATATATTTTAGACTTAATAAATTTCAATACAATAGGACCAATAAACTGCCAACAGTATCCTTAAGGAAGCTTTAATAAAATAACATTTTTGTTGTTATTTCAAAAGTAAAACAGGCATAATGTGGAAATTTAGGAAAATAGAAATTTGAAACCAGTGAACAAAATTTTTGTTCATAATTTCCTGTTAAATAGTGTTAAATAACCACTTTTAAGTACATCACTTTTCATGAAAACCTTCCCTACATCTCAGATTACATTAGGATTCCTAATACTGACTCTTAGAAAGTACCCAGTACTTTTCCTTTGTAGTCTTTGCTGCGCTCACTATCTGTATCAGTCATTCATTACTGAGTAACAAATTGCCTCAAAGCTTAGTGACTTAAAATCATAACTATTTTATTGCTCACAATTTTTGGATCAGGAGTTTGAGTAGGGAATAGCTTGCTCTGGTCCACAAGTTACTGACTGAGGGCTGGAGTGGGCCTCGAGGATCCAAGATGGCCTTAGTGCTGGCTTTTACTTGAGACACCTCATCTTTTCTCTAGATGGCCTGTTTGTTTACCAACCGTGGCTTTTCTATTTTCTTGGTTTCTCTGTAGAAGGATAGTCTGGATTTCTTTACATGGTGATTCTGGATAACAAGAGAACAAAACCAGAAGTTTCTTGGCCCATTAAGGCCTAGGCCTGAAACTATGTAGTATCATTTCAACTGCATTTTCTTTTTCTTTTTTTTTTTTTTTTTTTTTTTGCGGTAGCGGGCCTCTCACTGTTGTGGCCTCTCCCGTTGCGGAGCACAGGCTCCGGACGCGCAGGCTCAGCGGCCATGGCTCACGGGCCCAGCCGCTCTGCGGCATGTGGGATCTTCGCAGACCGGGTCACGAACCCGTGTCCCCTGCATCGGCAGGCGGACTCTTAACCACTGCGCCACCAGGGAAGCCCTGCATTTTGTTTTTCAAAGGAGAAATAGATGCCACCTCTTGATAGGAGGAGTAGCATATGTGTACAGGAGTAGGAGGAATTGTTGGCAGCCATCTTTGCAGATGGACTACCACAATTCTTCCTCTGGTGGACAATTCACATTTCTCCAACATGGAGGACAACCCCAGCTCTCCTAAGATGCCCAGAAATCTTATCCATTTATGACCTCAGGTTCGAAGTCCGTTATCTTATGATCTGCATTAGGTTGGGATATGGATGAGGCTCCTTGGGTATAGCTCTTTTTGATTTGGATACCTGTGAACTAAGAAGGCAAGTCTCCCCCTCACCCTCCCAATACACTCAGTATACAGTTTTGAGACAAGGACAGTAAAGCACAATAGTTACTTCTGTTGCAGAGTGAAAGAATGGGAAGCATGTAGTAGTCTCTGGTCCAAAGCAATTCTGAACTCTAACCAGGAAATAGAAAATATCCTTGATTATGGCTTGGTTCTGTTGTCTGATAGTGGCTTCATAATTCATTACAGATGGTTTCTGACTTATGATGGTTCCACCTAAGATTTTTTGGCTTTTTGATGGTGTGAAAGTGATACATATTAAGCAGAAATTGTACTTCGAATTTTGAATTTTGATCTTTTCCCAGGCTAGCAATGTGTATGCTTACTCTTTCATGTTTCTGGGCAGTGGCAGTGAGTTGCAGCACCCAGGCAGCCTCGTGATCACAAGGGTGAACAACCAGTACACTTAAAATCCTCTGTACCAAGACAACCATTCTGTTTTTCATTTTCAGTACAGTATTCAGTAAATTACATGAGAGATTCTACACTTTATTATGAAAAAGGCTTCGTGTTAGATGATTTGCCCAACTGTAGACTAATGTAAATGTTCTAAGCACATTTAATGTAGGCTAGGCTAAGCTATGGTGTTTAGTAGGTTAGGTGTATTAAATGTATTTTCGACTTACAGTGGGTTTATTGAGACTTAACCCCATTGTAAGTTGAGGAAGACCTGTATTATTCTTAGCTCTTGACTGGATCCTTTCTGCTCTTGGCTCTCCTCTCTGAGTCATTTTTACTTTTCCATAAGAAATGGGCCTTGTTTGCATCTAAGTAGCAGTTTTAGTCTGCTTTATGTATGTGACAGTTTAAGAGCCTAAAGGCGTCTTTTCATTTGGAACAGTGTTTTGTTTTGTATTTTAGTACAAACTGATTGAACTCCATTAAACACTTTGTGGGTTTTCTATACATCAGATTATAAGTGCATTCCATTAGACAAAAGTCACATCCACAGTTCTTTCTGAGACAGGCTTTTTTCTACTTTGGACCTCAAGTTAGGGGCCTGGAGTTTCTTAGAAGCCCTTTTACCTGCCTGAGAGGGTATACAAGCACTGTCTTAAGTCTTCCTGAATTCCTAATACATTTTACAGATGTGCTTTGATTTGATGCCTCTGAGCCCATGTTCTTGGTAGCACTGATTTGATCTTTGTCCTTGTGCTGTTTCTTTGACAGTCTTCTGCTGTCTATAGAGGCTAGCGATGAGAAACAGTTATTTTCCAGCCAAGCAACTCCTGGTTGGAAATATTTCTTTTAAATTCTGCTTATAATTCTTTAGCTCATGTTTTTCTTCTTGTACCTTCTCATACTTGGCTATAAAGAAGCCATTGACACTTTGAATATTTTGTCTGGAAATCTTCTTAGCTAGATCTATAGATTCACTATGTGTATTTTTAATCTTCTAAGTTATGTCATATGACAGTTATGCTAATTGTTCTCCCAGTAAATAATATGGATAACCCTATTTCTAACCTCCTATAGCAGTATCCTTACTGCTCATCCAGTTTCCAGGCTCCTTGTTGCCCTTTCAACTTCCACCTATCTCTGTGTCCGCAAAGCCAATATCATATTTTTTAGGTTTCTCTTACAGTAATACACTTTCCAGGTACCATTTTTTGGTCTCAGTTATCTATTGCAGCATGGCATATCACCTTAAAGTACCTTTTTTTTTTTTTTTTGCTTATGATTCTTTGGGCTAGAAATTTGGTCAGGGATGAGTGGCAACCAGTCATCTCTATTTTATCTGCTGCCAGTTGAGACAGGTTGACTTAGGCTAGATGTTCCAAGGTGCTCTCACTTTCTGTTTGGGCTATGATGCAGGTTGTCTGCTGGGCACCTTAGTTCTCATCTTGGTGCTATCTCCACTTATTGTTACTCTTCCTTCAGGGCCTGTCTCTACACATGGTTTCCCTTTCCTGCTGGGCTATCCTGAAGTACGTGGCAGTTCAGGGTAACAAGAAAACAAGTAGAAACTTCTAGGCCTCTTAATATTTAGGCTTGGAACTGGCACAGTATCACTTATGTTGCATTCTACTTGGCAAAGTAAGTTGGAAGGCTAGGTTCAAAGGGAAGGAGAAATTGGCTCTATACCTAATGGGAGGGGTGGCATGAGCATTCAGAAGTGGGAGGAATTTTGGTGATTATATGTGTAGACGACCTACCACAGTAGCACTGCAGTTAAGTAGCTCTTTATCTCCCTTCTCTGGTACTTCCCTAACCTATTCCCTACTCCAGGGCAGCTAGTCTACCCTGTATCTTCTGTACCCATCTCAGTACCTGGTACACAAAAGGATCTCAATAATTAATTGTTGAATAAATTAATAACAATCTATTTTTAATACTTTTATTAAATATTTTTCCAAAAATGAGATCAGATTTTTTTTATTAACTGCTTTTCATATCATGAACCTATTTCCATGTCATTTTTTAAACTCCTTTTTATTGGGTATACATAGGACTTTCTAGTATATGTCTCTGTAATACTTCAATTGATCATTTAATTTTAAAACTTTTCCCTCATTTTTCACTACTATAAAAAATTATTACAGGTTAAACAATTAAATATCTATTATTTATAATTCTCTGTTATTTTAAACAGATTTAAAAATTATATTCATTAGAGGTTATAGAGGAGAAAACATAAAATGACCCATAATCCCCTTGCTCAGTTAATTTTGTTGACATTTAAAAAATGGATGTACATGGTTTAAAAGTGTAAACGACATCAAGAAGTACAAAATGAGCAGTGAAAGCCTCTTTGCTTCTCCTCAACCAGTGTTTACTGACAGTAAAAATTATTATAGATATGCTAACATATGTTTGTGTATATACAATATATGTATAAGATTTATACATACACATGTTTTTGTGAAAATTAAAACGTGTAAATAGGAGATGATATCTTAAGTATTTTATTCTGATCCTTTTTTCCATTTATTATCTTTATGATTGAAATACGTAGTTTTTAGTATTGCATATAATTGCATTTGAGAGAGTTAAGTTTGGATATGTAGAAATCGTCTATCTTGAAAAAAACTGTTCACTCTTAAAATTAACAACATGATCCCACCTCTTCTTTTTCTTTGCATTTTACTCTGTTCAGTTATCTTTTGCCCCTTTTATTCCTTTCTCTGTATCATTCCCATTTACTCTATTTACAGTTTAAATTTCTAATTGATTTCTGGGGTAATTTACATACTGTAAAATATGCTCTTTATGGCATAGAAGTCTATGAATATTGATAAATGCAGAGTTGTAAATATTCACCACCGTCAAGATAAAGAACAATTCTTTTGCCCTAATTTCAATGCTTTTTTTGTTCAGAAAAATGTGCAAAGTAAATAGAGTTCTTTAGTAACTTTCAAAGTGTTTGAGAAATATGACCCTATAAAAATGTTCATGTTTACTGTAAAAATATCATTATTATCTTTTTAGCCATATAATGCTTTTTGTTACTACTAATATTTTGGAACATGGGCAACTTGAAAGCACAGTACCGTGTATTTAAATCTGTTTCATCTTATGTTTCAGGTTCTAGCCAATCTTAGAAATTCACCATGGTTAGGATTTGGTAACTTAGTACTTATACCATTATATATATTTAGAAAATCTTGATTTTATATAGTTTATCCAGATTGTTAAACCTAATTATTGTAATTCTTGTGTTTATTTGTATTAATTATAATTTTGAGTTCCCTGAGTGAGAATGTCAGATGCCTTGTATGGTATTAATTACTATTAACTGAACTTTTTTTCTATTTGTAACATCTTATTATACTAGTATAATACATTTGTGATAATTGATGAACCAATATTGATACATGATTATTAACTGAAGTTCATAGTTTAATTAGGGTTCACTCTTTGTGTTATATAGTTTATGGGTTTTGCCAAGTGCCTCATGTCATGTATCTACCATTATAGTACCATGTAAAATAGTTTTACTGCCCTAAAAATCCCCCGTGCTTTACCTATTCGTCTTCTCCCCCCTCTCTGCCTCCATCCAACCCCTGGTAACTGCTGATCTTTTTACTGTCTTGATAGTCATATAGTTTCTAGAATATCATGTAGTTGGAATCATGCAGTATGTAGCCTTTTCAGGTTGGCTTCTTTAACTTAGTAATATATTTTCAAGATGCCTTCATGTCTTTTTATGGCTTGGTAGCTTATTTTTCTTTATGTTGAATAATAATCCATTTTATGGGTGTATTACAGTGTATCCATTCACCTATTAAGAGATTATCGATATACTTGGATTAATATCTGTTATATTTGTTACCATTTTCTGTTCATTGCCCTTGTTCTTTATTCTTTTTTGTCCTCCCCTCTTTTTCTTCTTGCTTGGGTTTTAATTGAGCATTTAATATGAGTTCATTTTCTTTCCTCTCTTTGTATATTGATTTTACTTCTTTTTACTTTGTTTAGTGGTTTCTTTAAAGTTTACAACATACATTTGCAACTGATGCAAGTGTACTTTCAAGTAACACTGTACCGATTCATGTAGTGCAAGTATCTTATAACAAGAGTATTCCCGATTTCTCCTTCCTGTCCCTTATAACATTGTTATCATTCATAAGCTATAAATACCAAACACATTATTGCTATAATTATTTTGAACAATTGTTATCTGTTAGATCAATTAAGAATAAGAAAAATAAAATGAAATAAACGAAAGATGTTATTTTACATTCTTTTATCCCTTTCTAATGTGCTTCCTTTCTTTTATGTTGATATGAGTTTATGACCTATATCATTTTCCTTGTCTCAGAAGGACTTTTTAGCAGTTTATAGCTCTGATTTTATTTTATTTATTTTAAAATATTAATTTATTTATTTGGCTGTATTGGGTCTTAGTAGTGGCATGCGGGTTCTTCTCTAGATGTGGCGCACGGGCTCCAGAGCACACAGGCTCAGTAGTGCGGCCCTCAGGTTTAGTTGTCCCACAGCATGTAGGATCTTAATTCCCCAACCAGGGATCGAACCCGCTTCCCCTGCATTGGAAGGCGTATTCGTAACCACTGGACTACCAGGGAAGTCCCTGGTTTTATTATTTAAAACTTGTTATTTGGGGTTGGAAAAAAGATTTCTTTTCCTTTACCTTTGTGACCTTCTCAGGAATACACAAGAGACTCCTTTTCCAATGTGGCTGTTAATCGCAGATTAAGAATAATGTATTTTATTCATGGGGAGTAATTAAGTAGGCTAATAAACAAAACTCATTTTGGCCCATAATCGTAATCCCCCCCCCTTCAGTTTTACTAGTTATTGATGTAAAGATTTGATGGTTTTTAAGATGACATTTACTCTCAAAATTTAAAAATTTTCATTAATCTGAATTTTTCCGGTATTAGTAGAGTTGCCTAATTGTGCAAGGAATGACAGGTGATACAAAATAAGTAAATATTGTGTGTTTCCTCATCATATAGTCTAGTAGGAGAGATAACTGTATATAAATAAATGTAATATAATTCAAAATGTAATAAGTACGATTGAAGAGTTTATAGGAACAGAAAAGGGGGATGTAGGTGATAGCTGAGTTAGGGGAGCACAGAAGGCTTTGTAGAGAAGGTGATATTTGAGTGGACTTTGAGGATGGCTATAATTTTCACAGAATGGGGCAGAATTTTTTGAGGGAAAGGGAGTGCTGTAACTACCAAGTATAGGAGTAAGAAAGCCCAGGGCTTATTTTAAGTACAGAAAATTATTTGACTTAGCTTGCAGGAGTTGCAGAAGGCCGAGCTAGTAACTGAGGTCTGTCTGTAGATGTTTTTTGTTTGGCCTGCATAGTTAGAAAAAGTTTTTTCACAGATATGAATGTTTTTAGTTGGATATTGGTCCTGCCACTTCCTGTTATCTTATACCTTATCTGACTTTTCATACATATATGATACCAATGTGGGACTGGAGACATTTGAATAGGTAACTTTGTAGAGGTGTAGAGTAAGAGGGCCAGGATTAGAAAGTTGGAAAGTAGGTTGGGACAGGATTATAAAGGGCATTGAATGTCATTTTAAGATATTTGTATTTCATTCCGTGATTGGTATAGAGCTAGTAAAAGTTCCTCAGCAAAAGAGGGAGATGATTAGAACTTGACTATAAGAGTATTACTCTTTGATGGTGTGATGGTACTGTGAAGGATGGATTAGAATTGGAAGAGGTTGGTAGAAATAGTTTAGAAATCACGGGGGCTTAGAACTAACGTAGTGGTGGATAGGCTAGCAAACTGAGCAGATTATGGGAGACATTTAAAGGTTAGAATGAGCAAAACTTGGTAAATATTTCTATGTGGTAGAGTAAGATAATTTTAAGGCAAGTTTAAGGCCTAAGAGTATACAATTATCAGAGATGGTAAAGCTGTTAAGTTTTAGGTGTAAACCCGGGTATAATTTTAGGAGAGCATAGGGCATGGAAATAAATGTTGACTTGTTTCTCTCAAAATACTAGAATGTCTCTATAATTCTGACAGCAGACTTGGACCAATTTATCATAGGACTCTTGCTTCAAATGGTTGAGTTTCCAAAACAGAGTTTGGTACGATTCTCTGGTACCTGAAATATGCCTGCTCTTGTAAAACCTTTCTAATCAGTATTCCTACTGGAATGGAAATTCAGAAAGATATAACCTTTGAAATTAGTTTTGATAATCTCATTAGATTCACTTACTTGATCCAACAGTAAAGATTTATAAATGACTTAAATGGTAATTTTAGTTGTCATTGACAGCTAGTTTACCTTGTCCCTTTCCCTTTTCTTCCCCTTCCCCAGTTTCCCTTTTTCATGAACATAGAAGTTTCCTTTTGAGTATTACCTGTATCCGGAAGAGAGCATTTTTTAGAATTATAGATAGAACATGGAGAATCTCTGGAATAATAAGTACAAATTCTTTGTTGATCATAATGGAATAATTTTAGTTTCTATGACCATGAAAAGGATGAGCAAGAGATAGCATAAGACATTTGAGAAGATTGAGATGTATTTTATTTTTATCAGAGTAAAGATTTTTTATATTTACATATGTTTTGTCCTCTTTTTTCCCTATGCATATTTTCTGGCTAAAAAAGGAGAGGAGAGTAAATTATATAGGGATATTATTGTGGCAACAGCCTTAGCACCTTAGGGATAAGAATAATTTTTCTTCTGACTGGCTTATTTATTTATTTATTTATTTATTTATTTGGTTGCACTGGGTCTTAGTTGCGACAGGCGGGCTCCTTAGTTGTGGCTTGCCAGCTCCTTAGTTGTGGCATACAAACTCTTAGTTGCAGCATGCATGTGGTATCTAGTTCCCCCACCAGGGATCGAACCTGGGCCCCCTGCGTTGGGAACACGGAGTCTTAACCACTGTGCCACCAGGGAAGTACCTATGATTTTTTTTTTAATTCTCACCTGAGAAGCTCTGGACTGCTTCTAAAATTTTTGGGAAGTTGGAACAATTTGTATAGAAAAGAAAATTCTCATGTTCATCAGTGTTGTTCAGGGGAGAAATATTCAGATTAATGCCATAGAAAGAATAAGCAAATAACTATTTGTATACAGTATTTCATCTAGTTTAAAATGTCATCAATTTTAAGATTTCAGTTACTTATATATCACTAATTAAGTAAAAATACTACCATTTAAATTGTTTTCTTATTACTTAGAATATTCATATTAGAGTTCACATTTTTTCCTTCTGATGAGAACTTTTAAGATCTACTGTTAGCAAGTTTTGAATATTCAATAGTGTTATTAACTATAGCATTAACTGTAGAACTATGTTAGCTACAAATTCACATTTTTATATTAGAATTTTTACATTAGAATTTGGACTTTTTGTGCTCTGTACCATTAAGAGCGTTGGTGATACGGTGATCTTGTTTTTAAAAAATATTAATTAATTTATTTATTTGGCTGCACTGGGTCTTAGTTGCGGCATGTGGGATCTTTGTTCCAGCACGTGGGATCTTAGTTGCGGCATGCGGGATCTTTAGTTGCGGCATGTGGGATCTAGTTCCCTGACCAGAGATCGAACCCAGGCCCCCTGCATTGGGAGTGCAGAGTCTTAGCCACTGGACCACCAGGGAAGTCCCAATATTGTTTGTTTGGGTTTTTGTTTGTTTTTTAAAATTTTTTATTTATTTATGGCTGCATTGGGTCTTCGTTGCTGCGCGCGGGCCTTCTCTAGTTCTCTGTTGTTGCAGGGCACAGGCTCTAGGTGCATGGGTTTCAGTGGTTGAGACGCGTTAGTTTCAGTGGTTGAGGCACGTGGGCTCAGTAGTTGTGGTGCACAGGCTCTAGAGCGCAGACTCAGTAGTTGTGGCACACGGGCCTAGCTGCTCCCTGGCATGTGGGATCTTCCTGGAGCAGGGCTTGAACCCATCTCCCCTGCATTGGCAGGCGGATTCTTAACTACTGCACCACCAGGGAAGCCCATATTGTTTGTTTTTAAGGAGAGTGCTTCACTATTGGTTCTGGGATTTCAATTCTTGTTTGTTACACATCTTGGATATAGTAATTTTCTGCAGCACGGGTTAAGGTATAGGACAGAAAAAGAAGGGGTAAAACTTTCATCTACATTACTGAAGTGCTCACAAGAGTTTTGCAAGGTAGATTTTATTAACTCTTTTTACTGATGACAGTTGAGGCTTAGGATAGGTTAAGTAACCTGGTGCAAGTAGCACAGTTTGCAAGTGGCAAAGATGGAGTTTCTTTCTTTCTTCTTCTTCTTTTTTTAACAGTTTTATTGAAGTTTGAAGTATGAGTGATATCTTGTAAAACTCATCCACATAAGATTATAGCTCACTGATTTCCAATAAATTTATAGATTTGTGCAGACATCTCACAATCTAGTTTTAAAACACAATTTTTATCACCCAAAAAAGAAGTCTTGTGTCCATTTGAGGGCAATTCTTGCTCCCATTCTCAATCTCAGGCAACCATTTACCTTCTTTCTTTCTCTATAGATTTGTATTTTTTGGAAATTTTAAATAAATGGAATCATATAAAATATAGTCTTCTGTGTCTGTCCTTTTTCACTTAGCATACTGTTTTTGAGATTCATCCATGTTGCGGTATGTATCCATGGTTCATTCTTTTTTTTTTTTTTTTTTTTTTTTTTTTTCTTTTTGCGGTATGCGGGCCTCTCACTCTTGTGGCCTCTCCCGTTGCGGAGCACAGGCTCCGGATGCGCAGGCCCAGCGGCCATGGCTCACGGGCCCAGCCGCTCCGCGGCATATGGGATCCTCCCAGACCGGGGCACGAACCCGTATCCCCTGCATCGGCAGGCGGACTCTCAACCACTGCGCCACCAGGGAGGCCCAATGGTTCATTCTTTTTATTGCCAAGTAGTTATTCCATTGTATGAATATGCCACATTTTGTTTAACCATTCACCAGTTAATGGACATTTGGATCATTTTCATTTTTGGCTATTAGGAATAATGATAAAAATATTCTTGTACAAGTCTTTATGTGAACATATGTTTTCCTTTCTCTTGAATAGTTACTTGGAAATGGAATTGCTGAGTCATATGATAAGTCTGTGTTTTAACTCTTTTAGAAACTGCCAAACTGTTTTTCAAAGTGATGGCGCTGTTTTATATTCCAGGAACAATGCATGAGGGTTCTGTTTCTCCACATTCTGGCCAGTACCTGTTATTGTCAGTCTTTTTATTACAACCATTCTGACAGATGTGTAGTGTAACCTCATTGTGGTGTTAATTTGCATCTCTCCAGTGACTTATGAAGTTGAGCAACTTTTCATATGATTATTAGTCATTCGTGTATCTTCTTTTGTCAAATGTCTATTCATATATTTTGCCCTAGTTTTAATTTGATAATTTATCTTTTTACTGAGTTACAAGATTTTATATATTCTGGACACAGGTTTTTTTTATTCATGTATATGATATGCAAAGATTTCCTCCCATTGTATGGCTTGTCTGTTTGTTTTCTTAATGATGTCTGTTGAAGAGCAAACATTCTTGATGAATTTTTGTCTTTTTTTTTTTCTTGTATGGATTCTGCTTTTGAATCCAGGGTCACATAGATTTTCTCTTCTTGAATGTGTTCTGCAGACCATATCTGGCCCACAGCTTGTTATTGTAATGTTTTATCAGAACATAGTCACACCCATTCATTTACCTAATGACTATGGCTGCTTTCTCTTTACAGTGACAGTTGATTAGTTTCTACAGATATTGTATGGCCGGGAAAACCTACAGTATGGCCCATTTCAAAAGATGTTTGCTGAACCCAGTTCTAGATGTGTTACGGTTTTAGCTTATAGTTGTGGCTATCATCCAGTTTGTGTATGGTATGAGGTAAAGGTCTGAGTTCACTTTTTTCCTATGGATACGCAATTATCCCAGTACCATTTGTTGAAAAGTCTATCCTGTAAGTAATGAGTCATTTTCTTTTTGCTGCTTTCAAGATTTTCTCTTTGTCTTTGATTTTCATCAGTTTCATTATGGTATACCTAGGTTGGGGATCTCTTTATACTTACCTACTTCGGGTTGTTTAGTTTTTTTGATCTGTAGATTAATGTTTTTCATGAAATTTGGAAAGTTTTCAGCCATTATTTTTTTCTAATACTTTTACTGTAACTTTTCTGGGATTCCCATTGTGTGCATCCTCATATGTTTGATGTTGTATATATTAAGCATAGTTTCCTTTATTTCTTTGAACATATTTTTAATAACTTTTAAAATCTTTGTCTGCTAAATCTAATATCCGGTCCCATTTGGATACAGCTTCTACTTCCACCCCCACCCGCACCCTATCCCCAAGAGTGGGTCACAGGTTCCTTTTTCTTTGGCTCACAATTTTTTTCTTGAAACTAGACTTTTTACATATTGGGTTGGCCAAAAAGTCTGTTTGTGTTTTTTCATAAGATCTTACAGAAAAACCAGAACGAACTTTTTAGCCAATCCAGTAGTATATTATAGCAACTTTATTCTTTTTTTTAAAACTTTTTATTTTATATTATAGTCAATTAACAATGTTGTGATAGTTTCAGGTGTACAGCAGGGTGATTCAGTTATATATATACGTGTATCTATTCTTTTTTAAATACTTTTCCCATTTAGGTTGTTACATAATGTTGAGCAGAGTTCCCTGTGCTATACAGTAGGTCCTTGTTGGTTATCCATTTTAAATATAGCAGTGTGTAATGTCAGTCCCAAACTCCCTAACTATCCCTCCCCTCTACCCTTCCCCTGTGGTAATCGTAAGTTTGTTCTCTAAGTCTGTGAGTCTGTTTCTGTTTTGTAAATAAGTTCATTTGTATCATTTCTTTTTAGATTCCACATATAGGTGGTATCATACAATATTTCTCTTCCTCTGTCTGACTTACTTCCCTCAATATGACAATCTCTGGGTCCATCCATGTTGCTGCAAATGACGTTATTTCATTCTTTTTAATGGCTGAGTAATATTCCATTGTATATATGTACCACCCCTTTATCCGTTCCTCTGTTCATGGACATTTAGGTTGCTTCCATGTCTTGGCTATTGTAAACAGTGCTGCAGTGAACATTGGGGAGCATGTATCCTTTCGGACCATGTTTTTCTCTGGGTATATGCCCAGGAGTGGGATTGCTGGATCAGATGGTAGCTCTATTTTAATTTTTTTTTTTTTTTTTGGTACGCGGGCCTCTCACTGTTGTGGCCTCCCCCGTTGCGGAGCACAGGCTCCGGACGCGCAGGCTCAGGGGCCACGGCTCATGGGCCCAGCTGCTCCGCGGCATGTGGGATCCTCCCGGACCGGGGCACGAACCCGTGTCCCCTGCATCGGCAGGCAGACTCTCAAGCACTGCACCGCTAGGGAAGCCCTCTATTTTAATTTTTTAAGGAACCTCCATACTGTTCTCCATAGTGGCTGTACCAATTTACATTCCCATAACAGTGTGGGAGGGTTCCCTTCTCTCCACACCCTCTCCAGCATTTATTGTTTGTGGATTTTTTGATGATAACCATTCTGACTGGTGTGAGATGATATCTCTTTGTAGTTTTGATTTGCGTTTTTCTAATAATTAGTAATGTTGAACATCTTTTCATGTGCATCTTGGCCATCTGTATGTCTTCTTTGGAGAAATGTCTGTTTAGGTCTTCTGCCCATTTTTTATAGCAACTTTATTCTGATTTTATTGATTTTTTTCTGCAGGTGGTAGTGATGGTGGTGGTGGTTGTTTCATTCATTAATTTTTTTAAAAGTAACTTTCATGGACTCTATGTGTGGAATTTGTCTCTCTCACAGTATTTGGCTACTGATGTATCTCCTTAGCTTTTAAAAAATTCTTATTTATATTTTTTACCTTGGCTTTCTAGAGTTCACCCCTGTATCTGCACTGCTTAGTGCTTAGCTACTGTTTGTTTGGAGGTTGTGCTTAAACATGTTGAGCCTGTATACCTTTCACCCTCTGCTGCTGGATTGTGTATGTTTTGGGGAGCACATATGAAATTTTCAAGTTTGCCTCCTTTGCTTTCTGTTGGATCTTCTCTGGTCTCCCTGTGCATATGTGGAGGTTTCCAGTCAGCCAGGGATATGTAAGAGCTTGGTGTCTCTCAGGTCTCCACTTACCCTTGTGCTTGCTCTCATCCTCCCAATTACCTGGCATTTGGCGAGAGCTTAGGGCCTTATGGACCTCCCCTGCACACATGTGCTGCCTCCTATTCAGCCAGGGCACCATCAGGGCCTCTCCTCAGAATATATGAATTTATTCAGTCCCTATATGGGTCTCTCCTTTCCCAGACCTCCCTGTTAGATTTCTAGGTAGTCCTCAGGTTTGTGGCTTGCCTCAAATGATATGGTAATTTCAGGCTACAAAAGCTGCAGGATTTTCTGTTTCCTGCTGGGTGTGGGTATTCTGCTCTCTACTGCAAATCAAAGTCAGCCTCCTTCAGCGGTGAAGCTGCTGGTTTTCACAGGTAATCTCACCTTGCTTTCACCGTAATGTTGGTGGAGCAGGGAAGGGACATAGAGTCAGTTCCTGGTAAGATGCCAGACTTCCACTGTTCTTCCCAAGAAATCAGTTTATTTTTCATGAATAAACTCTTCTCACTGTGTTTTTCGCCCTTGGTTGATTTCCAGAGCACAATGGTTGGTTTTTTTGACAGTTTTATCAGTTTTATAATTGTCATTTGAGGGTGAGATTTTATATTCCTTCACTAGGGAAGGCCAACTTCACCACTTGGATTCTAAAACCTAGGAATACTACATTTCAAAGCCAAATGCTCTTTTCTCTAAGTCATGCTTTGTGAGGATAGAGAACAACAAGAAATTTTTTAAAAAGAGAAATAACAAAGAGGTGGATGGATGAATCTTGATTCAGAACTTAGATTTCTAAGTAGTATTAGACTTTTACCTCTGTGTAGATAGTTCAGACAGGTTAATTGAATAGTTTGGTGGCTGTTATGGAGAGGAGATGTGTTGTTTGCTCAGAGTGAAGCAACTATTGTTGACAAAGTACTTTTCTTGTAGTATTCCTTACTTCGTAACAGTTTTATGAAAAGGGTATTGTAATTATGATCATTTTACAAATAATATAAATTTTTAGGTTGGTAACTTACCTATGCTCTCAACATTTATTTGTATGTGATAGAGATAGTACTTGAGCCCATTTCTTCTGACTTCTTGTTTTTTATACTCTATATAACTGCTTCCCTACTATGTCATAATTACTTGCAGACTCTTTAATGATCTTAGTGTATTTATTTATGTAGGTAGTACTTGAAGTTAGAACAATTCATAACAATCTTCTTGAATTTTTACTAGAGCTCAAATTCTTTTCTTTCATATGATAATCACTCTTAACTTACTGAAGAGCCCCTATTCGTTCATGCAGTTGTTAAGCAAAGTGGTAAGAATCAGAGAAAGAGATATCCCATGGCAGCTTCCTCTGCCAGCTTCCTCTTTTTTTCTTACTCCATAGATGCAGATTCTGCCCAAGAAGCCCCTGCATTGCAGAGGGACTGGAGATCTGTATGATCTGTTTATTTCGCAATTGACAAGGGTAAGGGGGCCTTTTTGGGGGAGGCGCTTGGGTGCCCTGAATTTAGCTTTATGAAGCTGAGCTAACATTTATTTTGGTAATACTTAAACCTAGTATTTTTACAGACCCTTTTATGAATTCTGTTTGTCCTACATCAATTAAGTGCCGGATTATCATATTAAAAAGCATTTATTACAATGATTTTTTTTAAAGTCCTGTTTAGAACAAGTCAGACAAACATGATTCATGCTTCTAAAATTCCAAATCTGGGATCCTTTAGAATATAAATAATATTGAATATATGTAAACAAAATTTCACTACAATGAAAAATTTAAAAGGTCTGTTTCTGTAGCCCGTCACAGTTATTCTTAATTAATCTGCTCTGTTCCTTTTCCATAAATCTTTCAACCTATAGAGTGAAAAAGGGACTTGTGGATATGCCATAAACATTGTGGATGGGCGTGGCGTCTTTTTCTTGCTGCTAGAAATTAATATCTATTTCCTTGAATTCTATGTCCACCCTAGATGCCGGTGAAATTTGAGTTGTATCTTCAGACTGTCCTGTATCTGTTTATTAGTATAGGAGTAAGGTGCATTTGGTGAATCTTACGGGAGCCAAGATAAGTTTTGTAGGTCTCACTTGGCAGGTTTATAGAACAAGTGCCAGAAATGGTGGTATTTATAATCGGATAGAATTAAAATAAGTGAGGAAGAATTTAATACTCTTAAAATTACAGAAGCATTGGGCAGAGATGATTGTAGCTTTTATGGGTAGTTGAGAAGACTTGACTTGGTGATGGTTTGATGGGCTTATTTTTATATTCGAGGATATTATTAGTAGTAAAATAGCTTTGTTTACCTAAAGAAGTATTGTACATTTCTGTGATTTAAATAGATATTTTTAGTATTCTGTACTTCATATTTTTAAATGGTTTTCTTTAAACATTAATTTATAGATTTTAAGAATTCAGCAATATTATGTATATTATCCATTCCACTATTAATAAATGTTCCACTTTTTAGTGCCAACACAATGGAAAACTATTTTTATTCTTATATTTCTTAAATGACTTTTTTTTTTTTTTTCTGTTTTCTTTAAGCCATAAGGATGAGTTTACCATTATTCCTGTGTTGGTTGGAGCTCTGAGTGAGTCAAAAGAACAGGAATTCGGAAAACTCTTCAGTAAATATCTAGCGGATCCTAGTAATCTCTTTGTGGTTTCTTCTGATTTCTGCCATTGGGGTAAGTTCTAGATTTTAACATTTCATGGTAGATATTATGTACTTGTGGTTAAAGGTATCTTTTCATTCTAAGCTCTGATTTTCAGTTCTTTATCACTTTCTGTGGAAAGTTTTACTTTTAGCAACAATGTTTAAAGGTGAATAAAGAAAGTCTTTTGGTCATTTAAAAAGGATGAGATTGTAATAGCGGATTATGGATACATTTCCAAAGGCGACTGGTATAATTGGATTCACACTGTGAGGGCATCCTTGCTTAAGACACTTAGGTTAGTGGGAGCTAAGATTTTTTAACCCCATTTCCAGTTAGAGTTGTGTGATAGATTCTCTGAAGTTAAATTTTTGGTGGATAAAACAAATGTTCTTTAGACCGTAGAAGAGCACTGTGTGCTATGCAAGTCCTTTTCCACATTTTCTTTTTTGTAATTAGTCTTTTCTTCTTTCTTTTTTTTCCTTTGGTGCTTAATTTTTGCCCATAGTTGCCATCAGTTTAGAGCTACCCTCCAAAGGTTGTAACATGTTAGCTATTAGCACTGTGGTCTAAATTGGTAATGGTTCATAAGGGTAAGGAGTCCTAAGAGATTTTTGTTATTATTGTGAATTAAAAGAATAAGGAAGCTTCACAGTGAATAGATCATAAAGGAAGTGAGACATTTATGGATGCCTTGTTCAGTAAGTTTTGGTTTTTTTTTGAATTCTTTGGATACAATTTGTTCTCATTTATCCATTACTGTTGTAGAATATTTCTGAATCCTATTCCTTTTAGGACATCTCTTTGACTCATTTATTTTAATGGTTTAAGGATGCCATTATCTGTTCATTCTTCAGTTATTTCTTTGATTATAGTAAAAACATAAGGCACAACGCCATAAATTTTCAGATACAGAATGGCCAGAAAAACATCCTTAATGAGATATAGGGAGACCTGGCTTTTACATGTCTTATCATTGATTGCTGGAGTTTATTCAACATTTTTATCAGGCCTGGATAGGCTGGTTTCTTCTTCTCTTACCTCATGCTGCACTATGCATGGCCTTGAGATTTCGGTTCAAGAGAACCATCCTCCCTAATGGTATAGATAAGTATTTCTGTTTAAGGCACTGATTTCTCAGCTGGGGCTGACTGCCCCCCCCCCAGGAGACATTTGGAAATGCCTAGAGACATTTTTGGTCATCACAGCTGGGGTGGGGAAGGAGGTGGGGATGCTATTGGCATCTAAGGAGTAGAGTCCAGGAAAGCTGTTAAATAAACATCCTACAGTGCACAGGACAGCCCCCCACATCAAAGCATTATCCTGCCCCAAATGTTGATAGTGCTCAGGTTGGAAGCCTTGGATTAGGGTATGCATGTAGCTCTGCTACCTTGTCAAACTCCTTAAGAGGCTCTCAGGATTCTTTAATAACGACTTCTATTTGCTAGTTGGTTTGTTACCTTTGGCAGAAGTTATTTTTTATGGATATAAGTATATTACTTAGATCTGAGTAGGTAGATGCTTGAAAGAGTTCTTGGGAACTTTGAAGTTTAATAATAAAACTAGGGAGTATCATTATTGAAAAAAAGGCTATTTTACTTAGTATTATGAATTTGTGTTGATAATAAAGCATGTTTTAGAAATTAAAAGTTCCTGAAGCATGTGTCCCCTCCCTCTTTTAATTAAGGCTCTTATGAATCATTTAAAATCACTTTTATGATTTGAATAATTCGCTCCCCTGATAGTGTTCTTCAGGTCCCTCCCTCAAGTTTGGCAGCACATACAACCACAGCATAAATCCACATAAAACATGAGTAGATTTTGGGGGTTTTATTTTTGCGATACGTGGGCCTCTCACTGTTGTGGCCTCTCCTGTTGCGGAGCACAGGCTCCGGATGCGCAGGCTCATGGGCCCAGCCGCTCCGCGGCATGTGGAATCTTCCCAGACCGGGGCACGAACCCGTGTCCCCTGCATCGGCAGGCAGACTCTCAACCACTGCGCCACCAGGGAAGCCCCAGTAGATGTTTTCATATTGCTCTTTTATGTGGACTCATCCTTTTTACCTCATTGATGATTATAAAGCAAATCCTAAGCCACTACTATATTTAAGTAGAATGTTGAGAGAGAAAGATGAATTTTGTCTTATATTCTATCTAGGTCCTCAGAAAATTATTTAGGCCATTTGATCTCCTGATTTCTTGAAAATTTTGGAATTTAAATTGCAAGATAGAATTTTTTGGTGATAATTACAAAAAAGAACTCAAAATTTCCAGAGGTTGATAAATGTTAGCTATGGGAATCATCTAGAGACTAAAACATATTTATATTTACATTTGGTGATTAAGTAATGGAACTTTTTCAAGTGTTTATTTTTTCAGTATCACTATCACTAACAATACTCATTAAGTGCTTACTTTGTACTTATGGAAAGCACTGTACTAATTCTTGTTAGGAAATTTGATGGAGGTTTGGGAGCAAGTGGAAAGAGTTACATGGACACTATTCCAAAACTGGTAGACTCCTTTCTACAATAGTAATAGTAACTGTCATTCTTGTAAAATAAGCATCATTTTCTATTTTATATGCCTGTTGAAATAATATGAATCATTGGCTAGTTATGGGTTAAACTGTGGTTAGTTAGAAATTGTTTCATATTTTTCAAATTCATGCTTTATTGGCATTGGTCATCTTTCCTAAATTAATGGGAGGTATATTTCCATCTCAAAAGTCTAGCTTTTTCTCATGACAATAATACTTAGTAGTTTCTCCTTCTTGTTTTAAAGATGCTGTGCAGATTGATCTTACCATACTAAATAATGATGACACTGAATTCTAAGTCATTTCACAGGAAGGATTCATTTCCTCAAGTACTCAGAGATCTTAGAAGTTTCATTGAGTTAGGCTCTTAACACACTCCACGTTTCTGAATAGCTTGTTTTTGAAGAAAAATCACTTAATTGATTGTGGTACAGTTGATCAATTACTCACATATATACAGTGGAATTTTTTTGTTTTTGTTGAATAATAGAGTACTGGCAGTGACGACATCTTTCATCTCTAGTGGTCATTTCTCTTTATATAATATAATGTCCAGCTTCTGTGGAAAATAAAATGAGAAACTTGATGATAGAGACAGTTAGGAGACCTATATGTATGTAACTGGAAGGATTTTGCCTTTGTCAACCTTATTTGTTAGCCAATGTCCATTATAAGAATGACTTTTTTTTAAAGAGTATTTTGCTTTAAAGATGTTCATCTTTCAGATACCATTTAGCTCTTATTTAGACTTGAAAGAGATATTAGAGAAAAATAGAAAGATTAAAATACTCTCAATTTTTCTTTTTGGGTGAGAGAAGCAAAGGGAGAGTTGGGAACCTAGATTCTATTGTGCCCTGTCTTTCTATCCCCTCATTTGAATCACCCCGCCAACCCCCTGCGTTTCAATTCCTGCCTTTTATTTGATCATTAGGGAGTCCAATAGGATGATGTTTCCCTGGTAACGTTTTAATGATCCCACCTCTTTTCACCTTTCCTGCTACTATCAGGAAGAGTGGCATACATTTACTGCTAGTATTTGACTTTTACCATGGTGAAGTAATGTTGTCCCCATACTTTGTGTACTTACCAAGTTCCACATCCTAGAGGATGACTCCATGTAAGAGGATTTTGTCTGGACCTATTTTAGTTTTTCTAGTTAGTAGAATTTTTATTCTACTTTCCTGAGTTTCATTTTTGCTATTTTCCATATATACTGTTAATATTTGTGTTTTCCTGATCACCCTGAACTTTATACTTCCAAATTTAGATTATTGACAACTTTCATTAACATAACTTTCAGTTAACTTCTAAGAAGTTTCTGAATGAAACTGGACCTAACAGAAATTGATTCTTTAAAAGTGGGTTCATGCTTCTATTTAATTTTCTTTTTAAATGGTAGTTTTAAGTTCAAATCAGTTTCAATAAATTTATTTGGTAGATGTTAATGATAAATTATATTATTTTGTTAAACTATGAATAGAGTTTACACTACAGTCACTTCAGCAGTTTTGGATTTTTATCTATAAACTTACATTTGTCTAGGTTTACGTAAGTTCTTTTTTATAAATATGTGCCACTTATTAAAATTGGCATTCTCCTTCAATGTTTATGAAATTTATATCTTTATTCTGATTTCTAATTTAATATATATTAACATGTGATTATTCATGCATACTCTTCTTCCTTTCTGTTGTTAGTCTCTTGGGTCTGAGGGTATTACTATTTTCTAAATATTTAAATTGGTTTGAGTGTAAGTTAGCTAATTCCTGAAATATATCTTATTCAGGCTTTCACATTTGTCTTCTCAAATATTGGTACATACTGATTTCACATATTTAGGGTTTTGATCTTTTACAAGTTTGAGATAAAGCCAATAATTTTACATTATAACTAAGACTTCAGAATGAAAGGACTATAGTATTTTACTTATAAAAACGATTACCTTATTTGAGATACTTAGATAATATTTTCTTTATGAAGTACATTTTTTCTTTGGTAGTGATGTCAATTATGAGTGTCCCCAGTTTAGGTCCTTAGTGTACTGTGGTTTAATAGTCTATCTCACAGGTTGTTGTGAGGTTTAACTCAAATATTTGAAAACGTTTTAACATATAAACATAAAGTGGTTACGTAAATGTGTAACAGTACAGTTTTTACTGGACATATGTCTGGTAGTCTGTCTTACTGACTGATCTTTTGGGGGCTTTATTGAACAACTTTCCAAGCTCATGTTTATTTCTGCAATCTAGTGTATAGCTTAATGTTGAGGTATTTAATATTTTTTTTACTTTTTGTTTTGAGGTAATTCAAAAGTAGTGTTGGTTCTTGTACCATTCATTGTTATGTTTGTCCTCATTAGTTGATTGTTGTGTGTTAAACAGACATCCCTGGAGCTTATTCTCCACACTCTGTGAATCCACTCATTAATCACCAGTCACCTTTGGAGATGGGAAAATTACTTACCTGTATTTCTTTTTCTCAGAAAGCGTGCTCTGGAATGGATTCACAAATGAGCTACCCTCCTTCCCTCAAAGAGTAAGGTTTCTGCTTTACAGGATTTTTTTCTTGGGTTATTTTTCCTCTCATCTTTTGAATTTGAAAAGAACTGAGGGAAGGCACCTGAAGAAACTACTGACATACTCACTAGGGGAGTTCCAAAGCTTGTGCTGCCCCTAGGGGCAGTGTCAATGGCTCTTAAAGCTAGAAAGCTCATACTTGGAGTTGAAACAGGGGCTCAAAGAATCCATTTTCCCAGTGTACCTTCTGAAAGGATAAGTTTCAGGTAAGTAATTTTCTCTTACTATGTGATATGCTTTATTCATACTTATATAAAAGTTCACAAGTCCAGTTCTCCAGGCACATAGGCAACTGTATTTGTTCAGTTTAGATGCATAAACTTAACTGAATGTTAAAAATATTGTAAAACAAAACTCATGAGGTACATGAAATCATAATGTTTTAAATGAACAATAAATACTTAAAATTGCATTTATGATCAGTGTATTACACTAGGGTTGTCTTTTTTATTTCTTGTTAAATAAAATCTTGATAAACTTTATTTTTTAATAATTAGAAACAAAAAAAATCTTTGGAACTCAAATTCCAAGTAGTGGTATTTAACTGAACTTGTGTGTGTGTACTCATGTGCACACACACATATATTCATGCATATGTGTGTATATACATTTAGGCTAGGATGATGGCAACTATTTACTTCAAATTAGATGCTTTCTTTAAGTATATTGACCAGAATGTAGCAATTTTGAAAAGTAATTTTGAAATGTTTGTATAATTAAAAACAATGATCGTAAGACAATTTGAGCTATCATAAGTAGGATACTTTTTTCAATGTAGTAGCTTAGTAGTGTAAATTTAGCTTCTTAACTGATAAATCCTTTAACGCTTATCAAATATTCCTACTCAGTTCTTCAGCTACTAAATGCAAGGTGGCTACTAAAGAGTAGCAAAAAGTAGATAGCAAAATATTAAACATTTGCTCATTGATTTTCTGTGTATATTGTCATTCTTATTAAATCACATGTTGATTTAGTATTTTAACTTACTTTAAACATTCTATGTACTTCTCTCTTACTTCAGAAGTAGTTTTTAAGTGAAAGTTACATTGAAAATGGTCCATATGAATAAGACCGCGTTTTAAAATATAGTTACATTTTTGACTTATGATTAAGGCAGGTTTGACCAACTTCAGCCGTTTGAAACAGTGGCTCTGAACTTGGAAGTAAATAGAAAAGACTTTCGAATAGTAAATGTCACAAAGTACATGCATTTTTCTCTGCACCTGAGAGTAGCAGTCTTGAGATAAGACAGTTATGTCCCAGTCACAGGGATTATTGACAACTAAAACTGACAGTTATCATCAGAAGCAAGAAAAAGAGAATGTGTTAGTATAAACCTGAAGCAGCTCAGGTTCAAAGAATATTCATCTTGATTTCATCCAAGGATATTACTCTTATTACAGTGACAGTGAGTGAGAATTTTCTTGTCTAAGATTATTCTTTTAATTGTTTATTCATTTCACAGAAGATTTGGGGCAGCTTCATCAAAAGAACTTTGAAACAGAAGTAGAAATTTAGTACCAATGAATTGAATCACTAAGTTATTATGACAGACTTTATATTTGGCTTTGAACCTTCTGGCAGCCAGCTGGCAAATAGGAAAAATAGGGTGAATTATATAGTTCCTGTTGTTAGCTAGGAGGAAGTACATGTATTCTTTAAAGAAAAACAAAGCTATACTTAACTCTAAATTTTGTAAGAAACGTCTGATGAGTTATTTAATATAGGGGTACTCAGTGATAGAATTGTCACTGTTTAAGAATTTTTTTAGTGCAAGGACTGTAATGAATCTGATAGTTATAGCAACATGCAGTAATCTCCAATGTTTACCAGAAAAGGTTGTTATATTCAGAATGCAGGTAATTGTCTCAGAACCCTATTGCTTGATTATAGGATATCATGAATTTTAAGATGCAATATTTATTTAATAATGGCGCTGGGCAGGGGGTGCGGGGAAATAAGAACTGCCACATTGAGTAGTTGTGCATGTTAATGTATGTGAAAAGTTAATATGTGAAAGTTAAGGAAATACGGTATGTTGTAGAAAGGTGACCATCAGAGATGATTAGCATCAACAAGTTAATGAAATGTTAAGAACTGTGATGTGTAGTTTCTCTAAAAAAGGACATCAAAAGGGTGTTATAATTTTACATGGCTCATTATTTATAAGGTGATTTTTTTAGTGAGATAAACAGAAAACTTAAAAATCATAATTATCCAGCCAAAGAAACCCACCTCCTCAGATGGGAGGATAATAATTGGATATGTGAACTTCGCTGTAAAATTGAAGCACAAGATGCATAGTATGTGTGTGTATGATTAGTGTACTCTAATACCTTCAGAATTGCATTTTGGTGAATCTTTAAAAATAAAGAATATAAAAGTAATGAGTTCTTGGAAATAAAGGCATTGCTGAAAAATAGGTTTAGATATATCTGAAATACAACATAATCAGTTGAATAATAATATGTAATTAATTATGAATATGTTTAACTTTTGGCTTTTCTTTGACTATAGTAGGAAGCAAAATTTATTTCCTGAGCCTTTTGTTTTCTACCTTCTTTTTAAACTTCTTCCATTTTACCCTCTGTGTTCTTTGGAGAATAGCTAAACATTGAATGTCCTGTGCTTGTACCTTTGTTGAGATTTTATTGTCAGAGTAGGACTATTTGTTATATTTATACTTCTGTGTATCCTACTTGAAGGCACTTGTATTGATCCTTTTCCAAGTAGAAAATTTTGCAAAAATGAGATAAATTTTAAAAATCTAGGTCCTAAAAATTATACAAGCCACATATATCTCTGACCTGCTTTTTTTCTTTCTTTTCTGTAGTAGAGATTAAATCTTTGCATTTGTACAACAAAAGCTAAGCTTTCATTAATTTGTTAAATTGAGATAGTTTCCTTAAGCCAAATTTTCTTGAATCATATTCTTGGCGTTTACTTTCCATTATAGACCGATATAATATGTTTAACAATGCTTCTAACTTTTAAACTGTTTGTTTCCATAGTCTTCTGTATTGCTCGTGACTTTAAGGTTTTACAGTTTGAAATAGTTTTTAACATCATGAAACACTGGTGATATATCATTTCTTTATTACCTTCCCAAATATGCCTTTTATTTTTATGTACAAGGGCTCTTGGGAATGATTTTCTCAGAGGCTTAAGCTGTGCTTTGCCTTCCATGAGAACTGAAATTATTTGGTAAGCGCTTGCTTTCTTTTTAGCTTCTAATTTTTCCCTATTTTATTTTGTACATGATATTTGTTTCAAGGTCAAAGGTTCCGTTACAGTTACTATGATGAATCCCAGGGGGAGATTTATAGATCCATTGAACATCTAGATAAAATGGTAAGTCCTTCAGGTGTGGGGTTTTACTGCTCTAAGATTTTTTCTTTAATTTCAGATTAGTGATTCAAGACTTAATATGTTAAAATATACAATGGGCTAATAATTCTTTCCCTATCTTTAACTAAATGTGCAATATATATTTTGTAATCATGTGATATTGATTATAAAAATAATCCCTGTTCTATTAGTAGAAATTTCCTTCATCTTAATTTTATTTGATTAATTACACCTTGAATAATTAGATACAGATTTTTAGATACTATTTGGGGAATGTCTTAGTTTTAGGGACAATGGGATACTAATTCCATTACTTACTGTTAAGCAGAAACAACCATAGCAAATTCTAAGTTTATTTTATTATTTAATTATATTTTTTGGCCATTTGGGTTTTTCTTAAATGGAATTTGAATTTGTTTTAAATTAGAATTTTAAAGCATTATTGTATTCTTAACTAGCCCAGGAGTTGAATCTAGCAGATATATCACTAATTCGCTCTGACCTTCAATAGATCGTTTCAATTTTCTAGTCTTCAATTTGTCATCTCTAAGATGAGAGACTTGGAGAGGCTTGGTCTCTAAATTGTCTTTAAACTCCACCAGCCTTTAAGTCTGTAACCTGTTAAAGTTAAAGTCAGCTTTACCAGTGTGCGAAAAGCTTTATGTATATGTTTTAGTATAAAAATATTTAGTCTAAAGTAGATAAAACATTTTACTAAGGAATCTGGATCTGAAACTATAAGTAGATTATATTGAGTAGTATTATTTTATTAAAAGTCAAATGGAATGAATGCAGTTACTTAGGAGATTTTATCATACAAAATAGTTACGAGATTTTATCATATTTAAATTTATTTTGTTACTTTAAATCCAATTGTGGCCTAATGCTTTTACCTTTGGAATTTTGTTTGGATTTTAATTCACTGACTTTTGGGGTTTTTTTGGCTTTATTATGTTGCCATTTCAGTCAATTAATTCTTTTCTGGCTACTATTCTAATCTTTTTTTTCTGAGGTTTAGTTCTTAGTTGCCTCAGAAAACTTTCCTAGTTCTATATCATTTATTTTCTTCATATAGCAAATGGTTAATGAGTATCCACTGTGTGTCTGGTACTATGTGAAGTATTGAAGATATTAAGAAGAGAAAACATGATCTCCCACTTAATGGATCTTACAGTCTAATCATCAAACAGATTTAGAAAGAAGCTGTTACAATATAGAGATATAAGATATTTATGAGGCAGTGTGGATACACTGGTCTCCTTACTATTTCTTGATAATGCCATATATGTGCCTAGCTTAGGGCTTTTGCCCTTTTTGCACTGGACTGTCTCACTTTATGGCTTTGCTCCATTTTCACCTTCCCAAGGTGGCCTGCTGACCACCGTATTTAATTTGACATCTTACACTCCACCCTTTCAGCATTCCCAGTCCACCTTACCTTACCGTGTTCCACTTTTTCTTCTAAGAAACTGAATATTTTACTTATTTATTACAGAAGGATATTTGTTTTGTTCACTAATGTATCCAAGTGCTTAGAATAGTGATTGGAACATAAGTAGGTGCTCAACAAATATTTTTCAAATGGATGAATTGGTGACTGTAATCTTCCTATATACATAATTGAATTAATTGAATACCCTAAGTGTACTCTGAGAAAGAAATAAAAGGAAAGTAATTTATAATAAATTAATATATATTTAATAATGTAAATGCTCAGGCACCAACTGTACTAAAAGAGACAATGAAGTAGTTAGATGCTTACACATAGTATCATTAATATAACAGCCACATACAAACAGTTGTTTATATTTGTGACTTACATTTACCAAGTTACATTGGTGGGTGACTTGATTTTCCAAAATGGTGAACATTTCTTAGCAAAACTGTAAACGAAACAAAGTACAGTCTTCCCTCACTTTATATGATAGTTTGTTCCTGGGAAAACTATTGTATATTAAAATCATGCAAAACTTCTTTGTGTTTGTATGTAAAATGGCGTTAGAGTGTAGATAATTATAAGCAGGTTTTTCGCATACATGGACATGTGAGTGAAAGTGTTATAGGATGAGAACAGTACTTTCTGTGTGGGACTGTCCTGTAGTGCAGGACAGTCAGCATCCCTGGATTCCACCTACCAAATCCTCTGACAGTATCTTCTAGTTATTGGCACAACCCAGAAATGTGCCCACAATTTTCCATTATGCCCCTGTGGTGAACAGTTATTCTGTGACCTTACCCTGCTTTATTTTTCTTCTTAGTACTTATTACTCTGTGATTTATTATTTGTTGATTTGTTGATGAAAACCTGCCCTATTAGATTATAAGCTTTGTGAGATCAGGATCTTTGTCCATTTTATATCAGCCTGTTTGTGGTACTCAGTATATATATTTGTTAAATTAATGGATGAGTGGATGGGAGAGTAGTGAGAAATTAGGCTAGAGAATCTAGAACAGGCTGTTTAAAGGATATCTAATAGGAAAGTGATAAAATCAGATTGTATGTGAATAGATCGTATAGTTGCAGTGCAGCAAATGGGTTGGAGGGAGGCCAGAGGAGAAATGAGTAGACTAGTTTGATAATCCAAGTGAGACATGTTAATTCAGACAGTGGATGGGTTGGTGATGGTGGAAGAGAGGGACAGAGTGGATGTATCCAGTATATTTTAGAGACAAATTGATGATAGAACTTGGAGATCAATTGAACTTGGAGGGGAAGGAAGTATCAAGGATGATTCCTTCTAAAAAATACAACAAACTAGTGAATATAACAAAAAAGAAGCAGACTCACAGATTTAGAGAACAAACTAGTGGTTACCAGTGGGGAGGGGGGAGGGGCAACATGGAGGTGAGGGAGTGGGGGGTACAAACTATTGAGTGTAAGATAGGCTACAAGGATGTATCGTACAACATGGGGAGTAAAGCCAGTATTTTGTAAAATTGTAAATGGAATGTAACCTTTAACAATTTATAAAAAATAAAAAAGTAAAAAAAGGATGTTTCCTAAATATCTGGCTTATGCTGCTGGTTAAGTCTTGGTTATGTTCTCTTAGGTCGGAAGCACGAGAAGATAGGACTAGATTTTTTACGAGGTAGGGTGATCATAAATTGTATTAGGATATGTTATATTTGCTATTGCTTTTAAGGCATCCAAGTGGAGGTGTCAACCAAGTAGGCATTTGGATTTTCTTTTCACCAGTTATTTTTTATTTTTATTTTTATTTTTTTTGCGGTATGCGGGCCTCTCACTGTTGTGGCCTCTCCCGTTGCGGAGCACAGGCTCCGGACACGCAGGCTCTGGACGCGCAGGCTCAGCGGCCATGGCTCACGGGCCCAGCCACTCCGCGGAATGTGGGATCTTCCCGGACCGGGGCACGAACCCGTGTCCCCTGCATCGGCAGGCGGACTCTCAACCACTGCGCCACCAGGGAAGCCCTCACCCGTTATTTTTGAGTGCATTTACAGTTCTAGGCACTGGTGGAGATATGGCAGTAAACAAGCCAACTTGCTCTCATGGACATTTTATTCTAACAGGAGGAGATACACATTTTTTTTTTAAGTTAAGGATATTGTATATGTTAGTTTCTAATAGTGATGTGTGCTATGCAGAAAATATTAAAAGGGTTTTTAAATAGTATATAATTCTAGGCTGCTTTAGATTGAATGATTGGAGAAAGACTTCCTGAGAAGGAATATTAAATTGAGATATAAATAAGAAGGAGAAAACCAAGTGAAGATTAGAGGGAAGAGCATTCTAGACAGAACTGCCATTGCAAAAACTTTATGATGAGAAAGAGGCTAGTGTGTTAGAAGAATGGGAAAAAGGTCAGGGTTGTAGGAATATAGTAGATAGGGATTAGAGTGACACAGCTCTGGTAAGAGAGGTGGGCAGGGATCAGATAATGTAGGGCTTTATAGTCCAGGGTAAGAAATTTATGTGAATACGGTGGGAAGTGAAATGATGTAGTAATGAAATAATTATTTTAAAAGTCGGTCTGGCGGTTGTGTAGAGAATAGATTCTACAAGAAGGTCAGGAGTAGTAACAGTGAGCATTGGCAGGAGTTTAGGGGAGAGAAAATAGTAATTTGGACTGGGGTGGTAGTAGTGGAGATAGAAGTTCATAGATTTGAGTTCTTGTATTCATCAGGGCTTTGCTAATGGATTGACTATATTGGTTGGGAGCTCAGAGAAGAGGTCTGGAGTAAGTTTGGGCATTCTCAACATGTAGATGGTAATCAAAGCCAGGGCAGAGATAAGGTTGTCTACTATAGTAATCCTCAACCCCATCTTTACAACTGAAATCACTTGTGGAACTTTTTCAAAATAAACTTGCCCATACCCATCCCTGGATATCCACTTTCAGTAATATGGAGAGAGTCCCAACAACTTTATTCCAGAATAGCTTCGTAGGTGAGTTTGAGCTAGCCTATTATGGCCCCTGATCTGTTGAAGTAGAAGAAAATTTCCTGTTCATCTTCTTTCCCTTTGATTTCTACTCAGCTCTTTAAATCATTGGTAAACTTTAATCAGGCAACATTTAATTTTTCAAATGTAAGAATTTGTAAGTCAGTGAATTATTGAGTATTTGCTTCATATTAATATGTTTGAATTTAGTATTTGATGTAACATTTGACTTGGACTTGATTTTGTGGTCTGTTTATTGAAACATTTCTATTTATATATAGAATTTTTTAATAATATATAGAAGTTTTAAAGGGATCTAAAGCGGTCTGTTCTTTTATTAGCATGCTATTAATTCAAGTTATAAGTCCATTCTGGGAGTTAGAATAAATGGATTAAAATAATAAGCATGGTTAGGTCTGTACATATACTCATGTATATATGATTTTATACATGTATGAGTATATGTACACTCACTATTAGGCAGACTCTTATACAATGTGTTTTCTTAATTGGTTTATATAACCAAATGGTGAATATCCCACTGTATCTTGCTTTTCACAAGTGTTATTTTATGTTGTAAATAATTTCTTTCATTTCAGAATTAATATCTTAGTTGCTATATACAATCTTTTCAGAGCAAAATATAGTAGGATGCTTCTCTGTACAAGTATTGCAAAAATGTAGCAATTGAATTGTAATTATACGTTTGGAAAGTTTGATAGAGTGAAAAGATTATTTTTAAGTATAAAATTTTAGATTCAATTTTTTAAAAATTATTATGTTAATTAAGTTTTGGTCCCTTTTTTTAATCAGAAAAGTCTTATTAAATATAGTTATTAAAATGCTAGAAAATAAATGAAAGTTTTTAGTTCCAAAAGCAAAAGAAAAACTGCTAATTCTTTTTTTTTTTTGGCAAAAATTTTATGTCTAGCATTTGAATATCTTGGAAGTTAATTATGTGAAGAAAACACATAAGGAAGGAAGAATGTATCGGAAAACAAACAATCTTCCAAATGTTGTATTTGGGAGAAAATAACTAGTTATAAGAGATATAGATTCTGAAAGTCTTAGAATATTACTGACTACTGACCATGTTTTTTGGAAATTAGTACTTTGCAATTTCAGTAATTATAGTGACCAAAGCAGAACATATTTTAAGAGGTTGATTTTTGTGAACCTTTTAGATTACATACTGGAAACATTAGCCACATTTATACATATTTTATATATATTACATGATCATAGGTTATTTTTTCCATACTACTTTTGATATAGACCAGTGTTTCCTTATGGCTATTGGCATATTATTTACGATTTGGCAGAGAGAATCTGAAAATGTCATTGTAGTCAGGCTTGTAACTTCTTTTCCTTCCAAATTTACTAGTAGTCACTTTGTTTACTTTAACTTCAACTTTTTTTCTTCCTTTTACTCTTCTGAAAGTGAAATTGTTCATGTTTGTCCACTCATACTTCTTTCTCTTGAACTTAGGCCAGTAGTTTAGTTTCTTTAGTAGTCTTTAGTCAGTTTTACAGCATCATCTTTAAGGTAGCTATTTATTAGTACACTGGTTCTTAGCACTGCTATATTTAGGGTGATTTCTTTTTTCCATAAAATTTCTTTCTAATGAAGATTTTATCTTGATACCTCTTAAAGAAACTAGAATATTTCCTTTTCCTACCTCATCTTCCTTAATGTGTACCCATCTCTCCAACATAAATGTGTATCCTTATTTTAAAAAATAAGGCCACAGTCCTAATGATTTGATAATATGGTTTTAATTATCTGTTAATAATTGATAGACATGATTCTAGTTCTTATTTCTCAAAGACTTCTAAAAATGTTTTGCTACTCTTTTGTGTCTGTTACTTTAGATTACATCTAGGTGATAGTATTTAAAATTAAATAAAATTCAAATTAAATAACTTATTAAAAAGGGAAGACCTTTGTTGTCTTATTAGAGTCTTAAATTTGCAGCTCTGTTAAATAGGCAGTTAAAACTGCCTATTCGCTTTGGGATTACCATTTAGGATTTGACAATACAAGCTTTCACTTATTACTTGGAGAGTCAGCACAATGATAGATTCCCTCCGCCCTTCTTCCCCTCAAGGTAGGGAGTTAGCTTTCAGTTTGAGAATTTCTTGCTGAAACTGTTAACTTCCTCAGAAACCCGTACTGTGATGGATAGGCTCTTGGTGTTTATAATGTCTGTTTGTATCTTAGAGCTGAATGGGTAGTGACCCACTTCACTGCTTCATATTAGATTAAGTTCATGTGAACAAATTCTCAATATACCAGGCCCTAGGCAAGCTTTCTATCACCTGGACTTTAGATTTACTGATCATATCTTCCAGTATATTAAGAAATCAAAAAGTTCTTTAGGCGTATTTGGGAAGCATTTTTATTTTTCATCTTTTTGCAATTTGTGCAGTAATATCAAACTAGCATTTTTATCTTCTTGGAATTTTGGTAATAGTAATTTCAAAATTGTTTGCATCAAAACATAAATACATACAAAAGCTTATTTGTCAGTGTTCTGTGTTAGTTAATGGGTGTCCCATTCTGCAGTTTTACTAATCATTTTTGCTGTTGTTTGCATACTTTATCAATTTTCCAGTTGGAGAGCTTCACTCATGAGAAGTGCCTTAATTTTTCTCTCTATCCCTCCTTTATAAAAAGGCATACCTCTTTTTTTTTTATAAATTTTTTTTTTTTTTTTACTTTTGGCTGCATTGGGTCTTTGTTGTGGTGCGCGGGCTTCTCATTGCAGTGGTTTCTCTTGTTGAGGAGCGTGGGCTCTAGGCACGTGGGCTTCAGTAGTTGTGGCATGCGGGCTCAGTAGTTGTAGCTCACGGACTCTAGAGTGCAGGCTCAGTAGTTGTGGCACATGGGCTCAGTTGCTCCGCGGCATGTGGGATCTTCCCGGACCAGGGCTCGAACCCGTGTCCCCTGCATTGGCAGGTGGATTCTTAACCACTGCACCACCAGGCAAGTCCCAAAAAGGCATACCTCTTAACTGTCATATTTGTTAGAGAATTGAGTATAATGGAATTGATTATTGCCCTGGTAGGTACATAGCATACTTCAGGAAATTAAAATTTTTAATGTAGTCCCTTAACTTCCATCACCTTAATTTTTTACTTTCTGTGTTGTAATTTAACCATTATATCTTCATTTTGAACACTTTATTTATTTATACTTCTCTACATTTATAATTCTATATTTTCTGTGTGAAATTTCTTGGCCAGTTACTTTGAATTCTTTCTCTTCTACAAATGTGATCATTAGTTTTCTTCTCTTTGAATTACTCACGTTAATATATATAAATGTGATGTTTGTTCACAATGTGCTTTGAGATTTTAGTATTAAAATATACATTTGAACTTCAGTGTTACATGATTTATTAATAAGTGGAATTCTATTTAAGGTAAGCTGTCCTAGACTTCACCCAGGAGCATTGAAAGTTCTTTTATAATATGTATACCAATTGTACCTGTGTGAGAGTATTAAAGAATTGTTGGTATGTCTCTTGTTATTCTATATGAAGCAGAGTAAGTCAATGAGAAGCCTGGGATTAGAAATCCAATAGCCTAGGATTAGAAATTTGAGACAAGCTTTTAACGTTTTTTATGCCTTAGTTTCTTCATCTTTAGGGAGTTCTACCTTGATTATGCATATTTATGGAAGAGATTTGTAACTCCATCTCTGCATTACTACTTGGTTTAGAAATATGAGTGATTTTCTACGTACCAGAATTATAATACTAATTGTTTATCTTAGGTTTAACTTTTAAATTAGTTCATATTTCACTCGGTTTGCACCAAATGTCAGTGGAGAATGGTGACCTGTAAGCCTCCTAGTTGACAGGGGAAAACCAACTTAACCTTAAACACTGGTTGTGGATAAATCTGAGAGTGGCTAATTGATGTGCAAGCAATTGAAAGTTGACTATACACACATACGCTTATCTTTCAGATATATTTGTAGAAAATATGATAATGTTTATGAAAGACTTGGATATTCTGAAGAAAGATTCTTTATAAAATTAAATTTTGATTTACGTACTGCCATTGCAATATTTGTACTGTGTTACCTACTGATGGCTATCATTTTTCAGATGAATGTTCATCTGATTACTCTAGGTGATTTTACACTGTGCTTGTTAAAACATGTTAAAATATAATTAAAAAAACACAAAAATGTATCAGTTAATTCCTTAGTTAAACCACCATTTACATTTTTCCCAGAGGATATTAATCCAGTTTATTAAACACAAATGTAAAGTATTTCACCTGAATAAGAAAACAAGGTAAGGTAGTTGGTGAATGGATGAGTTAGAATCATTGATTTATTTGCTTGATTCAGATGAGTTAAAGTTGCTCTGTATTGATGTATTTTGAGCACATTATTTTGAATGCATTTGCAGAATACAGAATTAAGTATAAACAAGTGTCCAAATGATAGTTTTTGTTTCAATAGTAGTCTAAAAATTTTGATTCTCAATTAAAATCTTGAAAGCCAAGCATTCTAGCTTAAGAGATAAAGAACTTTTATTTTTTCAACTTATTTGTAAAGACCTATTTTGCTTAAGCTTTTATCAGTCTTTTATGAGCTTTAAATTGATTAAAATATATTAACTATTTTCTTAGTTTGTGGTCTCTTTTTATCACATACCTAAATACTGATAATTCAAAATGCCTTACACACTGTTGATGTTTAAGTATATGTTATGGAAAAAGTTAAATTATAATCAGCTCTTGATTATTTATGCCAGTGGTATGAGAAATATAATGGACATTGGAAAAACAGCCATATATCAAATTTAATTTTAGATTTTGTATGAAAATTTTCACAGCAGGTTTACTTGTGTAAATATTATATATGAAAAACATAAAATTGTGAAATATTTGAGGATTTGTGAGCTGAATGACAACTGGGGAAGGTGGTGTAGAAACATACCAGGAGGTCAGAGAAAACTGGGAATTAAATGTTTCAGTATGTTTAATATACATACTTAATAAAGTATGTATATTATTGAGGGTTGACTATAATGAGATTACCTTGGATGAATGAATTTGATATTTCACAGAGTTTAATGTTTAATGTATTTTCTTTACTTCTCCTTAATTGAAAAATTATGATTGTTAGCTCTAAGTAACAGTTTAAAAATGTAATTAGGAAATAATAAATTGTCTTATTTTCTTTTTCTTTAATTCTTTTTTTTCTCTTCTTCTTCTTTTTTTTTAGGGTATGAGTATTATAGAACAATTAGACCCTGTATCTTTTAGCAATTACTTGAAGAAATACCATAATACTATATGTGGAAGACATCCCATTGGGGTGTTATTAAATGTGAGTATCCTTAGGAGGCCTTGATTTTTTAACATTTGATCCTATTATGTTTCAAAATGTCTTAATTGTTATCATCTGTGACACCTTATTAGCTTTGGTGTTAGATATATAGTCAATTTTCTTTCTAGTTCCTTTAAGATAATTTAAATTTCCATTGTTTTGGTTACTTAAATAAAATTATATATCACTGTATGACAGGTCAGTACTTTCTTTTAAATACAGAAAGTTATTTAGAAGAGAAACCCATTTTTTTCTCTTGACTCTGAGCCAATTCCAATATGCTCTTTACAAATATAAACCAAAGTAACGTCTCAAGAAATAAGGTCTTACTAATTTTTTGGTTTTATTTAGTGTTCTTGACTTTATAAAAAATAAATGGAAGATTCTGCTCTTGAGTTTTAGATGTTCATAATTTAATAAAGCAAGGCAGATGACATGTATATGTTTTTCTCCTTATAACAAAAACAATATTTCATTTAAAGACTGGTAAAGAGGCAGAAGTTTTGGTTAGCTGGATTTTCTAAAGAGATAATAGCATTAATTTTTTTCCTAATAAAACTGAAATTGAAAGAAAATGAGAGACTCAAAAAGAAGACAGTGTACACTCAGGAATGGTTAGAGGAAGTAATAATGGGCTGCTCATTGTTTGGAGAGGCAGAGAAATACTGGAGTTGGTAATGTAGTCTAGAATAGTCTAGGGTAGGAACCTAAAGGTCTAGTCTAGGGTAGAAACCTAAAGGTCTAGTATTACTTTACTGTGATTTGAAAAATAGTACATTGTGGATTTTTAGGAAAGGTCTTCTCTTAATCAGTGTTGATTGACTGGGAGAAAAGCCTGTTAAGTGCTTAAATTGATTTATGAAATTTAAACTAGAATAAGCTATACTAATTTACTAAAGTTTGAATTGGGTCAAATAAAACTTTAGTAAAATAAATGATGAGCCAATTAACAAAGTAAAAACCCTGGTATACCTCTTAGATTTGGAACTTAATTTATATACGTTTAAAATTTCAGACAAAGAAAAGACTCCAACATTTCAAGACGAAAGTGGCCAAGGTTTGGTTTAGAGAATAGAAAGAAAGATACTATGATTTTTTAAATTTTTTATTTATTTATTTTTTAAAGTGCCTTATTAAGTACAGGGAGAGGTAGAGTGGAAGATGACTGATATTTATCAAGAAGCTAGATTAGGAGAAGTTCTTTGAGAGAATGAAATAAGTAGTTCTTTCTTTTTCCTATTTAATATGGGGCGACGAGAAATTCAAGAAACTAAGAGTGAGAGAGAGACCTAGGCTTCGAAGTTAAGCTACCAGCACATTCAAAGAGTGCTCACTTTTTTGTGTGATGTCTGTCATAACCAAATTTTTCTTTTTCTAGGCTATCACAGAGCTGCAGAAGAATGGAATGAATATGAGCTTTTCCTTTTTGAATTATGCCCAGTCAAGCCAGTGTCGAAACTGGCAAGACAGTTCAGTGAGTTATGCAGCTGGAGCACTCACGGTTCACTGAAGCTCTGAATCCTCAGGGATGCCACCTGCACATACTCATACTCTGTCCAGGGTCCCAGCCTAACCCTTACCAAGATACTGGTCCTGGTTTGGGGGGATTCTGAAACCTCAAACTAATAGAACTTTCTTCTCTTCTTTTCTAGTAGGTGTAGTCCTTCCTTAATTTCAACTCATTAAAAAAATGCTTTATAGTTTAGAGCAGTGGAAGGAAGGCTGGCATCAAAATATTTTGATCAAAAAAAAAAAGGCAATGTAAAGGCACAGTTGTGGCAGTCAGTTTTTTGAAAGTAACTTGTAAAGCATTTACCATATCCTAAATTTGCACTCTTTGCAGACTTGTGCACATATACTCCGCTTTCAGAATAGTTTTGCAAATTGTACACAAACAAACAAAAAGGGTGGAAGCTTTTTAATAAAGAAATTGCATTTATAAATGATCTGTATTAGAATATAAATATCTCCAGTTATAGTCAATTACTACCCGTGTTGTACAACAGATACCTTCTATTTTAGTTGCTAATAAAGGGCTACACAACTCAAAATAGTCTGATTTAAACTTATTGCTCTGTGGTACATATGAAAATTGTTTTTTATTAATTCCATTTCAGAATTTTTATGTTAAAAGTGGTAAACTTTAGCTCTTATGTAAAAATATGTTAGGATGTATTTTTATATTTTACATATTTATGTGATTTTTTTATCACAGATATTAGAATCATATTTTAAAGTTAGCTTTTAAAATTACATACAGTTTGCCTTTTTATGTGTGACATCACTTTGTGTCATTACTGTATTGTAACACAATATAAATTCAAGATTGGTAAAGAACATAGGTGTAGTCCTGTAATTCAGAGATAGTGCTTGATAGGCAGTAGTCTGCAAATGAGGAATATTGAAGAATGTCCTTAGTGTTTTTCAAATCATTGCAGACCATACACTGCTGCTATGCATTTTTAGTGCTTCAAGCAATTTGACTCTCTTACTTGAATTTTTAGCAAGAAGTCATTAACAATAACAAAAAACCACTGGATTTTCTTACAGTTCTGCAATTTTTTTTTGTCATGATTTTTGGTTCGGCTCTTCCAACTAAAATAATGGTATGGTGTTGTATTTCTTCCTTTAGCATAGACCTATCAAAGTCACTTTGGCAAAAAAAAAAAAGTTAATTCAATTAGTTAATATTGGCCATCATGTATGTACTAGATTATACCTATTTTAATATAACAATGGGTATTATTACATTGGAGAGCATTTATATCTTCAGTGTTATGCCAGAATAGCACAATTTTTAGATGCCTTGCACCAATTTTATTTAAAGATTTGCATTTCTTACTAAATACCAACTTTCTATACTCAAGAACTGAGATAAAATACTGTAATCTTTTGGATTCAAAATTACCCACCTATCCATATGTGGAAATTATATTCTTACATATTAGTGATTTATTTCCCATCATTCAGATATACTTTTGAGTACTGTAAATATTTATTCCTTATTTATTATATAGACTATAAAAATTTCAAAATTGACTACAGAGTAAATTTTTAATGTTTTCTGGGTATAAAACTAATTACATGATTATTACAGAAAATTTAGAAAAATGCTGATGGCTATAAAGAAGAGAAAAAAAATTTACCTGCAATCTCACTATCCAGAGATATACACTGTTAATATTTTTTGTATTTCCTTTCGGTCTTTGTCTATGCTATTTATATGTATGAGTGTGTATATGTGTTTGTGTGTGTGCGTAATGACAAAATTGAGATTATGCTGATCATATAGTTGTATATCCTACTTTTTATAACTTACCATCATAAGTACTTCCCCATGTCTTTGAAAATGTGACTTTTAAAAATGGCTGCCTAATATTCTATTGTATGAATACAACATAATTTAACCAGTTCTCTCTTTGGATATTAGATTGTTTCTAATGTTTGACAATTATAAATAATAGTGGGATGGACATCTTTGTATGTGAAATTTGAATTCTATATTAGACTAGTTCTTTAGGATATATTCATGGGAACGGGATAATTGGTTTAGATGGTGAGAACTTTTTAAGCTCTTTAAAATATGACCAAGTTACCCTTCAGAAAGATTGTACCAAATTAGCAGTTTATGAGTACTCATCATACTGCTGCTTTTCCACTATTATTTTTTCTAATCGTTGACAATTTGTTAAGCAAATAATTGGTTGTTCTTTTGATCATTCTATTACGAGTGGCTTTATAATGAATTATTTTTTTCCCTTCTGTAATTTTATAGTTAATTGATTAATAAAAAACACAAGAGGGTTGGTAGGTTGAGTGGGCTGTAGCCCTCTGAGTATGTTTACTGTACATTTAAATCTCCAAAGTACTTCAACATCACTTTACTTTATCCTGGAATATGAGCTATCTTTCTTAGTCATAAAGTAGAAAGAGTTCCAAACTGATAGTTAAGTGTTGGGTTCTGGATCTGCCTCTGCCACTAATTATTTGTCTCACCATAAATATTTCATGTTGTATCAAAACTTTAACTGTAAAATGTAGAGGTGATCTTTTAAGCACTTTCCGGTTTCAAAGTACTTTGATCTTGTGACTTTGCTCTTTAGAGATTCTAATGTCATTTATGTTTAAAAAACTACATGGTTGAATTGGATTAGAAGTATTTTGATTTCAACTCTACATACATGAAAACGAAAGTCCTTTTTTTAATACAAAAGGGAAATTAATTTGCATTACTTAATGTAGTTAATATTACCTAAATTGTTGAACTTAAGCTTTCCTGCTTTAAGTGCCTTTAAAAGTATTTTTATTTGAAATATAAAATGTAAAGGAAATTTTATGTAGTTCTATACAGTTTCTTTTTTTGATATACTTTTGAGTTATTAGCAGCAACTTTTTTTTAAACCTTAGATTGCACAGAGCAGTATATTCATGGATTCTTCACTATTCGGGTAATGAGTCCTTGAGAAATGTATGTTAAAGATTAGCTCAGTGAGCAGGTAAGTAAATGCTCTCTGTCTTGGGTGGGCAACAAATCTTTATACAAAGTAGGGATAAAGGATTATTCAGATTCCAGTGTTTAGATATTCCAATGGAGATAGTAGGTGTCCTGAGTTAGTTAATGGTTATTATTGCAGATCTCAAATTTTTCTTTGGTAGCACATAGTTCATTATCGTAGATTAGAGGTTGGTAAATGTTTTGTGTGAAGGGCCACATAATAAATATTTAAGGTTTTTCAGGCCATCTAGCTATTCACTTTTGCCATTGGAACACAAACGCAGCCACAGACAATGTGTAAATGAGTCATTGTGGCTGTGCTTCACTCACACTTTATTTACACAAAAAGATGGTGAGCTGGATTTGGTCCATAGGCCATAGTTTGCTGTCCTAGATGGTATAGTTCACTTGTAGTTCAAATTACTGGCTAGTAATTTAAACTGCAACAAATGGTTGTGAGTTTCTGTTATTCCAGCCCTCTCAATTTGATGTAGTCTAGCTGGCTGGGTTTGAATGTTATTTAAGATTATAAAGGTAAGTGGGAAGTGGGTATGGGAAACTAGAAACTATTAGGGAAAAAAGCACTTTGAAGCCCTTTTATTTGCTAGAGCCCATTAGGAGTTTTGCTTTGCTGCCATAATTAATCAAGAGAGTGATGAGTGGAGGTTGTGATTGGTGGTTGCAGATTATATAAATTATTCTTAAGCACTTGGCTACCTAGATGATAGTAGAGGGTGGAACAGATAAGAGAAATTGTGAAATGTGAGACTTTATTTTGCCATATAAAGAAAGACTGTTGGAAAAATAACTACCATCTTCCATCACCATCACTTTGTTTAAGACCCCCTCAAATTCCTCCCATATTTAGGAAGGACATAAACTTAGAATAAAAGAGTTATTTAAGTTGAATGACTTTAAGTTGATGGAAAAATTACTCCATTGTTCTTTTCTCATCTACTCTGTATCACTGAAAATTTCATCAAGGAGTAGTATCAGTCCACAGACTGGCAGTTGGGAAGTGATACAGTTGCTGAAAGATCTAATGTAGTTATAGAATTATTATTGATTAGGAGATGTAGTAAACCACATGCACTCTGATATTCAGACTAAAACTTATATATTATTGTGTTAAATTGTAAGTGCCACATATCAAAAGTGACATTGTGAAGTATAGGGTTCATAGGGAGGCAGACTGAATGTTGAAAGTCTTGAGTGGGATGCAAAGAAATTGGTGATACTTATTTTGGAGAAAATTAAAAAGAGGGAGTTTTCTTCAGATATTTGAGTGACTGCCATGTGTAAGGAATAGAATTGTTCTGTCTTGTTCTAGGTGGAAAAATTAATTATAAGAAATGGAAGTTTCTGGTTCCACATTTAAGGAGAATTATGTGTATGAGAATTTCTACATGAAAATCAGCTCTGTCATCATGAAATCATTGGAAGTATTCACACAAAAGCCAGATCAGTGGTTCTCAAAGTAGGAGCCCTATACTACCAGCATCAGCACCACCACTGGGGTATATTACCTGTGTAGACCTGAGATTATGGATCACCAAGCTGAAAAAAAGCTAATGGAATTAGTACAAATAAAATGGAACTTATTTCATTTGTATAAAACTGTTAAGGGAAGTCATTTTTAAATAAAAACTGATTTTGATCATTTAACACTAACTTTCAACAGAGATTATAAATTGATGATTGTTACTTGTTAGTGAAAGTGACTTAGCTTTCCTAAATCTAAAACAGAGCTATATCAATAGCAGAAAAGGGTATTTAGGGAGCTTGTTCTTTTTATATTATATTATTTTAATGTCAAAATATTGGGAGGGGAACCAAGAGCAGCTGGCAGATAAGTTTTCTCTGCCCTTTTCCTCTTTTCCTATGCTGTAAATATGACCGAGTGGCATGTCACAGTATTACATTGACCATGCTATATACATTTGGTAAAAGTAATGCTGGTAACTGGAACTTCTGCCTTTGTAATGTCATTGTTGTGTATGGAGTTTGTTTGCCTATCCTAACTTTGTTGATATGTTCTGTTTTTTGGGTCCTCTGTGAAGAACCATAGAGTTTTAGAGTTGTCATTTGTTCAAGAGTTCTCCAGTGGTCACAGAGTGGTTTGTACCCAGGGCATATCACATTTACAGTGTTTGTTTGTATTTAATTCTAATGCAAGGTTTTGGCCATCACCCTAGAAAAATGGAAAAAATTTAAAGCCAGTTCTCCTGATTTTGAAAGCCATATAATGCAATTGGTTTTTCATTATAAATTGTACACTATATTTAAATGTATATTTCATACTGTATAAAGTGAGGTTTGTAATTTTACTAGATGCAGTCCCATTTTTTTCCTATCAGCCTAATAAGGAAACCAAAGAGAATGTTATTAAGTTATTCAAGGCCAAGTGTATTCAGCTATGAGTAAGACCTTAGTTCTGGTCTTTAAGTCTGCCAATGTAAACTTTGGAAAATATTTAATTTTTCTGACCACAATATTCTCTGAATTACTTACTGAATGTGATATTATATGCACTTAAGTAAAAAATATTAAAGCAAGATGAAAACTAAGAAAATTAGAATGACATGTGAATGACATCATATAAATGACAAGACTGAGTTTTGTGAGTTTTAAAATTAAATACCTAGACTGTTGAACTAGATTTAATAAAATATTTTTACCTTAACAATTTTATAAATGGAAATTCTTTTCTAAGAAGTTTTTTTTTTCCATTTAAAATTTATCCATTTGAATCTAGCACATAAAGAGACTTCAATTGGTATTGGTTCAATTTTGATGAATTGAAATTTAAAGCAAGGAGAACAAAAGGCAATCTTTGTATGAAGTGTTTTCTAAAGGACAGGAAAACAAACCTTTTAACTGGAAGCAATTTTTATTTGGCTTTTTCCATTTTCAGTTTTTGATTGTGGAAAGCAGCTTCCTTATTAATTTTAAAAGATGGTAGAATTTAATATTCCTAGGCTCAATGTAATGCCAAATGAATGATAATATAAGTGATCTGGTAAACTTGAAACCATTGGCCCATGATTCTTAGCTCATATTTTATAATATCCTATGGTGTTTACTGTTATTTAAAAGTGTTAAAGAGTTTTTAAAACAGCTAATTAAAATGTGTTTTAGCTGTTTGTCCAATGACATGTCTAGCCAACTCTCAAGTAAAAAGATGTTATGGGGTGCTAGAAGCTTTGCACTGGAATCCATTTTCAGCCTTGCCAGTGAGTTGCTACTGATTTGCTGGGACAAATCATTGGTCTTTCCTAGAGCAAAGTTTATCTCTTTGTTAATGTGTATTAGAAGTGAATAGTATGACTCCTAAGGGCCTTTCCACCTTTGACTTTTTATGATGATAATAAAAATACCTTATTATTTAATATATTGTACTTTTAACATATTGTAATTTAAAAAATATGTTACACAACTTTTTCTTTTCTCTTAATATCAACAATAAGTAGGCCAAACGTTACTGTATTTTTACTGATAGAGACTCCGAGGCCCATACAAATAACATCACTTATATAAGTTTGCATGACTAGTTAGTATGAAGAGCTAGCAAGAATTCAGCTCTTCTAATTTTTAGTCCTGTGTGTTACAAATGCTATACCATATTATTATTCTATGTTTTGTTTTTGGTGCTGGCTCTTTGAGATATCATATTGAATTCAAATAGTAATGGGTTTGCGCAACTTTAGTGAAAATGGGAATAATTCATGTAAACACCTACTTTGATTAATTCAGGCAAAAATAGATTTTTTTTGGTGGATTAAAATACTCCTAATAACTGCAGACTTCTGTCCTCTTTGCTGGGAGGTTTACTTTTAGACCTCAAAATTCTGTGCTCTTGCTTGCATCATTAAAAATGCACTGCTTCTTTGTAATGAGACTGTGACAAAAAATGAATTTAAGTTTTGTGATTTCTGATGGTGAGACTTTGCAGCAGACACTCTCACCATTCCAATTCATGCATTAACGTGTCCTGCAAGCACCTGCGACTCTGCCTTGGATTTTCTCACCTGCACACAGGGCAGACTGGAAGTGCTAGGAAGATAATCCTCTGGGAGCATCCCTCAGCCAGTGATAGATGGGAATCGGAGAATAATTATTCCAGCTTCCTTGCCCTTCTGGTAATACTTTGAGGCATGTTTCATGTTGTTTCCTAGAGTTTCCAGTGGGGCTGGAGCTCATTGCCCACAACAGGAGACTGTTAAATATGCATTCTTTATTTTCTTCCTCTTCTTCTCTGTCTCACTTCTCATTCCTTTAACAATGTTTTCTGACATTACCTCCCAAATGAGATTCTTGTCTTTGAATCCTGTCTCAGAGTCTGTTTCTGGGGTAAACTAAAACATGTTTGATTTGGGAAATAAGTTATTACTAGTGTTCTTGTTAGATATGAAAGATTTTTGTAAGGCAATTATTTTGAACAAGATCTAAAACAAGTATTTTAATATCTGATTCTTTAATTAGTCTCATAATTACATCCATGTTCAAATTAATTTCCTTAGCTTCATTTCCTAACAAAGGAAAGATTCAAGGTAAAACTCTTAAGTAGAAATTCAGGGTAAATATGTGAAAATCTTTCTACCATATCTTTTTGTCCTTCTAAAAAAAATTATGGCCTGATTTTCCAAATGCTTTATAAGGACACAGTGGGTTATCTATTTTGGTAGAAATTGAATTAACATGGAATTTGGTTCAGCCAACATTATAGATTATTTTCTACTTGAATCCAGCCTTCTCATCTCTTATCAGGACCTGCTTATTCACAATCCGTGACCAGGATTAGCCTTGCCGAACATTGATTGTAAGGATAAATTTAGTTCCTGGCTAATTTCCCCAAAGATTGTTCTGTGGTCCTTGTTAACTCAAACCTTTTTTTGATTTATTAAAGATTAAGAATATGGAGTTTTAAAGTTGAATAAGCGCTACGTTAAATTCAGTGTATTGTAAGTACATCTTTTGTAGTTCTTTGATACCTTTTTTTTGAACTAGAAATAATGATTTTTATATGTTTTTTAAAAATTGATGTGGGAGATTTGTATTCATTTTAGGCATATGTTATCAGTCTTCTTTTTTTTTTCCATGTAAAAATTGTGTTTGTGAGTCTGAAATGTATTCTCTATTGATTTGGTTTATGCGATGGAACATGCATGAATTTAACCAAGTTTATAGTTCTACTTATAGGGCCATCCTAAGATTAGCACGCACAGATATTTTTCCATAGGAAAAACAAAACATTTAAAGAATGTATTTTAATTAGTTATCCTTATTGTAAAGTAACATCTTTAAACATTTGTATTTTTTTTAAGCAAAAATACCAGAGAGTGTATACAGGGTATTTTCCCTCAATGCAGTTGCCTTGTGGTAACTTCACATTCTGCCATGTTCTTTAGAATGTATGACAGGGCGCTTATTGACCTTTGAGGTTACATTTGTCTGTTAGAAATGTTCAGAGGTCAGCTGGGTGATTAAATTGGATAATATGGTCTAGGGGGAAAATAGTTACAAAGGAGTAAGTCTGACTTTCTCCTGGGACACATCAAACTGGTCTAAAGTGGAAACTCTCTCCTCAGAATCTCTGCAGTGGCATATTGGGAAAAGCTTATATTCTATTAAAGTAACTATTCATTTGTAAATATAAGTTCTGTTATTTCAAAAACATTGATCTTGTTATTTTTTAGACATGTTACTTCCCAACAACTAACTATTTATTTAATTTATTATCAAATCCAGTCAAGGCTTTTGGCATTTCAAATATCTCAATATGATAGATTGAAAATTTGGGGTAAGAACCGGAGATGATTTTTAAAATGTGTCAAGAAGGCTGTCCCATTTCCTGAACACTAAATATTTTCTGTAAGGAATGTTAGATCAAAAATGTGAAATGTCTTTTTACAGTCTTTACTGGAAGCTGATTCTCTGTGCTAAATGTGAACAATCTCATGATAACTTGATGTAAAACAAGCTTGAAAAATAGTCTGTTTTCAAAAGTTCACATATTTTCCATCACCAGTAGGCCACTTATACAATACCTCTGTACTAAATATTCAAGTACAACCTGGACTTTTTAAGGTTTAAAAAGTGCTCCCTGCCTACATTAATGTTAAGTACTTGTATTTAACAATGTTATATTTCTGAGTGTTTGTTAATTTGATGAATCTTATAGTGTTAGTCTGTTCCTGAAAGTTCTACTTGGTACAGTTGTCAGAGAAAATTAACTTGGATGAGACCATGATGCATGTTTTAATAGTTAAAGTATTTTAAAATTTCTATTTAAAAAGTAGGTCTCCATAATTGCCGCAGATAATTTTGTAATTTCTGGTTCTTATTGTTTTTGTGTTAGGAAAATATTGTACCTTGCAGTGCTTGATTTACATTTTTTGTTGTTTGAAAAATCTTCACATTTATTGTCTCAACAGAAGTAATTTTTAACTAAATGTTTACATTATTGAATGAGGGAAGTTGAACTAATTGTTAGTACTAAAACAGGTCTAAATTTAGGTCTAGTGTTTTGCGTTAAGTTTGTGATTGAATATCTGAAGGATATCAGTTTCCACTCAGATATTTACATTAGAATTGATATTGGATTCAAAATTGCTTGATTGTAATTTACATTTTAAGTGTAATGTAGAGGTTTTGCATTATTAGTGTTGTTTTAAATTTCTCCATTTAGGCTTGTTTATAAAATGAAGATTAAAAAAATTTTTAGCTAATTGAAATTTAGGTAAATGTACAGTATTTAAATCATTAGTAGTTTATTACGTGAAAGGAACTTTTGTTCCTTTCGTTCAGTGTGCGATAACAGCTTTTATGTGGTACAACTACATTTCCTTTTTTTTCCATTGAAATTTTACCTCTTTAACTGAAGTTATGTCTGTCTATAATAGCTTCAGGTTTCTGTAACCAACTCGTAGATGATTGAAGTTACTCTTGATATAAAATGAATTATAAAAATTATTTTTAGCAAAATTTTATAGTAATTTCAATACCACATGGTAGCAAAAAGCTATCTGGTTAGAATCTTTAGCTTTTCTTGTTAGTTTCTATCCTATTATTTTCCCCTCCTTAAAAAAAAAAAGTCTACATTGCCAGTACCTTCTCTACAATTTTAGGAAAACTACTTATTTGAAAGTGGAGTTATTTTCACTGAATTTTAGTCTTTCTGCCCAAGATGAGCAGCACTGTGATAGGGAGCTATACTTTACTTCTCTCTCTCATAACAGAGTTTGCAGCACTTAATATTCTTAAAAAATAAATAAACCTTTACCAAATTTTGTACTTATTTGCAGATCAGCCTAGGAACACCCTCAAGAAAGCAACAGTGGATTGTGTAGCAAGATAGAGATGTTGAGATTACTGAGCATGGGGATTTTATCATGTTCACTGAAGAATAATCGTCTTTCAAATAAAGATAATGAAGTTTATATAATAAATGGAAAATAATATGAATAGTCAAAATATTGTTTAAAAAATTTAAATCCTTTTTAAGGCAAACTAAATTGGTTATTCCTAGGAGTATCCATCTTTCATGTATTTGGGAACTAAAGCAGTAAATGCCAAGTTTTATCTGTTTCTGTCTCCCCTTTTAGTTAATTGATACAAGTAATTCAACAGTAGTATTACTGGTTTAATTCTATAATGCTTGTTATCTCCTAATGTTTAAAAAGACATTGCCTCAGTCCCTAAAGTAATCTACAGATTCAACACAATCACTATCACAATCCCAGCTGCCCTTTTTTGTAGATTTTGACAAGTTGATCCTAAAGCTTATATGGAAAGGCAAGGGACCTAAAATAGCCAAAACAATCTTGAAAAAGAAGAACAAAACTGGAAGACTCACATTTCCTGATTTCAAAACTTACTACAAAGCTACAGTAATTAAGACAGGGAGGTACTGGCATGAAGATAGATATATAGATCAATGGAATAGAACTGAGAGTCTAAAAATAAATCCTCATGTATGATCAATTGATTTTCAAGAAGAGTGTAAAGATAATTCAATGGGGAAAGAATAGTCTTTTCAACAAATGGTGCTGGGAGAACTAGATATCCACATGCAACAAACGGAAAAAGAAGACAAACTGGACTTCATCAAAATTTAAAACTTTTTTACATCAAAGGACAGACATCATCAAGAAAATAAAAGAACCCACAGAATCGGAGAAAATTTTGCAATCACATATCTGGAAAGGGACTTGTATTTTATATATATAAATAACTCACAACTCAAAATGAAACAATTTAAAAATGGGCAAAGGATCTGAATAGACATTTCTCCAAGGAAGTTGTACAAATGGCCAATAAGCAAAGATGCTTACCATCATTAGACATCAGGGAAATAAATGCAAATCAAAACCACAATGAGATACTATTTCACACTGGGCTGACTACAATAAAAAAGATAACATGGGCAAAGATGTGGAGAAATTGGAGGCTTTGTGCATTGCTGGTGGGAATATAAAATGGTGCAGCCCCTTTGGAAGATAGTCTGGCAGTCCCGTAAAAAGCTAAACAGAGAAGTATCTTATGATTGAGCCAGCAGTGCTACTCCTACCTACATACCTAAGAGAAATGAAAACGTGCCTGCACAAAAAGTTATACATGAATGTCCATAGCAGTATTATTCATATAAAACACAAAGAGTAGAAATCAACTGCTGAATGGATAAAATGTAGTATATTCATACAATGGAATATTATTGGGCAATGGAAAGGAATGAAAGACTGGTACACTCTACAACATGAATGAACCTTGAAAACATCATGCTAGGTGAAAAAAGCCAATTATAAAAGACCAATTACATGACTCCATTTATATTAAATGTCCAGAATAGGCAAATCTTTAGAGACAGACGAAGGAGATGATAACTAAAGAGCACAGGTGGCACTTCCCTGGTGGTGTAGTGGTTAAGAATCTGCCTGCCAATGCAGGAGACATGGGTTTGAGCCCTGGTCTGGGAAGATCTCACATGCCGTGGAGCAACTGAGCCTGCACTGTAGAGCCTGTGAGCCACAGCTACTGAGCCCACGTGCAGCAACTACTAAAGCCTGTGCACCTAGAGCCTGTGCTACACAACAAAAGAAGCCACCCCAATGAGAAGCCCGCACACCACAATGAAGAGTAGCCCCCACTAGATGAACTAGAGCAAGCCCACATGCAGCAGTGAAGACCCAATGCAGCCAAAAACAAAAAAAAAACAAGGTGTTCTTTTATGGGGTGATAAAATTGATTTTGGTGATGGTTGCATAAGTCTGTGAATATACTAAAAACCATTGAACTGTTTGATTTAAATTGATCTGTATGGTATGCAAATAAAGCTGCTAATGTTAATAAAGCTGTTGGGAAAAAAAACATTACCTCTAAGATAAAAGATGGTGATGTGAAGAAATATACTGATCTGTATCCGTTCTTTTCTCTTTATTGTATTTTTTTTCCTGTATATTGAAAACAACGACGACAGCCTACTTTTGTAGTCCTGAAGAGGCTGCTTTTGCCTGGGAGAAACTTTTTCAAGATAGCTCACAACCTGTGGCTTCTGGCAGTAGGTAATCTATTCATTCTCTTGTATCCTTAGCCATGACTTTTTTTTTTTCATTTTCCCCTACAATTCATTTTTTTTAAACATCTTTATTGGAGTATAATTGCCTTACAGTGGTGTGTTAGTTTCTGCTTTATAACAAAGTGAATCAGCTATACATGTACATATATCCCCATATCTCTTCCCTCTTGCTTCTCCCACCCTCCCTATCCCACCCCTCTAAGTGGTCACAAAGCACTGAGCTGTTGTCCCTGTGCTATGCAGCTGCTTCCCACTAGCTATTGGTTTTACATTTGGTAGTGTATATATGTCCATGTCACTATCTCACTTTGTCCCAGCTTACCCTTCCCCCTGCCTGTGTCCTCAAGTCCATTCTCTAGTAGGTCAGCATCTTTATTACTGTCCTGCCCCTAGGTTCTTCATGACCTTTTTTTTTTTTTTTTAGATTCCATATATATGTGTTAGCATACGGTATTTGTTTTTCTCTTTCTGACTTACTTCTCTCTGTTTGACAGTCTCTAAGTCTATCCACCTCACTACAGATAACTCCCTTTCGTTTCTTTTCATGGCTGAGTAATATTCCATTATATATATGTGCCACATCTTCTTTATCCATTCATCTGTCGATGGACACTTACGTTGCTTCCATGTCCTGGTTTTTAATGGAGAGTGGAACTCAGGAGTTAATACCCAGCAGCCCCATGTTTGTGTGCAGGAATGGTGTTAGGCGTGTTCTCTAACTGTACTTGTGGTCTCAGATGCTTTTTTGTGGTCCCCTCCAAGGACCTTTCCATCCCTCCCACCCCCCAAAAAAGACCCCACCAGCAATGACCCCCTTCTTGCCCCTTTCCCCTCACTCCTTTACTGTTTCTCCCTTATCAATGAAACACATCAAGGAAAATAGGACCTTGTAAGTATGCAATTGCTGTATTTCATATTCTTAATTAGCACTCATAAATTTAGCATTATCTCCTAACAGGCAGTCTTACCATTAGTCATGCTCCTTTTGTTCATTGTCCTTCTAAATATTAGTGTTAGTTTGGGTAGCCTTTAAGTGTATTTAATATAAGGAAAAGGGTGAAGGGAAGAAATAACCATATATAAAGTTACTGGATTTCATTACTAATGGTAAATAACGTTTTAATCTTTTGCCAAATGAAAAACACCTTTTAAAAGGAAAGGAAAAAATCATTTTATGCAAATGTTTGTAAACATGTATGTAAATATGTTGTTTTCTTACAAAAATCATTAATAAAAATGGATTTTTAGTTTCTTCTTGAATGGGGTTCCTTTGTGTGTAATAGGGCAAATTTTGCAAGCCTAAAACAACACTTAAATCTCAGTTTCTTTCATCATATGACATCAGAATGGATACAGCTTTCTCTATTTTGTCATTTTTTTATCCTATGTCTTTTTCTCCCTTTATCTAAGAAAGAATGTCATTTTTTCTTCTTTTTTGGATTGAGGCATAATTGGCATAAAGTATATTAGTATATATTACAAAATGGTCTCCACAATAAGTCTAGTTAACATGTCACCATAGAGTTATACATAGAGTTTTTTCTTGTGATGAGGTCACTTGAGGTCTACTGTCTTAGCAACTTTCAAATATATAATGCAATACTATTAACTATGGTCACCATGCTGTACATTATATCCCTATAATTTATGGATTTTATAGCTGAAAGTTGGTAACGTTTGACCCATTTCGCCCACTCATCATTGCCTGCCTCTGACAACCACCAATCTGTTTTCTGTATCAGTGAGCTTGGTTTTGTTTTTGTTGGTTTTTTTTGTTTGTTTTTTTAGATTCCAATGTAAGTGAGATCTTATGGTATTTGTCTTTCTCTGACTTATTTCACTCAGAATAATCTCAAGGTCCATCCATGTTGTTGCAAATGGCAGGATTTTATACTTTTAAAATGACTGAATAATAAATATTCTATTGTGTATCAGTATGTGATCACCATAGTTTCTTTGTCCATCCATTGATGGACACTTAGATTGATTTCATATCTTGGCTACTGTAAATGCTGCAGTGAACATGGAGGTGAACATGGAGGTGCATATATCTTTTTGAGTTAGTGTTTTCATTTTCTTTAGATAAATACCCAGAAGTGAAATTGCTAGATCATATGGTAGTTCTATTTTTAATTTTTTGAGGAACCTCCATGCAGTTTTCCATAGCGACTGCACCAATTTATATTCCCACCAGTAGTGTACATGGGCTCCCTTTTCGCCAAGTCCTTTCCAACACTTGTTATTTATTGTCTATTTGACAATAACCCTTCTAACAGGTTTGAGGTGATATCACATTGTGGTTTTGATTTGCATCTCCCTGATGATTAGTGACGTTCAGCAGCTTTTCACGTACCTGTTGGCCATGTGTATGTATTCTTTGGAAAAATATCTGTTCACATTCCCTGCCCATTTTTAAATTGGATTTTTTTTCCTATTGAGGTGTATGAGTTCTTTATATATTTTGGATATTAACCCTTTATCAGATACGTGGTTTGCAAATATTTTCTCCCATTCAGTATGTTATCTTTTCATTTGGTTGATTTCCTTTGCTGTGCAGAAGGTTTTTAGTTTGATATAGTCCCACTTGTTTATTTTTGCTCTTGTTGCCTTTGCTTTTGGAATCAAATCCAAAAAATCATCTCTAAGACTGATGTCAAGGAACTTATCAACTATGTTTTCTTCTAGGAGTTTTATGGTTTGAGGTCTTACATTCAAGTTTTTAATGCATTTTGAGTTAATTTTGGGGTATAGTGTAAGATAGTGGTCCAGTTTCATCTCTCTGCTCATTTCTGTGTAATTAGATAAAAATCCACCTCTTCCAGTCTTGAAGGGGTAGCCTCGTTTAGGAGATGAAACTTATCATTCAACCCTGCCCTAGCTGTTGGTTGTATCTGAAGGCTTTATGATTGTTCATGTAGCCTGTTTTATCTTTAATAACTTCCAGTAGTTGAGGGTGTGTCAAGACCTGTCATTGTCCCAAAGGGGAGTATCTTAGTCAGCACCTAGATTCAGGCTGATTGGGAGCCAAACCCTTAGGCTGCAGCTTTTGAATCATGCAAACGTATACAGTGGAACCAGTGGGACCGCAAGCATAAGCCCTGTTGGCCACTAGAGCTGGGCAATCTGGAGGTGTTCCCTAGGCAACAGGTGCACAAATCTGTGCTCCAGATGAGTGTATAAGCTCCTTTCTGGAAAATATCCGAGAGCTGTTGTGAGGCAGATGGAGAGTGCAAAGATGGCATCCTATTCCCTGAGAGCACCTCTGTAGTCTCCAGGTGTGTGCCAAACCAGAAGCCTGCCCCTCAGGCTGAAGTTCCAGGACAAGCAAATAGGCCTCTTTCCCAGAAAGATGGGGGTGTGTTTCAGTCTGCTGTCCTTGCAGTGCTGTGGGGGTGGTAGTCTACTAAGAACTGCCTCTCTCAGTTTCAACGGACCCAGGAATGCAAACCTTCCCATTGAGTTTTCAAAAAGAGAAACAAAAAATAACTCTTATGGAAATACAAACTTTGCTTATTGCCATCCAGTTATAATATGGCATCATAGGTACGATGGGAGAAAAATGGCCATCCTGGTGGTGTTTTGCAGAGTCTTTACACATCGTTTAAACATTTGTAAGAGTTTTATGCTTGATTTTGGACTCCACACATGACAAAAGGAGAAAAAACTCAGTAAGTGGCACATGTGATTTGAGGAAATAGGATTTGGAGGAAGATTTAAGAAAAATGTGGAATAGTAAAGTGGAGAGGTCAGGATTGATTTTATCTTTAGGAACAAGTTCTGGGTGATGATGAGCTGTTTTTATTTCAGTCAATAGCTAGTTTTAAATAGTCATAAATCAGACCAGACCCTGGGAAACACTTGTGCAGCTTTAGGAGCATAACAGAGCACACAGTCATAGGACGGTTTGGTGAAGAAGAGGGGACGTAGCTTCATCAAGAATGGTTTAGGTAAGGTTCTGCCCAGGGGAAGTTTCAAAGATTAAGTGAAATTTCTCTTAGGTCAATGTGAGATTGTAGAATTCATTATGAAGCCTAATGCCACAACCCTTTTTTGTGTTGTCTGTTGTGGGTGTGTGGGAGGGGAGGGAAGCAAGAAAGAATACACCTCAAAAGTTTTCAAATCATTGTTTTACCTTAAATTCACCTCTGTGAGTAGGCTAGTCATGATTTTAACTTGATGGACAGCCTTTAGGCCATGTAACATAATTGAAATTACTTAAATACTTAGAGATTATGTATGTGAAACTCCTAGACATTTCAGTGAAAATTGATAACTGGTATAAAAATGCAGTTTTTGAAAATGCAAAAGTTTAAAGTTTTTGTTGTTGTTGTTGTTAACAATTAGAATTCCTTAGAACCACTATGAAATTTGGGGAAATCTGAATTAGTGATTTTGATATAGAAAAATCTTAACTTTTCGTTAAAATTTAAAAGAGATGTTTGTGTTGAAGTCCTTCAGTTTTACTTTTTGGTAACGAATTAATGTTCTTTAATCTGGCACAGGAATCAAGGCATCTACAGCTGTGATTCTCAGGGAAGTAATGTCATTTTAAAACATAGCTGTGCTTTTAAAACAGCAGTGTTCTTAAACAGTTTTTCTTTCTTGGCGATTCTCTTAAAATTTCTTCTAAAATGTCACATTTAAAAAATATATATATATTTTTGGTAAAAGCATTTGATGAGCATTATGATTATATTATATACCTAGTAATTGAAAATGATATGTAACTTTGTAATATTCAGCCAATTTGAGGCTATATTACAGGTTAAATCTCATTATAGAAAGTACTGTTTAAAATAAAATCTGCATAACAACAAAATTTAAACAATATACAAATAGTAGACTTTCAGGAAAAGAGGATTTGGATAGTATGTGATGATCCCCTTGAATAAGATATGCCTATCAACTGAAGAGACCTTTGTCTTCTACCAACTTATCCAAATTCATGTACACAGACAGCTGCTGTCCTTGTGGCAATATCTGTGGGTAGCTGACCACTTATCAGCACTTTGGCACTTTCTATAACTATCTTCACAACTTGCAAGATACTCTTTTTGATTCTCCTCAATGATCACCTTAAGCCTTAAGAAGGACAGGAAACATGTTGGAACATTTAAGAAATTAGTTGAGGTTTTTGTCAGACTACCTGTGCCTATGAAATTTAATTTTAATTTAAGTTTTAAAAATAGACTTCTTAAGAGCAGTTTTAGGTTCACAGAAAGACTGAGCAGAAAGTACAGAGTTCACATATATCCCCTTCCCTGACATGTGCACAGCCATTCCCACTATCATGGCCTGAACCAGAGTGGTATATTTGTTAAAATCCATGCAACTGCACTGACACATTATCACTCAAAGTCCACAGTTTACAACATCACATATTGTACCTTCTGTGGGTTTTGACAGATGTGTAATGACATGTATCCACCTTTATAGTATCATACAGAATAGTTTCATTGCTCTAAAAATCTTACATGCTCCTGCCTATTCATTCCACCATCCTCCATACTCCTGGCCATCACTGTTCTTTTTACTGTCTCCATAATTTTACCTTTTCCAGAATGTCATATATTTGGGATCATAGGCTATTGTAACCTTTTTAGATTGGCATCTTTTACTTACTAATGTGCATTTAAGTTTCCTTCAGGTCATTTTATGGCTTTATAGCTCACTTCTTTTTTGCACTAACTAATATTCCATTGTCTGGATGTACCACAGTTGATTCATCCATTCACCAGCTGAAGGACATCTTGGTTGTTTCCAAGTTTCAGCAGTTATGAATAAAGCTACTATAAACATCTTTGTGCAGGTTTTGTGTGGATGTAAGTTTTCAGCTCATTTGGGTAAGTACCAAGTAGTGCGATTGCTGGATTGTATGGTAAGAGTGCGTTTAGTTTTGTAAGAAATTGCCAAACCGTTTTCCAGAGTGACTGTAGTATTGCTATCACATTTTCAGCAGCAATGAATGAGAGTTCTTGTTGCTTCATATCCTCTCCAGCATTTGGTGTTGTCAATGTTTTGGATTTTTGCTACTTAACTAGTTTCAGGGTTTGTCACAAAGGGAATTTATCCATGAATTGTTGAATTGGTGTGTTTGTTGGGGGAAGGCTTCCTGTTTTGTCATCTCGCTGACATCACTCCTATGGCGCGCTTTTATATCAAGACCTTAACCAAAGGAGTAACTGGCCAGAAAAAAAATTTTTTTAAACCTTGTAAAGTTATTTTCCTTTGTTCGTCTACTTAGAACTCTGAAGAATTAAAGTCTTCTGTGTGAGGCATATCTGGAATGAAACTGTTACCTGGAATCAGACTATGTAAAAAACTAAAGAACCCAACTTCACTATAGTATTTGTTTCCATATTTTCTTTTTCTTTTCTTAAGGCCTCTCCTAAAAAGTGAAACAAGTTCTGGTTCTTCAGACTCTGGATGCAGTGGTTTGATTTGAGAAAAGCTGAGTCTTTTAAAGGTACCTGGGGGATTTAGTGCAGTTACTTGGTTAACGTGGTAATGATCTGTTGGTATCCTAGCACAGTAAAGGGTTGAGTGATGATCATCTATTCACAAGTTTCCTTTCTGGCAGAGTTAACTTGCAGGTGGTAAGGAAGATTTTCTTTTGATATTTAAATTTATATTAAATCTATATACAGTATTTGTTGAGTTTTCTAAGATTGTTACAGCTGTCTAGACAACCAAAGATTATAGCAGCAGTAATCAGAGTAGTAGTTAATACCCCTATGGATAGGCATGACTACATTTGCTAACCCATACTCTCTACACTAGTATCGGGACACGTGGCTGTACTTGTTCAGTGCTGCTTCCCATATTTTTGCCAAGTCAGAATATTCAAACTTGTGATGTCATTGTTTTGTGGTGTTTTGAATTGATGTGTAGATTCTGGAAGCACAGAGCTTGACTGGGTTATGGAGAATAACCTGTTCTTTCTTTCTTTAAAATCTCCAGGGGGAAATTTTATAACTTTACCTAACCGTACATATGTATTCATTTATCCCTTATGTACTTGAAATCATTTTCAACTTCCTTACCTATCAACCCAGATTACTCTTCCCTGGCCTAATTCATTCTTGTCCTTGAATCTTTCTTCACTGTCTGCTTTCTTTTAATCATCTTTAGTGTTTTTTTCTGGGTTGTTTCTTTATCATATATATATATATTTTTGCAGTACGCAGGCCTCTTACTGTTGTGGCCTCTCCCATTGCGGAGCACAGGCTCTGGACGCACAGGCTCAGCGGCCATGGCTCAAGGGCCCAGCCGCCCTGCGGCATGTGGGATCTTCCCGGACCCGGGCATGAACCCGTGTCCCCTGCATCGGCAGGCAGACTCTCAACCACTATGCCACCAGGGAAGCCTTATCATCTTTTGATAATGGGAACATGATGCTATAATGAAGTCCTGGGCCAGGCTGTTTTCATCTTTTATCTCCTAAAATAAGGCCACTTTATCAGGTTGCCATGACAGTAACAGTTTTCTTCCCAAGAGAATGCTAAAGTATTCTGGCTTATAGTCAGTTGCTTTTTTGGGGGAAAAACATTGGCTCAATTGAATGTTCTACAGCCATTGTGTTTGTCCAAGGTAATCCTACTAGTATGTATTGGTTACCTATTGCTGCATAGCAAACTACAACAAAAGTAATAGTTTAAAGCTACACCTATTTATTATCTCACAGTTTCTGTGGGTTAGGAATCTGGGCACAGCTTAGCTGGTTGGTCATCTGCCTTATGGTTGTCTCATATGGATTCAAAGTGTCAACCAGGGCTGGAGTCTCATCTGAAGGCTTGACTGAAGAAAGGTCTGCTTCCAAGCTCACTTACGTGGTTTTTGGCAGGATTGAGTTCTTTTGGGGTTGTTGGACTAAGGCCTCAGATCTGTAGCTGGCCGCAGGCCAGAAGTTCCTTGTCATCTAGGCTTCCCAAACATGACAACTTCATCAGAGCAAGGGAGAAAGTCTACTAACAAGACAGAAGTCAGAATCTTTTGTAGTCTAATTATGGAAGTGACACCCTCTCAAAGTTGGGTAGAAGCAAGTTACTCAAGGGGAAGGGACTATACAACATCATAAGGATGCCTTGCGCACAGCATTTAAGGTGCATCCTTTTATAACCTCTAAATAGACTAAGGTTTATTCACAGTGGGCTGGGAAAACTTAGACCATCCCATGTGTTTGGCCCCGAATGTCTTAAAAAATATAGGGATGATTCTTGGTAGGAATGGGGCTTGAGGTCAATTTCACCAGTCTTAAATTTCTGGAAATGCACCTTTTGCTACTTTTGAAAAAGTGAAGAATATTTACCAATTTTTGGTCTTTTGTCATCTTTATTGCTGTCTGATTCTTCAGAAATAGTATGAACTCTCAGATCTTATCTGGATATAATAAGCATTTGTTTACTACTTATGTTTTCAGAACACTTTCACATATATTCTCATTTGATCATCTCACAGTACTCTAAGTGAAATAGGCAAAGCAGATATCATTGTCCACATTTTATAGATAAGACTCTTGGGGTTAGTCTTCCCACCTCGAGTCTTTTACTATCCCTAATCTCTCATTTACACCAGCACCAGAGTTCTCTAATAGGAAAATATGATTGTGCTTTTACTCTGTTTAAATTTTTTAACGCCATTTCATTATCCATGGGATAAAATCAAAATTCTTTTATAAGGCTCTTAAAGAGCTTTCTTCTTCAACCTCGTCTATGACCTCTTCCATCCTCTTCTTTAACCATCCAAAATTATGCTTCAGCACTTCTATGGCTTTACATCTGCTATTTATGATGCCTGGAAAACCCTCTCCACACCTGTCTACATGCTCCTTGCCTTGTCCATCTCGGCTCAGAGGCATTCCAGATGAAAAATGGTCTTGCAAGGACAGGGTCTGATAGCATGTCATTTTTTTTTTTTTCACGGTACACGGGCCTCTCACTGTTGTGGCCTCTCCCATTGCAGAGCAGAGGCTCCAGACGCACAGGCTTAGCGGCCATGGCTCACGGGCCTAGCTGCTCCGCGGCATGTGGGATCTTTCCAGACCGGGGCACGAACCCATGTCCCCTGCATCGGCTGGCAGACTCTCAACCGCTGTGCCACCAGGGAAGCCCCATTTTTTTTCTTTTCACCAAAACTACCCACAATAAAGCAGCAAGATGTTTTCTTGTAATTAAAAAATTTTTTTTCAGTGTCTTTTCTATTGTTATAATGTTTGGTGTACCCTTTAGTTTGAACAGCATTCTTTTGAGAAAAGAGTCCTTGGCCGTTAGAAAGGATATATGTAAATAGAGAAATAGATAGATAGGTATAGATATATAGATAGGGGTGTGTGTGTGTGTATGTATTTACTTTCTAAATTAAATAGTACATATATAACAGTACATCTAAATATATAAATTACAACTATATAAATATGACATTACATTATGTATACTATTGGGTTGTCCAAAAAGTTCCTTCCGTTTTTAAGTAAAAATAAAAGACATATTTTTCATTTTCACCAAGAACTTTATTGAACAACATATTCACTATTCAATGACCTTCTGCCATTTTCCAGACAACTTCATAATTCCATCTTCCCAAAACTTTTTATCTTTTGGAGCAAAGAACTGTTCCAGGTGCCTTTTACAGTCTTCCAGGGAGTTGAAATTTTTTCCATTAAGAGAATTCTATAAAGACCAAAATAAATGGAAATCTGAAGGTGCAATGTCTGGTGAATATAGCAGATGAATCAAAACTTCCCAGTCAAGCTGTAACAGTTTTTGCCTGGTCATCAAAGAAACATGTGGTCTTGCATTATCCTGATGGAAGATTATGCGTTTTCTGTTGACTAATTCTGATGCTTTCGTCAAGTGCTGCTTTCAGCTGGTCTAACTGAGAGCAGTACTTGTTGGAATTAATCGTTTGGTTTTCCAGAAGGGGCTCATAATAGAGGACTCCCTTCCAATCCCACCATATACACAATATCACCTTCTTTGGATGAAGGCCAGCCTTTGGTGGCCTTCATTATCATAAGGACTTACTCTGGAATCTTTTAGCCAGATTGAGTGTTGTCTTGTACTGGAGACTTTGAAATAATGCTCCACGTGGCCAAGAAGGCAGAAGAAAACAGCATGGTAGAAGTGAGAGATGTAAAAAAGACCAAACTGGAACTTCTAGAAATAAAAAATATAGTAGCTGAAGTGAAAAATACACTAAATGGGATTATCAGATTAGACACTAAATCAAAGACAGGACTATCCATAATGAAACAAAAACAAAAAAGTCAGGGGAAGAGGAAATAAACAATGCACTAATGATCTATGGGATAGTATTAAGCAGTTTAATATAGGTGTAATTGGCATCTCAGTGGGAAAAAAAGGAGGGGGGTGGTTGGGGAGGGGACAGAAAAAGTATTTGAAGAAATAATGTCCAGAATTTCCCCAAATTTCATAAAAACTGGACACACATATTCAAGAAGCAAATTGAACAAAGAATAAATGTTAAGAAACCACAGCAAGGCGTATTATAAACAAGTTGCTGAAAATCTTTGGTGCAGAGAAAATCTGAAACCAGAGGGAAAAAAGACATGGTAAGACACAGAGAAACAAAGATAAAAATGACAACTGACTTACCAGGAACTATGCAGGCTGTAACAATGGATGCCTTTAAAGCACTGAAAGAAACAGCAACAACAAAAACCTAAACCTAGGGCTTCCCTGGGGTGCAGTGGTTGAGAGTCCACCTGCCGATGCAGGGGACATGGGTTCATGCCCCGGTCCAGGAAGATCCTGCATGCTGCGGAGCGGCTGGGCCCGTGAGCCATGGCTGCTGAGCCTGAGCGTTCGGAGCCTGTGCTCCACAATGGGAGAGGCCACAACAGTGAGAGGCCCGCGTACCACAAAAAAAAAAAAAAAAAAGTTAAAAAAAAACGCTAAAAAACTAAACCTAAAAATTTGACCCAAGAAAACACTTCCTAAAATGGAAGTTGAAATAAACACTTTTTTAGACAAAAGGCGAGATAATAAATTGACAGTAGACCAATACTAAAAGACAAGTAAGTTTTCCTAGCAAGAAAAAAACAAAAACAAGGGCCTCCCTGGTGGCGCAGTGGTTGAGAGTCCGCCTGCCGATGCAGGGGATACGGGTTCGTGCCCCGGTCTGGGAGGATCCCATATGCCGCGGAGCGGCTGGGCCCGTGAGCCATGGCCTCTGGGCCTGCGCGTCCGGAGCCTGTGCTCCGCAACGGGAGAGGCCACAACAGTGAGAGGCCCGCATACCGCAAAAAGAAAAAAAACAAAAAAAACAAAAAAAACAAAATCAACAACAACCAGATATTTGGACACATACATGTGAGTAAATAAAAAAGATTAATTTTTCTAATTGTTAAAGCTTATGGAATAATCTATTATGTAGACCAAAAATATTTACAATGCATTTGGGGTGGATAGCGTATGTAGAAGTAAAATGTCTAAAAATAATATCACAGTGTGCAAATGGGGGATGGGAAGTATGCATTTGTAACGTTCTTACAGTATGTGTGAAGTGGTGTAATGTTATTTGAAGATTGTATATTGTAAACTCTAGCAATTACTAAGACAAAATAACAAAACAGAGGTATTTTAAAATATTTGAATTATTTAAGAAACAAAAAACACCTCTGCAAACCCAAAAGAAGTTAGGAAAAGAGGAAAGGAACAAAGACCACATGAGACAAATAGAAAAAACTATGAAAAGGGTAGATTTAAACCCAACCATATGAATAATTATATTAAATTATATTAAATGAAAATGGTCTAAATACCAGAATTAAAAGATGATATTGTCACACTGGATGAAAAAGCAAGACCCAGTTATATGCAAACAGTAGTCCAAAGTTGGAGTGGCTGTGTTAGTCAAATAAAGTATACTTCAGATTGAAAAATATTACTATGGATAATAAAGGATATTGTATTATGACAGCCTGGTTAACTGATCAAGAGGAAATGAGAATATCTTAACTCTGGTGTACCTAATAATAAAGTTTCAAAATACAAAAATCGCAAGCTGATAGACTGGAAAGGGGAACTAGACAAATCCACAATCATAGTTGGCTACTTCAGAACACCTTTCTCATAACTGATAGAATGAGTTGAGGGAAAAATCAGTAAGGATATAGAAGACTTGGACAATACTATTAACTAACTTAACCTAACTGACATCTATAGATCACTCCACCTAACAGTAGCAGGATATATTTTCTTTGAAGCTCACATGGAACATTCACCAAGATGTACCAGATACTAGGCCATAAAACAAATCTCAATAAATCGCAGTAAGTTCAAAAAAATTTTTTCTGATCACAGTAGAATTAAACTAAAATTAATAACAAAGTTGTCTGAACAAACTTCAAATATATGAAGATTAAAAAACATACTTCTTTAAAATAATGAGTCGAAATATTTTGGACTGAATGAAAATTAAAATATATGGGATTTAGCTAAAGCAGTGCTTAGAGAAAAATTTAAATGCTTTTTTTAGAAAATAGAAAAGATTTCAAGTTAATAATCTAACCTTCCACTTTCAGAAACTAGAAAAGGAAGAGCAAAGTAACTGTAAGTATAAAGATGGAAATCAAAGATAAGAGAGGAACTCAGTGATACAGAAAACAAACAAAAATAAATGGAATCAAACTGATTTTGTGAAAGATCAATATAACTGATAAATTTCTAACCAAGTAGGTCAAAAAAGAGTGAAGACACAACTAATAACAAGAATGACAGAGGGGACATCACTACAGATCATATAGATATCAAAATAATTAAAGAAATGAGTAGTTTCATGCCAATAAATTTGACAACTTAGGTGAAATGGATAGTTCTTTGAAAGACACAACTTGACCAACCAAACTCACTCGAGAAACTAGATAACTGGAAAAATAGGCATACCTTTTAAAGGAATTAAAGTTAAATACTTCTCACAAATAAAATTTCTGGCTTAGATGACTTCACTGGTAAATTCTACCAAGCATTTAAGAAAGAAACAATACTAATTTTACACAAACTCATTAAAAATAGGACATTTCCCAAGTTATGAGTCCAGCATTATCCTGATACCAAACCAAAACACAACCAAACAAAAATTCAGAAAAATTCATTAAAAGAAAAACGACAAACCAATATCCCTCATGAACACAGATGGTCTTTTTTGACCCACCTAGAGTAATGAAAATAAAACCAAAAATAAACAAATGGGACCTAATTAAACTTAAAAGCTTTTGCACAGCAAAGGAAGCCATAAACAAGATGAAAAGACAGCCCTCAGAATGGGAGAAAATATTTGCAAACAAAGCAATGGACAAATGATTAATCTCCAAAATATGCAAAAGTCATGCAGCTCAATATCAAAAAAACAACCCAATCAAAATATGAGCAGAAGACCTAAATATTCATTTCTCCAGAGAAGATACACAGATTGTGAACAAACACATGAAAGGATGCTCAACATCACTAATCATTAGAGAAATGCAAATCAAAACTACAATGAGGTATCACCTCACACCAGTCAGAATGGCCATCATCAAAAAATCTACAAACAATAAATGCTGGAGTGGGTGTGGAGAAAAGGGAACCTTCTTGCACTGTTGGTGGGAATGTAAATTGATACAGCCACTATGGAGAACAGTGTGGAGGTTCCTTAAACAACTAGAAATAGAACTACCATATGCCCCAGCAATCCCACTACTGGGCATATACCCTGAGAAAACCATAATTCAAAAAGAGTCATGTACCATAATGTTCATTGCAGCTTTACTTACAATAGCCAAGACATGGAAGCAGCCTAAATGTCCATCAACAGGTGAATGGATAAAGAAGATATGGTACTTATATACGACGGAATATTACTCAACCATTAAAAAGAATGAAATAATGCCATTTGCAGCAACAAGGATGGACCTGGAGATTATCATACTAAGTGAAGTAAGTCAGAGAAAGACAAATATCATATGATATCAATTATATGCAGAATCTAAAAAAATTGATACAAATGAACTTATAAAACAGAAACAGACTCAGAAAATGAACTAATCATTACTGGGGGGAAGGGTGTAGGGTAGGGATAGATTGGGAGTTTGGGATTGATATGTACACACTGCTGTATTTAAAATAGATAGCCAGGGCTTCCCTGGTGGCACAGTGGTTGAGAGTCCGCCTGCCGATGCAGGGGACACGGGTTCATGCCCCGGACAGGGAGGATCCCACATGCTACGGAGCGGCTGGGCCCGTGAGCCATGGCCGCTGGGCCTGCACGTCCGGAGCCTGTGCTCCGCAGCGGGAGAGGCCACAACAGTGAGAGGCCCGTGTACCGCAAACAAACAAACAAAAAACAACAACAAAAAATAACATAAAATAGATAACCAACAAGGACCTACTGTATAGCACAAGGAACTCTGCTCAATACTCTGTAATAACCTAAATGGGAAAAGAATTTGAAAAAGAAACATGTATACGTATAACTGAATCACATTGTTGTACACCTGAAACTAACCCACCATTGTTAATCAACTATATCCAATATAAAATAAAAATTTTTTAAAAGGTGTACTATAAATGTAAAATACATACTATGTTTCAAAGACTTGGTGCAAAAAAATGTAAAATAACCCAATAGTTTTAATATTGATTACATGTTGAAATGATAACACTTTACATATACTGACATAATAAATATGTCGTGAAAATTTTTTTGAAAAGTAGTTTAGGTGTTTATTATATAGGCTCCAAACAAGAGCCATTAATTAGAATTCTCTGAGAATAGTCTAGGACCCCCAACTCTTAGCAGTCTTCCCAAAAGAATTTACACATTGAAGTTTGAGAACTACTGAAGTGATTGTAAAATGTGTATAATTGGGAGTGTGTGGAAATTAATGTTATTCTATCAGATGTTCAATATCTTTAATATCTACAGTTTTGAGACAAAGGAATATACTTTCCTGAAACAAACTGTAAGTCAGTGATAGAAATGAATCTGATTTTATGGAAAAGGAGGTAATATTGCTGAATATGGACTTGTCCAACTTTTGTAGAAATAATATGGTATTAAAACAACTCTAAATTTCTACTTCACCTAAAATGCCCGTACATCAAGTGAACAAGTCATTAATCACATACATTTTAATTTTAATGAATTTATTACAGAGTTTCCCCAAAAAGGCGTGTGGGATGTTCTGCATCCAGAGGCTATTTTTGAGTAGAGTTAAAAGGTCATCACTACTTTTTTCAGACAGACGTTTGGAGAACAGTTTCGAACTGAAGTCCAGGCCTGACAGGAACGTCTTGCCTTTTTCATCCAAAAGGGGCAAAAGAAAGCCCAGTTTTGGACTTGGGATTCATAGTTGTAAAGTGTTGGGTTTTGAGTCAAATATTAATCTGGAGCCTGACCTTCGATGAATTACTTAATTGCTTTTATTGTGTTTCCTCATCTGTAAAATTGAAACAATAATAGTTTTTTTTTCTAGTATTGTGAACTGAGATAATGTGTGTGCTGTGTTAAGCAATGAACTTGCATGTGCCAAGTTTTGATCAATGTTAGCTTTTAATATTTTCTCTATTACTAAACTCTCCTTGAGAATCCATTGTATACTAGACACTGGAAATGAAGAATAAAATCTAGTCTAGAAGAATTAGGCTAGAAGTATTTTGACAGGTTTTTTTCAGGTTTAATTACAAAGATTTAAACACAAAGATTTAGTGACAGGCTGATCCAAGGAAGTTGAAAGGGAAGTCCTGGAAGCAGCCAAGTTATGCTTGCTCAAACTAACTGGAAAGCCTGCCACTGTGCGTGTTACTTAGCCTCTCTAACCACTTTATTCCCATTGCATTAGAACAGTTGATGCATCTTAGTATCAGAACTGTGAGGCGAGGAGAAGGGAAAGGGAAATAAAATTCTTTAAAGAGCCTTGGGATGGAGACGCTGTCAAGCCCTGGGGACTCTGTTTTCTCAGCGAGAAGCTAAGCTGCTCACTTGGAGATTGTACTCACAGCTATAGTCTTACACCAAGCACCAAGCAACTGAACTCAAAGAACTGCATATTCTAAATAAAAGGTGCAAAGAAATAACAGATTCTCAGCCTTCCATTAACATATTTAGCACATTATTACTGAGTACCCACTATATGCCAAATTTTCTGCCTTCGAAAATGAGAAAGACATACGTTCTGGCTTCTTGCAGTATTCAGTCTAGAAGAAACAAGTTAACCTAAGGAAAGGTAGGCTCTCCCTACAAGAAACTACCCTATAATGTATATTGTTCACGGGATAACTGCTCTTCTTTTTGAAAAACCAGAGGTAACCAGAACCTACCTAGAAGACTATGAGTCTTATGCCCTCAGAGCGAGAATGAAAGGGCAAAGAGCCTGGATGAGTCTAGGGCTGACGTCCTGTCATAGAAAGAGACATTAAATCAAGAGGAGGGCTGGCTCAAAGTTGCAGACCTAAGATTTGTCATATTTTCTGCCTTAACTCTTATGAATAGTCTTATGAATAGTCTCTGTTGTAAACATGTACTCCACGTGAATAACATGTAAACTGACTTAGCCATCAAATCAAACAATTTATTTTAAAAAAGCCTTTAAAAATAGTGATTGCGTGCACACATAAGCTCCAGAGTCAGACATCTGCATTTGAATCCTAACTTTTGCAGTCATAAAATTTAATTAAACTTTTAACCTCTCCCACTCCCCTTTTCTTTTAATGAAATAAGGATGATGATAAAGAATTGTTTGTAGTTGATGAAGATAAATATTTTAAAATGCTTTGCACAATGCTTGATATGCTGTTAAGTTCTCAATAAATGTTTGCTATTATTAAACTGTATCCTAGGGAATTCCCTGGCAGTCCAGCCGTTGGGACTCCTCACTTCCACTGTGGGGGGCCAAGGTTCCATCCCTGGTCAGGGAACTAGGATCCCGCAAGTCGTGTGGTGTGAAAAAAAAAAAAAAAAACAATTATATCCTAGTAGCCATTTTTGGAGAGAGGGACGGAGGAAGGAAGGGAAGGAGGGAGGGAGGGAGGAAGGAAGGGATGAAAGAAAAGTAGAAAGAATGAAAGAAAAAAATCAGTCAATACACTAGGTGTCAGCATTGTGCTTCAAATAGTCATGTGCACGAAACGCCTACTCTGATTTTATTTAGAGGGTGTCCAAGCTGAACTGGCTTGGAATAGAAAGATACTTAAGCAGATCTGGGAGACTTCCCTGGTGGTCCAGTGATTAAGAATCCGTCTTCCAATGCAGGTTTGAGCCCTGGTCGAGAAACTAAGATTCCACATGTTGCAAGGCAAATAAGCCCATGTGCTACAAATACAGAGCCTGTCAACCACAACTAGAGAGAAGCCCACACGCCACGATGAAAGATCCTGCGTGCCGCAACTAAGATCCGACAACCCGACACAGCCAAAAAAAAAAAAAAAAAAAAGCAGATCTGGGAAATTCAGATCTAAAACCGGAAAAGGATATAACAATGTACTAGCTTAGGCTACTATGCACCAATTATCTTTCAGACTGGCAAGCTGTTGAAAGTGAGAGAGCTGCCTATCTCATTTGACTCCTCCTCCCTCCATAAACTCAGCATATCAGAAATTTAGAGCAATCTCCTCTTTGTCTAGGATGCTAACATTTTCTTATCTCTAGGCTTTAAGTGTTGGAGTCATTTTTAAGGAAGAACTGTGTTTGAATCCTGCCTTTACTACTTATTAGCTATGTAGATAATGATAATCTCTGTCTTACCTACTACACAGGGTCATCAGAATGACATGTGAAATATAAATATTTTTAAAAGAGCTTTACTGAAATGTAAGAAATTCTTAGTATTCTGTATATTTTGCAAATGTTAAGAGGCAAATGGAAGTAGACAGGGTGGAAGACTTGACCTAAAATTCTTTTTTTAAAAATTGAGATATAATTGACACTGTATAAGTTTAAGGTTGAATTGAACATGTTGAATTGATACAATTATATATTGCAATATGATTATCACCATAGTGTTAGCTTATACTTCCATCACATTACATAATTATCTTCGTGTGTGTGTGTGTGTGTGTGTGTGTGTGTGATGAGAACATTTAAGATCTAGTTTCTTAGCAACTTTGAAGTGTATAGTACAGTATTATTATTATTACTTTTTAAAATTTTATTTATTTATTTTTGGCTGCTTTGGGTCTTCGTTGCTGTGTGTGGGCTTTCTCTAGTTGCGGCGAGCGGGGGCTACTCGTCCTTGCGGTACGCAGGCTTCTCATTGTGGTGGCTTCTCTTATTGTGGAGCACGGGCTGTAGGCATGGGGGCTTCAGTAGTTGTGGCTCGCAGGCTCTAGAGCGCAGGCTCAGTAGCTGTGGCGCCCAGGCTTAGTTGCTCCGTGGCATGTGGGATCTTCCCGGACCAGGGCTCGAACCCCTATCCCCTGCATTGGCAGGCAGATTCTCAACCACTGTGTCACCAGGGGAGCCCTAGTACAGTATTGACTATAATCACAGTGCTGTGCATAAGATCTCCAGAACTTTCTCATCTTCGAACTGCAAGTTTGTACCCTTTGACCAATTCCCCCACCCCCCAAGCCACTGTCAACCACTAATTTACTCTGTTTCTATGAGTGTGGGTTTTTTTACATTCCACATATAGGTGGTATCATACATTATTTGTCTTTCTCTGTCTGGCTTATTTCACTTAGCATAATGCCCTCAAGATATGCCATATCTCCTTTATCCATTCACCCATTGATGAAGACTTAACATTGTTTCCATGTCTTGGCTATTGTGAATAATGCTGCAGTAAACATGGGTGTGCAGATATCTTTTCAATATCACTGTTTTCCTTTTGCTATATACCTAGAACTGGAATTGCTGGAATTCATACTCTTTTCCATAATGGCTAACCAATTTATATTCCCAACAGCAGTACACAAAGATTCCTTTTACCCCACATCCTCGCCAGCACTTAGTATCTCATCTTTTCGATGATAGCTATTCAAATAGGTGTGAAGTGATATCTCATTGTGGTTTTGATTGTATTTCCCTGATGATTAGTGATGTTGAGCATCTTTTCATGTATCTACCATTTGTATGTCTTTAGAGAAATGTCTATTCAGTTCCTCTGCCCTTTTTTTTTTTTTTTTTTTTGGTGGTACGCGGGCCTCTCACTGTTGTGGCCTCTCCCGTTGCGGAGCGCAGGCTCCAGACGCGCAGGCTCAGCGGCCATGGCTCACGGGCCCAGCTGCTCCGTGGCATGTGGGATCCTCCCAGACCAGGACACGAACCCGTGTCCCCTGCATCGGCAGGTGGACTCTCAACCACTGCGCCATCAGGGAAGCCCCCTCTGCCCATTTTTTAATCCCATTGTTTGTTTTTTTCTATTGAGTTGTATGAGTTCTTTGTATATTTGGGATATTAGCCCCTTATCAGATGTGTGATTTGCAAACATTTTCTCCCATTCAATAGGTTGCCTTTCTCCCATTCAGTAGGTTCATTTTGTTGATGATTTCTTCTGTGCAAAAGCTTTTAAGTTTGATATAGCCTCACTTGTTTATTTTTGCTTCTTTTGCCTTTGCTTTTGGAGTCAGATCAAAAAGTCACCACGAAGACTGATGTCAAGGAGCTTACAGACTATGTTTTCTTCTGGGAGTTCATGGTTTCAGGTCTTATTTTAAGTCTTTAATGCATTTTGAGTTAATTTTTGTGAGGGGTGTAAGATATGGGTCCAGTTTCATTTTTCTACATGTGGTCTTCCAGTTTCCCAGCACCATTTATTAAAGAGACTATATTTTCCCCATTGAATACTCTTGGCTCCCTTGTTGACCATATATGCAGAGGTTTATTTTGGGGTTCTCTATTCTGTTCTGTTAGTCTAATTTGTCTATTTTTTTAGCCAGTGCCACACTATTTTGATTAGTATAGCTTTGTAGTACAGTTTAGAAGCAGGAAGTGTGATACCTACAACTTTGTTCTTCCTTCTCAAGATTGTTTTGGTTATTCAGGGTCTTTTATGGGTATGGTTCCCTATGAATTTTAGAATTTCTATTTCTGTGAAAAATGTCACTTGGAATTTTGATAGAGATTAGATTTAATCTACTGATGGCTTTGGCAGTATGAACATTTAAACAATATTAATTCTTCTGATCCATGAATATATATTTTGCCACTCCCTTCTGGCCTGTAACATTTCTGCTGAAAAATCTTCTGACAGTCTTATGGGGATTCCCTTGTATATAACAAGTTGTTTTTCTCTTGCTGCTCTAAAAATTCTCTCCTTGTCTTTAACTCTTGACTTTTAAATTGTAAAGTATCTTGATGTGGGTCTCTTTGGGCTCATCTTATTTGGAACTCTCTGGTCTTCCCGGATCTGGATGTCTGTTTCCTTTCCCAAGTTAGGGGAGTTTTCAGCCATTATTTCTTCATATAAGTTTTCTGCCCCCTTCTCTATCTCTCTTCTTCTGGAGCCCCTATAATGCAAATGTTTGTTACCTTGATGTTGTCTCTTTAAGTTCCTTAAGCTATCTTCACTTTATTTATTTATTATTATTATTATTTTTTACTTTTGTTGCTCCTCTGATTTGGTGATTTCCACTGCCTTGTCTTTGAGTTTACTGATCATTTCTTCTGCTTCATCTAGCATGCTGTTGAACTTCTCTAGTGCATGTTTCAGTTTGGTTATTGTATCTATCTATCTATGTATCTATATCTATATCTATATCTATATATCTGTGACTTCTATTTGGTATTTTCATATATTTTCTGTTTCTTTGTTAAAGTTCTCACTGCATTTATCATTCCTGAGTTTGGTTAGCATCTTTTTTTTTAAACATCTTTATTGGAGTATAATTGCTTTACAACGGTGTGTTAGTTTCTGCTTTATAACAAAGTGAATCAGTTATACATATACATATGTTCCCATATCTCTTCCCTCTTGCGTTAGTTAGCATCTTTATGGCTATTATTTTTTAACTCTTTATCAGGTAAATCTCTTATCTTCATTTCATTAAGGACTTTATTTTTTTCCTGATGTTTTGTCTGTCCTTTATTTGGAGCATAATCCCCTGCTTCTTCTTTTTCCTTGACTCAGTTAGTTTCTGTTCATTAGATAAAACAGCCACCTCTTCCAGTCTTGATGGAATGGCCTTGTGTAGATGAACCTTATTGTTCAACCCTGCCCTAACTCTTTATTATCTCTCAAACCTTTGTGATTATCCATACAGCCCATTTTTAGTGGCTCCCAGTATCTGAGGGTGTGCCAAGGCCTGTCAGTGTCCTAAAGGGAAGGTTCTCTGTCAGCACCTAGATTCAGTCTGATTGGGAGCCAAGCCCTCAGGCTGCAGCTTTTAAAGTATGTAAATATATACAGTCCTGTGGACCACAAGTATAAGTCCCACTGACCACCAGAGCCAGGTGATATAGAGGTGTCCCTTGGACTGCAATCACAAAGATCAAGTTTCCAGTTCAGTTTACAAATTCCTTTCCAGGTTATAACAGCAACCTGCTCAATGTGGCTTCTTTCTTGTTTCCCTGATATGTAGGTGTTGCTCAGCTGGCTTTTAGTTCTTTTTTTCCCCGCAGTGGAAATTGTTCCATATGAATAATAGTTATAGATTCAGAGTGTTTATGGGAGGAAGTAGGTTCAGGATCTTTCCACATCACCATCTTGAACCAAAACTGCCTATAATCCTGTTTATTGCTGTAGAATTTGTAGTAATGTCCCTACTTTCATTTGTTTTTTAGTAGTTTGAGTCTTTCCTCTTTATCTTAGTCCGTGCAGCTAAAGGTTTGTCAGTTTTGTTGATCTTTTTGAAGAACCAATTTTTGTTTTTATTGATTTTCTCTGTTGTTTTACTATTCTAAATTTTCTTTATCTCTGCTCTAATCTGTTATTTCCTTCCTTCTGCTAGCTTTGGGTTTTGTTTATTGTTCTTGTTCTTTAAGTTGTAAAGTTAGTTTGATTAGAGATCTTTCTTATTTTTTAATGTAAGTGGTTAGCGCTTTAAATTTCTCCCTTAGCTCCACTTTTGGTGCATCCCATAAGTTTGGTATGTTGTGGGTTTTTTTCACTTGTCTCTAGTTATTTTTAAACAATGTTAATTTGCATGATCTCTTTTTTGGGCTGTCATAATTTCATTGAATTTATGAAAATCTCTTGAGCAAGGACAAGACCAGACCTCTGTAGACAGCTAAGACTACCTTCACAACTTATCTCCTAGTTTAAAATTTCGCATTTGGAAGACTTTACGAAAGATAGGAATGATGACTTAGAAGCTTTGTATTTCAGGGCTGAAATTGGAAGCCTGTTCCAGCTTTTCTGCAGGATAAGTATGATTCTAGATCTACCTCACTGTATTGTTATTCCTGTCTTTTCAATGTACTGTCATCCTTCTTTCAGCTCAGCCATGAATTATGTATATTCCAGCTTTTTAAAAAAATGTTCAGTACAAAGAGGAATTTTTCTGACCTTCATTGGTACCATAGGGCTGGAAACAGAACTCAATTGATAAGTATTTAACATTTCACCATTAGTTTTATTCAGCTTATTTCTAACTTTTCCAAGTTACTCCTATTCACCTAACTTTACAGTTTGTACAAGAACACATATTTGGATATCTGTCTATTTATCTATCATTTATCTATCTGTCACAAACTCTTGATTGTCCTCTATTACTTAATGCAAATGTGTTAAAAATATTCATAGACTCATAAACTTACATGTATTGTCCTTTAGTTTTAATAATCCTAGAGACTGCTTTATTCAAATTAAAAGTTTACACTTCATATTCACTTAGCTAATCTTACTTTCTTTTCAACACAAATGACACAAGGATATTCTCTTGCTAGCAATTTTTCTAAGAGTAAGTTTTAAGACAAAACCAAAATCTAACACCTGGGAAATTAGGGACATAGAACAATATTTCCATTTAGCTCACTGGAATATTTATAAGAAGATTTCACCTTATACTTCATCTGTTTTTTTCCCTTTGTTTTGAAATAAATTAATTTGAAAAGCTTACACACACAAAAAAAGAAAATAAATAAATAAAGCCTTCAGTCAGCTGTTCCTAACCTTTAATATTCAGATAATAAATTTTGTCAGCAGAAGAAATGGGAAGGACTTCTGTCTCATCATTAATTCTCTTCCTTTCCCAGCCAATGATCTCAAAACTCCAGAGGAAACAAAAAATAGTTCTTGTTCTCAAAAAGGCAAGGTATCCTTAGATCATCCAATTACTTGGCACAAGACTGGAATCAATAACTAGTTGAAATAAATCAAGAGGTAAGGTTTTAATCCCCCTAATAGAAAATTATGTTGTCCAGAATTTTCATGCTTCTATAAATCTTTTAAAGTGAGAACAGGAATGGTGGAGATTACACACTAAAACAAGAAGTTAAAGTGGCACAAGTTCTGGCTCTTCAAATCTAGTAAGTAGTTAAACAATTTTGTTCTCAATATTTTGAGTTATAATTGACTTGAATGTTATTTTGATTCGTAGTTGCTCTGGAATAGGAAACAGATAATTTTGAAACATATAACTTTCTAAGACTTAAAGCTAGCTAAGGAGCTTCAAGATGGCGGAAGAGTAAGACGTGGAGATCACCTTCCTCCCCACAGATACATCAGAAATACATCTACATGTGGAACAGCTCCTACAGAACACCCACTGAATGCTGGCAGAAGACCTCAGACCTCCCAAAAGGCAAGAAACTCCCCACGTCCCTGGGTAGGGCAAAAGAAAAAAGAAAAAACAGAGACAAAGAATAGGGATGGGACCTGCACCAGTGGGAGGGAGCTGTGAAGGAGGAAAGGTTTCCACACACTAGGAAGCTCCTTCGTGGGTGGAGACTGCGGGTGGCGGAGCGGGGAGCTTCGGAGCCACGTAGGAGAGCACAGCAACAGGGTTGCAGAGGGCAAAGCAGAGAGATTCCCACACAGAGGATCGGTGCTGACCGGCACTCACCAGCCCGAGAGGCTTGTCTGCTCACCCGCTGGGGTGGGTGGGGGCTGGAAGCTGAGGCTCCGGCTTCGGTGGATCCCAGGGAGAGGACTGGGGTTGGCTGTGTGAACACAGCCTGAAGGGGGCTAGTGCGCCACAGCTAGCCGGGAGGGAGTCCAGGAAAAAGTCTGGAGCTGCCGAAGAGGCAAGAGACTTTCTTGCCTCTCTGTTTCCTGGTGCATGAAGAGAGGGGATGAAGAGTGCTGCTTAAAGGAGCTCCAGAGACGGGCGCGAGCCGCGGCTAACAGCGCGGGCCCCAGAGACGGGAATGAGACTCTAAGGCTGCTGCAGCCGCCACCAAGAAGCCTGTGTGCGAGCACAGGTCACTATCCACACCTCCCCTCCTGGGAGCCTGTGCAGCCCGCCACTGCCAGGGTCCCGGGATCCAGGGACAACTTCCCCAGGAGAACGCATGGTGCACCTCAGGCTGGTGCAACGTCACGCCAGCCTCTGCCGCCACAGGCTCACCCCGCACTCCGTACCCCTCCCTCCCCCAAGCCTGAATGAGCCAGAGCCCCCCAATCAGCTGGTCCTTTAACACCATCCTGTCTGAGTGGGGAACAGATGCCTTCAGGCGACCTACACACAGAGGCGGGGCCAAATCCAAAGCTGAACCCTAGGAGCTGTGCGAACAAAGAAGAGAAAGGGAAATCTCCCAGCAGCCTCAGGAACAGTGGATTAAATCTCCACAATCAACTTGATGTACCCTGCATCTGTGAAATAACTGAATAGATAACGAATCATCCCAAATTGAGAAGGTGGACTTTGGGAACAACGATATATATATATATATATTTTTTTTTTTTTCCCTTTTTCTCTTCTTGGGAGTGTGTATGTGTATGCTTCTGTGGGTGATATTGTCTGTATAGCTTTGCTTTTACCATTTGTCTTAGGGTTCTGTCTGTCCATTTTTTTTTTTTTTTTTAGTGTAGTTTTTAGCACTTGTTATCATTGGTGGATTTGTGTTTTGGTTTGGTTGCTCCCTTCTTTCTTTCTTTCCTTTTTTTATTACTTTATAAATTTTTTAATAATTATTTTTTACTTTTTATTTTAATAACTTTATTTTATTTTATTTTATCTTCTTTCTTTCTTTCTCCATTTTATTCTGAGCTGTGTGGATGACAGGCTCTTGGTGCTCCAGCCAGGTGTCAGGGCTGTGCCTCTGAGGTGGGAGAGCCAAGTTCAGGACATTAGTCCACCAGAGACCTCCTAGCTCCATGTAATATCAAATGGCAAAAATCCCCCAGAGATCTCCACCTCAACGCCAAGACCCAGCTCCACTCAACGACCAGCAAGCTACAGTGCTGGACACCCTATGCCAAACAACTAGCAAGACAGGAACACAACCCACCCATTAGCAGAGAGGTTGCCTAAAATCATAATACAGTCACAGACACCCCAAAACACACCACCAGATGTGGACCTGCCCACCAGAAAGACAATATCCAGCCTCATCCACCAGAACAGAGGTACTAGTCCCCTCCACCAGGAAGCCTACACAAACCACTGAACCAACTATAGCTACTGGGGATAGACACCAAAAACAACAGGAACTATGAACCTGCAGCCTGCAAAAAGGAGACTGCAAACACAGTAAGTTAAGCAAGATGAGAAGACAGAGAAACACACAGCAGATGAAGAAGCAAGGTAAAAACCCACCAGAGCAAACAAGTGAAGAGGAAATAGGCAGTCTACCTGAAGAAGAATTCAGAGTAATGATAGTAAAGATGATCCAAAATCTTGGAAATAAAATGGAGAAAATACAAGAAATGTTTCACAAGGACCTAGAAGAACTAAGGAGCAAACAAACAGTGATGAACAGCACAATCAATGAAATTAAAAATTCTCTAGGGCTTCCCTGGTGGTGCAAGGGTTGAGAGTCCACCTGCTGATGCAGGGGACACGGGTTTGTGCCCCGGTCTGGGAAGATCCCACATGCCATGGAACGGCTGGGCCAATGAGCCATGGCTGCTGAGCCTGCGCGTCCAGAGCCTGTGCTCCACAACGGGAGAGGCCACAACAGTGAGAGGCCCACGTACCACAAAAAAAAAAAAAAAAAAATTCACTAGAAGGAATCAATAGCAGAATAACCGAGGCAGAAGAATGGATAAGTGACCTGGAAGATAAAATAGTGGAAATAACTACTGCAGAGAGGAATAAAGAAAAAAAAGAAAAGAAAAAAATTGAGGACAGTCTCAGAGACCTCTGGGACAACATTAAATGCAAAAACATTCGAATTATAGTGGTCCCAGAAGAAGAAGAGAAAAAGAAAGGGACTGAGAAAATATTTGAAGAGATTATAGTTGAAAACTCCCCTAGTATGGGAAAGGAAATAGTTAATCAAGTCCAGGAAATGCAGAGAGTCCCATACAGGATAAATCCAAGGAGAAACATGGCAAGACATATATTAATCAAACTATCAAAAAATTAAATACAATGAAAAAATATTAAAAGCAGCAAGGGAAAAACAACAAATAACATACAAGGGAATCCCCATAAGATTAAGAGCTGATCTTTCAGCAGAAACTCTGCTAGCCAGAAGAGAGAGTCAGAACATATTTAAAGTGATCAAAGGGAAAAACCTACAACCAGGATTACTCTACCCAGCAAGCATCTCTTTCAGATTCGATGGAGAAATTACAACATTTACAGACAAGCAAAAGCTAAGAGAATTCAGCATCACCAAACCAGCTTTACAACAAATGCTAAAGGAACTTATCTAGGCAGGAAACATAAGCAGAGGGAAAGACCTACAATAGCAAACCCAAAACAATTAAGAAAATGGTAATAGGAACATACCTATCGACATTTACCTTAAATGTAAATGGATTAAATGCTCCCACCAAAAGACATAGACTGGCTGAATGGATACAACAATAAGATCCCATATATATCCTGTCTAAAAAAGACCCACTTCAGACCTAGGGACACATACAGACTGAAAGTGAGGGGATGGAAAAAGATATTCTATGCAAATGGAAATCAAAAGAAAGCTGGAGTAGCAATTCTCATATCAGACAAAATAGACTTTAAAATAAAGACTATTACAAGAGATAAAGAAGGACACTACACAATGATCAAGGGGTCAATTCAAGAAGAAGATATAATGATTGTAAATATTTATGCACCCAACATAGGAGCACCTCAATACATAAGGCAAATGCTAACAGCCATAAAAGGGGAAAACAACAGTAACACAATCATAGTAGGGGACTTTAACAGCCCACTTTCACCAACGGACAGATCATCCAAAATGAAAATAAATAAGGAAACACAAGCTTTAAATGATACATTAAACAAGATGGACTTAATTGATATTTATGGGACATTCCATCCAAAAACAACAGAATACACTTTCTTCTCAAGTACTCATGGAACATTCTCCAGGATAGATCATATCATGGGTCACAAACCGAGCCTTGGTAAATTTACAAAAATTGGAATCGTATCAAGTATCTTTCCTGATCACAATGCTATGAGACTAGGTATCAATTACAGGAAAAAATCTATAAAAAAATACAAACACATGGAGGCTAGACAATACACTTCTTAATAAACAAGAGATCACTGAAGAAATCAAAGAGGAAATCAAAAAATACCTAGAAACAAATGACAATAAAACACAACAACCCAAAACCAATGGGATGCAGCAAAAGCAGTTCTAAGAGGGAAGTTTATAGCAATACAATCCTACCTCAAAAAACAAGAAAGATCTCAAATAAACAAACTAACCATACACCTAAAGCAATTAGAGAAAGAAGAACAAAAACCCCCAAAGTTAGCAGAAAGAAAGAAATCATAAAGATCAGAGCGAAAAAAAAAAATCAGAAAGAAATGAAGGAAACAATAGCAAAGATCAATAAAACCAAAAGCTGGTTCTTTGAGAAGATAAACAAAATTGATAAACGGTTAGCCAGACTCATCAAAAAAAAAAAAAGGGGGTGAAGACTCAAATCAATAGAATTAGAAATGAAAAAGGAGAAATAACAACTGACACTGCAGAAATACAAATGATCATGAGAGATTACTACAAGCAACTATATGCAAATAAAATGGACACCCTGGAAGAAATGGACAAATTCTTAGAAATGCACAACCTTCCGAGACTGAACCAGGAAGAAATAGAAAATATAAACAGACCAAGCACTGAAATTGAGACTGTGATTAAAAATCTTCCAATAAACAAAAACCCAGGACCAGATGGCTTCACAGGCGAATTCTATCAAACATTTAGAGAAGAGCTAACATCTATCCTTCTCAAATTCTTCCAAAATATAGCAGAGGGAGGAACCCTCCCAAACTCATTCTATGAGGCCACCATCACCCTGATACCAAAACCAGACAAAGATGTCACAAAGAAAGAAAACTACAGGGCAATATCACTGATGAACATAGATGCAAAAATCCTCAACAAAATACTAGCAAACAGAATCCAACAGCACATTAAGAGGATCATACACCATGATCAAGTGGGGTTTATTCCAGGAATGCAAGGATTCTTCAATATACACAAGTCAATCAATGTGATACACCATATTAACAAATTGAAGGAGAAAAATCATATGGTCATCTCAATAGATGCAGATAAAGCTTTCGACAAAATTCAACACCCATTTATGATAAAACCCCCCCCCCCAGAAAGTAGGCATAGAGGGAACTTACCTCAACATAATAAAGGCCATATATGACAAACCCACAGCCAACATCGTTCTCAATGGTGAAAAACTGAAACCATTTCCACTAAGATCAGGAACAAGACAAGGTTGCCCACTCTCACCACTATTATTCAACAGAGTTATGGAAGTTTTAGCCACAGCAATGAGAGAAGAAAAAAATAAATAAATCCAAATTGGAAAAGAAGAAGTACAGCTGTCACTGTTTGCAAATGACATGATAATACGTATAGAGAATCCTAAAGACTCTACCGGAAAACTACTAAAGCTAATCGATTAATTTGGTAAAGCAGCAGGATACAAAATTAATGCTCAGTAATCTCTTGCATTCCTATACACTAATGATGAAAAATCTGAAAGACAAACTAAGCGAACACTCCCATTTACCATTGCAACAAAAAGAATAAAATACCTAGGAATAAACCTACCCAATGAGACAAAAGACCTGTATGCAGAAAACTATAAGACACTGATGAAAGAAATTAAAGATGATACAAACAGATGGAGAGATATCCCATATTCATGGATTGGAAGAATCAACATTGTGAAAATGACTATACTACCCAAAGCAATCTACAGATTCAATGCAATCCCTATCAAACTACCAATGACATTTTTCACAGAACTAGAACAAAAAATTTCACAATTTGTATGGAAACACAAAAGACCCTGAATAGCCAATGCAATCTTGAGAGAGAAATAGTGAGCTGGAGGAATCATGCTCCCAAACTTCAGACTATACTACAAAGCTACAGCAATCAAGACAGTATGATACTGACACAAAAGCAGAAATATAGATCAATGGAACAGGATAGAAAGCCCAGAGATAAACCCATGCATATGGTCACCTTATTTTTGATAAAGGAGGCAAGAATATACAATGGAGAAAAGGCAGCCTCTTCAATAAGTGGTGCTGGGAACACTGGACAGATACATGTAAAAGAATGAAATTGGAACACTCCCTAATAGCATACACAAAGATAAACTCAAAATGGATTAAAGACCTAAATGTAAGGCCAGACAGCATAAAACTCTTAGAGGAAAACATAGGGAGAACACTCTATGACATAAATCACAACAAGATCCTTTTTGACACACCTCCTACATGAATGGAAATAAAAACAAAAATAAAGAAATGGGACCTAATGAAACTGAAAAGTTTTTGCACAGCAAAGGAAACCATAAACAAAACGAAAAGAAAACCCTCAGAATGGCAGAAAATATTTGCAAATGAAGCAACTGACTAAGGATTCATCTCCAAAATTTATAAGCAGCTCATGCAGCTCAATATCAAAAAAACAAACAACCCAATCAAAAAATGGGCTGAAGACCTAAATAAACATTTCTCCAGAGAAGATACACAGATTGCCAACAAACACATGAAAGAATGCTCAACATTACTAATCATTAGAGAAATGCAAATCAAAACTAAAATGAGGTATCACATCACACCAGTCAGAATGGCCATCATTAAAATATCTACAAACAACAAATGCTGGAGAGGGTGTGGAGGAAAGGCAACCGTCTTGCACTGTTGGTGGGAATGTAAATTGATACAGCCACTATGGAGAACAGTATGAAGGTTCCTTAAAAAACTAAAAATAGAACTATCATACAACCTAGGAATCCCACTATTCGGCATATACCCTGAGAAAACCATAATTCAAAAAGAGTCATGTACCACAATGTTCATTGCAGGTCTATTTACAATAGCCAGGACATGGAAGCAAACTAAGTGTCCATTGACAGATGAAAGGATAAACAAGATGTGGCACATATATACAGTGGAATATTACTCAGCCATAAAGAGAAATGAAATACAGTTATTTTTAGTGAGGTGATGGACCTAGAGTCTGTCATACAGAGTGAAGTAAGTCAGAAAGAGAAAAACAAATACCATATGCTAACACATATATATGGACTTGAAAAATAAATGGTTGAAGAACCTAGGGGCAGGACAGGAATAAAGATGCAGACGTAGAGAATGGACTTGAAGGAGGGAGGAAGACACAAGAGGGAAGAGATATGGGAACATATGTATATATAACTGATTCACTTTGTTATAAAGCAAAAACTAACACACCATTGTAAAGCAATTATACTCCAATAAAGATGTTGAAAAAAAAAAAAGGAAGATGTGGCACATATACACAGTGGAATATTAGTCAGCCATAAAAAGAAACGAAATTGGGTTATTTGTAGTGAGATGGATGGACCTAGAGTCTGTCATACAGAGTGAAGTAAGTCAGAAAGAGAAAAACAAATACTGTATGCTAACACATGTTTATGGAATGTAAAAAAATGGTTATGAAGAACCTAGGGGCAGGACTGGAATAAAGATGCAGACATAGAGAATGTACTTGAGGACATGGGGAGGGGGAAGGGTAAGCTGGGACGAAGTGAGAGAGTGGCATGGGCTTATATATACTACTAAATGTAAAATAGGTTGTGGGAAGCAGCTGCATAGCACAGGGAGATCAGCTCCGTGCCTTGTGACCACCTAGAGGGGTGGGATAGGGAAGATTGGAGGGAGAACCAAGAGGGAGGTGGTATGGGGATATATGTATATGTATAGCACCAGGTCCCATTTACAGTAGCAGCAAATACAATAAAATGCCCAGAAATAAGCTTAACAAGAAATGTAGAAGCTCCTGCCAACTAAAAATTGTTGCTTGCCATCTGGTTCAGTAAGAATGAATTTACTAGCCACTGTAGTTGCTGACCTTCAACACATACTGAAAGGAGTTCAGGTTGGGGATCAGAAATGAGGCACTCTGTGCTCTGGGAAAACTGGCATAACAGGCCTTCAGATAGTCAGATATTTTCAGGAGAAGATTTTATGAGCCCAAATTCTTGTATCTTCTCATGTCTAGAAAAGGACTAAAATCATTAATGGAGACATCTGCTCCTTGTGACTAACATTAACCTTCTGCCATAATGTGTCTTGATTTCATGTATCCCCCTTTACTAAAATCACATATATACTGACCTCCCCCCACACCTCTTCAGAGCAGTTCCTCCGAGCTATCTGAGACACTGTCTTCGGGGCTATAGCCCTCATTTTGCTCCAAATAAAACTTAACTCACAACTCGCATGTTGTGCATTTTTATCAGTCGACACCCCATAAAAAGAAAATTTTAAATGTGGCTGAGGGACACTAACGGAGACTTGAATAAATGGAAATCTGGTGGAGTTTCTTGGACATTAAAACTCAACTTCACAAAGTTATAATTTGTAACTTAATCTATAAATTTAATGCAATCCCAGTGAAAAATGCCAAAATTATTTTTAAAAGCCAGACAAACTAATTCTAATATTTAGAGGGAAAGGGAGACATGCAAAAATAGCCAGAAAAAGTTCTAAAATTTTAATGTTATTTTTCAGTTATACTTCAATTTAAAAAATTCTAAAATTTGAAAACTGTCTTTTTCTACAAGGGTAGGGGAGAAGGTGCTGGGAATCAATATGTTCTTCACTAGGCATAACTTGCATTACTATGAAAAATATCATCTACATTGCTATTAGTTATTTACAATTTACAGAGTTGTGAAATTGCTCAAAGACATGGAAAGGCTGAGGTAACCTGGTGAGCTAGGCAAAATACCCTCTAATCTTTTTCTGTTCATTTCCAAGTTTTGACAAAATTTTCTGGTAGTTCCCCCACCTTGTGATCATAATAATCTTGAAAAAGAAGAGGAAAAAGTTATCACAAAATAAATCTGACTCATTAGATTTGGCTTTATTATTTATCATAGGTGAAGCAAGAATGTTAATTTACTATACAGGCCTCCTTAAATTAGCTTTGACAAATCAAGAGTCATACAGTATTGAAGAGTTAAAAAATTAATTTTTATTTGGAAATTTTCAAAAGGAATCTTAGATTGGACTTTTAAAGGCCTCTATTATTTGGGAATCTTAAAGCTAGGAAACCAAAGCCAATGAACTCCATCAAATTCCACCTACAGTATCTATAAATTTGGGTGAATTCTTCCCTTCTTGAGGTAGCTCAAATAGCCTGAGACTCCTGGTCTTATTTGTCTCTTGTGTAATTAATCAGAACAGAGCTCCTTTATGAGATTTCATGATCTAATTTATTAATACCCGTGGAAGTTAGAAAAACATTATACACTCACGAAGAGAGGTAGAAGCCTTTCTGAATTATAGACATAGACATACAGATGGAGAGCTTAATGCTTCAGTTCTATAATTTCAGCCACCAGTCAAGAGTTGGCACAGAAATAGCAAAACACTCTGGTCTAGATATCAAAGAACAGTTCTCCTTCCCAGTGAGCACAAATTCTTGACCGGCTTGAGCTCAAAATAAACAAATAGACGAACCAAACAAACAAATTTTCTGTCTTCTCTAATGCAACAACACCATAAAAAGATTTCTACAGTCTATTAATGCAGTTTTGGAGATTGCCAAAATGGTCATACATTCAAACCAATTCCCAATCTTTGCTGACACCGATGGGGAATAATTGATCAGTCATAAATGAAATATACACATACCCAATTAGTGGAAATTAAAAAACAAACAAACAAACTAGAGAAGTGGAGATTCAGCAAAGTTCAAGATAAATTGCTGTTTGGCATTCATCTCTGGGAGCAAAGATAATATGTGTCTGGCCTCAAGCTATCCATTGGGTGCACTTTCCTGGCAATGCAGTTTACTCAGTTGTGTCAGGTGAATTCATTGAGCATCTTGGTGGAGGACCTCCAGAAAGATCATTAATTGAAAAAAAAAAAGGTAAAATCATGATTCCAATACAAATGTAAAATAAATGTGTCAAGATTTTATTTAACCCATTTATTAGTGAGAGATCCAGTAAGATATCATTACCAGTTCCTCATCCCCAGTAATTAAGAAAAAACACCCCAAACTCAGAATGGAGTCTCATTGGTCTGGGTAAGTCGTTTATGCCCACATGTGAACCAATCACTATGGCCAGGGAAATGGAATTCTCTGATTGTCCATGTTTAGGTCTATGCCCACAGATGGACTGAGGATGGGGGTAGGGTGGCTCCTCAACAAAAAATCGGGGTATTGTTATTGACAGTAAGAAAGGAGGGTGAAAAAAAAAAGAGAGAAGGGTGAATGCTGGGCAGACAAAAACAACAGCGGTCCACTCTGTCAACCCAGTATTTGGCTGGGTAAGAGCAGGAAGACTATAGACTTGAGAGCCTAGTTTGTTTACTATATATAGGTCATATAAAAATGGAGTGTCTGATTAAGAAAGATATTGTGGATGTACACTTGACCAAACTTGGCAAAAGGATTCATATGGGAGTGAAATATGTCAGTCTTGTTGCCTGTGGATCTAAGATGATGATGTAAGTCATAATAAAAATGGAGAACACAAAGAAAGAGCAGATATGGGGGTAAGTTGAAGAGCATAGTCTAAACACCTTAAGGTGTATTGGGACTTTGGTATATTTCCAGGCTGAGACAAAGAAACTAATAGTGCAGGGAAGGGTGAGATAAAAAAGAAGGGATGATGGATTGGGCAAGAGCTCAGCAGAGATGGGATTAAATGGAAGGGTTGTTATTGCAAATAGGTTGGTATGCTTTTTCTCCAGAAACAGAAGGGAACGGTCAGAGGATAGCTAAAGATATGGACACATTTTGAAAAAGAAGGGAGAGGAACTGAGGAAGTTTATGTAGGATGACTTCAAATCTCTTAAGAGACAGACGTGGATTTACCATGAATCTAATGAAACTTAAAGCTTCAGAACCCCTTACTTTCATGGGCCCCTCCCTTTTCTAGCAATGTGTTCACATGTTTTTATAAGATTTGCAAAAGTACAATATTTAAACTGCGTTTAGTTAAGATTGCTGTCTCTTTCCACTCCAGCTTCCTATTTGTCACACTTTTCCCTCATGGATTGACATTGGAGTGTGGAGGACGTTCTGAGGATCTGGCTACAGGGAAGTAAGTTGGGGATATATTTAATTAGGTTTAGTGGGGTGTATTTATTTTCTTCTCAGTCACTTCTGTGTATAGTTAAGTCATTCGTAGCAATCCTGGTGTAGGAATGACATCCAGGAATACTCTACAGCCCACTGAGCTGACTTAACCTGGCATCATGACATGAAGGTGTGCGGCCAAAGGTCATAACCCCAAATGAACATTTTCTACAGTGCTTGGCATCAGGAGTGTGTGGATAGTGGAGGAGAAACAAAGTTTGAAAAATAAGGAGTCATAAACTAACCTATGGGAATTTCTTCCGTATCTTATAGTTATATATGAAAGAAACTTAATAAAGGTTTTTCTAAATTTGACAATGATCCTAAAAATTTGCTTCATATCACCAGTAACAGAATTGGGAAATTGAAAGAAACTCTCCTAAAATATCAATTTAAAAAACCCACAAATTTTGATCAACTATGCTAAGGGAAAGATAATGACCTTTCTGTTCTCTCTATAAAAAATTATATTATAAAGCCATTGTCATATGAAGAGATGATCACAGAGTTTACAGGCAAAAAATTGTAAGAAAAATATAGAGATATGTCAGGCAGTTAATTACTAAAAACATTATGTATTTTTTATATATATTATGATGATGTGGTATTTTCCACATTTAAAAAATTTGTGCTTTGCATTATTTCTTTATTGTATTCATCATTTTGTATTCTTTTCCTTAAAGAACCCCTCTCTCCAAATTGTATAAGCTTCAGGCTTCACAAAACCTCCTAGGAGACTAGGTCATCTGTGCATTTGGACGTGGGGTGTGGGAGTATGGTGTGAGTTTCTATTTGAGGGATTAAAGAGAGTGGAAAAAGTATGGAGTGATGATTGTAAAACTGGGCTTAAGAGTCAGTCAATGAAGAGAGTGGCCCTGGGGCACAGCTGAGGCTACATATCATATCTTCATTTTTTGATACAGATAATACTGGACAGGAATCCCTGGTAAAACAGCATAGCACCATTATAGATTTTGAGTGAGCAGTGATCAGTGTCAGATTTAAGATTTTTAAAATGGATTCAATAGCTGATAGAATAAATATAGCTAACTCCTCTGGTAGAATCCTATCAATCCTTTGATGATTCACTAACATATGATCCTGAGATGATCTCGCTTTTCATTGTGTTTTGCCTCTCCATTACTGATTTATCTCTTGTTGTCATACCTGCACTTACGGTGTTGGGATTCAGTTTGGGAGTCATTCACCATTGCGGTTCCTCTGACACACCTCTGTGCATAGCCTCCTCCATGGGGACAGGTCTCTTATCTCTCTTGGTATTATCTGAAGGCAGGCATGTGGTCTGACCTCAATTAGTGAAAGTGAGTGTGTGGTTGTGAATGGGAAACAGTAGTAGATGTGAAAAAGAATAAGTGGTTATCACTGGGATGGAACAACAGGTGTCACTTCTGGTGACAGTTTGAAACTACATTGCAAATAGTCGGTGCTACTAATAACTTGTTCTTACTAATTTTGGAATGTTTGTGAATGACTTACATGAAGATAAATTAGAGCTGATTTAATATCGCTCTTACCTGAATTTTGCTATGCTTCTCTTTAAGTGAGAGACAAAGTACTGGAGTTACAGATGGGTGATCCTACGCTGATGAAGTGATCCCAGGTGTACATCAACTATCGTGGGAGTGAGATAAAAAGGAGGTAAGAATCATGAGACTGAAGATGCTATACATGGAATGATGCTGCAGCTCTTGTGTATGTTACTCTCAAAATTTCCCTCCTTTGGTTCCCAGGCTCTTTGAATAGAGGTGGGGGAATATTTATACTGGGGAGTAATCTTCTGTGTAGAAGGTAGTTTGGCCCATGCACAGGGCAGGAACAAAACTAGACATGGAGGTCAGAAGTGACCAGGTCAAAGCTGATGCTCACTAAGCCATATGGCCCTGAACAAGTCATTTAGCTTTTCCCAGCTTTAGTTCCCCATCTGGAAAATGGGGTTGTAATGTGTGGAATACCTACTTCATGGGCTTTTTGTGAAAACCAAAGAGATTGTGACTTTAGCTGTGATTAGTATTTTGAGTGATCTGGTAGCAAGCAAGACCTTTAGTTTCTGTGGACTAAAGGTCTTGGAAATAGGCATCCTAACAACTCTTCACTCCTAAGTCTTTTCCTCCATTCCTCCCACAAACAGACACACACACTCTCAGTGAGCCCTTCACCCATCCCCTGCTCAAGTCTCTGCTTCCCAAGTGCTCCAACGTTCTAAACAAAAACTATTAGATGAGTTGAGACCCCTGACAAGGCTGGGCCCCATTTTTGGTAACATGTTAACAGGATGTTTGTGAATTAGTTATGAAACTCATTACTTTTCCCCTAAATGGAATTTTTCCTGGAAGACCATAAAAATAGAAGAGATTAAAATTTTTACTAGGTTGATCAGGTTGCACACATCCTCTGGCCTGATACATCACAAATGAGAAAATAATAAAAGGAATTCAAACAGAGACTTTTTGCCAGAGGTCTTCTCAACACGTCATAAAACATTAGGAGATGATATGTAAGAGACTGGAATCAGCCGTGCCTATAAACTAGCACTCACTCACAGCCTGTGCATTCAGGGTGGGAGAAAACTTGAAGGGCATGAGGGGTTGCATAAACAGGCCTTGTGAGCCAGCGAGAATGTACTCTTGGCCTGGCTTCTCCCCTCATCCTGTTTGGCTGTTCCAGTGCCTTCCTACCAAGGAAAATTGGAGCCTAGTTTGCTCGTGGCTGCTCTGACCAGCAGCTTCAGGCTCCATCTTGTCCTGATACTGAGGGCATCCAAAATGCTGGGCATGACATATTACCCTGTGCTTAAAGCTTTTAAAATTCATTCTTTAAGAAGACAAGGCTAGAAGAATGATTTTATCAATAAAAATGGCGATTTCCTTTGGAGGAAGTTGAACAGTTCAGACAGTGACAACATCTCAGACATCATTCAGTTTACATTTCTTGACCCTTATTCACAGTCCATCCCCTGTAACTGGTTGGGGAGCTAGAATAGAGAGTGATCCTGCCTCACACCCCCACTCAACACTCTACTTGGTCCGTGTTTATCACAGCATTTACCACTGACTTGTCTCCCCCATCTAGACTGTAAATCTATTGAGTGCCTGATATATTAGGCTTCAATAAATGTTTGCCTTTATGTTCTCCTCCTGACTAGGCTTATTAATTCATCTAGATTTAAAAATCATCTTTTCATTGATATAAGTTCATTCCAAATTATATAATCTTTCCTTGGCAACTATCTTCTTACGTATTCATGGATTTCTTACAGAAATCTCAAAGTCAAAATTTAACAAATGTCAGCAGAAGCCTGTTCCCCACCAACGTGCCCTTCCCCACACCTGTTCTCAAGTTTTCTCTGTAAGTGTTACCACACCAACTCAGTTATTCAAACTGGAAACTGAGAAGTCACTTTTTTTGGTTTTGGCTGTTAGGTATTTTTATTTTTATTATTTTTAAATTTATTTTTTATTCAGGTAACATTAGTTTATAACATTATATGTTTCATGTGTACAACATTATATTTTTACTTCTGTATACACTACAGTGTGTTCACCACCAAAAATAGTTTCCATCCATCACCACACAGTTGACCCCTTTACCCATTTCACCCTCCTCCCTACTCCTTTCCCTCTGTTAACCACTATTCTGTTCTCTGTATTGGTGTGTTTGTTTTTGTTTGGTTTGGTTTGTTCATTTTTTTTATTACACATATAAGTAAAATTATGCAGTATCTGTCTTTCTTCATCTGACTTATTTCACTTAGCATGATATCCTCAAGTTTATCCAGGCTGTTGCAAATGGCAAGATTTCACCTTTTTTATGCCTGTGTAATCTTCTTGTGTGTGTGTGTGTGTGTGTGTGTGTGTGTGTGCGTGTGTATATATATATCTCACATCTTCTTTATCCATTCATCTGTTGGTGGGCACTTAGGTTGTTTCCATATCTTGGCTATTGTAAATAATGTTGTGATAAACATTGGGATACATGTATCTTTTAGAATTAGTGTTTTTGTATTCTTTGGATAAATACCCAGATGTGGGATCGCTGGATCATTTGGTAGTTTGGTAGTTATAGTCTTAATTTTTTTGAAGAATCTCCATGCTGTTCTCCATAGTGGCTGCACCAGTTTACATTCCCACCAACAATATATGAGGGTTCCCTTAAGAAATGACCTTTGGCTCTTCCCTTTCCCTGATCCAGACATTCAATTTACAATCAAGGCCACCTTCAAATAATAAAAAATTTCCACGTTGCTTCATTGACTTAGTCTGGGTCACCATCATCTCTCACCTGGACACAACAGTAGGCTCCCAAATGTTCTCCTTTTCTGCATTCTTGTTGTTACCAACCCATTCTCCTATTCTCCACACAGTCTTCTTTTTTACCCCTGCGTCCACACCCCCATCCACTTCTTACCTTCCTGTGTTAGTTTTAAACAACTCTCGGACATCTTAATATTTGTATTACTGAACCAAACTTGGTTGCACTTGCCCATGCGCAGTAAAGCCAATCTACCAACGCCGGGTTGTGGTGAAGGAAATTGCAGCGTTTATTGCAGGGTGCCAAGCAAGGAGTCTGGGCAACTAGTGCTTAAAAGGCCCGAGCTCCTTGCTTGGCGCCCTGCAATAAATGCTGCACTTTCCTTCACCACAACCCGGTGTCAGTAGATTTGCTTTATTGTGCACCAGCAAGTGGACTCAAGTTTGGTTCAGTAACATTTGCACTCATAACTACTATACTATATATGTGTGTATAGTATAATATACACATATTATGTATGTACCTATGTACATATACATTTGTGTGTACATATGTATGTACACACACACACATACAAACACACTTCTTTTTGCTAAACATAATCACAATAGTATTAGCATACTTTAAAATGTAATAATATTTAAAGATGTTATCAAATAATTTTGATTCAGTATTCAAATTCTCAGTTGTATCATAAATTTCATAGTTTCAATAGTTTTTTTTTTTTTTTTTCTTTTTGCGGTATGTGGGCCTCTCACTGTTGTGGCCTCTCCCGTTGCGGAGCACAGGCTCCGGACGCACAGGCCCAGAGGCCATGGCTCACGGGCCCAGCCGCTCCGCGGCATATGGGATCCTCCCGGACCGGGGCACGAACCCGTATCCCCTGCATCGGCAGGCGGACTCTCAACCACTGCGCCACCAGGGAGGCCCTCAATAGTTTTTAAAATATCAGAATCCAAATAAGATCTGTGCAATGTGATTCTTTCATATGTCTCATAAATCTATTTTAATCTCTGAGTCCCCCAATCCTCTTTTTTTCCCATGCAATTTATTTGTTAAAGAAACCAAGCTATTTCTCATGAGTGTCTCACAATCTGGATTTTGCCTATTGCATCTTTATGTTACATTTTAATATGCCCCTTTGTCCTTAGTATTTCTTGTAGATAGATTTGTAGATGGATTTAGAGGCTTGATTAAATTCAGGTTTGATTTTTTTTTTTCGAGATGACTACTTCATAGTGGCATTGTGTTTTTCTATTAGGAGGCTTGCAATGTCTAATTGTCCCTCTTCTTGTGATCTTAGCAGCTAATAATTCAATACTTAGATTCATTACTTCACTAGGTTTATAAAATAATGATATTCAAAATTTGTCATTCTTTCTTCAATAATTAGTTGGGCCTCATCTATAAAGAGAAATATCCTCTTCTATTTGGAGAGCAAACTTACTAAGATGAAAAGGAATTTTCTGGATTTGGTAATAACATTTCCTCTGAAGACAACTAAAAAAGCTGGACAGAAAAAGAAGTCTTAAAAGTAATAGTGAGGGGCTTCCCTGGTGGCACAGTGGTTGAGAGTCTGCCTGCCGATGCAGGGGACACGGGTTCGTGCCCGGTCCGGGAAGATCCCACATGCCGTGGAGTGGCTGGGCCCGTGAGCCATGGCCGCTGAGCCTGTGCGTCTGGAGCCTGTCCTCCACAACGGGAGAGGCCAAAACAGTGAGAGGCCCGAGTACCGCAAAAAAAAAAAAAAAAGTAATAGTGAGGAAAAATGATAGTGATAATTATGAGGTTGTGATCAGCTTGAGAAAGATAGTTCAGAGAGATAAGCTTCAGCTGCTTCTGCCCTGGAGGTGTTCATTGATTGGGACAAAGCTACACTTTTGGCGGGTTAGTGTAGGAAGGATTTGGAATCAGGAGGTTGAGACTCCTGCACCATTCAAAATGAAAGTTGCACCATTCAAAAATGTTTTTATCCTGGGGGCATATTCTCATTTCAGGGAAAAGAATGAAAGGTAGAACTATACTCTATCTTGGCAGAGGCAAGGATTGGAGTCCAGCACAGTCCAAGGTGGAAAAAACGTTGAAACACTAACTGCTCAGGACTGAGACCTCAGCAAGATGTCCCTTGGGAATAAGGATATGACTATACTTTGGTAGGTCATCTTGGCAACTCAGAAAACCTTGGTTCCCAACAGCAAGGGCCTGCAGGTACCTGGAAGAAGGGGGAAAAAATTTCCTCTGAAGGAAGATAACACTATTTAAGGCCTCAAATTACTTCTGCAAGTAATTAAAAATGAAAATTTCTTCAAAACAATGAGATACACTAAGAGATAAAAGAGTATAAGCCAGAACTAGCAGAAAAAGTAGCTCCACAGAGACAGCAGATACTGGAATTATCAGATATGGACTGTAGAACTACTATGCTTACTAACTTCATAGAGATAAATTTAGAGCTTAAAAATTTCATCAGGGGCTTCCCTGGTGGCGCAGTGGTTGAGAGTCCGCCTGCCGATGCAGGGGACGCGGGTTCGTGCCCCGGTCTGGGAAGATCCCACATGCCACGGAGCGGCTGGGCCCGTGAACCATGGCTGCTAGGCCTGCACGTCCGGAGCCTGTGCTCCGCAATGGGAAATGCCACGGCAGTGAGAGGCCCGCGTAATGCAAAAAAAAAAAAAAAAATTTCATCAGGGAACTAGATACATAAAGAGTGACACTGGGGACTTCCCTGGTGGTGTAGTGGATAAGACTCCATGCTCCCAATGCAGGGGGCCTGGGTTCAGTCTCTGTTCAGGGAACTAGATCCCACATGCAAGCCACAGCTAAGAGTTTGCATGCCACAACTAAAGAGCCCACATCCCGCAACTAAGACCTGGAACAACCAAATAAATAAATAAATAAATATTTTTTTAAAAAAAGGAGTGACACTGAATGTTTTCCCCTTACCATCAGGAACAAGAAAAGGATATTTGCTCTTGTCACTTCTATTTATCATTGTACTGAAGGTTCTAGCAAGGACAACTGGGAAAAATAAATAAATAAATAAATAAATGACATACATATTGGAGAGGAAGAAATAAAACCATCTCTAGTCACAGATGACATGACCTTGTGTAGAGAACATCCTAAAAAATCCACTAAAAAAACTATTAGGACTAATAAATTCTACAAAGTTACAGGATATAAGATCAACACACAAAGAAAAGTTGCATTTTCCTATACTTAACAATGAACTTTCTGAAAATGAAATTAAGAAAACAATGCAATTTACAATGGCATAAAAATAATAAAATACTTAGATATAAATTTAACAAAAGAAATGCAAAACTTGTACATGAAAACTACAAATCATTGGTGGAAGAAATGAAAGAAAATCTAAATAAATGGAAAAATATGCATGCTCCTGGATTGGAATACTTAGTGTTGTCAAGCTGGCAATATTCCCCCAATTTATATACAAATTCAACACAGTCCCTATCAGAATCCTGGCTGATTTTCTCCCAGAAAGGGACAGGTTGATGTTAAAATTCATATGAGAATGCAAGGCAATCAGAATAGCCAGAACAATCTTGAAAAACGACAAAACTGTAGGACTCACATTTTCCTATTTCAAAATTTACTACAAAGATATAGTAATAAAGACAGTGTGGTACCGACAGAAGGATAGACATATAGATAAAGGGGATAGAATTGAAAATACAGAAATAATACCTTATATTATGGTAAACTGACTTTTGATAAGAATGCCAAGACAATTCAATGGTAAAAGAACAGTCTTTTCAAAAAGTATTGCTGGCCACATAGCATAGGGAGATCAGCTCAGTGCTTTGTGACCACCTAGAGGGGTGGGATAGGGAGGGTGGGAGGGAGACGCAAGAGGGAGGAGATATGGGGATATATGTATATGTATAGCTGATTCAGTTTGTTATAAAGCAGAAACTAACACACCATTGTAAAGCAATTTTACTCCAATAAAGATGTTAAAAAAATTATTGCTGGGACAGTTGTATATCCACATGCAAAAGAATAAACTTGAACCTGTAACTCACAGTATACACAAAAATTAACTCAAAGTAGATCATAAACCTCACTGTGAGAGCTAAAACTATAAAACTCTTAGAAATAATAGGAGTAAATCTTAATTGCCTTGATTAAGCAATGGTTTCTTAGATGTGAAACCAAAAGCACAAGCAACAAGAGAAAAAACAGATAAATTTGACCTCATCAAAATTAAAAACTTTTATGCTAAAAACAATCCCATTACAAAAGTGAAAAGATAATCCACAAAGTGGGAGAAAACATATGCAGTTTGTATATCTGATAAGGGATTGGTATCCGGAATATATAAAGAACTCACTCAACTCAATAATAAAAAAACAAATAATCCAATTTAAAAATGGGCTAAGAATTTGAGTAGACATTTCTCTAAAGAAGATACACAGATGACCAATAAGCACATGAAAAGATGCTCACCATCATTAGTCATTAGGGAAATGCAAATCAAAAGCATGATGAGATTTCACTTCACACCCACTAGGGTGGTTATAATTAAAAAGATGGATGGTAAATCTTGGGGAGGATGTGGAGAAATTGGAACCCTCATACACTGCTGATGGAAATATAAAATTCCTTCCAACAGACACACACTAAAGAAAAATTTAACGGATATTTTTCACTAAGAAGGAAAATGATGCCAGATGGAAGCTCCGTGATGTAGAAAGGAAAGGAGAGCAAAGAAGGTGGTAAATATGTAGGTGAATCTAAATGACCATTATCTATATAAAGCAACAATAATAATAACAACATGTGGGGTTTTGAAACTATATGCAATCAAAATACATAATACTACGTATAATTTTTTGGAGGGGAAGAAGAGATAGTTAAGGTACTCCAAGTTTCTTGCATTTTTTCAGGGGGAGGGTAAAAGTAAAGATTAGCATCAGACTTTGATATTTCAAAGATGCACTGGGATAATCATGAAGAGAGTGGAAAATGTACGTGCAACATCCAAACTCATAGATGGAAAAGACAGAATGATAAAAAACAGTCAATCTAAAGGAAGGTATGAAAGGAGAGGAAAAGGAACATAGAACAAGTGGCTCAAATAGAAGAAAATAATAAGATGATAGATTTAAATTCAAATTTATCAGTAATTGCATTAAATATAAATGAACCAAGTACTCTAGTTAAAAGATAAAGATTTTTTTAAGGTAGAATTTAAGAAATACCCATTATGGACTGTTTACCAGAAAAAGATTTAAAACATAAGGTTTCCAAAAGGTTGAAAGTAAAGAATGAGAAAAGATACCATGGAAAAAACTAACTAAAAGAAAACTGGTATGGTTATTGTCAGACAAGTAAACTTTAAGTTAGAAAGCATTATTAGAGTGGCTCAGTTCATGATAAAAGCTTCAAACAACTAGAAAGTTTTAATAATTCTAAAATTTTAGTTCCTGTAAGCTTTTACAAATTTATAATTTGTGTGATATCTTTTCTCATTCTAAATAAACTTAGTTTTGTACCTAGTATTGTATTCAAAATTCTGTATTATTTTTCTGAAAGAATTTTCCTCTCTGTCTAGTTCCCTGGTTGTATGTATCCCCCCTTACTCACTGTGCTTCAGTCTCTCTGGCCTCCTTTCAATTCCTTGAGTGCATAAATTCTCAGGGCCTTTGCACATAGCTGGCATTCTGGCTCCTCCTCATCCTTTAGGTCTCAACTCAAGTGACACCTCCCCAGAGCACCTTCTTTGACTACTCTGATTCCCCACATAGACTGCAAAAACCCTCCATAATTTTACATCCCAACCCTGTTTTTCTTGCTAGTACTTATCATGATTTTAAATTATTTTGTTTTAATTATTTGTTTACTTGTTTTGAAGGGTTAGTGGGAAGGGCCTGCCTTCAATTCCAGCATGTAAGCCCTATGAGGGCACCAACCATGTCTTGCTTACTATTGTATTTCCAGGACTTATAAAACCTTGAATGAATGAATGTGAAGGAGTGACTGAAGGAGAGTGGAGAAAGGGATACTGTGGAGCTAGCATGCATCTGCTCAGGGCAGGTCTAAGCAGAGGGAATGAGTCTGGGGCCAGAATAAAAGGCCTGGACTTAGGTAAGAGAATACTCCAGGCAAGGGAACAGGGAAGCTACAGAGATCCAGCTGAAGAAGATTTCATCCATGCCCAGGGCAGATCCTGGGCTGCACAGACCAGACAAGAAAGAGAAGCAGGATGAGCCCCACCCAGGGGCCGGATGCAACTCTGCCTAAGGCTGTTGCTGTTCTCCATCAGTGGATGTTTCCATTCCTGGCCTTTAAAGTAATGAGAGACACATTATAAGAACTCTGACTAAAAGCAGTCTCCCCATTTTCTCCAGCACCAGCATTCACCTGGTCATCATCTGTAAAACACACTACTTGGAGGAGATAATCTGCAAGGAATTTTCCAGGTTTAAGAGTTTATTTTCTCTGCCTCCCCCCTCTCTTTTTTTCCCCTCAGACCCTTACCCTCCCAGTCACATAAGCTGGAAATCTTTAATTCACTCTTGATGTTTACCCCTCTCCCATCATCTTTCTCAAGTTTTAATGATGAATCAGTCTGCTTCCTCTTTTTGATTTCTTTTGTAGTCTCCCCAGCACAGACATCATCACTTCCTACTTTCTAACTAGTCTATCTGGTTCCAGTGCAGTCCCCTGACCTTCCTTGGTGTCTGGTTTATCTTTCAAAATCACCATCTTTTTCAAGTCATCCTAATATTAAAACACTTTAAAGAGTAACCCAATGTTGCAGGATAGAGTCTGAACTCTGATATTTAAGGGCTCCCAGATTTTGACCCCAACCTACTATTCGAGCCTTATCTTCTACTACTTCCCTGAGAGAAATTTCTGCTCCCTCCCAACTGGTTTGGTTACTGTTTTCCCCAACATATCATGTTCCTTTTGATTGCCATAATTTTGCTGATTCCCTTATTCCTCCTTGGAATGCTCTATTCATACTCTTCCCTTAGAGATCTGGTTAAGTCCTACCTTCTTAAATAATACTTGTTTTACTCCATACTGATGTGACACTGGTTATTTATATGGTCCTTGACACAGGTTACCTTCTTGCATTTTCACATCTCTAACCTTGAGTTCCTCTTCTATAAAATAAACCAGTTAGAGGAGATGATGTTTAATTTTCCTCCAAATAGTAATAGTCTGTTTGCTAATTTCTTTGTGTATATGCCTTTTCTTTCATGTTGATTGCAACGCCTTTCAATTTACCAAATATTCTTGAGACTCTGATGTGTGTCCAAATCTGTGTTAAGCCCTATGAGAAGTGCAAAGGTGAATAACAGAGAGTCCCAGTGACTCACAGTTATGTGTGTGTGTGTATGTAGGGAGGGATGGGGAAGGAAGCAGAGGGGGAACAGAGACAGATCTACTCACAAGAAACTATAATATAAGGCAAATTAAGAGAGGTGCTATTGAAGAATCATAGAATGGGATGGGAGAAGGGAGAAGGAGAGATTAATTTTGACTGGGAGCATCTGGAGAAGCCCCAGGGCAGTGATGTGCTGAAGCTGGACTTTGGCTAATGAATTGGACTTTAAGAGTAGACATGGAGTTTTGAGGAGGGAGGGTGAGAAAAGGCAATAATAATGGCATGATCATGGAGGTGGGAGAAACCAGGGAGGGTTCCAGAAATTGTATGGACTTCAGTATGGCCAAACCATGGGGGACTGGGAGCATTCTTTTTCAAGATAAGGTTGTGGAAAGCCCTGCCATCACAGGTTAAGACATTTGGATTTTATTCTTTGTGATATTATTGAAGATTTATCAAGCAGGACCATGACATGATTATTAATTTCTGTTGGTAAAATGAAGGAAAAAAGATTAAACAGAACTTTGGAAAGAAGACAGGGTCAAGACAGAAATTTTTTTTTTTTTAGTATAGAGGAATCTCCCCACCAATAATCAATAAATAACTATCGATGACAGTACAGAAGAAGACAGAGCAGCATATTTGAGAGACAAGAAGAGAATTGCTCTTAATAAATTATTTAGGCCTACTGTGTGTCCAGAGCCCAAATAATCCCCCTTTAGTAAAGATCTAGTCTAGGGCAAATTTTCACTTTATTTAACATTTTATTCATTGTTCCCAGTGGTTGCCTTTCTGGTCCTGTGAGTGAGAGTGGGTGGAAGGTTGGGTGGAAGAACACATTGGTGGAGAATTTCGTGGAGTGCACTCTCTATGTGTTGGAACAAAATGTCGAGGGGCTCAGCTCATCCATTCTTCTACCAGGGTGCTGTGGTGCAGAGGTATTTCTGGATCTCCTCCTTTAACTTCTCCAGTAATCCAGGGCTCTCAGGAACCCAGCACTTTCAGAATGAATAAAAAGGAGCTGAGATTTAAAAGCAAGCCTTAGATTGGTGTGTGTGTGTGTGTGTGTGTGATGTAGAGGAACTCAGTTACAAGACTGCCGAGAGCTGGAAAGGGCTCCTCTTTTGTCTTTTGTGTGTCCCTACTATGTTCCTATCTCTCAGATGACTTTTCTCAATTCTCTGGTTCTTGTTTTTCTGCCCACATTCTAAGTGTTCTACCATCAACAGCTTCTCTTCCTCCTTCAAACTTTTTCTGGTGGCCTCCCATAGCTTCAATTTCTGTTTACAGACCGATAAATCTTAGATATTTATCTTCATGTAGGCACCAGAGCTAGAGGCTTTCAAACATAAAGGATTTCTTCTGAGATTTTAACAGGTCAGTTAAAAATAGTAAAAATTTTACTCCAGCCATTGGGGTTGATAGGGTTAAGTGGGAGTTAAGTGTTGGGAGACTCTTCCAGCCTAGTCAGGAAATTCAGTTATGCTGCAACAACCTAACCTTAGAAAATGAAGTCAACTGCTCAGTCAGGTAAAGAAACATATGGCTCCCCATATGGGGAGGGGGAAGGGTAAGCTGTGACAAAGAGAGAGAGAGGCATGGACATATATACACTACCAAACGTAAAATAGATAGCTACTGGGAAGCAGCTGCATAGCACCGGGAGATCAGCTTGGTGCTTTGTGACCACCTAGAGGGGTGGGATAGGAAGGGTGGGAGGGAGGGAGACGCAAGAGGGAAGGGATATGGGAACATATGTATATATATAACTGATTCACTTTGTTATAAAGCAGAAACTAACACACCATTGTAAAGCAATTATACTCCAATAAAGTTGTAAAAAAAAAAAGCAAAAAATATATGGCTCAATTTGCTAGTTACTAATATGAAATGCCCCAAAGAAAGAAACAGTTTAGCAAGTTTTTTTTATGCTCTTCATATGAAAAATTGGTGATGTCATTAATACAAGCAGACATCTAGCCTCTTAAAAGAGAGCATGCTGTGCTGTGGAAATGTCTGTTGGATGGGCTTGCTGGTTACCCACGCTATGTTAACATCATTTCAACCCTCACACTTCTTGAAACTCCTCCTTTCCATCCTGACTTACCTGGCTCTGTTTTGAGTTCCCATCGTCTCTCACCTGGATTAATGCAACAGCGCTCTAACTGTTCTCTGTCTCCACACTGCTGCAGAATAATGTGTCTATGCTGCAAATTGGCCTGTCATGCTCCTGCTTAAAGTCCTCTGATGACTCCACCATCACCCTTGGAATGAAGCTTAATCTCTTTAACAACGCCCTGGGGTCCTCCAGGGGCTGGCTCTGCCCTGTCTCCAACCTCATCTCATACTCTCCTTCTTGGCTTCTCCGTATTTCTTGCAGCTCTCCATACTCACTGACCATGTTCCTGCTTGCTCTGTGCTTTGCTCTTGTTGACTGCTCTGTCTCAGAGCCTTCCCAGGCCCCTTGCCAGCTCTTTCTTCCACCCTGGCTAACTCACCCCTTCATTCTGGAATCTGCTCAGGCTTCGTCGCCTCCAGGAGTCCAGGATGGGTTTGGCAGCTTACCTCCAGGGTCCCTTAACATCCTCCCTTGCAGCACTCGTCAATTTACAGTGATCTCCTTGTGTCTCCTAGCGTTTTCTCTGCTAGTCTGTGAGTGCTTCTCATTTTTTTTTAATGCCCACATGTGGTAATATGTGGAGAGGCAGTTTGTTGTAGTGGAGAGAGCACTGATCCAGGAGTCAGAAGTTTTGAGTCTCAATCTCAAATACAAGTTATGTGTCTTTGGCCAGCATTCTGGATGACTTCATGGTTTTGATAACCATAAGAGATAATACATGGAAAAGCTTTTGAAGAGCAAAGTACTAAACAGATAGAAAACCACTAGTTACTTCCTCAGTCTTACATTTAATAGCTTTTCCTCATGTCCCATCATATAAGCATTTGGCAGGCTTTTATTCATAATCTCCTCTTTTGTCTTTTATATGTTCCTATCTATTGGATGATTTTTCTCAGTTCTCTGGTTCTCATTTTTCTGCCCGCATCCTAAGTTTTCTGCCATTAGCTTCAAACTTTCCCTGGGGACCTCCGTGGCCTTAATTTCCAGATCTTTGTCTTCAGCCTTGACCTCTCCCCTAAACTTCACACTTTGCTTTCTAACTGTGTGCTTAGCATCTCCACCTATGATTTGTCCCTTAGGCACATTGAAACTAAGATTTCTCGAAAACAACTCCTCATATACCCTCCATCTGCATCTTCTCCTCATGTTTCCATGAAAGGCACCATCCACTCTATGAGTCAAGCTAGAAACTGTGGACACATCTTTAGCTCTGTGTCTTCCTCAATGCTGTGGCAATGTGAGGAAAAGAAGTGGGGAGAAATAGAGATGAGGAGCTTGGGAGGCAAATCCTTCAGTGAGACAATGAATACACATGGAAGCAGGGAGGTGCTGAGCAGTGAAAGAAGGTAGGCAGGGACCAGATCTCAAAGGGCCACATAAGTCATCTTAAGGAATTTGCCCTTATGCTGGAGGCAACAGAGATCCATCCATTGGAGGGCTTTAAGGAGGGGGCATACGTGAGGAGCTTAATCTGACTGCAGTGTGAAGAATGGATTGTAGGGGTTCGGATTTGAGTCAGGAAGAATGTCAGGACCTGGATGCAGAAGGGGAAATGATGAGATAACAAAGAGGAGAAGATAAGGTCCTGAACAAAGGCAAGATATAGGGGTGGCAAGATAAAGTTGGATTTTCAGTTGAAGAAAAATCATTGAAGGGTGGCTCCTTGGAGTTCCACTCCTACATCAGCTAGGGAGACAGCAAAAGGGACAGAGAGGAGAAGGCTGTGTGAGTGTGAGAACTTGGGAACAAATAAACTAGCCCATGAGAATGAGGGCAGGTCTGGGCTCTGACCCACCTTTTCCCCTTATTAGGGCTGGAGTTTATTTTGTCTGCTGAGAATATGAGAGAAATAATCAGGAGATGATGAATAAAAGTAATTTTGGAATAAACCACAAAGAACAGAACTTAATATCAAGAATCGGTTCACAACAATTGAAATAGGAACTGAAAGGAAAGGCTTACTTTCTCACAAACTACAGTTGTTGATTTTTTACAAGTTGTTAATTTCTTCAAGAAAGTGGATCAGTTTCGATTTCCAGCTGTAGTTCATGGCCCCAGTTATGCTGGTGAGTGGTTACAAGAGAGAGAAAAGAAAGCAGCATGTTGTTTTGTGTTGCTCAAAAGCCCATCTGAATCATTCCCCAAAGATAAATGTTACCTCCAAAGAGGTATTGTTTATAAATTAACAGTGCTTGTTTCTTTATAAAAAAGTGAAAAGAGAAGCTGAAAAGTCAGGAAAGAGGAATAACTCGGATATCATGCCTCTGCTAACAGAGACTTAGAATTGTAACAACCAGGCAATGTTTGTCATTTTTTGTTGGGATTAATTAGAATAAGGGAGAAGAGAAAAGCTGATTTCTTTTTCAATGTGACTTTGGGACTGAAAAAGGGGGCTGTGATGTGGCTGATGTGTTAAGTAAGTGTCAGCTAGGTTTCCATCAGGCTCTTTTATGTTCGGAAAAACTTACTATGGGTGGAACTCAGGTGACTGGGGAAGAAACTGAAGACTCCACCCTCACACCTGTGTACTAAAGTGAAGGCTTTCCTATTATCGTGGTTAAGTAACGATAAGTTTTTCCTTAAAAAGTCAGTGTAAAACTTAGCAACTTTTTCCGTCATAAAACAGAGCTCAATGAAGATTAAACTTCATTTGAAAACTTTTCAGGTTCACATATGATCCTTGTTAGTGTATATCCAGACACACTTGTATTGTTGCATAGTTACATGCCCTGGGCTTTAAGAATCATTCAGACACTGAGCTCTTTATGGCCACATCTACCTTGCAGGTACACTGCAAGAAATGGATCCTTAGGTCTTAGGTGGTCACGTCATTTCAGCAGCTGGGAGTTTGCTGCTTAAATCACTCATAGATAGAAGCGTTTAAAGACAGCATGTTCATGTTCATAAGTTTGATGTAATTGTTCAGAATTAACCCTCTTGTTAAACAACCAAACTTTCTGTTTATTGACATGCCCTCCATAAATGCATCTAAGCAAACATAGAGAAATAGATCTCAAAATTGTCAAGTCAGGTGCTCTAGGGTAAGCAAAGACAAAAAGATGTCCTAAGAGGCAGAAGACCTAGGCCATAACTAAGTTTAAAAGAGGATGTAATATCATTTAAAATGGGATCTTGATGGCCTTATTGAAGTACATAATGATGCTCACTTTTTTTTTAACATCTTTATTGGAGTATAATTGCTTTACAATGGTGAGTTAATTTCTTCTTTATAACGAAGTGAATCAGTTATACATATACATATGTTCCCATATCTCTTCCCTCTTGCGTCTCCCTCCCTCCCACCCTCCCTACCCACCCCTCTAGGTGGTCACAAAACACGGAGCTGATCTCCCTATGCTATGCGGCTGCTTCCCACTAGCTAGCTATTTTACGTTTGGTAGTGTATATATGGCCATGCCTCTCTCTCACTTTGTCCCAGCTTACCCTTGCCCCTCCCCATATCCTCAAGTCCATTCTCTAGTAGGTCTGTCTTTATTCTCGTCTTGCCCCTAGGTCCTTCATGACCTTTATTTTTTTTTCTTAGATTCCATATGTATGTGTTAGCATGTGGTATTTGTTTTTCTCTTTCTGAATTACTTCACTCTGTATGACAGAATTTAGGTCCATCCACCTCACTACAAATAACTCAGCTTTGTTCCTTTTTATGGCTGAGTAGTATTCCATTGTATATATGTGCCACATCTTCTTTATCCATTCATCTCTTGATGGACACTTAGGTTGCTTCCATGTCCTGACTATTGTAAATAGAGCTGCAATGAACATTGTGGTACATGACTTTTTTTGAATTATGGTTTTCTCAGGGTATATGCCCAGTAGTGGGATGGCTGGGTCGTATGGTAGTTCTATTTTTAGTTTTTTAAGGAACCTCCATACTGTTCTCCATAGTGGCTTTAACAATTTACATTCCCACCAACAGTGCAAAAAGGTTCCATTTTCTCCACACCTTCTCCAGCATTTATTGTTTGTAGATTTTTTGATGATGGCCATTCTGACCAGTGTGAGATGATATCTCATTGTAGTTTTGATTTGCATTTCTCTAATGATTAAATATGTTGAGCATTCTTTCATGTGTTTGTTGGCAGTCTGTATATCTTCTTTGGAGAAATGTCTATTTAGGTCTTCTGCTCATTTTTGGATTGGTTGTTTGTTTTTTTGATATTGAGCTGCATGAGCTGCTTGTAAGTTTTGGAGATGAATCCTTTGTCAGTTGCTTCATTTGCAAATATTTTCTCCCATTCTGAGTGTTGTCTTTTGGTCTTGTTTATGGTTTCCTTTGCTGTTCAAAAGCTTTGAAGTTTCATTAGGTCGCATTTGTTTATTTTTGTTTTTATTTCCATTTCTCTAGGAGGTGGGTCAAAAAGGATCTTGCTGTGATTTTTGTCATAGAGTGTTCTGCCTATATTTTCCTCTAAGAGTTTGATAGTGTCTGGCCTTACATATAGGTCTTTAATCAACTTTGAGTTTATTTTTGTGTATGGTGTTAGGGAGTGTTCTAATTTCATATTTTTACATGTACCTGTCCAGTTTTCCCAGCACCACTTATTGAAGAGGCTGTCTTTTCTCCACTGTATATTCTTGCCTCCTTTATCAAAGATAAGGTGACCATATGTGCGTGGGCTTATCTCTGGGCTTTCTATCCAGCTCCATTGATCTATATTTCTGTTTTTGTTCCAGTACCATACTGTCTTGATTACTGTAGGATGCTCACTTTTAAGTGAAGATTTGTTTTATAGTATTAATATTACTAATGTAGACAAAGTGTTCCAAAGATCTAGCCATCAAGAATGGCAAGGTTCTAAATTCTAATGACTTGATCTTAAAATTCAGTTTAAAAATATCAATGATTTTTATTAACTTTGGGAGAGCAGGCCCTCAAATGTGTCTTCTAAATTCTATTGCTGAGCAGTTGAAATTCTATTGATGTCTCATCTTGACATCAGAATTGCCCTTCATACATTTTTGTTCCTTCCCATCCTAATATACTAAAATTAATTTTTTTTTTTTTGCGGTAGGCGGGCCTCTCACTGTTGTGGCCTCTCCCCTTGCAGAGCACAGGCTCCGGATGCGCAGGCTCAGCAGCCATGGCTCACGGGCCTAGCCGCTCTGCGGCATGTGGGATCTTCCCAGACCGGGGCACGAACCCGTGTCCCCTGCATCGGCAGGCGGACTCTCAACCACTGCGCCACCAGGGAAGCCCTAAAATTAATTTTAAAAAAAAAGGAAAACTGAAGAAATGACACTGAGTCAACAAGTCTGCTACATCATGTCACTTTCTTAATTGAGAAACCAGCAGCTGGTACTATTGCCTTTCATGGGAAGATGAGGAGGCTTAGGTACAAATTTACGTCCAAATATAGTCTTCTGAAATAAAAGTGTGATCATTTTTAACTTAATAAATTGTATATTGGCTGAATAAAAGGAATACTGGTAGCTAATCAGTACTTTAAATCATGCCAGTACTATGAAAAAGCTGAAGAAATAATGTGAATTTAAGAAAACCAAATTTTAACTTATGGTTTATTCCTGTAAGGATGGAAATTACTGCTGTTTTTCTGAAATAAAGGAACAGGGAATTCTCTTCCTACTTTTGAAGATGTAGTGGCTCCCACCAGTTGTAGGTAGTGTAGACTGTCTGGTGGGTGTCAGGCATGGCACTGACTTGTTCCAGATGCTTATCGTGTTGTTCAGACTGTGTCAGAAGGTCAGACCCATGAAATCCTTTTGATCATTGTATTGTTTTTGTATTGTCACTGTAACAAAATACCACCAACTTAGTGTGTTAAAACAATACACATTTACTCTTACATTTCTGGAGGCCAGAAGTCTGAAATCACTTTCACTAGCCCCAAATTGAGGTGGTGGCAGGGCTGCACTCCCTCCAGAAGCTGCTGGAATCTGTTTCCTTGACTTTTCCAGCTTCTAGAGTGGCATAGCTTGCATTCCTTGCCTCATGGCCCTTTCCTCCGTCTTCAAAGTCCACAGAGTAGTGTCTTTAAATCTCTCTCTCTCTTTTTGCTGAGGTTGTCACATTGCCTTCTCTCATAGTATAATCTCTCTCTGCCTGTCTCTTGTAAGGATGCATGTGATTATATTTAGGGCACACCTGGATAACACAAGCTAATCTCCACATTTCAAGATTCTCATCTTAATTACATCTGCGAAGTTCCTGTTACCATATAAGGTGACATTCATAGGTTCAAGGGATTAGGGCCTGGATATCTTTGGGTGCCATTATTCCATTGTTAGCCTAGTATAGTCACAGATCCCCTTTTGTTCTTCCTTTCCTTGAGTGCCTACAATGCGTCCAATGCTGTGATAGTCCCTAAAGGTATGTATTGGGTTGGCCAAAAAGTTCGTTCGGGGTTTTCTGTACCATCTTACAAAAACCCGAACAAACTTTTTGGCCAACTGAATAGATCAATGAGAATTTACCTCTACCCTCAAGAAACTCAGTTTAGATGGGGAGACATATATGCATATAATAATGACTGTAATGTATAGGCACCCCAAGAGAGGTTTACAAACAGGGTTTTCACGTTATTGAGGAGAGACGATTAATTCTTACTGAGAAACTGAGAAAACGTTAGAGATATGCCATATGAGAATATTTTAAGCTGAACATTAGCACTGCAATCAAGAGAAAAGTGATGAAGATGGTAAGGAATCTGGAAACTGCCATCTGAGGAAACATTAAGTAGCCTAGAGAGAAGAAAACTTGTTAAAGGATATTTATGGAACAAGAATTATTCTCCCTTTCAGTTGTATAGGTGAGAAGAACTAAGATTAATAGGTAGAAATAATAGGGAAGCAAATTTGTCTCCTAATAAGAAAGTGCTTCACAATACTTCTTCACAAGATAATGCATGCCCATGCATTATAGATAGACAGGACGGAATGGTTGTCTGCTGGGACTGTGGCAGAGATCATTTCTGTTTCTTAAGGGACTTTGGGATAGATATCATGCAAGGAAGATTTCTGACTTACACAAATCAAGAAGATTTCAACATAACTTGGAGAACTGATAGGAATACTAAATCAGTCATGATATGCTATTCAATACTATGGTAACAAAAACACCACTAAATAGGTTTATTTCTTGCTCATGTTACATATCCATTTCAGGTTGATAAGGGGCTCTGTCTTATATTGTCCCCACTGAGGAACCCAAGCTGACAGAGGCTCCATTTGGAAGTTGCCAGGTGTTGAAGCAGGGAAGGGGGTTGTATAGTGTCTCACACTGGCAAGTAATTAAATACTCCATCCCCCAAATCATTTCTCTATATTTCATATGCCCCCAAATTATTGTCTATAACCATCACATAGTCAGTTCTACCATACATCTTGAAGGAGGAAAACTAGATATATAGTTTCCATTATAAAATAAAACTAATGTGCACTACAGCCCACTTTCCAGACACTACATATTTGGTTCACTCTTCTCCCCCAACATAGAATGCCTCCATCCCTTCCACAAGGGGGATGGCCCCCCAAACCAAGGGCCTCTAAGTGAAGATTAGAGTCTCTGCATGTAGTCCCTGTGTGGCTCTTGCCTTTTGGGAGGTCTGAGGTCTTCTGCCAGCATTCAGTGGGTGTTCTGTAGGAGTTGTTCCACGTGTAGATGTATTTCTGTTGTATCTGTGGGGAGGAAGGTGATCTCCGCGTCTTACTCTTCCACCATCTTCCCCCTCTCCTCCATGTGTGGCTCTTGATTGTGAGATTTATGAACTAAAAAGACAAGTTGTCTTCCTACTGCTCCCTGCAAGTCAACCTGTGTCCAATGGTGGGATGGGAATAGGATAACCACAGCAAACGTTTCCATTCTGAAAGGGAAAAAAATGGAACAGTAGACACTGATCTGTAGCAATTCTGAAATCCACCTAGCTAGATATTTTTGAAAGCCCTTTACCTGTCATGGTCCCTAAAGATACACAGATGAATAAGAATTTGCACATACCCTCAAGAAACTCAGTTTAGATAAGGACATCCATGCATATAGATGAGTGTAATGCAAGAGAGGTTCAAAAATAATGTTTTCACAGCATCCAGGAGGGATGGTTAATTCTCAATGAGAAACTTGGGAAAGCTTTAGAGATCTGTCTTATGAGAGTATTTTAAGTGGAATAGTTTTAGATTAGACTCTCATTGGGCTCTCTGAGAGGGCTCTGTAGTCCAGTCACTGTAGTTCTATGCTTCACTCTCAGGGAAGGTTCTTCTCTTGATATTAGTCTCATTGACCACAAATGAAGTGAAACATTGGGAAAAGGTATGAACAGTCTTCTTGGACTATTTTCTATATGTAAATATTTAGAGCCTAAGGTTTTTTTTTTGTTGTTTGTTTGTTTTTTTAGTTTTGAGCAGTTGGAGACTTAGTCCAAGCCTGTGCTTCCTTTGGTAGTTCAGATATCTCAGAAAGTTAGTAGTCTCTTTATCAATTTGATTAAAATCAATTTCATGTGCCAAATAGTCCTATCCAAAGTTTTTTTTAATTCACCCCAAGACTCATCCTAACACCTTTTATTACCTCCAGACCCATAATCAGAGTAGACCCCAGGGGACAGGTAAAAACGTCTGATGTTGGAGGAGAATTACAAGGTTTTGCCAATTTATATCAGCCTGTAGAAGGGGTGCAGTCCTGAAGAAACTTTTTTTTTTTAAAAATATTTATTTGTTTATTTGGTTGCACCGGGTCTTAGTTATGGCAGGTGGGCTCCTTAGTTGTGGCATGCAAACTCTTAGCTGCTGCATGCATGTGGGATCTAGTTCCCTGACCAGGGACCAAACCCAGGCCCCCTGCATAGGGAGCACGGAATCCCATCCACTGCACCACCAGGGAAGTCCCAGTCCTGCTGAAACTTTGATTGTAGCCCTATAAAACCCATTTTCAGTCTTCTGTCCCACAGAAATATAATAAATTTGTGTTATTTTAAGCCACTGTTTGTGGTAATTTGTCACAGCAGCAATAGGAAACTAATACAGTGACCTACTAAAGTTTTACTTATTCTGTATAATAAAAAATTCTAGGTCTGGTGAATAGGGAAATGTTTGAGTAGTCAATATATCACCTAAGTCTAAGACCTAAGCCAGGTCTCAGAAAGGAGCCTTTGAATGAAGTGAAGGACACATCCTCTTGAGGAAGGATCCTGTGGCCACCCACAAGTACGTACTGTAAATCTTTCTCCTAGTCTTTCCTAAAAGGTTTATGAACTGGGAAGTGGAAAATACCTAAACTTTCCTGGGGTTATTGTACAGCAACACTGACTTGACATTAATCCCTGATGACTCAAGTTGTTACCATGGTCTAACTGTCAGAGTAGGGGTTTATAGATGTCAGGTGAAGCAGTTTCACCTGAGTTCATATTACAGTGGATTTATTGATTTTCTATTGCTGCATAACAAATTACCAAAAATTTAGTAGCTTAAAACAACATCCATTGATGTTGTTTGGGCTGGCTTGGGATCTCTGCTTGGGGTCTTCCAAGGCCAAAGTCAAGTTGTCTGGTGGGCTGGACTCTTATCTAGAGGCTCTAGGTTTGAATTTACTTCCAAGCTCATTCAGGTTGTTGGCAGAATGCAGTTCCTTGTGGTTGTAGGATGAGGTCCCAGTTTCCTTGCTGACTATTGGTTGGGGATGTTCTCCTCTGTTCCTAGAGGTTGCCCGCATTCCTTTGCATATGACTGCCCCACCCACCATATTCAAAGCCAGGAATGGCATATCAAGTTCTTCTTATGCAATGAATCTATCTTTCCCTTTTTCCCTTATGCCAGCAGGTGGAGAAAGTTCTCAGCTTTTAAGGGCTCGTATGATTAGATCACACTCATACATTACTTTGCTACAAGGATTTTATGACCAACTGGTCTAGAGATGTCCAAAGTATCTGGCGGAGATCTTGGTGCACACCCACCCCCCCAACACACACAGCAAAGGGTATACATATATACATTATAATATATAATGTTAAATATTACACTGCATTATAATATATAATGTTATACAACATTATAATATATACATTATATACACATTATTTTATATATATATAAAATTAGGCTTGAGCAAGCATTAGAAGTATAAATAAATTGTGCAAGCAAGTAGCTCAGACTCTTGCGGAGTTCCCACTGACCAATTAATGAATGATGGAGGAAAAACTGGCTTAAAGAGTGTTCCACATGATATGCTGGCACCAGCTACGGCATCCTAGCCCTACTCATGGGTGGCTCTGAAAACAGTATGGAAAGAATGGTCTATTGTTTACTTAATTATGTGCCCACTGGAAGACAACTCCTGGTAGGTTGGGGTGCTGTCCTACAAGATGTGGTATATGCTCTGAGCCAGCAGGTTATGTAAGGTTCTTCCTTCCATTTTCTCCCATTATCCCATTCTCCACCAAGGGGAAGAGTGTCCTGGCTTCTCTCTCTACTGTACCTAATAACCCATTCACATATGTTTTGCTTCTCATTTCTGCAACTTTGGGCTCTGTTGAATTAGAAGTATTAGTCTCCAATGGAGGCTTACTTCTACTAGTGGACACAAAATGGTTCAACTAACCTGGAAGTTGAAAGTGCCACTTGGTCACTTTGGATTTCTCATGTAACTGAAAAAACAGCCAAAGAAGGGGCTTACTGTACTGTATGGAGTTGTTGATTCTGGTTTTCAAGGGGAAATAAGGCTGTTGTTACACAATGTGGGTAAGGAGGAGTATGTCAGGAACCTAAGAGAGTCTCTAGAGTGTCTCCTCATGTCTCCATGACCAGTGGTAAAAGTTAATGGCATACTATAGCAACCCAATACAGGCGAGTGATTCAGACTCTTCAGGAATGAAATTTTGAATTACCCTATTAGATCAAGAGACATTTCTAGATGAGGGGATGACTGAGGGCAATGGAACATGGAATGGGTAGTGGAAGAAGGAAGTTATAGATACCTATGATGGACCAGTTGTAGAAACAAGGATTGTAGAAGCTATGGATATTTTCTTCTGAAGAACCTCCAAAGTAGCTTCCATATCAGTTTCATTTTACAGATTAAAGAAACCAAGGTAAATAGAAGTTAAGTAACTTGCTTAAATCCACACAGCTGTCAGGTGGCAGGGCCAAGCTGAAACCAGTTCTGTCAGACTTCAAAGCTCATGTTTCTTCAATTATACTGTAAAGAAGACAAAGCAGGAATGTAATTTAAAATAAGGTAGATAGGGCTTCCCTGGTGGCGCAGTGGTTGAGAGTCCGCCTGCTGTTGCAGGGGACACCAGTTCATGCTGCGGAGCGGCTGGACCCTTGAGCCATGGCCGCTGAGCCTGCGCGTCTGGAGCCTGTGCTCCACAACGGGAGAGGCCACAACAGTGAGAGGCCCACGTATGGCAAAAAAAAAAAAAAAAAAAAAAAAAGTAGATAAATGATTGGTATAAGGAAATGATGGTATAAGGAAAATGGTTCATGTAGAGTTTCAGTTACCTAAAAAAAACATCAAACTCAGTAGGATAATTTTGCCATAATATCAAATCCTGTGGCAGTGAGCACAGAAGGACTGCATGGAAAGGAGACTTTTAGTCAAGGAGCCTTCTGGTGTGAAGGGCACGTGCACCCCCTACCCCCACCCCGCCATGCAAACCATTTCTGTGCTTGTGATTGTTAGGAAGATAATGCCATCATCAAGCCCAGGACTAAATGCACAGAAAAATAAAGCCATGTGTCTTTCATACACTTTGCAATTCTCAAGTGCCATGCCATTGCTAAGTGAGTGGGAGGCTAAGTGCTTACTTAGGACATCGTGGGGCAAGACTTCAAGAGAATCTGTTAGACTAAACTTTGAATTCTCTTCAATCTGGGATGGTGCTCGAAAGCATCCAAGACCACAAAGAGCATTTTTGGGTCTCAGCCCACTATTGTTTGGAATCTGGGGCTACTCCTGGTGTTCTGGAGGATCTGGAAGGCACATCTGGAGGATTGCCTAGACTGTTCAAAGTGCCCAAGAAAGCTTTTCCATTTCATCTTCTCATTGTGCTGCAGAAGGATTTCCCAAGCTTATGTGTGAATGGAGTGTTAATTCCAAGCTTTATCCCTTTGGGACAGCAGAAATCTTGAAACCTTCTTTAAAAGCACAGCATTCAGAGTGGAGGAACATAAAAGTTTAAAAAAGGGGCAGGGGAAGTCCTCGCAAAAAGTTTCTTTCAGAATGGGAGATGTTGCTTAGTAACAGTACTGAGATGACCTCGTCAAACTCCTGTTGCTCTGTGCAAGGCTGTGTTTCGATAGGTGCTCAGAGAACTGGACAGAAGGAAGACAAGTGTAAAGGGAAAGCTCTGAGCTGGAAGAGAGTGGCACCACTGCTGTCTCCAGCTCTTCTGCGGTTTGCCTTACAAATTGCTCCTGGGTTTTCAACTGGGCAGGGGAGATGCCACCACTAAATATAGCCATCATTAGGGCAGGGTTCCTTCAGGGTTCTCTTGGATGACCTGCATCAGGGTCACTTGGAGTGACACTAAAAATGCAGATTCCTCATATCTAATCCAGACTTCCCTGACATCTGTATTTAGAGGAGATTTCCTTGGTGATTCTTACACACTGAAGTTGAGACCCACTTCTGCAGGAGCTTCTTGTTACCCAGTGGTAACATCTACTGAATTCTAGTTATGTACCAGGCATTATTCTAAGAGCTTTATCTCTATTTTTTCACTTAATCTTGACACTATTCCCTGAAGTAAGAACTATTATTATCTCCAGAATTTTTACAGAAGCTGGACCTGAGGCATAGCGGAAAATATATAACTTGTTCTAGGTCACAGAATAATTAGTACAGCTAGGATTTGAGCTCAGGTAGTCTAACTACAGAAAGCATGTTCTTAGTCACTATGTTATACCCTGTGAATTTATCCTTCTTTTTCTTACTTTGGCCAAGACAAAAGAATTTATCCTAAGAGATGAAGGGAAATTATGTTTTCAGAGGAGAATTGCTTTAACCTTACATCACAAGATGTCTGGGCATGGTTGGTTTGGTTGGCATAGCTTCCCCAGCACAAAGTCCTCATCCTCTTCCTGTCTCTAACTTGTAAGGAGTCACATTGCCCTGACTCTGCTCCAACCTGCATTCCAACCCTACTTTCTGCTCCCTGTCAGGAACCTGGCTCCTTGTTGGCAGATCTATGTACTTCCTCATACCTACATCTTGGCCCAGTGTGGATGCTCTGGTCTTCCCCCCTGGTGAAAGACAAATGTAGTCTCATACAATCTTAAAGACCAGCCAGCTCAAATCCTCCTTTGTCAGAAACTACCAGGAAACTCCTGCAAGGTCTCAGGCTTACTTTTCAGCCCTGGGTCAGCTTTCTGCATTCTCTTCTTTCCTGTAGCAGGTGGCAGTACTGAGCTACCTCTCCTCTTGAAGCTTCTCTAACTGGAGGGGTTCTGTTCTGTTTATGACAAATGGAGTGTGGAACCCACTTACCTCATTGTTCTAAAGGGAGATATACAGCTTTTTTCATCTGAAGGGTTTTGATGCCATTCATTATGCAAGCATGGCAAATTAAACAATTTAAGGAACTTTATTTTTGTTGTTGTGCCTGGTGCACAGCTCTTTTTTCTTTAATTTAATTTCATTTTTAAAACATTTTTAAACATCTTTATTGGAGTATAACTGCTTTACAGTGGTGTGTTAGTTTCTGCTTTATAACAAACTGAATCAGTTATACATATACATATATCCCCATATCTCTTCCCTCTTGCATCTCCTTCCCTCCCACCCTCCCTATCCCACCCCTCTAGGTGGTCACAAATCACCGAGCTGATCTCCCTGTGCTATGCAGCTGCTTCCCACTAGCTATCTATTTTACATTTGGTAGTGTACATATGTCCATGCCACTCTCTCACTTCATCCCAGCTTACCCTTCCCCCTCCCTGTGTCCTAAAGTCCATTCTCTACATCTGCATCTTTATTCCTAATCTGCCCCTAGGTTCATCAGAACCATTTATTTTTTTAGATTCCATATATATGTGTTAGCATATGGTATTTGTTTTTCTCTTTCTGATTTACTTCACTCTGTATGACAGACTCTAGGTCCATCCACCTCACTACAAATAACTCAATTTCCTTCCTTTTTATGGCTGAGTAATATTCCATTGTATATATGTGCCACATCTTCTTTATCCATTCATCTGTCGATGGACACTTAGGTTGCTTCCATGTCCTGGCTATTGTAAATAGTGCTGCAGTGAACATTGTGGTACATGTCTTTTTGAATTATGGTTTTCTCAGGGTATATGTCCAGTAGTGAGATTGCTGGGTCATATGATAGTTCTATTTTTAGTTTTCACAGAACTAGAACAAAAAAATTTACAGTTTGTGTGGAAACACAAAAGACCCCAAATAGCCAAAGCAATCTTGAGAAAGAAAAATGGAGCTGGAGGAATCAGGCTACCTGACTTCACACAATACTACAAAGCTACAGTAATCAAGACAGTATGGTACTGGCACAAAACCAGAAATATAGATCAATGGAACAGGATAGAAAGCCCAGAGATAAACCCATGCACATATGGTCACCTTATCTTTGATAAAGGAGGCAAGAATATACAATGGTGAAAAGACACCCTCTTCAATAAGTGGTGCTGGGAAAACTGGACAGCTACATGTAAAAGAATGAAATTAGAAAGACAATTTAAAACTAAAATCTAACAGCTAGATTAAGACTTTTGACTTGAAATGGAAAACTGAAAGTTATATGTGATATCAGGGAGGTTTTCCCAGTCATCTATAACTGTTTCGATTGCTTGAAGAAATTTTCCATTTTACTGAGTATTTATTTAAGGGTTTACAAGCTAAATTCACAATATTATGTTTTATGGTTTCAAGTTCAGAAGACAATCGGAAAACTTTAGTAATGAGAGAAAGTGGCAACAAAAAATTGGAACAAGGTACCTGGAAAAATGTGAGTTCTTGAAAAGTGAGAGTTCCAGAAAAAAGAGTGCCATTAGCAAAGGAGACATTAAATGCCTGCCACATGTATTGTGAACTTACTGAAACCTGGGCAAGCTTTAGGTTTTAGCTGTGGTCTTTGAAAATCAACATTAAAATTTAAACACCAGAAAAATGACTCTAGGCATGCTTTGCAAATTTGAAAATCTTGATTAATGAGGTAGCCAATTTTATCATTTAGGGACACAGACATGTTTTTCAGAATGATCCTGAGAACAATAGTAAGGTGAAGTGAGGTTCTACTTCAGAGAATCTCCTCTCCAAGCTCAGTATGGAGAGTTGATCCCATGAGGAAACTCGACTTTGGATCTTCTGAGGATACTTGGTTTAAACTCAATAAAGCTTAGTTGGTGTGTAATCTCAAACTCAAGGTTTCCAAACATCATTGTCATCTTCCACTTTTTTCCCCAATTTTTTTTATTGGGTAAAATACATAACAAAATTTACTACCTTAACCATTTTTAAGCGTGTAGTTCAGTGGTATTAAGTACATTCATATTGTTGTGCAACAATTACCACCACCCATCACCAGACCTCTTCTCATCTTGCAAAACTGAAACTCTGGACCCATTAAACAACACCTCCCCATTCCCTCCTCCCCCCAGCCCCTGGCAACCACCTTTCAACTTTCTGTCTCTGTGATTTTGACTACTCTATGTAACTCATATAAGTGGAATCATACAGTACTTTTCTTTGTGTGTCATCTTCCACTTTTAAAGCAGAGGAATTTTCTCTTATACTTTCTCTCTCTTGGGCTTTCCCCCTTAACTCTCCCTATTTCTCTATCTATATTAATATATAATATATCATGCCCTCAATATATAATATATCATGGAAAGAGTGTCTTACCACTCTTCTCTTTCCCCACATGCAAACCTTTTCAGAATGTTGATGCAAAAGACAGACTAAACACATTTTTGTTCTCATGAAACTGTCAGGGATTGTAAATCTTAATGCATATTTCTTAATAGGGTGTTAATATTTTAACAGAAGGAAATTCTTAGCAAAGAAGTAAATCTCAGACATCAGTGAGTAAATGAAAGATATTTATATTGGGTGGAGAGGTATGAGTAGAAGCTTTGCATGTCCTTTTCCCTCTTGTCCCATGTCCTGCCTCTCCCCTCAAAAGTGAAAATGAATCTAGATTTTGATTTATCATGTTAATTAAATCTTTTCTGGTGTGGAAAATAACACTACTACAGAAATATGCATATATATAAGTGTACAACTTAAAAACTTATTGTAAAATAAATGTCTATGTGATCACCACATGGGCCAAGAAATAGAATACTGGAAGGACCTCAGAAACCTTCCTCTGCCCCTTCTTGGTCATATTCCTCTCTCTCCCCTAATGAAAGCTATTAAATTTTATGGTAATCACCCTTTTTCTTGTTGGTTTTACCACCACAGTATGCATCCTTAAATACCATAATGTAATTTGTCTGTTTACGAAACTTATGAAAAGCAATCATAAAGTATGTACCTTTTGGTCTGGCTTCTTTTTACCACAGATTGTTTATTTTCATTGCTGTATGGTATAACATTGTATATAATTGTTGGACATTTGGTTTGTGTCTCATTTTTAGATATTACATAAAATGTGGCTAGGAAGCACATGGCACACATGGGCAACTGTGTGTAATCAAGAGTAGAATTGCTCAGTCATAAGGTGGACATATCTTCAATTTGAATAAATAATGATAAACATTTCCAAAGCAGTGAAACAAATTTAATCTCCCATTAGGAGTGTTCGAGAGTCCCATCTGCCCACAAACTTGCCAACATTTGATATTGCCACATCTTTTAATTTTATCCACTTTGAAACAATAGAAAATGTATATACCAGTCTCTGCTTCTGGTTCCTGGCACAGAGATGCTAAAACCCTTGTAATTTCCTAAGTGATAATAACCCTAGAAACATCTTTTGTTCTAATATTTGGTCTTTGACCCTGGTTACTGACACAGTGCTCCTAAATCTCTTGAAATTTCCTGGGCGATAAGATTGTCTTTTGCTCTAAGGAGGTGACTCTTGTTTGGCTCCTGAATAGCTTTATGATGGGGGCTGTCCACCAGAAAGGAAGCCATGATTAGAAACTTGGAACTTTCAGCCCCATTCCTCATCTTCTGGGAAGCAGGGGAAGGGCTAGAAGTGGAGTTAATGATTGACCCTGCCTATATGTTGAAGCCTCCACAGAAATCCCCAAACTATGTGGTTTGAAGAGCTTCTGGGTTGGTCAACACATCTACATCCAGGGAGGGTGGAATAACCCAACTTCATGGGTACAAAACCTTTCTGTGCATGTGACCTCTTTGGACCTCACCCATATGAGGTCCATATACATATGTTTTCATCTGGCTTTTCACTCATATCCTTTAATATATCCTTTATAATAAACTGGTAAATGTAAATAAGTGTTTCCTTGAGTTCTGTAAGTCATTCTAATAAATTATCAAAGCCAAAGAGGGGGTCATTGATTTGTAACTGGTTGGTCAAAAGTACAGGTGACAATCAAGAACTTGTGATTGATGTCTGAAATCAAGATGGTCTTGTGGGACTGAGCCCTGAACCTGTGGGCTATGACACTAACTCTGGATAGGTAGTGTCAGATCTGAACTGAATTATAGGACACTCAGCTGGTGTCAGAGAATTTCTTAATGTACAGAAAATCCACACATTTGGTGTAAGAAGTATTGTGTGGTAATGGTGTGAGAATAAAGGAGAAACACAGGAGTGCTTTTCTTAGACAACCACTATGTTTTATGTGTACTGGGATCTCACAGTCTTAATTTCCCTGATTACTTAGGACATTTAGCACATTTTCATATGTTGATTGGTCATTTACATTTCCCTTTTTGTGGAGTGCCTGGTCAGGTCCCTTGCCCAATTTTGTAATGGATGAGCTGCCTTTATGTCATTGATTGGTAAAAATATTTTATATGTTATTTTTAGAAGACCTTTGTTAGTTATATGCTACTGATGTCTAAGTTCATAAATAAGACTGGCTGGGAAACTTTTCTCATACCATCTTTGTTAAATTATGGTATCAATATGATAGACTCATAAAATAAATTTGTGAAAATACTCTCTGTTTTGATTCTCTGGAAAAGTTTGTGTAAGACTGAAATTATTTCTTCCTTAAAAGTATTGAAGAACTTGCCAGTGAAAGCATCTGAATCTGGATTTCTTGTGTATGTGTGTGTGTGTGTGTGTGTATGTTTCTTTCTTTTTTTTTAACATCTTTATTTGAGTATAATTGCTTTACAATGGTGTGTTAGTTCTGCTTTATAACAAAGTGAATCAGCTATACATATACATATATCCCCATATCCCCTCCCTCTTGCGTCTCCCTCCCACCCTCCCTATCCCACCCCTCTAGGGGGTCACAAATTACTGAGCTGATCTCCCTGTGCTATGTGACTGCTTCCCACTAGCTATCTATTTTACATTTGGTAGTATATATAAGTCCATGCCACTCTCTCACTTCATCCCAGCTTACCCTTCCCCCTCCTCATGTCCTCAAGTCCATTCTCTATGTCTGCGTCTTTATTCTTGTCCTACCCTTAGGTTCTTCAGAACCTTTTTTTTTTTTTTAGATTCCATATGTAAGTGTTAGCATACAGTATTTGTTTTTCTCTTTCTGACTTAGTTCACTCTGTATGACAGACTCTAGGTCCATCCACCTCACTACAAATAACTCAATTTCATTTCTTTTTATGGCTGAGTAATATTCCATTGTATATATGTGCCACATCTTCTTTATCCATCCATCTGTCGATGGACACTTAGGTTGCTTCCATGTCCTGGCTATTGTAAGTAAAGCTGCAATGAACATTATGGTACATGACTCTTTTTGAATTATGGTTTTCTCAGAGTATATGCCCAGTAGTGGGATTGCTGGGTCGTATGGTAGTTCTATTTTTAGTATTTTAAGGAACCTCCATACTGTTCTCCATAGTGGCTGTACCAATTTACATTCCCACCAACAGTGCAAGAGGGTTCCCTTTTCTCCACACCCTCTCCAGCTTTTATTGTCTGTAGATTTTTTTAAGATGGCCATTCTGACCGGTGGGAGGTGATACCTCATGGTAGTTTTGATTTCCATTTCTCTAATGATTAGAGATGTTGAGCATTCTTTCATGTGTTTGTTGGCAATCTGTATATATTCTCTGGAGAAATGTCTAATTAGGTCTGCTGCCCTTTTTTGGATTGGGTTGTTTGTTTTTTTTGTTATTGAGCTGCATGTGTTACTTGTAAATTTTGGAGATTGATCCTTTGTCAGTTGCTTCATTGGCAAATATTTTCTCCCATTCTGAGGGTTGTCTTTTGGTCTTGTTTATGGTTTCTTTTGCTGTGCAAAAGCTTTTAAGTTTCATTAGGTGCCATTTGTTTATTTTTGTTTTTATTTCCATTTCTCTAGGAGGTGGGTCAAAAGGATCTTGCTGTGATTTATGTCATAAAGTGTTCTGCCTATGTTTTCCTCTAAGAGTTTTATAGTGTCCAGTCTTACATTTAGGTCTTTAATGCATTTTCAGTTTATTTTTGTGTATGGTGTTAGGGAGTGTTCTAATTTCATTCTTTTACATGTAGCTATCCAGTTTTCTGAGCACCACTTATCAAAGAGGCTGTGTTTTCTCCATTGTATATTCTTGCCTACTTTATCAAAAATAAGGTGACCATATGCATGGGTTTATCTCTAGGCCTTCTAACCTGTTCCATTGATCTATATTTCTGTTTTTGTGCCAGTACCATACTCTCTTGATTACTGTAGCTTTGTAGTATAGTCGGAAGTCAGGGAGCCTGATTCCTCCAGCTCCGTTTTTCTTTCTCAAGATTGCTTTGGCTATTCAGGGTCTTTTGTGTTTCCATACAAATTGTGAAATTTTTTGTTCTTTTTTTTTTTATTCTTTTTTTTGGTTCTTTTTTTTTTAAATGCCATTGGTAATTTGATAGGGGTTGCTTTGAATCTGTAAATTGCTTTGGGTAGTATAGTCATTTTCACAATGTTGATTCTTCCAATCCAAGAACATGGTATATCTCTCCATCTGTTTGTATCATCTTTAATTTCTTTCATCAGTGTCTTATAGATTTCTGTATACAGATCTTTTGTCTCCTTGGGTAGGTTTATTCCTAGGTATTTTATTCTTTTTGTTGCAATGTAAATGGGAGTGTTTCCTTAATTTCTCTTTCTGATTTTTCATATTAGTGTATAGGAATGCAAGAGATTTCTGTGCATTAATTTTGTATACTGCTACTTTACCAGATTCATTGATTAGCTCTAGCAGTTTTCTGGTAGCATCTTTAGGATTCTCTGTGTATAGTATCATGTCATCTACAAACAGTGACAGTTTTACTTCTTCTTTTCCAATTTGTATTCCTTTTATTTCATTTTCTTCTCTGATTGCTGTGGTTAACACTTCCAAAACTATGTTGAATAATAGTGGTGAGAGTGGACAACCTTGTCTTGTTCCTGATCTTAGTGGAAATGATTTCAGTTTTTCACCATTGAGAACGATGTTGGCGGTGAGTTTGTCATATATGGCCTTTATTATGTTGAGGTAAGTTCCCTTTATGCCTACTTTCTGGAGGGTTTTTATCATAAATGGGAGTTGAATTTTGTCAAAAGCTTTTTCTGCATCTATTGAGATGATCATATGGTTCTTATTCTTCAATTTGTTAATATGATGTATCACATTGATGGATTTGCATATATTGAAGAATCCTTGCATTCCTGGGATAAACCCCACTTGATCATGGTGTATGATCCTTTTAATGTGTTGCTGGATTCTGTTTGCTAGTATTTTGTTGAGGATGTTTGCATCTATGTTCATCAGTGTATTAGCCTGTAATTTTTTTTCTTTGTGACATCTTGTCTGGTTTTGGTATCAGGGTGATGGTGGCCTCATAGAATGAGTTTGGGAGTGTTCCTTCCTTTGCTATATTTTGGAAGAGTTTGAGAAGGATAGGTGTTAGCTCTTCTCTAAATGTTTGATAGCATTCGCCTGTGAGGCCATCTGGTCCTGGGCTTTAGTTTGTTGGAAGATTTTTCGTCACAGTCGCAGTTTCAGTGCTTTTGATTAGTCTGTTTATATTTTCTGTTTCTTCCTGGTTCAGTCTCAGAAGATTGTGATTTTCTAAGAATTTGTCCATTTCTTCCAGGTTGTCCATTTTATTGGCATAGAGTTGCTTGTAGTAATCTCTCACGATCTTTTGTATTTCTGAAGTGTCAGTTTTTACTTCTCCTTTTTCATTTCTAATTCTATTGATTTCAGTCTTCTCCCTTTTTTTCTTGATGAGTTTGGCTAATGGTTTATCAATTTTGTTTATCTTCTCAAAGAACCAGCTTTTAGTTTTATTGATCTTTGCTCTTGTTTCCTTCATTTCTTTTTCATTTATTTCTGATCTAATCTTTATGATTCCTTTCCTTCTGGTAATTTTGGGTTTTTTTTTTGTTCTTCTTCTCTAATTGCTTTAGGTGTAAGGTTAGATTGTTTATTTGAGATGTTTCTGGTTTCTTGAGGTAGGAGTGTATTGCTATAAACTTCCCTCTTAGAACTGCTTTTACTGCATCCCATAGGCTTTGGGTTGTTGTGTTTTCATTGTCATTTGTTTCTAGGTATTTTTTGATTTCCTCTTTGATTTCTTCAGTGATCTCTTTGTTAGTAAGTAGTGCATTGTTTAGCCTCCATGTGTTTGTATTTTTTACAGTTTTTTTTTTTTTTTTTACTGTAACTGATATCTAGTGTCATAGCATTGTGGTTCGAAAAGATACTTGATACGATTTCAATTTTCTTAAATTTACCAAAGCTTGATTTGTGACCCAAGATATGATCTATCTTGGAGAATGTTCCATGAGCACTTGGGAAGAAAGTGTATTCTGTTGTTTTTGGATGGAATGTCCCATAAATATCAGTTAAGTCCATATTGTTTAATGTATCATTTAAAGCTTGTGTTTCCTTATTCATTTTCATTTTGGATGATCTGTCCATTGGTGAAAGTGGGGTGGTAAAGTCCCCTACTATGATTGCGTTACTGTCGATTTCCCCTTTTATGGCTGTTAGCATTTGCCTTATATATTGAGGTGCTTCTATGTTGGGTGCATAAATATTTACAATTGTTATATTTTCTTCTTGGATCGATCCCTTGATCAGTATGTAGTGTCCTTCTTTGTCTCTTGTAATAGTCTTTATTTTATTTATTTATTTATTTTTTTTGCTGTACGTGGGCCTCTCACTGCTGTGGCCTCTTCCCATTGTGGAGCACAGGCTCCGGACGCGCAGGCTCCGCGGCATGTGGGATCCTCCCGGACCGGGGCACGAACCCGCGTCCCCTGCATCGGCAGGTGGACTCTCAACCACTGCGCCACAAGGGAAGCCCAATAGTCTTTATTTTAAAGTCTATTCTGTCTGATATGAGAATTGCTACTCCAGCTTTGTTTTGATTTCCATTTGCATGAAATATCTTTTTCCATCCCCTCACTTTCAGTCTGTATGTGTCCCTAGGTCTGAAGTGTGTCTCTTGTAGACAGCACATATATGGGATCTTATTGTTGTATCCATTCAGCCAGTCTATGTGTTCTGGTGGGAGCATTTAATCCATTCACATTTAAGGTAATTATTGATATGTATGTTCCTATTCCCAGCTTCTTAATAGTTTTGGGTTTTTTATTGTAGGTCTTTTCCTTCTCTTGCGTTTCTTGCCTAGAGAAGTTCTTTTATTTATTTTTTTTGGATCTTCAATGAGGATTTAATATGTCATTTTTTTCTTTCTTTTTTTTTATTAGTTTCTGCTTTATAACAAAGTGTATCAGTCATACATATACATCTGTTCCCACATCCCTTCCCTCATGCATCTCCCTCCCTCCCACCCTCCCCATCCCACCCCTCCAGGCGGTCACAAAGCACCGAGCTGATCTCCCTGTGCTCTGCGGCTGCTTCCCACTATCTATCTACCTTACGTTTGGTAGTGTATATATGTCCATGCCTCTCTTTCGCTTTGTCACAGCTTACCCTTCCCCCTCCCCATATCCTCAAGTCCATTCTCAAGTAGGTCTGTGTCTTTATTCCCGTTTTACCCCTAGGTTCTTCATGACATTTTTTTTTAAATTCCATATATATGTGTTAGCATACGGTATTTGTCTTTCTCTTTCTGACTTACTTCACTCTGTATGACAGACTCTAGGTCTATCCACCTCATTACAAATAGCTCAGTTTCGTTTCTTTTTATGGCCGAGTAATATTCCATTGTATATATGTGCCACATCTTCTTTATCCATTCATCCGATGATGGACACTTAGGTTGTTTCCAGCTCCGGGCTATTGTGAATAGAGCTGCAATGAACATTTTGGTACATGTCTCTTTTTGAATTATGGTTTTCTCAGGGTATATGCCCAGTAGTGGGATTGCTGGGTCCTATGGTAGTTCTATTTTTAGTTTTTTAAGGAACCTCCATACTGTTCTCAATAGTGGCTGTACCAATTCACATTCCCACCAGCAGTGCAAGAGTGTTCCCTTTTCTCCACACCCTCTCCAGCATTTATTGTTTCTAGATTTCTTGATGATGGCCATTCTGACAGGTATGAGATGATATCTCATTGTAGTTTTGATTTGCATTTATCTAATGATTAATGATGTTGAGCATTCTTTCATGTGTTTGTTGGCAGTCTGTATATCTTCTTTGGAGAAATGCCTATTTAAGTCTTCTGCCCATTTTTGGATTGGGTTGTTTGTTTTTTTGCTATTGAGCTGCATGAGCTGTTTATAAATTTTGGAGATTAATCCTTTGTCAGTTGCTTCATTTGCAAATATTTTCTCCCATTCTGAGGGTTGTCTTTTGGTCTTGTTTATGGTTTCCTATGCTGTGCAAAAGCTTTGAAGTTTCATTAGGTCCCATTTGTTTATCTTTGTTTTTATTTCCATTTCTCTAGGAGGTGGGTCCAAAAGGATCTTGCTGTGATTTATGTCATAGAGTGTTTCTACCTATGTTTTCCTCTAAGAGTTTGATAGTTTCTGGCCTTACATTTAGGTCTTTAATCCATTTTGAGCTTATTTTTGTGTATGGTGTTAGGGAATGATCTAATCTCAAACTTTTACATGTCCCTGTCCAGTTTTCCCAGCACCACTTATTGAAGAGGCTGTCCTTTCTCCACTGTACATTCCTGCCTCCTTTATCAAAGATAAGTTGGCCATATGTGCGTGGGTTTATCTCTGGGCTTTCTATCCTGATCCACTGATCTATCTTTCTGTTTTTATGCCAGTACCACACTGTCTTAATTACTGTAGCTTTGTAGTATAGTCTGAAGTCAGGGAGCCTGATTCCTCCAGCTCCGTTTTTCGTTCTCAAGATTGCTTTGGCTATTTGGGGTCTTTTGTTTTTCCAAACAAATTTTGAAATTTTTTGTTCTAGTTCTGTGAAAAATGCCAGTGGTAGTTTGATAGGGATTGCATTGAATCTGTAGATTGCTTTGGGTAGTAGAGTCATTTTCACAATATTGATTCTTCCAATCCAGGAACATGGTATATCTCTCCATCTATTTGTATCATCTTTAATTTCTTTCATCAGTCTCTTATAATTTTCTGCATACAGGTCTTTTGTCTCCTTAGGTAGGTTTATTCCTAGATATTTTATTCTTTTTGTTGCAGTGGTAAATGGGAGTGTTTTCTTGCTTTCACTTTCAGATTTTTATCATTACTGTACAGGAATGCCAGAGATTTCTGTGCATTAATTTTGTATCCTGCTACTTTACCAAATTCATTGATTAGCTCTAGTAGTTTTCTGGTAGCATCTTTAGGATTCTCTATGTATAGTATCATGTCATCTGCAAACAGTGACAGCTTTACTTCTTTTCCAATTTGGATTCCTTTTATTTCCTTTTCTTCTCTGATTGCTGTGGCTAAAACTTCCAAAACTATGTTGAATAAGAGTGGTGAGAGTGGGCAGCCTTGTCTTGTTCCTGATCTTAGTGGAAATGGTTTCAGTTTTTCACCATTGAGGACAATATTGGCTGTGGGTTTGTCATATATGGCCTTTATTATGTTGAGGAAAGTTCCCTCTATGCCTACTTTCTGCAGGGTTTTTATCATAAATGGGTGTTGAATTTTGTTGAAAGCTTTCTCTGCATCTATTGAGATGATCATATGGTTTTTCTCCTTCAACTTGTTAATATGGTGTATCACATTGATTTGCGTATATTGAAGAATCCTTGCATTCCTGGAATAAACCCCACTTGATCATGGTGTATGATCCTTTTAATGTGCTATTGGATTCTGTTTGCTAGTATTTTGTTGAGGATTTTTGCGTCTATGTTCATCAGTGATATTGGCCTGTAGTTTTCTTTCTTTGTGACATCCTTGCCTGGTTTTGGTATCAAGGTGACGGTGGCCTCGTAGAATGAGTTGGGGAGTGTTCCTTCCTCTGATATTGTTTGGAAGAGTTTGAGAAGGATGGGTGTTAGCTCTTCTCTAAATGTTTGATAGAATTCGCCTGTGAAGCCATCTGGTCCTGGGCTTTTGTTTGATGGAAGATTTTTAATCACAGTTTCAATTTCAGTGCTTGTGATTTGTCTCTTCATATTTTCTATTTCTTCCTGATTTAGTCTTGGCAGGTTGTGCATTTCTAAGAATTTGTCCATTTCTTCCAGGTTGTCCATTTTATTGGCATAGAGTTGCTTATAGTAATCTCTCATGATCTTTTGTATTTCTGCAGTGTCAGTTGTTACTTCTCCTTTTTCATTTCTAATTCTATTGATTTGAGTCTTCTCCCTTCTTTTCTTGATGAGTCTGGCTAATGGTTTGTCAATTTTGTTTATCTTCTCAAAGAACCAGCTTTTAGTTTGGTTGATCTTTGCTATCGTTTCCTTCATTGCTTTTTCATTTATTTCTGATCTGATCTTTATGATTTCTTTCCTTCTGCTAACTTTAGGGGTTTTTTGTTCTTCTTTCTCTAATTGCTTTAGGTGCAGGGTCAGGTTGTTTACTCGAAATGTTTCCTGTTTCTTAAGGTGGGATTGTATTGCTATAAACTTCCCCCTTAGAACTGCTTTTGCTGCGTCCCATAGGTTTTGGGTCGTCGTGTCTCAATTGTCATTTGTTTCTAGGTATTTTTAAATTTCCTCTTTGATTTCTTCAGTGATCACTTCGTTACTGAGTAGTGTATTGTTTAGCCTCCATGTGTTTGTATTTTTTACAGATCTTTTCCTGTAATTGATGTCTAGTCTCATAGCATTGTGGTCGGAAAAGATACTTGATACAGTTTCAATTTTCTTAAATTTACCAAGGCTTGATTTGTGACCCAAGATATGATCTATCCTGGAGAATGTTCCATGAGCACTTGAGAAAAATGTGTATTCTGTTGTTTTTGGATGGAATGTCCTATAAATATCAACTAAGTCCATCTTGTTTAATGTATCATTTAAAGCTTGTGTTTCCTTATTTATTTTCATTTTGGATGATCTGTCCATTGGTGAAAGTGGGGTGTTAAAGTCCCCTACTATGATTGTGTTACTGTCGATTTCCCCTTTTATGGCTGTTAGTATTTGCCTTATGTATTGAGGTGCTCCTATGTTGGGTGCATAAACATTTACAATTGTTATATCTTCTTCTTGGATCGATCCCTTTATCGTTATGTAGTGTCCTTCTTTGTCTCTTCTAATAGTCTTTATTTTAAAGTCTATTTTGTCTGATATAAGAATTGCTACTCCAGCTTTCTTTTGATTTCTATTTGCATGGAATATCTTTTTCCATCCCCTTACTTTCAATCTGTATGTGTCTCTAGGTCTGAAGTGGGTCTCTTGTAGACAGCATATATATGGGTCTTGTTTTTGTATCCATTCAGCCACTCTGTGTCTTTTGGTGGGAGCATTTAGTCCATTTACATTTAAGGTAATTATTGATATGTATGTTCCTATTCCCATTTCCTTAATTGCTTTGGGTTCGTTATTGTAGGTATATTCCTTCTGTTGTGTTTCTTGCCTAGAGAAGTTCCTAGCATTTGTTGTAAAGCTGGTTTGGTGGTGCTGAACTCTCTCAGCTTTTGCCTGTCTGTAAAGGTTTTAATTTCTCCATGAAATCTGAATGAGATCCTTGCTGGGTAGAGTAATCCTTGCTGTAGTTTTTTCCCTTTCATGACTTTAAGGATGTTCTGCCAGTCCCTTCTAGCTTGCAGAATTCCTGCTGAAGATCAGCTGTTAACCTTATGGGGATTCCCTTGTATGTTATTTTTTGTTTCTCCCTTGCTGCTTTTAATTGTTTTCTTTGTATTTAATTTTTGATAGTTTGATTAATATGTGTCCTGGCATGTTTCTCCTTGGATTTATCCTGTATGGGACTCTCTGCTCTTCCTGGACTTGATTAACTATTTCCTTTCCCATATTAGGGAAGTTTTCAACTATAATCTCTTCAAATATTTTCTCAATCCCTTTTTCTCTTCTTCTTCTGAGACCCCAATAATTCGAATGTTGGTGCATTTAATGTTGTCCCATGGGTCTCTGAGACTGTCCTGAACTCTTTTCTTTCTTATTTTTTTTCTTTATTCTGCTCTGCAGTAGTTATTTCCACTATTTTGTCCTCCAGGTCACTTATCCGTTCTTCTGCATCATTTATTCTGCTATTGATTCCTTCTAGAGAATTTTTAATTTCGTTGATTGTGTTGTTCATCCTTGGTTGTTTGCTCTTTAGTTCTTCTAGGTCCTTGCTAAACGTTTCTTGCATTTTCTCCATTCTATTTCCAAGATTTTGGATATCTTTACTATCATTACTCTGAATTCTTTTTCGGGTAGACTGCCTATTTCCTCTTCATTTCTTTGCTCTGGTGGGTTTTTACCTTGCTCCTTCATCTGCTGTGTGTTTCTCTGTCTTCTCATTTTGCTTAACTTACTGTGTTTGGGGTTTACTTTGTGCAGGCTGCAGGTTTGTAGTTCCTGTTGTTTTTGGTGTCTGTCCCCAGTGGCTAAGTTTGGTTCAGTGGGTTGTGTAGGCTTCCTGGTGGAGGGGACTAGTGCTTGTGTTCTGGTGGATGAAGCTGAATGTTGTCTCTCTGGTGGGCAGGACCATATCCGCTGGTGTGTTTTGGGGTGTCTGTGACCTTGTTATGATTTTAGGCAGCCTCTCTGCTAATGGGTGAGGTTGTGTTCCTGTCTTGCTAGTTGTTTGGCATAGGGTGTTCAGCACTGTAGCTTGCTGGTTGTTGAGTGGAGCTGGGTGTTGGGGTTGAGATGGAGGTCTCTGGCAGAGCTTTCCCCATTTGATATTACATGGAGCTGGGGTGTCTCTGGTAGACCAATGTCCTGAATTCGGTTCTCCCACCTCAGAGGCACATGCCTGACACCTGGCTGGAGCACCAAAACCCTTTGGAAAATCTGAGGTCTTCTGCCTGCATTCAGTAGGTGTTCTGTAGGGGTTGTCCACATGTAGATGTATTTCTGATGTAATTGTGGGGAAGAAGGTGATTTCATGTCTTACTCCTCTGCCATCTTGCAGATCTCCCCCGGACTGTGTGTGCTTATGATTATCAATTTAATTTCTTGTGCAATTATAGGAACATTCAGGTTTTCTATTTCTTCTTGGTTCATTTTATTTAAGCTGTATATTTTAAAAATATTTGTCCCTTTTATTTAAAATTTCAAACTCTTGGTGGAAAATTGCTCACAATATCTTATGTTTTAATTGTCTACACCATTTCTGACATTTTTATTTGCTCTTTCAATTTTTTTCTATCAGTCTTGTCAGAAGTTATAGCTTTTATTAGTTTTTTCTTTTTAATTAACTTTTATTTTAAATATCTATTTTCTAACTTTCTAATTTATTTGGTGTATTTTGCTGTTTCTGTTTTTTTTCTTGACATAAATGCATAGCTCATTATTTTAAGACTTTCTTTTTTAAATATATGCGTTTAAGGTTATACATTTTTTTTTTTTTTTTTTTTTTTTTTTTTTTTTTGCGTTACGTGGGCCTCTCACTGTTGTGGCCTCTCCCGTTGCAGAGCACAGGCTCCGGACGCGCAGGCTCAACGGCCATGGCTCACGGGCCCAGCGGCTCCGCGGCATGTGGGATCTTCCCGGACCGGGGCGCGAACCCGCGTCCCCTGCATCGGCAGGCGGACTCCCAACCACTGCGCCACCAGGGAAGCCCAAGGTTATACATTTTTTTCTACTGTTTTAGCTGCACTGTGAAAATTTTAATATGTAGTATTTTTATCATTCAAATGAAAATTATTTTGATTACTTATACTTTTACCTCTTAATTGTTTTTTTCTTTGACCCATGGTTAATTAGAAGTATATTTCTTAGTTTCTAAACATATGGGGATTTTAGTATCTTTTTGTTATTGATTCAGAACCCAATTTCATGGTCATCAGATAACAGAATTCATATAGTTTCAATATTTAAACTTTTTTTAGATTTGCCTTATGGCTTAGTGTGCTTGAAATAATGTGTATTCTGAAGTATTCCATATGTGTTTATTAAGAACATATTCATATCTTCTTTATAGAATTTTGCCTGCTTATTCTAACAATGACTGAAATACAGAGAGAAGTGTTGAAGTAGCTCTTTGTGATCTGAAAATATTGTTTTCTCCTTGTACTATGGTCAAATATATATATATATATATATATATATATATATATATATATATATTTGGATTTGTTATATCTTCTTGGTGAATTCAACTTTCACCATTATGAGGTGATCCTTCTGATATCTAGTAATCATTGTAATATTAGAGTCTTTTTTCTCAAACAGGAAAACAGCAATGTCAGTTTCATTTTGCTCTGTATTTGCAAGGTATATATTTTCTAATCATTTTGCTTTCAATCATTCTATATCCTTATGTTTAAATGTGGCTCTTTTAAAATCATATAATTGAGTTTTAAAACCCAGTCTGACAACTTTTGTTTTTGGAACACTTTGTCCAATTACATATTATAGGATTCCTGGTATATTTTGCTAAAATTGCCTTCTAACTTTTTATTTGTACTGATTGTTCTATGCCTCTTTATTTTTTGTAATCTTCTTTTAGATTATATTTTTGTTCTTTGTATTTTTAAATAAGTCTACTTTATCCTTATATTAGTTTGGAATAAGTACACTATATTCTATTCTTTTAGAAGTAACTTAACAATTCCAACATGAATTCTTGATTTATTAAAGTGTAATGATAATCTTTACCTTTAAACTCTCCTCTGACAGCGTAAGGAGTTTAGAACACTCAAACCTTATTTATTTATCTTCTGTGTTATGTGATATTTTTGTGCATTTTAATCATAAATATTTTATTTTTCCATAAGACATTATTACTTTTTGTTTTATACAATGTTTATTTACTTTTACTCATATATTCATCACTTTCTTTGCTTTTTATTCCTTATGACATCTCTGAACTTCCTTCTGCAATAATTTCCCCTGCCTGGAAGCATCTTTAGAGTTCATTTAGTGGTAGTCAACTGGATGTGAACTCTTTTGGTTTCTTTATTTATTTATTTTTGTCAAAAAATATATTTATTTTATTATTTAACTTTTATTCTTCTAGAGTATTCTTGCTAGCATATAATTCTGGGTTGGGAACTATTTCCTTTCAGCACTTCGACAAAATCATTTCACTGTTTTTGACTTCCACTGATGCTGCTGAGAAGTCAGTGTAAATGAACTGTCAATCTAACTGTAACTTTTGAAAAGAATGTCTTTTATCTCCATATGCTTTAAAAATTTTCTTTTTGTCTTTGGTTTTCTGAAGTTTCAAAGAAATGTGTCTAGTTGTGGGTTTCTTTTAATTTATCTTGCTTGGATTTGTTGGGCTCCTTGATCTGTCGATTGATGAACACATTGATGCCTTTTATCAATCCACAGATCCAAGGAGCTCAGCAAATGATACATTATTTCATCAACTATTGTATATTCTCCATTCTCTCTTTCCTCTCCTTCTGAGAATTAAATATCTATTAGATCTTCTCACTGTATCTGTGTGTCTCATATGTTTTATTTTTCATCATTTTTGTCTCACTCGGTTTTACTCTGTAAGAGTTGCTTCTAACCTATCTTCCTTTATGCTTGTTTTTATTTTTGTAATATTTAATCTGCTCTTAAACCCATTTAACTGAGTTTTTAATGTCAAGTTCAGAATTTCTATTTAATTATTTTCTAATCTACTGTATATCACTTTTGAAATATTTTCTGGTTTTATATTAGTTATCTGCTGGTACATAAGAAATTATAGTTAAACTTGAACACTTAAACTGACAATTTTTATCACATAGTTTTTGTACATCAGAAAACTGGGTGTAGCTTTGCTGAGTTCCTCTGCTCTATCTTCTCACAAGGTTGCAATCAACATGTTATATGGCGCTGCAGTCATCTCGAGGTTCTACTGAGAGGATCCCCCATTCTAAACTCACTCACGTGACTGTTACCAGCCCTCGGGTCTTGGGAGAATGTTGGCTGGAAACATCAGTTCCTTGCCACATGGGTTTCTTCATAAGGTAATTAATTAAATGGCAGCTTGTTTCTCCAAACCAGGGGCTCTAATTGAAAAAGAGAGGGACAGGGAGATAGGGGGAGGGGGAGAGGGAGGGAGGGGCTACTCTTCGTTGCGGTGTGTGGGCTTCTCATTGTGGTGGCTTCTCTTGTTGCAGAGCATGGGCACTAGGGCGTGTGGACTTCAGTAGTTGTGGATCACGGGCTCTAGAGTGCAGGCTCAGTAGTCGTGGCACATGGGCTTAGTTGCTCTGGGGCATATGGGATCTTCCTGGACCAGGGCTCGAACCCATGTCCCCTGCACTGGCAGGTGGATGCTTAACCACTGTGCTACCAGGGAAGTCCCAGGAAGTGGGGATTTTTGAGAGCCATTTTAGAGGCTATCTATCACAAGTTCCATGCCAAAATCTGCAGCTTGACTAGCTCCATGAACATAGTAAACATGGTTATTGTACGATCTTTGGTGATATTCATTTAGAATTTCTGTGGGTCTCTATAAGTTGCCTATTATTTCTACTGCTTCCATCTCATGACATATTTTCTCCTTATTGTCTGATTATGTTTGATTACATGGATTACCCTACAATTAAAAAAGTATTTGTAGAAATAATTTGAGGCCCAGGAAGCTGTTGCCTTCCTCTAAATATGATTTTGAAAGATTGATTTTGTTAGGTTATGATGGTATGGAGGAGAAGTAGCAATTTGGATTCACCTTAATCCTATAGGATTCAGAGTTTGAGATTTTCTGTATTACCCAGCTAATTTAAAGCTGGTTTGCAGTTCATGTAAGGGCTTATTCATTTCTAGTTTATTCTTCCTCCTAAGATGCAGACTTTCAAGTTTTCAGTCCAAGATAGGAGGTTGTTTCCCAAAGTCCTAACTCTTTATGTTCTTGGATTCTGACATTTTTACTCCACTCTTTTCTTTTCTTGGCCATGTGGCATGTGGGATCTTAGTTCCCTGACCAGGGATCAAACCCATGCCCCTACAGTGGAAGAGCAGAGTCTTAACCACTGGACTGCTAGGGAAGTCCCTGTACTCTACTCTTTATAGTCTTCTCCAAAGCATGATTACATCTTTCACTTATCACTTCCAGATTGATAAATGTTCCCAGGACAAAAGCAGTCTGAGTTGCAGACCTCACTTTCCTGGGTTTGTTTTCTTCCTAGATCTTGGTCCAGTATTTTTTCTACCATCTTGTTAGCTCTCTGATACCTAAAGAAAAATTTAAAAAAAATTTCACCACTTCTTTTTATCTGTCTTCAGTGGGAGGGATGGTCTGAATTACCCAGTCCATAATTCAAAAGCTGAAGTCCCAGTTTGCTTTTCTTTATGTTTTACCACACAGGTTTGTATTTTAAATGATATATTAAGTTCTTTTTAAAGTTCTATATAAAAACTTTTCATGTGGTATGTATTGTTCTGAAACTTGCTGTTTCACTCAACATTATGTTTCTTGGTATCATCCATGTTGATGTGCATAGCTCTAGTTTACTCATTTCCACCCAGATATAGAATTTCATTGTATGAATATATCATTCTTTATTAGTTCTCCTGTCAATGAATATTTGGGTCATTTTCAATTTTTGCTATTATGAACAGCGTTATAATTAAATTTATCATATTTAATGAAAATATTTGAAAGAAGATATAGGTAAATGAAGAGATATGCCATGTTTATGGATGAGACTCCATATTGAAAACATGTCAGTTTTCCCTGAAATGATTTATAGAATCAGTTTACATCTAAAAAAAAAAAACAAAAAACACCTCAACATATTGCATTCCAGTGAAATAATTTTTGCATTTAGTCAAAGATTATTGGTGGATATAAAACCACTATGTGAAAGTTGTTTAGTAACAGGATATTTACACAGTGCCAAGGTATCATGCCACAGCTTACTTACTAGTTGCAAAGAAAAATATGTACTTTTACAATGGAGAGAACTGGCAGTCACTCTCTTAACCAGGGAGCAAACTCAGATTCATAATGATGGGATGATTTGTCATGATGTGACTTATGATGTGACACAGTATAAAGTATCCACCATTAACTATGAAGTAGTATTTGTGCCCAAAGTATTTAACCTGAATTTAGCCAAGTTTTCAAGCCAAATTTCCTATTTATAGGAAATACAAGAGATTGAGGATAATGTTAAGTAACGCTATCCAGAAGTAATCAGGCAAATCCAGAATTTGCGGAACAGTCTATAGGACACCTAAGCTGATAGCTACAAAAAGTCATGTCATGAAAAAGATTGGTGAGGAGCCTCTTCTAGAAAACAAAAGACTTAAGAGTTGTAACAATCAAATAGGATGTGTGCATCTTGATTTGACCCTGGTACAAAAAATACTAATGTATAAACACATTTTTGGATAATTGTGGAAATTTAAGTGTGGACTGAATATGAGATGATTACAGGGAATTGTTAATTTTCTTAGATATGATAATGGCATTATAGTTATGGAGGAGGAGGCTCTTATTTTTAGAAAATTAACACAAATATTTAAGAGTAAAATGCATAATGCCTATTATTTTTAAATGTTTAGAAATCAAGTAGCCTTTACGAATATATCCACATATATAAGTAAAGCAAATATAGCACATATTAAAACGTACTGAACCTGGGTTGTGATTGTACAGGTGATCGTTATACTATTTTTCCTGTATACTTGAAAATTTCACAAAAATCACAGCAAAATACATCAAATTAGATTATGAAAATTCCAGCGGTATTTCATAGAATTTATCAAAATTTATATGGAAGGAATGGCCAAAAAAAAGTCTTTTTCTTGGAAAAGGGCCAAGAATAGTCAAAACTGTGTTGAGGTAGAACTAGGCGGGGGCATTTATTATGAGATATGGTAACTGGAACAGTTTGGTGTCAGCGAGTGACAGAAAAACAAACCAAAGATAAGTTTAGGGAGCACAGAACGTGGTTCTTACATTGATATAAACTTCAGATATGACAAAGATGTCACTGCAGATCAATGCACAAAGGGTAAACTTCAATAAATGGTCTGGGACAATTGGATACCTATATGGAGGGAAATGAAATTAGATCTCTACATCACATTACTCATACAAATCAATTCCAGATAGATTAAAAGTTTAAATGTGAAGGTCAAGCTTATAACAGGGTACAGGAGGATATATGACTTCAGGATAGGAAAGGCTTTCTTTAAAAAGATACAAAATCATTAACAAAAACAAAAGACTGAAATATGACTGTGTTATTTAGGAATCTCTGTACATAAAAAATCATTTAAAAGTGAAGAGACAAAACATAAACTGGGAGAACTTATTTCCATACATATAACAAAATTAAAGGACAACAAAAACAAAATGAAAAAAATTCTAAAAATCAGTAAGAAAAAGTTCAACAATGCAACGAAAAGCAGGTGAAAGATGTGACTATTTGATAGAGAGATTGAAAGAGGTTGAATAAACATTTATTTATTCCACAAATTTTTATTGAGTATCTCTGTCCGGAGCCAACTATGAGGTTGTAGTAGTAAACAAAACAGATGAATAGCCTTGCCCTTGAGTGACTAACATTTTAGTGGGTAGCACTGGTAAAGAGAAATAAGAATTCATGACTGCAAAAGAAACTGTGAGTCAGTATAGTCTGGTGGAATGGAGCGCAGGCTCTGTAGTACAACTCCTGAATACGATACCAGCTTTTCCTCCAACTAACTCTGGCGCCTTGGGCACGTTCTTCAATTCTCTAAGCTTCTATTTCCTCTTCTGGAAAATGGGAATAACAATAGTATCCACCCCATATGGTTGCTGAGAAAATCTAATGAGATGATGATACATGTAAAGCACTTAGCATGATGCCTGGTGAAAAGGAAAAAAAAAACGAACTCAGTTTTTTTCTTTCTATGGAGGGAAAAACGCAGTTCTTCCCTACTGTGTTTCTCGCCTGTGTGTCTCCTTTATTTTTACATAGAACACTTCATTTCTGGTCACCAAATGTGTGGAAGTTTTTCTCCACATCAAGCAATTCTCTGTGACACCAGCTGGGTGTCCTGCAATTTAGCTCAATTCTATCTACCTGGAGACAGCATCAGATCCCACAGGTTAAGGGCTCATTCCCACAAGACTGCCCTCCCCCACAACCCTGCAAGCTCAGGTTATCACCTGAGCTGATTCACTGGTTATAGAACCTTTCCTCAGGTTTGATTAATTTGCTAGAGTGGCTCACAGAAGTCAGGGAAACACTTACTTACATTAACCAGTTGATTAAAGGATATGGTAAGGACACAGATGGACAGTCATATAAAGAGATACATAGGGTGAAGTCTGGGAGGGTCCTGAGCACAGGAGATTCTGTCCCCATGGAGTTGAAGTGCATCCCTCTCCTGGTGTGGATGTGTTCCCAGCCTGGAAGCTCTCTGAACCCACTACTATTGGGATTTTATAGAGTCTTCCTCACGTGGGCATGATCAATTATTGACTCCCATTCCAGCCCCTCTCCCCTCTTTTGAGGAGGTGGGGTGGAACTGAAAATTCCAAGCTTCTAATCATGGCTTGGTCTCTCTGGTGACCAGCCCCCATCCAGGAGCCATCCAAGAGCCTACCCAAGTCACCTCATTAGAGCAAAAGTTGCTTCTAGTGCTCTTATCATTTTGAAATTTAGAAGGGTTTCAGGAGCCTTGTGTCAGGGATGGGGTGAAAGACAGGTATTCGAACAATAGATGCTCCTGGTCCTCTTATCACTTAGGAAATTACAAAGATTTTAAGAGCTCTGTGCCAGCAATGGGGGGGCAGGCAGGGACCAATATATATATATTTTATTTCACACCTGGTATATAATAATCAGTCAATACATATTAGATCTCCTTAATCTTCTATTATTATTAATAATCCACATAATGAGTAAAACTCAGTTAAATTACGAAGCCATAATTTAACTAAGCTTTAACTAAGCTTTCCTTAGCCTTTAATTCCAGTCTCCTTTCCAAATCCATCTTCAACCCAAACTGCTACAAATGGGAAACTGACACGCTGAGCTTCTTCCTGGACTCAGGCTTCACAAAGGTACACACAGTCAGAAATCTCTAGAGGGGATGAAGGAGTAGCCACATCTTCATAATACAGATGCTGCAATGTCAATCCCCAAATATACAGAGCTGGCTGAGAAGCAGCAGAATTGATATAGGAACTGAGAAAATTCCAGGCAGCACACAGGTGCCAGGGGCAGGCAGCACAGCCAGCAGCCACATCAGACCAGAGAATGAAGAAATAGGTGGTTGGGAGTTCAAGAGGAACTGTATCAAGTGCTGTTTCTCAGATTTGCCTCTTTGGAATAACCACTCCCCCAGGGTTTGGGGATGTATGTGCTAGTTAAATACTCAGATCCCTGTGTCTCTCTCCAGACTTGCTGCTTTATAATCTCCAGATGATGACTTAGGTGTTTTTAACAAGCATGTTTAGGAAGCATGCACAGAGGAAGGTGCATCCTAAATCAGGGAATTTGGCCTGTTAACCTAATCCTCCATCAGCCCTCTGCTGAAAATGTTTGCTTTGATTTGTGTCTGGTGATTTCCATCCATGCTATGATTGCAGACTCTTTGGTAACATGTGGAGACCTTGCTTTGGTAGAAACATAGAACATTATAACACAAAAGGACCCTTTCAAGAGTCAGGAAACAGGGCATCAAGTACCAACTATTTTCTAGATATTGTGCTGGGCATTTTTACATGCATTATCTCATTGATTTCCTCAGAGCAACCTTAAGTAGGTAATTTTTATTCCTTTTCCATAGGAGAAAAATAAGCTTGCATAGGTCAAGTAATTTGTCCCAAATTATGCATTTAAAAGGGGGCAGAGCTAAAGTTTACTTGAACACTCTTTGGTTGACACAAAAACCCTAACCTTTCCTCGAGAAAAGAAAGGTTATATTGCCTTTGAGATCAGCAAGACACTTCATTTTGAGGAGGAGGAGGCTGAAGCACAGAGGCATAAAGTGACTTGTTGAAAGTCACAAGGAGAGTTCTGGATGGGCTCCCAGGCCCCCTAGGTCCTGTTCTGCGGCCCTTTCTATGAAGCCACGCAGGTGCTTGACGGTGGTCAGAAACCCTGACCCTCTGAGACTCACCAAGGTCTCCAGCACAGAGTTCAAGCTGGCAGAAGTGCCCCTTGTGGAGTTTGCACCCTGGACTGTGTTATGCACTTCTGGGCCTGCTTCACTGACCAAACTCAAGCCTGTGTCTCCAAGATCTCAGACCTTTATATTATCTGTCTCTCATTTGCTATTTCCCATATATGAGAATAACTAAGAAAACTACATCAAAGCAAATGTTCTTAAGAGTCAACTATTTTAGATGAGCTTTTAAGAAAAGCTTCCCTTGAAATAGAAGGCAGGCTTTTTGTTTTAATGGTTGCCTGGGAAAAGTTACCTCGTACTCATTAATAAAGCAAAAGAGGAAGGTTGCCAGGTGGGGGCAGAGAATGTGGAGATGTGACCACAGGTGACAAATGACTCAGTGGGCAGCAGGCTGTGTTCTTTGACCTGGTAAACAAAAGAGACTCCCTCTGGGTCATGGTTTGTGCTCAGCAGCCACAGGACAGAGGGGCAGGGGGCCGGGTAGCATGGACCTGCACAATCCTCCCCCCCTCCTCCTCACTCCCATTCCACAGCCTCTCAATGTTCTGGGAATACTCTCTAAGCATTCTTCTTTCCACATCTTCCCTCATGAAGTTCCCTCTGTCCGGGATGCTCTTCTTTTTTTTTTTTTTTTAAAGATTTAATTTTATTTATTTTTGGCTGTGTTGGGTCTTCATTGCTGCGCGTGGGCTTTCTCTAGTTGCGGCGAGCAGGAGCTACTCTCTGTTGTGGTGCGCGGGCTTCTCACTGCGGTGACTTCCCTTGCAGCATGTGGGATCTTCCTGGACCAGGGCTCGAACCTGTGTCCCCTGTATTGGCAGATGGATTCTTAACCACTGCGCCACCAGGGAAGTCCTGGGATGCTCTTCTTGATTTTCTCTCTGATCAATTCTTATTCCTTCTCTAGAGCCAAGTTCAAATTCTGTCTCCTTCATAAAGTTTCTCATTCCTCACATAAAGATAACTGCTCTCCCACTTCAGACCTTTCAGCGCTTGCCATCTCATACTGTTCCACTAAATGTTGCCCTGTTTTGCACTGACTTCCATTTCTGTCTTAGCTGAAAGATCCTTAAGGGCAGGGAATCCTGTCTTTCTCATCTTGCTCTCCTTCAGTGCCTTGCACAGTGCCTTCCAGGACAACATCAACGATTAAGGAACACCATACAGAATGCCCACAAACTGGATCTCCAAACATGGGGCCAACAGACAAACACCTGGATGGGCTTCCACCACCTAATTTCTGAGTGCCTTCTACCTGAAGAATCTTACAGTTACTTTTCTCACAGCCCTCAGCTTCTTCCCTTCTTTCTGTGGCTCTGCTTGGGAGAGAACCCTTTCAGCTAGTGGTCATTTTAGAACACATGGCTGGCTGTTGGGGTATAAAGAAATCCCATTTCTTTCTTGGTTAAGATCCATCTGGAATCCTGAAAGAGTATCTCCTGTCCTCTGTTGACTTCACTGGGGACTTGGATTTCACTGGGGTTGAAAGATACTGTGTATTTCTGTGTCTGAAGCTGGGGAACTGGCCAACTTGAAGGGGAAGCAAAGGTAATAGAAGGAAGCCCCAGGGAGAGGGGAAAGGGAGGGTCCCTGGGAGGAAGGCTAGGTGCTTCCCCAGCTCTCCTCCCCTGAGGACATCAGATGCCTTAATGGAGTCTTTGGGGAGATGGTTGCAAGGAGCTGTGAAGAAATGGAAAGGACTTTAAGAGAAATTTGGGGGCAGGCTAGGATAAAGGAGCTGACACCATAGTGGTTTTCAGAGAAGGGGTAGTTTGGAGCAACCGAAACTGGAGGTTAGCAGTCAGAGATTTGATAATTTTTAGAGTGGAAAGTGGTGCAGCCACTGAGCTTGCCTTCAAAGAGAGTCACTGAGACCCAGGCAGAAAAAGCTTGACTTTCCGAGAGACAGAGAGGACTAAAGAGAACATTTTGGCTTTGGACTGGAGGGTGACCTGGAAATGGGAAGTGCCATGTAAGGTTATAACCCTGAACTCTGAATTTACCTAATTCAAAGTAGTTTTTACACCAGTAATTTCCTAACAAAGCTGTAAAGTAACTTGTAGACCGCACAGTTGATTGCTGGAAAGAGCATGATGAAGGTAGAACTGAGGGAGACAAACACCCTGCAGCTCTCACTGATGCAGACAGAATGTCACCCATACAGGAGGTGAAGTGACTTCAGGGCTATCTGCATCTTGTCTCTGGGTGGGCAGCGTCAGGGCCAGAGCCAGCTGTGCTGGAATGAGATGAGCTCTTGAGGATCTGAACTGGAACTGTCACCGACCTTCCCCATTAAGGGTCCTTCTGCCCAGTGTCATTGGAGCCAAAAGAAAGAGACGAGTTTTCGGAAGCAAAGGAGTTTTATTCTTCAATCAAAGAATGGAGAGGTGCCAGCAGATGCTCTGGAGTACAGGCTCTTTGGCGGGGGCGGGGGGGACGGGGGAGGGGCTGAGGTGGGCGGGGCTGGGGTGGGTGCAGACGCACTGCTCACAGCTCCAGATCCCAGAGCCTGGCGTAGAGTCTCTGTACACGGCCGGCCGCCGCCATCTTGAAAGGAGGTGTTGTTCGCGGAGCTCAGGGGTCGGTGCTGCAATTTTGCCCTAGGAGGACTGGTCTGAAGTGCGGGTGTGAGGCCTCTGCACACGGTTCCCTGTGAGCAAGTGATGCTAGACTAAGCACAAAGGAAAAGGAAAAAAAAAGGTTAGACTTTATTTTATTACCCAGAATATTTTTATTTCCCATGAATTGTTAATGGGCTTTGCCGGTGACAGAACCATCTAGTTGTGTTGCGGCCCGCACCATCCTCTTTCCCACCTTTGTCCCTGAAAATCACCTGAAATTGTCAATGGAGTTTGAAGATCAGGATAAAGGTATTTATTAGAGCTTTTTCCATGTTTTTGAGTGGATGGGCCCCGCCTGTGCTTTCTTTCCCCAGCAGCGCCTGATTGAGCCCAGCACTTGTCCGGGACCCCACGGGTGCTCTGTGTGGGACCCCTTAGCCCAGGTTACAGTCAGATTAGACCCGTGGCCTTCCACAGCCTTCTGGAAGGAGGAAAGAGGGAAGCACAGTTACCCCTGTGAGTGAGAAGTGAAAACTAGAGGTAATGGTGGAGGTGGGGCGTAGATGAGATTGTCTTTTTCATGTGTTGGAATGCTGATAGGTGTGCTTATGAAAAGTTAGCCCTAAAGCAAACTTTTGGAATTGGAAATATTTTCCTGTTAATTTTCATAATTAAACGGAATTTTTTTAACAGGAAAATTTAATCCTGAAATGGTTCAAATTGCATTTTCTAAAAGTAACCCCTTAAAAAAATCAGACACGAGAAGGGAAAATATGTTATCTTTTTTTAAATTGATTGATTAATTAATTAATTAATTTTTATCTGCGTTGGGTCTTTGTTGCTGCGGGTGGACTTTCTCTAGTTGTGGCGAGTGGGGACCACTCCTCGCTGCGGTGCGTGGGCTCCTCACTGCGGTGGCTTCTCCTGCTGTAGAGCATGGGCTGTAGGCGAGTGGGCCTCACAGGGTGGCTCGCGGGCTCAGTAGTTGTGGTGCACGGGCCCAGCCGCTCCGCGACATATGGCACCTTCCCACACCAGGGCTCGAACCTGTGTCCCCTGCACTGGCAGGCTGATTCCCAACCACTGTGCCACTAGGGAAGTCCTGGGAAAATATGTTTTGATAAGCTATCAATGATAATTGGAAGTCAAAACCTATGCATCTGATGATGAATGGAGCTCGTAGTTTTAGACTGGTCGCCAGACTCCCCAGTGATCTCATAGTGCCTTTCTTGGCATCCTGGAGAATGTAGTGAAAAGAAGGACTAATTGGGCCTGTATAATCTAAGGAAACTTAACTGACCCGGGTGTGCTAGTATAGCATGGCGCCCTCTGTGGAGTTTTCTCCTTTCTTCTTTTCAGTACAATTATAATATACAGGCACTTCTCACCGTGCATGGTTCCGGTATGCACGAATTTCCATAAACATGATTTAGTTAAATAACAGCAGCCTCTAAACATGAGTTCAAATTTCAGTTACCATGTATAGTCATTGAGAGTAATTATATAAAATACAAACTTCGGGCTAAGTCTACAGTCCACAAATCATTTCATAAAAAGCAAATTCACATCAGGAGCACTGACCAATTACATCACTTTTTTCAAAGTCTGTGGATGATTGGTCACTGAGCACCTGTCACTCAGTTTGTAAGAAATACAGAGGACACAGGAAAGAATTAAAACCACAAGGAAACAAATAGACATACCCAGAATGTGGCTGTTCTATAAGACAGTTACTTTGGTCTCTTCAGTAAGAGGGGGAAAAAAAAGGAGAGTGTGGCTGTTCTCACTTAAAAGAGACCTCAGAGACACATTCGCCAAATGTAGGGTATGGTACTCAATCAGACATTGGTTTGAATAAACCAGTTATAAAAGGTATCTTGAGGAAGGGGATAACTAGGAAATTTGAATATAGACTAGGTAGTAGGTGATATTAGAAGATTATTATGAATTTTGTTAGGTGTGAAAAATGCTATTGTGATCATGTAGAAACAGGTCCTTACTTTTCAGAAGTGCAAACTAAAATATATAGGGGTGAGATACTGTAAAGTCTGATATATACTCTAGAATACTTTAGCAGAAGAAAACTAAAAAAAGCAAATATGGCAAAATATTAACAATTTTAAAACCTAGGTGATGGATATGAGTGTTCATGATACCATTTTTCCTGCTCTTCTATAGGTTTGAAAGTTTCAATAATAAAAAATTTTATTTTTTTACCATATTATTTTTTTAAACATCTTTATTGGAGTATAATTGCTTTACAATGTTGTGTTAGTTTCTGCTGTATAACAAAGTGAATCAGCTATATGTATACATATATCCTCATATCCCCTCCCTCCTGTGCCTCCTTGAGGACACGGGGAGGGGGAAGGGTAAGCTGGGACGAAGTGAGAGAGTAGCACTGACATATATACATTACCAAATGTAAAGTAGATCGCTAGTGGGAAGCAGCCGCATAGCACAGGGAGATCAGCTCGGTGCTCTTTGACTACCTAGAGGGGTGGGATAGGGAGGGTGGGAGGGAGGCTCAACAGTAAAAAATTTGAAAACGTTCTAAAGATGTCTGACAAATGAAACATCTGGCTGCCTGAGTGTGCTGCTGGTTAATCTTTGAGGGAGCTGGAAGTTATTGGCTAGAGTGATAGGATTGTTGCATCACTGGTTGTGTGCTTTGAGGCCCTTAATCACAAGGTTGGAAACTGGCCAACAGGACAACTGGCCGGGACACAGATCACAGGGTGTGACTATGTGTCTGGGGACTTCTTCCTCAGTTCTATCCTGCCCTGAGGCTTTGAGTTCTGTCTTACTTGGGGTCAAACTGTTGTGGACAGTCCTTTAAGCAGTGGAGCAGTCATTCAGAGGGACTTACTATGACCTTGTGGCCACCCCTATGACCCATTAGGGAGGTTCAGCTGGGCTCAATTATTTGTCTGTTACCTTCACGTCTGAGAATCATTTATCCACACATACTTGTGCCTCTGGCCCAGTAGAAACTTGGGGTTAAGGAGAAAGCATGAAGCTCCTCTCAGACCTAAGTCATTCTATCTTTTCCTGAAAACACCAGATTTCAGGGAAATAGAGACTTTGGTATTTAAATAGTTGATATTCTAGTTTTTTTTAAATTTATTCATTCATTTTATTATTTATTTTTGGCTGCGTTGGGTCTCCGCTGCTGCACGGGCCCTCTCTAGTTGGGCGAGCGGGGCCACTCCTCGTTGCGGTGTGTGGTCTTCTGACTGTGGTGGCCTCCCCTGTTGCGGAGCACGGGCTCTAGGCATGCAGGCTCAGTAGTTGTGGCTCGCAGGCTCCAGAGCGCAGGCTCGGTAGCTGTGGCACACGGGCCTAGTTGCTCCGCAGCATGTGGGATCTTCCCAGACCAGGGCTTGAACCCATGTCTCCTGCACTGGCAGGCGGACTCCCAATGACTGCGCCACCAGGGAAGTCCCGATATTCTAGTTTTTAACCTCAGTGGATTAAATACAGATTCACTGTAGTATATACCTAAAAATTCTAGGTGATTCTAATGAGGTTCAGGCAAAGTACTGAGTTTTCCTAACACCCTACAGTTTGTTAGTGGTAGAGCTGGGACTAGAGCCCAGGTCTCATCATTCCGAGCTCATATTCTTTTCTTTTTACTTTTGTTATTTAATTTAATTTATTTTTTAATTTGATAAATTTGACATGTTATATTTTGTACATTTAAGGTGTATAGTGTGTTACTTTGATATATTTAGATATTATAATATGATTGCCATTGAAGCAATATCACATCATTATAGAATAATGTTATTGTCTATATTCATTATACTGTGCTATGGTTTATTTACTATTTGTTACAAGTTTGTACCCTTAAACACCATCAGTCTTATCCCCCACACCCCCATCCCCAGGTAACCACCATTTTACTCAGTTTTTGTTTTTTGACAGGTTTGATAGTGATATCAAACAGTACTTGTCTCTCTCTGTCTGACTTATCTCACTTAGCATAATGTGCTCAAGTCCATGTATGTTGCTGCATATGGCAGAATATTCTCCTTTGCGATGGCTGAATAATATTTCATTACATATATAATCTATAATCTATTTTATCTGTTCATCCATTGATGGACATTTGGGTTGTTTCCATATCTTGGCTATTGTGAATAATGCTGCTATGAACATGGATGTGTATACGTATCTCGTCGAAATCCTGTTTTCATTTCCTTTGGATGTATACCCAGAAGTGGAATTGCTGGATTGTGTGTTACATCTATTTGTAATTTTTTGAGGAATCTCTGTATTGTTTTCCATAGTGGTTGAACTAATTTATATTCCCATCAACAGTGTATAAGTGTTCCCTTTTCACCACATCCTCACCAGCACTTGTTGTCTCTTATTTTCTTGCTGATAGCCATTCTAATAGGTGTGAGGTGATACCTCATTGTGGTTTTGATTTGCATTTTCATGACGATTAGTGATGTTGAGCATCTTTTCATGTGCCTGTTGACCATTTTGATGTCCTCTTTGGAGAAATGTCTATTTAGTTCTTCTGCCCACTTTTTAATTGGATTGCTTGTTTTTTGTTGTTGTGTTCTTTGTATATGTTGGATATTAACCCTTTATCTAATATATGATTTGCAAAAATGTTCTTTCATTCTGCAGGCTGCCATTTTGTTTTGCTGATTGCTTCTTTTGCTATGCAGAGCTTTTGTGTTTGATATAGTTCCACTTGTTGATTTTTGCTTTTGTTGTTTGTGCTTTTAGCACCATGTCCAAAAAATCCTTGCCGAGACCGATATCAATGAGCTTCTTCCCTCTGTTTCTTTCTAGGAATTTTATGGTATCTAGTCTTATGTTTAAGTCTTTGATCTATTTCATAAACTCTATTTTAACTTATCATACTTCCTATTCAGTTGCTACAAATTCTTTGCCTCTATCCAGACCCTTCCCTGGTGCAACGATAAATTTTTTAGGTGTCCCTACTCTATGCATACTCTATGCACTGTGCAACCTACTTCAATTAAAGGACCAGTTTGTTCTTTACTTGGAAAGTCAGGGTTGTTACAGCATTAAGCAGTAACACAGGGCAGCATATGCAGAGAGCAAATGGTCATGACTGCTGATATGAGAGGATGCTTCTGGAAAAAGACGAGGCTGGTTGAGCCTTCAGGTAGTTTTTTGGTGGGATCCTCAAATTGTAGTCAGTATTTTGGTGCAAGAAGCTGATTTTGTCTGTGTTTCCAGAGAGCACAAGACTTCCTAGGCCTAATCCACCCAAGTGAAATTCACAAGAGATTTCTATGTAAACCAGAAAGCCAATTTTTTTAGTTTTAGAGGAGGACATGCTTGTCCAGAGGCCTAAATATTTGTGTCTGTATTGAGGGCGTGCTCTTCCTGAGGGACAGAGAATCAAAACCATCCCAGCATTTTGCCTGGTGAATTTTGAATCAGAGCAAAGGATGTTGGGTATGGGAGGGAAGATTACCTTAACGTGACCAAAGCATCAACCCATCCATTTCAGTGTCTTCACTCTATCTCCTTTGGACCAGGTGGGATTAACATTTGCCAAAGCTTGTTCTTTGATTCCTTTTGTTCACATATGTTATTACAATCAATTAGATAACAGGTTTTTCTCCCCCTTAAGTTTATTCATACCTTGATTTGATTCCTAGGTCATTCTTCCTACTTTGATCAAGCAATCATCATGCCCCTTTAGGTAAAGATATCATTCATTTCATGAGACTTTTCCTAGTTCAACTTCTAGATGGTAACTTTGTTCAAAGTCCCAAGGGCATTCCACTGTAGTTACCAGCTGGGAGCCAAAGAAATGGGAAGGGCTCTAGGCCAGTGGTTCCTAGACAGGGAACACAACTGGAGCTATAACTGTAAGAAAGTTTTCCCTGGTCAGAAGTCACATAGGAAGCTCTGCTTAAGGCTATGTTAGCTCTGTCAGTCATTTCTCCATAGCATTGCCAGTGCCTCTATCTCTGAAAGACCATTTTGAATAGGATTCCTATGTCACCCATCATCTTGGTGTTGTCTTCTTTCTAGGAAACTATGTGGAGTAAAACATCCATAAAAGGCACATATAATGGCATGCACACTTGGAGCAATGGCTACACCACAAGTGGGCTTCTAGGGTTATTACTCCTATCTCCCAGACAGCAAACTTGAGGCACATGATGTGAGGTGAGGTGAGATGATGGGAGGTGATAATACCCAAATATATCACAAATCAGTGGAAGAGCTTACACTAGAATTTAGAAACATATGCTAGCAGGTTTTCAGCTCCAAATCACATTCCCAGAAGCTGGAAATAGGTTAGAACTTCTTGTGGTTATGTTATATTCAGGACAACCAAGTTGAGGGCCAAAGGAGACCCATGTGAATTCAACTAAATAAACACCTGGGGAAGAGGTAAAACACCTTGACTGTGGCTCTACAATGGGTCCCCCTTGTCTTTCCCATCCTGGTACCCAGTACCATGGTCCACCTGGCCTTTCAGAGGTATGCTGAAACCTCTGTTGGCCTGACCAGCTCTCAAGCAGGTACAATGAGATGCCTAAGTGTGTTTGAAACCCAGCAACAGCTTGTGGCCTCCATAGATGCTCTCCCTGACTTGTCTCTCCCACCAGTCCACTGGCTACAGTTTGAAATCTTGTTTCCTGAGAGAAATACTCACACTATGAAACAGTAGCTGCCTTTGTGCTTTGTACATACATTTCCCCTGGGTCTAAGCCAGAATCTGTCTTTGGGGATAGGAGGAGAGTGTGAGTTACTTTCTAGGTAAGAACCATCTGATGTCAAGCCCTTCTCTGTCAGGTTCTGCTTGAGGTTTGAACTCACCTTGGCACCACAAGTTCTGATTAACATCAAAGGTAGGAGGGAGGTTTAAGGAGAGGTTTATTAGAGAAACAATGAGGCTCACTGTTGAGGTCCAAAATAGCCACAGGCTTTTGTTTTTTGTTTGTTTGTTTGTTTGTTTGTTTTTGCGGTATGTGGGCCTCTCACTGTTGTGGCCTCTCCCGTTGCGGAGCACAGGCTCCGGACGCGCAGGCTCAGCGGCCATGGCTCACGGGCCCAGCCGCTCTGTGGCATGTGGGATCTTCCCAGACCGGGGCACGAACCCGTGTCCCCTGCATCGGCAGGCGGACTCTCAACCACTGTGCCACCAGGGAAGCCCAGGCTTTTGTTGAGGAGTCATAAAGACCTCATCTGATGAGAAAGCTCATCCAGATTTCCTGTGTCTAACATGGCCCTGGGGCACTGAGCCCAGAGTTGAACTTGGTTCTGGAACAGAGGTTCCAGCCGCTTACTCCCAGGACTGTGCTGCCAGCCCATGGCAGTGTTTTCACTGGGGTTCATGCGGTGTCAGCGTCAGGTCACCAACTGTTGTTTACAGAATGGAAAAGACTTGCTTTTATTCTGTAATTATATTTTTCTACTATTTTGATATCAAAATATTTTCTTGTATGAAATTAATATAATGGCACATACTAGTTTAAAACATTGTATTCAATCAGAAAAGTAAAAGGTTGGCAGTTCTTGGGTCCCAGTTTTTAGAAATTAAGTGTAGTCTGTGAAATTTCAAAGTGTAGGAACCACTGTTTTCGGTGTTCCAAGGAAAAATAGGTTTCCCAGAGGCATGGGACTGGGAAGGAGTGTTTTTTTAGAATAGGTGTGTTTAAAGCTCCTTGCTTCTAGATTCATTCAGCTCCTACTCCCCACATGCACTGTTCCTTTTTAGACCTCATCTGCCCTTAGATTGACCCAGTTTTCTCCTTATGTGGACCTGCTTCTCCAAGAACACAGTGAACTTGGCCCAGCAGAGCTGTGGTCTGTGTCCATCCTCATAGCTTATGTCCTTTGATGTTTGCACTTCCTCCAGACTAATGGCCTGTCCATTCTCCTTCAAGACACAGAAGGGATATCTCCTGTTCTTCCTAATGATATTTTTGGCCGAGTAGTAGGGAAAAGGATCACATTAATACCTAAAGTGTCCCGTGGAACAGATTCTAATTTGGTGATGTGATTCGACAGCACTGCAACACTCAGAAGGACCTACAACTATCCGTTAAAAATCCTCAGTAAGTCATTTTTAAGGGGTTTTCCGGAAAAAAATTTAGTCAAGACTTGGTATCACCTGGGAATGGTAGCACACTGGCATAATTTAATAGAGCTGAATAGCCCACTCTCGTAAGAGAATTTATTTGCTCATATCTTTCTTATCTCATCAAGCATATCACAGGATCCTGAGGGAATGGGACAGGGGCAGGTAGTTTTTGATGTAGGAATGAGATGGAATGTGCATTACAGTGTTCTTTTCTAGCTAGCTTAGGTTTCCATTCTGGGTAGAGGAGGTTGCTGAAAAAAACATGGTGTGTGTGTGTGTGTGTGTGTATGTCTAAGCACAGGAAGGTAATGATGATTTATGAATAAAAGGACAGGAGCTAGCGTAAGATATCATGCGTGCCAAAATGTATGTATTAAAGGCATTAGCTATAAAATCTGCCTGCTGCACAGTTCTGTCCAGGGCTAGCTCTTAGGATGTGGAAGCAGGTCTACCCCAAACATTTATGGGGCTGGGTAAGAGTCAAATTGAAGCCCCAATTCCATATGTCTGAATATTTAAAAGTTATAAAATCAAGCCAATGAAGTATGAAATAAAATATGTTCTGTCTTTCTAACCTAAGATACACTTGATCCTCATTATTTGTGGATTCTGTATTTTCAAATTTGCCTTTTCAGTAAAATTTATTTGTAACACCCAAATCTGTACTTGTAGCACTGTCATAGTTATTCACAAATATGTACATAGTGGTGAAAAATTCAAGTTGCCCAAAGTGCATGTTCCCAGCTGAGGTTGAATAAGGTAACACTCTACCTTCTTTTAAAAAAATTGAGGTATAATTGTTATGCAACGATTTATTTATATGAAACAATTTCAGATGTACAACATAAGGATTCAATATATTTGTATGTATTGTGAAATGATCACCGCAGTAAGTCTAGTTAGTATTCATCACCACATATAGTTACAATTTTTTTCTTGAGATGAGAGATTTTGAGTTCTACTCTCTTAGCAACTTTCAAATATATAATATGGTATTAACTATAGTCACCATGCTGAACATCACATTCTCAGGATTTATTTATAACTGGAAGTTTGGGCCTTTTGACCCCTTCACCCATTTTGCCAACCCCACACCCCTAGCTTTGGGCAATCACCAGTCTATTCTCTGTATCCATGAATTCTTTTTTTTTAAATTCCATATATAGTGAGATTATATGGTATTTGTCTTTCTCTGTTTGACTTATTTCACTTAGCATTATGCTTTCAAGGTCCATCCATGTTATTGCAAGATTTCCTTCTTTTTATGGCTGAATAATATTCCATTGTATATGTATACCACATTTTCTTTACCCATTCATCCATCAGTGGGCATTTAGGTTGTTTCCATATCTTGGCTGTTTTAAATAATACTGCAGTGAACATCTGGTGCTCATATCTTTTCAAGTTAGTGCTTTAGTTTTCTTCAGATAAATACCCAGAAGGAGAATTGCTGGATCATATGGTAGTTCTATTTTTGATTTTTTGAGGAACCTTTGTACTGTTTTCCATAGTGGCTGCACAGTTTACATTCCCACCAACAGTGCACAAGTGTTCCCTTTTTTCTACATCTCTCTAGCGCTTGTTACTTCTTGTCTTTCTTTTTTTTTTTAAATAATTGTTCAAACTGATGTGAGGTGATAATTTCATTGTGGTTTTAATTTGCATTTTCCGGATGATTAGTGATGTTGAGTACATTTTCACGTAACTGCTGACCATCTGTATGTCTTCTTCAGAAATATCTCTGTTCAGATCCTCTGCCCATTTTTTGTTTTGTTTTGTTTTTGCCCTTAAGTTGTATGAGTTCTTTATGTATTTTGGATATTAGCCTCTTATCAGTTATATGATTTGCAAATATTTTCTCCCACTTGGTTGGTTACCTTTTCATTTTGTTGATGATTTCCTTTGCTGTGCAGAAGCTTTTTAGTTTGATGTAGTCCCACTTGGTTATTTTTGCTTTTGTTGCCTTTGCTTTGGTGTCAAACCCAAAAAGTCATCACCAGCAAGACTGTCAAGGAGCTTATTGGCTATGTTTAATTCTAGGAGTTTAATGGTTTCAGATCTTACATCAAGTCTTAAACTCATTTTGAGTTAGTTTTGGGTGTGGTGTGAGAGAGTGGACCAGTTTCATTCTTTTCCATGTGGCTGCCCAGTTTTCCCAACACCATTTATTGAAGAAACTGTCTTTTCCTCTACTGTATATTCTTTGCTCCTTTGTCATAAATTAACTGACCATATATGTGTGGGTTTACTTCTGGGCCTCCTTTTCTGTTCCACTGACCTGTGTGTCTGTTTTTATGCTGATACCATAGCTTTGTAACATAGTTTGAAATCAGGAAGTGTGATGCGTCTAGGTGCTTTACTGCATCTATCTACAAAATTTGATATGCTTAAATTTTCTTTTAATTAAAAATATTTTCTATTTTATCTTGTGATTTCCTCTTTGATCTATCAGTTTTTAGAACTGTGATTTTAATTTTAAATAGGAATTTTTCAATACCTTTTTTTTTTTTTTTTTTTGCGGTACGCGGGCCTCTCACTGTTGTGGCCTCTCCTGCTGCAGAGCACAGGCTCCGGATGCGCAGGCTCAGTGGCCATGGCTCACGGGCCCAGCCGCTCTGCGGCATGTGGGATCTTCCCGGACTGGGGCACGAACCCGTGTCCCCTGCATCAGCAGGCGGACTCTCAACCACTGCGCCACCAAGGAAGCCCTCAATACCTTTTTATTACTGATTTTAATTTAATTCTGACTTGGTCAGGAAACATACTATGTATGATTTCAGTTCTTTTGATTTTCTTGAGATTTGGTGTAAGGTTCAGAATATGTTCTATTTTATTGAATGTTCCAGATACATTGAAAAGAAGGAGTACTCGTCTCCTGTTAGTGGGGTGTTCTATATAAATGTCAATTAGGTCAAGTTGATTGATGATGTTCAGTCTTCTGTATCATTACTGACTTTCTGTCAAGTTATTCTACTGATTATTAAGAGAGAAATGTTGAATTACCCAACTATAGTTGTGGATTTGTCTATTTTTCCTTTCAGTTCTTTCAGTTTTTGCTTCATGTATTTTGAAGTGCTGTTGTTAGGTGAGTATACATTTTGGATTATTAAACTTTCTTTGTGGATTGAACTTTTTATAATTGTATTATATCCCTCTATATCAATGATAATATTCCTTGTTAAGATGTCTACTTTGTTGGATATCAATATAGTCAATCCAGCTTTTCTTTTGATTTGTGTTTCCATGGTATATCTTTTTCATCTTTTAATTTTTAACCTATTTGTATTTTAAATTCTTTTATTTTTATTTAAAAAATTCAATTTTATATTGGAGCATAGTTGATTAACAATATTGTGCAAGTTTCAGGTGCACAGCAAAGTGATTCATTTATACATATATATGTATCTATTTTCTTTCAAATTCTTTTCCTGTTTAGGTTACTGCAGAATATTGAGCAGCATTCCCTGTGTTATACGATAGGTTCTTGTTGGTTATCTATTTTAAATATAGCATTGTGTACATAATCCCAAACTCCTAATCTATACCTCCCCTCCACCTTTCCCCGTGCAAACCATTAGTTCATTCTGTAAGTCAGTGAGTCTGTTTCTGTTTTGTAAATATGTTCATTTGTACCAATTTTTTTAGATTCTGCATATAAGTGATATCATATGATATTTGTCTTTCTCTGACTTACTTCACTTAGTATGATAATCTCCAGATCCATCCATGGTGCCACAAATGACATTATTTCATTCTTTTTAATGGCTGAGTAATATTCCATTGTATATATGTACCATATCTTCTCTATCCATTCCTCTATCGATGGACATTTAGGTTGCTTCCATGTCTTGGCTATTGTTAACAGTGCTGCAATGAACACTGGAGTGTGTGTATCCTTTCCAACCGTGTTTTTCTCTGGCTATATGCGCAAGAGTGAAATTGCTGGATCATATGGTAGCTCTATTTTTAGTTTCTTAAGTAACTTCCATACTGTTCTCCATAGTGGGTGTGGCAATTTACATTCCCATCATCAGTGTGGGAGGGTTCCCTTTTTTCCACACCCTCTCCAGCATTTATTGTTTGTAGATTTTTTGATGATGGCCATTCTTTTTTTTTTTTTTTTTTGGCTGCATTGGGCCTTCATTGCTATGCAAGGGCTTTCTCTAGTTGTGGCGAGTGGGGGCTACTCTTCGTTGTGGAGCACAGGCTCTAGGGTGCGTGGGCTTCAGTAGTTGTAGCACATGGGCTCAGTAGTTGTGGCTCATAGGCTCTAGAGTGCAGGCTCAGTAGTTGTGGCACATGGGCTTAGTTGCTCCATGGCATGTGGGATCTTCCCAGACCAGGGCTCGAACCTGTGTCGTGCATTGGCAGGAGAATTCTTTTTTCTTTTTCTTTTTTTTATTAGTTTCTGCTTTATAACAAAGTGAATCAGTTATACATATACATCTGTTCCCATATCCCTTCCCTCTTGCGTCTCCCTCCCTCCCACCCTCCCTATCCCACCCCTCCAGGTGGTCACAAAGCACCGAGCTGATCTCCCTGTGCTATGTGGCTGCTTCCCACTAGCTATCTACCTTATGTTTGGTAGTGTATATATGTCCATGCCTCTCTGTCTCTTTGTCACAGCTTACCCTTCCCCCTCCCCATATCCTCAAGTCCATTCTCAAGTAGGTCTGTGTCTTTATTCCTGTTTTACCCCTAGGTTCTTCATGAGATTTTTTTTCTTAAATTCCATATATATGTGTTAGCATACGGTATTTGTCTTTCTCTTTCTGACTTACTTCACTCTGTATGACAGACTCTAGGTCTATCCACCTCATTACAAATAGCTCAATTTTGTTTCTTTTTATGGCTGAGTAATATTCCATTGTATATATGTGCCACATCTTCTTTATCCATTCATCCGATGATGGACACTTAGGTTGTTTCCATCTCCGGGCTATTGTAAATAGAGCTGCAATGAACATTGTGGTACATGTCTCTTTTTGAATTATGGTTTTCTCAGGGTATATGCCCAGTAGTGGGATTGCTGGGTCCTATGGTAGTTCTATTTGTAGTTTTTTAAGGAACCTCCACACTGTTCTCCATAGTGGCTGTACCAATTCACATTCCCACCAGCAGTGAAAGAGTGTTCCCTTTTCTCCACACCCTCTCCAGCATTTATTGTTTCTAGATTTTTTGATGATGGCCATTCTGACTGGTGTGAGATGATATCTCATTGTAGTTTTGATTTGCATTTCTCTAATGATTAATGATGTTGAGCATTCTTTCATGTGTTTGTTGGCAGTCTGTATATCTTCTTTGGAGAAATGTCTATTTAGGTCTTCTGCCCATTTTTGGATTGGGTTGTTTGTTTTTTTGCTATTGAGCTGCATGAGCTGCTTATTAATTTTGGAGATTAATCCTTTGTCAGTTGCTTCATTTGCAAATATTTTCTCCCATTCTGAGGGTTGTCTTTTGGTCTTATTTATGGTTTCCTTTGCTGTGCAAAAGCTTTGAAGTTTCATTAGGTCCCATTTGTTTATTTTTGTTTTTATTTCCATTTCTCTAGGAGGTGGGTCCAAAAGGATCTTGCTGTGATTTATGTCATAGAGTGTTCTGCCTATGTTTTCCTCTAAGAGTTTGATAGTTTCTGGCCTTACATTTAGGTCTTTAATCCATTTTGAGCTTATTTTTGTGTATGGTGTTAGGGAGTGATCTAATCTCATACTTTTACATGTACCTGTCCAGTGTTCCCAGCACCACTTAATGAAGAGGCTGTCCTTTCTCCACTGTACATTCCTGCCTCCTTTATCAAAGATAAGGTGACCATATGTGCGTGGGTTTATCTCTGGGCTTTCTATCCTGTTCCATTGATATATCTTTCTGTTTTTGTGCCAGTACCGTGCTGTCTTGATTACTGTAGCTTTGTAGTATAGTCTGAAGTCAGGGGGCCTGATTCCTCCAGCTCCGTTTTTCATTCTCAAGATTGCTTTGGCTATTTGGGGTCTTTTGTTTTTCCAAACAAATTTTGAATTTTTTTGTTCTAGTTCTGTGAAAAATGCCAGTGGTAGTTTGATAGGGATTGCATTGAATCTGTAGATTGCTTTGGGTAGTAGAGTCATTTTCACAATATTGATTCTTCCAATCCAGGAACATGGTATATCTCTCCATCTATTTGTATCATCTTTAATTTCTTTCATCAGTGTCTTATAATTTTCTGCATACATGTCTTTTGTCTCCTTAGGTAGGTTTATTCCTAGATATTTTATTCTGTTTGTTGCAGTGGTAAATGGGAGTGTTTTCTTGATTTCACTTTCAGATTTTTATCATTACTGTACAGGAATGCCAGAGATTTCTGTGCATTAATTTTGTATCCTGCTACTTTACCAAATTCATTGATTAGCTCTAGTAGTTTTCTGGTAGCATCTTTAGGATTCTCTATGTATAGTATCATGTCATCTGCAAACAGTGACAGCTTTACTTTTTCTTTTCCTATTTGGATTCCTTTTATTTTCTTTTCTTCTCTGATTGCTGTGGCTAAAACTTCCAAAACTATGTTGAATAAGAGTAGTGAGAGTGGGCAGCCTTGTCTTGTTCCTGATCTTAGTGGAAATGGTTTCAGTTTTTTACCATTGAGGGCGATGTTCGCTGTGGGTTTATCATATGTGGCCTTTATTATGTTGCGGAAAGTTCCCTCTATGCCTACTTCCTGCAGTGTTTTTATCATAAATGGGTGTTGAATTTTGTTGAAAGCTTTCTCTGCATCTATTGAGATGATCATATGGTTTTTCTCCTTCAATTTGTTAATATGGTGTATCACGTTGGTTGATTTGCATATATTGAAGAATCCTTACATTCTTGGAATAAACCCCACTTGATCATGGTGTATGATCCTTTTAATGTGCTGTTGGATTCTGTTTGCTAGTATTTTGTTGAGGATTTTTGCATCTATGTTCATCAGTGATATTGGCCTGTAGTTTTCTTTCTTTGTGACATCCTTGTCTGGTTTTGGTATCAGGGTGATGGTGGCCTTGTAGAATGAGTTTGGGAGTGTTCCTCCTTCTGCTACATTTTGGAAGAGTTTGAGAAGGATGGGTGTTAGCTCTTCTCTAAATGTTTGATAGAATTCGCCTGTGAAGCCATCTGGTCCTGGGCTTTTGTTTGATGGAAGATTTTTAATCACAGTTTCAATTTCAGTGCTTGTGATTGGTCTCTTCATATTTTCTATTTCTTCCTGCTTCAGTCTTGGCAGGTTGTGCATTTCTAAGAATTTGTCCATTTCTTCCAGGTTGTCCATTTTATTGGCATAGAGTTGCTTGTAGTAATCTCTCATGATCTTTTGTATTTCTGCAGAGTCAGTTGTTACTTCTCCTTTTTCATTTCTAATTCTATTGATTTGAGTCTTCTCCCTTTTTTTCTTGATGAGTCTGGCTAATGGTTATCAATTTTGTTTATTTTCTCAAAGAACCAGCTTTTAGTTTTATTCATCTTTGCTATCGTTTCCTTCATTTCTTTTTCATTTATTTCTGATCTGATCTTTATGATTTCTTTCCTTCTGCTAACTTTGGGGGTTTTTTGTTCTTCTTTCTCTAATTGCTTTAGGTGCATGGTCAGGTTGTTTACTCGAGATGTTTCCTGTTTCTTAAGGTGGGATTGTATTGCTATAAACTTACCTCTTAGAACTGCTTTTGCTGCATCCCATAGGTTTTGGGTCCTCGTGTCTCCATTGTCATTTGTTTCTAGGTATTTTTTTATTTCTTCAGTGATCACTTCGTTATTAAGTAGTGTATTGTTTAGCCTCCATGTGTTTGTATTTTTTACAGATCTTTTCCTGTAATTGATATCTAGTCTCATAGCACTGTGGTTGGAAAAGATACTTGATACAATTTCAATTTTCTTAAATTTACCAAGGCTTGATTTGTGACCCAAAATATGATCTATCCTGGAGAATGTTCCATGAGCACTTGAGAAAAATGTGTATTCTGTTGTTTTTGGATAGAATGTCCTATAAATATCAATTAAGTCCATCTTGTTTAATGTATCAATTAAAGCTTGTTTTTCCTAATTTATTTTCATTTTGGATGATCTGTCCATTGGTGAAAGTGGGGTGTTGAAATCCCCTACTATGAGTGTGTTACTGTCAATTTCCCCTTTTATGGCTGTTAGTATTTACCTTATGTATTGAGGTGCTCCTATGTTGGGTGCATAAATATTTATAATTGTTATATCTTCTTCTTGGATCGATCCCTTGATCATTATGTAGTGTCCTTCTTTGTCTCTTCTAATAGTCTTTATTTTAAAGTCTATTTTGTCAGACATGAGAATTGCTACTCCAGCTTTCTTTTGATTTCTATTTGCATGGAATATCTTTTTCCATCCCCTTACTTTCAATCTGTATGTGTCTCTAGGTCTGAAGTGGGTCTCTTGTAGACAGCATATATATGGGTCTTGTTTTTGTATCCATTCAGCCAATCTGTGTCTTTTGGTGGGAGCATTTAGTCCATTTACATTTAAGGTAATTATCCATATGTATGTTCCTATTCCCATTTTCTTAATTGTTTTGGGTTCGTTATTGTAGGTCTTTTCCTTCTGTTGTGTTTCTTGCCCAGAGATGTTCCTTTAGCATTTGTTGTAAAGCTGGTTTGGTGGTGCTGAACTCTCTCAGCTTTTCCTGGTCTGTAAAGGTTCTAATTTCTCCATCAAATCTGAAAGAGATCCTTGCTGGGTAGAGTAATCCTGGTTGCAGGTTCTTCTCCTTCATCACTTTAAATATGTCCTGCCACACTCTTCTGGCTTGTAGAGTTTCTGCTGAAAGATAAGCTGTTAACCTGATGGGGATTCCCTTGTGTGTTATTTGTTGTTTTTCCCTTGCTGCTTTTAATATGTTTTCTTTGTACTTAATTTTTGATAGTTTGATTAATATGTGTCTTGGTGTGTTTCTCCTTGGATTTATCCTGTATGGGACTCTCTCTGCTTCCTGGACTTGATTAACTATTTCCTTTCCCATATTAGGGGAGTTTTCAACTATAATCTCTTCAAATATTTTCTCAATCCCTTTCTTTTTCTCTTCTTCTTCTGGGCCCGTATAACTTGAATGTTGGTGCATTTAATGTTGTCCCAGAGGTCTCTGAGACTGTCCTCAGTTCTTTTCATTCTTTTTTCTTTATTCTGCTCTGCAGAATAAAGTAATTATTTCCACTATTTTATCTTCCTGGTCACTTATCCATTCTTCTGCCTCAGTTATTCTGCTATTGATCCCTTGTAGAGTATTTTAAATTTCATTTATTGTGTTGTTCATCATTGCTTGTTTCCTCTTTATTTCTTCTAGGTCTTTGTTAAATGTTTCTTGCATTTTCTCTATTCTATTTCCAAGGTTTTGGATCATCTTTGCTATCATTATTCTGAATTCTTTTTCAGGTAGACTGCCTATTTCCTCTTCATTTGTTAGGTCTGGTGGGTTTTTATCTTGCTCCTTCTCCTGCTGTGTTTTTTTCTGTCTTCTCATTTTGCTTATCGAACTGTGTTTGGGGTCTCCTTTTTGCAGGCTGCAGGTTTGTAGTTCACGTTGTTTTTGGTGTCTGTCCCCAGTGGCTAAAGTTGGTTCAATTGCTTGTGTAGGCTTCCTGGTGGAGCGGACTAGTGCCTGTGTTCTGGTGGATGAGGCTGGATCTTGTCTTTCTGGTGGGCAGGTCCACGTGTGGTGGTGTGTTTTGGTGTGTCTGTGGCCTTATTATGATTTTAGGCAGACTCTCTAATGGGGAGGGGTTGTGTTCCTGTTTTGCTAGTTGTTTGGCATAGGGTGTCTAGCACTGTAGGTTGCTGGTCGTTGAGTGAAGCTGGGTGTTGGTGTTGAGATGGAGATCTCTGGGTGATTTATGCCGTTTGATATTACATGGAGCTGGGAGGTCCCTTGTGGACCAGTGTCCTGAAGTTGGCTCTCCCACCTCAGAGGCACAGCACTGACTCCTGGCTGCAGCACCAAGAGCCTTTCATCCACACGGCTCAGAATAAAAGGGAGAAAAAATAGAAAGAAAGAAACAAAGAGGACAAAATAAAATAAAATAAAGTTATTAAAATAATAAATAATTATTAAGAAAAAAAATTTTTTAAGTGAAAAAAAACACAAAATAAAACTCCCCACCAACAAACAAACAAAATGGACCGACAGAACCCTAGGACAAATGGTGAAAGCAAAGCTATACAGACAATATCTCACACAGAAGCATACACATACACACTCACAAAAAGAGGAAAAGTTGAGAAAGTAATATATCTTGCTCTCAAAGTCCACCTCCTCAATTTGGGATGATTCGTTGTCTATTCAGGTATTCCACCGATGCAGGATACATCAAGTTGATTGTGGAGATTTAATCCGCTGCTACTGAGGCTGCCGGGAGAAATTTCCCTTTCTCTTCTTTGTTCGCACATCTCCCAGGGTTCAGCTTTGGATTTGGCCCCGCCTCTGCGTGTAGTCACCGGAGGGTGGGTGTTCTTCGCTCAGCCAGGACGGGGTTAAAAGAGCCGCTGATTTGACGGCTCTGGCTCACTCAGGCCAGGGGGAGGGAGGCGTACGGATGTGGGGTGAGCCTGCGTCGGCAGAGGCCGGCGTGACGTTGCACCAGCCTGAGGCGCACCGCCTGTTCTCCCAGGGAAGTTGTCCCTGGATTCCGGGACCCTGGCAGTGGCGGGCTGCACAGGCTCCTGGGAGGGGAGGTGTGGATAGTGACCTGTGCTCGCACACAGGCTTCTTGGTGGCGGCAGCAGCAGCCTTAGCGTCCCATGCCCGTCTCTGGGGTCTGCGCTGTTAGCCGCGGCTCGCGCCCATCTCTGGAGCTCCTTTAAGCAGCGCTCTTAATCCCCTCTCCTCATGCAGCAGTAAACAAAGAGGGAAGAAAAAGTGTCTTGCCTCTTCGGTAGGTCCAGACTTTTTCCCGGACTCCCTCCCGGCTAGTTGTGGTGCACTAACCCCTTCAGGCTGTGTTCACGCTGCCAATCCCAGTCCTCTCCCTGCACTCCGACCAAAGCCTGAGCCTCAGCTCCCAGCCCCGCCCACCCCAGTGGGCGAGCAGACAAGCCTCTCGGGCTGGTGAGTACCGGTCAGCACGGATCCTCCGTGCGGGAACCTCTCCGCTTTGCCCTCCGCACCCCTGTTGCTGCGCTCTCCTCCGTGGCTCCGAAGCTTCTCCCCTCTGCCACCCGCAGACTCCGCCCGCGAAGGAGCTTCCTAGTGTGTGGAAACCTTTCCTCCTTCACAGCTCCCTCCCACTGGTGCAGGTCCCGTCCCTATTTTTTGTCTCTGTTTATTCTTTTTTCTTTTGCCCTACCCAGGGACGTGGGGAGTTTCTTGCCTTTTGGGAGGTCTGAGGTCTTCTGCCAGCGTTCAGTAGGTGTTCTGTAGGAGTTGTTCCACGTGTAGATGTATTTCTGATGTATCTGTGGGGAGGAAGGTGATCTCTGCGTCTTACTCTTTCTCCATCTTCCCCCTCTCCACCGCCTATTATCTTAATAGTTATTCTATACAGCTTTTAAGGAGCTCACATTCTAACAGAAGAAATGGCTATGTGAAGAGAAACTTGTGAGAACTGTGGCAAGTGATATAGTACAGGGATGCAGAAAGTACCATGAACACGTGGAACATAGAGTAATCAATTCCTTATGGGAAAGATTCATAGGAGAGGTCAATGTGAGCCAAGTTTAAAAGAATGCTTAGGAGTTTTCCAAGCAGATAAGATGAATTTTGGTGTTATATAAATAAGAATCCCTGAATCTAAAAATTTAGATATTTATGCCATTCATCTATTGGTGTAATCTGCCTTTAAAAAATCCCTCTCTCATAAATACCCAAATAACAATAATAACAACAAAAAATCAAAACATTAGTTTCATTGGTGAAGTTTCCTTGGAGAACACAACCTTGACCTATTAGACTAATACTTTTCTCTTGAATTGAATTGGCTTACACAAACTAAGATGGAGGAGCTAAAATACCTCAAGTCTTCCCCTCGTTCAACTACAGTGCCAGAGCCTATTTCTATAAGCAACACTTAGAAGAGAGAAGACAGCTAGCATCACTGTGAGGGCTGCTCTGAAAACAAGAGAGGGGACCCCAGGCTGCATATGCATTTATCCTTCTCCAAATCTCCCCATCAGACATATCACCCCCCGACACACACACACTTTATGCACCTACCCTGTAGGGAGAATGAGTGAAGGCAGAGGAAAGAAGCTCTCTTCTCTCTTCTCTATACTTCCTAAAACTTTCTATTTTATGGACTAAAATAGAAATTTAGGGAGAGAAAGAAAATTTTTCTTCCTAGCCTGGAATGTTCAAAAATAGAGATTAGTTAATGAGGGGTATGAGTAATGTTTCTAAAGTTTCATGAGAAATGAAGTAGCAGGGAAGATCCAGAGAGAACAAAATCGAATCTGTGCTATATACATGTCTCTGTCTAGGAAACTTCTATAGAGCATGTCTTATGGGCCAGAAGTTATTCTAAATTTGAGAGTTTGAAAGGTGAATAAGATGTTGTTCTGAGGGGAACTCATGAACAGTTGTTTTCAATATGATACATTGTCATTTAGGGATCTTTGGATGCAAGCAACAGAAACTGACTAAAAATTTTATTGGTGAAGCTACTAACATGAATAATTCCAGATTAATGTTTCTTTAGAAATTTCTAATTAAGGCTAAAGAAAGAAGGTTGTCATTATTGTAAGGGATTTGGGCACTGAAAAAACAAAACTGATTTTCCTGCTAAATTCAGAAGGAAAATTTTAAAAACTCAGATTTTATAATGATTCTCCTTTGAGAGACCTAGAGTTGCTTAAAATCTGTTTTGTTTCTTTAACTGATTAATATTCTTTATAGATACTGCCCCTCTATTTCTATTTTAGACACTGCTGTTTTATCACAACTTGCTCTTCTGGTTTGCACAAGAGTTGATAAAATCTATCTATCGATCTACCTACATATCAGTCAATCATCTATCCATCCATCCATCCATCAGCAAATAAATTGGTGTAACTTATCTTTCACCAAAGGGGATCAAATATTCAGATTATAATATCTCCTTAATTAAATGGAGCAAGCTTATAGAGACAATATTAAGTGTTTATATATATATGTTAAGTACAAAAAACTCAAATATGTCTAAACTACTGATTCTCAACTGGGAGCAATTTTGTCTCCTCAGGAGACATCTGGTAATATCTGGGCATATTTTTGGTTGTCACAACTGGATGTGTGTATGCTACTGATATGTGTTACCTAATATTTTGTGCTTGACTTCTTATCATAATGTTTTTGAGATTCACCCATGTTATTTTATGTATTTTGTTTGTTTGTATTGATGAGTAGTGGTCCATGGTATAGTTATACCACAATTTTTTTACCCACTCACCTCTTGGTGAACATTTGGGTTGCTTCCAGTTTTGGGCTATTATGAATAATGTTGCTTTGAACATTCAATTTCCTGTTTTGTGTGGACACACACTTCCTTTCTTCTTGGGTAAATACTCAGATGAGAAGAATTACTGGATCACATGGTAAATGTGGGTTTATAAGGTACTGCATACTGTTTTCCAAATTGGTTGTACTATTTTACATCTCAAGTTACAAAATTTCAAGTTGTTACACATCCTTGTCAACATCTAGAATTTTCACTCTTTTAAATTTTAACCACTCTTTTGGGTATGTAGTAGTATCACATTGTGTTTTAGCTTACATTTTTTTGATGACTAATAATGCGGAGCATATTTTTATGTGCTTATTGGCTATTTGTAGATCTTCTTTGTGAAATGTCTATTAAAATATTTTGCCCATTTGGATTTGGTTGTAGGTCATCTAATTATTGAATTGTAAAAGTTATTTTCATATTCTGGATACAATTCCTTTGTTGAATATATGTGTGGCAAAAATGTTTTCCAAATGTATGGATTGCCATTTAGTCTTTTTAAAAATTTTTTTATTTATTTAATTAATTTATTTTTGGCTGTGTTGGGTCTTCGTTGCTCTGCCTGGACTTTCTCTAGTTGCAGTGAGCAGGGGCTACTTGTCATTGCGGTGCGTGGTCTTCTCATTGTGATGTCTACTCTTGTTGCAGTTGCATAGCACAGGCTGTAGTCACATGGGCTTTAGTAGTTGTGGTGCATGGGCTCAGTAGTTGTGGCTCATGGGCTCTAGAGTGCAGGCTCAGTAATTGTGGTGCACAGGCTTAGTTGCTCCATGCATGTGGGATTTTCCTGGACCAGGGCTCAAACCCATGTCCCCTGCATTGGCAGGCGGATTCTTAACCACTGCACCACCAGGGAAGCCCACCATTTAGTCTTCTTAAGTGTGTCTTTGGAAAAAGAAAAAAGTTTTTAATCTTGATGAAGTTGATATTTATCATTTTTTCTTTTATACTTTGTTCTTTAGAATGTCTTGTTTAAGAAATCTTTATCTAACTCAATGTCACAAAGATTTTATGCTATGTTCTCTTCTATAATTTTAATAGTTTTAACTCATACATTTAGATCTATAATCTATTTTTAAAGTTGATTTTGTATGTAATGGAAGAGTTGGGGTTTATTTTTTTCCATAGAGAAATCTAATTTTTCCAGCACCATTTTTTTTTCTCCATTGGATAGCTTTGGCAACTTCTGTTGAAAATCAAACATACTACAAATCTACAGTAATTCAAAAAGTATGGTACTGGCATTAGAATAGACAAATTGACCAATCAAATGGAACAGAGAACCCAGAAATAATCCCCTGCATATACAGTCAACTAATATTTGACAAGTGTGCCAGAACACTCAATTGGGAAAGGACAGTCTCTTTAATAAACCTTGCTGGTAAAGCTGGGTATGCAGAAAAATAAAATTGGACCCCTACCTTATACTGCTCACAAAAATTAACTCGCAGTGGATTAAAGACTTTAACATAAGACCTGATACCATGATTCCTAAAAGAAAATAGGGAGGAAACTTCTTGATATCAGTATTGGCAATTATCTTTTTGGTATGACATCCAAAGCACAAGCAACAAAGGAAAAAATTAGCAAGTGAGATTACATCAAACTATAAAGCTTCTGCACAGCAAAAGGAACAATCAACAAAATGAATGCAATATATGGAATGGAGAAAATATTTGCAAATCATATATTGGATAAGAGATTAATATCAAAAATATATGAAGAACTCATACAACTTAACAACAACAACACCAACAAACAACCCAAATAAAGAATGGGCAGAGGAACTGGATAGATATTTTTCCAAAGAAGAAATACAAATGGCCAATAGGTACATGAGAAAATGCTCAACATCACTAATCATCAGGGAAATGCAAATCAAAACCATGATGAGATATCACCTCACATCTGCTAGAATGGCTATCATCAAGAAAAGAAGAACCCTGAGAAAACCATAATTCAAAAAGAGTCATGTACCAAAATGTTCACTGCAGCTCTGTTTACAATAGCCAGGACATGGAAGCAACCTAAATGTCCATCAGCAGATGAATGGATAAACAAGATGTGGCACATATATACAATGGAATATTACTCAGCCATAAAAAGGAACGAAACTGAGTTATTTGTAGTGAGGTGGGTGGACATAGAGACTGTCATACAGAGTGAAGTAAGTCAGAAAGAGAAAAACAAATACCGTATATGGAATCTAAAAAAAAAAAAAAAAGGTCAGAAGAACCTAGGGGCAAGACAGGAATAAAGATGCAGACCTACTAGAGAATGGACTTGAGGATACGGGGAGGGGGAGGAGTAAGCTGGGACAAAGTGAGAGAGTGGCATGGACATATATATACTGCCAAATGTAAAATAGATAGCTAGTGGGAAGCAGCTGCATAGAAGAGGGAGATCAGCTCGGTGCTTTGTGACCACCTAGAGGAGTGGGATAGGGTGGGTGGGAGGTAGGGAGATGCAAGAGGGAAGAAATATGGGGACATATGTATGTGTATAACTGATTCACTTTGTTATAAAGCAGAAACTAACACACCATTGTAAAGCAATTATACTCTAATAAAGATGTTAAAAAAAAAGAAAGAAAAGAAGAGATAATAAGTGTTGGCAAAGATGTGGAGGAAGGGAACACTTGTACACTGTTGGTGGGAATGTAAATTAGTTTAGCCACTATAGAAAACTGTATAAAGGTTCCTCAAAATATTAAAAATAGAGCTACTATAAGATCCAGCTTTTGGATATATATCCAAAGAGTATGGAAACAGGATATCAAAAAGATATCTGCACTCCTGTGTTTATTGCAGCATTATTTTACAGTAGCCAGGATATGAAAACAACCTAACTTTCTATCAGTGGATGAATAGATTAGGAAGATGTAATATACATATACAATAGAATACTATTCTGCCACTTGTGACAACATGGATGGACCTTGAGGGTATTATGCTAAGATAACTGAGACAGAGAAAGACAAATGTTGCATGATATCACTTATATGTGAAATGTAAAAAGCTGAACTCATAGGAATGGAGAGTAGAATGGTGGTTACCAGGGTCTGGGGTGTGGGGGAATTGGGGAGAAGGTGTTAAAGGGTACAAATGTACAACTAGTAAATAAATAAGTTCTGGAGATCTAATGCACAACACAGTGACTTATCTTTTCCCTTTCTTGATGGTATTACTTACAGAAAAGGTTTTAGTCTCAATGAAGCCAGTTTATCTATTTTTCTTTTGTCACTTGTACTTTGTGTCATAGCTAAGAAATCATTGTCTAATATAAGGTCATGAAGATTTACACCTCTGTTTTCTTCTAAGAGTTTTATAGTTTTAACTCTCATTTTATGTGTTTGATCAATTTTGAGTTAAGTTTTGTATATGGTGTGAGGTAGGGGTCCAATTTCATTCTTTTGCACATAGATATCCATTTGCACCAAGACCAGTTGAAAAGGCTACTCCTTTCCCATTGAATGATCTTGGCACTCTTGTTGAAAATCAATTGACCATAGAGGGTACGAACTGATATTTGGACTCTCAGTTCTATTCCATTGGTCTATATGTTATTATGCTGGTACCACATTGTCTTGATAATTGTTTCTTGGTAGTAAGTTTTGAAGTTGGGAAATACTAGTTCTTCAATTTTTTTCTTCTTTTTAAAGATTGTTTTGTCTATTCTGGGTCCCTTGCATTTCCACGTGGATTTTAGGCTTAACTTTACCATTTCTGAAAAAATCAGTTAAGATTTTGATAGGAATTGAGCCAAATATGTAGATCAGTTTAGAGAGTGTATTAGTCTGCTCAGGTTGCCATAACAAAATATCATTGACTGGGTGTCTTAAACAGGAATTTGTTTTCACAGTTATGAAGATTATACAGCAAAGATGAAGGTACTAGCAGTGTTGGTATCTGGCAAGACATCTCTCCCTGGGTTGCAGATGACTGCCTTCTCAATGTGTCCTCACATAGGGTTGTAGTGGGGAGAGAGAGAGAGGGAGAGACTGAGAGATCTTCTTCTTCTCAAAAGGTCACAGTTCTATATCTGATGAGAGCTCCATACTTATGACCTCATTTAACCTTATCACCTCCTAAAGACCCTATCTTCAGATACAATCACATCGGGGGTTAGGGTTTCAACATATGAATTTTGTGAAAGCACAATTTACTCTATAGCAGAGAGCATGACATCTAATAATGTTAAGTCTTTCAATCCATGAACTTGGAATATCTTTCCATTTATTTAAATATTCTTTAATATCTTTCAACAGTGTTTGTAGTTTTCAGTGTACAAGTCCTTTTGTTAAAATTTTACCTTAGTATTTTTTTTGGTGCTATTGTAAAAGAATTGTTTTAGTAATTTCATTTCAGGTTTTCATTGCTAGTTTATAGAAATATAATTGATTTTTGTATACTGATCCTGTATCCTGCAACCTTGCTGAACTCACTTATTTGTTCTAATAGTTTTTAGTAGATTGCTTATCATTTTTATATATAAGATCATGTCATTTGTGAATATAGTTTTACTTCTTTCTTTCCAAACTGTTCCCACCATCTAACTCTTCTCTGTTTTGTTCTTGTCATTCCTTTCCTGTTCCCTTCCTTTAGACTTATTTGATTTTTTAAAGATTTTATTTTAATTTTCCCGTTGAATTTATAGCTTTTTTAAAATTGAGGTATAGTTGACATATAACATTATATTAGTCTCAGGTATACAACATAGTGATTTGATATTTGTATATATTGTGAAATGATCACCACAATAAGTCTAGTTAACATCCATGCCCATATATAGATGCATTTTTATAGGGTTGCCCTGTGGACTTCAATTACATTCATAATTTTCACAGTATAGTTATAGTTCTAGAACTACATATGGTTATATAGAACTATAGTTCAGTTATAGTTATATGCTTCACTTAAAAGATAGAAATATTATAGATAACTTATTGAATATAGTTCCCTGTGCTGCACAGGGAACTATATTTAATATCCTGTAATAAACCATAATGGAGAAGAATATGAAAAATAATATATATATATATATATATATATATATATATATATATATATATAAAACTGAATCACTTTGCTATACACCAGAAACTAACACAACATTGTAAATCAACTATATACTTCAATAAAAAAATTAAAAAAAGAAATCTTGCAAACGTATAAACTCATATCTCTTTACCCTTTATGTTATGATTGTTATATGTGGTATAACAACATACATTAAAACTTCATAAAATAGTGTAATACTTTTAGCTTTTAAACAGTTATATGGATTAAAGAATACTAAGAAGAAAAAGGCAAAAATAGTTTTTTTGTTACGTTTATCCAGATGTCCGTTTCTTTCTTTTTTTTTTCATCAGTGATGTGTTTATTGCTGTGGAAAAATAAAGCTCAGGTTGGGCAAAGAGAACAGGAATTTATCACCAGGGCAAGTATCAGTTCACATAAGAAAGGCACTTTTATTTGTCCAGAATGAATCTCTCTGGAATCCACAGCTAGAAATCAGGTTGTGTTAGTCAAGGAAGCAGTGATAAATGGTTCACTGGTTCAAACATTGGAGGAAATATGGTTTCCCAAACATGCATTTCAGAAAATTACATTTACCCTCCTGATTAACACACAATCATGTATTCATCACAGATGTCTTTGTTTTCATTCAGTTTCTTTTTTTTAAATTAATTTTTATTGGAGTATAGTTGATTTACAGTGTTGTATAGATGTCCATTTCTGATGCTCTACATTTTTTTCTGAAGATCCATATTTTAATCAAGTATGTTTTCCCTTCAGCCAAAAGAACTTTCTTTACCATTTATTGTAGTGAAGTTATGAATCTTCATAGTTTTTGTTTATCTGAAAATATTTTACCCTCATTATTGAATAATATTTTTGCTGGATATAGTATTCTGGGCAGATATTATTTTCTTTCAGCATTTTAAAGATCTCTTCTGATTTACATGTTTTCTGATGAGAAGTTAGCTGTTAATCAGATTGTTGCTCTCCTCTCTATAATGTTGTTTTTATATTGCTGCTTTCATTATTTGTTCTTTATTTTTGACCTTAATAAGTTAAATATGATTTGCTTCAGCATGGGCTTCTTTGTGTTTTTCTGCTTGTTGCTTATTGAATACCTTGAATCTGTCAATTTCTGTCTTTTTATCAATTTTGGGAATATTTCAGCCATTATTTCTTTGCATACTTTTAATGCCTCAATCTGTGTCTCTTATTCTTGTCTGTTAAGTTGTATAGATTATGGGTTGTATTATTTTTCTCTCATGAATATTATTTCCTTTGTTTTAGATGGTAATTTCCCTGGCTGGTCTTGAACTTCAAGCTTTCTTTTGTTTTGTTCAGAACTTTTGTCTTAAGCTGAATTGCTTTGAGTCTGTTCTGCATGTGTGCAGATGTGGGTAGACAGAATTTGGGGATTCCCTCTCTGGCTCTTTCCTTTCCAGGAATATGATAGGTTTTTTCCCATGTGTCTATGTTGCTGCTGTGTAGACGATTCAGACTGCACTTAAGCCAGACTAAGAGTCTCAGAAAAGAGGAACTTATGCCTATAGCTGTCCACATCCCCCTTCCATGTGAACATAAACTCCCCATCAGTATCTGTCTGCTGCTGCTTATTCTCCAGTACCTTTACGTAGGTTTTCTTCCTCTTAGTTTTTTTTTCTTTTATTTACTTATTTATTTATTTTATTTATTTTTTAGCTGCGTTGGGTCTTTGTTGCTGCACGTGGGCTTTCTCTAGTTGCGGCGAGTGGGGGCTACTCTCTGTTGCCGTGCGTGGGCTTCACATTGCAGTGGCTTCTCTTGTTGAGGAGCATGGGCTCTAGGTGTGTGGGCTTCAGTAGTTGTGGCTCGCAGGCTCTAGAGTGCAGGCTCAGTAATTGTGGCACACAGGCTTAGTTGCTCCATGGCATGTGGGATCTTCCCGGACCAGGGCTCGAACCCATGTCCCCTGCATTGGCAGGCAGATTCCCAACCACTGCACCACCAGGGAAATCCTGCTCTTAGGTTTTATCATTGCTTTCTGGCGTGTGTGTGTGTTTGTGTGTCTGGCAGAATATTAGTCCATCATGTTACCTGGTAGCGAATCTCCTTACCTTCATAAAAATGAAGGATATTTTCAATGGATATGAAATTCTTGGTTGAAAAAACTTTTTCCTTCAGCATTTTAAATATTTCATCATCCTCTGGCTTACATATTTTCTGAGAAATCTGTTGTACTTATTGCCTTTGTTCCTCTACGTCTTTTTTTTCTGGCTACTTAAGATTTTCCCTTTTATCACTGGTTCTCAGCAATTTGGTTATGAAATACCTTGGTGTGATTTGAGTGTGTGTGTTTATCTTGCTTGAGGTTTATCAGGGTTCTTGAATTTGTAAGATGGGGTTCTCATCAAATCTGGAAAGTCTTCAAATATTATTTCTCATTTTTTTTTCTGTCACTCTTCCTTTTTTTCTGGGATTCTATCTATTGTTAGACTTTCTGATATTGTCCAACAGGTCACTGAGTCTCCATTCATTTCCTCCTCCCCCTACAACCCCAATCTCATTTTTCTCTGTGAGAAATCTCATAATTCTTTTAGATTATTTTTATTATGATGTCTTCAAATTTACTAATCTTTTCTTGTGAAATGTCTATAGCCTATTATTAATCACATCCAGGGAATTTTTCACTTCAAACTTTTTCATTGTTGTAAGTTCCATTCTTATATTTTCCATTTATCTCATTATGTTAATTTAAAAAAATCCTTAAGCATATTGAGTATACTTAAAATAGGTATTTTAGAGTATTTGTCTGTTAATCCAGCATCTCTGTCATTTCTAGGTCTGTTTCTATTGACTGATTTTCCTCTTGGTTATGTGACACATTTTTTTGCTTCTTGACGTGTGTAGTGCAGAATTAAATTTATCCAAAGAGAGGTCTGGTCTTTGTGCCAGTTCCTTGGGGATAGCCTCTAAACCCTTGGGATAAAGAATTTGGTTGGCCCTTTCCCCAGTTCTGGGAAGTAGCCCCTAAATCCTTGGAATTTCCTTAGTGATAGGAGTATCTTTGCTGTTCATGGGGGCCCTGATAATTTATACTAAGTAGATGGCTCAGAATGGGGGCTGGCCATGCCAGAATGACGAACTATGTGATTAGAGGGTTGGGATTTGAGCCACGTGATATCAGCCTGACCTCTGAGGAGCAGAGCAGGGCTGGAGATTGAGTTCAGTCACATAGCCGGTGATCAATCAATTGTGAATGAAACCTTAATAAAAAATATGGACACTGAAGCTTGGATGAGCTTTCCTGGTAGGCAGGCCACTGCAATTGTCACACATTGATGTGCTGAGAAGGTAGTGGATTCTGACTCCATGGGGAGAGGACAAGAAAACTTCATGTTTGGGACACACACCCCCGACCTAATCTCTTCTTTTGGCTAGCTCTGATTTATGTCTTTTTGCTATAGTAAAGCTTTAATCATCAATATATTACTTTCCTGAGTTCTGTGAGTTGCTCTAGAGAATTATTGAACCTGAAGGTTTAGTGGGAACCCTCATATTTGTAGTGAGCTGTTCAGAAGTATGTGTGGCCTGGAGACCCCTGAAGTTACTTGTATCTGAAGTGAGGGCAGTCTTGTGGAGGACTATGTCCTAAACCTCTGAAGTTTGGCTCAACTTGAGTAGTTGGTGTCAGAAGTCAACACAACATGTCTAGTAACTTGGAGGATGTTGGATATTGTGAAGGCTACATTGTTACTTGTCTGTATGTAATTGTCTTCCTTTAAAGAGGGTTGGACATTGTTAAATTACTTGTGAATCATTTTGATCTTTTGGGGAGATTGACTGAACATTTTGTTAGGAAGGTAGTCTTCACTCTAAAAATAAATTCTTCCTACCACTAAAGCATGACCTTCTGGGATCACTACTGAATTTCCCAGGTGATCTCTTTCTCTCTCTGACACACACACACACACACACACACACACACACACACACATGCACACACCAGCCATACCCCAATCATCTCTTACATCAAGCTCTTATACTCTGGACCACTATTCGCCTGACTTAATCACCCCAGTGCCAGGTACCAGCCAACTAGAAATAGCCCCTACAACCAACAGCCCACTGGAAATATTCAAACTAGCCAATCCTAAGTCTGCTTACCTTACCTCGTCCATTCCTTCCTGCAGAAACCACAATAAAGCTCTTGTCCATGATTTCCTGTCACTCCCTCTGCCTACTGACTGATCCTGATTCTTCCCTGTGTGGTCTTGTGTGGCTTGCTGTGTCTCCTGTTTCTGGGGTTCTGTGAGTATAAACTTCCTTCATCATGGTCATTTCCATGTCTGCATGCCTCACCATACTGATTAAAATAAATTTCCAGTACCATTAAAACACACACAAAAAGTAAATACTGTATGATTATATTATGTAATGTCCAAAAGCTGGCATAACTAATTATGATGTCAGAAGTCAGGGTGGTGGTTATTCTGGGAGGGGATGTAAGGAGGCCTGAGGGGAGGATGTAAGGAGGCCTGAGGGGAGCTTCTGGTATGCTAGCAATCAGTTTCTTGACTTAGGTGCTGGTTGCAAGAATGTGTTCAGGTTGTGCAAATCAATCAAGTTGTATATTTCCAATCTGAGCATTTTCTTTATGCATGTAACTCAAAGCAGTTGCATTACTGGTTCCAATTCTCTACCTCTCCCTGTATCCCTGTCCTTTGCCATGTAACTTTGCAGTACTTTCCTTTTCTGACTCTGGAATCCACGATGTGACTTGATTTGGACAACGGAAAAAGTACAAAATAAGAGTGTACTAGTTCTTGGCCTGAGCCTCAAGAGGTCTTTTGTGTTTCTTGTCCTCTTGTACTTCTGTTATTGAGACTGTATAGATATGGTGGGGCTAGCTCACTTATGCTAGGACCAGAGCAATGTGGAACAGAGCTGTCTCAGCTAAGGTTCTCCATCCAAACCCAGCCTGGAGCAGGCCTCTCAGTTGCTCAACAGATGAATGAGTGAGCATAGGCAAGATCAGCCAAGCCTAGCCTAGGACAGCTGACCTCCAGCTGACTCACAGATGCATAATCTGAAGATAACTGACTTTTAGGGTAGTTTGTTATGCAGCAAAAGCTAACTGATACAATAATGGAAAAAAGATGATGAGGACTAAAATTGGGCAAAGTTGTAAGATAAGAGAGGAGAGAATTGGGACAGGAGAAATTTCATTAAAAAAAAAGTATTCCATCAAGTTGGGTTTGAAATGTCACATTGCCTATTATCCTGATACTGTATGTTATCAAGAAATATAGGGACTTCCCTGGCAATCCAGTGGTTAAGACTTCACCTTCCAATACAGGGAGTGCGGGTTCGATCCCTGGTCTGGGAGCTAAGATCCCACATGCCTCATGGCCAAAAACCAAAACATAAAATAAAAGAAGCAATATTGTAACAAATTCAGTAAAAACTTTAGAAATGGTCCACATCAAAAAAATCTTAAAAAAAAAAAAAGAAATCTAGAATTTCCTGAGTCTGCAAGCCAGCCTCCCAGGGAGGGTATGGCTATTTCGGACAGAGAAGAGGTAACCAAGAACACACAGGGAGGATCTGGGTGTGGGTGGAGGAGAGTGGAGGGGAAGATAAATGGGTTTAGTTTTGGGTAGGGTTGAATTTGAGGTCTCTGAAGGACATCCAAGTAGAGTTGTCCAGCAGGGAGGAAACACAGATGAGAAGCTCCAGTCTTTGCTGGAGGTCTAGATTTGGATGTTCTCAACTAGCAAGTAGTAAATAAGGAATCTGGGACTGGAGCTGGAAAGCCAGTGCAAATACAGCTCTAGGTAGCTGTGAGAGCTGAGCCTGGCCACTCCATGGAGAGTGCTTCAGCCAATATGGGTGGTTCCTACAGGGTGGTCAACTGAAAACTGAAGCCTATTTACAATTTAATTTTTAACCCAACAGGAAAGTGGTGAATACCTCTTCAGCAAGCAGAGGGTATCACCATACACCACGGTGTCCCAGGAATCAGGAAACAACCTCAAACTGGGCAGATGAAACACTATGTACCTTTCATTGGAATAGCAGGTAGGACAGGGCAGGAGTGGATGGAGTAATACTGAGTGGGGCTCCTGAGCGGCAGTTAGTGGGATCAAAGGGCGAAGGATGAAGAAAGCGCCCACGAAGGGGGAGGGAGAGCAAGGGAAAGATGGGTGGAGCCTGAAGTAGGGACAAGAGAAGAAAATTAACAGGGATGAAGCAATCAAGGGAGGTGGGACAAGAAGACGAGGAGGCAAACAGCAGGTGGGAAGAGGAGGCCAACCTGGGAGGAGGAAACTGGATTAAAGAAAGAAGAGGAAAAAAGGGGTACAAAATATATGAAGGAGGCAGTTAAGGAAGTCTGGATACTGAATCAGAGAAGGGAAGAGGAAACAGATAATGAACGAGGGGGTGAAGAATGACAGGAGGGCAGCAAATAGAAGGGAGAGAGAAAGAACCGCGTCTTAGGTGTTCTAGATCCCAGCTGCACTTCGAAGGGCAACATCATATGGAACTCGATTCATCCGCTCCAGGAGGTGGGAGAGGGCGTCCCGCGGCTGAAGCCCTAGACATGAGCCTGAATCTGGACCAGCTCGGGAAGTCCCGGGGAAGAGGAGAGGCTAGGGCAGACACACAGGATCACTACTCAAGGTCGAAATCCGTGCTTCCACGCCCACGCTCAGTCGACTCGTCTCTTCAAAGCAGAGCGAAAGCAGAGGAAATAAGGATGGGGAGAGGCTGGTACCTGCCTGGGGGCGAGGTGGTGCTGAGGGGCCACTAATGCCGGAAGTGGCCAAGGAGAGCGGCGCCCCAGCGCAGAAGGCCTGGGGGACGCGGGAAGTGGCTGGAGGCTGGGCCCAGAGTCGAAGGAAGGATTCAGGGTTGAGTGGAAGCTGGCGGAGAGTGAAGGAGCACAGGGAACCGGAGGGGTTGGGGAGATTCTGGCTGCGGATGGTCAGAGGGTGGGGACCGCGTGGCGACCACACAGAGGGTGTGTGTTAGGGCGGGAGAACTACCCTGGCTAAGTCGTACCTGTAATTTTCTATTTCCTAGTCCCAGAAATTGCAGCATGAGAGGTTGATGGGTGAAAAACAAATCTTCGAAGGGTAGTTAGAAGGAGAGAACAGTGGCAGGATGTGGAGAGGGCGGGCGCGCGGGCGAAGGCGCGAATATGGGCTAAAGGAAGGGCGCAGGACGCGAAGTTGGCTCCGCGAAATCCTTCATCCACTCTCCGCCTGGCTGCTTTCCGAAGTGCCAGCCCTGCGAAAGGGGCATCGCTGCTGAGCCTAGCCAGGGCTGGCCGCTCTGAGATGGGAGGTAGGATGGAGGGGCGGGAGCCAAGGCCGAAGGGGCGGACACGGGGTGGCGTCTAGCTTTCCATAAAGGGGCGGCGGGGGCCGCGCTCTCTTCTGCGCTGGCAGCGGCCACCAGCGGGGAACAGGGCGCAATGTCCGTTCCATGCCAGGAGAGTCCGGTGCTGGCAGGCAGCGCCACTTTGGCCGTCCTGGGGGCACTGGTTCTGTGCCTTGCGGAGCCCGCCGGCTACGGGAAGTACACGGAGAGCCGGATGCCCGTGGCTACCCGCCTGTCCGCCCGCGCCGCCTGGTTCCTGCAGGAGCTGCCCTCCTTCGCGGTGCCCGCGGGGATCCTCGCCGGGCAGCCCCGCTCTCTCTTCGGCCAGCCTGCGACTGTGCTTCTGGGCCTCTTCTGCGCACATTACTTCCACAGGTAGCGTAGCGTTTTCCCTTGAGGGTGTGCAGCGCAGCGCACTGCCAGGCTCCCGGCGTCCAGGAGCGCAGCGCGCGGCGCGAGCCGCTGCAAGGAACGCGGAGTGCGGCGCGAGGGGAGCACCTGGCTGGGCCGGGGCTGCGGGCCAGACGCGGGCTAGTGGAGGAGCGATCGCGGGCAGACGCCGCCTTCACTCTCCACGGCCCCGCGCGCGTCTCGGGTCCGCACTGCTCCGGGGAAAGCGGTGGAGCGGGGCGGGAGGCAAGCTGGAAAGCTCAAGCTGGGCAGAGCTCTTGGCTCAGACAGTTACCTCTCCAACTCCGCGCCGTCCCGCGTCACCTGTGGCGTCTTGCCCACCACCCCTTCTCGTTCTTCCTTCACCTTTCCTTTGCAGGGTGGGGGCGGGCTGGTTCTGAGATCTTGAGGGAGTCTAAGTATTGGCATCTCCCGAAGGAAACTCGGCTCAGAGGGACTGGATCAACGTATCTCTGCAGGGAGATGTGCAGACCCAGACCCTGGACTTAACGGTGAGAAGGAGAACGTGATGGGAACCCACTAACCTGAGCAAGAGTCCCACTTCTCAGGACCCACCGAAAAGGGACTGCGCTCACCACCAACTCGTTTCAAGTTCCCCTGGCACTAAAGTGTGGATGGGTTGAAGTTAACTTAGAGCTCAAATGTTCTTCTGAATTAAAAATCCCAAATTCAGGAGTACTTTACCTTCTGCTCTGAGAAAGAAAGACAGGAAAGAAACCAAGGGCTTTCAGGATTCGGAGAATAGATGTTCAAAAGAGACTATTCATAGGGGAAGAGAAGAGCTCAAGATTCAGTTGCCTACCATGCCTAGTCATTTACCTTCTGTCGTCCCATGTAGCCCCATTGTAACCTTGTGAGATATGTATTTACTGTGCCCACTTTATAGACAAAGGAGCTGAGGCTGTGTAAGGTTAAGTGACTGAATGAAGATGATACAGTTAGTGCCCAGCCAAATTCAAATCTAAGCCTGTGAAACTCCATGGTTTAAGACCTTTTCACCATGTTAAGCAGGCGGATACTCTGCAGGGATAAAACAGAATCCATGGACAGAGAAAAGTTGCCAAACCAAATCAAGAACTGGAACAGAAGCACAGCCTTATTTTGCGTAGAGAATTATGGGGTAAAAAAAATCAAGGAAATCTAGATTAGAAATTAGGGTAAAGAATTACTCTGGAAGCTGAAAGGCATGATCCTCTCTCATAAAGATCATAAGGGAAAAGCGATGCCTCATTTTGGGAAAAGGAGTGTAGAGAAACAAGTTTTAACCTCTCTTTCCATATAATCCCTTCTTATCCTCTGGATCTTTTTTATTGGTCAAGATTTAATATTTATGCAATTTTAACTGGATTCTCACTCTTTTAATAATTATTGCCAAGCAACCATTTCATAAATGGGTGTCCTTTCTGGAGATATTTACTAACCATTTTATTTTATCTAGATTTAGGTGGTTTAATTTGCACAGAAAGAAGGATGTTGGGTGTAGGAGATAAGAGACCAGCTTCTGATTTCACTGTTTTTGGAAAAGACATTTGACAGAAAAATGTGATTTTATCAGGCAATTACTTTTAACTTCTAATTAACTACTGTCTGTTAGCACCATAAACAATATTTTTATGAGTTCATTTCATCTTACAGTATTGATTAGTGCTTTCTGACAATCCTATTAACATAAGTTTTAGACTTGTTTTTAAAGCCAAAAGGTACTTTGCCTTAATAAATTATGACAAGTACATTTAAAAAACCAAGGAAGTTATTACTCATAAAATGAATATCAACACACTGTTCACCTTCTTCAGGGGAAAATTTAAAATGTAAAATTTAGAGGATTTGGGGATTGATTCTGCCTGAGGGAAAATTCCCCACAGAAAACACAACTCAAGGGTGAGTGAGTTGTCCCTAAGGAATGAAGATGTTATGTTTGTCCACCATTCCCTTTGTGTGAACTGTTTCTTTGTGGCCACTGGACTGTTGAATCTTTTATCATTTTGAGTGCTTACAAGGGGTTACGCACTGTACTAAACACTATGTGAGTTATCTACTAATCCTCATACCAACCCATTGAGGAAGCACTGTTATCACCCCCGTTTTGCAGGTGGGAAACTGGGGCGAGAAGAGCTTAAATAACTTGCCCAAGGTCACAAAGTAACCAGGGAGCCAGGGTTCAGACCCAGGGAATCTGAATCCAGATCTCAGGCTCTTAGCTACCATGATAAACTGTTTTATATTTGTTCTTGCTGCCTTGTTCTTGCCTTTTAAAAACTATATTTAGGCTTAAAATTATTTTTTAATTATAAAAATAATGAATGTTTACTAAAGAAAAAAATGAAAAGTACAAAAGTAGAAAAATTCCCATAATTTCAACACTTAAGTCATTAATTGTTAATGTTTTGGAACATTTCCATCAAGGTTCTAATTTTTCTTGGTCAATTTTTATACATACTTGCTATATTGAATATATGTAGGTTTTAGTTCTGCTTGATTACTGTCTATAATAAATATTTTTCCACATTATCATAGAATCTTTGTAAATATCATCTTAGTGGCTGCTTGTTATTTCATCTAAAAACAATAATTTATCCATCAATCTATAGTTTTTTGATAATTTTAATATTTTAAAAATATAATTTAAATTGGACATTTAATTTGTCTTTTTATTTTGGCTAAATAAGGTTGTGATGTACATTTTTGCACCTACATTTTTTTCAGAAGTCATCACTATTCTCTTAGCCAGGATTCCCAGAAGTGGTTCAAAGTTATGAGCATTTTTGCCTTGAGGTTTTAGGAGTCATTAGGCTTGATAGTGAGGGCACATTAAGGAAAAAGCTCCAGGCTGCCTTGGCTTTACCCTCTGCTGTGCGTAGCTATGACACAGAGAATACGATGGAGGAACAGGGGTTCAGGAGAAAGCTGGTTCAGCTGTGGCTTAGACTCTTTTGCAAAATGTCCCTTGGGGGCTATTCAGAAAAGCAATATGACCCATTGGATAGAAGGTGAAACTCTTTGCACTTTTCTCCATACAAGGGTGATATGCTAGAATGTGAGTCCCACAAGGGCAAGGATTTTTATCTCATTTGTTCATGACTGTGTCCTCAGTGTATAGAAAAGTGCCAGTACATATTTGGTACTCACTAAAATTTGTTGAATGCATGAATGAACTCTACCTCTGACATCAGTACAGGCAGTCAGAATTGTGGGAGGGCTAGCAATTACTTAGGAATCATTGCTGAGATTGCATGGCTAGGTCAACTCAGATCATTCTCTTCCCTTCAGAATCTATTGTTGTGGATATTTGGTTGGTTTAGCTACATGAAAATGACTGCTGTGTAAGCATGTTGCCTAATCCCACATCTAGAGTTGTTTGGAGTCAGAGTCATCTCACCTCCTCTTGTTGACCTTGACAGCGGCCTGGAATAATCCTTTGCCCCCACTCTCTGATTCATCATTTTCTCAAGATGCCTTGGTGTCTCACGCAATGGTCATCACAACACCTATGCCTGTGGAAGCTTATGTTTTTTCAAGACTTGGGTGTGACCTTGGTATTTAGATGAAAAAGAAAGCTGTTTTCAAATAAAGGTGACTATTCTGTAAAAAGTTGCTGGCAGTGTGACCTTCCTTGATGCACATGCAGAAGCAGAGGGCAATGCACACATTAGAGTCTGTTTGAATTTGGAAAGAACTTTCCTGGGGTTTAGATGCTGAAAATAATGACATTTTCTATTCAGCCAAATAAAATGATGGCTTAAATGGAAGGCCTTTTTTTTCTTTCTTTGAATTTTGAATTTTATTTTATTTATTTTTTTATACAGCAGGTTATTATTAGTTATCCATTTTATACATATCAGTGTATATATGTCAATCGCAATCTCCCAGTTCATCACACCACAACCTGCCCCCCACCACTTTCCCCCCTTTGAGTCCATACATTTGTTCTCTACATCTGTGTCTCTCTTTCTGCCCTGGAAACAGGTTCATCTGTACCATTTTTCTAGGTTCCGCATATATGCGTTAATATACGGTATTTGTTTTTCTCTTTCTGACATACTTCACTCTGTATGACAGTCTCTAGATCCATCCATGTCTCTACAAATGAGCCAATTTCGTTCCTTTTTATGGCTGAGTAATATTCCATTGTATATATGTACCACATCTTCTTTATCCATTTGTCTGTTGATGAACATTTAGGTTGCTTCCATGACCTGGCTATTGTACATGGTGCTGCAGTGAATATTGGTGTGCATGTGTCTTTTTGAATTATGGTTTTCTTTGAGTATATGCCCAGTAGTGGGTTTGCTGGGTGATATGGTACTTCTATTTTTAGTTATTTAAGGAACATCTATACTGTTCTACATACTGGCTGTATCAATTTTACATGCCTGCCAACAGTACAAGAGGGTTCCCTTTTCTCCACACCCTCTCCAGCATTTGTTGTTTGTAAACTTTCTGATGACGCCCATTCTAACTGGTGTGAGGTGAAAACTCGTAGTTTTGATTTGCATTTCTCTAATAATTAGTGATATTGAGCAGCGTTTCATGTGCTTCTTGACCATCTGTATGTCTTCTTTGGAGAAATGTCTATTTAGGTCTTCTGCCCATTTTTTGATTGGGTTGTTTATTTTCTTAATATTGAGCTGCATGAGCTGTTTATATATTTTGGAGATTAATCCTTTGTCCGAGGATTCATTTGCAAGTATTTTCTCCCTTTCTGAGGGTTGTCTTTTCGTCTTGTTTGTAGTTTCCTTTGCTTTACAAAAGCTTTTAAGTTTCATTAGGTCCCATTTGTTTATTTTTGTTTTTATTTCCATTACTCTAGGAGGCGGATCAAAAAAGATCTTGCTGTGATTTATGTCAAAGAGTGTTCTTCCTATATTTTCCTCTAAGAGTTTTATAGTGTCTGGTCTTACATTTAAGTCTCTAATCCATTTTGAGTTTATTTCTGTGTATGGTGTTAGGGAGTGTTCTAATTTCATTCTTTTACATGTAGCTGTCCAGTTTTCCCTGCACCACTTATTGAAGAGACTGTCTTTTGTCCATTGTATATCCTTTCCTCCTTTGTCATAGATTAGTTGACCATAGGTGCGTGGGTTTATCTCTGGGCTTTCTATCCTGTTCCATTGATCTATATTTCTGTTTTTTTTGTGTTGTGTACCATATTGTCTTGATTACTGTACCTTTGTAGTATAGTCAGAAGTCAGGGAGTCTGATTCCTCCAGCTCCGTTTTTCTTTCCCTCAAGACTGCATTGGCTATTCGGGGTCTTTTGTGTCTACATACAAATTTTAAGATTTTTTTGTTCTGGTTCTGTAAAAAATGCCATTGGTAATTTGATAGGGATTGCATTGACTCTGTAGATTGCTTTGGGTAGTATAGTCATTTTCACCATATTGATTCTTCCAATCCAAGAACATGGTATATCGCTCCATCTGTTTCTATTATCTTTAATTTCTTTCAACAGTGTCTTATAGTTTTCTGCATACAGGTATTCTGTCTCCCTAGGTAGGTTTGTTCCTAGGTATTTTATTCTTTTTGTTTCAGTGGTAAATGGGAGTGTTTCCTTAATATCTCTTTCAGATTTTTCATTATTAGTGTATAGGAATGCAAGGGATTTCTGTGCATTAATTTTGTATCCTGCAACTTTACCAAATTCATTGATTAGCTCTAGTAGTTTTCTGATAGCATCGTTAGGATTCTCTATGTATAGTATCATGTCATCTGCAAACAGTGACAGTTTTACTTCTTTTTCAATTTGTATTACTTTTATTTCTTTTTCTTCTCTGATTGCCATGGCTAGGACTTCCAAAACTATGTTGAATAATAGTGGCAAAAGTGCACATCCTTGTCTTGTTCCTGATCTTAGAGGAAATGCTTTCAGTTTTTCACCATTGAGAATGATTTTTGTTGTGGGTTTGTCGTATATGGCCTTTATTATGTTGAGGTAGGTTCCCTCTATGCCCACTTTCTGGAGAGTTTTTATCATAAATGGGTGTTGAATTTTGTCAAAAGCTTTTTCTGCATCTATTGAGGTGATCATACGGTTTTTTTTTTTTTTTTTTTTGCGGTACGCGGGCCTCTCACTGTTGTGGCTTCTCCCGTCGCGGAGCACAGGCTCTGGATGCTCAGGCTCAGCAGCCATGGCTCATGGGCCCAGCCGCTCTGTGGCATGTGGGATCTTCCTGGACCGGGGCACGAACCCGTGTCCCCTGCATCGGCAGGCAGACTCTCAACCACTGCACCACCAGGGAAGCCCGATCATATGGTTTTTATTTTTCAATTTGTTAATATGGTGTATCACATTGATTGATTTGAGTATATTGCAGAATCCTTGCATCCCCAGCATAAATCCCACTTAATCATGGTGTATGATCCTTTTAACGTGTTGTTGGATTCTGTTTGCTAGTATTTCGTTGAGGATTTTTGCATCTATATTCATCAGCCTGTGATATTGGTTTGTAATTTTCTTTTTTTGTAGTATCTTAGTCTGGTTTTGGTATCAGGGTGATGGTGGCCTCGTAGAATGAGTTTGGGAGTGTTCCTTCCTCTGCAATTTTTTGGAAGAGTTTGAGAAGGATGGGTGTTAGCTCTCCTCTAAATGTTTGATAGAATTCACCTGTGAAGCCACCTGGTCCTGGACTTTTGTTTTTTGGCAGATTTTTAATCACAGTTTGAATTTCATTACTCGTGATTGGTCTGTTCATAAATTGTATTTCTTGCTGGTTCAGTCTTGGAAGGTTATACCTTTCTAAGAATTTGTCCATTTCTTCCAGGTTGTCCATTTTATTGGCATAGAGTTGCTTGTAGTAGTCTCTTAGGATGCTTTGTATTTCTGCGGTGTCTGTTATAACTTCTCCTTTTTCATTTCTAATTTTATTGATTTGCATCCTCTCCCTCTTTTTCTTGATGAGTCTGGCTAATGGTTTATCAATTTTGTTTATCTTCTCAATGAACCAGCTTTTAGTTTTATTGATCTTTGCTATTGTTTTCTTTGTTTCTATTTCATTTATTTCTGCTCTGATCTTTATGATTTCTTTCCTTCTGCTAACTTTGGGTTTTCTTTGTTCTTCTTTCTCTAGTTCCTTTAGGTGTAAGTTTAGATTATTTATTTGAGATTTTTCTTGTTTCTTGAGGTAGGCTTGTAGAGCTATAAACTTCCCTTTAGAACTGCTTTTGCTGCATCCCATAGGTTTTGGATTGTCATATTTTCATGGTCATTTGTCTTTAGGTATTTTTTGATTTCCTCTTTGATTTCTGTAGTGATCTCTTGGTTATTTAGTAACGTAGTGTTTAGCCTCCATGTGTTTGTGTTTTTTATGTTTTTTCCCCTGTCATTCATTTCTAATCTCATAGTATTGTGGTCAGAAAAGATGCTTGATATGATTTCAATTTTCTTCAATTTACTGAGGCTTGATTTGTGAACCAAATGTGATCAATCCTGGAGAATGTTCCATGCACACTTGAGAAGAAGGTGTAATCTGTTGTTTTTGGATGGAATGTCCTATAAATATCAAATCTATCTGGTCTATTGTGTCATTTAAAGCTTCTGTTTCCTTATTTATTTTCATTTTGGATGATCTGTCCATTGGTGTAAGTGAGGTGTTAAAGTCCCCCACTATTATTGTGTTACTGTCAATTTCTTCTTTTATAGCTGTTAGCAGTTGCCTTATGTATTGATGTGCTCCTATGTTGGGTGCACATATATTTACAATTGTTATACCTTCTTCTTGGATTGATCCCTTGATCATTATGTAGTGTCCTTCCTTGTCTCTTGTAACATTCTTTATTTTAAAGTCTATTTTATCTGATATGAGTATTGCTACTCCAGCTTTCTTTTGATTTCCATTTGCATGGAATATCTTTTTCTGTCCACTCACTTTCAGTCTGTATGTGTCCCTAGATCTGAAGTGGGTCTCTTGTAGACAGCATATATATGGGTCTTGTTTTTGTATCCATTCAGCAAGCCTGTGTCATTGGGTTGGAGCATTGTTCCATTCATGTTTAAGGTAATTATCAATATGTATGTTCCTATGACCATTTTCTTTTTTTTTTTTAATTTAATTTTTTTTGCTGTGTTGTGTCTTCGTTTCTGTGCGAGGGCTTTCTCTAGTTGTGGCAAGCGGGGGCCACTCTTCATCGTGGTGCGCGGGCCTCTCACTATCGCGGCCTCTTGTTGCGGAGCACAGGCTCCAGATGCGCAGGCTCAGTAGTCGTGGCTCATGGGCCTAGTTGCTCCGCGGCATGTGGGATCCTCCCAGATCAGGGCTCGAACCCGTTTCCCCTGCATTAGCAGGCAGATTCTCAACCACTGCGCCACCAGGGAAGCCCCCCTATGACCATTTTCTCAATTGTTTTGGGTTTGTTTTTGTAGGTCCTTTTCTCCCCTTGTGTTTCCCACTTAGAGAAGTTCCTTTAGCCTTTGTTGTAGAGCTGGTTTGGTGGTGGTGGTTTCTCTTAACTTTTGCTTGTCTGTAAAGCTTTTGATTTCTCCATCGAATCTGAATGAGATCCTTGCTGGGTAGAGTAATCTTGGTTGTAGGTTCTTCCCTTTCATCACTTTAAGTGTATCATGCCACTCCCTTCTGGCTTGTAGAGTTTCTGCTGAGAAATCAGCTTTTAACCTTATGGGAGTTCCCTTGTATGTTATTTTTCATTTTTCCCTTGCTGCTTTCAATAATTTTTCTTTGTCTTTAATTTTTGCCAATTTGGTTACTATGTGTCTTGGTGTGTTTCTCCTTGGGTTTATCCTGTATGGGACTCACTGCGCTTCCTGGACTTGGGTGGCTATTTCCTTTCCCATGTTAGGGAAGTTTTCGACTATAATCTCTTCATGTTTTTTCTCAGGCCCTTTCTCTCTCTCTTCTCCTTCTGGGACCCCTATAATGCGAATGTTTTTGCATTTAATGTTGTCCCAGAGGTCTCTTAGGCTGTCTTCATTTCTTTTCATTCTTTTTTCATTATTCTGTTCTGCAGCAGTGAATTCCACCATTCTGTCTTCCAGGTCACTTATCCGTTCTTCTGCCTCAGTTATTCTGCTATTGATTCCTTCTAGTGTAGTTTTCATTTCAGTTATTGTATTGTTCATCTCTGTTTGTTTGTTCTTTAATTCTTCTTGGTCTTTGTTAAACATTTCTTGCATCTTCTCCATCTTTGCCTCTATTGTTTTTCCGAGGTCCTGGATCATCTTCACTATCATTCTGAATTTTTTTTCTGGAAGGTTGCCTATCTCTACTTCTTTTTGTTGTTTTTCTGGGGTTTTATCTTGTTCCTTCATGTGGTGCATAGCCCTCTGCCTTTTCATCTTGTCTGTCTTTCTGTGAATGTGGTTTTTGTTCCACAGGCTGCAGGATTGTAGTTCTTCTTGCTTCTGCTGTCTGTCCTCTGGTGGATGAGGCTATCTAAGAGGCTTGTGCAGGTTTCCTGATGGGAGGGACTGGTGGTGGGTAGAGCTGGGTGTTGCTCTGCTGGGCAGAGCTCAGGAAAACTTTAATCTTCTTGACTGCTGATGGGTGGGGCTGGCTTCCCTCCCTGTTGGTTGTTTGGCCTGAGGCAACCCAACACTGGAGCCTACCTGTGCTCTTTGGTGGGGCTAATGGCAGACTCTGCGAGGGCTCATGCCAAGGAGTACTTCCCAGAACTTCTGCTGCCAGTGTCGTTGTCCCCACGGTGAGCCACAGCCACCCCCCACCTCTGCAGGAGACCCTCCAACACTCGCAAGTAGGTCTGGTTCAGTCTCCTATGGGGTCACTGCTCCTTCCCCTGGGTCCCGGTGTACACACTACTTTGTGTGTGTCCTCCATGAGTGGAGTCTCTGTTTCCCCCAGTCCTGTCAAAGTCCTGCAATCAAATCCCACTAGCCTTCAAAGTCTGATTCTCTAGGAATTCCTCCTCCCATTGCTGGACCCCCAGGTTTCGACGCCTGATGTGGGGCTCAGAACCTTTACTCCAGTGGGTGGACTTCTGTGGAATAAGTGTTCTTAAGTTTGTGAGTCACCCACTCAGCCGTTATTTGATTTTATTGTGATTGCACCCCTCCTACCGTCTCATTGTGGCTTCTCCTTTGTCGTTGGATGTGAGTTATCTTTTTTGGTGATTTCCAGTGTCTTCCTGTCGATGATTGTTCAGAAGTTAGTTGTGATTCCAGTGCTCTTCCAAGAGTGAGTGCATGTTCATCCTTCTACTCCGCCATCTTGAACCAGTCTCTCAATAAGAGGCCTTTTTGCTCGATTGCTCAGTTCATTCTCCAGCAGCATGAATTCTTCCCCATCCTTCAAGACTCAGATCGGGCATCACTTCCTCCAAGAAGGCTTCTCTGTGTCCTTTCTCCTTTTGTAAGTCAAGGTGTGGTTTTCATAGCAGCCAGTGTGGCCTTCCATGAGGCACTTCACACACTGGGTCATAATTCTCTATTTTAAGGAAACGTCACATCTGTCTAGCCTCCTCATTTTATAGAAGCAGAGCACCACAAAGTTAAGACAATTCGGGGCAAAGAGGGCACTGGAACCTGAGTCTCATCATGTGCCCTGTCAACGCTTCTCCAATCTCATAAGACCTGCAGATGTGTCAAATATTCAGAAGTAATCAAACCTCATGAAGGAAATTACTCATTGGCTGAGAATCAGGGTGATGATTAATACGGACATTGGAAACCACCTAGAAAAATCTCTCCTCTTACACACTGAGAAGGAAGTCCCAGGCAGAATAAACTGAATTCTTGTGGTCACTTATTCATGTGTTAAGGACATTCATGAGGCATAATTCGGATCAATTAAAATGGGGGTCAGCAAACTTTTTCTGTAGAAAAGCCAGATAGTAGCTGTTTTAGGCTTTGCAGTAATACAATCTCTGTCACAACTACTCAACTCTGCTCTTGTAGCATGAAAACAGCACAGACAATATGTAGACAAATGAGTGAGGTAATGTTCCAATAAAACTTTATTTACAAAAACAGGTAGTGGGCTGTATTTGGCCTGTGGGTCATAGTTTGCTAGCCTCTCCTTAAGAAAACCATGTGTGGCATAGCTTTACATTCAGTGCCCTGGTAATTCTATTATAAAATCTTGTTAAATCCTATAGCAAAGTATTGGGCATAGTCTAGAAAATTTCTGGTACATTTAAATAGGAATTTGGTAGTAAATCTCATTTTCTGTGAATTCCTGGCTTGCAAGTCCTTTATTTGAACCTTTGTGGGAAATAGTAGGACTCTTGTAGTTTACATTCTAAATGGGATGACATCATAAGCACATCTAAAACATGTACTGCTATGTTTGCCAAAAATGTAAACAAGATTTAGAGATCTTGACCACTTTTACCACACTGAAGAAAGGTCCAACTTCTTGCTCATTTTAAATCTAATTTAATGTCACTTAACAAACAAGATAAGGAAACAGTGATCCAAGCTGGTTGAGTGACGTGTATGAAGTTACATGGCGAGGAAGGGGCAGAGTGGGGCTTGAACTTAGGAGTCCTAATTCTTTATCCGAGTTCCACATGCTCAGATCTGTGCTGGGTCCTAGGGGAGCACACAAAAGAAACACAAAGCTGGTGCTTGCCCTCCAGGAGAAAGGCAGGAAAACGCATCATAGTGTGTCTGACACTCTTTCTGGTGTGAAAGTTTGGTGGTGGTAATGTCAGTATGAGAGGCTCAGGACAGGTGGGAAAATGCAAATTGAGGGACATGTGGACCATGGTCATGCCACTGAACATGCTGAGGTCTCTGGTGCCTGTCTGTGTTTGAGTGTGCATGGAATAGTGGGCAGATGGGTGGGTGAGTTTTGAGGAAACCCAATAAATGGCACCCTTCTTCCCCACCCAAGTTCATAATCAACTGAGAGACAGATCCAGGAATTAGGCAACTAGAGACAAATTACTACCCTTATTAGTGGTAAAGCTGGTTTGGGGCAACATGGCTTCCATTTTGTATCCTAACACTGTCCCTCAGAAAAACTCAGCAACAGTGATGGCTGACTACCACAGGCCTTACCCAGTGGTGCCTGTTCTGGAAAGACAGCAGAACGGAAGAAGGGCTGAGCTGCACACACCCCTTGAGAGGTCCTGCTTTCATATTTACCAATTGGGCAATTTACTTCTCCTTTCCTGAGGAGCAGTGAGTGAGGGAGAGTGGAAAGGCAAGGAGGTATACTCAAATGAAAGGTCCTCGGCCAGCAGGAGGGAGGACATTAATGTTTTCTGTTACAAGATAGAATATGAAAGTTGTCTACATGTTGATTTTTGCCAGAGCCTGGCAACTTGGTTCTGGAACCTGGGGCACTTCCCTTTCTGCTTTTTGACTCCTTGCCACATATGGCAAGGAGACATTAAAGGCTGGACTCAAGATGTTTAGAAAGTTGCTGTGCTCAACCCAGCAGCCTTTAAGGAGACTCATCATAGGAGCTCTAAATTTTAAAACCCTCTGAACCAGGGCCAACAGTGCAATTTGCCTTCCATTTGGTTATGGAGCTCCGGGTGTTCCAGGAATTATGTTACGTGTTTTACATCAGTTATCTCATTTTATCCTTGAGACAATCGCTGTTATTAATGCAATTTCACAAATAACTGCACTTTGATTGCAGTGATTGGTGGGAGTGATGAGTAAGCACTCAGCTGGTCCTCGAAAGTTGGTCTGTGTGGGTGGGAATGAGATGTTCAGTCAGGAAAAGGGGTCTGTTTGGTGACCTATGACTTAAAATTGCCCTGTGCGCCATATGTACTCTGTCTTAGAATACCTTTTTAATACCAAATATCTTTTGTTTCTTTTAACATCTTTATTGGAGTAAAATTGCTTTACAATTGTGTGTTAGTTTCTGCTTTATAACAAAGTGAATCAGCTATACATATACATATGTCCCCATATCTCCTCCCTCTCACCCTCCCTATCCCACCCCTCTAGATGGTTACAAAGCACGGAGCTGATCTCCCTGTGCTATGCGGCTGCTTCCCACAATACCAATTATCTTTTGTATCTATGCCATAATATCGGATCCTACTATCCAAGCCTTAAATCAGGTCTGGGCCATTTTCAAAATTCTTCCATTTACTTGCTTCATGTTGTCAAGGCTGATCCTAAAAGTTACTGTGAAGAAAATAAGGCAATTTGCTTTTGACATTTTTCCTATTTGACCATGAAAAATCCCCAGCTCCCTTTCTGTGTACAGTCTCTGTTTCTCTCTTCTGCCTCTATCTGTCCTCTTTCAACAGCAGTACTTGGTCTCACTTCAGTCTCCCGGTGAATGTTCTTTACTTACCCAAAGTTACCTATCTGATAAACAAATCTAAATACTAGTGTTTTGGGTCCTTTGTTTTCTTATTATTGAGTTTTGAAAGTTCTTTGTATATTCTAGATACAAATTCTTTACCAGATATATACTTTGCAAATAATTTCTCCTACTCTGTATGGCTTGTCTTTTTTATTCTTTTAACCATATCTTTTGAAAAGCAGAGGTTTTTAATTTTGATGAAGTCCAATTTTTCTATTTGTTCTCATGCAATTAAATCTAAGAAATCTTTGCCTAGTCTAAAGTCACATGGTTTTTTTTCTTATGTTTTCTTATAAAAGGTTTATTATTTTAGGTTTTACATTTATGTCTATGATCTATTTTGAGTTAATTCTTATATAGGGTTAGAAATATGAATCAAAGTTCTTCCTTTTGCCTATAGATAGCCAATTTTTCCAGTACCATTTGTTGAAAATACTTTTCTTTCTCTAATGAAATTGCTCCTGCACCTCATGATATGAACAGATACTTTGCTAAAGAAAACATATGAATGGCAAATAAAAACGGGGAAAGATGCTCAACATCATTAGTCATTAGGGAAATGCTAATTAAACCACAGTGGGATACTACTATGCCTCCATTAGAATGACTAGAATAAAAAGACTGAACATACCAAGTGCTACTGAGGATGTGGAAGACTAGAATTCTTATACATTGTTGATAGGAATGTAAAATGATGACCACTTTGGAAAACATTTTGAAGTCTCTTAAAAAGTTAAACATAAACATACCATGTGAGCTACCCATTCTATTGCTAGCTCTTTTCCAAGCAAAATAAAAGCACATGTCGACACAAAGACTTCTATACAGATGTTTTTAGCAGGTTTATTGTAGCAGCCAAAAACCAGAAACAAGCCAAATGTCCATCAAAAAGTGAATGAGTAAACAAATTGTGGTATAACCATATAATAGAATACTACTCAGCAATAAAAATGAGTGAACTACTGATGTGAACTACACTAAGATGAAAGTCAAAATAATTATTCTGGGTAAAGAAGCCAAGCAAAAAAAATAGTGCATGTGGTTTTTTTTTAAATAAATTTATTTATTTTTGGCTGCATTGTCTTCATTGCTGCACACGGGCTTTCTCTAGTTGCAGCAAGCGGGGGCTACTCTTCGTTGCAGTGTGTAGTCTTCTCATTGTGGTGGCTTCTCTTGTTGCAGAGCACAGGCTCTAGGCGTGTGGGCTTCAGTAGTTTTGGCACGCAGCCTCAGTTGTTGTGGCTTGTGGGCTCTAGAGCACAGGCTCAGTAGTTGTGGCACATGGGCTTAGTTGCTCTGCGGCATTTGGGATCTTCCTGGACCAGGGCTCGAACAGGTGTCCCCTGCATTGACAGGTGGATTGTTAACCACTGCACCACCAGGGAAGCCCAGTACATGCTTTATGACTCCATTTGTATAAAATTCTATGAAATTCAAACTAACCTATGGTACATGAAGTACATCAGTAGTTTCCTGGGGACAAAGGGAGAGACAGAAGGATGAGATCATGAAGAGTACGAGCAAAATTTTGGTGGAGATGGATATGTTCATTATTTTGATATGATGGTTTTAAAATTTATCAAATTGCATACTTTAAATACATGCAGTTGATTGTTAATTATACCTCAGTAAAGATTAAAAAAAAAACTATAGGTAGGCCTTTGAAAAAATTGTTGTATGTGTGGCCCTGTGTCACTGAGAATTGTTCAAACTTTCTGTGAAGCTAATCTGGCAATGTTTAACAATAGCTGAAAAGCAGTTCACTTTTTCCCCCCAGGAATTCACTTAGGGAGAATACTCAAGGGCAATAGTCCAAAAGAAAGAAATGAATTTACACAAAGTTATAGTGTTACTATTCACAACTGTAGAACACTGGTAGTTACTTAAATGCTCTACTATTAAGGGCTCATTGTAATCAGTATGATTGAATATTACATATAATTCAAAAATATTACCTTCTTGGATCTATATCTGTGATGGAAATAAGAATATAAAGTCATTTAGTGAAAAAATAACACACAATGAGTATGCTCTAACAAAGTCCACATCAACGCATATGAATTAATATAGATAATTATTAGAATATAAAGTGATGTGAATAGCTGATACTTTTGGTTTATAGATTTTTTAAAATAAATTAAAAAAATTTTTTTGTCTGCGTTGGGTCTTCATTGCTGCGAGCGAGCTTTCTCTTATTGCAGCAAGCGGGGACTACTCTTCGCTGTAGTGCACGTGCTGCTTCTCATTGCAGTGGCTTCTCTTGTTGCAGAGCACGGGCTCTAGGCATGCGGGCTTCAGTTGTTGCGGCTCGTGGGCTCAGTAGTGTGGCTCATGGGCTCTAGAGCGCAGGCTCAGTAGTTGTGGCGCACGGGCTTAGTTGCTCTGCAGCATGTGGGATCTTCCAGGACCAGGGCTCGAACCCGTGTCCCCTGCATTGGCAGGTGGATTCTTAACCACTGTGCCACCAGGGAAATCCCTGGTTTCTAGATTTTTATGTAATATTTTCAAAGTGTTTAATGGCATAACTCTCACTATACCTAATAGAAGAAATAATACTGACATTACAAGATTTTAAGAATTACCTCGCAAACTGAGCATGCAATTAAATGCCAATAGAGATCAAGACATTTCTACAAATAAGCATTGCCTTGAGGGAAAAGTCACCATTAATGTGTAAGATCTCTCCCACTAAGCCACTATGACATCACTAACTTCTGAAATTGTCATCTTTCATATTGATCCTTTGAGTTAGGATGTTGAAGATCCCTTAAAAGGCAGTCATGTTACCTGGTAAAGTATCAATACACAAATATCCTTTTAATATGTATAGAATACATGGGGATGTCACCTGTCTGATTCTTGATAATGGTAATATATGTCTTCTCACTTTTTCCCCTACTCTGTCTAGCTAGAGTTTTATCAACTTTATTGATATTTTCAAGGAACCAGATTTTGGTTTCGTTGAGTTTCTCTATTGATTTTTATGTTCCTATTTGTTTTCTGATTTGATCTTTATTATTTCCTTCCTTCTTCTGGGTTTAGTTTGCTCTCCTTTTTCTAGTTTTTTAAGGCAGAAGCTGAGGTTATACTTTGAGACCTCCTTTTTCTAATTTGGCATATATTGCTATGAAAATCACAAAATACTGCTTATGGCACCTCATAAATTCTAATATGTTGTTTTTGGTTTAATTCATTTCAAAATACTGATATTTCTCTTTTGATTTCTTCTCTGATCCATGGGTTATTTGGAACGGTACTATTTAGTTTCCAAATGTTTAGGGATTTTCCAGTTATATTCTGTTATCAATTTCTAATATAATTTCATCATGGACAGAGAACATACTTTATATGACTTAAAGCCTTTTACTTGTTGAATTAAAACTTTTTTATGGCCCAGAATTTGGTCTGTCTTGGTAAATGTGCTTTTTTTTTTTTTTTTTTTTTTTGCGGTACGTGGGCCTCTCACTGTTTTGGCCTCCCCCGTTGTGAAGCACAGGCTCCAGATGTGCAGCCTCAGCAGCCATGGCCCACGGGCCCAGCCGCTCCGTGGCATGTGGGATCCTCCCAGACCGGGGCACGAACCCGCATCCCCTGCATCGGCAGGAAGACTCTCAACCACTGCGCCACCAGGGAGGCCCGGTAAATGTGCTCTTTAAACTTGAAAAGAATAGGTATTCTGCTGTAAGGAGGAGTGTTCTAAAAATGTCCATAGGTTAATTTGATTGAAAGTGCTTTTCAGATCTTCTATATCCTGCTGATTTTCTGTCTACTTTTTCAATAAGTACTGAGAGAGGAGTATTGATTTATGTCTGATTAAAATAGGACTTCCCTATTTCTCAAAGTTCTATCAGTTTTTTTTCATGTATTTTGAAGCTCTGTTATTAGATGCATGAGCATTTAGGATTGCTATGTCCTTGATGAATTGATCCTTTTTATCATTATTCCTTTATTATCACTACTTCATTATCATTACCCTTATTCCTGATAATATTCTTTGCTCTGAAATCTACTTTTATCTAATATTAATGTAGTCACTATGGCTTTCTTTTTATGAGGGTTGGCATGGCGTATTTTTTCAACATTTTACTTTCAATCTGTCTCTGTGTTTAAATTCACTGTATGTTTCTTGAAGGCAGTATATGGTCAAGTCTTGCTTTTTGCTCAATACTGACAATCTCTGCTTTTTAATTGGGACTTTTAGAATGTTTATAGCTAATGGGGTTATTTATGTAGTTTGGTTTAAATCTATCACATTGCTGTTTGTGTCTTTTTGTCTCTCTGTTATTTGTTTTCATTTTCCCTTTATCTTCCATCATTTGAATTGTGTTATTTTATTATATTTTATAGCTTTTGTTGGATTATTAGCTATAATTCTTTCTTTTGTTAGTTTGATTAAAGCTTTAAAGCACGTATCTTAAATTTATCACTATTTATTTTCAAGTGATATCATACCACTTCATGTGTAGTGTAAGAATGTTGAATAATATACTTCCCTTTCTTCCCTCTTGACCTTTATGCTATTGTTGTTATTTGTTTTACTTATACACATGCCATAAGAAGCTTCAACATACTGCTGTTATTTTTGTTTAAACAATTATCTTTTAAAGAGATTCAAATAATAAAAAACATGTATTTGCCCATGTATTTGCCATTTCTGATGCTCTTTACTTTTGGAGGTTGATCTATACTTCAATCTGATATTATTTTTGCTTTTGTCTGAAGAATTTAATTTTTTTAGAACAGTTTTTTCGTATTTTGAATATCTGAAAATGTCTTTATGTCTCCTTTGTTTCTGAAGGTATATAATTCTAGATATAACATTCAGATTGACAGTTATTTTCTTTCAGTACTTTAAAGGTGTCGCTCCACTGTTATCTAGCTTGCATTGTTTCCAAAAAGAAACCTGTCGTTCTCCTTATCTTTGTTCCTCTGTACATATGTCTTTGATCTCTGGCTGCTTTTAATACTTTCTTCTTGTCACTGGTTTTGAGCAATTTCATCATTATATTCCTTGGTGTAGTTTTCTTCATGTTTTTTATGCCAGGATTATTTAAACTTCTTGGATCTGTGGGCTTAAGGTTTTCATTAAATTTGGGCATCTTTTGTACATTATACTTAATTTTCCCCCTTTTTCTCCCCCATTATTCAGGATCTTCAATTACATACCTTTGAGGCCCATGTATATATGAAACTGTCTTGCAGATCACTGATGCTTTTTTCATTTTTTAAAATTCTCTTTTTTTCAGTGTGTTTCTTTTGGATAGTTTCTATTGCTGAGTCTTCAAGTTTACAGTCTTTTCTTCTGTGATGTCTAATGTATTGTTAATGCTATCTGGGGTGTTTTCATCTCAGACATTTTAGTTTTCATTTCTAGAAGTTTGATTTTGGTATTTCTGCTATCTTCTATGTCTCTACTTAATTTTACATATATACAAAATACAATTATAATAGCTGTTTTAATGTTATTGTCTGCTAATTCTAACATCTGTGTCATTTCTGTGTTATTTTGATTGATTATTCTTCTCATTATGGGCAATGTTTTCCTGCTTCTTTGCATGCCTAGTAATCTTTGATTGGATGGTCAGACATTGTACTTTGCTGGCTGTTGGATATTTTTGTATTCCTATAAATATTCTTGAGCTTTGTTCTGGGGTGCAGTTAAATTACTTGGAAGTAATTTGGCCCTTTCAGGTCTTAATGTGATTTATTAGGTGGTTCTAGAAGAGTGCTAGTGCAAGGGCTAATTAATCCCCTCCTCTGAGCTAAGCTTTCTGAGTACTCTACCCAATGTCCCATGTATTGTGAGTTTTTCAGTCCGGCTGGTGGGAATGGGTTCTATTCCTGGCCCATTCCAAATAACATCAGAATCCCTATAAAGCTTGGCTGCAGTATAAACCAAACAACTAGAATTAGAAAACCACAGCATCATTTTTGCAAATAATGAAAAATAAAGGAGACAAAATTACAGCTTAGAGAAATGATGTATTTGTGTCCAACAGTGAATGTGTCTTGTCCTTATCTTACCTTAGTAGCCTTGCTGAACTTTGTACTTCAAGCTGAAGACCACCCCGTGTCACAATTTATAATTTATTAACTTGGTCATGAGCAGTTCGCATGAGTGGCTGAGGAGATGTGTCTACACAATGCCAAAACCCACACCAAATCAATCAACTTAAAGAAAAAGAAAAGGTAAACTAGTTATTCAAATTAATTGATTAGTTACTCAGGCCAAGAGATTGATCTGGTTCTATTTGTACACTAAGATTTTTATCTTCTAGGGTATAAATAAATAAGCAAGCAAGCAAACAAACAAATAAATAAATAGGGTCAGTGGTCTGTAGCCTGTCTCTTGTAGGAGGTTGTAACCTCGATGATTACTGTCTCCATCATTCAGAAGATCCTCAAAATTTCTTAAAACCTTAGTAATTCATTGGATGTTCAGACTGAACTTCTGCTTTGATGTAGAGGTGGGAAGAAAGAGGAAAATTGAGTGAGTGAGCGGTCCCAGGGTCTCCCAATACTACCAGGACACAAATATTAAGAAATAATATAAACAGGAAACTTAAAAATGGTGTACTGTATTTTAGGTCTTCATGCGCTAATCATCTCAATGCTTTTCATAATTTTAATATATCTACTGGATCATGACCACCAGGTAATTCACACTGGATGACATCTGCAAGGGGTTGACAATGGGGCCTGTCTGTCCTCACTTCCAGGGCATCAGAGCAAGATAAGAAGATGTCTCAGGAGCTTTGGGGAAAACTTTGTATTGAATTTTTCCCATGGTATCACCCTTAGTAGAAAATGATCAACCACTCTATTGCAAGAAAAAGAAATGTAGTTTTATTGAATTAGGTCCCTTATAAAAAAAACTAGATTTGGCAGTCTAATTTCTCTGTGTGTACATAGTCTTTGGAGAAACCAAAACATCTGGTTACTTCCAATTTGAAAAAGTTAAATTTGCCATTGAAGTTTATGCTGTTAGTGGTTTTTAACCCTGTCTGCACATTAGAGTCATCTGGGGGGACTCGTAAGTGCTACTGATGCTCAGGATCCTACGCCTAAGATTCTGATTAATTTGTCCTCAGTGTGCCTCTTCCCCTTTAGCGTTGCTAAAGCCCCTTAGGTGATTTGAATATGGAACCAGAGGTGAGAACCTCTGATTTAAACAAATGCTCATGAAACTGATGTTTTTCACACAGTGACTGCAATAGAGCAAAGTGCTCAAGAGCATAAACTCTGGAAACAGCTCCACCTGGACTTGGATCCCAGCTGTGACATTTCATAGCTGTGTCAACTTGGGCCAATTTAATCTCTGTGCCTCGGTTTCCTTATCTGTATAATGGGGATAATAACAATATTACCTATCTCCTAGGGTTACTATAAAGATTAAATGAGTTAATACATGCAAAGTACTTAGAACATTACCTGGAGCATAGTAAGCAACATGTAAATATTAGCTGTATGTGGTCCTTTGCTGGCAGTTCCCTTACTGGATGTCTGAACTGAAATTAATTTCAATGACCTAATATTACTCTAACAAGGTGTATTAGTTCCCTGTAGCTGCTATAATAAATAACCACAAATGGGGTGGCTTACAACTACAGAAATTTTTTCTCTCATCATGCTGGAGACCAGAAGTCTGAAATTTTTTCTCTCGTCATTCTGGAGGCCAGAAGGTGCCAGCAGGGCTCCCTGTGGAAGCTCTAAAGGAAGATCTGTTCCTTGCCTCATCCAGCTTCTGGTAGCTGTCTGCATCCCTTGGCTTGTGGTTACATCTCTATGCTCTGTCTTCACATTGCCTTTTTCTCTGTGTATCTTTCTTTTCTTCTGCTCCTTTCTTGTATAAGGATACGTGTGATTGCATTTAGGGTCTATCCAGATTATCCAGGATAACACCATCTTCTCAAGATCCTTCATTTAAACTCATCTTTTGCCATGTAAGAATATTCACTCTTTTGCTATAATGAAGTAGTATTCACAAGTTCTGGGGATTAGGGCATAAACATATTCTGGGGGCCACCATTCAAACAACAACACAAGGTCCATAGTAAAACATAAACTTGGATGGGATGCACCACTGACTCATTCTGTATTTAGTCACCTTTGCATCTGGCCTGTACTTCCCGCTTTCTAATATGTCCAAAACCGTTATTTACAATGACAGGTATCATCTGAGTATATAGACAAATGACTGTTCATTGTCACTGTGTGTTAGTTCTTGGGAAGGACTTGGGGAAGTGGGCCAAGGGCTCAGAGGACGGGTTGGCCTAATGCCCTTTGGCATACATAGAGGCTCCAACAGGGAAAGAACTCTTGGTGAGCTCTGCTCCAAGAAAATAATTTTGGGGAAACTCTGTTTTATGATTAAATGCAACTCAAAACCTTCACCAAATCTGGTTTCAAACTTGGAAAAGTTTGATGTGTATTTCAAAAGAGAACAGTGTGGTGGTGCATTAATCAGGACTCTTTCAGTTCCAAGTGACAGAAAGTTCAAGTAGGTTTAAGTAAAACCTGAATTTATTAACTCTCATGACTGGAAAATTCTAACTTAAGGTCCAGATTGATGTAGTGGTTCCAAAGATACCATAAGACCTGGTTTCTCTCTCCAGCTCTTGGCCCTACTTCTTTTACTGGCTCTGTTTTCAGAAAGGCTGTCCTTTGGTGGTGGCAAGACAACTGTAACATCTAAGAGTATATGTACTCTCAGATCCAAGGCATGTGGCAAAAAACAGTTCTAGATAAAAACATAAGGGGTTTGTTGGGTCATATGCCCATCTCTGAAACAACCAGTGTAATAGGGCTGTCACTGTTCCGATTGACTGAGGATGAACCCTCTCATGGGCTAAGATGGAAAGGGAGTGGAGAACCAGGGTAGTTACCATAAAAAGGAAGAAAGAATGCTGGGTAGCAAATACAACAAATGACTACCAGAGATGCAACAAGATCCTTAGACTAAAATGACTGAAAACCAAACATGGATTCTTTTGAAGGGCATGTGAGATTTTTTTTTCCAATTGTATGTTTTGATGTGAATTTTCCTTTCCAACTGGAAATGAGTGAGTTGTTTTGAAGCAGGAGACCCTCATTTAAATCTCATCTCTGCTGCCCCTTTGTAGCTGTGTGGCCCTAGGAAAATTACCACACCTCTGTGAGTTTCATATTCTTCACTGGCCCAGTAGTAGTAACACACACACGCACACGCACACACACACTCAGGATAGATGCCTTCTTAGCAGGACAGCAGGATGCATAAACAGAATAAGCCTACCTGAACACAATCTGATCGGTACCAAAAAACCATCTGCCCCTACAACTCTTTTCTGTGGCCCTGAAACATGTCTGAAATTCCTACCACTCAAGTGTTTTCTTTGGTTTAAAGCAATGTGTCTCCAGGGAGCCAGGTAAAAAATGCAAAAAACCCCCAAGGAGAGGTAACGGGAAATCTTGCATCACTGACTACTCTTTATCTGCCGTCTTGGAGGGGATGAGCCAGAGAAAGTCACCTTGTGAGATGATTTTTATTGCCACATGCAAGGCAACAATTAAGACCTGGAGAAAAATGCTTTCTCTTCCTTCCTCATCTATTTTAGGATTCTTCTCTCACTGTTTCTCCTTTCACTCAGGCAGGGCCTTCATGTTCCCTAGCGATACCCAAAGCCATAGGGAACCTCCACAAGGAAGAACTCTGTCTAGTGTTCTCCTTTCCCCAAGTGTCTCTAGTTGTGAAATGACTCTCTTCTCCATAATCACAATTCTCATTTTCACACTGGAGCTGATGTTAGGTAGGGTGAGTGCCATCTGATTACTATTTGATTAAAGTATTTATGCAAAGCATGAATGAGGGACAGGCTCAACTTTCTTTCAGGGGATAAACAATATCTTCAATCTTCTATTTTGGCATAAGAGGGTTTTTTTAATTAATTAATTTTATTTATTTTTGGCTGCATTGGGTCTTCGTTGTTGTGCGCGGGCTTTTTCTAGTTGCGGTGAGCAGGGGCTACTCTTTGTTGCAGCGAGCGAGCTTCTCATTGTGCTGGCTTCTCTTGTTGCAGAGCATGGGCTCCAGGTGCGCGGGCTTCAGTAGTTGTGGCTCACAGGCTCTAGAGTGCAGGCTCAGTAGTTGTGGTGCACGGGCTTAGTTGCTCCGCGGCATGTGGGATCTTCCCGGACCAGGGCTCGAACCCATGTCCCCTGCATTGGCAGGCAGATTCTTAACCACTGCGCCACCAGGGAAGCCCTGGTGTAAGAGTTTTTTTTTTTTTTTTTTTTTTTTTTTTTTGCTGTACGCGGGCCTCTCACTGCTGTGGCCTCTCCCGTTGCGGAGCACAGGCTCCGGACACACAGGCTCCGCGGCCATGGCTCGCGGGCCCAGCCGCTCCGCGGCATGTGGGATCTTCCGGGATAGGGGCACGAACCCGTGTCCCCTGCATCGGCAGGCGGACTCTCAACCACTGCGCCACCAGGGAAGCCCTGGTGTAAGAGTTTTTGAGAAGGATACTTAGGTCTCTTTCCTAGTCACCAAAGGTCAGTTACAAATGTGCTTATAGCAGGTGCTAACTCCACTTCTGGGAGATTATTGCCCATAGGTTTTAGGTGTTGCTTAGAAGATAATAGGTAGTAGAGCATCCTGAGGGATTAGGACAAAGGAATGGTAGGTTTCAATAAAGGAACTGGAAAGAAAAGATTTGAAGATTGGGAAATTTCCAGGAAAAATAAACATTTTGGGGAACGGTCATGCATGTCTGTGTCAGGCATGTCTGGGATCCTGAGAACCTAGGAAAAAGAGGGAAGCAGTGGGAGAGAGCCCCACTGGGGATATGATCTGAGCAGACCCAAAGACTAGGGCACAAAGACCATTTTCACCATTGGTCTTAGGCTGACCCTCTGCTTTATACAGAGAAACTCTAATGATATATTTCCTTGGTTGGGGAAAGAAACACTTAGTCATTAAGTTTTAATATGTGCCAGTTACATTAATAATGCCATTTAATTCTTTCAACAACCTTCTGAGGTTGGTTATTATTCTCCTCCTTTACCAATGGAAAACTGAGGTTCAGAGGAGTTAAGTTGCCAAGGTCATTGTGATAGTTAAAAAAAATATTTTTTGATATGATTTCCTTGAAAAGATGGTACCTAAGAGAGAGTTAAGAGAGATCTTTATGCATTCTAAACTTCTAGTTCTTTGTAAGATATGTGGTTTCCAGATATTTTCCCCAATGTGTAGCTTGTCTTTTCATTCTCTTAACAGGGTCTTACAAAAAGCAAAAGTTTAAAAAATTTTGGTTAAGTCCAATTTATGAATTTTTCCTTTTATGGATGGTTCTTTGGGATTTTCTATAGAGATAATCATGTCGTTTTCAAACAGGAACAGTTTTATTTCTTATTTCTTATCTGTATGCTTTTAATTTTTTTCTTACCTTGTTGCACTGACTAGAATTTCCAGCACTTTGTTAAGTGAGAGTGGTGAGAAAAGACATCTTGTCTTGCTCATGATCTTAGAGGGAAAACATTCAGTCATTGACCATTAAGTATAATGTTAGCTGTAGATGTGCTTTATCAAGTTCAGAAAGTTTTCCTTTATTCCTGTTTTCTCAGAACTTTTATCATTAATAGGGTTGAATTTCATCATATTTTTTTACAATGATTGATATGATCATAATATTTCTTTTTTTATTCTGTTAAAATGTTGGGTTGCATTGATTGATTTTTGAATATTGAACCAGTCTTGCAGCCCTGGAATAAACCTCACTTGGTCATGCTGTATAATTCTTTTTATATATTGCTGAATTCTATTTGTTAACAGTTTGTTAAAAATTTTTGTGTCTATAATCATTGGCGTTAGTGGCTTGTAGTTTTTTTTCTTTGTACTTTGTTTGTCTGGTTTTTGTGTCAGAGTAATATTAGCTTTATAAAGTGAAGAGATTGTGCAGAATTAGTGTTAATTCTTCTTTAAATGTTAGGTAGAATTCTCCAGTGAAACCATCTGGACCTGGAGATTTCATTTTTGAGTTTTAAAATTAGGAATTAAATTTCCTTAATAGTTATAAGGCTAGTCAAATGATCTGTTTCATTAGGATGAGTTATGATTGCTTGTGCTTTTCAAGGAATTAGTCCATTTCATCTAAACTGTCAAATTTATGCATGTATAGTTGTTCATAGTATTTCATTAATATCCTTCTGTTATTTGCAGGTTCTGTAATGTTATCCCCTGTTTCTTTCCTGATTATGTTTTCTCTTTTTTTCTTTATTAGTCTCATTAAAGGTAAATTTTATTAATCTTTTCAAAGAATTAGTTTTATTATTGTTTTACTATTTTGAATTTTATTGATTTTTTGCTCTTATCTTTCTTATTGCCTCCTTTGGATTTATTATTCTCTCTCTTTTTTTTTTCTAGGTTCTTAAGGTAAAGGTTTTGAGACCCTTCCTATTTTCTATTGTATGTATTTAGTGCTACAAAATTTTCTATGAGCACTGATTTAGCTGTGTCCCACGAATTTTGATATATTGTATTTTTCATTTTCATTGAGTTCAATATAGTTTTAAAATTTCCCTTGAGGCTTCCTCTTTGAAACGTAAATTATTTGGAAGTGTGATGTTAAGTTTCCAAGTTTTGCAGATTTTCTTATCATCTTTCTGTCTGATTGATATAGTGAGAGGTGGCCAGATTCTGGAAATATTTTGAAGGTAGAGCTGACAGGATTTGCTAACAGATTCTATGTGGATTATGGGAGAGAGAGAGAGAGAGAGAGAGGGAGGGAGGGAGAGAGAGAGAGAGAGAAGGAGAAGAAGGAGAAGGAGAAGAAGAAGAAGAGAAGAGAGGGAGAAGTCAGTGAGGGTTCAAGTCCTCAGTCTGAGCAAGCAGAAGAATGAACTGAGATGGGGCAGACTCAGGGAGGTGCAGGTTTTGGGAAGAGTAGGGAATCAGGGGTTTGGGTTTGGATGTATTAAGTCTGAGATGTCCTTTCAATTAGATGTCTAGTAGGAAGTTGGCTACATGAGTCTGAGTTCAAGGACAGCAGACATCCTGCCTGGAGGCATAAATTTGGGAGTTGTCATTCTACAGATGATATTAAAAGGTAAGAGACTAGATGTGATCACATCTACAATGGCTGTAAATAAGAAAGAAAGAGTCCTGAGCCCTGGGGTACTCCCATATTTAGAGGTCAAGGAGATGAAGAGAAACCAGCAATCAAAAATGAAGAGAAATCAGTGAGGAAGGAGAAGAATCAAGAGAAAGTGGTGTGCTGGAAGCTGAGTAAAGACAGTGTTTCCAGAAGGATGGAGTGATTAACTTATCAAATAAGAGGGCTGAAAATTGGCTCTTGGATTTGGAAATGTGGAGGTCTGTGGTGGTCTCGCCAAGATCAGTGTCTGTCGGTGGGGAGGGAGGAAATAAGGAGGAAAAGACACAGATGGAAAGTATAGACAACTCTTTGGAGGAGTTCTGCTGTAAAGGAAAGCAGAAAAATGAGGTAGTGGATGAAGGGGGAGATGGGGTTGAGGAAGGAGTTATTACTGTACATAACAAGTAAATGTATACATGGAAGCCTTGTATTTATATATAGAACTTGAATTTATTTTGATTGACAATGAAGTCTAAAATTTAATATAGTGAGAAGTCTTCAATAAGCTTGATAATCTCAGCAATAGCATTTATATTTGAAGAAGACTTAGTTAAATATGAGATAGTCTACACAAGATGTGTAATTTTAAAGGTTTTTCCTTTAGTTTAATTTGGATTTGCAATTTCAGGTAATCCTTTCCAATAAACATCCCCCCAAATGAATATTTACTTAGCTGTGATAGAAAACTTTATATTTACATAGTGCTTAACAGGCTCTGTATCAGAACAAACACAAAAGAATGAAAATGTACATTAGACGTGTAGGAGGGAATTAAAGGGAAGTGGTTCCAAACCCAAACCCCAGGGAAACTGAGTCTCAGGCCATATTGGGATCTGAAGGTGAAGCTCACCTGCAAAACCCCACAGCACTAATGGTTATTAGCCTCTTGGGTGGACTCTCCTCCCCTTCCTCTCCATTGTTTTTATCACTTTCTACACGGAAACACTTATTTTAAATGGCTCCCAGTTTTCCAATAGCAAAGTTTTTCCGAACAGAAGAATCTTATTTGTTCTCCAGGACTCCTGGCTTTCCAGAGTCTTTTGCCTGTGCAGCTAGGCTGCATTTCCCAGTCGCTGTTGCAGTTGGGTGGCGCCAAAGGAATGAAAGTAGGAGTTATATGTGCTACTTCTAGTCCGCAGCCTGGCCCTTAAGAAAACCTTTACACAATCCTCCACGCTGTCTTTGTCTGTTGGCCAGAGGAGGAAGATGCACTGAAAGAGCCTGGATCCTCAATGATTATAGAGCAGAGCATCACCCCTGAACAGCATTGTGCTGTTCTTGACACAAGCAAGAAATGAGCTTTTATTACATGGAAACTCTCTGGAGTTGTTTATTATAGTAGCGAGCCTGTCTTGAATGAACATACTCTTTGGATGAGAAGTGATTGAGTACTGACTTTGCATTCAAACTTAGACAGTCTGGGGACTTTCCTCGTGATCCAGTGGCTAAGGCTCTGCGCTACAAATGCAGGGGGCCAGGGTTTGATCCCTGGTCAGAGAACTAGATTCCACATGCCGCAACTAAAGTTCTATTAAAATAAATAAATAATTAATTAAAAAGAATTACCAAAAAAAAACCCCCCAAAAACAACTTATAAGGTCCAGAAAGTAGAGGTTGGATGGATACATGATTTAATTTGGAAAATGACTACATGCACTATGTCCTGGGTTTTCAAAAGGCAAGGACTTTGCCTTTGGACTTGTTTTGAGGGCATTGTTGGCACTGACAGGGCCACATTGGGAGGCCGACAGCTATCTTTTAATAGGCTTTCTTTAGCCTTCTAAAACCCTTTCCCGCTAAGAACTTAAGCCACCCTCACACCCTCAAAGCTTCATAACCTATATAAATAGGAGGAGAAACAAATTGTTTAGCAATTATCCTGTGTCAGGCAATTTTTCTTACACCATCTTATTTAATTTTTATAAGAATCCAGTGAGGTAATAATGATTAACCTCCACTTACAGATGTTTATAATCAACTATGGTCATTATTCTTTTTGATACCCAGTTGGTCACAAATTTGGCCAGTGGAATTCCTTTCCAGTTGGCATCTATGTAATTTTGACAACTCCTGTCTCCCGTTTAATCTTCAATTGTTTCCTTATTTTCCAACACAAAGAAAATTTCTGACTCAACCTTGTACTTTTCCTGACTTTGATCTAGAATGAGCTACTTCTCCGTGGTGCCCTGCTTCCTTTAAGTAATGGTATTTACAAATGAAGACCCAGTTGCTTAGTGTGTTTTTGTTGCTGGTGTGCCATTTCTCCTAGATCTTTGAGTGGGCCAGTTTTAAAAGCCATGGATCCATACTGATATTTTCAATTCAAATTTAACATTACAACTTTTCATTTAATTTTATATTTGTGTCTTCTACACTGAAAATCTTAGTTCTTAGTTACATAGCATATTTCCTTTTTTTCTCTATCTGACAATATTCATAAAATAATTTATAAGCTACAATACCATTATTATTGGTAAAAATAGAATAAATTAAAATTTATTATATATTTGCCATTCTTTCCGTGCTTAGAATGAATATAGCCCACTAAGGCTATATGGTCAGAGCACTATGTTCAAATGTCACTTGAAATTATTCTTTTTTGTGTGTGTGTTACTGGTTTTATATACAATTGGGTTCATATCGATATTTTGGTTTGTTTTCAGTTTTACAATTTGCTTTCTTCACTTTTTGATATTTGATATCATTTTTTGTATTTAAAGGCATTTACATGGTCAAAAGTTCAAAACTATATGAAGAAGGTAAATTCAGCAATGTTTCACTTCATGTCAATCCCTTCCACTCTTTATCCCCTCCCATCCTTCTGCCCTTTATAGGTAAGTATCTTTTAAAATTACTTTCTCATTTATCCTTTTAGGGTTTTTTTTTGGGGGGGGAAGTAAGCAAATATGGTCACTTTGGTAAACATTCTGTCAATTCCTCAAAATGTTAACCATAAGACCCCAAAATTCCACTCCTAGGTATCTATCTGAGAAAAATGAAAACATACATACACATAAAACTTAGATGTGAATATTCATAGCAGCATTATCCATAGCAGTTAAAAAGTGGAAACAGGGAGGGACCTTCAAGATAGCGGAGGAGTAAGACATGGAGATCACCTTCCTCCCCACAAATAAATCAAAAATACATTTACATGTGGAACAACTCCTACAGAACACCTACTGAACAATGGCAGAAGACCTCAGACTTCCCAAAAGGCAAGAAACGTCCCATGTACCTGGGTAGGGCAAAAGAAAAAAGAAAAAACAGAGACAAAAGAATAGGGAAGGGACCTGCACCTCGGGGAGGGAGCTGTGAAGGAGGAAAAGTTTCCACACACTAGGAAGCCCCTTCACAGGCAGAGATGGGGGGTGGGTGGGTGGGGGAAGCTTTGGAGCCACAGAAGAGAGCACAACAACAGGGGTGCAGAGGGCAAAGCGGGGAGATTCCCGCACAGACGATCAGTGCCAACCAGCACTCACCAGCCCGAGAGGCTTGTCTGCTCACCCTTCGGGATGGGTGCAGGCTGGGAGCTGAGGCTTGGGCTTCGGAGATCAGACTCCAGGGAGAGGACTGGGGTTGGCTGTGTGAAGACAGCCTGAGGGGGCTAGTGCACCACAGCTAGCCAGGAGGGAGTCTGGACCTGCCAAAGAGGCAAGAGACCATGGTTTTGGGGTGCACGAGGAGAGAGGATTCCTTCTCCATGTGCCCACAGAAGGCAGAGCACTGCCTAAGCAAGCTCCAGAGATGGGCGTGAGCCGTGGCTATCAGCTTGGACCCCAGAGATGGGCATGAAATGCTAACGCTGCTGCTGCTGCCACCAAGAATCCTGTGTGCAAGCACAGGTCACTATCCACACCCCCCTGGAGCCCATGCAGCCCACCACTCCCAGGGTCCCATGATCTAGAGACAACTACCCTGGGAGAACACACGGCATGCCTCAGGCGGTTGCAATGTCATGCCAGCCTCTGATGCTGCAGGCTTGCCCCACATTCCAATTAAGACTACCATACCCCTCCCTCTCCATGGCCTGAGTGAGCAAGAGCACCATAATCAGCTGCTGCTTTAACCCCCTCCTGTCTGGGTGGGGAACAGATTCCTGAGGGAGACCTACACACAGAGGTGGGACCAAAACCAAAACTGAACACCAGGAGCTGTGCGAACAAAGAAGAGAAAGGGAAATTTCTCCGTGCAGCCTCAGGAGCAGGGATTAAATCCCCACAGTCAACTTGAGCCCTGCATCTGTGGAATACCTGAATAGACAAAGAATTGTCCCAAAATTGAGGTGGTGGACTTTGGGAGCAACTGCTACTGATTTGTTTCTGATTTTCATGCTTATCTTAGTTTACTCTTTTTTTTTTTTTGCTGTACGCGGGCCTCTCTCTGTTGTGGCCTCTCCCGTTGTGGAGCACAGGCTCCGGACGCACAGGCTCAGCAGCCATGGCTCACGAGCCCAGCCGCTCCGTGGCATGTGGGATCTTCCCAGACCGGGGCACGAACCCGTGTCCCCTGCATCGGCAGGCGGACTCTCAACCACTGCGCCACCAGGGAAGCCCTCTTAGTTTACTTTTTAGAACTTGTTATCATTGGTGGATTTGTTTATTGGTTTGGTTCCCATTTTTTTTAATTTAATTTTTTTATTTTAATAATTATTTAATTTTAATTTTATTTTTTTCCTTTTTTTTTTTTTTCTCCCTTTCCTCTGAGCCATGTGGCTGACAGAGTCTTGGTGCTCTGGCCTGGTGTCAGGCCTGAGCCTCCAAGGTGGGAGATCTGAGTTCAGGACATTGGACGACCAGAGACCTCCCAGTCCCATGTAATATCAATTGGCAAGCGCTCTCCCAGAGATCTCCACCTAAACACTAAGACCCGGCTTCGCCCAACAGCCAGCAAGCTCCAGTGCTGGATGCCCCATGCCAAACAACTAACAAGACAGAAACACAACCTCACCCATTAGCAGAGAGGCTTCCTAAAATCATACTAAGTTCACAGACATACCAAAACACACCACCGGATGTGGCCCTGCCCAACAGAAAGACAAGATCCAGCCCCACCCACCAGACCACAGGCACCAATCCCTTCCACCAGGAAGCCTACACAAGCCACTGAACTAACCTTACCCACTGGGGGTAGGCACAAAAAAACAGGAACTATGAACCTGCAGCCTGCAAAAAGGAGACCCCAAACAGTAAGTTAAAGAAAATGAGAAGACAGAGAAATATGCAGCAGATGAAGGAGCAAAATAAAAACCCACCAGAGCAAACAAATGAAGAGGAAATAGGCAGTCTACCTGAAAAACAATTCAGCATAATGATAGTAAAGATGATCCAAAATCTCGGAAACAGAATGGAGAAAATACAAGAAACATTTAACAAGGACCTAAAAGGACTAAAGAGCAAACAAACAATAATGAACAACAAAATAAATGAAATTAAAAATTATCTGAAAGGAATCAATAACAAAATAACTGAGGCAGAAGAATGGATAAGTGACCTTGAAGATAAAAGAGTGGAAATAACTACCATAGAGCAGAATAAAGAAAAAAGAATGAAAGTAATTTAGGAAGGTCTCAGAGACTTCTGGGACAACATTAAATGCAGCAACATTCGAATTATAGGGGTCCCAGAAGAAGAGGAAAAGAAAGGGTCTGAGAAAATATTGGAAGAGATTATACTTGAAAACTCCCCTAACATGGGAAAGGAAATAGTCAATCAAGTCCAGGAAGTTCAGAGACTCCCATACAGAATAAATTCAAGGAGAAACATGCCAAGACACATATTAATCAAACTATCAAAAATTAAATACAAAGAAAAAATACTAAAATCAGCAAGGGGAAAGCAACAAATAACATACAAAAGAACCCCATAAGATTAACAACTGATCTTTCAGCAGAAACTCTGCAAGCCAGAAGGGAGTGGCAGGACATATTTAAAGTGAGGAAAGGGAAAAACCTTCAACCAAGATTACCCAGCATGGATCTCATTCAGATTCAATGCAGAAATTAAAAACTTTACAGACAAGCAAAAGTTAAGAGAAATCACCACCACCAAACCTGTTTTACAACAAATGCTAAAGGAACTTCTCTAGGCACGAAACACAAGAGACATACAGAAGACATACAGAAACGAACCCAAAACAATTAAGAAAATGATAATAGGAACATATATATCGATCGATAGTTACCTTAAATATAAATGGATTAAATGCTCCTGCCAAGAGACATAGACTGGCTGAATGGATACAAAAACAAGACTGTATGTATGCTGTCTCTGTCTACAAGAGACCCACTTCAGACTTAGGGACACATACAGACTGAAAGTGAGGGGATGGAAAAAAGATATTCCATGCAAATGGAAATTTAAAAAAGCTGGAGTAGTAATTCTCATATCAGACAAAATAGACTTTAAAATAAAGAATGTTACAAGAAACAAGAAAGGACACTACATAATGATAAAGGGACCAATCCAAGAAGATATAACAACTGTAAACATTTATGTACCCAACATAGAGCACCTCAATACATAAGGCAAATGCTAACAGCCATAAAAGGCAAATCGACAGTAACACAATAATAGTAGGGAGCTTTAATACCCCACTTTTACCAATGAACAGATCATCCACAGTGAAAATACATAAGGAAACACAAGCTTTAAATGACACATTAGACAAGATGGACTTAATTGATATTTATAGGACATTCCACCCAAAAACAACAGAATACACTTTCTTCTCAGGTGCTTATGGAACATTCTCCAGGATAGGTCATGTCTAGGGTCACAAATCAAGCCTTGGTAAATTTAAGAAAATTGAAATCATATCAAGTATCTTTTCCGACCACAACGCTTTGACACTAGATATCAATTACAGGAAAACTGTAAAAACACACACACACACACACACACACACACACACACATGAAGCCTAAACAATACACTACTAAATAACTAAGAAATCACTGAAAAAATCAAAGAGGAAATCAAAAAATACCTAGAAACAAATGACAATGAAAGCACAATGGCCCAAAACCAATGGGATGTAGCAAAAGGAATTCTAAGTGGGAACTTTATAGCAATACAATCCTACCTCAAGGAACAAGAAACATCTCAAATAAACAACCTAATCTTACACCTAAAGAGATTAGAGAAGAAGAACAAAAAAAACCCAAAATAAGCAGAAGGAAAGAAATCATAAACATCAGATCAGAAATAAATGAAAAAGAAATGAAGGAAACAGTAACAAAGATCAATAAAACTAAAAGCTGGTTCTTTGAGAAGATAAACAAAATTGATAAACCATTGACCAGACTCATCAAAAAAAAAAAGAAGACTCAAATCAATAGAATTAGAAAGGAAAAAGGAGGAGTAACAACTGACACTGCAGAAATAAAAGGATCATGAGAGATGACTACAAGCAACTATATGCCAATAAAATGGAAAACCTGGAAAAAATGGACAAATTCTTAGAAAAGCACAACCTTCCAAGACTGAACCAGGAAGAAATACAAAATATAAACAGACCAATCACAAGCACTGAAATTGAAACTGTAATTAAAAATCTTTCAAAAAACAAAAGCCCAGGACGAGATGACTTTATGGGAGAATTCTATCAAACATTTAGAGAAGAGCTAACACCTATCCTTCTCAAACTCTTGCAAAATTAGCAGAGGGAGGAACACTCCCAAACTCATTCTACGAGGCCACCATCACCCTGATACCAAAACCAGACAAAGATGTCCCAAAAAGGGAAAGTACAGGCTAATATCACTGATGAACATAGATGCAACAATTCTCAACAAAATATTAGCAAACAGAATCCAACAGCATGTTAAAAGGATCATACACCATGATCAAGTGGGGTTTATCCCAGGAATGCAAGGATTCTCAGTATACACAAATCATCAATGTGATACACCATATTGACATATTGAAGGATAAAAACCATATGATAATCTCAATAGATGCAGAAAAAGTTTTCGACAAAATTCAACACCCATTTATGATAAAAACTCTCTAGAAAGTAGGCATAGGGGGAACATACCTCAACATCATAAAGGCCATATATGACAAACTCACAGCCAATGTCATTCTCAGCAGTGAAAAACTGAAACCATTTCCTCTAAGAACAGGAACAAGACAAGGTTGCGCACTCTCACTACTATTATTCAGCATAATTCTGGAAGTTTTAGCCACAGCAATCAGAGAAGAAAAAGAAATCAAAGGAATCCAAATCAGAAAAGAAGTAAAACTGGGCTTTCCTGGTGGCACAGTGGTTGAGAGTCCGCCTGCCGATGCAGGGGACATGGGTTCGTGCCCCGGTCCGGGAGGATCCCGCATGCCGCGGAGCGGCTAGGCCCATGAGCCATGGCCACTGAGCCTGCGCGTCTGGAACCTGTGCTCCACAATGCGAGAGGCCACAACAGTGAGAGGCCCACGTACCACAAAAAAAAAAAAAAAAAAAACCCAGAAAAGAAGTAAAACTGTCCCTGTTTGCAGATGACATGATACTATACATAGAGAATCCTAAAAATGCTACCAGATAACTACTTGAGCTAATCAATGAATTTGGTAAAGTAGCAGGATACAAAATTAATGCACAGAAATCTCTTGCATTCCTATACACTAATGACGAAAAATCTGAAAGAGAAATTAAGGAAAGATTCCCATTTATCATTGCAACAAAAAGAATAAAATACCTAGGAATAAACCTACCTAAGGAGACAAAAGACATGTGTGCAGAAAACTATAAGACACTGATGAAAGAAATTAAAAATGATACAAACTGATGGAGATATATACCATGTTCTTGGATTGGAAGAAGAATCAATATTTTGAAAATTACTACCCAAAGCAATCTACAGATACAATGCAATCCCTATCAAACTACCACTGGCATTTTTCACAGAAGTAGAACAAAGAATTTCACAATTCGTATGGAAACACAAAAGTCCCCAAATAGCCAAAGCAGTCTTGAGGGAAAAAAACGGAGCTGGAAGAATCAGGCTCCCTGACTTCAGAATATACTACAAAGCAACAGTATTCATGACAGTATGGTCCTGGCACAACAATAGAAATAGAGATCAATGGAACAGGATAGAAAGCCCAGAGATAAACCCATGCACATATGGTCACCTTATCTTTGATAAAGGAGGCAAGAATATACAATGGAGAAAAGACAGCCTCTTCAATAAGTGGTGCTGGGAAAAGTGGACAGCTACATGTAAAAGAATGAAATTAGAATGCTTCCTAACACCATAGACAAAAATAAACTCAAAATGGATTAAAGACCTTTAATGTAAGGCCAGACACTATAAAACTCTTAGAGGTAAACATAGGCATAACACTCTATGACATAAATGACAGCAAGATACTTTTTGACCCACCTCCTAGAGAAATGGAAATAAAAATAAACAAATGGGGCCTAATGAAACTTAAAAGCTTTTGCACAGCAAAGAAAACCATAAACAAGATGAAACGACAACGCTCAGAATGGGAGAAGATATTTCCAAATGGAGCAACTGACAGAGGATTAATCTCCAAAATATACAAGCAGCTCATGCAGCCTAATATCAAAAAAACAGACAACCGAATCCGAAAACGGGCAGAAGACCTAAAAAGTAATTTCTTCAAAGAAGATACACAGATTGCCAAGAAACACATGAAAGGATGCTCAACATCAGTAATCATTAGAGAAGTGCAAATCAAAACTACAATGAGGGGCTTCCCTGGTGGCGCATTGGTTGAGAGTCTGCCTGCCGATGCAGCAGACATGGGTTCGTGCCCCGGTCTGGGAAGATCCCACATGCTGCAGAGCGGCTGGGCCCGTGAGCCATGGCCGCTGAGCCTGCACGTCCGGAGCCTGTGCTATGCAACGGGAGAGGCCACAACAGTGAGAGGCCCTTGTACCACAAAAATAAAAACCCAAAAAATAAATAAGCCCAACTACAATGAGGTATCACCTCACAGCAGTCAGAATGGCCATCATCAAAAATTTCCACTACTAGGCATATACCCTGAGAAAACCATAATTCAAAAAGAGACATGTACCACAATGTTCACTGCAGCACTATTTACAATAGCCAGGACATGGAATCAATCTAAGTGTCCATTGACAAGTGAATGGATAAAGAAGATGTGACATATATATACAATGGAATATTACTCAACCATAAAAAGAAATGAAATTGAGTTATTTGTAGTGAGGTGGATGGACCTAGAGTGTGTCATACACAGTGAAGTAAGTCAGAAAGAGAAAACAAATACCGTATGCTAACACATATATATATGGAATCTAAAAAAAAAAAAGATTCTGATGAACTTAGGGTCAGGACAGGAATAAAGAAGCAGATGTAGAGAATGCACTTGAGGACACCGGGAGGGCTAAAGGTAAGCTGGGACAAAGTGAGAGAGTGGCATGGACATATATACACTACCAAATGTAAAATAGATATCTAGTGGGAAGCAGCTGCACAGCACAGGGAGATCAGCTCTGTGCTTTGTGACCACCTAGAGGGGTGGGATAGGGAGGGTAGGAGGGAGGTGCAAGAGGGAGGGGATATGGGGGTATATGTATACATATAGCTGATTCACTTTGTTATACAGCAGAAAGTAACACAACATTGTAAAGCAATTATACTCCGATAAAGATGTTAAAAAAAAAAAGTGGAAACAACCCAAATTTCTATCAGCTGACAAATGGGTAAACAAAATGTCATATATCCATACAATTAACTATTATTTGGCTATAAAAATGAAATTAAGTAGTGATACAACGTGGGTGACCCTTGAAAACATTATGCTAAATGAAAGAAGTCACAAAAGACCACATATTATATGATTCCATTTATATGAAATATTCAGAACAGGCTAATCCTTTCAGACAGATATTAGCAATAGATTGCTGGTTTCCAGGGGCTAGGGAGTGGGGGAAATTGGGATTGACTGCCACTAGGTATGGAGTCTCTTTTTGTGGTAATGAAGATGTTCTGGAATTAGATAGTGGTGATGGCTGCACACCTTTGTGAATATACTAAAAAACACTGAATTGTGCACTTTAAAAGGGTGAATTTTAGGTATGTTAATTTTATCTCAATAAAGCTTTTATAAAAATAAGCAAATATGTATATATATTCTTATTTCCCTTTCTTGTTATGAAAAGGTGGCAAATTTTAGATACTATTTTACAGCTTTCTTTTTTCACTAACAAATATGTCTTAGGGCTTGGATGAATCTCGAGAGAGATATCCTGAGTGAAGAAAACTGATTTCAAAGGTTACATATGTATGAGTCCATTTACATAATATTCTTGAAATGATAAAACTATGGAAAGGGATAACAGATTAGTGGTTACCAGGGGTTGGAAGAGGGTAGGCATACATCTGTGGCGATGAAAAGACAGTATGTAGAATCCTTGTGGTGATGGAGTAATAAGCAAATATACTGAAGCTTAAAAGTGTCATATACTATCTTAGTTTTTTACAGATGCATTCAAAAACTTGAATAATATGCATGATTTTCCATGAAAATATAAATTTTCCAGAATTTATTAGGATGCCCCAGAAGGCATAGATAATCTAAACAAACCGATTACCATGAGAGAAATAGAAATGTGATCAATAATATTAACAACTCCTCCTCCCAATAATACAGTCCAAGGTAGATTTCACAAAGGGCTTCTGCCAAATATTTAAATATGGGTAATTCTGGTGCTATTTATGTCATTCCAGAGCATGGTCAAAGAACAAATGCTTCCAGATTCTTTTTAAAGAGAGGAGTGTAACATTATTTGCAAATGCTGATAGACCTGGAAAATATACTGAAAAACTATTATAAATAATAAGGGAGTTCAGGATGTGGCTGGGAACAAAATTAATGTTAAAAAATCAAAGGCCTTCTTGTATATGTAAAACAATTACAGATGTAAATGGAAAATCCTATTTACAGTAACACAATTTAAAAAAGAATAAAACCTTTTTAAAACCCTTTTAAAAAACCCTTGGATTTAAACATTAAAAATATGCAAAATATATATGAAAAAACTGTAAAACCTACTGAGGGATGCACAAAAAAAGACCCAAATATGTGGAAAGGAACATCCTGTACCTGAATAGAAGAGTAATGTCAACAACAACCTAATAAAGATAATGTTTACAAAAACAACATATTTAATCAGCTTTTATTATTTATCCTGTTCTAAGCACTTTGAGTATATTAATTCACTTAATCTTTACAATGCTGTGAAATGAGCAGAGGAAGAAACAGACATAGTGAAGTTAAGTGACAGGGTCATCCATCTGGTAAGTGGAAGAGGCCCTACAATTTAACCTCTGGGCTCTACTGCCAGAATTTTCTCTTACTTAACCTAAAAAATGGAGATGTAACTCACGTATCATAAAATGCACCATGTTCAATGTACAATTCACTGGTTTTTAGTATATCCAAAATATTGTGCAATAATTACCACTATCTAATTCCAGAATATTTTCATCACCCCAAAAGGAAGTCCTGTACCTGGTAACAGTCACTCCCTGTTCCTTAATTCCCCATCTCCTGCCAACCTTCAATCTACTTTCTGTCTCTAAGGACTTGCCTATTCTGGATATTTCATATAAATGGAATCATAAAATATGTTGCTTTTGTGCTAGCTTCTTTCACCTAAGATACTGTTTTCAAGGTTCATCCATGTGGTTTATAGTTTAATAATATGCCATCAGTATGGATTTATAACATTTTTGTTTATTCATCAGTTGATGGACATTGTTTCTATTTTTTGGCTACTATGAATAATGCTGCTATGAACATTTGTGTACAAGTTATGTGTTAACATACATTTTCATTTATTTAGGGTAGGTACCTAGGAGTGGAAATTCTGGGTCATATGGTAACTCTGTTTAACTTTCTGAGGCACTGTCAGGCTGTTTTTTTTGAAGTGGCTACACCATTTTACATTCCCACCAACAATGTATAATAGTTCTAATTTCTCCTCACCAACACTTGTTCTTTTCTTTTTTGTTTAAATTGTAGCCCTCCTAGTTGCCTTAAAGTGGTATATCATTATGGTTTTGGTTGACATTTTCCTAATCTCTAAAGGTGTTGAGCATCCTTTCATGTGCTTATTGAACATTTGTTTATCTTTTTCGGAGTAATGTCTGTTCAAATCCGTTGCCCTTTTAATTGAGTTGTTTGTCTTTGTTGTTGTGTTGTAGTTCTTTATATATCTGGATATAAAAGTATAATCAGATATTGCTTTGGAAACATTTTCTCCCATTCTGTAGGTTGTCAATTTACTTTCTTAATAATGTTCTTTGCTGAACAAAAGCTCTTAATTTTGATGAAGCCCAATATATCTATTTTTTTCTCCTTAGCTTTTTTTGAATTTTATTTTATTTATTATTTTTTTTACACAGCAGGTTCTTATTAGTTATCTATTTTATCCATATTAGTATATATGTATCAATCCCAAACTTCCAATTCATCCCACACACACCCCCCACACACCCGTTTTCCCCATTGGTGTCCATACCTTTGTTCTCTGCATCTGTGTCTTTATTTCTGCCTTGCAAACGAGTTCAACTGTTGCACTTTTCTGGATTACACATATATGAGTTAGCATACGGTATTTGTTTTTCTCTTTCTGACTTACTTCACTCCGTATGACAGTCTCAGGTCCATCCATGTCTCTACAAATGACCCAATTTCGTTCCTGTTTACGGCTGAGTAATATTCCATTGTATATATTTACCACGTCTTCTTTATCTGTTTGTTGGTCGATGGGCATTTAGGTGGTTTCCATGACCTGGCTATTGAAAAGAGTGCTGCAATGAACATTGGGGTGCATGTGTCTTTTTGAATTATGGTTTTCTGTGGGTATATGCCAAGTAGTGGGATTGCTGGATCATATGTTAGTCCTATTTTTAGTTTTTTAAGGAACCTTCATACTGTTCTCCATAGTGGCTGTATCAATTTACATTCCCACCAACAGTGCAAGAGGGTTCCCTTTTCTCCACACCCTCTCTAGGATTGGGTGTTTTTAGATTTTCTGATGATGCCCATTCTAACTGGTGTGAGGTGATACCTCATAGTCATTTTGATTTGCATTTCTCTAATAATTAGTGACGTTGAGCAGCTTTTCGTATACCTCTTGCCATCTGTATGTCTTCTTTGGAGAAATGTCTATTTAGGTCTTCGGACCATGTTTGGATTGGGTTGTTTGTTTTTGTAATACTGAGCTGCATGAGCTGTTTATAGTCTTCCTTAGCTTTTGTTTTTTAACATCTTTATTGTAGTATAATTGCTTTACAATGGTGTGTTAGTTTCTGCTTTATAACAAAGTGAAGCAGTTATACATATACATATGTCCCCGTATCTCTTCCCTCTTGTGCCTCCCCCCACCTCCCTATCCCACCCCTCTAGGTGTTCACAAAGCATGGAGCTGATCTCCCTGTGCTATGTGGCTGCTTCCCACTAGCTATCTATTTTACATTTGGTAGTGTATATATGTTCACTTTGTCCCAGCTTACCCTTCCCCCTCCCCATATCCTCAAGTCCATTCTCTAGTACGTCTGTGTCTTTATTCCCATCTTGCCCCTAGGTTCTCCATGACCTTTTTTTTTTTTTTAGATTCCATATATGTGTGTTAGCATATGGTATTTCTTTCTTTCTTTCTGACCTACTTCACTCTGTATGGCAGACTCTAGGTCCATCCACCTCACTACAAATAACTCAATTTCATTTCTTTTTATGGCTGAGTAATATTCCATTGTACATATGTGCCACATCTTCTTTATCCACTTATCTGTCGATGGACACTTAGGTTGCTTCCATGTCCTGGCTATTGTAAATAGTGCTGCAGTGAACATTGTGGTACATGACTCTTTTTGAATTATGGTTTTCTCAGGGTATATGCCGAGTAGTGGGATTGCTGGGTCATATGGTAGTTCAATTTTTAATTCTTTAAGGAACCTCCATACTGTTCTCCATAGTGGCTTTAGCAATTTACATTCCCACCAACAGTGCAAGAGGGTTCCCTTTTGTCCACACCCAGTCCAGTATTTGTTGTTTATAGATTTTCTGATCATGCCCATTCTAACTGGTGTGAGGTGATACCTCATTGTAGTTTTGACTTGCATTTCTCTAATGATTAGTGATGTTGAGCATCCTTTCATGTGTTTGTTGGCAATCTGTATATCTTCTTTGGAGAAATGTCTGTTTAGGTCTTCTGCCCATTTTTGGATTGGGTTGTTTGTTTTTTTGATATTGAGCTGCATGAGCTGCTTGTAAAATTTGGAGATTAATCCTTTGTCAGTTGCTTCATTTCCATTCTGAGTGTTGTCTTTTGGTCTTGTTTATGGTTTCCTTTGCTGTGCAAAAGCTTTGAAGTTTCATTAGGTCGCATTTGTTTATTTATTTTTTATTTCCATTTCTCTAGGAGGTGGGTCAAAAAGGATCTTTCTGTGATTTATGTCATAGAATGTTCTGCCTATGTTTTCCTCTAAGAATTTGATAGTGTCTGGCCTTACATTTAGGTCTTTAATCCATTTTGAGTTTATTTTTGTGCGTGGTGTTAGAGAGTGTTCTAATTCCATTCTTTTACATGTAGCTGTCCAGTTTTCCCAGCACCACTTATTGAAGAGACTGTCTTTTCTCCATTGTATATTCTTGCCTCCTTTATCAAAAATAAGGCGACCATATGTGTGTGGGTTGGGAAAATTATCTTTGAGTAAGTAGAACACTATGGAAGGAACTCAAATATTCATCAAAGTAAAATACATAAGCACATGTGGTATATTCATACATGACAATAATATACAACAATGAAAATAAATGAACTATAGCCATCCACAACAACATGATTAAGTCTTAGAAACATAATGATGAGTTTCCTTTCATATGGAATTAAATATGAGCAAAATAAACTATATTTTTAGGGATGCATACAAATGAGGTAAAATTGTAAAGAAGCAAAAGGAAATGATTATTACAGGAATCAGAATGGTGGTTACCTCTGGGGTAATGGTGGTACTATGAACAGGAGGGACCCATAGGAGGCTTCCAGGTGATGGCAATATTCCATTTCTTGACTTGGGTTAGTGACTTTATGGGTGTTTATTTGATAGTAATTCATTAAACTATTCACATAGGTTTATGAACTTTCCTGTATGATGGTTATATTGCACCATAAAAGAAGAAAAATCAAAAACAGGACATAGTTTGCTGTCTAGTATTTAGCATTATATCTTGGGCAAATTTTAATTTTGACATTATATTTTTTAACGTCTTCCTAGATTCCTCTAGATTCATAGTTCCTAGCATTTAAAGGAATCTCTCACTTTTCTCAAGGGGTTCTGCAGCCCACTTTCTAGGGAATGCTACAATATCAGTAATGAAATCATATTAGAGAGACATATGGAAAGCCACATATGTCTGAACGACTCCTATCACAATTCCATTCCACTGCTACGTGGGATAAGCCTGGCTTTATCTTTCTTCCAGTATAATCTGGATTTCACTTCTGGATCCATGTAAAGCTGATCTCCAGTCCTGTGTTTATAGGATTGAATTTATTAACTTAATTTATAAGGATGAAATTTACCTTTCAAGGCTGTTGTGGCTTGAAATGCATGGTGGCTACTATGCATTTTAATGAAACAAGACAAATAATAGCCTAAATGATTGCTCTAGGACCAGATAATAATGTTCTTTCATTGCATACATTTAAGGGAAATGGTTTTTAAAAATGGGTTTGATGTGATTGCCTGTTGCTTCACCTCATTGATTGATTTTTTTTTTTTTTTAACAATGGATCCTGACCTTTCTCCTCCATATACCCTAGGACATTTGTTTACTCACTGCTCACTAGAGGGAGGCCGTTTCCAGTTGTATTCCTTTTCAGAGGCTTTGTCTTCTGCATGGGAAATGGACTCCTCCAAGGCTACTATCTGGTTTACTGTGCTGAATACCCTGCTGAGTGGTACACAGACATACGGTTTAGCTTGGGTAAGTGAATCTGACTGCTTCTCACCCATACCCCAGTTAACACCCCTTTCCACAGGCTAAATCACCATTACCTCTCCCTATCCTACTGCAATAACCTTCCAAGGATTCCATTCCCCCCACCCCCCACCCCACGACCACCTCCACCCTGGTCTTTTCTCTGTATAGCAGCGTGAGAGATCTTTGAAAAACATTGTGTCATTACGCATCTCAAAACCCTCCAATGCATTTCTGTTACTCTCAGGATAAAATACAAATTTCTTACCACTGCCTATGAAACCGAAATGTTCTTGGTCCTGCCCCATTTGCTGACTTCATTACCTATCTCCATCCATCTCACTGCGCTGTAGCCTCAGTGGCTTTCCTGCTGGACCTGGAATACTCAAGTTTGTCCTGCTCCAGAGCTGTCGTACAGACTACAGCCTCTGTGTAGAATGCTCAGTCCCTGTATACTCGGGGAGCTTGCTCCCTCCCTTTATTTAGGTCTCTATTAATTCACACCTCCTCAGAGAGACTTTTCCTGACCACCTATCCAGAATAGTAGAAAACACTGATCATTGAATTTTTTTCATTATCTGCAAGAGGAACTAAAGTTCTTTACTAAAGTAAAGGTTCAACTGTTTGTACATTCTTTTGGCTCAAAGGAAAAAGGCAGAGGTTATCCTTAATCCCTCTCTTTACATCACATATCACGTTCTCTCCATCAGCTTAGTACAGCTGCCTCTAGTTCTAAAACTTGTGCCGACTGAGCTCAGCTCTCCATGACTGCACTAACTTCATCCTGGTCTGAGCCAGGATGACCTCTTGACTGGACTGCCATGGTGACCTTCAAGCTAAATGTCCTACTGCCAGTCCTGACCTTCAGTAGCTCCTTCTCCACACAGAGGTCAGAGGGAACATTTGAACACACGAATGGCCAGAGGATTAGTTGTACGAATGCTGATACATGCACCCAATGGAGTATTCTGGAGCCACAAAAGCAACCAAACAAAGCAAAACAAAAGCAAGAAATGTCTCTGTGCTCATTTGGAGACATCTCTAGAACATGTGGTTAAATAAAGTGTGCACAGTGTGTGTAGTGTGCTGCTTTTTGTGTAAAAAATTGAAGGAGGAACTATTGGATTGATAAAAAAGAAACTGTTTTTAAAAAGGTTATCTGTAGAGTTTGGGGAAAAGAGAATGGGATGGTGGGCAGAAATTTTCTTTTAATACAGTTTTGTCCTTTGAGTCATGAAACTTCATAACTTAATTAAAAATCCAAATGAAAGTTGCTCAACACTGAGAAGAGATAAATAAATGTACCTAACTGTATAATTATTAAACTGATCCCATAACCACACAAGAAAATGATTTATGCCAGTTTACAGGAAATACAAAGAATAAAATAAGTTAGATGCCACCATGAGGAAGTAAGCCAGTCTTATCTAGAAAGGGGGGCTTTCTGAGGGACCACTGTCTGGTCTTTTTAAGAAGTCAGTGTCCTGAAAAAAAAAAAAAAGACAGGGGTCTGGGCTAGATGAAAATGTCCTTAAAGGATGTAATGACCAGATGTCAGGTGTGGTCCTATATTGGACTTTGGTTTACACGAACCAGCTAGAAGTGGTATTCTGGGGACATTTGAGAAAATTGGAATATGCCTAGATGTTACATAAGATGAAGATCTGGAAGGACATGCACCAAAGTGTTTAATGGTGGTAGTTCCTGGGTGGTAGGAACGAAGTGTCTTGGTTTTCTTATTTCTGCTAATTAGCATTTCATCTTCCACAAAACATATATACTTCTTTTATAATGATAATAAACTGACATCAGATCCTATTCTCCCCAGCTTAAAACCTGCCATCGGCTTCCTGTTGCAGTTAAAAATCCACACTCCTCACCATATCCTGTAGAGCTTGATGGGATTTTGAAAGTTCCATCCTCTTCTCATCTCCTCATTACCACCACCCCCCGCCCCCCACCATCTATCTTAAAGCATTAACTGTAGCACCTTCCTTCTGTTTCTTAGACATGCTAAACCTATACTAGCCTCAGGACCTTTGCTTCTGTTAGTCCCTCTACCAGAATGCTCTTCCTCAGATCTTTGTATTCTCATTATTCAAATCATAGGACAGATGCCAGATCTTCAGAAAAGCTTTCCCTATTGACCTCATCTAAAGTAGAGACACTTCCTCCCCACCCCAATTCACTCTTTATCTCCTTATCCTACTTTGATTTTCTGCTTTGTAGTGATATTATGTGATTTAAAATTTTTCATTATTTTAATTCATTTCTGTGTTTCTCCACTGAAATGTAAGCTCTATGAGAACAGACACCTTGACTGTTTTTCTCACTACTATGTCCCTGGCGTTTAGGACAGTGCTTGGTACATAGTAAGACCTCAACACATGTTATCTGAATAAATTAATGAAAGAATCAACACATGAATGAGTCTCATACCATCCTTGTAAGATAGGTACTGTTAGAATCTACATTTTACAGATAAGAACACTGAGGCTGAGAGAGGTTAAGTGACTTGTCCAAGGACACACAGACATCGAATCTAAGGTGCCTGCTTTTCCACTGTTGTGCATGCTATCTCCCCTCCCTTTCCCACCCCCTTGTCCTCCCTCCACTGGTGTCTCTTCCCAGGTTTCCTTTCTTCCAGGCTAATAATCTTTTGACAAGACGACATTAACAATCATTGTTTCATATCATAGCAAATGAGGTGAGAGTAGATGTGACTGTTTTGAATTCAGCTGTTCTTGCTTTTTGCCTGATGTTTGTTCTTTTAAATTTATTTTATTATATTTTTAGTTTTGGCTGCGTTGGGTCTTTTTTGCTGCGTGTGTGCTTTCTCTAGTTGCGGCAAACGGGGGCTACTCTTTGTTGCGGTGCATGGGCTTCTCATTGTGGTGGCTTCTCTTGTTGCAGAGCACGGGCTCTAGGTGTGCAGGCTTCAGTAGTTGCAGCATGTGGGCTCAGTAGTTGCAGCGCATGGGCTCTGGGGCACACAGACTTCAGTAGTTGTGGTGAGCGGGCTCAGTAGTTGTGGCTTGCAGGCTTAGTTGCTCCACAGCATGTTGGATCTTCCCGGACCAGGGATCGAACCCATGTCCCCTGCACTAGCAGGCAGATTCTTAACCACTGCACCACCAGGGAAGTCCCCTGCCTGATGTATTTTGATCAGCACAAATACACTTGGCTGAGAGCTGGGGTTGGGCGTCTATGTGGCACAGTGAGTGATTCTGGGCCCACTGGGATGTAATACATAGCATCCCTGACCCGAGCTCATCTCAGACCAGGGCCCTTTCTGTACCTGTGAATGGGGAAGGGGAGTGTGTGTGTGAACTGGCCATGGTGGAAACCAGTTTGCTAGGTGCCAAGCTCTCCGATTACTTCCATGAACGTGGGTATATCAATCAGTAGTGCTCTCAGCAATAAGTCACAGAAACCCAACTCATAGTGACTTAAATAATTAAGAATTTATATTTCTTACATAACAAGATTGTCCAAAGGTAGGTGGCTTCTGCATTCCTCCAGCTGCTTGCTGGTGTCATTAAGACCCCAGGCACTTTCTGCTCCACTGTTGTGAGAATATTTACTTCTAGTCCTCATCACAGTCACTTCATGGTTGCAAGACATTTCCTGTAGCTCAAGGCATCGCATCTGGCAACAAAGGAAGAGGGAGGCCATAGAGGCACTGGTCCCATTTAGCCCCCTTTATCAGAAAAGCAAAAGATTTCCAAGGAAACCTCCAGAAGACTTCCCTTTACATCCTCTTGGCAGAACTAGGCCACAAGACCGTCTCTCAGCCTCTGTAGTGGGGGTGGCAAAGGAGAAGGGATTAGAGTTGGCTGTTGAGTTTGCCGACCATGGTTTGATTATCTGTGAATGGGCCGAAAGCTTGCTATTTATTCATTCATTTATTTGTTTATTTACTTATTTAAGTATTGCATGATGGTAGGGCCTCCCTCTCTCCTTTCCCACTTGTCTCTATCACGTGACACTGTGCATTTTCAGCCCTTTGGTTTATGAAAGAGCACAGCCCCTTCATTCAAGTTTAGGACCAGGGTTAGTTGCCCCCTCCCCCACTTTTTTGCCTTAGTTTCATTCTTAAAATTCGAAGTCAAATGCCCTTCCCTTCATTTTTAGAAAAACAACAGCAACAACAAAAACTTTAGATTGTGAGAAAAACACCAAAAACAGGATATATTTTTAACTTCTCCCTCTCTTCTTTGCCAAGGTGTCTTCTTATTTATTTTGGGAATGGGAATCAACATTCACAGTGACTATATATTGCGCCAGCTCAGGAAGCCTGGAGAAATCATCTATAGGATTCCACAAGGTAATGTCTCCCCTGCCCTCCAGATTCCCACTCCTCCTTGAGAGCCTGTCTCAGGAATTACACTATGAGTAACAAAGGGACAGGGGGCAGAGAGGGCCCAGATGACACAATATATCCCAATATGTCCCTGACTTCTCCTCCACATCCCATCCTACCCCACAGCACATTTGCAGTCCTCATCTGAACCTGGAAGTTCAAGAGAAGAGCCCCCAGGAAGGTTCCTGATCACAATACCCTGCAGGTAGGGGGAGGGAGGGGTTTGGGGTAGGGTGAAAGTAGGCTGCCTCTTAGTTGCAGTAGGTAAGATTATTATGTGCTGTACTGGGGTTCTCCAGAGAAATAGAACCAATAGAATATAGATTTAGACATTGATAAATAAAGGGATTTATTATGAGGAATTGGCTCACATGACTATGGAGGCTGAGAAATCCCATGATCTTCCATCTACAGGGTGGAGCCCGCAGAGAGTAGGCAGTGTAATTTCCAGTCTGAGTCCCAAGGCCTGAGAACTGGGAGAGCTTCCGTGTAAGTTCCAGTCTGAATGCAGGAGAAGACCAATGTCCCAGCTCAAAAACAGAGAGTGAATTCTCCCTTACCCTGTTTTTTGTTCTATTCAGGCCTCCAGTGGATTGGATAACCATCAGCCCTGGGGAGGACAATCTGCTTTACTCAGTCTGTTGATTCAAATGTTAATCTTATCCAGAAACACCCTCACGGGCACACCCAGAAATAACGGTCAACCAAATATCTGGGCACCCCATGGCCAGTCAACTTGACACAAAAAATTAATCATATGTACAGAGTGTCGATCCTTCCTAGGTTAGCAAATGAAGCCTAATCATGCATGACCAACAAATGTGTCCTCTTCAGTAAGTCTCACTAGACTTACCTAGTGAGTAGTCAGGGGGTAGTATTTGTTTATTTCCTGCCACTCGTATGTTCTAAAAGGTGTAGAGAACCATATTTACTTGATCAAAAATTAGGATGGGAAGTCTAACAAGTACAAGTGCATTTTCAGAGATAAAGGTGCAGAATATTTGAAGTCCTAACTGTTCCCAAGTAACCAAGGTGTGAGGTTGACAAGTATAAGCAGGTGGGAGTGAATTCGTCCAAGTCACCCTTCAACATTTTTAGGTGGGTATTTGTGTAGGTCAATGGCTCTCACCCTTTTTGATGTAAATACAACTCTTTATTTACATTTAAAAATTACTGAATTATGACGTGATGTTAGCACAGGCTAATATCCACTGATTAAAAAAAATAATGACAAAGCTACTTTGAATTCGGTAACACTTAAATGAATTTGAATGTTGCTAACATCCTTTCGGTACCTACATCAAACAAAAATAATACTGTAGGTTGAGATACACCATTTGCTCTATTCACAGACTATTTATAGACCCTTTGCGGTAGGCCAGTGTTAACTCCTGGGGAGTTACAGGTCAGGAACTGCTGATGCAATATCATCCTTCAGGAAGATAGCTTTAAGGGGCTTTGATTTTTTAAGTCTTCATTCAGTAACTAGACAAATAGAGAAGAGCAGAGAAAGCTCTTAAAAGTGAAATTGCCAAGGTTAGTCTTCAACTATTAAGTTATGTTAGATAATGACTTAAAAACAAAATATTCTTTGTATAAGTATGGAAAGAAAAAATTGTTTGGGGTGAAACTTGCCCAGTTTAGTGTGGGGCAGAAATATTGAGTGTGGATATATTTCCTAACATTATAAATGTGTTGATTTCTAGATACAGTTTTGAGGTCAGAAATAGAGGTTGGGTAGAAAAGGAAATCTTTAAAATCAATAGAAACAGACTTCACCAGCCTCCAGTAGGTCAAAACCCTTGCAGCTCCCACTCTGTACTTTAAACTCGAACGGAGTGTACTGCTTTGCAGAGGTGGGAGGGCAAATGCCAAAGGAGAATCTGACTAATTCTCACATCAGTTCAGGTTTTTATTGTTTTCACGTGGTGTGTTGTTTTAACTTGTGTGTGGTGGACGTGCTGTGTGGGTGTCCAGGGAAGGAGTGAGAAGGTGAGTGGTAGCTGGAAATGTTACTTAATAGAACGAAACCATCCCCAACCTCCTGCACTGCATCCTTGTCCTGTCCAGAGCCAGTAGTCCAGCAGTTGTTGGAGATTTAGATGGAGCCCATCCAGCAGTCGGGGCCACTCCTCACAATTCCAGGATATTCTGAGGGCTACAGGATGCTGATGCTGTTTTCCCTTCTCCCCAAGAGGATTCCACCAAACTCCCATTACTCTGAAGGCAGTCTCCAGCCCCACATTCATCCTAGGTTCCCTTATGTATTTTGGAACAAAACACAGGGGTTTTAATGCGGCAATGATCTAGCACTGATGGTTGACTTGTTGATTCTTCTGCACGCAGGTGGCTTGTTCACGTACGTTTCTGGAGCCAATTTCCTTGGCGAGATCATTGAATGGATCGGCTATGCCCTGGCCACTTGGTCCCTCCCAGCACTTGCATTTGCATTTTTCTCACTTTGTTTCCTTGGGCTGCGAGCTTTTCACCACCACAGGTAAACTTTTCAATCAAGGTGGCAGCATCCACATAGCTTTCTTCTCCAAATAGGCTTTTATTAACACACGGAGTCAGATATAGACACCGAAGAGATTTTTTTTTTTTTACAAGGTAAGGTTGATACAATTATCCAGACGGATAAATTCTGACTGTTTGGATTTTCACTGAAGTTAAAATTTAGCTGGATGACTGTAACAGTAACAATTTTTTTTCTTCCTATGAGCAAAAACAAACCCAGGTAGACAGGAGCACCAAAGTGACTTGGGAAGCCACATGCCTCCTTGTTGAAGAAGGCTTCCCAGAGAGAAGCACTCAGTGTCCACATGAGTTAGTTGACCCAGGCTCTGTGCCCTCCTATCAGGCTTATCTGGCAATGGCTGCTGTTCGGCAGTGGACAACAGGTAAGAGGAGGTACAAGACGTAGATTCCATTTCCGTGCTTCGACTCACTTCCGCCACATCTCTTCAAGTGTGTTCCATAGGTGGGAGCCCAGGTTGCACTTTCCAAAGCTTCACAGGTAATTCTGAGGTACAGCCAGGATGGATAACCACTGGGGAAAAGTACTAGCCCTGTACCTAGTGTGCCTACTATTTTTAATTCTGGGTTTGGTGCTAACTGTTCAGGTAATCACAGAGCCCTGGAAACTCTAGGATTATTTTCTTGGAATCTGTGTAATACCAGGGCTTATTTTGGTACTCTCCTCCTTCCTCTACCTCCACCCTCCATAAATCATTACCAAGGTCATTGCTGGCTTCCTGGGAAGATAGGGTCAACAATTATGTACTTGTGTGGTGCAGTTTCAGGACTGTGCCATCTGTTGGGGAATGCTGGGAATTGCAGGGGTTTAGACCCATTCCCCTGTAGGTCTAGCCTAAAGCTTTACTAACTCCTCCCTCCCTCCCAATCCCTGAGCCTGGGATGGGGTAGGGACAAAAGAGTTAAGGAAAAGTATCACTGGAAGGGAAAGGGTTACATACTAAGTTGCTATCAGGCTGTAAAGGCAAATGTCAGATCCCTTCACTGAAATGGGGCTGGAGGAAAGAGAAAGCCTGTGGTTACTGGTAACAGAGGGGATGGATGCCCAAAGAGAGAATGGACTTGGAACCAGGACCCTGAAGGAACCCCTTATACTCCTGCATAGGTGTTTTAGTCCCGCTAATGATTAATTTCACAGTTTTGAAGGTTTAATTAAGAATGTGTTCTTTTCCTTGGAGTGGAATTTATGCAGAGACCTGTGAGAAATGAATGAAACAGCAACTCCTCATGACCTATTCTTCCCCCCTCCTCTGCTTGGTGGGGAAGGGCGCCAGAGGGTCCCCAGCCTGGAAGGGGGTCAGTGTAATAGTTCTCCCCCATTCAGGTAGGCCTGTTGCCCACCAGAGTCAGAGGGGCGGGGGAGAGGACAGGGCATCAGCCAGCAGTTGGAGGGGCCCTGAGAAGGGTGGCCTGCGCTGGGCTTGGTCAGGGGAGGGATAGCAATCCCACCAGAGGGTTCAAGCTAGTACAACAGCAGAATCCAAACTGAGGCCCTGTCCTATTATGTCAGCCTGCTTCAGAGGGAAGGGCGGAGGGCATCTTTTCATAGGGCTCACTGGGGTTTGTGGGAGGCAGCTCAGCAGACCTCAAATCACAGCATGGAAAACGAGCCACCTCCTGTAACATATTAATACTATTTGTCCCTCAGTTCAAACTATGGGACTTGCACAGAGTGTATCATCTTAATTATAACTTGAGAGCTGCCAGCTTCAACTGGGTAAGAGAACAGCCTGGTCACTTAAAGGGAAAGCCTTTTTACAAGATGTATTAGTCTCCCTGGGCTGCCGAAACAGATGACCACAAACCGAGTGGCTTAAAGAACAGAAATTTATTCTCTCACAGTTCTGAAGGCAGAAGTCTGAAATCAAGGTGTGGGCAGGGCCAGGCTCTCTCTGAAGGCTCAAGGGAAGAATCCTTCCTTGTCTCTTCCTAGCTTCTGGCAGTGGCCGGCAGTTTTTGGTGTTCATGGCTTATAGCGGCGTCACTCTAATCCCTGCCTCTGTCTTCACGTGGCCTTCTCCCATGTGTGTGTGTCTCTGTGTCCCTTCTTCCCCTTCTCATGAGGACACCAGTCATATTGAATTAAGGGCCCACCCTGCTCCAGTATGACCTCATCTTAATAAATTATATTTGCGGTGACTCTATTTCCAAAATAAGGTCACATTCTCAGGAACTGGGGGTTAGAACTTCAGCATATATTTGGGGGGAACACAATTCAACCCATAATACAAGGTGACATTTTCTTGGCGTTCCCAGGCCTCATGAAGGGATATTTTTCCTGGGAACATGACCAGTTCTCTAGGGTTAACGTTGCCCATGCTCTTTGGGGTCTCTGGTTCCCTGTATTTCTCAGTTGAATCTACTGAGTACTTCTTTCTGGCTATGATGTATTTTTTATTGGGTAAACTATACGTAACATGAAATTTACCATTTTAACAATTTTAAGTGTATAATCCAGTGGCATCAGGTACACTCATCATATTGTGCAGCCACCACTGCTGTCCTCTGGCTATTACTTTTTTTTTTTTTTTTTTTTTTTGCAGTATGCGGGCCTCTCACTGTTGTGGCCTCTCCCGTTGCGGAGCACAGGCTCTGGATGCGCAGGCTCAGCAGCCATGGCTCACGGGCCCAGCCGCTCCGCGGCACGTGGGATCCTCCCGGACCGGGGCACGAACCCATGTCCCCTGCATCGGCAGGCGGACTCCCAACCACTGTGCCACCAGGGAAGCCCTGGCTATTACTTTTTATTTCTCAACATGAGAAGCTTCAACATCTACAAGAGATAGGATGCAGGAGGGAGGAAGAAGATAGATAGATGGCTATCTGAAAGAGTCAGGCCCTGAACAACTGCAGGTTGATTTGTAACAGGGATTCCAAACAGATCAAACCTCAGTCGTTGACCACTGCTTGGTTGTATTTATAATTATTCCTCTCTTGTCTTTTAGATTCTACCTCAAGATGTTTGAGGACTACCCCAAGTCTCGGAAAGCCCTCATTCCAGTCATCTTTTAAAGAAACCAAATAAAAAGGGAACAAAGCTCCCACAATCCTGTTGAAAACCATCAAGCTGCTGAACCTATAACTTTTTAAAGTCCCATCGTGTATATGTAATAGTAGGCCTCTGGTGTTCTGGCAGCTGGCCTGAGGATTCTGCATGGGCCCCCTTAGTGTTTCCTCCCATCCTCCCTGTCCTGATCTCCTACTGAAGCTTCAACAAGGCCCTTTCTTTTTAACGCAAAGACATCTACTTAGCTATTCCTCCTAGAAAGTGCAAGGTTCCCTATGTATTTTTTTCTTTGAAAGACCCAAGTACAGGTGGCTTTATACCTGCTCTGTATCAGTGTAAGACAGCTCGGTAGTTGAGAAAATTTTGAGTTGAGGGCAGCAGTGCTTATAGAATTTATTAAAGGTGCACATTTGACACGTATACAGATCCGCAGCAATTTAAATTCTGAAGCTTCACGGACCCAGAGCAATTTTTCTTCCAAATGAAAACCCACTCAATGTGGGTTTTACTTAGTTAACTGTGAAAAATGTGAAATGATTATGTAGACTTTTAATAGGGGAGCTCTGCCTTCATATTGCTGAAAATGCAACAACGCATTGACCCCATTTCAAATTTGTGCATTGTCTTAGTGCCTCTGTCTTCCTGAAGAGTCCACAATCCCTGTTAGAGATATCATAGACTAATCCAGAAAACTGGTGTGGGTTTTATTGAAGGTCAGATGTTAATGACCACAAAGAAGAAGAGATGACTCTGGTTGACTACAAAGAGCAAAAAAGTGTTTTACAATAGACCGCAAATTCTTATATTCTTATAAACTGGTGGGAATATCCAAATAATGAGTGTCAGATAAGGAAGTCACCGAATAAGAGCACATGTTGTTTGCCAGGACAAGACATGTACAATGATGGTAAAGCATCTCAGAAGCACCCAACAACTCTTCCCTTCTGGAGTTTCTGCATCACAGTTAGTAGAATCTGATCAAGAAGGTGTTCCCTAGGGGTGCCTTGAACATCAGTTCTCAACAGTCCTGGGAGCAGAGGCTGAAAATTGTAACCGGAAGGATGCCTCTAGGCAGAAAACCTGCTTTGTTTGGCTCCGACAGTGTTTCTCACATAGTCTGGTTTTCTTTTTTTGTTTACATTCAAAGTTTCCAAAATTTAAAAATTAGGAGGTTTCTGCATTCTCTAGTGTCCTTTAAAAAGTTGGAGGATCTGGACCCATGGATCCAGCTAAGAGCTGGGACTGATCAACTGGTAGACATCAGAGTTTGCAACCTCGGTGGAGAGGTCACCCTTGCATTGGTGCTGAGACTTTGGGCTCTTTAAGGAAGGGGCTGAACATTCATAATTAGAATGTATGATGGTATTTGTCTATGTAGGTCTAGGTTTGTAGTCAGCATTGGTAATATTTAGCAAACCCCTTTGAGCACCAGTTTTATCAGATGTAGTGCTAAGTGCAGAAATTCACTAGGATAAATCACACAGGACACTTAAAAGATCTGAAGATGATGTAGATTACTGAAAAATATAACTTGTAATCATATAGATACATGTTTTGCTGTTTAAATACCTCTCAAATCATGTAAAGTAACTTTTTTGAATTAAAAGATCCCCAGACTCATGAAGATTTTCCTAAAGTGTTGAGCTGTGTTTGTTCCCCCTTTATTCTTTTTTTTTTCCTCCAAGTGTTGCTTCCTTTTTTTTCTCTTCTCTCTTCATTTTGCGAACTTGAAATTCAGGGCTCTGAGATGAAAATAAAAGAGAAATATGACTTATAGAGCTTGTCACACAGCTAAGAACTCCAAGCAGGTGCAATAAAGGCGCAGGAGAATGTGCTAAGGCTGGATGCCCCTCCTAGTTCAGGCATACACGGGGGAGTGGGAGAAACACACTCAGTGAAATAAATCTTAAAGTGTAGCTTGGCCTCTGTGAAATAAAAGACTCCCTGTTCTCTCCGTGACATTGAAAACTGCCTTTATTAAATCCTTTATCTTATTACCATGTAAAACATCCAGGCCAGTACTTGAAATGTAATAAGTGCTCAACAAATGATAGCTACTATTTGCCCAGTGTGTGCAATCTCAGGACGAAACTGATATTCAGCAATTGCATTTTTGGCCACTAGAGGGTGCTCTCTAGAATTTTATTTGGGCCAACCCTGATGTACTTAGGAAATGCATGTCTGGAAATTTAAGAAATTCTACTGTCATTTCAAGTTAACATGATCGTGGACCTCCTTAATTTAAAAATAGGGTAGAATAACTTTTATGTAATTTTAAATATTTTCTTGATAACTGAGGTATTCTCTGCTGTAGGGCTATTCAACTCGATTTCTCTGTTTAAGTCTAGAATATGTATGCAGAAGGGATACAGTAAAGGTCTGGAGCCTTGCTCATCCCTAAACGTATTTCCCCTTTCTCCTAAAACTGGAGTGCAACAAAAACATGGTTAATTTAGGCTTCTGTGGTGTGGTTTTGAAATTAGGGGCTAAAATATGACAGTGGCTTTTCCTGGTGGGAATGTTTTCCTACTGGCCTGTAGGAGGTGCTGTAATGTTTTGTTTTCAGAATTAAAGAGCCAAAGCACATTTAAGACATCAGCTAAGATTGGGATTGACATATACACACTACTACATATAAAATAGATAATTAATAAGGACCTACTGTATAACACAGGGAACTCTACTCAATACTCTGTAATGGCCTATATGGGAAAAGAATCTAAAAAAGAGTGGATATATGTACATGTATAACTGACTGACTTTGCTGTACGCCTGAAACTAACACAACATTGTAAATCAACTATACTCCAATAAAAATTAAAAAAAACAAAGTAATTAAATAAAATGAAAGATAAAAAGCAAAAAATGTAAAGTAAAACGATCTAAACAAAACAAAATAGTTAAACAAAAAGACATCAGGTAGGTCCACCCCTTTGTATCACAGATGCAGACACTAAGACCCAGTGTTAAATGCCTTTCAAGGTGTTGCATAGCTGGTTTTAACTTGTCCCTTTCAGGATCAGAAGTCCTTTTTTCTTTGTAAAGCACAGCAGACTTTTTTTTTTTTTACATCTTTATTGGAGTATAACTGCTTTACAATGGTCTGTTTCTGCTTTATAACAAAGTGAATCAGTTATACATATACATATGTTCCCATATCTCTTCCCTCTTGCATCTCCCTCCCTCCCACCCTCCCTATCCCACACCTCTAGGTGGTCACAAAGCACCGAGCTGATCTCCCTGTGCTATGCGGCTGCTTCCCACTAGCTAGCTATTTTACGTTTGGTAGTGTATATATGTCCATGCCACGCCCTCACTTTGTCACAGCTTCCCTTTCCCCTTCCCCATATCCTCAAGTCCATTCTCTAGTAGGTCTGTGTCTTTATTCCTGTTTAACCCGTAGCTTCTTCTTGACATTTTTTTACATAAATTCCATATATATGTGTTAGTATATGGTATTTGTCTTTCTCTTTCTGACTTACTTCACTCTGTATGACAGACTCTAGGTCCATCCACCTCATTACAAATAGCTCAATTTCGTTTCTTTTTATGGCTGAGTAATATTCCACTGTATATATGTGCCACATCTTCTTTATCCATTCATCCGATGATGGACACTTAGGTTGTTTCCATCTCCTGGCTATTGTAAATAGAGCTGCAATGAACATTGTGGTACATGACTCTTTTTGAATTATGGTTTTCTCAGGGTATATGCCCAGTAGTGGGATTGCTGGGTCCTATGGTAGTTCTATTTGTAGTTTTTTAAGGAACCTCCATACTGTTCTCCATAGTGGCTGTACCAATTCACATTCCCACCAGCAGTGCAAGAGTGTCCCCTTTTCTCCACACCCTCTCAGCATTTATTGTTTATAGATTTTTTGATGATGGCCATTCTGACAGGTATGAGATGATATCTCATTGTAGTTTTGATTTGCATTTCTCTAATGATTAATGATGTTGAGCATTCTTTCATGTGTTTGTTGGCAGTCTGTATATCTTCTTTGGAGGAATGTCTATTTAGGTCTTCTGCCCATTTTTGGATTGGGTTGTTTGTTTTTTTGTTATTGAGCTGCATGAGCTGCTTGTAAATTTTGGAGATTAATCCTTTGTCAGTTGCTTCATTTGCAAAATTTTCTCCCATTCTGAGTGCTGTCTTTTGGTCTTGTTTTTTGGTTTCCTTTGCTGTGCAAAAGCTTTGAAGTTTCATTAGGTTGCATTTGTTTATTTTTGTTTTTATTTCCATTTCTCTAGGAGGTGGGTCAAAAAGGATCTTGCTGTGATTTATGTCATACAGTATTCTGCCTATGTTTTCCTCTAAGAGTTTGATAGTTTCTGGCCTTATATTTAGGTCTTTAATCCATTTTGAGCTTATTTTTGTGTATGGTGTTAGGGAGTGATCTAATCTCATACTTTTACATGTACCTGTCCAGTTTTCCCAGCACCACTTATTGAAGAGACTGTCCTTTCTCCACGGTACATTCCTGCCTCTTTTATCAAAGATAAGGTGACCATATGTGCGTGGGTTATCTCTGGGCTTTCTATCCTGTTCCATTGATCTATATTTCTGTTTTTGTGCCAGTACCATACTGTCTTCATTACTGTAGTTTGTAGTATAGTCTAAAGTCAGGGAGCTCCGTTTTTCGTTCTCAAGCTTGCTTTGGCTATTCGGGGTCTTTTGTGTTTCCATACAAATTGTGAAATTTTTTGTTCTAGTTCTGTGAAAAATGCCAGTGGTAGTTTGATAGGGATTGCAGTGAATCTGTAGATTGCTTTGGGTAGTAGAGTCATTTTCACAATGTTGATTCTTCCAATCCAAGAACATGTATCTGTATCATCCTCAATTTATTTCATCAGTGTCATAATTTTCTGCATACATGTCTTTTGTCTTCTTAGGTAGGCTTATTCCTAGATATTTTATTCTTTTTGTTGCAATGGTAAATGGGAGTGTTTTCTTGATTTCACTTTCAGATTTTTATCATTAGTGTATAGGAATGCCAGAGATTTCTGTGCATTAATTTTGTATCCTGCTACATTACCAAATTCATTGATTAGCTCTAGTAGTTTTCTGGTAGCATCTTTAGGATTCTCTATGTATAGTATCATGTCATCTGCAAACAATGACAGCTTTACTTCTTCTTTTCTGATTTGGATTCCTTTTTTTCCCTTTTCTTCTCTGATTGCTGTGGCTAAAACTTCCAAAACTATGTTGAATAAGAGTGGTGAGAGTGGGCAACCTTGTCTTGTTCCTGATCTTAGTGGAAATGGTTTCTGTTTTTCACCATTGAGGACGATGTTGGCTGTGGGTTTGTCATATATGGCCTTTATTATGTTGAGGAAAGTTCTCTCTATGCCTACTTTCTGGAGGGTTTTTATCATAAATGGGTGTTGAATTTTATCGAAAGCTTTCTCTGCATCTATTAAGATGACCATATGGTTTTTCTCCTTCAATTTGTTAATATGATGTATCACATTGATTGATTTGCATATATTGAAGAATCCTTGCATTCCTGAGATAAACCCCACTTGATGATGGTGTAGGATCCTTTTAATGTGCTATTGGATTCTGTTTGCTAGTATTTTGTTGAGGATTTTTGCATCTATGTTCATCAGTGATATTGGCCTGTAGTTTGGTTTCTTTGTGACATCCTTGTCTGGTTTTGGTATCAGGGTGATGGTGGCCTCGTAGAATGAGTTTGGGAGTGTTCCTCCCTCTGCTATATTTTGCAAGAGTTTGAGAAGGATAGGTGTTAGCTCTTCTCTAAATGTTTGATAGAATTCGCCTGTGAAGCCATCTGGTCCTGGGCTTCTGTTTGTTGGAAGATTTTTAAGCAGTTTCAATTTCAGTGCTTGTGATTGGTCTGTTCATATTTTCTATTTCTTCCTGCTTCAGTCTTGGAAGGTCGTGCATTTCTAAGAATTTGTCCATTTCTTCCAGATTTTCCATTTTATTGGCATAGAGTTGCTTGTAGTAATCTCTCATGACACTTTGTATTTCTGCAGTACCAGTTGTTACTTCTCCTTTTTCATTTCTAATTTTATTGGTTTGAGTCTTCTCCCTTTTTTTCTTGATGAGTCTAGCTAATGGTTTATCAATTTTGTTTATCTTCTCAAAGAACCAGCTTTTGGTTTTATTGATCTTTTCTATCGATTCCTTCATTTCTTTTTCATTTATTTCTGATCTGATCTTTATGATTTCTTTCCTTCTGCTAACTTTGAGTTTTTTTTGTTCTTCTTTCTCTAATTGCTTTAGGTGCAAGGTTAAGTTGTTTATTTGAGATGTTTCCTGTTTCTTAAGGTGGGATTGTATTGCTATAAACTTCCCTCTTAGAACTGCTTTTGCTGCATCCCATAGGTTTTGGGTCCTCGTGTCTCCATTGTCATTTGTTTCTAGGTATTTTTTGATTTCCTCTTGATTTCTACAGTGATCACTTCATTCTTAGGTAGTGTATTGTTTAGCCTCCATGTGTTTGTATTTTTTACAGATCTTTTCCTGTAATTGATATCTAGTCTCATAGCATTGTTGTCGGAAAAGATACCTGATACAATTTCAATTTTCTTAAATTTACCAAGGCTTGATTTGTGACCCAAGATATGATCTATCCTGGAGAATGTTCCATGAGCACTTGAGAAAAATGTGTATTCTGTTGTTTTTGGATGGAATGTCCTATAAATATCAATCAAGTCCATATTGTTTAATGTATCAAAGCTTGTGTTTCCTAATTTATTTTCATTTTGGATAATCTGTCCATTGGTGAAAGTGGGGTGTTAAAGTCCCCTACTATGAATGTGTTGCTGTCGATTTCCCCTTTTATGGCTGTTAGTATTTGCCTTATGTATTGAGGTGCTCCTATGTTGGGTGCATAAACATTTACAATTGTTATATCTTCTTCTTGGATCGATCCCTTGATCATTATGTAGTGTCCTTCTTTGTCTCTTCTAATAGTCTTTATTTTAAAGTCTATTTTGTGTGGTATGAGAATTGCTACTCCAGCTTTGTTTTGATTTCCATTTGCATGGAATATCTTTTTCCATCCCCCCACTTTTAGTCTGTATGTGTCTCTAGGTCTGAAGTGGGTCTCTTGTAGACAGCATATATATGGGTTTTGTTTTTGTATCCATTCAGCCAGTGTGTATCTTTTGGTGGGCGCATTTAATCCATTTACATTTAAGGTAATTATCCATATGTATGTTCCTATTCCCATTTTCTTAATTGTTTTGGGTTTGTTATTATAGTTCTTTTCCTTCTCTTGTGTTTCTTGCCTAGAGAAGATCCTTTATCATTTGTTGTAAAGCTCGTTTGGTGGTGCTGAACTCTCTCAGCTTTTCCTTGTCTGTAAAGGTTTTAATTTCTCCATGAAATCTGAATGAGATCCTTGCTGGGTAATCTAGGTTGTAGGTTTTTCTCCTTCATCACTGTAAATATGTCCTGCCACTCCTTCCTGGCTTGTAGAGTTTCTGCTGAAAGATCAGCTGTTAACCTGATGGGGATTCCCTTGTGTGTTATTTGTTGTTTTTCCCTTGCTGCTTTTAATATGTTTTCTTTGTATTTAATTTTTGACAGGTTGATTAATATGTGTCTTGGCGTGGTTCTCCTTGGATTTATCCTGTATCGTACTCTCTGTGCTTCCTGGACTTGATTAACTATTTCCTTTCCCATATTAGGTAAGTTTTCAACTATAATCTCTTCAGATATTTTCTCAGTCCCTTTCTTTTTCTCTTCTTCTTCTGGGACCCCTATAATTTGAATGTTGGTGCATTTAATGTTGTCCCAGAGGTCTCTGAGTCTGTCCTCAGTTCTTTTCATTCTTTTGTCTTTATTCTGCTCTGCAGTAGTTATTTCCACTACTTTGTCTTCTAGGTAACTTATCCGTTCTTCTGCCTCAGTTATTCTGCTATTGATCCCTTCTAGAGTATTTTTCATTTCATTTATTGTGTTGTTCATCGTTGCTTGTTTTATCTTTAGTTCTTCTAGGTCCTTGTTAAATGTTTTTTGCATTTTCTCTATTCTATTTCCAAGGTTTTGGATCATCTTTGCTATCATTATTCTGAATTCTTTTTCAGGTAGACTGCCTATTTCCTCTTCATTTGTTAGGTCTGGTGGGTTTTTATCTTGCTCCTTCTCCTGCTGTGTTTTTTTCTGTCTTCTCATTTTGCTTATCGAACTGTGTTTGGGGTCTCCTTTTTGCAGGCTGCAGGTTTGTAGTTCCCGTTGTTTTTGGTGTCTGTCCCCAGTGGCTAAAGTTAGTTCAGTGGGTTGTGTAAGCTTCCTGGTGGAGGGGACTAGTGCCTGTGTTCTGGTGGATGAGGCTGGATCTTGTCTTTCTGGTGGGTAGGTCCACGTGTGGTGGTGTGTTTTGGTGTGTCTGTGGACTTATTATGATTTTAGGCAGCCTCTCTGCTAATGGATGGGGTTGTGTTCCTGTCTTGCTAGTTGTATGGCATAGGGTGTCCAGCACTGTAGGTTGCTGGTCGTTGAGTGAAGCTGGGTGTTGGTGTTGAGATGGAGATCTCTGGGAAATTTTCCCTGTTTGATATTACATGGAGCTGGGAGGTCCCTTGTGGACCAGTGTCCTGAAGTTGGCTCTCCCACCTCAGAGGCACAGCACTGACTCCTGGCTGCAGCACCAAGAGCCTTTCATCCACACGGCTCAGAATAAAAGGGAGAAAAAGTAGAAAGAAAGAAAGAAAGAAAGAAAGAGGACAAAATAAAATAAAATAAAGTAAGGTAAAATAAAATAAAGTTATTAAAATAAAAAAATAATTATTAAAAAAACATTTTTTTAAGTTAAAAAAAAAAGGATGGATAGAACGCTAGGACAAATGGTGAAAGCAAAGCTATACAGACAAAATCTCCCACAGAAGCATACACATACACACTCACAAAAAGAGGAAAAGGGGAAAAAATAATATTATCTTGCTCTCAAAGTCCACCTCCTCAATTTGGGATGATTCGTTGTCTATTCAGGTATTCCACAGATGCAGGGTACATCAAGTTGATTGTGGAGATTTACTCCGCTGCTCCTGAGGCTGCTGGGAGAGATTTCCCTTTCTCTCCTTTGTCCTCACAACTCCCGGGGTTCAGCTTTGGGTTTGGCCCCGCCTCTGCGTGTAGGTCGCTGGAGGGTATCTGTTCCCCACTCAGACAGGACGGGGTTAAAGGAGCCGCTGATTCAGGGGCTGTGGCTCACTCAGCCCGGGGGGAGGGAGGGGCACGGAGGCGGGGCGAGCTTGCGGCGGCAGAGGCCGGCGTGACGTTGCACGAGCCTGAGACGCGCCGTGCATTCTCCCGGAGAAGTTGTCTCTGGATCTCGGGACCCTGGCAGTGGCGGGCTGCGCAGGCTCCCCGGAAGGGAGGTGTGGAGAGTGACTTGTGCTCGCACACAGGCTTCTTGGTGGCGGCAGCAGCAGCCTTAGCGTCTCATGCCCGTCTTGGCGTCTGCGCTGTTAGCCGCAGCTCGCGCCCGTCTCGAGCTCCTTTAAGCAGCGCTCTTCATCCCCTCTCCTCGCGCACCGGGAAACAAAGAGGGAAGAAAAAGTCTCTTGCCTCTTCGGCAGCTCCAGACTTTTTCCCGGACTCCCTCCTGGCTAGCCCTGGCGCACTAGACCCTTCAGGCTGTGTTCACGACGCCAGTCCTCTCCCTGCGCTCCAACCGAAGCCCAAGCCTCAGCTCCCAGCCCCTGCCCGCCCCGGGGGGTGAGCAGAGAAGCCTCTCGGGCTGGTGAGTGCTGGTCGGCACGGATCCTCTGTGCGGGAATCTCTCTGCTTTGCCCTCCACACTCCTGTTGCTGCGCTCTCCTCCGCGGCTCCGAAGCTCCCCCCCTCCGCCACCCGCAGTCTCCGCCCGCGAAGGAGCTTCTAGTGTGTGGAAACCTTTCCTCCTTCACGGCTCCCTCCCAGTGGTGCAGGTACTGTCCCTATTCTTTTGTCTCTGTTTATTCTTTTTTCTTTTGTCCTACCCAGGTACGTGGGGAGTTTCTTGTCTTTTGGGAGGTCTGAGGTCTTTTGCCAGCGTTCAGTGGGTGTTCTGTAGGAGTTGTTCCACGTGTAGATGTATTTCTGATGTATCTGTGGGGAGGAAGGTGATCTCCGCGTCGTACTCTTCCGCCATCTTCCCCCTGTCTCACACAGCAGACTTTTACAAGAGAGACCCAGCAGAGCCTACCCAGATAGGTGTGAATTTAAGGCCTGCACATGATCATTCACTCAGCAATCATTTTTGAGTATTTATGATATGAAAAATGGTAAGGGGTGGGAGGATATTGTTGAATTAGACACGACTTTTGCCATTTAGGGGCTGCCATTTGGATTTCTGAAGAACTCATGCAGGAGAAAAATAGCCAGAGCTTAAGTGCTGTGTCACAATTCAGATGCACACTGATTATCCTGGGCATTGGGTGGAAACTTTTTTTTCACTCTGTGGGGGAGGATCTGGCTGATACCCTTATCTTGAACCTATTTGATAAAATGAAGGTGTAGTAGAGATGACATTTTTGTTCAGCATGGAAAAGATGTTAAGTCACGACTTCCCCTCATCCCAAACACTTATCTTCATACAGAGCAACGTTGGTTCTATCATGTTCAGAAGGAGGAAAGACTGCTAATGAGAAATTTGCAATTAAATAGTGACTTAGGTGCTTTAAACTCTTTCAAAAGCCAGTAAATAAACCTATGATTTTACTGTCCTATAGTTTTGCAATAGCCATCTTGACTTCTTGTGGTAACCTCATGGCAATCTCACCAAGAGAAAGCTCTTGGCATGTGAAAGAATGGACTTGTGAAGAGTCGTTTCCGTTCTTGCCTGCCTTTTTGATTCTCTAATAGGCTGTGGGCTGAGGTCCGGGCATGGCAAATAAGCAGGGTAACAATAAATGTAAGGCAAAATCTTCTAGAGAAGGCTGCTGATTGTTTTATAGCATCTATACTATCTCATGATAAAAGAAAGAGGCATGGTGCCACCTGGTAATGTGGGTGCTTGGATGATTTAATAGCCATTGAATGGATTTAATTTCTAAATAAGAGATTTGCTTTTTCTCTCTATAAGTCCACTGAGGCTTGATCTTAAGAGGTTCTGTGTTACTTGTGTCTTATTTCTTCCCACTAACCATAGCTTGGGATTTGGATGAGTGAAATATGTTTTTGGGGAAGGTTAAAGTATGTACTAAGCTGTGTTAGTTCCTTTTGTTCTAACCTTTGTGGGTGCAGGGCTTGGCTTTGCTCACTGTAGTCAGAGTCTAAGTGAAGGATATACGGTATCCTCTCCCACGTGGCAGCCTGGCTGGGAGGAGGAGGGGAACAGAGAGAGAAAGTGGAGGAAGGTGGGGACTTATGTGGGAGGAATGGGCTGCGGTGGCGGAAGGTCTGCAGTGAAGTGAGGCAAAGGGCCTTGGGAGAGGGTGGCCTCTCGTGACAGAGTGGTTTCTTCTCTTTCCCTTGTGTCCAGGTCTGCATAAGCCAGATCCTTTCCTTATCCTCGCAGGGAAAAAAAATCCCTCTGAGAGAGAAAATAAGCTCTTCTTGGAGCTCCTTTTTTATAAGGGAAGAAGCTGAGTTTCTTTAAACACAAGCCATATGGCTGTGCCTCACGATAAATAATTTAATTGTATTTCTGTCCACTCACCTCATAAAGATGGTTTTAAGTCTGTGCAGAAGTGACACTTGTGAAAAAGAGGTGAAGGAATTGTTCTGAGAAGCGTATGGCAGCATCCAAGTTCCGTGAGGCCAGTGGGGAGGGAGAGCAGCGGAGGAGTCAGCATCCATCAGGGTTTTCCCTTGTCATGGTCTTTGTTTTCTGTTACTCCAGAGGCCTCAGAGAAGAGGATCCTTTTGGGGTGCATTTTTCAGCACTGACTAGAAAGCAAATACCATAAAAATCCATTAAATTTTGTTAATCAATTCATTAATGCATTAATTCATTTTCAATAATGTAAGATTCTTACACTATACAGAGAGAGGTATAAATATAAATGTAAATCGTGTTAAGGTAAAGATATATATTGTACAAACTCTAGGGCAACAATTTAAAAAAGAGATATAAATAATTAACTAATAGTGGAAAAGAAAAACAATCACAAAAAACTACTCAATCCCAAAATAGTGCAGTAAAAGCAGAAGAAATTAAAAAAAAAAAAAAAAAACCAAAAACCCAGAAGGGGAGAAAAGAAAATAGTGAGATGGTATTTGTGAGGAGTCTGGGAAGGGTTCACAGGGGCAGCCACATAAACTGGGCCCTCATTATGTCCCTTATGAAACTAGAGATGAATTTTAAATATGGACAAAACTCTCAATATATTTTATTGAAAATTTGAGATAGAAAAATTTAAGGGATGAAAATGAGCCCTGTAGCCTTCTATACAGTAGTCATTTGGACTCTGGGGGCTCTATCTAATCCTTATCTGGTCTTCTCAATGCAACTGAAGTCTACTCTTCCCTGACATATGAGGCATTACTCTTCCCAAATTTATAGGTGCTAGGAATGCTGTAACCCTCTCCATCCCCCACTTGGCCACTAGCAGAATTATAAGCAGAGCCTCATGTAGCTGAAACACCACCACACTTTATCAACAGTTCTAATGCACTCTCCCCCACCCTAAAAGCCATAGAAATATGTTAGGTAAAAGCAGATTTGTTCTGCCCTGTACTAGTTTGATAGATTCATCATTTTCCTTTAGCCTATAAGAACTGTAAGAAAAACCCAGATGTCTGGTGATTGCTGAAGAAACGTCATATCAAATTTTTCATTCATTAAGCTAATTTATATTGAGATAATTGGATATCCACATGCAGGAGAATGGATTTGAGTCCCTATCTTACACAATGAACAAAAATTAACTCACAGTGAGTCATAAAGCTAAATGTAAGAGCTTAAATTATAAAACCCAATGAAGCAAACATAGGAATAAATCTTTATGATGTTGGATTAGGCAATGATTTCCTAGACATGATGCCAAAAGCACAAGCAATAGAAGAGAAGATTGGCAAGTTGAACTTTATCAAAATTAAAACCTTTTTTTTTTTTTTTTGCGGTACACGGGCCTCTCACTGTTGTGGCCTCTCCTGTTGCGGAGCATAGGCTCCAGACGCGCAGGCTCAGCGGCCATGGCTCACGGGCCCAGCCGCTCTGCGGCATGTGGGATCTTCCTGGACCGGGGCACGAACCCGTGTCCCCTGCATCGGCAGGCAGACTCTAAACCACTGCGCCAACAGGGAAGCCCCCAAATTAAAACCTTTTGTACCTCAAAGGGTACCACCAAGGAAGTAAAAAGGCAACCCACAGAGTGGGATAAAATATTTGCCAATCATACCTGATAATGGACCTATATCCAGAATATATAAAGAACTCTTACAACTCAATAATAAAAAGACAGATAACCCAATTAAAAAATGGACAAAGGGTATGAATAAACATTTCTTTAAAAAAGATATACAAATGTCCAATAAGGATATAAAAAGATGCTCAACATTATTAGTCATTAGGGAAATGCAGATCAAAACCACAATTATATGCCGTTTCGCACACACTAGAATGGCTATAATCAAAAAGACAGATAATAATGAGGGTTGATGAGGATGTGAAGAAATCAGAACCCTTATACATTGCTGGTAGGGATACAAAATGGTGCAGCATCTTTGGAAAACAGTTTGGCAGTTCCTGAAATGTTCCTGAAAATATTAAACTTAGGTTACCCTATAACCCAGCGAGTCTAGGTATTTACCTTCTTCTAGTTGGGTTAAAGCACCAAGTGACCTGAAATGACACTCGGTTAAATATCTCTTGGCAGGGGTTACTTTGGTTGGCCCTTTGTCACAGGGTCGGCCTGCAGCAGGGCAAAGAATTGGAAGCAGAGGAGGAGCCGACAGAGGGGAGAGACTGGGCAGTGCTTGGAGTGCCCTCTGGTGGGGATTGTTTAGACGTGCAGCAGGGATTGTGGACAACTGGGGGTTGGGATGAGAATTATGGGCACCCCATGGACTGGGGGAGAGAGGCCAGAAATGAAACAAGGGGTAAACCTCAAGGGAGAGAGATTTGATTAACTATAAGGAAGACAAAGAACCTGGCTGTGAATTACCCATCACTGGAACGTTAAAGAAGAGGCTGGACTATGGAGAACGGTATGGAGGTTCCTTAGAAAACTAAAAATAGAACTACCATACGACCAGCAATCCCACTACTGGGCATATTCCCTGAGAAAGCCATAATTCAAAAAGAGTCATGTACCACAATGTTCATTGCAGCTCTATTTACAATAGCCAGGACATGGAAGCAACCTAAGTGTCCATCGACAGATGAATGGATAAAGAAGATGTGGCACATATATACAATGGAATATTACTCAGCCATAAAAAGAAACGAAATTGAGTTATTTGTACTGAGGTAGATGGACCTAGAGACTGTCATACAGAGTGAAGTAAGTCAGAAAGAGAAAAATAAATACCATATGCTAACACATATACATGGAATCTGAAAAAAAATGGTTCTGAAGAACCTAGGGGCAGGACAGGAATAAAGATGCTGACGTAGAGAATGGAGTTGAGGACACGGGGAGGGGGAAGGGTAAGCTGGGAAAGTGAGAGAGTAGCATGGACATATATACACTACCAAATGTAAATAGATAACTAGTGGGAAGCAGCTGCATAACACAGGGAGATCAGCTCGGTGCTTTGTGACCACCTAGAGGGATAGGATAGGGAAGGTGGGAGGGAGACACAAGAGGGAGGAGATATGGGGATATATGTATATGTATCACTGATTCACTTTGTTATAAAGCAGAAACTAACACACCATTGTAAAGCAATTATACTCCAATAAAGTTGTTAAATAAATAAAAATTAAAAAAAGAAAAAGAAGAGGCTGGAAGATGACTTGGGGAAGGTCAGGTTGAATGGAAGCCAGGGTTTAGACTAGTGTTCTCTAAGCCCTTCAAAGTTTCTGACTCTAAGTCCTAGGCATTGACAAAATTCCTGGTTGACAAGTTTTCCTGGGCCAACCTGGCCTACAGTTCCAATTGGTTTATGGAAATCAATCCAGCCCTGCCTAGGATCTCTCAAGGCATCAGTAATTCAGTTGCATCGGGTTCTGGGTCTGAGCCAGTAACACCTGGATGTGTGTGGATGGAAAAATGCAGGACTCAAGAAGTTTAGCTCAGTTCCAGGGAAAGTTGTACCTCCTGGAGCACCAGATTCTGGACAACAGCTACAGAACTTCTGTCTACAGAAGTGGGGTTAGTGCTCCAAAACACCTGTACTACTTGCATTCAAGGGAACTAGTGAAGGAAAAAAGATGGAGAAACTGTGATAGAGGAGAAGAGGCTCTAGAAAGATGATATATCAGTGACTTGATTATGTAAATCACTTTATTAGACAACCTCTTTTCTTTTTCATTCATTTTTAGGAGAAAGAAGAACATAAGAAAGCAAAATGATAGTAAAGATGTCTTTTCCTTATCAACTTGATAAGAAATAATTTATTTACAACAAATTGCATGTTTCAAGTGTATATATGATGAGTTTGACAGTCATATACATCAGTGAAACTACAACTGTAATCAAGATACAGAATATTTCCTCATCCTCATAAAGGATTCCTTATGCTTCTTTGCAGTCCATTCTTCCCTTCACCGCTAGTCACAGACAACCACTGATGTGATTTTCCTCACTACAGGTTAGTTTGTATTTTACCTAGATGGAATCATACAGTGTATACTCTAGTATGTGTTGATTCCTTCACTGGGCATAACACAGCAGTCATGAGACTCATCTGTGTTACCGTGTGGATCAGTAGTTCATTCCCTATTACTGCGAAGTAATATTGCATTAAGTTTGCCAAAATATATACTTTTTATTTATCCTTTCACACGTTGATGGATATTTGAACGGTTGCTAGTTTTGGGTGATTATAAATAAAGCTGTTATAAACATTTATGTATAGATTTTTGTACAAACACAAATTTAATTTCTCTTGGGTAGCTGCATAGGAGAGGGATTGTTGGATTATGATATGCATATGTTTACAGGAAACTGCCAAACTGATTCTGAAACTGAAATGGGTGAACGGTTTTTGTTTTTGTTTTTTTAGTTTAAACGGTTTTATTTTTTAGAAAAAGAAGAAACTGCCAAACTGTTTTTCCAAAGTGGCTGCATCATTACTTCTTTCTAGACATTTTGTAGTTTTATGTTTTTCATGTAGGTCTATAATCCATTTTGAGTTAATTTTTTGTAAGATGTGAGATATGAGTTGAGGTGAACTCTCACATATTAATATCAAATTGCTCAGACACCATTTGTTGAAAAGGCTCTCTTCTCCATTGATTTGTTTTGTATATTTGCCAAGAACCTGTTGACTGTATTTGTGGGTTCTATTTCTGCACTTTCTATTCTGTTTCACTGTTCTGTGTGTCTATCGTTTTACTAATACCACACTGTCTTGATAACTTTAGATTTATAAGTTTCAATATCAAGCAGTGGGATACTCCAACTTTGTTTTCTTTTTCAAAATTATTCTGGCTATTGTAAATCACTTGCCTTTCCATATAAATTTTAGCATCAGCTTATTATTCTCTACAAAAAACCCTTTTTTATATTTTTATTTGTATTTCACTGTAACTAGAGCTCAATCTGGAGAGAATTGATATCTTAATAAGATTGAGGCTTTCAATCCATAAATATTTATTTAGATCTTAATTGATTTCTTTTATCAGTGTTTTGTAGTTTCCTGCATACAAATCCTGTACATATTTTGTAGAATTTATATCAAATTAGTCCATTTTTGGATGCTATTGTAAATGGCACTGTTTTATAACTTCTGGATTCTGTTTTGAACTCTAATTTACTTTTCCTAATTTTAAAAAGTAGAATTTTAGATTTCTTATTTTCTAAGTATTTAATGCTATAAATTTCCCTGTAAGCACTGCTTTACTGTATCCCCACAAATTTTGGTATGTTGTTTATCCATTATCATTCAGTTCAAATATTTTATTTCCTTTATGTTTTCTTCTTTGGCCTTGGACTGCTTAGAAATGTTTTATTTAGTTACTGATTTCTAATTTGCTTCCATTGTGGTAAGAACATACTTTGTATGGATTGAATCCTTTTAAATTTATTAAAACTGTTATGACCTAACATATGTTTTATGCTTGTGAATGATCATGTGCACTTGAAAAGAATGTGTATTCTGCCATTGTTGGCTATAGTGTTTTACGAGTACAAATTAAACGAAAATGATCAATATCAGGTTCTACTTTTTAAAATGATTTTTTGGACTAGTTATTCCATAAATTACTGAGAGAATGTTGTTAATTTCTCCTTTTATAATTATGAGGTTGTTTATTTCTAAGTCCATCAGTTTCTGCTTCTTGTGTTTTGAGGCACGTGTATGTGTGTGTGTGTGTGTGTGTGTGTATACATATGTATGTTTTATTGTTATATCTTCTTAATTAATTAAGCTAACAAGCTAATAGGTAACATTAACATTATGAAATGCATCTCTTTATATTTGACAATACTCTACTCTTTATCTGAGAGTCTGTTTTATCTGATTTAAATATATCCATTCCAGCTTTCTTAAGCTGACTTTTACATGCTATATCTTTTCCCATGTATTGCTTTCAGTCTTTCTGTGGCTTTATATTTAAAATATGCCTCTTGCGCAGTGGTTGAGAGTCCGCCTGCCAATACAGGGGACATGGGTTCGTGCCCCGGTCCGGGAAGATCCCACGTGCTTTGGAGCGGCTGGGCCCGTGAGCCATGGCTGCTGAGCCTGCGCGTCTGGAGCCTGTGCTCCGCAACGGGAGAGGCCACAACAGTGAGAGGCCTGTGTACCGCAAAAAAAAAAAAAAAAAAAAAAAATATATATATATATATATATATATATATATACACACATATATATATATATATATATATATATATATATGCCTCTTGTAGGCAACATAGGTTTAATCTTGCCTTTAAAAAAATCTAGTCTGATAATTTTTGGTATGTTTAGTCCATTAGCATTTAATGAAATTATTATTATGATTGGATTTAGGTCTACCAATTTATTATTTATTTGATTTGTTCCCTCTGTTCACTGTTCCTCTATTATCCTTTTTTTGCCTTGTTTATATACATTTTAGAAATCCATTTTAATGTTATATATTGGATTTTCAGCTATATTTCTTTGTGTTATATTTTTAGTTAATGTTTTAGGGATTACATATCCCTCCTTAGCTTTTTATGGTCCTAGAATTAATCTTAGACTTAGTAACTTAGAGTTAACCTTATATCACTTCATCTATCTATCTATATTCCTTGCAATTGTAAAGGTCCATTCATTTATGCCCCCACCATGCTTTATGTTGTAGTTGTCATATGTATTACATCTACATTCATAGTAAACTCTGTAAGGCAATGTTAAAATTTTTTCTTTAAATAGCCATCTGTATTATAAAGGACTTAAGAGAAGGAATAGTCTTGTACCTACATCTCTATATTTACTCTTTCCTGAGTTTTCTTGTATTATTTTCCTTCAGCCTAAAGAACTCACTGCAACATTTCTTATAGTGCAAGTGTGGTAGTACCCTTAGTTTTCCACTATTTGAAAGTATCTTTATTTCACCTTCATTCTTGAAAAGTATTTTTTGTGGGACACAAAATTCATAGTCAACAGTTTTTTTTTAACCTGTCAGTGCTGTAAAGATGTTTCACTGTATGCTGGCCTCCTTGGTTTCCGATGAGAAGTTGTGATCATTCAAATAATTGTTGAACGTTATGTGTCATTTTTTTCGGAAATCATACTTCATGATTTTCTCTTTATCTTTGTTTTTCAACTGTTTGAACCTCATGTGCCTCTTCAAATTTATCCTGTTTGGGGTTCATGAAACTACAGAATTTGTAAATTTAAATCCTTTACCAAATTTTGGAAGTTTTTGCACATTATTTCTTCAAATATTTTTTCTGCTCCCTTTTCTCTCTCTTCTTTGTCTTTAATTACATTTACACATATGTTAGACCTTTTGAAATTGTTCCATATATCCAAGAGGTTGTGTTGACTTTTTTTCCTGTTGTTTAGACTGTATACTTTCTATTGATCCATCTTCAAATTACTGCTTTCAGAAGAAAGCCACAAGAAGGGGATGTTATTGTTTTCCATACAGCAGATTTCAACTCTCCTCCAAAAACTGCCTGCTTTTGTTCCATCTCTAGAGTCTCGGGTAGTTGTTTTTATATTTTGTCCAGATTTTATAACTCTTACTTGCAGCAAGATCAGGTTTTTAGGTGTTCATTTACCAATACAGTAAGCAGAAACTAAAGGTAATATTTTACCTTGAAGTCAGCATGGGTTTAACCCAACCACTCACGATTTATACGGCCGTATTTCACAGATGGTTCTCAATGAATCAAGAGGTATAATGACTTAAAGTCTGTAAAAAATAATTAAAGAAAAATTAAAAACTGTTCATTATACCATACTTATTAATGAAGAAAAGAACTTATACATCTATAACATTTTTCATTGATTTACTCCTAGTTAACTAGAAAGATCTTGCCGATTCTCAATGCCTCGGTTTCATTACCAGTTTTAAAAAAAGTTAGACTATACTGGCCTTCCCTGAAAAATATTCTACAGTGATAAGAGATGTTGCTTGCAAAAATGTTGTGTGGTTAAATATGTTCGGAATCTGTAGGATTAAGCAAAGTTTAATAGGGTTCTTTTCTGCAGTATTTTTCAAAGCCTTTAATATGCTAATACATGTTCTGAGTTTCCAAAAAGAGGACAAGATATTACTTATTTTTGCTTTTGTCTCAGGCTTTAATATGGCTCAGTGTGCCACTGTTACTGATTCTGCCTTTATTTAAAACCTTGAGGGCTTCCCTGGTTGCGCAGTGGTTGAGAATCTGCCTGCCAATGCAGGGGACATGGGTTCGAGCCCTGGTCTGGGAGGATCCCACATTGCCGCGGAGCACCTGAGCCTGTGAGCCACAATTACTGAGCCTGCGCGTCTGGAGCCTGTGCTCCTCAACAAGAGAGGCCGCGATAGTGAGAGGCCCGCACACCGCGATGAAGAGTGGCCCCTGCTTGCCACAACTAGTGAAAGCCCTCGCACAGAAACGAAGACCCAACACAGCCAAAAATAAATAAATAAACAAAACAAAACAAAAAAACCCTTGATATTTTGCTCATCATGGACTTTTTGTACATTGATTTGTCTTTTAAATGCTGCATTAGAATATTATTTGATTACTGAGTTTTTTGTGCCTTCTTAAATTTTGCAGTAGAGGCAAATGCCTCTTTCACCTCACTTGCCTCATTCTAGTCCTGGCCCTTATAGCAGCTAAATTGATAGATTTACTAATAAGGCTTTGTATTTCCCCAAACATGAAATCAAACAAACCTATCAGCTTACAAGATCTTCTATGGCTTGACTCTTATGAACCCCTTATCCACTCTTTCTATACTTTACTTCCTTCTTGTCACATGAACATTCTGCACTCAATTACCCCTTCAAGTTTTTGTTCCTTTTCTACCCAAACTAGGAATGTCTCCCCCACTGCATTTCTTCTCCTCAGCTAATTCAAATTCTTCTTCAGAATCCTGCTCAAGTGTCACTCTCTTCTTTCAAGTTCCCCAGACTCCCTCCCTCTGCTGATTTCTAGTTCATGAATTTCCCAGTGGTCCCACACAACTTGGTCATGATTTACATCCTGCCTAGGATGGTTTCTCGATCATTTTATGGATCCATGTCTAGTCCCCTCTGAGTTCTAGAGCACGTATCTCACACTTCAATATACTTTTAGCACAAAGCATTGTGTGAAGGCATACAGGGCTCAGTAACTGCTGCTGATTTGATAAGTTGCTTCAGAATTCCCTTAACTCACTCTTCTTCCCTTGCCTCTTTGATCTTCTCTTTTTCTAAGTTTCAGGTGTTACAGCATTATAATTTGGCATCTGTGTATGCTACAAAGTGGTCACCACCACAAGCCTAGCTGCCATCGATCACCATACAGTTGACCCCCTTCACTCATTTTGCCCACCCTCTAATCCCCTCACCCCCTGGTAACCACTAACCTGTTCTCTGTATCTTTGTTTTTAATCTTATTTTGTTTGTTCACTTGTTTGTTTTAGATTCCACATATGAGCGAAGTCATACAGTATTGTCTTTGTCTGATTTATTTTGCTTAGCATTGTACTTTCAAGGTCTATTCATGTTGTTGCAAATGGCAGAATTTCATTCTTTTTTATGGCTGAGTGGTAGTCCATTGTATATGTATACCACATTTTCTTTATCCATTCATTCATTGGTGGACACTTAGGTTGTTTCCATATCTTGGCTACTGTAAATAATGCTGCAATGAACATAGAGGTTCATATATCTCTTCAAATTACTGGTTTCATGTTCTTCAGACAAATACCTGGAAGTGGAATAGCTGGTAACTCTATTCTTAATTTTTTGAGGAACGTCCATACTGTTTTCCATAGTGGCTACACCAATTTACAGTACAACCAACAGTTTATGAGGGTTCTCTTTTCTCCGTATCCTATCCAACATTGTTATTTCTTGTGTTTTTGATAATAGCTACTCTGACAAGTGAGAGGTCACATATCATTGTGGTTTTGATTTGTATTTCCCTAATAATTAGTGATGTTGAACATAGTTTCATGTGCCTGTTGGCCATCTGTATGTCTTCTTTGCAAAAGTGTCTATTCAGATCCTCTGCTCATTTTTTAATCTGGTTGTTGTTTTTATCTTGTTGAGTTGTATAAGTTCTTTATATATTTTGAATATTAACCCCTATTGGATATATGATTTGCAAATATCTTCTCCCATTCAGTAAGTTACTTTTTCTTTTTTTGACAATGGTTTCCTTCTCTGTGCAGAAATTTTTAGCTGGATGTAGTCCCATTTGTTTATTTGTGCTTTGTTTTCCTTGCCTTTAAAGTCAGATCCACAAAAGCATCACTGGGACCAATGTCACTGCTTATATTTTCTTTTGAGAATTTGTAGTTTCGGGTCTTAGATTCATTATCCATTTTGAATTAATTTTTGTGTATAGTGTAATATAGTTGTCTTCTTTCATTCTTTTGCATGTTGCTGTCCAGTTTTCTCAACACCATTTATTGAAGAGATTATCCTTTCCCCATTGTATGTTCTTTGCTCCTTTGTCATACATGAATTGTATATATGTATGGGTTTATTTATGGGCTCTCAGTTCTGTTCCACTGATCTCTGTATCTGTTTTTGTGCCAGTACAATATTGTTTTGATTACTATAGGTTTGTAGTATAGTTTGAAATCAGGGAATGATACCTCCAGATTTTTTCTTCTTTCTCAAGGTTGTTTTGGCTATTTGTGATCTTTTGTGATTCCATAAAATTTTAGAATTATTTGTTCTAGTTCTGTGAAATATGCCATTGGAATTTTGATAGGGATTCCACTGAATCTGTAGGTTGCTTTGGGTAATATGGATATTTTAATAATATTAATTATTCCAATTGATGAACACAGAATATTTTTCCATTTATTTGTATCTTCTATTTTTTTCATCAGTGTCTTATAGTTTTCAGTACACAGGTCTTTCACCACCTTGGTTAACTTTATCCATAGATATTTTATTCTTTTTGATGTGATTTTAAATGGGATTGTTTTCTCTTTCTGATAGTTCATTATTAGTGTATAAAAACACCATAGATTTCTGTATATTGATTTTTTATCCTGGAATTTAATGAACTCATTTATTAGTTCTGAGAGTTTTTTGGTGGAATCTTTACGGTTTTCTATATATAGTTTCATCTCATCTGCAAATAGTGACAGTTTTACCTCTTCATTTCCAGTTTGGATTCCTTTTATTATTTTTCCTGCCTAATTGCTCTAGCTAGGACTTCCAATACTATGTTGCATGACAGTGGTGAGAGAGGGCTTCCTTGCCTTCTTCCTGATCTTAAGGAAAAATTTTCAGCTTTTCACCTTTGAGTATAATGTTTGCTGTGGATTTGTTATATATAGCCTTTATTATGTTGAGGTACCTGTAGACCCACTTTTTTGAGAAGTTTTATCATACATGGATGTTGAATTTTGTCAAAAGCCTTTTCTGCATCTATTGAGATGATCATATGACTTTTATCCTTCGTTTTGTTAATGTGATGTATTGTGTTGATTTATTTGTGGGGGTTGAACAATCCTTACATCCCTGAAATAAATCCAATGTGATTGTGATGTATAATCCTTTTAATTCATTGTTTTATTTGTTTCCTAATATTTTGTTGAAGATTTTGTACCTAAAGTGAAAGCGAGGCATGGACATATATACACTACCAAACGTAAGGTAGATAGCTAGTGGGAAGCAGCCGCATAGCACAGGGAGATCAGCTCGGTGCTTTGTGACCGCCTGGAGGGGTGGGATAGGGAGGTGGGAGGGAGAGGCAAGAGGGAGGGGATATGGGAACATATGTATATGTATAACTGATTCATTTTGTTATAAAGCAGAAACTAACACACCATTGTTAAGCAATTATACTCCAATAAAGATGTAAAAAAAAAAAAGATTTTGTACCCATGTTCATCAAGGATATTGGCCTGTAACTTTCTTTTTTTGTGGTGTCCTTGTCTGGTTTTGGTACCAGGGTAATGTTGGCTTTGTAAAATGTGCTTGGAAGGATTCCCTCCTTTCAATTTTTTGGGAAAGTTTGAGAAGGATAAGTATTAAATTTTCTTTGAATGTTTTGTGGAATTTGCCAGTGAAGCCATTTGGTCCTGGGCTTTTGTTTATTGGGAGATTTTGGTAAATGTTTCAATGTCCTTACTAGTAATTGGTCTGTTCAGATTTTCAGTTTCTTCATGATTCAGTCTTGGAAGGTTGTGTTTCTAGGAATTTATGCATTTCTTCCAGGTTGTCCATTTTTTTGGCGTATAATTGTTCATAATAGTCTCTTATGATCCTTTGTATTTCTGTGTTATCAGTTGCTGCTTCTCCTCTTTCATTCCTGATTTTATTTATTTGAGTCCTTTCTTTTTTTTCTTGGTTAATCAAAGGTTTGTTGATTATGTTTATCTTTTCAAAGAACCAGCTCTTAGTTTCATTGATTTAAAAAGTTTTTTCAGTCTCTCATTTATTCTTGCTCTGATCTTTATTATTTCCTTCCTTCTACTAATTTAGGCTTCATTTGTTCTTCTTTTTCTAGTTCCTTTAGATGTAAAGTTAGATTGTTTATTGGGGATTTTTCTTGTTTCTTGAGGTAGGCCTGTATTGCTATAAACTGCCCTCTTAGAACCACTGTTGCTGCATCCTGTAGATTTTGATATGTCATATTTCATATGGTTTTTTATGTAGTTCCTCTCTGTTCCTTTCTTATTCTCTTTCTCTCATTCCTTGTGTTATGGTGGTTTTCTTCATTATTATATTTAGATTCCTCTCTGCTTTTCTTTTGTGTATTTACTATATTTTTTCCCTTGTGATTACCATGAGGTTCACCTATGACATCCTATGTATGTAGCAGTCTGTTTTAAGTTGGTAGGCACTTAAATTTGAATGCATTCCAATGCTTTATCATTTTATGCCACCCCCACCTTTTATTCTTTTGATGACACATTTATATCTTTTTACTTTGTGCATCCCTTAACTAATTATTGTAATTTTAATTATTTTTTACTACTTTTGTCTTTTAACCTTCATGCTTGTTTTATAAGTGATTGGATCTACTACCTTTATTATATATTTACCTTTTCCCTCTGTGTTTGTTCCTATGCATTAGGTAAGTCAGCTCTCTCTCCCAGCCCTGAAGGAGTGGCCTTATTTAGGAGATGTCCTCTGGGGCTCAGATATCCTCTGGGGCTCCCTCGTCACCAAACTCAAGTGTTTAAGGAATGTCCCCTATGTGGGCTGTGTGTGCCCTTCTGTTGTGGTGGGTCCATGGCTGCCACTGGGACATTGGTGGGTGGGGCTGGCTCCTGGAATGGCTGCAGGGCCCAGTGGCAACTGCCATGGTGTGTTGGTGGGTGAGGCTATTGCTCAGTTGGCTGTGAGGCCTGGCCAATGTGCAGGAGTAGATGGGGCTCTTGATGGGGCAGACCCATTGGTGCTAACAGGTTAGATAGAGAATTCCAAAATGGTGTCCACCAGTGCTGGTGTTATCAAGGTAGCCTGAGATCATATAAATGGCTCCCAGGAGAGACTCAGTCCCTGGGAAATGTCCTAACTGGTTCCTGCCTTTTTGGCAGATGCTTCAAGATTAGTAAGTGGGTTCCCTTCACTTATAGTTCATGTGCTTTTCAATCTGGTATTTTTGCACTGGTTTTTGTTGAGTGAGCCTATGTGTAAGCCCTTTAGGGGTAATTTATTTGTTGCCTGGAATTCTTTAGATGTGTTGTGCTCTTGGAGTTTGAAGGAGTTTCCTGAAGGGATTTGCAAGTTTATGAACACTTTCCTGCAAACAATTCTCAGCTCACCAGGTGTAGATTTAATGCCTGTGGTAGAGCAAGTCCCAATCTTCCTCCCACCAGCATGAATAGTAGAACTTTTCCTTCCCTGGAAATTTAGGTATCTGACCAAAGATATACCTGATGGAGTAGTGGGGAGGGTGGTGTGTGTTCTCTTAACACGTTGTCTCTATTTTAAACTATCAGTTGTTTTATTTCTCCTTCAAGGAGAACCTAAAATCTTGTTGGGTCTCCTGCCCCTCACGCTTATGTCTGTACCAAGTAACTTGCCTGCTGCATCTGCTTAGAACATTGCAACAAAGAGGGAATTGATGTTTAAAGGCCTCTTCATGGCTCACTGAAGCTTTTCTCTAGTAAACAAACATCTGAAGCTTAAACACAGAGCAAAGTGCTCTGGAACCAAGAGATCTGGTAAAAGGAAATCTGATGTAATCCCTCTCAACCTTCTTTCTATTAAGTGAGTCTTCATTATCAGAAACAGAGTCCACAGTTTGTGCAAAAAAATTATAATCAATATGACAGCTAATTTATTCTATGGGTCTTTCCTTTTACTCTATCCATTTTATTAATGGATATTAAATGTGACTCTTTTATTAATGAGTGCCTTATACTGCTGCAGCCTGGAATAAAGGAGAATAGTCTAATGCTGGTTTGCTAATTGATCCTCTTCTAAAAGGGCCAATTCAGGGCCTTTTGAATGGCAAAAGGCTGCCTAAGCTGATGTCTCCTGGGACGGGCAAAAGAAAGTGCTTTGGAAAAGAAGATTGGATTGCAGAAAGATGCTTGCCATGCTGTTTTTGTCCACATGGTGACTTTGTTGTAAAAGTGAACATGAGTTTGGGGAATGAGAATTAATTCTTATGTAGCTGTTTGTTCAACTGAGCTGACCGTTTGCCAACTCCCAGGATCCCCCAAGATTAGCCACAGTGGCCAGCACAGGTTCTGCAGGGAGCTATACAGAGGAAAAGCTCCAGGCAATAACACTGTATTATTGCAGTTTTTCCCTCAAATACGTGGTGAGCTGGCTGACTACTCAGCTTCAGAGTGGGTTAACACTGACATCAAAAGCAGGTAAGGGGGTCTTTTGATCCCTTGTCCTGGGCCATTCCCTATTCTCAGCCTCCCCAGTGAGGAAAGTTTAAGACATGTAAAGTCAAGGAAAAGCCCATTAAAGGCTAAAGGAGGAAGGGGTTTTCCTGCTAAGGTCTGGTTCAGAGGTCACCTAAGTCAATTTATTTGTGCCTTCTTACTTAGTGTCCAAATTTCCCAGCAGGTCAGAGGACAGAGTAAGGGGTTTCCAAACAAGAGGAAACAACAGAGTGATCTTACCAGCCCAAACCACTCACAAGACAATGAATAGTAAAACCCAAGAGAGATGGGTAGAAATAGAGGGATGATATCCAAGGCTGGTGAACATGTGACCTACCATTTACACCCTGCTGACACAGATTCGCATAGGATACAGCTATATATGCAGATTCACCTATAGTTTTGTGTGTATCATTAATTTATTATTTTTTAATGACTATTATTTTATGGTATGAATATACTGCAATTTATTTTTCTTATTTCACTTGTTGATGGACATGGGGGTTGTTTCCATTTTTGGCTATTGTGAAAAAAGCTGCTATTAGGGAAAGACCTTTTGTGGACATATATTTGCATCTCTCCTAGCTATATACATAGAAGTGGAATGTTTGGAAAGGTGGGTGTATGTTTATCTTTATTAGAAACTACCAAAGAGTTTGGACCATTTTACACTCACACAATGAGTTTTTAGCACTACTTTCTCAAATCTTTTTAATAGTAGCCATTCCAGTGGGTTAGAAGTGGTATCTCCTAGTATTTAAAAAAAAAAAAAGCTTATGACAATATATTTACACACAATAATATATAGTTTTAAGTATACAGCCAATGAGTTTTGAAAATTTATGCACCTATATAACTGTCACCACAACCAAGATATATATGTGTGTGTGTATATATATTGATATACATATACATGTATATGTATGTTTCCATCACTCTCGTACGCCTTTCTAGTCAATAATGATCCCACTCTTACCTCAACTTCAGACAACCACAGAAGTGTTTTTGTCACTATTGATTAGTTTGTTTTTTCTAAAATTTCATATGAATAGAATCATGTATTTACTCTTTTTCAATCAGCATGATGTTCTTGAGTTATAGCCATACTGCTGTGTATATCAATAGTGTTTTCTTAATTGAGTAATATTTTATTGAATGAATGCACCATAGTGCATTCACTTGTTGATGGACAATTGGATTATTTCCAGATTTTGGCTACTACAGATAAAGCTGATACTATTATTTGTGTATGAGTCCTTGTGTGGACATAGAAGCAAGGAAATTACAAAGATAAAAAGTAATGAATTATGAAAACAAAATTTAGATAGGCTCAACAGACTAAAAATTAGTTCTTTGAAGAGAAAAACTAGACAAACCTTAAGCAAGACTGTGGGGAAGAAAAGAAGACATATACAATTCAAAAGAGGCATAATTACAGATAGAAAATCAGTATGACGAATCATAACAAAATCTATATGCCAGTAAGTATAACAATTGATTTTTTCAAAAAATATTACAAACTTGAATTGTCTTAAGAAGAAGGAAGATTAAATAAATGAATAATAACTAGCTTAAGAGTAGGTACAGATGGTAAAATTGAGACTCAGTGATTAAAAAGGTATATTGCTTGTAATAGCCAGGGTCCACACACTAGCAGTGACCATTATTAAAATGAATTGTTAGTTGAAAATTGCCATAATCAAAATGTACCCAGAGAGAATTATAGTCAGGTTTTTGAACTTTCAAGGGACAGGTGATTTCTATCTTATGCAAATTGTATCAAATGGAAAGCTACACAGCTCATTTTATGAAGCTGGAGTAACCTTGCTATCAAAATTATAAATCATATCTATAAGTATAGATACAAAAATCTCAAATAAAATATTTGCATATCATATATTTATATATGTCGTACATGACAATAAAAGGGATTTTCCCACATATACAAGGATGGTTCACCATCAAAAAATCTATTAGTTTAATTCTTCACATTAACAGATAAAAGGAAATGCTATATGATGATTCAAATAAGTGCATAAAAGGCATTTGAGAAATCAATACTCATTCATGATTAAAAAGAAACTCTTAACAAACTAAGAATAAAAGAAACCCCTCTCTTAATTTGACAAACAATGCCTTTCAAATACTACAGAAAACATCACATTTAAGAGCTAAAATTCAGGAAGTATGCTTACTTTTACAATTCAATATAGTATTAGAGGTTATAGACAATAACATAAGATAGGAAAAAAATAAGGTATAAATTGAAATGGAAAGCACAAAACCATCTTTATTTACAGATATATTATTGTTTACATAGAATTTAAAAGAATTTAAATACAGTTAGTAGAAATAAAGAGAATTAGGCAAATTTGTTGGTTAAAAGATTTACATACAGAAATTAATAGCCTTCCTTTACACTAGGAATAATCAATATTTAATAGAAAAAAATGCCATTCATAGTAGTAACAAAACCCAAAAGGCATTTAGGGATAACTCTCATTAAAAATGAAAGATGTATTAGCCCTTTATAGAGAATATTAAAAAACATATTGAAGGCCAAATTATACCTGAATAGACAGAAAGATATACTGTGTTCCTAGATGAGAAGACTAAAAAGTATGAACATGTCAAATGTCCACATATCACTTCATAAATTCAGTTCATTTTTGGTAAAAAACACGGGGTGTTTCATGGAACTTGATGGGATGATTCTAAAATTCATAGGAAACAAAGGCCAATTTGAGCAAAGACAATTTTGAAGCACAAGTTTAGGAGCCTTTTCTAAGCAGAAATAAAACTTATTTTGAAGGTACAGGTATTAAGGTAAGCATGCAGTAGAGTTGGGGAGAACCAACTAGGCTACTGGAATAGAATATGGACCTTGAAACAAATAAATTCGTAATGATGATGATGATGATGATGGTGATGATGATGAAGATGAATGTGGTGGTGATGATGAGTGTTTTTATATATTTATATATATAAATAAAATTAGAAATGGCAGTTCCTATAAATGGGGGAAAGATGAGCTCTTTAAAATATATACTTTTCTGGGATAATTGACTAATTGTTCATTTGGGAGAATAATTAGATTCCTAACTCACTTCATACAAAAAAAATTACAGATAGATTAAAGGTCTAAATGTGTGAAAGGTACTTCTTAAAAAAATTATAGAAGGATATATTTATGAATTTGAAATAGAAAAAAAATTATTTAAAAAAATCACCAAAAAAAAGTGCAAGAAAGAAAACAATTGATAACATCTTAACTTTTTAAAAAACTCTGCAACTTCTGTGGAATAAGGATACCATAGAGAAGGTAAAAAGATAAGCCATAGCCTGAAAAAACATATTAGCAATAAATATATCCAATAAGGAACAGTAATCAAGAATGTATACAAAACTTCCACAAATTAATAATCCTCCAATGGCAAAGAACTTGAATAGGCAATTCATGGAGGAAGAAATCTGAATTAACAATTAGCATATGATTAGAAGTTCATCTTCATGACTGATCAGGGAAAAACAAACAGAAATGAGATATTTTGCACCCATCAAATTTCCCAAAATTAAAAAATCTTTCAATACTAAATTGTTGGCAGGGATGTGGAGAAACGGAAACTTCCGTACATTCCTGTTGAGAGTGAAACTGGGACAATCGCTTTGAAGAGCAATTTGCAATACTTGGTAAGGTCACTTTGCTTACATTACAATTCGACAATTCTACTTTTAGGCATGTGCCCTATAGCTGCACTCTCTGTTACAGTAATCTCTAGCCACATGTAGCTATTTGAGCACTTGAAAAATTAAGATATAATATAAGTGTAAAATAAGCATCAGACTGAAAAGACTTAGTATAAGAAAAAGAATGTGTAGTATCTGATTCATAATTTTATATTGATTATTTATTGGAATGATAATACTTTGGATATATTGGTTAAATAAAATATAGTATTAGAATTAAAGTTCAAACTATTAGTTTTAATTTTTAAAATGTGGCTACTGGAATATTTTAAATTACATGTGTGTCTTGCATTATATTTCTACTAGACAGCGCTGGTATAGGGAAACTCTCACACATCTACTCAAGAAGACACGTACAAGAACGGTTATAGCAGCATCGTTTGCAGTCACAAATTTAGAAACAACCTCTATGTTAATCAATAGGGCTATGAATAATTTGTCCCCATGAAATGAAATTCTATACAAAATTAAAATAAATAAATTAGAGTTACATATGTAAGCAAGGAGAAAACTCAGAAACATGGGTTATGGAATATTATGCAGAGTACATTAAGCAAAAAATACAGGTTATAGAATATTATATAAAGTGTGATACCATTCATTTAATGTTTTAAGAACTCCACAGAAAAATAACAAATGCTGTTTATGAATATACATATACAGTGAAAGTATAAAAACACAGGAATGATACAAACCAATTTCAGAATAATTATTGCCTCTGGGAATGGAAGGAGGAAAATGAGCTTAGGAAGAGTTATATTAGAGACTTCAACTGTATTATTAACGTTTTATTTTCTTAAACAGATTGGGAGGAAAAGTGGCAAATTGTTAGAATTTGTTAAAGTTGTCACTGGGTACATAGATTAATCTTGTGCGTTATTCTCTATGGTTTTCTCTGTGTTAAAAATCGTTAATCATAAAAAGTAAATGAGAAAACTATATTGTGTGAGACAGTTTTTGAAAAGACTAAATTTCAAAGACTTGGTGAAGATATTGCAAAGTAATAAAAGTACAGGGAATGGGGTTCTATTTACACCCATGAACTGGAAATACAGTAGCTTGATGTAGTGGCAAATGGTAAACCTTTGGAGAAAGACCACCCGGTTCAAATCCTAACTGGGCTGCGTTTAAACTATGTAACCTTGAGCAATGTGGTTAAATTTTCATGTTTGTAAAGCAAGGATCACAATATTTGCCCTTCAGGGTTGTTATGAGGGTCCAAGCGACATATGCATCAAGTGTCTGGCACGGTAGACATTCTATAAACTGTAGGCTCACGTACATTAGTGCAGATTTTCATTCCCTTCCTTTTTGTCTGAGACCTTCCATGTACCTCCTGCTTTCCCCCCCAACTTTAAAGCAGGGAGAAGTGGAACTCTGCTCAAATAAGAATAACACCACAAGCACATGTGACTGTGTCCCTGAAAAAAGTGAAAGGCTACTAACATAATGAATATACCTACAGTAAGTCCCATGCATACGGACGAGTTCCATTTGGAGAGCATGTTCGTAAGTCCAATTTGTTCTTAAGTCCAACAAAGTTAGCCTAGGTACCCAACTAACACAATCGGCTATATAGTACTGTACTGTAATATATTTATAATACTTTTCACACAAATAATACATAAAAAACAAAAACAAAACATTTTTAATCTTACAGTACAGTACCTTGAAAAGTACAGTGGTACAGTACAACAGCTAGCATACAAGGGCATGTTCGCATCTTTGAAAGCTGGCAACTTGAAGGTTCATATGTAGAGGACTTACTGTATTTTTGGCAGAAAGGAATTTAGTCAAAGCTTTGTTGTATAATGGGATTAACACTTGCCTAACTGATCTCACACAGTAGCCATGAAAACGAATTGTGATGACTAGGAAAGCCTCTGAATGCTGACAGATTCTTGCTTCTTCTGCAGCAGTCGATTTGTGGGACTTGTTCTCATTTTGGCAGGTTTGAAGTGGAAAACACACAGCCATGGGGGCCTCTGAAACCAAGAACTGGAACTGCAGAGATATTAGATGCTTATTATCAGGATGACCTTCACCTAATTCCCAATGAGTGACAGCTAGCTGTCAGAACTGAAAATGATCTTTAATGCCATTGTCTCATGTGTTCCCCACAGGTATGCAAAAATGAAGTAAGATAATCCTAAGGAATACATTCTGCTTATTGGGGGTGCTCCAAGGTTAGACAAAATTGCCAGAGTTCCTTTCTGTCAGTCAGTCCAAACATACATTTATCTACTCAGAAATTCATCCTTCCATCTGATGCACAGACCACCCTGACACAATGTGAGAGGGACCACACAGGGTGTGAATACCAGCAGGTGGAATCAGTGGGTCCATCTTTCAGTCTGTTCACCACCCTCACTAAGGTCACCACTAAGGACCTCTTACTGGCCCAAAACAGCAGACATTTAACTGTCCTTTTCAAGTACTATGGACTGCATGTTTGCGTCCTTCCAAAATTCATATGTTGAAGCCCTAATCCCCATTGTGATAATATTAGGAGGTGGGACCTTTGGGAGGTAAATATATCATGAGGATGGAGCCCTCATGATGGAATTAGTGCCCTCATAAGAAGAGACGAGAGAGAGCTTGCTTCCTCTCTCTCTCTCTGCCGTATGAGGACATAACCAGGAAGAGTGTTCTCACAAGGAACTAAACTGGTTGGCATTTTAATCTTGGACTTCCTAGTCTCCAGAACTGTGAGAAATACATTTCTGTTGTTTAAGCCACCAAGACTATGACATTTTTGTTACAGAAGCTCAAACTGAGTAAGATACCAAATAAGGGATTCTACCCCATGTATGATTTCTCTCACCTGACCATTCCCTCCTTAACCCCCTCTTCTCTCTTGATGTTTGTCCCCTGCCTTGGTTTTCTTTCCACTTCTTGGGTGGTTAATTCTCAGTCTCCATGCCTCCTCCTCCTGCTTCCTAAGTCTTGGTGGGCTCCCAGGAAAATGCCCTCAGGTCCCTGATTTCCTCTCCCAAACTCGCTGGCCCCAAGCTGAACTCCTAATCTTCCTTTCATACCTTGTCTTCCTGTGGTCACCATCAGTGACTGGTCTGGGACCTCAACTGCTCCCCAACATCAGGGGTCTCTGCAAAGTCAGAGTGATTGGCTGAATCAGAGGTTGCAAATTATGGAGCCTCGGGAATATTTTGTTTGTTTAAACTAAATAGTGTTTACAATAAATGAAAAATCACAAAAATCCAGATTTTCATTTACCCTTTAAACCTGAATTTCCACATGACAACAATAAGTGGGAGCTGATTGGCAGCTACCCCCTTTATTCTAAGTACACACCGTCCAATATGCTGTACAGTTTGTCATGGTCCCCACTACTGCCTATTGATCTCCAGCAAGATACCTGACATGTTTTGCTTTTTAAAAATTATTATTACTGGCACAGAACTTGTAGTAAGTTGTGTCATAGATTTGTGTGGAAACATGATGGTGCTTTTGCAGAATTATTCACTGCATGTGCAAAGAATATAGATACTATTGCACTAGTATAGGAAATGTGGGATTTACCATTGCTCCAGCTCAACCTCTAAATGACGGAAAATGAATCCAGGTTTCCTATGAATGAAGACTTGTTCCTTTTAGTATCTGTGGTAGCTGCTCTCTGCCCCTGCTGTTTTTAATTATGTTGTTCATTAAATATGGCAAATAAGCTGCGTGATAGAGCATACTTAGTCCAAAGACTGTAGTTAAGATCCCACCTGAGCTCAATGAATGAGCCACTCAAGTTTGCTCAGTGATTTCTGCTGTCTTAGTTGGACCCACTTATTTGAGTTGCTTGGGTTGTTGCTGAATACAGCTCTCCAGGTCATCTGTTTTGATAGGAGCTGTGTCATTTTTTTACACCACAGATTTATTCCAGTGGGTGTGGAGTCAAGTGCCCAGGAAGTGGGGCAGTCGCTCACACTTTTTGGAGATTTAGCTCCTTCCTGAGCTGTGCTTTCAGGTAAGAGATTGTGCCAGGCTTTGGAAACACTGGGTTATGGGTTAGTACCTCAGCTCCATGTAACAGGGTTTTCCAGGGCCCACACCTGAGCCCGAACAACTGTTTTTTAATAAATGAAACAGAAAATGATGCTTTTGAAAACTCCAAACAATAATTTATTATATTATTAAATCAGGGATAAATAACATGTAGGAATAGATTATAAACAAAGAAAACTGCTACTAAGTGATAGATGGTCTGTTTAATCTGTTTCAGTCCCCTGATAACATTTTGCAGGTGTAATCAGGGTTCTGCTCTGCTAAACTGAGCCACAAATCACCTTGTCTGCCTTCAGTTTGCTGGTTGTATTTACAATCATATTTTTTCCACATATAAAGATCTTCAGGAACCTACTTTTTTCAGGGCCCTGCAGCAGTATATATACTGCTCCCCCATTTCCTGTCATAAAACGGGGGAAACATTTTAAGAATAGGTTTCTTTGAGAGGGTGTGCATATAATAGCTTTTTCTCTTTTTCACTATACTAAGCTATACTATATAAATAAAAATATGGTGTGAGCCAAATACACTCATATTTCAACAAAATAGAGTTTCTCGGCAGGCATTGAGATTTAAGTATCCTATCAAATGAAATCAACTCCACATTGACTTCCCCTCTCTGAGCCACCATATTTCTGAGATCTTACTACTTTTGGCAACAGAAGAAACTGGTTATTTTTACAGTAATTCAGGTTGAACAGGTTGGGGAGTAAAACCTGGTCTCCTCAAATCAAGTGAAGCTAAAGAATTAAGTTAGTCTCAAATGGCACCATTTGCTGCTTTAACCTGGGAGTCTTACTTCCCATCATTAAAAGTAGGGTTTGAGAATGTCAAAGCAACTTGGCCATCTGCTTCAATTTCCTTTTTATCTTGGCAGATCTCCTTTGGCTGAGTGTATACAAAGTTGACTCGATTCAAGAAGAAAGCAGGATAAAAAAAGAAGAAAGGGAGAGTAAGTAGATATTGGGGGAAGGGAGTGGGAAAGGAAACCTTTATTGAGAACTGACTATAGCCAGGCATTTTGTATATTTTATCCTATTTAATGTCATAAAACCCTGATAAGTAGGTATTATGTCCATAATATTTTTTTTTTTTTCTTTTTGTGGTATGCGGGCCTCTCACTGTTGTGGCCTCTCCCGTTGCGGAGCACAGGCTCCGGATGCGCAGGCCCAGCGGCCACGGCTCACGGGCCCAGCCGCTCCGCGGCATATGGGATCCTCCCAGACCGGGGCACGAACCCGTATCCCCTGCATCGGCAGGCGGACTCTCAACCACTGCGCCACCAGGGAGGCCCTATGTCCATAATATTGATGAAAGCTATGAGGTTTGAAAGACTGGCTAACTACCAAACCTGTATTCTTTCTGTTACTACCTGGAGAATAATAAAAGGTGAGAAGGATTATGACCCTTCTCAACAAATCTTAAGGGATTTGTTGAGAAGATGGTGCAAGAGAGGTGTGGAGCTCAAAAGGCTAATGTGAAGATGAAAGACTAAGAAGTATCATTTTATTTAAAAGGCTGAGAATCAAATACAGGGAGATTTGGCAAACCTCCTGATGCCTAGGCTTACATTTTGATGGTTTGGGAGTGTTTGGAAGAATTTTGTGGTTCCTTGACTTAGCCTCAGGTGAATGGTGAGCAATGGAGAACACAGTATGTTCTATCCATTAAGGTGCTCAAGTGGACAGGTGCCAGACATGAGCAAACTTAAGTGTTAAAAGAATGACTCTGATTGCTTTTTGGAGAATAGACAATAAGGACTCAAATATAAAGCAAAGCAAACCAGCCAGGGGTTAGGGCAGTTGTCTAGGTGAGATAGGGTGGTGGCAAGAACCAGAGTGGTAGTGATGGAGAGAGTGAGGAGTGCTTGGATTTACATTATATTTTAAAGGTAGAGCCAATATCATGGCTGATGGGTTGGATATAATGTGTGAGACAAATAGAGAAGTTAAGGATAATGCTAAGATTTTTGGGTTTTTTGACCTGAGCAATTGATTGAAACTGTGATGGGGGGCTATCTGAGGAGAAACATTTTTAAAAAGGTAGAAGAGGAATTGAGTCCAGTTTAGGGTAGAATAACTTTGATATATCTAGTAGTTATTCAAGTGAAATTATTGGGAAGACAGTTGGATGCACACGTCTGAAGATACTGTATATGAGTTGGATATCAGGGCTGGAGGTATATACAGAAATATATGGCATTTAAATCCATGAGATTGGGTGTGATCACTATGGACGTGAGTGTAGAGGGGTCAGAGAAGAGGTCTGTGGATCAAGGGCACTCTGGCTTTTGTTGTAAAAATTGCCACTGAGCCATCTTGGAGCTATCGAGAACTTTTCTCTCTTATACACTCCACATCCAATTCATCAACAAATCCATGTTCTAACCACTGCCACAGCTATCACCCCAATCACAGCTGCCATGATCACTCCCCTTGATGATTACAGTAGCTTTCTAACTTTATTATGGCAGCCGGAGCAGACTAATACAGATGGTAGTGACTTTTGTAGTGCCTGATCTCTGGGTGACAGTACCTCTCCCCACCTCTCCCCACTTTGGTTCTCTAGTCCTTTTTAACACTTTTAAGCAACATCTCCTGCCTTAAATCACTTTGAGCTGAAAATACCTAAGGTGATTTCCATTTTTTCTGAATAAATCATGATGGACACAGTATTTGCTACCAAGGATGATGGCATTCATATTGGATCAAACTGCATCTAGTGTTATAGGCACAATTGCCAGAGATTTTGAAAACTCTGTGTTATCATGAGCAGCTGGAGTGATTGCTATCAGCTTGCTTGTTTAGTTGACTGAAACCTGGACTCAACAGTGGCCTAATTCAATGAATCTGAGGTGCTATAACTTCTTTGGTGAAACAGAAAGGAAGAAATCCTAAAGCTTAGGGAGAAGAAAGTTGGAATACATTTTTCAGGTGTGACCCTCCTATATTCCACTGTGTCTCAAGGAAGACCCAAAGCATTGAGAAACGCACTGATGAGGGAAACACCATAATTTTGTAAAGCTCTGTACTGTCTGTCTCTTGCTACCTGGGCATGAAAGTGATAGATGCCACTTTACAATACACCCCCAGAGTGGCTGAGACCAAGTGCCAGCACTTAACTGCCTGAGACAACATGGGCCCAGGTCCTGAAATGGTCAATAGGGATGGGACAGCAATGTGAATATTGTGACCCATTGTGACAATTTGATCTGTGTCCTTAGGACTGATAGATGGGCATTCAACGAAAGTAATAAATTTAATCAAAAACATTTGAGACCTGGACACAGATCTTGTAGAACTGTGTGCTCTCACCCTGATCCCAGACTCAAGCCAGTTCAGTGACTTGTAGCCTCTTGAATGAAGAAGGGACTGAGTCTCCTTGAGGAAGGAGCCCGTGACACGACCAGAGTTATAGAGTGTAAATATTCCTCCAAGATTTCCCCCAAAGGACCTGCATCCATATAGCATGATGATAGTGAATTGAGGAAAGAAAAATAACAATATCTTTAGGAATTGTAGACAATAAGTTGGAATGAATGTTAATCCCTGGGGACCTGAAATGCATCCGTAGTCTGCCAGAGTGGGGGCCTGTGGAGGTTGGGTGATAAGCAGAGTTTTAGTCTAAACTGACCTCACAGTGGGCCTAGAAAGTCTGAATTTACCTCAGGTTATTTCCTAAGTTCCCAAATGCATGATTGGAATAGACACACTGGTAACTGGCAGAATCACCAAGTTCGTTCCTTCACTTATGGGCTGAGGGTTATTAAAGTAGGGAGATCCAAGCAGAAGATGCTGGGGCTTCCTCTCCCTACTAATCCCTGGGTGAATTGCAATTGTTGGTACTACCATTAAAGGCTGGAAAGATGCAGAAATGGTGATTCCTTCCATATGCTTACTTAATTTGCATGTTGGTCTGGCCATAAGGCAGATGCGTCTTGGAGAATGACTGTACATTTTTGGAAAGTTAATCAGATGTAATTCCAGTTGTAGCAGTGATATAGCTGGAGTAGGTGCCATGGAAGACTGAGCCACCCATCATCAAACTTGCTTATGTTTTAGAACCATTTCTACTCAGTTACAGCTTGGTGTCATGCATGCCCAGTGCTATAAACTGGGATTCAGATAATACCCAGCTCACATGTAAAAGAATGAAATTAGAACACTCCCTAAAACCATACACAAAAATAAACTCAAAATGGATTAAAGACCTAAATGTAAGGCCAGAAACTATAAAACTCTTAGAGGAAAACAGAGGCAGAACACTCTTTGACATAAATAACAGCAAGATCCTTTTTGAACCACCTCCTAGAGAAATGGAAATAAAAGCAAAAAATAAACAAATGGGACCTAATGAGACTTAAAAGCTTTTGCACATGAAAGGAAATCATAAACAAGATGAAAAGACAATTCTTGAGAGGTTGAACCAAGATGGTGGAGTAGAAGGATGTGATTTCACTCCCTCTGTGAGAACACCAGAGTCACAACTAGCTGCTGGACAGTCATCGACAGAAAGACACTGGAACTCACCAAAAAAGATACCCCACATCCAAAGACAAAGGAGAAGCCACAGTGAGATGGTAGGAGGGGTTCAATCACAGCAAAATCAAATCCCGTAACTGCTGGGTGGGTGACTCACAGACTGGAGAACATTTATACTACAGACTATACTATACTAGTCCACCCACTAGAGTGAAGGTTCTGAGCCCCACGTCAGGCTTCCCAACCTGGGGGTCTGGCAACAGGAGAAGGAATTCCTAGAGAATCAGACTTTGAAGGCTACTGAGATTTGATTGGAGGACTTTGACAGGACTGGGGGAAACAGAGACTCCACTCTTGGAGGGCACAACAAAGTAGTGTGCGCATCGGGACCCAACGGAAGGAGCAGTGACCCCAGGGGAGACTGAACCAGACCTACCTGCTAGTGTTGGAGGGTCTCCTGCAGAGGCAGGGGGGTGGCTGTGGCTCACCGTGGGACAAGGACACTGGCAGCAGAAGTTCTGGGAAGTACTCCTTGGCATGAGCCCTCCCAGAGTCTGCCATTAGCCCCACCAAAGAGAGCAGGTAGGCTCCAGTGTTGGGTTGCCTCAGGCCAAACAACCAACAGGGAGGGAACCCAGCCCGACCCATCAGCAGTCAAGCGAATTAAAGTTTTACTGAGCTCTGCCCACCAGAGCAACACCCAGCTCTACTCACCACCAGTCCCACCCATCAGGAAACCTGTACAAGCCTCTTAGATAGCCTCATCCCCCAGAGGACAGACAGAAGAAGCAAGAAGAACTGCAATCCTGCAGCCTGTGGAACAAAAAAAACATCCACAGACAGACAAGATGAAAAGGCAGAGGGCTACATACCAGATGAAGGAACAAGATAAAACCTCAGAAAAACAACAAAATGAAGCAGAGATAGGCAACATTCCAGAAAAAGAAATCAGAATAATGATGATGAAGATGATCCAAGACCTCGGAGAAACAATAGAAGCAAAGATGGAGAAGATGCAAGAAATGTTTAACAAAGACCTAGAAGAATTAAAAAACAAACAAACAGAGATGAACAATACAATAACTGAAATGAAAACTACACTAGAAGGAATCAATAGCAGAATAACTGAGGCAGAAGAACGGATAAGTGACCTGGAAGACAGAATGGTGGCATTCACTGCTGCAGAACAGAATAGAGAAAAAAGAATGAAAAGAAATGAAGACAGCCTAAGAGACCGCTGGGACAACATTAAATGCAAAAACATTTACATTAAAGGGTCCCAGAAGGAGAAGAGAGAGAGAAAGGACCAGAGGAAATATTTGAGGAGATTATAGTTGAAAACTTCCCTAAAATGGGAAAGGAAATAGCCACCCAAGTCCAGGAAGCACAGCGAGCCCCATACAGGGTAAACCCGAGAAGAAACATGCCGAGACACATAGTAATCAAATTGGCAAAAAGTAAAGACAAAGAAAAATTATTGAAAGCAGCAAGGGAAAAATGACAACTAACATACAAGGGAACTTCCATAAGGTTAACAGCTGATTTCTCAGCAGAAACTCTACAAGCCAGAGGGAGTGGCATGATACACTTAAAGTGATGAAAAGGAAGAAACTACAACCAAGATTACTCTACCTGGCAAGGATCTCATTCAGATTCGATGGAGAAATCAAAAGCTTTACAGACAAGCAAAAGCTAAGAGAATTCACCACCACCACACCTGCTCTACAACAAATGCTAAAGGAACTTCTGTAAGTGGGAAACACAAGAGAAGAAAAGGACCTACAAAAACAAACCCAAAACAATTAAGAAAATGGTCATAGGAACATACATATCGATAATTACCTTAAACGTGAATGGAATAGTGCTCCAACCAAATGACATAGGCTTGCTGAATAGATACAAAAACAAGACCCATATATATGCTGTCTACAGAAGACCCACTTCAGACCTAGGAACATGTATAGATTGAAAGTGAGGAGATGGAAAAAGATATTCCATGCAAATGCAAATCAAAAGAAAGCTGGGGTAGCAATACACATATCAGATAAAATAGACTTTAAAATAAAGAATGTTATAAGAGACAAGGAAGGACACAACATAATGATCAAGGGATCAATCCAAGGAGAAGATATAACAATTATAGACGCACCCAACATAGGAGCAACTCAATACATAAGGCAACTGCTAACAGCTGTAAAAGAGGAAATCGACAGTAACACAATAATGGTGGGGGACTTTAACACCTCACTTACACCAATGGACAGATCATCCAAAATGAAAATAAATAAGGAAACAGAAGCTTTAAATGACACAATAGACCAGATAGATTTAATTGATATTTATAGGACATTCTATCCAAAAACAGCAGATTACACTTTCTTCTAAGTGCGCATGGAACATTCTCCAGGATAGATCACATCTTGGGTCACAAATCAAACCTCAGTAAATTTAAGAAAATTGAAATCATATCAAGCATCTTTTCTGACCACAACACTATGAGATTAGAAATGAATTACAGGGGAAAAAATGTAAAAAACACAAACACATGGAGGGTAAACACTACGTTACTAAATAACCAAGAGATCACTACAGAAATCAAAGAGGAAATCAAAAAATACCTAGAGACAAATGACAATGAAAACACGACAGTCCAAAACCTATGGGATGCAGCAAAAGCACTTCTAAAGGGAAGTTCATAGCTCTACAAGCCTACCTCAAGAAACAAGAAAAATCTCAAAAAAATAATCTAACCTCACACCTAAAGGAACTGGAGAAAGAAGAACAAACAAAAACCAAAGTTAGCAGAAGGAAAGAAATCATAAAGATCAGAGCAGAAATAAATGAAATAGAAACAAAGAAAACAATAACAAAGATCAATAAAACTAAAAGCTGGTTCTTTGAGAAGATAAGCAAAATGGATAAACAATTAGCCAGACTCATCAAGAAAAAGAGGGAGAGGATGCAAATCAATAAAATTAGAAATGAAAAGGAGAAGTTACAACAGACACCACAGAAATACAAAGCATCCTAAGAGACTACTACAGACAAGTTTATGCCAGTACAATGGACAACTTGAAAGAAATGGAGAAATTCTGGGCTTCCCTGGTGGCACAGTGGTTGAGAGTCTGCCTGCTGATGCAGGTGACATGGGTTTGTGCCCTGGTCCGGGAAGATCTCACATGCCGTGGAGCAGCTGGGCCCCTGAGCCATGGCTGCTGAGCCTGCGCGTCCGGAGCTTGTGCTCCACAATGGGAGAGGCCACAACAGTGAGAGGCCTGCATACCGCAAAAAAAAAAAAAAAAGAAATGGAGAAATTCTTAGAAAGGTATAACCTTCCAAGCCTGAACCAGGAAGAAATATAAAATATGAACAGACCAATCACAAGTAATGAAATTGAAACTGTGATTAAAAATCTTCTAACAAACAAAAGTCCAGGGCCAGATGGCTTCACAGGTGAATTCTATCAAACATTTAGAGAAGACCTAACACCCATCCTTCTCAAACTTTTACAAAAAATTGTGGAGGAAGGAATACTCCCAAACTCATTCTATGAGGCCACCATCACCCTGACACCAAAACCAGACAAAGATACTATAAAAAAAGAAAATTACAGACCAATATCACTGATGAATATGGATGCAAAAATCCTCAACAAAATACTAGCAAACAGAATCCAACAACACATTAAAAGGATCATACACCATGATCAAGTGGGATTTATCCCAGGGATGCAAGGATTCTTCAATATAAACAAATCAATCAATGTGATACACCATATTAAAAAATTGAAGAAAACCCATATGACCATCTTAATAGATGCAAAAAAAGCTTTTGACAAAATTCAACACGCATTTATGATAAAAACTCTCCAGAAAGTGGGCATAGAGGGAACCTACCTCAATGTAATAAAGATCATATATGACAAACCCACAGGCAACATCATTCTCAACGGTGAAAAACTGAAAGCATTTCCTCTAAGATCAGGAACAAGACAAGGATGTCCACTCTCACCTCTATTGTTCAACATAGTTTTGGAAGTCGTAGCCATGCAATAAGAGAAGAAAAAGAAATAAAAGGAATCCAAATTGGAAAAGAAGAAGTAAAACTGTCATTGTTTGCAGATGACATGATACTATACACAGAGAGTCCTAAAGATGCCACCAGAAAACTACTAGAGCTAATCAATGAATCTGGTAAAGTAGCAGGATACAAAATTAATGCACAGAAATCTCTTCCATTCCTATACACTAATGATGAAATATCTGAAAGAGAAATTAAGGAAACACTTCCATTTACCATTGCAACAAAAAGAATAAAACACCTAGGAATAAACCTACCTAAGGAGACAAAAGACCTGTATGCAGAAAACTGTAAGACACTGATGAAAGAAATTAAATATAATACCAACAGATAGAGAGATATACCATGTTCTTGGATTGGAAGAATCAATATTGTGAAAATGACTCTACTACCCAAAGCAATCTACAGATTCAATGCAACCCCTATCAAAATACCAATGGCATTTTTTTTCAGAATTAGAACAATCTTAAAATTTGTATGGAGACACAAAAGACCCCGAATAGCCAAAGCAGTCCTGAGGGGAAAAAATGAAGCTGGAGGAATCAGGCTCCCTGACTTCAGACTATACTACGAAGCTACAGTAATCAAGACAATATGGTACTGGCACAAAAACAGAAACATAGATCAATGGAACAAGATAGAAAGCCCAGAGATAAACCCATGCACCTATGGTCAACTAATCTATGACAAAGGAGGCAAGAATATACAATGGAGAAAAGACAGTCTCTTCAATAAGTGGTGCTGGGAAAACTGAACAGCTAAAGTAAAAGAGTGAAATTAGAACACTCCCTAACACCATACACAAAAATAAACTCAAAATGGATTAGAGGCCTAAATTTAAGACTGCACACTATAAAACTCTTAGAGGAAAACATAGGAAGAACACTCTTTGACATAAATCACAGCAAGATCTTTTTTGATCCACCTCCTAGAGTAATAGAAATAAAAACAAATATAAAAAAATGCGACCTAATGAAACTTAAAAGCTTTTGAACAGCAAAGGAAACCATAAAGAAGATGAAAAGACAACCCACAGAATGGGAGAAAATATTTGCAAACTAATCAACAGACAAAGGATTAATCTCCAAAATATATAAACAGCTCATGGAGCTCAATATTAAAAAACAAACAACCCAACCCAAAAATGGGCAGAAGACCTAAATAGACATTTCTCCAAAGAAGACATACCAATGGCCAAGAAGCACGTGAAAAGCTGCTCAACATCACTAATCATTAGAGAAATGCAAATCAAAACTACAATGAGGGCTTCCCTGGTGGCGCAGTGGTTGAGAGTCCGCCTGCCGATGCAGGGGATATGGGTTCGTGCCCCGGTCTGGGAAGATCCCACATGCCGCAGAGCGGCTGGGCCCGTGAGCCATGGCCGCTGAGCCTGCACTTCCGGAGCCTGTGCTCTGCAACGGGAGAGGCCGCAACAGTGAGAGGCCCGCGGACAGCAAAAAAAAAAAAAAAAAAAAAAAAAAAAAAACTACAATGAGATATCACCTCACACCAGTCAGAATTGGCTTCATCATAAAATCTACAAACAAATGCTGGAGCGGGTGTGGAGAAAAGGGAACCCTCTTGTACTGGCGGTGGGAATGTAAACTGATACAGCCACTATGGAGGTTCCTAAAAAAAGTAAAAATAGAACTACCATATGACCCAGCAATCTGACTTCTGGGCGTATACCCTGAGAAAACCATAATTCAAAAAGAATCGTGCACCACAATGTTCACTGCAGCTCTATTTACAATAGCCTGGATATGGAAGCAACCTAAGTGTCCATTAACAGATGAATGGATAAAGAAGATGTGGCACATATATACAATCGAATATTACTCAGCCATTAGAAGAAACAAAATTGAGTTATTTGTAGTGAGGTGGATGGACCTAGAGACTGTCATACAGAGTGAAGTTAAGTCAGAAAGAGAAAAACCAATACTGTATGCTAACACACACACACACACACACATGGAATCTAAAAAAAATGGTTTGAAGAACCTGGGGGCAGGACAGGAATAAAGATGCAGACATAGAGAATGGACTTGAGGACACAGAGAGGGGGAAGGGTAAGCTGGGACGAAGTGAGAGAGTGGCATAGACATATATACACTACTAATGTAAAATAGCTAGTGGGAAGCAGCCACATAGCACAGGGAGATCAGCTTGTTGCTTTGTGTCCACCTAGAGGGGTTGGATAGGGAGGGTGGGAGGGAGACGAAAGAGGGAGGAGATATGGGGATGTATGTATATGTATAGCTGATTCACTTTGTTATACAGCAGAAACAAACACACCATTGTAAAGCAATTATACTCCAATAAAGATGTTAAAAAAAAAGATAATACCCAGATCATAATGAATAGCCATGATGGAATTGTACCTTGAGCTCCATGATCAGGCATTCAGTCTCAACTAGGGCTCAGTAGTAAGCCAGAAGCTGTTTCTCAAAGGAGAATAGACATTTGAAGAGGAGGACATGGCTTTGCTTCAAAACCTTAGGGTTCTGTACCTCTACTGGGGCTGGACAGAAACTCCATTCAGTATCCTTACCTGCTGCAGACACTGTGATCATCGCAGGATCTTCTGGGTTACCAGGCCCAAGTGGCCAAGCAGCTTTCATTAATTGGACTAATTGCAGAGGCTTCTCTTGCTCTTGGCTGAATTTGAATCAGGCAACCTTGTGGGTTTCTCAATGAGTCAGAGTCACTAATGCAATTAAATGTGGCATATGTGTAGCATGACCTTCCGTTCCAGTCTGCCCAGGCCAGTCCCAGTTGATTCTAAAAGATAAAATCTCAATCACCACAGTATCTTTAATGTTTTATTCTCTTGGTTGCTTTTACTTTTATATAGATCTTCACCATTTTACTCTCCTGGAAAAATACTTTGACTCTTTTATAGAGCTTCAATACTTTACTCCCTTGGACAAATGCCATAGGCCTTTATAGATGTTTATTATTTATTGGGCAAATACATTGGGCAAATACTTCTTTTGAATGTTTGCTATCAGCACCCATTTCAAATAGCTTATTTGGAAATTATCTAATTTATGATGGCAAAATCTAATCCCACCCTCCTGCTGAGGTCTTATCTGCCCTTTCTGGGGCCTCCTCCTCTGTTGAACTCAAGGAAATTCTCAGAGGATTCTTGGATTATATTTATGTAGGAAGGAAACATGAATGTGTTAAGGGTGTGGTAGTCAATGCCCCAAGCTGGTAAAAACTCACCACCTTTTTTACCTGCAGACAGTTTTTACAAATACGAGTCTTATTTATGTATGTATGTATGTATGTATGTATGTATGTATGTATGTATGTATGTATGTATGTATTTATACATCTTTATTGGAGTATAATTGCTCCACAATGGTGTGTAAGTTTCTGCTTTATATCAAAGTGAATCAGTTATACATATACATATGTTCCCATATCTCCTCCCTCTTACGTCTCCCTCCCTCCCACCCTCCCTATCCCACCTCCCTACCCAGGTGGTCACAAAGCACAGAGCTGATCTCCCTGTGCTATGCGGCTGCTTCCCACTAGCTATCTATTTTACGTTTGGGAGTGTATGCGAGTCTTACTTTTAAATTTGAAGTCTGAAGACTATCTGTAACAGTTGCTACCTGCCATTCCCATGCAAATGCTTTTCTAAGCCTACATGGAAAGTCTTGGTTAGGAAATTAAATTTTTGTGTTTTTTTTGCACTTTGCCAAACGATTGTACTTTAGGCCTTGGAGAAAAATGCTTTGCATTTCAGGTTAAATATAAAAGCCTGTAACCATCAATGACTCAGAGCAGTAGAGTAGATCTGTAAATAACAGCCTTTCTGTTTAGGAAAAATAGTGCTTTCTCTCCGCAGGTGTAGAAAAGTCCCATGTCAGATGTGTAAAGCATCATTTTATAGATGCATTAAGAATACTGATTTATAGTACTTTTAATAAGAAAATAAAAAGTGTTCATAATGTAAAGGTTTATTTAAAGTGTAGCTGAGTTCCTTCATTACAAACAGTACTCCTAAATGCATGCTTACCATATCCTTCAAATTTCATTACATGTATATATTTATCCACAAACTTTCAAGAGAATCTTTAAATATTACATTTCACATTTTTAAGACAGATTATTTTGTGGATCGAAAAACAGTTATCTTTTTCTTAGCCCTGTTCAGAAAGCATTTCCTTTAGTTTTTCCCTCAATTTCTCAGTAAGTCATATTGTCACAGTGTCACTGACACTGACTTAGACCGCTGAGTACTTTCTTTTTTTTTAAATAGTGTCATTGTTTTATTTATATATTTATTTTTTAACATCTTTATTGGAGTATAATTGCTTCACAATGTTGTGCTAGTTTCTGCTGAACAACAAAGTGAATCAGCCATATACAAACATATATCCCCATATCCCTTCCCTCTTGCGTCTCCCTCCCACCCTCCCTAGCCCACCCTTCTAGGTGGTCACAAAGCACTGAGCTGATCTCCCTGTGCTATGTGGCTGCTTCCCACTACCTATCTATTTCATATTTGGTAGTGTGCATGTCACTGCTACTCTCTCACTTCATCACAGCTTACCCTTCCCTCTCTCCATGTCCTCAAGTCCATTCTCTACATCTGCATCTATATTCCTGTCCTGCCCATAGGTTCATCAGAGCCATTTTTTTTTTAGTTTCCATGTATATATGTTAGCATATGGTATTTGTTTTCCTCTTTCTGACTTACTTCACTCTGTATGACATACTCTAGGCCCACCCACCTCACTACAAATAACTCAATTTCATTTCTTTTTATGGCTGAGTAATATTCCATTGTATATATGTGCCACATCTTATTTATGCATTCATCTGTCCATGGATACTTAGGTTGTTTCCATGTCTTGGCTATTGTAAATAATGCTTCAGTGAACATTGTGGTACATGACTCTTTTTGAATTATGGTTTTCCCAGGGTATATGCCCAGCAGTGGGATTGCTGGTCATATGGTAGTTCTATTTGTAGTGTTTTAAGGAACCTCCATACTGTTCTCCATAGTGGCCATATCAGTTAACATTCCCACCACGAGTGCAAGAGGGTTCCCTTTTCTCCACACCTTCTCCAGCATTTGCTGTTTGTAGATTTTCTGATGAAGCCCATTCTAATTGGTGTAAGGTGATACCTCATTTTAGTTTTGATTTGCATTTATCTAAGAATTAGTGATGTTGAGCAGCTTTTCATGTGCTTCTTGTCCATCTGTATGTCTTCTTTGGAGAAATGCCTATTTAGGTCTTTTGCCCATTTTTGGATTGGGTTGTTTGTTTTTTTGATATTGAGCTGCACAAGCTGCTTGTATATTTGGCAATTAATCCTTTGTCAGTTGTGTCATTTGCAAATATTTTCTCCCATTCTGAGGGTTGTCTTTTTGTCTTATTTATGGTTTCCTTTGCTGTGCAAAATCTTTTGTTTCATTGGGTCCCATTTATTTATTTTTCTTTTTATTTCCATTTCTTTAGGAGGTGGGTCAAAATGGACCTTGCTGTGATTTATGTCCTAGAGTGTTTTGTCTATGTTTTTCTCTAAGAGTTTTATATTGTCTAGACTTACATTTAGATCTTTAATCCATTTTGAGTTTATTTTTGTGTATGTGTTAGGAAGTGTTCTAATTTCATTCTTTTACATGTAGCTGTCCAGTTTACCCAGTCCCACTTATTGAAGAGGCTGTCTTTTTCTCCATTGTATATTCTTGCCTCCTTTATCAAACATAAGGTGACCATATGTGCATGGGTTTATCTCTGGGCTTTCTATCCTGTTCCATTGATCTACATTTCTGCTTTTGTGCCAGTACCATACTGTCTTGATTACTCTAGCTTTGTGGTATAGTCTGAAGTCAGGGAGTTTGATTCCTCCAGCTCCGTTTTTCTTTCTCAGTATTGCTTTGTCTATTTGGGGTCTTTTATGTTTCCATACAAATTGTGAAATTTTTTTCTAGTTCTGTGAGAAACGCCATTGATTGATAGGGATTGCACTGAATCTGTAGATTGCTTTGGGTAGTATAGTCATTTTCACAATGTTGATTCCTCCAATCTAAGAACTTGGTATATCTCTCCATCTGTTTGTATCATCTTTAATTTCTTTCATCAGTGTCTTATAGTTTTCTGCATGCAGGTCTTTTGTCTCCTTAGGTAGGTTTATTCCTAGGTGTTTTATTCTTTTTGTTGCAATGGTAAATGGGAGTGTTTCCTTAATTTCTCTTTCAGATTTTTCCTCATTAGTGTATAGGAATGGAAGAGATTTCTGTGCATTAATTTTGTATCCTGCTACTCTACCAAATTCATTGATTAGCTCTAGTATTTTTCTGGTCGCATCTTTTTGATTCTCTATGTACAGTATCATGTCATCTGCAAACAGTGACAGCTTTACTTCTTCTTTTCCAGTTTGGATTCCTTTTATTTCTTTTTCTTCTCTGATTGCTGTGGCTAAAACTTCCAAAACTATGTTGAATAATAATGGTGAGAGTGGGCAACCTTGTCTTGTTCTTGATCTTAGAGGAAATGGTTTCAATTTTTCACCATTGAGTACAGTGTTTGCTGTGGGTTTGTCATATATGGCCTTTATTATGTTGAAGTAGGTTCCCTCTATGCCTACTTTCTGGAGAGTTTTTTTTTATCATAAATCTGTGTTGAATTCTTTCAAAAGCTTTTTCTGCATCTATTGAGATTATCATATGGTTTTTATCCTTCAGTTTGTTAATATGGTGTATCACATTGATTGATTTACATATAATGAAGAATCCTTGCATTCCTGAGATAAACCCCACTTGATGATGGTGTATGATACTTTTAATGTGCTGTTGGATTCTGTTTGCTAGTATTTTGTTGAGGATTTTTGCATCTATGTTCATCACAGATATTGGTCTGTAGTTTTCTTCCTTTGTGTCATCTTTGTCTGGTTTTGGTATCAGGGTGATGGTGGCCTCACAGAATGAGTTTGGGAGTGTTCCTCCCTCTGCTGTATTTTGGAAGAGTTTGAGAAGGATAGGTGTTAACTGTTCTCTAAACGTTTGATTGAATTCCCCTGTGAAGCCATCTGGTCCTGGACTTCTGTTTGTTGGAAGATTTTTAATCACAGTTTCAATTTCAGTGCTTGTGATTGGTCTGTTTATATTTTCTATTTCTTCCTAGTTCAGGCCTGGAAGGTGACACTTTTCTAAGAATTTGTCCATTTCTTCCAGATTGTCCATTTTATTGGCATATAGCTGCTTGTAGTAATCTCTCATTCTCCTTTGTATTTCCAGACTCAGTTGTTACTTCTCCTTTTTATTTTCTAATTCTGTTGATTTGAGTCTTCTGTTGTCTTTTCTTGTTGAGTCGCTAATGGTTTATTAATTTTGCTTATCTTCTCAAACAACCAGCTTTCAGTTTTATTGATCTTTGCTACTGTTTCTTTCATTTCTTTTTCATTTATTTCTGATCTGATCTTTATGATTTCTTTCCTTCTGCTAACTTTGGGGTTTTTTTGTTCTTCTTTCTCCAGTTGCTTTAGGTGTAAGGTTAGGTTGTTTATTTGAGATTTTTCTTGTTTCTTGAGGTAGGCTTGTATTGCTATAAACTTCCCTCTTAGGACTGCTTTTGCTGCATCCCATAGGTTTTGGGTTGTCGTGTTTTCATTGCCATTTGTTTCTGGGTATTGTTTGATTTCCTCTTGATTTGTTCAGTGATCTCTTGGTTATTTAGTAGCGTATTATTTAGCTTCCATGTGTTTGTATTTTTTACAGTTTTTTTTCCTGTAATTGATATCTACTGTCATAGCATTGTGGTTGGAAAAGATACTTGATATGATTTCAGTTTTGTTAAATTTACCAAGGTGCTGTTTGTGACCCAAAATATGGTCTCTCCTGGAGAATGTTCCATGAGCATTTGAGAAGAAAGTGTATTCTGGTGCTTTTGGATGGAATGTCCTATAAATATCAATTAATTCCATCTTGTTTAATATGTCATTTAAAGCTTGTGTTTCTTTATTTTATTTTCATTTTGGATGATCTGTCCATTGGTGAAAGTGCAGTGTTAAAGCCCCCTACTATGATTGTGTTACTGTCAATTTCCCCTTTTATAGCTGTTAGCATTTGCCTTATGTATTGAGGTGCTCCTATGTTGGGTGCATAAATATTTACAATTGTTATATCTTCTTCTTGGTTTGATCCCTTGATGATTATGTCCTGTCCTCTTCATCTCTTGTAATAGTCTTCATTTTAAAGTCTATTTTGTCTGATATGAGAATTGCTACCCCAGCTTTCTTTTGATTTTCATTTGCATGGAATATCTTTTTCCATCCCCTCACTTTCAGTTTGTATGTGTCCCTAGGTCTGAAGTGGGTCTCTTGTAGACAGCATATATATGGGTCTTGTTTTTGTATCCATTCAGCTAGTCTATGTCTTTTGTTTATAGCATTTATTCCATTTACATTTAAGTAATTATCGATATGTATTTTCCGATTACCATTTTCTTAATTGTTTTGGGTTTGTTATTGTAGGTCTTTTCCTTCTCTTGTGTTTCCTGCCCAGAGAAGTTCCTTTAGCATTTGTTGTAAAGCTGATTATGTGGTGCTGTATTCTCTTAACTTTTGATTGTCTGTAAAGGTTTTAATTTCTCCATCGAATCTGAATGAGGTCCTTGCTGGGTAGATTACTTTTTTGTTTTTTTTGCAGTACGCGGGCCTCTCACTGTTGTGGCCTCTCTCGTTTCAGAGCACAGGCTCCGGACATGCAGGCTCAGTGGCCATGGCTCACGGGCCCAGCTGCTCCGCGGCATATGGGATCCTCCCAGACCGGGGCACGAACCCATGTCCCCTTCATCAGCAGTGGGACTCTCAACCACTGCACCACCAGGGAAGCCCGGTAGAGTAATCTTGGTTGTAGGTTTTTCCCTTTCATCACTTTAAATATGTCCTGCCACTCCCTTCTGGCTTGCTGAGTTTCTGCTGAAAGATCAGCTGTTAAGCTTATGGGAATTCCCTTGTATATTAGTTGATTTTCCCTTGCTGCTTTTAATATGTTTTCTTTGTATTTAATTTTTGATAGTTTGATTAATATGTGTCTTGGCATGTTTTCTTTTGGTCTTTCCTGTATGGGAGTCTCTGCACTTCCTGGACTTGATTGACTATTTCCTTTCCCATGTTAAGTAAGTTTTCAACTATAATCTCTTTAAATATTTTCTCAGAACCTTTCTTTTTCTCTTCTTCTTCTGGAACCCCTAAAATTCGAATGTTGGTGCATTTAATGTTGTCCCAGAGACTGTCCTCAATTCTTTTCATTTTTTTTTCTTTATTCTGCTCCCTGGCCGTTATTTCCACCATATTATCTCCCAGCTCACTTATCCATTCTTCTGCCTCAGTTATAGTGCTATTGATTCCTTCTAGAGTATTTTTAATTTCAGTTATTGTGTTGTTCATCACTGTGTGTTTGCTCTTTAGTCCTTCTAGATCCTTATTAGATGTTTCTTTTATTTTCTCCTTTCTGTTTCCAAGATTTTGGATCATCTTTACTATCATTACTCTGAATTCTTTTTGAGGTAGGTTGCCTATTTCATATTCATTTATTTGGTCTTATAGGTTTTTACCTTGCTCCTTCATCTGTAACATATTTTTTTGTTGTTTCTTTTTTTTTTTTTTTGCTGGGTGTGGCTGTATTCCTGTCTTACTGGTTGTTTGGCCTGAGGCGTGCAGCACTGTAATTTGCAGGCAGTTGGATAGAGCCTGGTGTTGGTGCTGAGGTTAGGACCTCCAGGAGGCCTCTCTCCGATTAATATTCCCTGGGGTCTGAGGTTCTCTGTTAGTCCAGCAGTTTGGACTCAGAGCTCCCTCCACAGGAACTCGGGCCCGACCTCCAGCCTGGGAACCAAGATCCGACAAGTCGGTGGCTTGGGGTTCCTCCTGTCCCTTTAGGTGTCCATGGTCCCTGGTCCCCCACTGGTGCCTGGTAGGTGCCCTAGTTGTGCAGAGACATGAATTCTGCATCCTCCTAGTCAGCCATCTTGTCTCCGCCCTCTGCCGAGTACTTTCGTGCTTCAGTTTCTGACATATCAGTTGCCCTGTCCGCATAGAGGCCGCTCTTATGCCATACTGTCTCCTTGAATGTGCATCCACTGTGTGCAAGCAACTACGCTAAGTCCTGTAAGAGCTACCAAATAATGAGATCCTACTAGGTGCTAGTCTTTGAGCCATCAGGCAGGCTGGCTGCTGACTGGCAAACACACTCTGTGCTGGTAGTTGCCAAGTCCGGAATTCCGCACCTGCAGACATTTTTCAGCCAGCGGGGCAGCCGCAGGGAGGTGGACGGAGGAGGACATTAATTTTAAGGATCCAGTTTCAGGGCATTTTTATTAAGGTTAAGTAATGGGAGCATACACTGGCCCCCACTCTATTGCCATTTTCCCCATGGATAGAATAAAAGATGTAGATGTGGATGCTGGAGAAGAGTTATGATGAAAGAACAGAAGGAATCTGGGAGCAGTGGAAATTTGTAGGCAGAAAAAGTGACAAAGAAAGGGTTGGGAGAAAAAGCTGCTGAGGCTAAACCATCCTGTTCCTTTTCCACCTGCAGAACAGGACATTTGAGAGGAAGATGATCTATTTTGAAGGTAACACACCACCTACATTTGGCAGGAAACCAGACCCTGACTAGGTGGCTGTGGGCCTGTCCTACATGAAAAATTGATTCTCCCATCGCTGTGAAACCTGGTGTTGCTGGCTCTTGCTCTCATTTCCAACACTGGACTATCAGCCTCCTGAAAAACACCCTCTCCACCTCTGGTGTCCAGTCCATTCAGTTATTCTGTAATTTTCATCTCTTTCTCCCTCTCCTCCTCTGATTCTACTCAGTGCTGTATGAAGAGGTAACTGTGACTTTGGGGACCTCTTGAGTGTCTCCCTCTGTCTCTGCTCCAGGGGTCCTGGGGGCCAAAGCTGAGTCACATTCTTCCTCCTTAACCAAAGCCAGCACCATGCTAAGCCACATCAGTGCCTGGGGCCAAAGGAATAATGTGCACCCCTATAAATAGGTTTTTACCACTCTTTAAATTTTTTTTTTCCTGGAACATTCAAGAAGTTGAACCAATATTGAAAAATTAACCTCTCTGTGCCTCAGGTTACTCATCTGTAAAATGGGAGTTAATTACAGTCCCTGTCTCATAGCGTTGCTGTGAGGTTAAAGGCCTCTGGCTGACTGAGGCTGCTGCATTTCTGCAATTCACTCGTAAGGCGCTGGAGAGGCAGTGATGAGCTGACCAGGTGCAGTCCTACTCTCCTGGAGCTGACAGTCTGGGAGGGAAGAGATAATTAAGCAATAACAGAGTAACTCATGGGGTAAATGGCTTCATTTTTCTGACAGAGAACAAGCCTCCACAAGCCCTCTGGGGTCAGAAAACTTAGAAGATCTACCTCACTGTCTTTCTCACCTGTCTTTCATCAGTAGATCCTGATACTGCAGTGAGCAGATCTTTGTAGAAAAGCTTAGGGCTGTGCTGTAAAGTTTTACAGGGTGGGGCTGCTGGTGGTGGTGGCAGGAAACCAGGCACTGTGTCATGGGTTCTGCTCTCATGCTTCCCTGTTTTATCCTGAGCAAGAGGTTAGTTTCCTTGCCAGGTCTATGAAATATTGGGTGGTGGAGTTCCATGTGAAGGGGATTCTTAACTCTCCTCTTCCCTTTTCTTGCTGCCCTTTCCCTTAATCCCTTTTACATGACACATGCACACACCCTGCATATATACATACCTTTGCCATAAGACATGCCACATTTCCCTAGAGAAGTAGTCAAGCCTAAGTTCTCATCAGCCCCCTCTAGGTCTTGAAAAGTCCTAGTCTCAGGTGGTCCCTGTGTGTTTGCAGCTTTTCCCTTTCCTTCGGTCATGGCTGTTTCAAGGAGGGGGCTTGTAGCTGCATCACTCCAACCTCTGCCTCCATCTTCACTTGACAGTATTCTCTGTCTCTATGTCTTTTCTTCGGTCTCTTATAAGAACATTTGTCATTAGATTTAGGGCCCATTTGAGTAATCCAGGATGATCTCATCTCGAGATTCTTCACTTAATTATGTTGCAAATATCTTTTTTTTCCAAATAAGTTCACATTCACAGGTTCCAAGGGTTAGAATGTAGACATATCTTTTGTGGGGGTGGGAAGATGCCATTCAACCCACTATATACACAATTATTTCTTACCAGGATCAGTGCAATAGTTTTTTTTGCTGGTCTCCATGTTTTAATTTTTGTATTCCCCTAAACACACACACAGAATTTATTTTGGAATAAAATGTAACTTCTTACCATGGCCCACAGAGTAGGTAAATCTAATCTCTGACCTCATTTATCAGATACTACTGATATTATCCAGGCTAGTAGGTGACCCTCAGGCAGGGAAAAACAGGGGCCAATCAGATTCTCATGAGCATGGGAGGTCAGCCATTCTAAAGAGAGGCATGTAAATAACACACACCCAAAGCCTTAAGCTGAAATCAGTATGTAAATTTCACGGAGGAGGGAGGGAACAGGCAGGGAGTGAGATGGTTGGGAACACTTCCAGGGGTTGGGACTCAGAAGGAGGTGAACAGAGTAGACATCAGAGGGCGAAGTCAGAGACACACGTACGGGGTTTAGCATTAGGTGGGTGAGTCCACGAAGAGGCACAGCATTGTTACAGCAACTGAGGTCAGTCTATTCATTCCTCCTCTGCATTCCTGGGTCCTGCACAAGTGTAGTACCACCAAGAGGCAAGACTCCATTAGAGGATGGTAACTGAACTGCAGCAGTCACCTCGTGTTCAGGGAATAGAGCCTTTGTAAAAGTGAATTATCCAGATATGTGAATATCACAGCGGTGGAGTAAAAAGAATATGAATTAGACACCTGTTTTTAAGCTCCAGTTCTTCCACTTACTAGACTTGTTTAAGTTACTTTCCCTCTTTGGAAAATTCATCTGTAAAATGGGCATAAAAGCATCTGTGCTGGATGCTCTGGATTGGGTCACCCAGTCTCCATTTTAGTATTCTTCTCCCTGGAGAGGCTGGAAGACTAAAAATTACATTTCTCAGATTTCTCAGTTCAAAATATGAATTTGACTTTACCAATTTGATACACTTGTATGATTTTTAGAAAGTTAGAGGTAAAAGGAGGCCATTATCTGGGAAAAAAAATTTGTAGAAACACATGACATCCCTACAGATGGTTCCAGGGTCAAGTCTCCAGTTTCCTGGGGATAGAGAAAGAGTGGTAGTGTCCACAGCTTCTTGGTATGACTTCTAATCCTGATCACAGATTGGGCTGTCCATTCTCCAATTTTCTGAGCATGAGAAGTAGTTGGCAGGGCAGTGGCTTTTTGCTTCTATAGCTACAGTGACAGTCTCAGAGGAATAGCTCCCATGGTGGATCAGTTCTCTATTTCTGGGGATTATTCCAAGAGGACCAATCTGGAACCTGATCCTTAAGCCCTTCCAATGATTTTGAAAAAAACCTAATCTTAGGAACCAAATCCTTTCTTGCTTAAAATTCTCAAAGTAGTTTCTATTTCCTGAACTGGAGAAAGGTACCCTTAGAAAGGCATGAGGGGTGTTGCCTGGGAAAGACCAGTTCAGCATGAAGAAGATTCACAATATACTATGGCATTTACCTTGCAGAGTACACTGAGGTGCAGGTCTGGCCTTTGGCTTACCGTCTTAAGACCTGATATATTAGGATTGATGGGGCTTGGACACTGACTCATGCTAACAAATCTCTCAAGATGAGAATTTATGAAATCAGAATGCTGATTTAATCATTTATAATGAGAAAGGCACTGCCAAGAAGACCAGATGCAAGTTTTAGCCTGACTAGAAACTCTGTCAATTGTGGTCAAGACACATGGGAATTTAAATTATCAAAGGCTGCTCAGTGAACAGGCTATAGAAACAACGAAAGAGCCACACAGAGATGGGAGTTGCCTCCTGTGCCAGACTAACCATGGGTCTCAGGCACCTGGACGGTGCGTGGAGGGGACTCTCCAAAATGGTGTCCCTGAGGTCCTCCTTTCCATGCTTTTAAGGCAGACCAGAATTCCTTCTGATTCTAAACATCACAAATCCTAAGACCTAGGAGGAATTCTGCTCCTTAGGTAGTGCCTAAGAATATCTCTATTCTATTTCATAATTAGTGGATTCTCAGTTTTACATCTCATAAGATAAACTTACTTCTCCAATTTCCAAGGTCTTAGAGAAAAACTACCCAAAGCATATACTTGTCAAGGTTGTTGTGAGGATTAAATTAAGTAAAATCAGTGTATGTATTCAAAATACCTACTGTAGTATCTGGCATATAGCTGCATATTTAATAAAATTAATTTTCTTTTTATGATCTTTTTTTCCTCTCCCAGATTTGAGCATAACTTTAATAATATTAAATATCTTAATATAAATCTTTGGAGAATACATTGTTTACTTATCTGCCTTCCTAAAGAAAGAATACCAAACTTAACTTGGCTTTTTCTTATTGACTTTTGGTTATCGATATAAACAGCCATTACTTTTAATGTAATGATACTCTCTGGGGTTCATTTGGATATAGATTAACTTGTTTCGAAGCCAGATGGCTCTCCATTCCTTTGTTTTTCTTGTTCCATGTCTCCTACTTAGGATTTATAGTCTCCTCCTTTAGAGATAATTGGTACTTTGTTACTTCTAGGTACTGCCAATTTGCCTGTCTTTATCAACCATGACCTACCTGTAGGTTACAAATCAGGTACTAAGCCTTGTCAGAATTGCATATCAAATAAGAACTGTCAAAGCTCTGAGTGAGCATTGCCTATGGGTTCTAGGCAGATGAGAGAAGTTCTAGGTGGAGAAGAAGCAGTAAGTTTGAGAGCTCTAGACAGGATGAATACAGGGAGTCCAACCAAAAAGTACACGCAGGTGTCATAAGTAAGTCCAAAAGCATCCTGAAATCAAGAGGTCAGTGCTAACAAGTATGGCCGAAGTCCTATTGGAGCAGAGGCTATTTTCTCTCTGCTGATACATACTGCCTGCCAATCAGGTGGAATTTACCATAAATATGAAAGAACTGCAGAAAGCAGGGAGAGGAGCCCAGATGAGTCAGTAAGAAAATTCTTTTGGAAATTACCCGGTGGGATTTTAATCCTACAGCCTCCACCAAAAGAATAGAATTTCTCTTTGTAATTTCCAGACTTGGTTTTTGGCACTGCACCTCTTCTTCTTCAAGTCACCCTTATGTATTTTGAAGACATGAACATTAGCACTTTTTCTGGCATCTTAACTTTGCCTTGGGTACAGAGGTGAAGGCCCTCAATCAGCAGCCCTTAGAAGTCCATGCTCAATGAGAAAATGTAACTGGGCTTCCAAGAGGGGGCTGGGAAGTGTTGACACAGAGACAGTGTTAGCGCAAGTCCGTGTGCCCGAAGCACAGTGAGGCCAAACAAACCGAAACGTTGGACTTCGGAGCAGAGAAAGTTTTATTGCAGGCCCACGCAAGGAGACAGGTGGCTCATGCCCTAAAAATCCTTGAGCTCCCCGAACGGTTTTGGCAAAGCATTTTTAAAAGCCAGGTGAGAGAGGGGAGTCACAGGGTATGTGATCAGCTCGTGCACAAGTCTCTGATTGGCTGATGAGGGAACAGGGTAGTGTCACGGGGGTTAACATTATTAGTCCTTAGACTCCAGGACATGTCGGGGCTATGTGCTCAGGGTCGTCATGTAGTTAACATCTTCCATTTGGGAGGAGGGTTCACATCTATAAAACCACTCAGGAAATGTACGTCAAATACTGTTATCTAGGTACTTCAGAGAGGAGCTAAGGCAGAGGATATGGGGGAAGAGCCTATCCTGGGAAGGCCCCATAGGGTCCTGCTCCCTTACAATTGGACTTGGAGGTGCAGGCAGGCAAGGGGGAGATTGCAATGTAAACATAGATTGCACCTCTCTAGGCAATCTGCCAGCAAAAGACTCAACCAGGACTTTGCCCTAATTTCTGTCTAACTCCCAGTATCTTTAGAAAAATATGTAGGATCTGAGCAAAGGTCAGTTATCAGCAAGAAGAGTAGGCTTAATATTTATTAATGAAGAGTAAACTCGGACTCTCAGAGAAAGGATTATATTTAGAAAAACGTCTTGATAAGCTACGTTTTGACATGAAAGAGTAGCCCTCAAAGAATTTTCTGGACTGGCTGGCATCAATCAAAGAAGACAAAACCATTTCTGCAAAAATCATGAAAGCAGAATTTTGAGTGTCCAGGGACAACCTAAGAAGGGAAAAGGTGAGGACAGCCCCGTCCCCTTTATTTTCCTCCTTCCACCAAAGGCACAAGGAATAATCAAAGGAAAAGGGAGAGGGGGTATTGGGGAGAGGACTTAGCAAGATGCACACAGCTGAGGAGAGGCAGGTAGAGGTTCTGTATCCAACCTTGGGGAATTTGTAGGGGCTGCGACCTCCCTGTGTCCCAAGATCCTTAATAAAACCTTTCTCTTCATAACTGCTTATGTGGTGTTGCTTTGGAAAAACAAGGGAAAGGGACTGAGCTCCAGGTTTGGGTTGCTGCAAGATGGAGAAGAAAAAGCACTCCACAAGGGAAGATGGCAGAGAGTACGAGAATTCTGTGAAAGGAGGAGGTGGATTAAGCAGTTGAAGCCAAATCTGGCCTCTGTACCCCAACACTGAATTAAATCTCGGAGACAGAGTTTTGGGTAAAGTAGAAAAGAATAGCTTTGTTGCTTTACCAGGCCAAGGGGGACACAGTGGTCAAATGCCCTCAGAACTGTGTGTCCCAACCTGGAGGGGGTAGTGAGGAGTTTTATAGTAATGGTTCAAAGAGGGTGTGATCAGCTCATGGACATTCTTCTGATTGGTTGGTGGTGAGGTAAGTGGGAGTCAACATCATTAACCTTCGGGTTCCAACGGTCTGGGATCTATGTGTTTGTGGGCAGCATACCATTAATTTCTCCCACCTGGTGGGGGCTTCAGTATCTGCAAAACATCTCAAAGATATTGTTATGTGTGTCCCTTGAGGGGGAAACAGGACCCTGCCACAAGGCTGCACTGTTGTTTCTTTTGACTGTTCCTCTCTTGTCTCCACATCCCCTCTCTTCCTTAATTAGCAACTGTTTAAACCTGCCCCTTGGAACTCAGGGAAGGTCATGGAAGCTGAATGAAGCCTATTTCCTGTAATCAAGAAATGGGAGACACAGAAAGGCTTTTGTGCCCAGGAGCCCCACAGGGTCCTGCTCAGTATCACAATGACTGGAATATATGTCACTAAGAATTCCCAGTGATCATGGTGGAAGGAGAGTGCTGTGTGCTCATACTATGCAGGATCAAGTTCAACCCATTTTTATTTAAATCTCAAAGGACTGGCAATCTAGGTGGGCTTGAAAGCACAGGGCACCCAGAGTCAGTGCAGTCAGGAGCTACAAGGTTTGGCTTAAAGAAGAGGAGGGTGTCAAGTACAAGACAGCATAAGAAGACCCTTGTGTCTTGCCTTTGGAACAGATATTTCAACTTCTTACAGTTCCCCTTGACCTCTTGGAAGATGTTAATAACTTAACTTTCCAGAAGCCAGAGAGGGAAGCTTTTCTTCTAGTATTTCCTAGACTTGTTTCCTCCCACACTATGTTGTCTGACTGGCCAACACGGTTTTCTGCTAATTCCTAAAATAATCCCTGTACTTTCTTCCCATTGTGTTAATACGCAACAGGAGATCATACTGACTTGTGCTTCTCAGGCTTTAAAAAGCCCATAGCACCAAATAGTACTTCCTCTTTTTTCTCTAAGTCTTAAAAGGTCTTTGATGGAGATCAGTAAAATTCTGTCCCACTAAATATGTTAACTGCAGGGTTTTAACTACTTGATGAAAGGCCCTTTCCCTTGAGAAGAAAATATCTTCTTCCAATTAGAAACAACTGATGCTCAAGGATAAGTCACACAGCTTACTGCCTAGTGCCCACGTGAGTCTTCTAAGGACTCACATTTGGGTTTGAAGTCACTTTGTATAAGGGACTTCTCGTTATGGAAGGGGACAAAGCTGAGTGGAGGAGTAGGAACATGAGCTCTCTGGAAGGTTCTATGCTGCTGCCAAATGCTTCCCCTGAAAGAGTGGAACAGAGTGTCTGTGAGACATTTTGACACCAGATTACCCAAAGCTTTTAAGAGCCTTAGTCAGGGCCAGAAACCCTTACTCATAAGTAAGGATCTTGTGGGTGAAAGGAATGTTTTGGCCTAAGTTTTTTCAACTTCATAAATAGAACCAGAGTGAAATCTGAGGTAAATAAAACTTAATGAGTTATAGCAGCGTTATTCACAATAGCCAAAAGGCAGAAGTAGCCTAAGTGTCCATCGACAGATGCATGGATAAACAAATGTAGTACTGTTTGGCCTTAAAAAGGAAGGAGACTCTGATACAGGCTACAACATGGATGAAACTTGAAGACATTATGCTAAGTGAAATAGCCAGTCACAAACATGCTGCATGATTTCACATGCATGAGGCACCATAGAGTAGTCAAAGTCACAGATACAGAAAGTAGAGTGGTGGTTGCCAGCGTCTCAGGGGAGGGGAGAATGAGAAGCTATTATTTAATGGGTGCAGAGTTTCAGTATGTAAATATGAAAGTAGATCTGGAGATGGAGGTTGGTGATGGTTGCACAACTATGGTAGTGTACTTAATGCCACTGAACTGTATATTAAAAAATGGTTACAATGGTAAAAATGATAAAATTTATGTTACATATATTCTACCACAATAAAAAAAAGTTTAGTGAGAAAGATATTGTGCTGTTTGCACAATTTTGTGTTTCTTTTATCATATTTTACCACATGTGTTCCATGAAAGCACTCATGAGAAAAAGATTCTGTTGTTTGAATCAGCTAGGGAACTCTTCATACACAAAGCACATTAAGTACAGAAAAGTCGCTGACAAGACCTGCATTGAAATTTTTAAAGCTTTGTTTAAGCCAGCTTTTCACATATGTATTTGACCACAGAACACCTTTTTCTCAGAGATCCCTTAAATACCTGTTAGAACTGGTATTCCATAAAACATCAGCTTGGAAAGCACAATTTATTTATTTTTTAAATATTATTTATTTTTTCATACAGCAGATTATTATTAGTTATCCATTTTATACATATTATTGTATACATGTCAATCCCAATCTCCCAAATGATCACACACACCCCCACCTCCCCACCACTTTCCCCCTTGGTGTCCATACGTTTGTCCTCTACATCTGTGTCTCAATTTCTGCCCTGCAAACTGGTCCATCTGTACCATTTTTCTAGGTTTCACATATATGCGTTAATATACGATATTTGTTTTTCTCTATCTGACTTACTTCACTCTGTATGACAGTCTCTAGATTCATCCACGTTGCTACAAATGAGCCAATTTCGTTCCTTTTTATGGCTGAGTAATATTCCATTGTATATATGTACCACACTTCTTTATCCATTCGTCTGTTGATATGCATTTAGGTTGCTTCCATGACCTGGCTATTGTAAATGGTGCTGCAGTGAATATTGGTGTGCAGGTGTCTTTTTGAATTATGGTTTTCTCTGGGTATATATGCCCTGTAGTAGGATTGTGAGGTCATATGGTAATGCTATTTTTAGTGTTTTAAGGAACCTCCATACTGTTCTCCATAGTGGCTATATCAATTTACATTCGCACTGACAGTGCAAGAGGGTTCCCTTTTCTCCACACCCTCTCCAGCATTTATTGTTTGTAAATTTTCTGATGATGCCAATTCTAACTGGTGAGAGGTGATACCTCATTGTAGTTTTGATTTGCATTTCTCTAATAATTAGTGATGTTGAGCAGTTTTTCATGTGCTTCTTGGCCTTCTTTATGTCTTCTTTGGAGAAATGTCTATTGAGGTCTTCTGCCCATTTTTGGATTGGGTTGTTTGTTTCTTTAATATTGAACTGCATGAGCTCTTTATGTATTTTGGAGATTAATCCTTTGTCCGTGGATTCATTTGCAAATATTTTCTCCCATTCTGATGGTTGTCTTTTCATCTTGTTTGTAGTTTCCTTTGCTTTGCAAAAGATTTTAAGTTTCCTTAGATCCCATTTTTTCATTTTTGTTTTTTTTCCATTACTCTAGGAGGTGGAACAAAAAGGATCTTGCTGTGATTTATGGCAAAAGGTGTTCTTCCTATGTTTTCCTCTAAGAGTTTTATAGTGTCCAGTCTTACATTTAGGTCTCTAATCCATTTTGATTTTATTTTTGTATATGGTGTTAGGGAGTGTTCTAATTTCATTCTTTTACATGTAGCTGTCTGGTTTTTCCAGCACCACTTATTGAAGAGACTGTCTTTTCTCCATTGTATATTCTTGCCTCCTTTGCCATAGATTAGTTGACCATAGGTGCGTAGGTTTATCTCTGGGATTTCAATCCTGTTCCACTGATCTTTATTTCTGTTTTTGTGCTAGTACCATATTGTCTTGATTACTGTAGCTTTGTAGTATAGACTGAAGCCAGGGAGCCTGATTCCTCCAGCTCCGTTTTTTTCCCTCAAGACTGCTTTGGAAATTCAGAGTCTGTTATGTCTCCATGCAAATTTTAAGATTTTTTGTTCTAGTTCTGTAAAAAATGCCATTGGCTATTTGATAGGGATTGCATTGAATCTGTAGATTGCTTTGGGTAGTTTAGTTATTTTCAAAATATTGATTCTTCCAATCCAAGAACATGGGATATCTCTCCATCTGTATCATCTTTAATTTCTTTCATCAGTGTCTTATACTTTTCTGCATACAGGTCTTTTGTCTCCCTAGGTAGGTTTATTCACCGGTATTTTATTCCTTTTGTTGCAATGGTAAATGGGAGTGTTTCCTTAATTTCTCTTTCAGATTTTTCATCATTAGTGTATAGGAATGCAAGAGATTTCTGTACATTAATTTTGTATCCTGCTACTCTACCAAATTCACTGATTAGCTCTAGTATTTTTCTGGTAGCATCTTTAGGATTCTCTATGTATAATATCATGTCATATTCAAACAGTGACAACTTTACTTCTTTTTTTTCCAGTTTGGATTCCTTTTATTTCTTTTTCTTCTCTGATTGCTGTGGCTAAAACTTCCAAAACTATATTGAATAATAATGGTGAGAGTGGGCATCCTTGTCTTAGTCCTGATCTTACAGGAAATGTGTTCAGGTTTTTACCATTGAGAAAAATGTTGCCTGTGGGTTTGTCGTATATGGTCTTTATTATGTTGAGGTAGGTTCCTTCTATACCCACTTTCTGAAGAATTTTAATCATAAATGGGTGTTAAATTTTGTGAACAGCTTTTTCTGCATCTATTGAGATTATCATACGATTTTTATCCTTCAGGTTGTTAATATGGTGTATCACACTGATTGATTTGTGCATAATGAAGAATCCTTACATTCCTGGGATAAACCTCACTTGATCATGGTCCTTTTAATGTACTGTTGGATTCTGTTTGCTAGTATTTTGTTGAGGATTTTTGCATCTATGTTTATCAGTGATATTGGTCTGTAGTTTTCTTGTTTCTTATTTTGTGACATCTTTGTCTGCTTTTGGTATCAGGGTGATGGAGACCTCATAGAATGAGTTTGGGAGTGTTCCTTCCTCTGCAATCTTTTGGAAGAGTTTGAGAAGGATGGGTGTTGACTCTTCTCTAAACGTTTGATAGAATTCACCTGTGAAGCCATCTGATCCTGGACTTTTGTTTGTTAGAAGATTTTTAATCACAGTTCCAATTTCATTACTTGTGATTGGTCTGTTCACATTTTCTATTTCTTTCTGGTTCAGTGTTGGAAGATTATACCTTTCGAAGAATTTTCCATATCTTCCAGGTTGTCCATTTAATTGGCATAGAGTTGCTTGTAGTAGTCTCTTAGGATGCTTTGTATTTCTGCAGTATCTGTTGTAAATTCTCCTTTTTCATTTCTAATTTTATTGATTTGAGTCCTCTCTTTTTTTTGATGAGTCTGGCTAATGATTTATCAGTTTTGTTTATCTTCTCAAAGAAGATAGTTTTAGTTTTATTGATCATTGCTATTGTTTTCATTGTTTCTATTTCATTTATTTCTGCTCTGATCTTATGATTTTCTTCCTTCTGCTAACTTTGGGTTTTGTTTGTTCTTCTTTCTCTAGTTCCTTTAGGTGTAAGGTTAGATTGTTTATTTGAGATTTTTTTGTTTCTTGAGGTAGGCTTGCATTGCTATAAACTTCCCTCATAACTGCTTTTGGTGCATCCCATAAGTTTGGATCATCATGTTTTCATTGTCATTTGTCTCTAGGTATGTTTTTATCTCTCTTTGATTTCTTCAGTGATCTTCTGGTTATTTAGAAGTATTGTTTAGCCTCCATGTGTTTGTGTTTTTTACATTTTTTCCCCAGTAATTCATTTCTAATCTCATAGCATTGTGGTCAGAAATGATACTTGATATGATTTCACTTTTCTTAAATTTACTGAGGCTTCATTTGTGACCCAAGATGTGATCTATCATGGAGAATGTTCCATGCGCACTTGAGAAGAGAGTGTAATCTGCTGTTTTGGGATGGAATGTCCTATAAATATCAAATCTGTCTGGTCTATTGTGTCATTTAAAGCTTGTGTTTCCTTATTAATTTTTTGTTTGGATGATCTGTCCATTGGTGTAAGTGAGGTGTTAATGTCCCCCATTATTATTGTGTTACTGTTGATTTCCCCTTTTATAGCTGTTAGCAGTTGCCTTATGTATTGAGGTGCTCCTACGTTGGGTTCATATGTATTTAATTGTTATATCTTCTCCTTGGATTGATCCCTTGATCGTTATGTAGTGTCCTTCCTTGTCTTGTGTAACATTTTTTATTTTAAAGTCTATTTTTTTCTGATATGAGTATTGCTACTCTAGCTTTCTTTTGATTTCCATTTGCATGGAATATCTTTTTCCATCCCCTCAGTTTCAGTCTGTATGTGTCCCTAGGTCTGAAATGGGTCTCTTGTAGACAGCATATATATGGGTCTTGTTTTTGTATCCATTCAGTGAGCCTGTGCTTTTTGGTCGGAGCATTTAATCCATTCGCGTTTAAGGTAATTATCGATTGGTATGTTCCTATTACCATTTTCTTAATTGCTTTGGGCTTATTTTTGTAGGTCCTTTTCTTCTCTTGTGTTTCCCACTTAGAGAAGTTCCTTTAGTATTTGTTGTAGAGCTGGTTTGGTGATGCTGAATCCTCTTCGCTTTTGCTTGTTTGTAAAGCTTTTGATTTCTCCATCAAATCAGAATGAGATTCTTGCCAGCTAAAGTAATCTTGGTTGTAGATTCTTCCCTTTTATCACTTTAAATATATCATGCCACTCCCGTGTGGCTTGTAGTGTTTCTGCTGAGAAATCAGCTGTTAACCTTATGGGAGTTCCCTTGTATGTTATTTGTCATTTTTCCCTTGCTGCTTTCAGTAATTTTTCTTTGTCTTTAATTTTTGCCAATTTGATTAGTATGTGTCTCTGCGTGTTTCTCCTTGGATTTATCCTGTATGGGACTCTCTGCGCTTCCTGGACTTGGGTGGCTATTTCCTTTCCCATGTTAGGGAAGTTTTCGACTATAATCTCTTCAAATATTTTCTCAGGTCCTTTCACTCTCTCTTCTCCTTCTGGCTCCCCCATAATGCTAATGTTGTTGCATTTAATGTTGTCCCAGAGGTCTCTTAGGCTGTCTTCATTTCTTTTTATTCCTTTTTCTTTATTCTGTTCCACAGCAGTGAATTCCACCATTCTGTCTTCCAGGTCTCTTACCCGTTATTCTGCCTCAGTTATTCTGCTATTGATTCCTTCTAGTGTAGTTTTCATTTCAGTTATTGTATTGTTCATCTCTGTTTGTTTGTCCTTTAATTCTTCTAGTTCTTTGTTAAACATTTCTTGCATCTTCTCGATCTTTGCTTCCATTCTTTCTCTGAGGTCCTGGATCATCTTCACTATCATTATTCTGAATTCTTTTTCTGGAAGGTTGCCTATCCCCACTTCATTTAGCTGTTTTCCTGTGGTTTTATCTTGTTCCTTCATCTGGTACATAGCCCTCTGCCTTTTCATCTTGTCTATCTTTCTGTGAATGTGGTTTTTGTTCCACAGGCTGCAGGATTGTAGTTCTTCTTGTTTCTGCTCTCTGCCCTCTGGTGGATGAGGCTATCTAAGAGGCTTGTGCAAGCTTCCTGATGGGCGGGGCTGGTGGTGGGTAGAGCTGGGTGTTTTCTGGTGAGCAGAGGTCAGTAAAACTTTAATCTGCTAGTCTGCTGATGGGTGGGCCTGGGTTCCCTCCCTGCTGGTTGTTTGGCCTGAGCGACCCAACTCTGGAGCCTACCCAGGCTGTTTGTTGGTGCTAATGGCGACTCTGCGAGGGCTCATGCCAAGGAGTACTTCCCAGAACTTCTGTTGCCATTGTCCTTGTCCTCACTATGAGCCACAGCCACCCCAAATCTCTGCAGGAGACCCTCCATCACTAGCAGGTAGGTCTGGTTCAGTCTCCTATGGGGTCACTGCTCCTTTCCCTAGGTCCTGATGCACACACTACTTTGTGTGTCCCCTCCAAGAATGGAGTCTGTTTCCACCAGTCCTTTCGAAGTCCTGCAATCAAACCACTCTAGCCTTCAGAGTCTGATTCTCTAGGAATTCCTCCTGCTGTTGCTGGGCCCCCAGGTTGGGAAGCCAGAAGTGGGACTCAGTACCTTCACTCTAGTGGGTGGACTTCTGTGGTATAAGTGTTCTCCAGTTTGTGAGTCACCCACGCAGCCATTATGGGATTTGATTTTATCTTGATTGCACCCCTCCTATCCTCTCATTGTGGCTTCTTTGTCTTTGGATGTGGGGTATCTTTTTTGGTGAGTTCCAGTGTCTTCCTGTCGATGATTGTTCAGCAGTTAGTTGTGATTCCGGTGCTCTCACAAGAGGGAGTGAGAGCACATCCTTCTATTCCGCCATGTTGAACCAATCCCAAAATAAGTTGATTTTTGGAAAGCACAATTTAAATCTTCCTTCAACCTGTAGAGGGGATGTGTCTGGAAAGTAATGGATTGCTTTCTTTGGAAACTCAGTTCTTTATAAATATATCTGGTGGAATTTGTGATTAGCAGTTAGAGATTAATTTGTTATGCTTTGTTAGTTCAGTAAAGAGACCATAAATAAAAAGCTCTCAGTGGATATGTCTTCTGACCTACCTACTGGAAAACTAGTAGGATTTTTGGATTTTGCCAATAATGGAGTCAACCTCTGTCACTCTGATGGTAGCTACCTGGATTGCAGACATGTGATTTTCAAATATAATAAAAATCAGTCAGTTGACCATAACTGTCCCACAACTGACTTTTTTTTTTTAATCTGCCAAGGGCTTCCCTTTTCCCTGACTGATGTAAGTGGTCTATTAGGCCTGTATGGATGGAGAAGCTAATGTAAGACATGATCTTGCTTTTGCAGTTACTATTTCATGCTTGGATTTTTGACCTACATCTCCATCCAGGAACATTATTTCACAGTGTATCTCATGCCCACAAATCAATATTTTGGGCAGATTATTTCCACATTCTGGATTTCATATTCCCCATCTCTAAAATAAAGAGCTTGGATTAGCTTGCAAAATTTCCTTCCTGTTTAAAAAAAACGCTTTTTTTCCAGATAAAAGGGAGTCATTTTCCCTTTCCTTGCAAGTCAACATTTCTGTCTTTACCTTATGAAGATTTGAGGTCTAGATACTTCCTGTTTTATAAGCATTTTCAATTTGCATACAATATTTTTTATATTTCATACCTCCCAAACACTTTGCTTAACAGTTCTGTTGTTCTTCTGACACATTTATTGCCATGTTTTTGACCAATTGTTCTTAGAAAAGTTGGAAGGTATGAAAGTACAACTATTTTAGAAAAGAATAGAACATTTAAAGTGAAACAAAGCAAAGTTTTAAAAACACCTACAGACACTAACAGAAAGATAGACAAGATGAAAAGACAGATGGCTATGTACCAGATGAAGGAATAATATAAAACCCCAGATTAACAACTAAATGAAATGGGGATAGGCAACCTTCCAGGAAAAGAATTCAGAATAATGATAGTGAAGATGATCCAGAACCTCGGAAAAAGAATGGAGGGAAAGATCAAGAAGATGCAAGAAATGTTTAACAAAGGACTAGAAGAATTAAAGAACAAACAAACAGAGATGAACAATACAATAACTGAAATGAAAACTACACTAGAAAGAATCAATAGCAGAATAACTGAGGCAGAAGAACAGATAAGTGACCTGGAAGACAGAATGGTGGAATTCACTGCTGCAGAACAGAATAAAGAAAAAAGAATGAAAAGAAATGAAGACAGCCTAAGAGGCCTCTGAGACAACATTAAACGCAACAACATTCACATTATAGGGGTCCCAGAAGAAGAAGAGAGAGAGAGAAAGGACCAGAGAAAATATTTGAAGAGATTATAGTAAAGAACTTCCCTAACATGGGAAAGGAAATAGCCACCCAAGTCCAGGAAGCGCAGCGAGTCCCATACAGGATAAACCCGAGGAGAAACACACTGAGACACATAGTAATCAAATCGGCAATAATTACAAAGAAAAATTATTGAAAGCAGCAAGGGAAAAATGAAAAATAACATACAAGGGAACTCCCATAAGGTTAACAACTGATTTCTCAGCAGAAACTCTACAGGCTAGAAGGAAGTGGCATGATATACTTAAAGTGATGAAAGGGAAGAACCTACAAACAAGATTACTCTACCCAGAAAGATCTCATTCAGATTCGATGGAGAAATCAGAAGCTTTACAGACAAGCAAAAGTGAAGAGAATTCAGCACCACCAAACCAGCTCTACAACAAATGCTAAAGGAACTTCTCTAAGTGGGAAATGTAAGAGGAGAAAAGGACCTACAAAAACAAACCCAAATCAATTAAGAAACCGGTCATACCTTAAACGTGAGTGGAATAATGCTCCAACCAAAAGACACAGGCTTGCTGAATGGATACAAAAACAAAACCCATATATATGCTGTCTACAAGAGACCCACTTCAGACCTAGGGCCACATACAGACTGAAAGTGAGGGGATGGAAAAAGATATTCCATGCAAATGGAAATCAAAGAAAGCTGGAGTAGCAATACTCATATCAGATAAAATAGGTTTTAAAAGAAAGAATGTCACATGAGGCAAGGAAGTACACTACATAATGATCAAGGGGTCAATCCAAGGAGAAGATATAACAATTATAAATATAGATGCACCCAACATAGGAGCACCTCAATACATAAGGCAACTGCTAACAGCTGTAAAAGAGGAAATCGACAGTAACACAATAATAGTTGGAGACTGTAACACCTCACTTACACCAATGGACAGATCATCCAAAATGAAAATAAATAAGGAAACAGAAGCTTTAAATGACACAATAGACCAGATAGATTTAATTGATATTTATAGGACATTCTATCCAAGAACAGTAGATTACACTTTCTTCTCAAGTGTGCATGGGACATTCTCCAGGATAGATCACATCTTGGGTCACAAATGAAGCCTCAGTAAATTTAAGAAAAGTGAAATCATATTAAGCATCTTTTCGGACCACAATGCTATGAGTTTAGAAATGAATTACTGGGGAAAAAACGTAAAAAACACAAACACATGGAGGGTAAACAATACATTACTAAATAACCAAGAGATCACTACAGAAATCAAAGAGGACATCAAAAAATACCTAGAGACAAATGACAATGAAAACACAACAATCCGGGCTTCCCTGGTGGCGCAGTGGTTGAGAGTCCACCTGCTGATGCAGGGGAAACGGGTTCGTGCCCCGGTCTGGGAAGATCCCACATGCCGCGGAGTGGCTGGGCCCGTGAGCCATGGCCGCTGGGCCTGTGCGTCCGGAGCCTGTGCTCCGCAACGGGAGAGGCCACAACAGTGAGAGGCCCACATACCGCAAAAAAAAAAAAAAAAAAAAAAAAAAAAAACATGACAATCCAAAGCCTATGGTATGCAGCAAAAGCAGTTCTAAGAGGGAAGTTTATAGCTATACAAGCCTACCTCAGGAAACAAGAAAAATCTCAAATAAACAATCTAACCTTACACCTAAAGGAACTACAGAAAGAAGAAGAAACAACACCCAAAGTTAGCAGAAGGAAAGAAGTCATAAAGATCAGAGCAGAAATAAATGAAATATAAACAATGAAAACAATAGCAAAGATCAATAAAACTAAAAGCTGGTTCTTTGAGAAGATAAAGAAAATGGATAAACCATTAGCCAGACTCATCAAGAAAAAGAGGGAGAGGACTCAAATCAATAAAATTAGAAATGAGAAAGGAGAAGTTACAACAGACACCACAGAAATACAAAGCATCCTAAGAGACTACTACAAGCAACTCTATGCCAATAAAATGGCCAACCTGGAAGAAATGGACAAATTCTTAGAAAGGTATAACCTTCCAAAACTGAACCAGGAAGAAATAGAAAATATGAACAGACCTATCACAAGTAATGAAATTGAAACTGTGATTAAAAATCTTCCAACAAATGAAAATCCAGGATTATATGGCTTTACAGGTGAATTCTATCAAACATTTAGAGAAGAGCTAACACCCATCCTTCTCAAACTCTTCCAAAAAATTGCAGAGGAAGGAACACTCCCAAATTCATTCTATGAGGCCACCATCACCCTCATACCAAAACCAGACAAGGATACTACAAAAAAAGATACTTACAGACCAATATCACTGATGAATGTAGATGCAAAAATCCTCAACAAAATACTAGCAAACAGAATCCAACAATACATTAAAAAGGATCATACACCATGATCAAGTGGGATTTATCCCAGGGATGCAAGGATTCTTCAATATACGCAAATTAATCAATGTGATACACCATATTAAGAAATTGAAGAATAAAAGCATATGATCATCTCAATAGATGTAGAAAAAGCTTTTGACAATATTCAACACCGATTTATGATAAAAGCTCTCCAGAAGGTAGGCATAGAGGGAACATACCTCAACATAATAAAGGCCATATATGACAAACCCACAGCAAACATCATTCTCAGTGGTGAAAAACTGAAAGCATTTCCACTAAGATCAGGAACAAGACAAGGATGCCCACTCTCCGCACTATTATTCAACATAGTTTTGGAAGTCCTACCCATGGCAATCAGAGAAGAAAAAGAAATAAAAGGAATACAAATTTGAAAAGAAGTAAAACTGCTGTTGTTTGCAGATGACATGATACTATACATAGAGAATCCTAAGAATGCAACCAGAAAACTACTAGAGCTAATCAATGAATTTGGTAAAGTTGCAGGATGGAAAATTAATGCACAGAAATCTCTTGCATTCCTATACAGTAATGATGAAATATCTGAAAGAGAAATTAAGCAAACACTCCCATTTACCATTGCAACAAAAGGAATAAAATACCTGTGAATAAACCTACCTAGGGAGACAAAAGACCTGTATGCAGAAAAGTATAAGATACTGATGAAAGAAATTAAAGATGATACAAACAGATGGAGAGATATCCCATGTTCTTGGATTGGAAAAATCAATATTTTGAAAATAACTAAACTACCCAAAGCAATCTACAGATTGAATGCCATCCCTATCAAATTGCCAATGACATTTTTTACAGAACTAGAACAAAAAATGTTAAAATTCTTATGGAGACATAAAAGACCCTGAATAGCCAAAGCAGTCTTGAGGGAAAAAGATGAAGCTGGAGGAATCAGGCTCCCTGACCTCAGACTATACTACAAAGCTACAGTAATCAAGACAATATGTGACTGGCACAAAAACAGAAACATAGATCAATGGAACAAGATGGAAAGCCCAGAGATAAACTCATGCACCTATGGTCAACTGATCTATGACAAAGTAGGCAAGGATATACAATGGAGAAAAGACTGTCTCTTCAGTGAGTGGTACTGGGAAAACTGTACAACTACATGTAAAAGAATGAAATTAGAACACTCCCTAACACCACACACAAAAATAAACTCAAAATGGATTAGAGGCCTAAATGTAAGACTGGACACTATAAAACTCTTAGAGGAAAACATAGGAAGAGCACTCTTTGGCATAAATCACAACAAGATATTTTTTGATTCACCTCCTTGAGTAATGGAAATAAAAACAAAAATAAACAAATATGACCTAATGAAACTTAAACGTTTTTACACAGCAAAGGAAACCATAAAGAAGACGAAAAGACAACCCACAGAATGGGAGAAAATATTTGTAAATGAATTAACAGACAAAAGATTATTCTCCAAAATATATAAGCAGCTCATGCAGCTCAATATTAAAGAAACAAACAACCCAATCCAAAAATGGGCAGAAGACCTAATAGACATTTCTCCAAAGAAGACATACAGAAGGCAAAGAAGCACATGAAAAGCTGCTCACTAATTATTGGAGAAATGCAAATCAAAACTACCATGAGATATCACCTCACACCAGTTAGAATGGGCATGATCAGAAAATCTACAAATAACAAATGCTGGAGAGGGTGTGGAGAAAAGGGGACCCTCTTGCACTGTTGGTGGGAATGTAAATTGATACAGCCGCTATGGAGAACATTATGGAGTTTCCTTAAAAAACTAAAAATAGCATTACCATATGACCCAGCAATCCCACTACTGGGCATATACCCAGAGAAAATGATAATTCAGAAAGACACATGCAGGCTTCCCTGGTTGTGCAGTGGTTGGGAGTCTGCCTGCCGATGCAGGGAACACGGGTCTGTGCTCCGGTCTGCAAGGATCTCACATGCCGCGGAGCGGCTAGGCCCGTGAGCCATGGCCACTGGGCCTGCATGTCCAGAGCCTGTGCTCCGCAATGGGAGAGGCCACAACAGTGAGAGGTCTGCGTCCCGCCAAAAAAAAAAAGAGATGCATGCACCCCAATGTTCATTGCAGCACTCGTTACAATAGCCAGGTCATGGAAGCAACCTAAATGCCCATCGACAGACGAATGGATAAAGAAGATATGGCACATATATACAATGGAATATTACTCAGCCATAAAAAGGAACGAAATTGGGCCATTTGTTGAGACGTAGATGGATCTAGAGACTTTCATACAGAGTGAAGTAAGTCAGAAAGAGAAAAACAAATATTGTATATTAACGCATGTATGTGGAACCTAGAATAATGGTACAGATGAACCGGTTTGCTGGGCAGAAGTTGAGACACAGATGTAGAGAACAAACGTATGGACACCAAGGGGGGAAAGCCATGGGGCATTGGAGATGGTGGTGTGATGAATTGGGCAATTGGGGTTGACATGTATACCCTGATGTGTATAAAATTGATTACTAGTAAGAACCTGCTGTATAAAAATATAAATAAAATAAAATTCAAAAATTAAAATCATGTAACTGTGGTCACAGGAGAAATGGGAAATCCTCAGATGCTAGAAATGAAGGGGTAACTGGCAAAAAGCAGTGAGCTTTGGAAGCTGATGAGCACCTTTCCAGAGAGATTAGTGGTCCTGGAAGCCTTGCTTGGAGATTTTTCTTTTAACACGAAAACATTGGGCTTGGCCCTTGAGCAACTGAAACTGATACCACTACATGAATTTGAAACCTTTAAAAGATTTGCATGGTGGTCCAGTGGGTAAGACTCTGCACTCCCTGTGAAGGGGGCCCAGGTTCATTATCTGGTCAGGGAACTAGATCCCACATGCCGCAACTGAAGATTCCACATGCCACAATGAAGATCCTGCATGCTGCAATTAAGACCCAATGCAGCCAAATAAATAAATAAATAAACATTAAAAAAATAATAAAAGATTTGCCTCCTAAGTAAAAGCACAGAGTACAAAAAACCAAAAACCCAAGCCCATGCATCAGCACTAAGAGAAGATAAGAAAATAAATAAATAAACAAATAAATAAAATAAAAAAATAAAGACACCTATAAATGGCAACGTTCAAGGACAACCATTATAAGAACTGAAATGGAGTGTAAATCTTCCAAACCAGAAAAGAGCAAGAAATGGAATAAGAAAATAACTATGTCACAGGGCTTCCCTGGTGGGACAGTGGTTAAGAATCCACCTGCCAATGCAGGGGACACGGGTTCAAGCCCTGGTCTGGGAAGATCCCACATGCCACAGAGCAACTAGGCCCATGCACTACAACTACTGAGCCTTCGCTCTGGAGCCTGTGAGCCACAACTACTGAGCCCGTGTGATGCAACTACTGAAGCCCACATGCCTAGAGCCCATGCTCCGTAACAACAGAAGCCACCACAGTGAGAAGCCCGCGTACTGCAACTAAGAGTAGCCCCCTCTCGCCGCATTTAGAGAAAGCCCATGCACATCAATGAAGACCCAACACAGCCAAAAATAAATAAATAAAAGAAAAAATAAATATGCCACAAATTCAATATTTTTAAAAAGAAAAGAGAAAAAAATCCTACAAAAGAAAACACAAAGTAAAATGGTAGGAACAAGCCCAAACATTTAATCAACAAAATGTAAATGACTTAAGTATTTTAGTTAAAATAGGCTTAGAATGATTTTGAGAACAGTAATACAAAATTCAGCCATGTGCTTTTACAAAAGAGGTATCAAAACCTTACAGACATGGGAAGGTTAAAAGTAAAAAGAATAGAAAAAGATGAAACACATAAATCCTAAACAAAAGAAAGCTGGTGAAAAGATACTAATTTCAGATAAAATGGAGTGCAAGACAAAAAACATCTTTCGGAGCAATGTAGTCTCTACATAATATTTTGAAACCTTTAACACTAGAAAGATGTTTCAACATAGTTTCAAAAACAAAGTAAAAATTGATAAAATTACCTAGAATTACCAAGAGGAATAGGAGAATTCAGCATCAGAGTGAAATATTTCAATAAAAAATGTGCAGTTATTGGGAGGTGAAACAGACAAATGTTTGGGTTGTGGTGAGGGTTAACTGATAAGGTGTATCATTTCACATAAAATTTTGGCTGAGCGCTTACTTAGTGTGAGGGCACTATTCTAGACTTTGGGTTAGAGGCATGACACACAGATGTGGTCCCTGATCTCAAGTCAGAGTCCAGGACCTGGGGTAGTGTGGAGAAGGTGGCCAGGACACCCCCTCTCCACGGTATGAAATTTGGAGGTATAGTTCACATACTTGGGACTTAGGTCTTCTTTGGGTCTCGTCTGTAGCACTTAGGAACTGCATGTATTGGGAGAGTAATTTAATCTCAATCTATATATAAAATGGGATGCAGTGCGCCCCTCCAAGTGTAGGTGGGTAACATGACATAAGGTATTTAAAACTCTTAGCACAATGCTTGGCATAAGTTCTCAGTAATTGATAGCATTTACTATTACTCATTATTTTTCAAAAAGCTCTGAATCAGCAGTTGCTGCTGCACCTGATGATAAAGTTTTAATAACACTCTGTTTGAAAGCAGTGGTACTTTGTGGATGAATATCAGATGGATGAATCTATTTTCCCACAAATCCTAGTTTTCCAGTTTTTTATTCTTTTTAGCTAACTTTATAGTTCTGCATATTTGAGGCCCACAGTAGGCAAACCTGAATGCTATGTTTACTTCTGGCAGTTCTTAGTGTGCTTAGAATTTTAGAGTCAGGGTAATACAATGTGTCTTTCTTAGCATCCTGGTCAGAATGTTCAATGTCTCCTGGCCATGCCTACACAGTCTAACATGATATTTGCATAAAACTCAGAATCTGAAACCATTAACTCTTTAAAAAAATTCTTTTGTCAGTGGCTGCCTGTTTATATGAGCTGCCATTTCATTTTAAGAGATTAGCACCAAATGTGGCAAGGATTCACAACAGAACAGGTCCCAGTGCATTTCTGCTGTCATTTTTAAAATACATCAATAACTATTTACCAAATTCTTCTTAGATGACAGACACTTTTCTGTGTCAGGCATAGCAGAGAGCACAATCATGAATAAGTCATGATTCCTTCTCTGGAGGATCTCACTGTTTAGTGGGAGAAATAAGACAGATTAAAAAAAGTTACTCTCCCTAAGATCAGGAAAAAGGCAAGGATGCCTACTCTCACCACTTCTACACAACACTGGTCTGGAGATAATAACCAGTGTAATAGGCAAAAATTTAAAAAGAGAAATAATAACAAATAATGGAGATGAATAATTAAAACTCTTTATTCTCAGACAACTAAAAACTTCTTTGTATTTTGTCACAGTCTTTGTTTTAAAGTCTAGTTCGTCTGATACAAATATTGCTACCTCAGCTTTCATTTCATTTCCATTTGCATGAAATACCTTTTCCCGTCTCCTTACTTTCAGTCTCTGTGTGTCTAGATCTGAAGTGAGTCTCTTATAGGCAGCATGTACATGGGTCTTGTTTTTGTATCCTTTTGGCCACTCAACGTCTTTGATTGGAACATTTAGTCCACCTATATTTAAAGTAATTGTTGATAGGTATGCAATATTGCCATTTTGTTAATTGTTTTGAGGTTGTTTTGTAGTTCTTTCTTGTTCCTTTTTTCTTCTTTTTCTCTCTTCCCTTGTGATTTAATGACTATCTTTAGTATTATGTTTGGATTCCTTTCTTTTGTGTGTGTGTGTGTGTGTATCTATTGTAGATTTTTGGCTTGTGGTTACTATAAGGTTTATATATAGCAGTCTCTCTTCCCATTTATATATATATATATATATATATATATATATATATATATATACATATACATATACATATATATATATGATTATTTTAAGCTGATGACTTCAAGTTCAAATGCATTTTAACAGCCTTGAATTTTTACCACCCCCCAACGTTTAATGTTTTTGAAATCATATTTTACATCTTTTTGTTTTGTGTATCCCTTAACTACTTATTGTAGATATAGATGATTGTACTACTTTTGTCTTTTATCCTTCCTACCAGCTTTATAAATGGTTGATCTACTACCTTTACTCTATGTTTGCCTTACCAATGAGACTTTCCTTTTGTAATTTTTGTATTTCTAGTGTGGCTTTTCTTTTCTGCTTAGAGAAGTCCCTTTAACATGTCTTGTAAAGCTGGTTTCTTGTTGCTGAACTCTTTTAGCTTTTGCTTGTCTATAAAACTCTCGGTCTCTTCTTCAAATCTGAATGATGGCCTTGCTGGGTAGAGTATTCTTGGTTGTAGGTTTTTTCCTTTCTTCACTTTAAATATATTGTGCCACTCTTTTCTGGCCTATAGAATTTCTGATGAAACTTAAGCCGATAGTCTTATGGGAGTTCCCTTGTATGTAATTAGTTACTTTTCCCTTTCTGCTTTTAGTATTCTCTCTTTATCTTTTGTCTCTGCCATTTTAACTACAGTGTGTCTTGGTATGATCCTATTTGGTTTGATCTTGCTTTGGACTCTCTTTGCCTCCTAGACCTGTTGCCTTTTTCTTTTCTCAGGTTACAGAAGTTTTCAGCTATTATGTCTTCAAATATGTTCACTGTCCCTTTCTCTCTCTTCTCTTTCTGGGACTCCTATGATGCAAATGTTAGTATGCTTGATATTGTACCAGAGGTACCGTAAACTGTCCTCATTTTTTTTTTTTTTTTTGCTGTTCAGCTTGAGTAATTTCCACTACTCTGACTTCCAATTTACTGATCTGCTCCTTTGTATCATCTAATCTACTCTTGACTGCTTTAGTGTATTTTTAGTTTTAGTTATGGTATTCTTCAGCTCTGTTTGGTTCCTCTTTATATTTTCTGATTCTGTTAGAAACTTCTAACTTCTTACTGTGCTCATGCATTCAACTCCCGAGTTCTTTGAGAATCTTTATAATCATTACCTTTATAATCATTATCTTTATAATCGTTACTTTATTGGTAGATTGCTTATTTCCACTTCACTTAGTTCTCCTTCTGGGGCTTTATCTTGTTCCTTCATTTGGAACATATTCCTCTGTTGCCTCATTTTCTCTAACTATCTGTTTTTATTTCTATATAGTAGGTGGGTCACTTATGTTTCCTGATCTTGGAGAAGCGGCCTTATGTAGGAGATGTCCTATGGTGACCTGCAACACACTCCCCTCTGGTCACCAAAGTTATATGCTCTAGGGCTGTGCTCTGTGTGGGTTGTGTGGGCCTTTTATTATAATGGGTTGACTGCTGTGGATACACTGGAAGGCATGGTTGGCCCCCAGCCCAGTTGGTTGCTAGGCCCTGCCTAATTCAGAGGCTGCCAGCTACTGGTGGCCAGGACCAGGTCCTGGCATATCTGGTTACAAGGCCTGAGGAGTCCCATCTTGGTGCTGGACCACTAGCAGGAGGATCCAGGTATTTAGGTAGCTGCTTGCAATACTGGGGTTACCAGGCTCATGCCCACCCACTGGGTGGCAGAGCCAAGTCCTGGGGCTAGGGCTGGCCCACTGGTGGTTGAGGCTTGATCCTGAGGTGGCTGGCTGAAAGGCCTAAAATGTTCTGGAGCTGGTGTCTGCCTGCTGATGGGTTGGTGGGGTCAGGGCCCAGGGGGTCCAGGAACTAGCACTGGCCCACTTGTGGGTAGAGCTGGGTCCTGGGGTTTCTGGCTGCAGGGTCCTAGAGGTCCTAGAGCTGGTGTTGGCCTGCTCTTGGGTGGGTCTGTGTCCCAATAGTGGATAGCTCAGCCCTGAGGGTCCCAGGGCTAGTGCTGGCCCAGTGGTGGGTGGAGCTGGGTTCTGGTCCCTCTGATGGGTGGGGCCATGTTCTGGGGTGGTTGGGGAGCTAATGGGGGCCCATGGTGGCCAGCCTCCTGGTAGGTAGGGCTGTGTCCCCATGCAGCCAGTAGCTCATCCTGGGGTGTCCCAGGACTGGTGCTGACTGGCTGGTGGATGGATCTGGGTCCCAAGGCTAATAAACTAGAGAGAGGATTCCAAAATGGTGCTTACCAGCACTAGTGTCCTCCTGTTAAGATGAACTCCCCAAAATGGCTGCCTCCAGTGTCTATGTACCCAGGGTGAGTCCCAGTTGCCTCCTGCCTCTGCTCTCTGGGAGGCTCTTCAAGATCAGCAAGTGAGTCTGACCCAGGCTCCTTTCAGATGACTACTTCTGCTCTGGGTCTCAGTGTGTGAGATTTTGTGTGCATCCTTTAAGAGTAGTGTCTCTGTTTCCTATAGTCCTCTGGTTTTCTGCAAAGCAAGCCCCTCTGGCCTTTAAAGCTAAACATTTTGGAAGGCTCATATTCCCGGGGCAGGAGCCCTGGGCTGGGGAGTCCAATGTGGGGCTCTGACTCCTCACTCCTTGGGGAGAATCTCTGAAACTGTGATTATCCTCCCATTTGTGGGTCACACACCAGGGGGTGTGGGTCTTGACTATACTGCATCTCCCCCCAACTCCTATCCATTTTGTTGTGGTTCCTTCTTTATATCTTAAGTTGTAGAAGATCTTTTGTGCTAGTCTTCAGGTCATTTATATTCATAGTTGTTCTGTAAATAGTTGTGATTTTGGTGTGACTTTGTTAGGAGATGAGCTCAGGGTCTTCCTACTCTGCCATCTTGGCCACTCTCTCCCATGTATTAACTTTTTAAGAACCCCAAAGTAGAGTATAATACAGAAGCTCTACCTGTTTCTCCCTACTACTAAATCCAAACACCTGGTGGCATTACCACCCAGTTTTCTTCCTCTTCTGTGTCTGGGAAGAAGTGTCCCTTCCCTTCCTCTGCAAAGCTAGGTTCCCTATTTGTGCTCTGGATCCCACCCCTTTTTTTTGCCTTATGAGGCTGTTTTTTCCTTTATTAGGGAGTCTGCCTCCATCTCTCTTTAACCCTTCATTCTCCATTGGATCCACCCAATAAATATTCAACATTTGTATACTATCCTTGTTATTCTCATCTCCTCCTAGTATTGCCCCAATTTTCTGCTTCCTTGCTTAACTACATTTCATTCAAGAGCTGTCTGTGTCATGTCCTCACCTCTTATTAATCCTTCAGTGTATTCAGTTTCAGCTTCTGCACCCTCCACTCTATAGAAACCCATTTTCCTAGGTCACTACATGGTGCCAAAGCCAACGGTGATTTCTCTGTCCTTGTTTTACTGGACCTTTTTGTGGCATTCTAAGCTGTTGGCCACTTCTTCTTTCTTGAAATACATGCTTCCTCTCTTGGCTTCCGTGACACCATACTACCCTGGTTTTCTCCTTACTCCCTGGTCTTCTCAGACTTCTTTGCCAGCACCCCTGTTCTTCCTCCCCTCATCTGAACTCTAATACTTTGAGCTCTGCAGGGAGCAGTCCATGGACCTCTTCTCTTCTCCCTTTAAATCCTCATGCCATCCATTCCCATGACTTTTGACATTACTTTATAGACTGTGACCCTTAAATGAGTATCTGTGGCCCCGACCTTTCTTCTGGGCCTCAGGCTCTTATATTTAATGACTTATGTGATATTTCTAATATCAAATGAAATGGCTCACAGGAATCTCAACATTAACATGTACCAAAGAAACTTTTCATTCCCCTATTCCTGGCCCTTCATCATTCTTCTTCATCTGGGTAAATTTCATTCAGGCAACACCAGCTCTGTCTCTCCTGCTACCTTTCCTCATTCACTGCTCATCTTCTCCCAACACACATTCTAATTCATCACAAAATGCTATTGATTCTATATCTAAATCAATCGTCTTGGAATCATTACGGATATGTCCATATCCATCTCCAGAGGGCTCCCTCAGGCCACCATCATCTTTTGTTTGATTCCTGCCTAACCTCCAACCTGGTTTTACTGTGTCAACTCTTGCCCCACTTCAATCCACTCCCCATGTAGCAGTAAAAATGATTTATAAATGGGTGTAGGATAATGTCTCACACTTACACATAAATTACACACCCCCCCCATGATGGAAAACTATCAATGACTCATTTCACTTAAAACACAATAAAACCCTTACCATGGTCTCAAGGCCCTGCATGATCTATCTTCTCACTAACCTCCCCTTGAACTGCTTTTCCACACTCACTACACTGATTTCCCTCCTCCCATCCATACTTCAAGTAACCATTCCCTTTTTCCATCTCAGGGAGTTTTTACAACCTGTGTGTTCTGCCTAGAATATTCTTTCCACTACTCTTTGCCTGGCTAACTCAGTCAACACTTGGTTCTCTCATCACTTCCTCTGTATGACCTTCTGTCTGCTTTTCTGTCCCTGACAGCCCAGTGTTTTCCATTGTAACAGCCCAATTTGTAAATATATATTTATTTGTGTGTTTATTGGTTTAATTTCAGTTTTTTTCTAAATATATTTAATCTTTGTGAGGGTAGAGACCAGGCCAGTTTTGTTTGCCACTGTACATCAGTGGGTTCAGTTCCTGGTCCATAGTAGATACTCAATAAGTAATTGTTGAATGAATTTATTGTTGAATATAATATACATAATGATAAGTTCTCCAACTCTAGGTCAGGATCAATTGTCTGTTTTTCTGTGTAACTGTCCCTACTCCCTTAATCTCTAGTACAGGCAGGATGTACCATTTCTTCCTACAAAGTTCTGTTTTAAGGCCCTCTGTATTTGCATTTACAATGCTACTAATGTCACATGAATGAGAAATAAATCACTGTTCCTGTAACTTATTGAGATTTGGGGGGCTGCTCATTGCCACCATTTAACCCGAACTACGCTGACTGATGGACTCACTTCCTTGAAGTTAGACGTAGCCAGTGTTACTAGTCCTGCCAAGACAATGTGGGCAGAAGTCACATGTATTACATGTATCACTTGGTCATATCTCCCCAGGCTTCAGAAGTCATACTTCTGGGTCCAAATGCAGTGGGGCAGTAAGGAATCAGGAACAAAATGCAGAGATTAGGTATTTATGACTTGGTAAAGAGAGAATGAGATTGCCTGGAAGAAGATCTTTTACATCTAATATAAGTGAGCCTTGACTCTCTCATCCAAATCCTTACTTCTGCCTTTGGGCCACCCAGCATTTTCTTGGATAGAAAGAGACCTAAGAGTCCTGAAGTCCTGGATGTCAGAGACATAGTCCCATCTCTGCTTGGCTCCCCACATGTGAAGTGAAGGGACGTTGTGTACTTACTGCAGCCGTGTGGCCTAAGGCAGGCTCTCAGGAGGGGTTCATTCTCCTCATGCCGCCTGGTGGTTGCTGGTGTGTCCCAGTGTGGGATTCAGGAACTCTCCCCTAGGAAGTGCCTAATTGATATCACCAGTATATTGACAGATGCATCTGGCTGGTAGGTTCTTGGGAGAGTGGCTAAAATACAGTATAAAATACTGCCAAGCTCCAACTTCTGCTTCAGGAAACATTTCCTGAATACCTGCTGTATTCCTGGAAATGAACAAACATTTCTCCTTGCAACCACCAGATAAGGAAAGTATTATCTCCATTAGAGAGACGGGGATGTTGGTTCAGAGACCATAGGGATCTTATCCACGGGTGCAGAGCTAGTGAGTGAAGAACAAAGGATTTGAACACAAACATTTGAATTTCTCTGTCTCTGTCTCTCTCTGTCTCTGCCTCTCCCTGTATGTTAGTGATGTTGTACATACAACTAAATGTACAACTAGGCTCTTAACATTCCCTTCTCTAAATCTCATCCCTGGAATCTTTTTCTTGAAAGCTCTTCCTACTGGCCTGGTGTTCAAGGACATTTTTCGGTCTCCTGGAAATTATTGCTTTGTGACAAAAATTAGTTCATAGAAGTTTGATGGAAGAGCCCAGAGGGGCAAGCGCTGGGAATCAAAACAGTAAAACCTTCTTTTCTGATTCCTGTTGGTTACTCCAGCACAAGCTGTGCTGGGCTGATGTAGGGAACCAGGGATTCATAGAGCTCCAAGCTGGAGCCACTGGCCCGAGACAGTCCTCTCTGGGTTACTTCATACACCTGAGCCGTCACTGTTGTCCAACTGAATACGGTAACATAATCCAGAAGAAAGACCAGCTGTGGGGTCCGTCACCCCAGAACACTTCTCAGAACTAACTGTGGGCTTCCCACGTTGGAGGGCGTGCCATAATGGAGGGGATCTGCTGGGACAGCCACAGGCACCCACAGCTCAGACAGTGCCTCCCATCCCTCCCACCTGCTGCTGCCATACCTGTCCTCAGGGTGCTCTACCAGCTCTTGAAGGTGACTAATTATTATGTGGTGGCTCTGCTGGGCATTTCCGGGCCTGGGGTCACTTGGGCCTTCAGAGAATTCCTGGTGGGAATTTGAATGGCATGTCTGTGTTATGTTAATCTTTGTACAGAACAGTGTCTTCCCACCCTCTTCCCTGACATTTCCCTTCCTTTCAGTGGATGCTGGTAGGAGAGGGCTGGATCTCCAGGCCCTTACGGAAGGAGGAGACAGGTACTAGGTGTATGAATGTGGATGCAAAGTTGGGCTCTTTAATTTAGGTAGTGTCAATTACCGCTTCTTGGAGTTTATATCTGCTTACATAGCTTATTCTTTTTTTTTTATTTGAAGCAAAATTTATTTTTATTTTTTATTCATTTATTTTTTAAATTTATTTTTTATTGAAGTATAATTGAATTACCATGTTGTGTTAACTACTTCTGTACAGCAAAGTGACTCAGTTATACATATATATACATTGTTTTTTATATTCTTTGCCATTATGGTTTATCACAGGATATTGAATACAGTTCCCTGTGCTATAGAGTAGAAGCTTGTTGTTTATCCATTCTATATATACCAGTTTTCATTTGCTAATCCCAGAACTCCCAATCCAACCCTCTCCCACCCTCCTCCCCCTTGGCAACCACCAGTCTATACTCTGTGTCCTTGAGTCTGTTTCTGTTTCATAGACAGGTTCATTTGTGTCATATGTTAGATTCCACGTATAAGTGATATCACATACCCTATTCTTACACTCTGGAAAACTGGCCTTTACTGACAGGTGTTGGGCTTTAACTTATTCCTTATCTCATCTACAAAGTCCAGTACAGCACTATGCTTCTTCCTACACAATATAAAACTGAATAACATCTTCCCCACCCCATGTCCAAAGAGAAAGGGACTGAATGTGAGAGGGCACAGCGGGAACCTGGGGAGACCTTCTGGAGGAAGGGGGAGGCTCTGCCCTGACAGCCCAGCAGGGCAGTTGTTCCTTTCCAGACGTGCGGTAAGAAGAGGTTGTTTTAGCTTTCCAGGGATTTTTGTAGGGTAGGAGCAGTCAAGCCTGTGGCCTACCCCTTCCAGTCACAGCTGACTCGGTTGGGTGCAGTTAGGTTCACACAATACCACTGGAAACCATGAGGCCATGGGAGTGAGCAGATGGTCCTGGCTCATCCTCCCTCTTCCTGGGGTTGGCTTTCTTTGAGCTGCTTCCTGGTTTCCTTCCTCATCCTCTGCCCAAACCAGTTTCCCCACTTTTCCTTTCTCACTTTCCTTATAACCTTTACTTGTCTATTTCTGGACCACTTCCATCCCTTTAGCAAACACTGTTTCCAAACCCCTTTCAAAATGTTTCTTAGAGCACCCAGGCATTGCCCATGACAGATTTCCAGACCATGAGTAACTCCCATTTGACCTGCTGTTTTCTGGAAAGTCCTATTTCACTTAAGCTAGCATTTCTGGTGACTGGGGTTTACTTAAGCCAAACTCACTTCCCAATCCCTGGATTTTCATTGTTGGTTGTTGCTATTTTGTTTTATAAATGTTGAGGGTTTCCTCCCTGACTCCTTATTTGTCCAAATCCAGTGTTGACTAGATCTCTGCACTGGTCAGTTACCAGGGTCTACATGAGCTTGTCAGTCGTAAGAACAAGGTGGGTGCTCAAGTCGTAATCTCGGGGATCCAGTAGAGAGGAAGGAGCACTGAAACTGGAATTAAAACGTGGGGTTCAAGTTCAAACTCTGCTGTTCGCTCACTCTCAGATCTATTTCTTCAGATGAAGATGGGGCTTATAACATTATGTAATACTTATGAGGATACCATGAACTGATATACATGAAAGAGCTGTAGTGCTGTACAAACCGTAGGGCATGATGACGAGTGCAGAGAAGTATCACGATAAGAATAAGTGTGAGATTAAGATGATTTTCTCTCTGGATGGGAGGGTAGCAGACTTAGGTAAAACATGTGAGAAGAATCAGTGCCTTTCCCTCAGCCTTTTATAGCTGAGCAGAGGTCATTGAACAAATACTGATTGACCACTACTAGGGCTACAAAAAAAGTAACATCTAGTCTCTGTGTTTTATGCTGTACTAGAGGTAGACATAAAATACACTGGAAATAGATGAGAGAGCAATGAATTTTCCTAGGTGTGGTTGTGTGTGGAAGTCTGAGACTATGGCCTTCGGGGAGCTGATTGCATTTAAGCTGAGCTTTCAAGGATTTCATTATGGGGAGAAATGGGGAAAAGGGGTTCTAAGCTGAGGGAGTAAGCTGGGAAAAGGCATTGAGGTTTGGTGGTGAGTTTAGGGATTGGGGAATAGCCTATTGGCCAAAGGATGGGTTGTGTGGACCGGGTCCAGACGGGTCCTGATGGCACAACCCCGTATGCTAAGGCAAAGTGGTCTGTGCTGTGGACTCTTGGTCCTTCTCACTGCGCTTGGAATCTTTCTGTTTGCATTGGTTTGAGTTTTAGGAGAGGTTTTCCCTTAAAGCTGTGAGTCTTTGCCACTGCTCACCTACTTTCCCTCCTCCTTAATATTTATACAAGCTGTTGGAAGTGCACCACTTTCCAGACTCACTCCCAATATTTGCAGGGAGAGGGTACAAATGGAAGCCCATTTGCTATATGTTTACGTATTTAAAAGTTGTAAACCAACTTAATAAATGTTAAATCAAGAGGTTCTATGCTCCTCACTTGACAAATGCACCTTCATAATCTCCTAGAAGGCTAGCTTTTAATTTATAGTTTACAGACTCTCCAGCAAACCGCCCTCCCCAGCATCGTAGTGCATCTCCCCTTTCCACCTTGACTTCCCATCCTTAGCTCTATCCCACCTGTGATGGTCTTCTCTCAGGCAGATGAGTGGATAGGGCAGCTCACAAATCCAAGCTATGCCCACTGTCCCCAGGAGTCCCCCTCTGGGGACCTCAGATTGTACATATCAGGAGCCAAGGGGTGGTCATACTAAGAGCACAGCTCTCCTTTGCAGGAATAGACCAAGGAAAATGGCCAGATTGGGCCTTGAAGTGAGCTGGGGCCATTTGGTGGGAACCCAGGTACTTGGGGTATGCTATAAAAGGGGGAGTGATATAGACTATGAGTGGTTACTTTCTTAGGCCTAAAGGACCTCTCAACCCATGGGGAGGGGAATAACCACAGGAAACATGGAGAAGGGTCCTTTAAAGGGCAGACCCAGGGCAGGGCCACCTCTTGCTTGGGCCTCAGGGTGGGGCTGTGATGAGCAGCTCCTATCCTTAGTGAGTCCTACTTTCAAGGTTACTGGGCTGACTTTGTAGGCGCACCCAACCTTGCTGGCAGGAAGACTTCTTGTCACCTCCATCCCCAAATAGATCTTTTAAGGGAGTCAACTCTATGCATTGGTGGACAAGAGTCTGACAACATATTTCATAATGCCATACAATGTTATGACTATTTCAGAGGCTTACTATAGAGAGGATTACTCAAGGATACTCTATATTAGGAAATACTGGTCCAAACAGTTATATGAAAATGATAAGCATAAAATAAACTAAAGCACTTCTATCATCTGATATTATTTTCTTTTCCTTAACACTCTGGCTACACTGATGTTGCACAAGAGTTGGGAGTGTCCTGATAGCGATGCACAACTTGCTCAGAGATAAGTGAGGCTCAGAGGACATGAATATAGAGCACCGTTGCACACTTGAGCAGGCTATGCCATTGGAAAGAAGGATGCAAAAAAAAAAAAAGTCCAAGTATTATCCCACATCATAATACCTTAGTATGACAGAGCTGGAAGAATACGTGGAGTTTTATAGATAGGAAAGGGTCTTGCCGAAAGTGTCAAGGAGGAACAGATCCTTGGTGTCACCTGAGTCTCTTGTCTCTTAGACTGAGACTCTTTCCATGGCTTCATCTCAACACAATATTTGGTTGCCAAAATTCTCTAGATCAGTTGAATGAGGGCTCTGTTTCATAACAAAGGAATGGGAAGCTAGAAGGTTTTTCCTTGGAAGAAGATATTCTTTTTTTTTTTTTTGGAACAAGTTCACAAACTCTGCTCACAGACCCACCATTGAGGCACTCTGATTTAGCCTCCAGGCAAGGTGCTCCATGCATTTCCTGGGAGCTGCTACTTCCCTGGCACCCAGACATGGCTACTGGGGCTGTGTGATTCATTCACAAGATCCTTGTCACCGTAGTTCCTACTTCCATATGAGATTCTCAGAATAATGGTGATAATTAGATACAGGTGATGAATAGGGGACATTTAATATCACTGATAGTGATCAAGACTGAAAAATTATAGTTGCCACGTCACTAAGGACGGTTAACTATTCTGGTCTGGCTACTCACCTGGTTCTAGAAGACATCCAAGAATCACAGAGGTAGGAAATTAGATTAAGAGGCCATGGAGTGGTCCCTGAGGTAACTTCGTCATCCTTGGGAACCACTCTATTTTTCCTCCCTTTGGGTGTTCTGTCTTCCTTCTTGTCTCCTTATGTCCTAAATCTATCAGGCCCACAAGTATCATCTGTGGGGGGTTAAAACCTTTCCCATCCAGATTCATGTTCCCTTCATGCTCCAGGAAGCTACCAAACCACCAAAGGGTACTGTTTTCCAGAAGCTTCCTTGTTCTCCTAGAGAAAAATGGCCAAGTCCAAGTGTCAGGTAGACCCTGCAAGAATGCTCCTGGCTTTGCCCTTCTCTGCACATCTTGGGCCTGGGATTCTGGAGGAGTGGTGACAGTAGTCACATGTCCTGTTTCATCTGCTTCTCTCCTGGTAGAGTGAGGCTGGGACCTGGGACCTTTTTCTTGGTCCCCGGGGAGTCAATTGTCAGATGGGTGACAGCTAAGATTGCACTGACTTCCTACTGTCTGTCTCTTCTCTCTCCCTAGAAGATTTTTACACTTTACATTTCCTTTGGGATTATAGAATCCCTTAAGATTCTTGTAGTCTGACATCTTGTAGTCTGACAGTTTCTGTTCACTGGGTGGTCTCTGTCTATGAAGCACTTTATGGGGACTGTACGAGTAAAGACAGAGATATAAACTATCTCCGTATATTTTCAGAAGACAGACCTGCACGGCCCTAAGCCTGCTTCTGCCATACTGCACACCATTCTCCTTGTTGTTTCATCCCCTACTCTACGCCTCTGATTCTCTCAAGGTCAAAGTTTCTCACTGCTGATACCTCTTCAGTGTTAAGTGAGACCTTTATCAATGAAGCAGTTTCTCCCCTGCCTCCAGCCCCTATAATAGGTGGTGTTGAGCTAGGAAAGCCTAGTCTCTGCTCTCTATTGCTTTCAGAAGATTCTAGAATCAGAGGAACTTGGGTTCAAATACTGGTTCCCCCTTACCAGCCATGTGAATTACATAACCTCTTTGAGTCCAGACAGCTTTTTCATATAGAAAACAAGAAATGATATCTATCTTATAGGGATATTGTAGAAAGTAAATGAGATCCATATGGAATGCCTAATTTAGGACTTGGCATATATTAGTGGCTTCATAAATCTTTCTCCTCTTCAAAATGTCTCCTACTAGGGAGGTGATTTAACTTTGACCAGTAGACTAGCCTTAGGACTGGAGGCCTTCCATTGCAGCATTTATAGCAAGGAATACTCTCCTAAAAGACCTTAAGGTTACTTGCTAGATCAGTGAGGAGATGTGGTTGCCTTAATTTCTCCAGTCGTCACAGAATGTACTAAAATAAAGCCAACAGCATAAGAAATCTCCTAAAATCACTCAATGAGAATCGGTCAGCGTGCTGTGACATGGATGCAGCATTATAACTCATGAGATTACAATTCACGCTTCAGAAAAATGGCAAATATTATGCCATGAAACTTTGGGATTACCCACAAATGGCTAAAATCTCAAATGTTAATCCACAAATGCCAAGGATCAACTAGCTTTCAAAACTCTGGAGAGAAGGGTAGACTTCTTCCAAAAGTGCAAGAAAGGATGGAAGGGAAGGTACCATCAGCAGTGGACAGCATCGGCCAGGCATGGATAAGACCACCAGGAAGGACTCGTGCGGAAGGGAAGACTCTATGCAGAAGGTTGCTCCAGTTTCCTTTTCCTCTCCTTGAGCACTGGGAAAACTGAACTTAGCCTAGAGAACAGGTCTGAGGTGGCCGGCTTGCTCTCTGTCCCTGATTGCTTTGGGGACTATGCTCCCTTTTTGGGCTTTATGCCTTGGGATGTAAACAGTTTAATGGATTTTTTTTAAAAGCAGGAGAGATGGTGTTCCTTCTTTTTTAAAAGAAACACAAAGCAAATAACATCATTAGCAACACTATGTTCCTGTGGAGAGTTCTGGTTCAAGGACAGGTTTAGAATGGGAACAGCAGGTGATCTTCCTATACACTCTTACACCCTGACTTGACTTCCCAGAGGCTACTGTATTAAAACTAGGGAGGCAGCCCTGGATGGTCTGAAGGAAGGTCTCAAGTTTTCAGATCATAACTATTTTTAAAATATCAGTATATATACGGGACTCCCCTGGTGGCGCAGTGGTTAAGAATCCACCTGCCAATGCAGGGGACACGGGTTCAAGCCCTGGTCCGGGAAGATCCCACATGTCGCGCAGCAGCTAATCCCGTGCACCACAACTACTGAGCCTGCGCTCTAGAGCCTGTGAGCCACAGCTACTGAGCCTGCATGCCACAACTACTGAAGCCCGCGTGCCTAGAGCCCATGCTCTGCGACAAGAGAAGCTACCGCAATGAGAAGCCTGCGCACTGCAACGAAGAGTAGCCCCCGCTTGCTGCAACTAGAGAAAGCCTGCGCACAGTAACAAAGACCCAACGCAACCAAAAATAAATAAATAAAAAAATTTCTTTAAAAAAAATCACTATATAAGCCTGAAATCTGCATCTTTGCTTTGGGGAGTGGTGATATTTAGGAGGGAAGGTAATGTTCTGAAATGTTCAGTTTCTGAAATGTTGGCTCAGAAATCATGGGTTACCTATAAGGTAAAATGAGTGTGTTCTTTAAGCCTCTTTGACCCTACCAAAGCCTGTCATAGTGCCTGAGACAGGGCAGAGTCCTATTAAAGTTGATAAATGAATGAGTGTGTGAATATTGCCTTGTGTAGAAGTTGCTCTGAGCCCATCCTTAAAATAGAATGTGAGGATGGGGACACTAAAGGCCAAGGATCTGGGAAGGAGACCAAAATTGTCTTCTGCTCAGGGGCCCACAATCCTTGGTGGCCATCATTTACACACGCAGCTTTGCACATGGGTCAAGCCAGACATCTGAGCCATGCTCCCTTGCCTTTAACTAAAACCAGGTCCCCTCATTGCTCTAATTCATTCGTTTGTTCATTCAGTATTCAAGAAATATTTCTTTCTTTCTTTTTAATCATTTGCTCCATTTACATGAAAGAGACAGATTTGAGCTTATTTTTATAGAATTTGATTACTCTTGGGACTAACAAAAGAGTACAAAGAAGAAATTTCAAAATACTTCTTGAATAAATATTGTGTTCACCATGCCCAGGCAGTGTTCTGCACTGATGAAAACACATGAACACGTCTGTCTTTGGGGAACTTATTGTATTAGTGAATGTAATCCTAGATGTTGTAACAGACAAACCCAGAAATCTCAGTGGGTAAATACAATACAAGTTGATTTCTTGCTCCTAAAACGTCAAATAAGCAATAAGGTAGGGGAGGAGAATGCTCAGATCATTGTAATATTTATTTAAGGACTCTGGCTGACTTGAAGCTCTGTTATACTTAGTGTGAGGCTTGCAAGAATTACCCTGGACATTGACATAGCGATCAGAGAGTGGGAGAGAAAATGGCAATCTGGAGATTGTTAGCATCCATATTTCATTAACCAGAACTCAATAATATAGCTTTATCCACATGTAAGGGGGCTGGGAAATGTCTCACCTGGCTGGCAATTGTTTCCCAGCAGAAACTCTCTGTTAGAAAAGGAGGGCATGAATATTTGGTTGGCAGGTAGACACATCTGCCACACTTACCTTCTATTAGGTTCAGGTAGATAGACAGTACACATTTAAGTGAGTACATTATATAGTATTTCAGATGATAATAAGAAGAATAAATCAGGGGAGAGGAATAGGGCAGCAAACAACTGTGAAAATAGTTTTCCCTAATGGTACACATTCGGCCATATTGCCTACAGAGTGTACGTGAGTTGATCCTTTGAATGAGCAAAGTAGTAAGGACTCTCCTTCCTGAGTTGTGCTGGAGCAGCTCAGATTGGAAAGAGAGACTTTACTTGGTATCCAGACAAGCCCACATTGTCATCATCACAATGATGACGAGATTATAGAGTTTATTGAAAGATATTATTGGAAAACATAGTATGTGAAGACAGATAAAGTGGGTTTAAATTTGCTTCTGGGCCTTTTCTACCTTTTGAGCTTTTTGTCAGCAGTATTGACCCAGGCAGAAGTTCAGGTGCTTTTAGTTTTGACTCTGTATCCACTTTTGGATAATATCACCTTGTTGATTCTAAAAGGAGCTACTTCGCAGATGTACATAGAAAATCAAGGGTTGATTTTCTCAACAATAATAGAGTAATGTGGCCTTTATGCTGAGGAATACTAGCTGGTTACCTAATATCAATGACAGAAGTTTAGTTGGAAAGAAGCTGGTGAGTGACTTTAAATGGTTCTAAGAATGTATGGAGTGATGGGAGAGAGTTCCATATTTGGCAAAAGGCAGAGGCTTAGACATTTCTGAAAACTCAGTTCATTTCTTGCATTGTGGGCTTAATTCAATGGGCATTTATTGATCCTTTTTTTATACCTGGCCCTATGCTGGGCACCAACAATATAGTAGTACCCGGTTCTGCTCCTGATCTCAGGGGCTCACCATCCAGGCCTGAGAGAAAGACTTCAGCAACCAGAAGGCTGAATTTCAGCTGGACGGAGAGGACCCATGAGTGCTATGCTAAAAATCTTGGGTTTTATGCTTCCTAGTTAGTGAAGAAGTATCAAAGAGATGCGTTCTCTGCTGGGTAGTGGGTGACAGGTGTAGAAACTGGTACTTGCTTACTGTGAGACAGTTGGCAACTCAACTTATCGGACCACCATTTTCTTTGTCTAGAAAGGGAAGATAATAATAACTTCCCTGCTCGTCTTGCAGGGCTTTTATAAGGATGAAAACAAATCACATTGTGTGAAAGAAATGCTATTCAGTTGTTGAGAACTATTATTAGGACTGGTTAATAAACTAGACATCTGGGAGAACAAGGGAGGACTTAGGTGCTGGGCAGTGACGCTCTGAGAATATAGCAAAATCTTTAATCTAGAATGGGCGTATGTAGGAGGGAAACCAGTCTTAGCTAAAAAAACAAAAAACCCAACAACTTAGTAAAAAATAATCTAAACAATGGAATATTTTGAAAGAAAAGTGATTTTTTTCAAGTAAAGTTTGTTGTAAGTGAAGGAAGTGAACAGGGGATGCCTGTCAGACACAGAAACGCACATCTGGATTCAAAGAGAGGGAGTGAGCAGACCAGAGGCACTGCTGTACAGGCAGGTTAAGGGCTGGCAGTGAGACTTCTGAAGGGAGCTGGGGATCTGCCAGGGCACAAGCTACCAGAGAATCAACTCAAAAGCAGCAAAGGCTCTACAGCTGTTGGGCCAACCCAGCCTAAGCCTTCAGAGAACACGCCAAAGATTTCCTGAATAGCTCTTCCTCTTTTGCAGGGAGTACTTGGCCCCAAGGGGGCCCACTCTTCCAGAAATAATGACTTGGTTCTTGGCAGCATTTTCTCTCTTCTTATCTTTTATGATTTCCTAACAGTGTTGTTCCAAGAGGAAGAGGTCTGTGTCCAGGAGGCCTCAGGGTTTATCTGACTTTTCTGTGGACTTTGGGACCTCACATGCCAATGCAGTGCATATTATAAAACAAGCAGTCCTTAGGAAAATGAAGGAAATTAATGTCATGTAAGTTATAGTTGGCCTATTTCAAGACCATGGAATCCCATTATTCAGCCCAAATTTGAGAATGCATCCCAACGTTGAAAGCATATACAGAAGGTCTTCAGCTTGGGGAAGACCTAATTTACAGCATCTTGAAAAATTGCAGAGAAAGACATGGTCACAAATATTCTTCTGAATTAGAAGTAATCATACTAAGTCAAAGTATCAATATATCAAAGTTTTGTTAGATCTCAGTTTTACAGAAACTAGTTATTACAGAAATAAAATCTGAATGACAACATAAGCCCTTATTGAAATGTTCCAGTGGAATTTCTTCTCCAAATAAGAGAAGGAGGCTAATGATTGGCTGAGTGGGAAGTAAATCAATCCTTACAATCAGTTCTCTGTATCCATCAGTTTCAAATCCACAGATTCAACCAACCAAGGGCAGGACATTTGATCCACGGTCGGTTGAATCCGCATATGCTAAACTGTTATTAGGGATATGAAGAGGTGACTGTATTCATTGTACTCTAGCCATTTTACATAAGGGACTTGAGCATCTGTGGATTTTGGTATCTGGAACCAATCCACCACGGATACTTTGGGACAAAAGTATATGTTGAGTATTTACTATGGGCAAAACATCTAACCTCTGCCTCATTTAATTCTCAACAGTGTGGATTCCTACACAGCTGGTATAGTTAGCCCCATTTCGTAGATAAGGATATTGAAGCCAAAAGGTGATTTTTGCCAAAGGTCACACAGAACTGGTGGAGCTAATATTCAAGTTGTCTACCTAACCCCAAACCTGAGCTCTTTACTCAGTCTTCCCCCTTTACCTTGAGAGTGTTCTGATGCTTTGGTTAGAGACTGGCTAGGAGGAAGTGGAGGTCTTGTAAAGCTGGGTAGATCAGTCAATAGGGGAAAAACATCTCCATCACAGAGGTGTGGGCACTGTTGGGAGAACTGACGCATTACAAAACACCTACCCAAGCTTAACTCCTCTACCTCTCCCAAACTCCTTCCTTCTTATTCCTTTTAAGGCAGGATTTCTCCATTGACATTTTAGACCAGATAATTTTTGCTTATAGGAGGCTGTCCTATGCATTGTAAGGTGTTTAGTAGGATCCTTGGCCTCTATCAATTAGATACCAGTAGGAACTTTCCCCAATCATGTCAATAAAGCTGATGGAAGAAATGTTTACATATTGAGGTATGGGGAAGTAATTCTGGCTTATATATGATTTAACTTAAACTTTATGCTAACTAGAACAGCCTGTTTTGTGACCTGTTAAACTACATTATACATATGCTTTAACCATTAAAGAAAAGAGTGCATTGACCAGAAGTAAAAACATCTCTTTTAATGATAAAGATTAAATGCCTCCATTCCTGAGACACCAGTGCTAGTACACTTCAGTGACAAGGATCCTTTCCCAGGCGCCAAGGCTGTACTGACTTTTGGTGTACATGCTGATCTGTCGTCTTTGAAATCTTGAAATAATGTACCTTTGTCATGTTTGATGTTCTTTGTTCTGACAGGATATAAAACTGTGCTGAAAACCATGCTTCTCAGGATCAGTTCCTCAAAGCAATCTGAGAGTCTGAGGCTATAGTCCTCAGTTTAGCTCAAATAAAGCTCTCTTCTATTTGTATGGTAGATTGATTATTGATGATTTCCTTTGACGTTACTTTGTGTAGTCAGTAAGTTATCAGAAAAACCCACCTGAGGTCGCCTGGAGTCTACTTTGGACTCAGTACCTAGCACAGACCCCTTGAGTCCCTACCGTCCTGGCTTCACAGAATTCTTCCGGTGCTTTGGTGAGTTCTTCCTGATATATGGACCTCCTTATGTTAAGTTTGATGTTCCTGTGACTTTTGTTCAAGTTGTCATCCTAAGCCTTGAAGCTTTATTGTGGAACTAGTACAATTCCTAGGTAGAAGGGATCTAGGAGGAATCCTAGGCAGGAAAAGCCTAGAAGAAATTTTTGTTATATTTCCTAGGTGAAAAGGACCTAGGGAGAATTCCTAAGCAAGAAAAGCCTAGAAGAAACTTTGGAGTGCTTTCCTAGGCAGGGACCTAGAGGTGATTTCTTACCCAGGAACCTAGAGGGAATTCCTAGGCAGGAAAAACCTAGAAGGAAATTTAGAGTTAAATGTTTCGGCTGACCTCTTTTTCAAATTTGGCTTAAATTGGAAAGATTTGTATGTATATTTTATGAAAAAGCTGTTTGAGAGCAAAATGAGAGACTGAGTCCATTCAGCTCTCAGAAGAAGGGACAGTAGTTCCTTCCACACCAGAGGCATTCTGAGGCAACTGACAACCTGGAGGAAGTGTCTGAGAAATGATCGTCATAACAAGTAGTGGTCCCATAGGGAACCCCATCATGACACTTTATGTAGTTTATAGCTGTCCTGGGGATGCACATAAGAATTTGTCATTCAGTGCTCTGAACCCGCACAGTGGTTTTAGACAGCTGGCTGCAGAAACCGAGACACAAGAGAGATGAACTGACTTGAGGTTAACACCTTGATGAGCTAAGCTCACAAGTAGCACACTTCTTTTTTTTTTTTTTTTTTTAAGTTTCAGTTAAAGTTAAAAATTTCTGCCAAGACAAAAGCTCCCTTACTCTACTTTCTCTTGTCCTGTAAAAAGCCTGATCCTACTTCAATGCCGCAATCATCTGGTCTTCCAGTAGCCTCGATGCTCACCAGCTGAATAAAGCCTTTAACAAATTTTATTCTGTCATGCAAATCATTTTGTTTTGACAGCTAACATATTCACTTTAGACTTTCATTTATCCTTTCTCTCTAGAGTCATATCTTCTTTTTGTTTATTTCTGCTGTTTCATTCTGATTTATAAAAAACTTTTATTCTTCCTTTCCTTCCTCTGCATTTTTTACTTGAATATTTTTTAGATTTTATTTTGAAAATTACACATATTATTCTTTTTCTTTTTTTAGGCAGTTTTAATATTTTAACAAGCATTCGAACTTGAAATATTAAGTTTATCAACACCCCTAATAATACAAAGATTTAGAGCTTTGTAGTTGTAATCACTTTAAAAGTTTTGCATTACTAATTTATTATTTATATTTATGTTGTTTTGCTTAAACCCACAATTAGATATTGGTGTTGGTGTTTTTGTTATTATTGTTAAATAAAATTAATTATTGCTTGTATTGTATATTTTTTCATGACATATTTTCTAATATTTCAAATTTCCATCCAGTTAATCCTTCTTTGTTTCTTTGTTTGTTTGTTTGTTTCTTTCTTTCTTTCTTGTGAATTGTATAATAAAAAACTGAAATTAGTCACATTTATTGATAACAGTAGAGTTTATCATAAAACTATAATTGTGAGTTACTGAAATAGAGGGGAGATTGAGACCATTGGAGTACACAAAGTCTAGAAATTTAGATGCCAATATGTTGGAGAAATCGTCTAAATGAGTTATAAAAATCACCAAGAATTACAACTGGGATAGCATTGGAAAAAGTGACAATAATCTAGTTGCTAAGACGTCCAAGGAACAATGACCAGGGTTTGGCAGATGAATATTACAAGGAAAGGTAGCAGTCAGTATGACCTAAGGTACTGTCACAGCATTCTTGTTTTTTTAAACCTCTTTATTGGAGTATAATTGCTTTACAATGCTGGGTTAGCTTCTGCTGTATAGCAAAGTGAATCAGCTATAGGTATACATGTATCCCCATATCGCCTCCCTCTTGCGTCTCCCTCCCACCCTCCCTATCCCACCCCTCTAGGTGGTCACAAAGCACCGAGCTGATCTCCCCGTGCTATGCAGCTGCTTCCCACTAGCGATCTATTTTACATTTGGTAGTGTATACATGTCCATGCCACTCTCTCACTTTGTCCCAGCTTACCTGTCCCCATACTCATGTCCTCAAGTCCATTCTCTACATCTGTGTCTTTATTCCTGTCCTGCCCCTAGGTTCATCAGAACCATTTTTTTTTTTTTTTAGATTCCATATATATGTGTTACCATATGGTATTTGTTTTTCTCTTTCTGACTTACTTCACTCTGTATGACAGACTCTAGGTCCATCCACCTCACTACAAATAACTCAATTTCGTTTCTTTTTCTGGCTGAGTAATATTCCATTGTATATATGTGCCACATCTTCTTTATCCATTCATCTGTGGATGGGCACCTAGTCTGCTTCCATGTCCTGGCTATTGTAGATAGTGCTGCAGTGAACATTGTGGTACATGACTGTTTTTTTTTTTTTTTTTTTTTTTTTTGCAGTATGCGGGCCTCTCACTGTTGTGGCCTCTCCCGTTGCGGAGCACAGGCTCCGGACGCGCAGGCTCAGCGGCCATGGCTCACGGGCCCAGCCGCTCCGCGGCATGTGGGATCTTCCCAGACCGGGGCACGAACCCGTGTCCCCTGCATCGGCAGGCGGACTCTCAACCACTGCGCCACCAGGGAAGCCCCATGACTGTTTTTGAATTATGGTTTTTTCAGGGTATATGCCCAGCAGTGGGATTGCTGGGTCATATGGTGAGGAAACACAAGTTTAAAGGACACATTAAACAATTTGAACTTAATTGATATTTGTAGGACAATCCATCCAAAAACAACAGAATATGCTTTCTTCTCAAGCGCTCATGGAACATTCTGCAGGATAGATCATATCTTGGGTCACAAATCAAGCCTTGGTAAATTTAAGAAAATTGAAGTCATATCAAGTATCTTTTCCGACCACAATGCTATGAGACTAGGTATCAATTACAGGGGAAAAAAACTGTAAAAAATACAAACACAAGCAGTGGTTGGGAGTCCGCCTGCCGATGCAGGGGACACGGGTTCGTGCCCTGGTCTGGGAAGATCCCACGTGCCACGGAGCGGCTGGGCCTGTGAGCCATGGCCGCTGAGCCTGCACATCCAGAGCCTGTGCTCCGCAACGGGAGAGGCCACAACAGTGAGAGGCCTGCGTCCTGAAAAAAAAAAAAAAAAAAAAAAAAAAGAAAGTGATTTTGTCCTGAATCTGGTTATTTCTAAATGGGAAAGAAAATAAGAGACAAGTTTGGATATAGAAAGTTGTGGGGGGTTTGTGGAAAAAGCACCCTGAGAAAAGTGGTGGTCAGGACCGGCTAAGATGAGATTGAATTTAAAGGTAAGCTGCTGCAAAACTAGAATTTGGTTCTCTCCCTGTTAGGAGGACAAAGTTTTCTTGGAATATTGATCTGTTTTGATAATGGATTGTAAAACTTTCTTTACATTTTAAGCAATCTGTTGTCTTTCTGTATTTGCCTTTGAAATATTTTATTGTCACTTTGGCTAAGTGAATGACTAAACATTTTTTTCACAGTGACTTATTTGACTGTTTTAAAAACCTTTTTGAGGGCTTCCCTGGTGGCGCAGTGGTTGAGGGTCTGCCTGCCGATGCGGGGGACACGGGTTCGTGCCCCGGTCCGGGAGGATCCCACATGCCGCGGGGCGGCTGGGCCCGTGGGCCATGGCTGCTGGGCCTGCGCGTCCGGAACCTGTGCTCCGCAATGGGAGAGGCCACGACAGTGAGAGGCCCGTGTGCCACAAAAAAAAAAATAAATAAAAAATAAAAAATAAAAACCTTTTTGATATCTTTGAAAAACTTTCCCAAACTCAAATTCTAAATGAAGTCTTTTGGTTTAGAACTAACTTTGAGATATTCTTCTCTCCTTATATAAAGAGAGATATTAAATTAATTAGGCATGTTGTCATGGGAAACACTGTCAATAAATAAAATATTCAGCTTTCTTTATGTAGTAATAAAAAGTAATGTTCAGCTTTCTTTAAGTAGTGTCCATACATATGGATACTACATATGCATTATAAGTGTTTCAGACACTTATATGCATTGTAAGTGTTCCAGAAATTATGTGAAATTCCTGGAAGTCTTATATGTCCTGACATAAAATGTTATCTGTCATCAAAATTGAGACTCACACTGAAGGGACTGAACTCAAGTATAAGGGAAATGCCCAGCAGACTCATGAAAAGTCAACAACAACAGAATCTGTAAAGATTATGGCATGTATAAAGTCCATTCTACTTCTGAAAAAAATTAACCCCTCATTGTCAGACTTTTGCCATCCTGATGTCCTTGTAACATGGCAACAGTCTCCTCCTAAATCAGAGAAATTGAGATGAGTAAGGAATAGCTGTAAATTAAATAGTTGGGTCTTGGGAAACCCAAGATGACTGCTTGGCTTTTCCTGGATCGCTGGCAAACTCCATTTTTCATTTGATGGATTAAAGCCTTCCCTTACTGCAAGGCTGGTGCCCTCACAATGACAACGAAACTGTTAGAAAATGTTTTCTACTTGGGGTATACCTTCCACAGTCTCCAGCGATCAATGCATCCACTTTCCTGCGTAAATTGTAGGAGCCTTAACAAAAACCTTGCAAACTTCTTGAAATTATCACTGACACTATTGCCTTCAATCCAAGATCAACAGAACTAAAGGAAATATTGGACTCAAGAAGAATAAGAATTAGTTACATGGGATTGAATGAACTGATAAATATAATGGTAATTTTAGTGATTTTTTTGTCTGAACTATTACTGGCCTTTCATCTTTATTTTCCAGATGTAAGGAAACATTTCCCCTAAGCTAATTATGACTTACACCAATTTGGTAAATTATACCTTTGTAATCGGAATTAAAACCTTTACCTTTTCTCCCTTCCTGATCCCACCAGAATTTGGAAACTCTTAATTAGTGAGTATTCTTATTTTCATGGCCATGCAGTTATTTGCATGAGTTCAATAAGAAGTTGTTCTCCTTATAACAAGACACAGTTCAAAACACTGGCAATATTACTGTGGCTTTGACCAAAATGTCACATTTGGAAATATACCTAAAATAAAGTATGGCTAGATAGTTTTAAAGAACTAAGGTAGACTTTATGGAACCATATAGCCCCTTGAAAAAACAAGCTGGTACCTTACTTACCAGGTTCCCAGCAACCTTACCAGGTGATTAAGGAGGGCCACTTCCTGGCACTTGCAGGAACCTCAAGATATTTTGGATCTTGAGAAGAGAGAAATCCTATCAAACCTTTAGGTATTACAGGCAGAATCTGATGGCAAGTCCTTGGCATGACTTTCCTGGCCTTAAGAAGCCTGTTGAAAGTTCCATTTGAGATTCCTTATGAAAAGGTCCAACGAAGTCAAACTTCAAAGAGTCCATATGATCAATTACCCTTATGTTAATAGTCAGGCCAAGTTTATTGAAACCACACTTATTTTGCAAACAGATTAGTCTTAATTTGGCTATATTTTTTAGAGATATGGATAATTTTAGAGGGAAAAAATGGTTTCATTAATATACCTTCATGTATATTAAGTTCTCATGACGTTAATTATCATTGAGGTTTGATATTTATTGCTTAAGACTCATTTCCTAGATGGCTCCTTGTTTCTGTGTTACATTATTGGGAAGTTTCACTGAATTATTTAGAAGACATTCTAAGCTTGGTTCTGAAGCTTACCTCAATAATCTATCTTTGGATGAAGATCAGATGCCCCATGACCTGCAATGTGCACAATCTCTGCAGGAGATTATGCACATTGGAAAAGAAATCAAACAAAAGATTCTTTGTAGCCATGTTGTAAAATAATAATACCTGATAATATCAGGTATTATCTACTAATCCATGTGCTGTCAAATTAAAGGGCATAGACTCATGGATTCACATCTCTCATTTTAAAAAGCCCCCTCCACCCAAGTGGACTTTGACACCTATTTCTGACCTGGCTTTCACTGACTGAGGCAAGTACCATCAAGCCAAGATGAGAAGAAGACATCAGTGGTAGACAATGGACCCAAGTATCTGGACCAAGCCTGTAAGACTTGCTCTACCAGTTCAATTGAACTGTTTACCAAATGTTTCTCTCTCTATCAAATTGAAAATTATTTTATTTCTAGCTATGCTTTTGCCCCCGTGTTCAGGATGAAAAGAACATTGTCTAGTAAAGTTGTCACAGTGTGTAGCTACTGAGGGCAATTTAACAGATTGTTGGATCTGTCATCAAATTCCTCAGTGAATACAAGACTGATTTAGGCCCCTCTTAATACCTGTCACCGACTTTTCTGATGTTCCAAACGTTACCACTCATCTAGAATGACCTCTCTCTGGCCTAACATTTCAGGTTTAAATTCTTCAACATATTAATGTGTCCATCCCTTGTCTGATACTGTCCTCAGTCTTTAGAGACCAGATACAACATACCCTAGGACTGCTTCACTCTTTTCCTTACTTAATTAACAGATGTCTTAAAGAGAAAAACATGAGTAAATTGTGCCAGCTACTCTTAAATGTCAAATGCCATACAGATAGCTTTTGGAAAAGCTGCAAGAAAAATGATCCGTGGTTTAATACTTTGTTAAGAAAACTTCCAATTAACAAGGCTATCATTGAAACTGCTTGTGCTCCCCCAGGTTTTATCTTTGCATGTGGTATTAGAATTGACCCACTGTCCCAAAGATGGGCACATAAATGTCTTAATAGCTGGCAAATAGAATCATTATGTTTACTGGTACATTATGCTACCCCATTGTTTCTATATAAGGCAATAGATGAACCTCCTTTCTCTGTTCATTACAGAGTCAAGAGATCCATTTTAGCAGGATACCAAGATACCTGGTGGGAAAGTCTTTTGGGAATCTCGATTTGTAGTGCAGGAGTATATGTAAGCAGAGAGATGATCAGAAATCTACCAGTCACCATTGGTCAAATAGCTGAGGACACTGCAAAAAGCATTGCAGCACAACAGACATCCCTAAACTCCTTAGCCCAAGTAGTATTTGATAACAAGGTTGCCTTAGATTTTCTGCTGGCTTAACAAGAGTTGTTGTACTATTGCTCACATTACTTGTTGCACTTATATCAACACCTGTGGAAAAGTAGGCATACACTTAGAAAAAAAATTCCCAAAAGGCAAAAAGGCTAAAAGGTGTATGGGAAACTAACCCTTTAAATAATCTCTTTGATTAGCTTCCCTCAGTAATAGGCCTTTTTTTTCCTGTTTTGCTTTATAGACGATTTTCATTGTTGTAGTATGTATTATTATTCTTTTCCTAGCTATCAAGGTATTCGTGACATGTATCACTGTTTGCTCTAAGTTGACTGCTCCAAACACATGTATAAAGTTTGTGCAACAATTTGATACAATTGATAATATAGCCTATGTTTATCCATCATCATATACCTCTGTGTTTACTTTGGTTGATTAATGAATTACTCCCCAATGAGAATAATTAGGCAACTCTTTTCCTAGAAAAAAGAAAAAGAGAGGAAGTCCTAGCACTGAGGGACATGTTGGACAGGCAGCAACCACTCTGGCATCAAGGGACAAATATTTTGGTCATCACTGCTTTCTTTTGAAAGATTTTATTCAATCAAAAGAAGGAAAAGATGGAAGAAATTTTCACATATTGAGGTATGGGGAAGTCATTCTGGCATATACATGATTTAACTTTATGCTAACTAGAACAGCCTGTTTTGTGACCTATTAAATATACGTTGTATACCTGCTTTAACTGATAAAGAAAAGGCTGCATTGACCAGAAGTAAAACTGTCCATTTTAAAGATAAATAGTAAATGCCTCCCTTCCTGGGACACCAGTGCTGGTACTCCTTTGATGATAGGTCTCCTTTCCTGGGTGCCAGGGCTTTACTGATCTGTCAGTAAATGTGCTGTGTATGTGCTTATCTGTCTTTTCTGAAACCATGAAGGGATGTACTCTTGTCATGTTAGATGCTCTTTTTTCCGACAAGGTATAAAACTGTTCTGAAAACCATGTTTCTCTGGAACTATCGGAGACACTGTCTCCTGGAGTGTAGTCCTCAGTTTGGCTCAAATAAGACTCTATTCTATTATTATTATTATTAATTAGTTATTGATGATTTCTGTCAACAAGACGTATCCCCAGACATTGCCAAAAAGGCTCCTGGGATGAAGATCCCCCTTCCCCAGTTAAGAACCACTGTTTTATGCTGACCAATCATCCTAGTTTGCCTTGTATTGAGGGATTTGCCAGGGATTTAGTGTTAAAACCAAGACAGTTGGGGGCAAATTGGGATGATTAGCCACCCTACAGGTGGAATTTCATCTCCTGCTTAAATAAAGTCTGTTGTGGAGAGCAGCATTGTGTTGATAACATGGTGGTTGTCCTGGCAGTCTTCAGTTTCTCTAGATTTTTTCTGTACCAAGCACATCTGCCCAATACTGCTTTCTTCCCCGCTCATATCTTTCAAGGGGTGTAGGGGAAGTGACCTACTTCACAGAGGCTAGCTTAGTAGACGAAGACCAGAGAGAATGTTGGGGTGTGTGTGTGTGTGTGTGTGTGTGTGTGTGTGTGTGAGAGAGAGAGAGAGAGAGAGAGAGAGAGAGAGGGAGAGAGAGAGAGTTGGGAGGGGCAGTTGGGCGCTGGACTTTAGAGCCCATTGGTGCTGCCTGGGTGGGTGATATGCATGTGTGTTTATACCAGGAGTTAATGGAGACTGGATGGGGGAAGGTTTTCAGCTCTGTATTAATTTAGCCTATGCCTATGAGATATGCACATTTTATTTGGTACAGTATTTTGAAATATTTTTATGAGTTATTCTGACAATTTAATCAAGGGTATTTCCTTGAGAGAAACAAAAGGAAAACCTCAAAAGTGGTTTGTTATCAGGATTATTTTTGCTGTGCTGTTGAGAATACATTTGCAATAGTAATAAAAATTTTGGTTGTTTGCTTATTTACGAAGCACTTCCAAAAATACATCATTTGTCACACAGCCTTTTGCTCTTGATGTCATTCATTTGCCCATTTACAGGATGAAAATAAGTGAGTTCTGAAAGTGATAAGAGAGCTGCTGAGGTCAAATGCAAGATTTTGCATCTGAATAACTGGACTCTGCCTCTTATGACCCCAGACCCCTCCAGGCTCTGGGAGAATGAGGCCTGCATGTAAGTGCTGAGTCTGGGTTGCTGTAAACCTAAATGGTAAAATGACAAGTGTAGACGCGGAGGGTGTGAATCATCTCTACTGCCATGACTGTCACTATGACCGTGGCCCTTCCGCCTTCTCCGTCTTCAGCAAGTGGGAGAATGAAGCAGGTTCTGTGAGGGTGGTGCCTAAGACCCACAGTCATCTGGCACCAAGGCATCCTCCTTGCTGATATCTGCCTGTGTCTTCCTCTGTGCTCTTCCACATAGGTGTTGGGGGTGTGATTTGCTGTGTGTGATTGCATTTTCCTTGATTATGTAAACGGCTGTCTTTTGCCAAGAACTCTCCATGCCCCGAAGCTCTGAGCTTGGTCCCTCCCATCGGCTGACTTCATTTCATTTTTTTGGGAGGCGTATTTTTCAAGTTGCAGAGCAGTAATAACTGGCAGTGCCTCTTGGGCATAAGGTACCTGGAGTTCAGGGACCCCCAACCCGTGACAATGACAGCAGATGAGTTGGTTTTCTTTGTGAATGGCAAAAAGGTAAGCAGAAGCTGACCTTTTCTCTGGTTTCCCTGATCCCCGGGAGGGATGTGTGTCCTCTGGAAAAGACCTGTTCTTGTTTTCTCTCTTTTGTGTTCTCCCTTATTTGTTCGCCTTCTTTCTTTCTCTCTCTTCCTTCAAAGCTGTTGCTGCATTTGGGGTAACACTGGGGAAAGAAGACCTTCTCAGGGTTAGAACACAGTTCAAGATACTCACAGGGCAAAGCAGTGATGGGGAGGGAAGAGAGAAGAAAGGCGTCTGTGAGCTCTACCCGTGCTCCCTGCCACCTCTTCGCGGTAATAGAGACACTGGCAGGAAGCTGAGAAAGGTGGACAGGGTTCTAGGTGAGATTGGAGGTCACCTCCATTTCTGCGTTTAATCAAATGTATCCTAAAGCTTGTGTTGCTTTCTTTACTGAGAAAAGGAGCAGGAATGTGTTTTCTTGCTAATCTCAGGGTATAAGATGTACACAGCTTTGATTCTGATATTTATCTGTGTAAATGTAACAGCCAAGTTGTGTGAGGACATATACTGACACCTTGTGGCAAACCGCAATTTTTATTTCTTAAAGGGCACGCTTTTCTCCTCCACCTCCACCCCACACTTAGTTATACATTTAAATGTTGCAAACCTCTTACTTTGATAAAAATTGCTCACTTGGATTAACTTAATTGGTGCACAGGGACCTAGGGAAGGTGGGGATGGTAGGGCAGAGGGCGGTCTTATGATAAGGGTACCAGTCCTTGCAGCACCAGAAGGGTGAGAATCTTTGCAGATCTTAATGCAGGTGCAGGGAGAAGAGGGGGCAAGCACATCACGTTGTCTCCACTGTCCACTTGCTCTCCCTACACAGGTGTTGAGGTGCTTGCATCTGCTTCAGCTCCCCTGTTGGAGAGGAAAGCGACAGTAAAAGGGTAGCCTTGGTTGCACATCGTGAATGGCCGTGTGCACAGTATGAGTGATGATTATACCCCGTCGTCAGAGCGATTTTATTTGTTTTGCAACGTTGGCAATTTTGAGTTGAGAAACTGGGTGACTTTGGAGGCAATTTTCAAGAACTAAAATGCACCTAGTGCTTAAATTGTCAGGATATATTTGGGTGCGTAGCAGGGGAATCCCATGAGCCGTCACAATGTCAGTGCTCCCAGGACTGTTGGATTCAGTTTGAGTGGTATCACTGGGTGGCCCTGGGAACTGGGGTCAGCTGTGCTCTTCCAGGTGCAGAGCTGTCTCTCTGTGCCGACTTCTTTTCAGGATTGGTCTCTGGTAGCAAACTTAAGAGGCAGGGCAAATCTTCCTTGTTGGTGGCTGTTAGACTTGCAGCCAAGAATTCCAACAACTTTGTCACATTCAGCAATTACACTGTAGAGATTTAAGAAACAGTCGTTGAATTGGCTTTCTCGACCCATTACTTACACAGTGGCACCTTCATGGTATTTTTCTAAGCAATTTTTATATTGGCTGAGCAAACGGATTCAGTGACTTCCAAGGCATAGACTCACTCTAAGGCTTGATTATTTATTAAGCCATCATCAGTTCACGTGTGATGGTACACGCTTCTGTTCTTCTTTGGGGACGGTTTGCTATGATGCACCAGATCTAGAAGCAAGCATTTCAAGGTGAATCTGGTTTGGTGAAAATTGTTTCCCCACATATTTTATTTTCACCTGAGGAAAGCGATTTAAACTTTGTAGATAGTATCATTACATCAAACCCTACTGTCTCTTGAAGCTTCTACTACTACAGGTTTCTGTGATGAATATCGGTGCTTTTAATTTTATAAACACGCAGACTTGTGAGAATCTGCTGGAAAGGTGGTGAGGCAGTGCAAGGAGGGATGAGGTGAAAGCAAGGCTATAAAAACTAGACCCAGCAAGGGAATTCCCAGTCAAATAAAGGCAGCTGTAAGTGTCTTCCCAATTCAATTCCCAAGATATTCTAGACCTCTTGTTACCAGATATTGTGTGAGGAGGTTACCAAAGAAGCTGTTGGTACTCCTAAATATGAGCTTCCTACTCTCCCTGTTTCAGACCACTGTCCAGGATTCTGTCTTCACTCGCTGTGGTCCTGGAGAGGGTGTAAGATGTAAGTGATCAAATACCTCGAGGGCCTTCTGTGGTGGTGACAGGCCTTGGTGACTGTGGTTTCCACATCTGGTCTAGAGTCAGAGTCGAAGGGAAAGGGCTGCCCAGGATTTTGGTATCACCGTAGTGACCGTCCTCTTGGAGGACAGGATTCTTGTTTTTCTGAACAGTCACTCTCTGGTTAGTGGAGATGGTGGCCCCTAGAGGAGTCTGGGAAGATTCGGCATGTAGGGTGCAGCTGAAGGTGTCCAGGAGTGACCCCCACGAGAAGCAGCAGTCAGTGATGAGACAACGCTCACTCAGTCACCCACTCACCCACCCACCTACCCATGTCGTCAACATTTACAAGCTCCTCCCAGGCCTGAGCCTATGGGATACATATGCACTGGAGGAATACAATCTCTAAGACCAAGCACTTACCATTCAGGAGTTTATGAACTAGTTGGCAAAGTGGATTGTGATTAGGTAAGGTACCATATTCCAAAATGTATTTCAAAGAAAAGTATCCCCACCAGATACTCTTCTTAGCTATTCCTAGACCACTTTGTATAGTGTTGGCACATAGTAGGTGCCCAATTAATGTGGACAGAATGAATGGATGAATATTAAAACCCTGAGAAACCCTCTACTAAAGAAATTTATTTTTCAAACTTTGTACTTTAAAGGTATTTTAAATTTACAAGGAGGTTGCAAGAAGAATACAAAGAAATATTAAATAGACTTGCCCAAATTCAACACCTAACATTTTGCCACATTTGCTTTAACATCCTCTCTTTAAGTATACATACATGTGTATACATCTATACATATAAATAGATATATAGATATATGAATACATAATGATATATATATATATATTTATGCATGTAATTAATTGGAATAAATACATAAAGTATAAAATTTTTTTTCTGAACCATTGAGGATAAATTTCAGATATCAGGGACTTCCCTGGTGATCCAGTGTTTAAGAATCCTCCTTCCAATGCAGGGGATGCAGGTTCAATCCCTGGTCAGGGAACTAAGATACCACATGCCGCAGGGCAACTAAGCCTCTGCACTCTAGAGCCCGTGCACCACAACTAGAGAGCCCACTTGCTGCAACTACTGAGCCTGCATGCTCTGGAGCCCGCGTGCCACAACTAAGACCCAATGCAACCAAGTGAATAAATGAAAAATAAATAAGTATAAAAAATAAATTTCAGATATCATACTTCTCTATCCCTTAAACTAAGAATAAGTGTATTCTTACATAACCACAATCTAATTATAAAAATCAGGAAACCTAGTGTTAATATAATACTAGTCTAATCTATAAACTTTATGCAGAGTGTTATTCCAAGTTTCCCAGTAAAGTCATTTATGGCTTTCACCCCCCAATCCCAGGATCCAGGATCATGCCTTGTACTTAGTTGTCATATCTCTTTAGTTTCCCTTAATCTGGAACAACTCCTTAGCTTTCCTTTGTCTTTTGTGACATTGATGTTTCTGAAGAGAACAAGCCATTATTTTTTTAAATGTCCCTCATTTTGAGCTTGTTGTGCTTTCTTCTAATTAGACTCAGAGTCTGCATTTTGGGCAGGATACCAGAGAAGTGACATGTCTTTCTTGGTGGATTATATCAGGAAGCACATGTTATCGGTTTTCCCCATTATTTATGATGTGAACTTTGATCATTCAGTTAAGGTGGTGTCCACCAGTAATCTTACAATCTCCACTGTAAGATTATTCTTTTCCCTTTATAATTAATGAATAATCTGTGAGAAGATACTTTGGGACTATGTAAATACCTTGATTATCAAACTTTCATCTGCTAGTTGCAGCATCCATCCATAATTCTTGACCAGATCAGTTATTGTGCTGAATTACAAAATGGCCACCCAAAATGGCCACTAGTTGGTATTCTTCTGTCAGGAAGAACTTTCCTTTCTCTCCTACTTGTTTGTTTATTTATTAATGATCGGTTTGGACTTATGAGTTTCAATTCTAGTTAATGGTTTGTAATCCATCATGGCTATTATTTGTTTTGGTGCTTGAGTTTTACCAGAGCAATCTGTTGAACCCAGCATCTCCTAAGCTCACTTCCCCACAGTGTTTTTCTTTTAGAATACACATTTCCTTTGGGCATCCTTTTGAGAGAGGGTTCTGTGGAGTTTGCTGGGACAAACACTGCAGCCATGCCATGAGAGTGGTCTGGTCATTCTCTGAGGAATTCAAGGAAGATTGGACCACTTGTGGCTGGGGTGATAGGGAAGTGTTTGGGGTCTTCTAATAAGTCAAGATGCAGGTGAAAGAGGAATGGAATGGCCAAAGGCACAGGAGTTAGAAGGTTTAAGTTGTATTTTCACTGGAGTATGAAGACCAGCTTGGCAGGGAAGCAGGAGGGGGACAGGCTGACAATGAAGACTGGGGACACATTGAAAAGGGTCTTGAAAGACAGCCTAAGGAACTTGGATGCTACCTTGAATATGTGGGAGGTCACTGAAGGCACTGAGCAGAGAACTGAACTGACGGGATGTGATAAACGGAGAGCAGCAGGGCAGGAGGAAGGGGAGGCAGGAGACTCTTGGTAAAAGCTAAGAGGACCTTATTGCCGTCTATGAAAATGGTAATAAAGATTTTTATTTTGTACATTTATGATTTCATTTCCAAGAGAAAAGAAACAACTCCTTGTGTGAAATTCATAACCAGGAAAATTTGAACAAGCTGTACCTGTGGGGTGTCATCATAAAAGAAAATTAATTTTATCTTCCACTTTCCTTTGAACTTTATTCAAGGGTAAATTTTGGTAGTTTCATGACCTTCTGGATTACTCTTAGTGAACAAAAAATCCTATGGGCAATTATAAGCTGCCAAACACAGTTTCATTTCAGGACAGAGAGGAGAGGGTAGTGAGAAAGTTCTTATTTACTAGGTGCTGGTGTAGGATGGCTTCCCACTGCTGGAAACCTTCAATTGCAAGTCTCATGACATGGTGAGGGGTGCTATTTTCTCAGTCTGGCTGTTCTCCCTCAGCCTCCGGTTTTGGGAGGTCCACTCCACACAGACTCTGATGGAGCTCCCATCACCTCCTGCAGTCAGTCTTTCAGGAATGATTTAAACACCTCCAAGCACGTTCTCTCTCTCACGTATGGCCTGTGCTAGGTCCACGACCCAACGATTTCACATCCTTTGCTCTTCCAAACTCTGGAAGTGCACATCAATCCTTACACTACAATTCTTCCTCACCTTGTCTGGTAAGACTTTCTCTATCTTTTAGCTAAGCCAGACCACCATATGCCCTGCAGCATGTGAGCTTTACATGTAGGGCTATAGAAGCCCCTCATGAAGTCGGAGGTGTGAGGCAGATACCTCCTCCTTCTACTTTAGGAAGATGTGAGACTCATCGTGCAGGTCTCTCTAAAGAAACTCTTATCACACATTCTCTCCCCTTAATCATCCCAATCACCCAGACCCTTTTAGGCTTGATGATGCATGAGGAGAAGTGAAACAGGTTTTCATAGATTTCCTTTGATGATTTGCATCTGAAACTAGCACCACACCTCATGGACACACTTTCTGCCTTATTGAACATTCTGTTTGTGGGCCTTTGGTTTGAGATTTCTCCTCCATTTCTAACCTGTGTTAGTGCTGTTGACTGTGATGACCCAACGCAGACCACACTCTGCTATGAGCACAGGCCGGCAGACTGGCCGTCCACTGTCTGAGAGTCCACCCTCCGGGATGCAAAACCAGAGGTCTGCATGCCACCGCTCCCAGCTGTCCCTGGCGTTCACAAATGTGCTCCAGCAGCTGGAAATGAAATGACTTGTTCAATTTGAAGGGAACTTTGCCTTGGTCAGCCCAGCACGGCCGGCGCTGTACCTAAGTGCTCTGTGGTGGGTCCAGAGCTGAGCACTAATGCAGAATTTTACAATTGCAGCGTGTCCGCAGGTACACAATTTGGCTTGCAGCTAATATGCTCATCTTATAGAATTAAGAAAAACACCTTCGTTTTCATGATATATGTAGCACATCGCCATTAACTCTACAAATTCTTGGGTGAGACGATGACTAAGTATACCTCTGATATAGTTTTCTTTGGTGTTTGCTTTTACAGGTGGTGGAGAAAAATGCAGATCCAGAAACAACCCTTTTGGCCTACCTGAGAAGAAAATGTATCCTGACTTTGGAGCAGGGGTGAGGGAGAGGGGGTACTTGGGGACTCATTCTCTGGGCCCTACGCCATTTGCTAGTGACTGGTCTGGAGGCCGTGAAGTGCAGAGGAAAGAACACTGGGTTAGGGCTCTGGACCCCCGTGTCTTAGGTGCAACTCTGCCACTTGGCAGCTGTGTGACCCTGGGAAGTCGTTTGAGCCTGATGGGTCTGAAATTCTCAGCTGCCGAGGAAGAATATGGTTCTTGATGTTCTTCAAGTCTCCTGCATTTAAGGTTCTAGTAATGCCAAAGTTTTACCCTGGGCCTGTAAAACAAGCAGCTCCAAAAGACCCTCCTTAGCTCTGGCAAGCTTCATGGTCATTCCCCGCCCCCCGCCCCCAGGAGGAGCAGAGTGTGCCTCAGCGGACCTTTGTTAAGACATAAATGGGCTTCCCAGGCAGGGTTTCTAGCTCTGCGAAGGTGGAGGGAAAGTCAGGGGAAGGGGTATTTGTTTGGGGAAAGGATGCCGGAGGTGGGAATCGTGTAGAGGCACCATCCGCTGTGGGAATGGCAGGCACTGGGAAGCATGGGGTGGGGGACTCCTGAGCAGGGTTGGGGTGCTGCTGTGCTCCCAGAGTGGGGAGGGCTTCTGTAAGAGCCCCCATCCCTTTTGTTCTTTGCTAGTAGGAAAGTATTCTGAGGCCCTGGAACAAAACCAGCAGTAAAGCTAGCATAGGAGCTAACATTAATGGGCACTGACTACATATGGGTGGAGTTCAAGGTGATTTATGTAGGCTGTCTCACTGATTCACAGCGATCCCTTTAACAGAGGAGGAAGTGAGGCTGGATGTGGTAAGGGACACACCTCCCCCTCGTGTGTTCTGGGCAAATGCTGGCAGACCTGGACTGAAGCCGGGAGCCATGCTCTGAACTTCCCACCCACACTGGAAACTCTCTAGGGGTCTGTTGTAGAATGATACTCATCCTGACCTCTGCCTATAAACCCTGTGGCTCCCAGAGGCAGGGATGTCCGGTGGCTCCTTGCAGTGGCATACTTTGGAACAACAAAGGATCGTTTCAGCACCCTCAGAAGCCAGCCTGGAATCCATGGCCTTGCCTCTGGTTCTTTCACCTCCTATCAGATAGTGGCTGGCTCTAGTGTACTTTGTCCTGGATTTTTGACCTGGCGGGGGCAGGTCTGGAGGTTCACAGCACATGGACCTGATGGCGTTTTTTGTAGACCTGGAGTCACTCAGTGGGATCAGGGGACTGCATGGGACTCCATTTCCAGCCCATCTACCTGGGTGGTCTGGAAAGAGAGGCTCACTCTTAGAGATTGTTGACGTCAATTTTAGATTTCTAATACAGTTTTGAAGGCCTGACAGCCTCAGAAATTCCTGACCATAGCAGTTGGCTGGTTTAATGGCCAAATCTCAAATGAAATCCAAACCTGAAAGTTGGCATGTAAATATGAAGTCCTCATGGCTTGCTGCTGCCTGTGTTGAGAGTTGATTTGTGGGAGTTCCAGGCAAGAGAGAAGACCCTAGCCTTGACTTCTGCCCTGGCTTCCAGAAGGATGCCCAGGCTAGCAGAAGACCTCTCGACTACTTCGGGCTGCTTCCGTTCGTCCTCATGTGCCCCTGGAGTGGCCTAAACTGCTGATCTCATACGTCCAGACTAGTGAAAAGAATAACTCGAAATCTAGAGATCCCTCCCCAGCTGTGCTTTAAAAGAAGCAGCAGCATGGTGGGGGAGGGGTCAGATGGCCGTGTTTGTTCCCTAACACTCAAGGTAACACAAGTGACTGTCACCTTGCAGGGCGCACATTACATCTTGGGTCTCAGTCTTTCCTCCCTTTGTTCATTCGTTCGTTCATTCGTTCGTTTGTTCCTTCGTTCCTTCTTTCCTTCCTTCCTTTCCTTCTTTCTTTCTCTCTTTCCCTCTCTCTGTCTTCCTTCCTTCCTCCCTCCCTCCCTCTCCCTCTCTTTCTCTCTTTCTTTCTTTCAGCAATTCCTGCCCTACCTGCTAACCACATTATAGTGACGATCAAACGGGTCCATGGGTGTAGCTGCTTTCCAAGTAGAAGATGCTTTATCATTGTTAGTTATTAATTTTATCTTGAAATTAGGGAAGTGACCAGGGATAATAGCCTCAGCTCCTTCCATCTTCAGTAGGAAGATAGATGGCCTGGAGGCCTGTAGGCCTGAGGGAAAAGCAGCAATGGAGCCTGTGTGTCCCAGGGAAAGAGGCCACCATAACTGCTGTTCTCCAGAATAGCCTATTAGTTAGGCACTTTTCAACACAAAGTATCAGAGATTTTGTTTCCCCCAATATATAAGAGGTGGCTCCAATATTGGTTTCTGACCTCAAAAATATCTTCATTTTAATTTCCATTCACACATCCTATGGGATGGATATTTAGAAGCCCCTGGTCCAGCCTTAACTTTGGTCCCTGGACTTCATCAATCCAAAAGGTTTGGCGGGGGAATGAGGGAAGCCGAACTCAGCAAGTCCCATGCTGGCTTGAGTGGCTTCCTTGCACGACCAGCTGGGGTGCTGTGAGGGCTGGCCCACATACTCAGTCTTTGAGGTGCCCGATTTACCTGCCCAGTGAGACCACAGGGTTGGGGGACTGTTAAGACCACACCTAGGAGACCTTGATCCCAGGAAAATCTCCAGGATTGGAGAGCAATGGAACTCCAGTCCCAGGGGGTGACACATGGGTGCTGGTACCTTTCCTTTTCTGTACAGTGGAACTGGCCTCATTCCCTGCTTCCCCGGATGCAGGACAGCCTGTCTGAATGGGAGGCCGTGGGGGTCTGCTGCCTCCCGGGTTGAGGCGCCTGAGCCTGTGTGTGGACGAGTGGCTCTTCACTCGAAGCTCAGTCCAGGCATTTCCCAGCAGCCCAACAAAGACTTTTTTTTTCTCTGAGTTCATATTCTTTAACCCTTGACCATCCAGTGGGGCTGAGAGGGACAAAGCTGGGCTGTGGAGAAGGCGGCTGTGGGGCTTGCACGGTGATGCTTTCCAAGTATGATCGTCTCCAGGACAAGATCATGTATCCTTTGCCTGCTGGCTGATGGCCTTTGAGGACTATGATCCAGGGGTCAGCTTTTGAGTGAGTGTGCGTGTGTGTGCATATATGTGTAAGCCCCTGTGTTTCTAAGTAGACTTTGGTCATGAAGAGGGACATTATAGAATGATGTCTTAGGAAGTATCTTCCTGGCTTATAGATATGGACAAGATTCTGAACTGCTGAAAAAAAATCATCTTTTTACAATTCAGACTTATATCACATCCCATGAAATCCTTCAGTAGGCCTCCATTGCCCCCAAATTAAAGTCCAATCTTTTTGTTCAACATGTGAGGTCCTTCAGTTTTCCCCACCTTCCCTCTCCAGTTTTCTTTCTCTTCGTGGGTCCAGCACTCTGTTCATGCAGAAACAATTGTGAACTACCAATGCTCCACGCCCATTCATTTCTTGGTCTTTGCAGAAGCTGTTTTCCATCTTGAATGTCCTTTTCTCAAGGACTTCTCTACCTGGCCACCTCTTACTAGCACTTTAGGACTGGGCAAAATATCACCTCCTCTAGGAAGCCTTCCTTGACCTCCCAAGATTGGGTTAGGTGCCCCTTGTCTCTGCTGGTGCCATGGGGCCCTGTGCATAGCCCTCCTGAAACACTTACTGTAAAATATTTAAATTTCATCTTCACACTGGCTTCTATTTTCCTGAGTTGAAGGCAAGCTATTAGAGGACAAAGATTCCATCTTATTCACCTTTATTTCCTCAGCCCTCAGCAGGGTGCCTGGCACTTGGTTGGCCTTCAGTAACTGATGTTGTCTGTATGAGTGAATGAGCGATGAATAAAGGGATGGATGTGGGGAAGCTATTTCTAAGGGGTTGGTGTCCCATGTCACCTGGGGATTTCCCCTCCCTCTTCCCCCAGAGGAATGGGAGAAATGGAGGTGAGTGAAAGCAGAGAAGCAGAAGTGACAGGAGGTTCTGAAATTGAAGTGGCTAAGGACGAGCCCTGCAGAGAGAGGAGCACATTTTGGGCCTGGAAGCTGCCAGAAGCTTCCTCTTGACTCAGCCTCCAGTGTTGGGCTAAGAGGCAGCTGAAAGTGACCCTGGCTCCCATGCTCCAGCTCAGAGGCCTAGGGTGCACCGATGTCTGACTCCACAGGACGCTGGAGGGGCTCGGGCGCAGAGTCTTGGGTAGAGAGGTGAGGACACCTGTAGAAAAGACAAGAACATAATGTAGAGTGAAGAGAAGTGACACAGGCATCACAGATCTCCTAGACCCTGCACTCAGGTCTGCTCTGATGACCTGAGTGGTCAATGGAATGACCTTAATTTGGGTTCCAGTCACTTTTCTGCCAATGCCTGCCTGGCCCCCATTTGCTCCTTGCACCATGTTGCCGTGACAACTGTGGAAGGAATCGGAAGTACCAAGACGAGGCTGCATCCTGTGCAGGTAACAAGAGGCTCTGACCAAGGCTGCAGACTTGCTCTGGGTTGTTGGGCTGAGTGTCACTGCCCGGGCAAAGGTGGCATTCTGGCCCAGCCACCTCCCCAGATCCTCTTGGAGGTGAGGGGATGGCTGTGAGGCAGAAAGTGGAGGCACCCGAGCCTGAAGCTCCCTCCTGTGTCTGGGTGGATGGTGACATTGCATGCCCCATGGGAACCAAGAGGTCAACTGGATCTGGCGGCTGGTAAGTCCAGCTGTGTCAGAGCTGGAGGGAGGAGGGGCAGGGGAACTTCCTCACCTTGTGCCCAAGTGTGCTTAGGAAGCCCCCTTGCCATCTCAGATTGAAGATTCCAAATGCTCTGTGCCCCTTGGTAAAAAACCCACCTACTCCCTGCCCCCTCCGGTGGTAATTTCATTGCACCTCTCACCTTCCACCCATGGCTCATATAGACGTGGGCTCATTAAAATGGAGGTTAGCAAGGGCTGAGTCAGAGAACAGAGACACATGGGTGTCTGACCAGTGCTTTCTCGCTGATGGTATCAGCCACCTGAGGATGAAGCGAAATTGGGAACACTTTGGGGAAGAGTGGGCAGTAGTCTGAGGGGTTTGTGGAGAGAGAAAGGATGCTCGTAGACAAGGTGGAATGGAGCCCATGTGGGAGCAGAGCACAGTGGGAAGGAAAAGCCACTGTCCCCGGTGCTTACGTTTAGGGAAACTGAGGCAGGAGGTCCTTAGGAGATTGCATCACGGAAGGTGCCTGAGCCAGGCCCTTTTCTTAATCTTCCCTTGACTGTGTCATTCAGATCCTGCCACCCTTGTGCCCTTATGTGAGTCTGGAGCCAGGGTTGCCAGTTGAGCAAACTAATTATACTCCCTGGAGGGAGCATCTTGGGCCAGTCACGTGGGGTCAGAATGCGGTGGGGTGGTATTGCTTCACTGCCATGTCTTTGCTTCCTAGGCAGGAAAAGGGCAGATTACTTCCTAGGCAGGAAAAGGGCAGATTACTAAACTTGTCCAACCTGCAGCAGATGTGAGAAGATTAATGAGGGCTTGTAATTTTCTTTGAAACATAGATGAAAGAAAGAATGAACCGTTTAAACACAGGGGTCATATCCATACAATGAGGCGAAAACCCTCTCTTTCCAATGGCACAGGTCCTTATTCCTGACGTACTTCTTTTGGCTCCAAATAAGCTGTAGATTCCACTTCCCCTTGTCCATTTATGTTTTTCTCTTGGCTTCTATGACACCACACTTTCCTCATTTTCCTCCTACCTCCATGCTTGCACCATGTAGAGCTCTTCCTTGGCTCAGTCCCTAATTGCTGCAGCACCCTGGGCTCTGGCCTGGGCCCCATCTCTTCTCCACCTTCACACTCTCCTGAGGTGAGTTTAATGCCATCTACATGTGAATGCATCATCTTTGTATCTTCAGCTTCGACCTCTCCTCAGAGACCAGACTCCTATTTCCAGCTGCCTACTTGAATCACTAGATGGATGTCTAATCTCAAACTTAACAAAACCCTATTTTCCCCCCAACTTCTTTCTTCCCTGGTCTTCCTCCATCTGAGTCAGTGGCAAAAGCATCCACCCAATTGCTCAAGATAAAAATCTAGGAGTCACCTATGATTCTTCCTCTGATACACCACACCCAATCCATCCAGAAGTAGTAACTACTCTACCTCCAAACTTTACAATGAAATCATTTTTTTTCTCTGTTTCCCCCATTAATGTTTGGTTTAAGTCACTATCTCCTCTTGCCTAGGCCACTTTAGTGTCCTGTTCTCTGTTTCTTCTCTTGCCCCTACAACTATTCCCTGCCCAGCAGCTAGAGTGATTCTTTAAAAACACAAATTCAATCATATCAAGCCCTGCTGAAATTCCTCTTAAAGGTCTCTCATTATCACACCCAGAATAACAATCCAGATCCCTAACCCTGGCTTATGAAGAGCTGCATGGACTGGCTGCTGCCTATTCCCCCAGCTGACCTCCCTTGTCTCAGGATTCCATCCACCCTCGCCTTTCAGCAGCTCTAGTGCATCAGACTTTTGCACTGTCTGTGCTCAGAGCCTTTGCACTCACTGTTCCCTCTGCCTGGGATACACTCTTCCCTGCTCCAAATTATGTCATTAAGTTCAACTCGAAGGTCACTTTTTCAGAGTGGCTTTTCTAACCACTCCAAATAGCCACTAGTCACTCTGGGTCATGTCCTCTTGTACTAATTCTCTACATAGCACTGACCTCCACCTCAAATTTTCTTCTTTGTTTTTGTCAGTATTTCCCCTATTAGGATATGAGCTTCATGAGACCAGGAACCTCATCTCTCTTCTTCACCCTCTGTCCCCAGTACCTTTACCACTCCTGGTACATAATAATTTCTCAGTAAATATCTGTCAAATGAATGACCATCCATGCTAGGCACTGGGGATACAACATTCTAGCAATTTTACTTAATGTAAGTTCCAAGAGAGATTCCCAGAGATTAAAAAATAGTGTAGATGAGGAGAATCTCCTTGTAACAAAAATCTTGCAGGTTTGAATGAAAATTCTGTGACAATTCAACGCTTTTAGTGAATTCTATCTCACACATTTCCCAATTCTTAAGTCCCCACCCATTGGACTTCAAGGATTGCCTTCACATAAGAATACAGCAGCATTCTAATTTGGAATAAGATGCATTCATTTGGTTATTTTGGATTGTGGGGTAGTGTAGCTAAAAGAACCTGACACAGCTCGTGCATTCACCATGTGTGATCTTGCATACACCTCTTAAATCTCTGAGCCTGCTTCCTCCTCTCTCTGGTGAAGGGAATGAAGGGTGGCAAGCCCCTCTGGCTTTAACAGTCGTGGTTCTTTGAGGGGGCTGTCCTATGAGTAACTCCCATGGGTCGACTCCTTCCTCTATGCCAGGGATGATGTGAAGAGTTTTACGTGAATGATCTCACTGAATCCTCTAAGTGCTAGGATGGTCCTAAACCTATAGACAAGGCTTAGTGAGGCTTGGTAACCTGGCCAAGGTCACAGCTGGGAAGTGGCGGCACTACGGTGTGACTTCATACGCTCTGCTACCCTACACTGCCTGTTGACATGGGCTGGCTCCAGTTGAGTCATGAGGGAGCCTGGGAGGGGTTCTGCAACACAGGTGTCTACGTCATCTGCCCCTTTTAGGAAAGAATCGCCAAAAGCCACGGCTCCCAGTGTGGGTTCTGCACCCCCGGCATCGTCATGAGCATGTACACGCTGCTTCAGAACCAGCCTGAGCCCACTGTTGAGGAGATCGAGGATGCCTTCCAAGGTATGGGCCTTGAGGCAGGGCCCGGGAGGTGGAGTGGCGAGTGGGGCTCTGAGGAGGGCAGGGCAGGGCCAGGGTGGATGCCAGGAGTGGACTAGGAGTTCCAGGCACTGCCTTTTGAGGGAAAGGCTCAGGCCATCCCACCATGTTGGTTATGATTGACTGGAAGGGTGGTGCTTTCTTAATTGGAAGAACACTTGGGTGGTTTGGAGACCTTCTGGGGTCTCCTGCCTTAGTGTTCATCTTCCTGAGGTGTCTTCCTGCTCTCACCCCGTGCTAGGATGGGGTAGCCATGAGTGGCCGGAGTGGGAGGAGATCGTTTGGGAAACCGCACAGAAGCTAATGACATGGCGCCTTCCCTTCCTGCTTCCTCAGAGCAGGATTCTACAGGGCAAAGGCCACATATGAGGAAGGAGGCCATGACTCTGAGCCTTGAGCAGGGACTGGCTTCCCACTTTGCCTTCTGTGAGTGGGCCCAGATGGTTGGGCCTGGTATCTGTTCCTCTGAACTGAGTAGAGAAGGCTCCCCATTCATTCAATCCATTTTAATGCATCATTTATTCAGTCAGTTATATGAAGTCCTATCATATGTCAGGCACTCTACAGGGGACAGGGGACACAGGGATGAAAGATCCAGTCCCTCCTCTCAAGTAGCTTGTACTCTGAAGGGGAAGAGAGCTTATAATGTAGTTTGATAAGCTCACTGATAAAGCTATGACTAGGCACCATGGGAGGACTTAGGAGGAGCACCTGTTTCAGTCTAGGTATTCTAGCAAGGCTTCCTGGAAGAAGTGGTAGATGTTTTGAAGTCAGGGATACAAGCAGGAGGAGGGTCATTCCAAGCAAAGAAAATAGAATATGTGAAGAGAGCATTTAACTGATCTGGGAGCAAAGCCACAAACCCCTTAGCTGCCCCGGGGCCTGCGCTGACACTGCAGCTTTTTCCTTGGCCCACAGGAAACCTGTGCCGTTGTACAGGCTACAGACCCATCCTCCAGGGCTTCCGGACCTTCGCCAAGGTAAGTTGGGGCCCTGGGACAGCAATGGCCCTGCTCCTGAAGCAGCAACACTCAGGAATCACAGCTGGGAGGGATGCCATGGGCCTCTGGGTTACAGAGAAAAATGATCAGATGGCCAGCTGGCGGGTCCTTCTGCCGCAGGTACCTGGCAAGGGCGTTGGGCTCTGCCGTTCTTACTCTGGGGGGGTGGAGGGAGGTGGTGGTTCTCATCAATAGCACGGAGACCTTTCTTCCAGGGAAGGCCTGGAGAACTGGTTACTGGAAGAGACATGCTGCCTAAGAGCTAATTTCCTCCAGGGCATTCGGGCTTGGCGTCCTTCCTTGGTGACTGGCATGCTCAGCCTATGGCACAGGTGCTGAACGTGGCATTTAATAACAGCCCAGCGTGACTCAGCACTCGAGTCTCTCCTCCTTTCCTGTCCCGGCTGCTTTCTGCAGCTGGCTCTCTGCTGGGCTTATGAAACTGCTAATTAGATCTTCAGACAGTGTGTGAACCCCTGTAGTGTTCATATTACTCTGTGAGAAACCACAGCTGGGGTGCATGAGCCTTGATTACATAAATGCAGACACACACCTGTCATCTGGCGAGGAGGCGGAGGGCTAGCTTCTCCTTTCTTGGCTTAATCTCCCCAGATTTTACCTGATTTCCCAGCTGGGTCAAGTTGATCCTGACTCCAATCAAACTGTCTCGTCTCAATTTGATTCTGGGTTAAGGGGAGAGTCACAGACTCCTGTGCCTTTCACTGACTTTTAGAGTTGGTACAGTACAAAAAGGAGTATTGTGTCCAAATAGCCCAAAAGGGTGGAGATGGAGATGGAGCCTCTAAGGATGGAAAATGCCACATCCTGGTGAATGCTGTTGATGATGAGGAACCAGGAGGTACGGATGTAAATGAAAATGATTGAAAGCTTAGATTCAGAATCTGCAGACCTGGGTTCAGATCCCATTCCATCTCTTAACTGGTGCATGATATTGGGCAGATTTCCTTGTTTCTAAAATGGGGATTGTAACAATACCTACCTTACAGTGCTTGTGGAAAGCACTTAGGACAATGCCTGGCACATCTTACATTTTCAGTAAATGGCAACATAAATTATGATGCTGGTACATTTTTTCCATTACCCATATTTGATCTCCATGTATTGCTTAGGCTTCCCTGAGAACCAGGGATTGTTTATCTTGTGCATGTACTTATTTTATAGGAGGCCTCTCAAAGAAATACAATCTGACCAGCTCCCCTAGTTTCTCCAGAGAGAAGGGCTTTTGAGTGTAGCTGACAATTATACTCCTTCTGTAGGTCAGAGTTTTATCATCATGTACACAGTTCCTGAGTCTATTGTGACACTGTGGGAGGAGGTGAGCTGCACCCCCTTCACTCCAGCTGCCTGGCAGGGTACAGCAGAGCAGAGTGGAGCTGGGTGCTCCAAGCAGGCAAAATGACTGGCGCACAGAATGTGCTCAGAAGCTCATGCATATTACTCATTGGAGGCCCTCAAGGCCTTTATTCAGAGCCTTTTAATTGTTACCTTACACACAGTTCTAAAAAGCTCATCTATCTAGTTTTCATGGCCATAGCACACACCGGAAGAGGGTGAGAAGAGCATGCTATAGCGAGGCAGCCTGTTCACAGCAGGAAATGACAACATTCATCTAGCAGCAAGGAAGGAAATGGGGGAACCATAAAAATAAGCCCAGTAGTTTTAGCCTACTGAGAAAAGTGGAAATCTCTCTGGGGAAAAACCCTGGCCTTATCCAACCGCAGTAGACCTTGAGGGCGGTGACGCATTATTGTACGTTACAGTAATTTATGTCAAACACATCAATGAATTATCAAGGAAGAAGATCTAAATAAGAAAGTGCCGACACTTTCATTATCTGAATAATCCACTTTTGCGAATTACATCCTTCCCCACAAGGACCAGGTGAGGGAGGCTGTTGTCTTACTGTACGCAGGGCCTGGTAATTTTCCACATCACTCCTCCAAAGAGAGAGATGTGCAGAGGCCCTCTCTGTTCTGTCCAAAGACAGAGGGGAAGGGCAAGGTGGTGGTGTGGCGGTATAAAATAGACCGAGCCGCTCTGAGATCCAGCGGCAAAGCAGTGAATGCAAGAGGGGTCTGCACGCAGGGCAGCATGTGCAGGAGGGTTGAGGCAAGTCTGACAGTGCTTGCACGTTCTCAGAGGCTACACCTTCGGCCTCCTTGGCCCTCTGACAACTTCCTTGGGTACACTGGTGGGTGGTGACTCACCCTTTGGGAAATGTCGGCATGAATGGTGTCTTCCATGATTCACCTAAGGAAGGGCTACTCCCAGCCTGCTCCCCCAGGAACGGCTGCCCTGGAAATGTGTCTAGGTCTATGCCTGGGAGTTCCCCCACTTTTGCCTCTTAGCACAACTCCATGATTCTGTAGTGTCTTCTGGGGCCCTGAGCTGAGACTCCTGCCTCCTTGGGCTAGATCAGTCAGGTGAACACACCCTTTCCCACCTTCAGTGCATTGGTTTTGGGAGATAGCAATCTGGGCTGTATTCTGTGCTCTGCCATTGGCACCCCAAGAGGTCCTGAGCAAGTCCTTTCCCCGTAGGTGATGAGTCATCAGACCTGTACACATCCTCCAGAACAGGCCTGCAGTGAGGAATAGAGTGTGAGCTTTCTGGCGAGAAGTGCCTGATAAGGAGTGGGAAGGCCATCAGGCACACTGGCCGGGCACACCTCTGGTCCTGAACGTCTTTGGCAGCAGCCCCACAAAGACTCCAGCCTGGGAGGCGCCCAACGAATTCCCATAGAACTTGATGGTTTAGAAGTAGAGGCATGAGGGGCTTCCCTAGTGGTCCAGTGGTTAAGACTCTGCTTCCCCTGCAGGGGACGCAGGTTGGATCCCTGGTCGGGGAACTAAGGCCTCCTCAGGAAGCAGTACTGAAGAGGAATGTGGGCACAAAGAGATGATTTGATAAAATAGGACTAGCTTTTATGGAGAAATTTTCTCATAATTAAATATCCCTGCTGCTTCCAGGAGAGGTCCTGTTTGTTTATTCTCAAGTTATTTAATCTACATTAACCAAGTGAAAGTAGTTAAAGCAGAGGCCTTTCCTCTGTGCAGAGGCAAGTGGGATGGGGTGGGGTATCTGCTGTTCCTTTTGATGCTGGACTAGGTATCATACCCAGATTTCATTTGATAGTAATAATCTAGGTTCTTTAGCTTCTGTGAAAACTCTTTGCAAATATCTTTGTGTGAATGTTGGTCATCTCTCTAGGATGGTGGATGCTGTGGAGGAAATGGGAACAACCCAAACTGCTGCATGAACCAGAAGGAAGACCACAATGTAAGTGGATCCTTTTCAGCCTGGAAGCCTGAGGGCCGACCTCAGATCAGAGGAGCCAGTGGGCTCTCTCCACACTCTGGGCAGTGGTGGCTGGAAGAGGAAACAGTTACGCCCCAACCATGAGGGTGGTGGATGTGTACAGTAGCCCTGGATCCTCTGTCAAGACCTCCTTGTCCCTTCTTCGCAGGAGATACCAGCTCCTCCACCAGCCTGCTGGGGTCTGTGGATGAGCTCGCTTGGACAGGGGGCTAGTCCAGCCCTGTGGGGCATTTTCAAGGAGGGGACAGTGTATCACTCCTCTGTCCGCTTTTCCAGCAGGTCATTCTCTCGCCATCTTTATTCAACCCAGAGGAATTCATGCCCCTGGATCCCACCCAGGAACCCATCTTCCCCCCAGAGTTGCTGGTAGGTGATGCCCCATGAGCCCCTGGAGACCTGTTGGGTCCCACTTGTACCCACTGGGGCCTTTGTGTCCTCCTTGTCCTGTAGGTTTCAGCCTGAATTTCCCTTCCTTTCTCTGACACCCAAACGTCAAGTCCCTGTGCCACATACTCCCACAGGGACCCACACTTCTCTCCTTCTCACACGTGTCACTCTGAGGGAGTGGATCCCTTTGGCACACTGTGTACAGTAACAGGAGCTCCAGAAGTATTTGGTGACCTCCTGGCTAAATCTCATGTATAAGCCCTCAAGCAATCCATTCTTCTTTCTGTTAGCAGTCCATGTATATACGAAACAAACAAAGAGAGCTGTGTTCAAAGGACACAATCCATGGCCTGCAGCCACGTCTTAAGGACACCTCTCATGGCTGCTTTCTCACCTTGATGATTCTGCTCCTTGACTCCAACACCATGACCAAAATAATAATAATAATCAAGCCACTCTCAAGGTTTCTCAAGTGCAGATTTCTCAGGGGGTGGTGAGCTCATGAAGACTGCTTTATGAATTCAACAGGCCAGAAAGAACGGCTTTGCAGCAGACCGCCAGCATATCTTTCTCTGGATTGTGAAACCTTGAAAAACCATCAGTTTGATTTGGGGGTTTTCTCTCTCAGCCCTGCATCACCCCTCATGCTCTAGAGCCAACCTTCCATTGCATTCCCTTCTGATCCCCCTCCCGTACCTCCTGGAGACAGTGTGGGACAGTTCAAGTCACCTTGCGGCAGTGACCTTCAGCAGGTCCCATAACCTTGATCCTCGGGTTCCTCCTTCACCTGTAAGAGATGAGACTAACAGTGCCTCCTTCACTGCGATTCCTGCCTCGATACATGGTGTTCTCCCTCTCTTCTCCCCTGACATGCATTTCCCGTCTGAATTCAGTATTAAACAAACCCATAGTAGAGTTGATCCCCTTGCAGACTTAAAGCAATGGCCCTGGGAATGGCAGTGGGGAGGAAGAGGCAACACAGTAAGAACACTTCATTTTCCAGAGGCTGAAAGACATTCCGCAGAAGCAGCTGCGTTTCGAAGGGGAGCGTGTGACCTGGATCCAGGCCTCGGCCCTGAACGAGCTGCTGGACCTCAAAGCGCAGCACCCTGAGGCCAAGCTGGTGGTGGGGAACACGGAGATTGGTAAGGGCGCGGGGTGGCCCTGGGCCAGTCTGCCCAGTTCAGCCCCTGTGGCTGTGTGTCCTCTGTGTGTCCTCTTCTGCCCTCACTTCCCCATTACATATGTGGAGTAATGACACCTCCTCTAAGGGTTGTTCTGAGCACTAACGGAGCTCCTTGCTGACTGTTCTCCGTAAGCACCGACAGGGAGCCTGCTCTGCACTGGGTACTCTGGGAGAGCCAGGGGTGCCCAGATCACCTGGACCAGACCCCTTCCCTTCAGTATCTCCCAGTCTAAAGGCGGAGGGAGCAACGTAGCTCACGTGTCTGGGCCGGTGCCTGACGGACACTAGGGGTTCCATAAAGGTCACTCTCTTGCCCTCCCTTTTCTGGGGGTGATGTGGTAAGGCTAGGGAGAGGAGATGTCCAAGTGTGACTGTGCTGTGTTGCCCATGACTGTGGCCACCTGCCGTGGTGCCACCACCTGGGACATGAGGCCCACAGTACGTGAACAGGTCAAGGAGACCCCAGATGCGCAGCTCTCAGGCTTGGTGCTTGAAGACACAGGAGCGGAGGTGCCCAGGTCCCTGCTCGTCTCCATCCACTTATAAACCTGGCTTGGCCCGCTTCCACTTGGCTGGACCCAAGCCCAGTGAAGATCCAAGGAGAGGATGGTGGCACAGCCGAGGTCTGCCTCAGAGGAACCCTGGTTTGGGGGGACTTGACATGCTTTTAAGCAGCCAAGTCCAGCTTGTGGGGGACTCCTGGCTCTGGCTCTGGGGGGGACCCCCCGAGCCCTGGGTTCTGGTTGGTTCTTCAGCCACAGAGAGGAGGGCCTGGCTCAGATCTGTGCTGGTGAAGTGCTGAGTTGGGCCACCCTTGGGAGCACAGGTGCTGTACAGAGTCCCCTGCTGCAGTAATGTGCCACATCAGGATGGCAGGGTGGCCTGTGAGGTGTGCCTCAGGTGATATGACCACAATGGCTGGCCTGTGTAGCCATGACCCAAGGGCCCAGGGTCCCATGAGTTAGGGTGGAGAATGACTGGCTGGAAGAATCTTTGGGGTCCTTGGGTATATGACATGTTCCTCGCCACGAGTCACACAATGTCCTGGGCTCAGTTAGATTCTAAGAGAAAGGCATTCACGAAGATGTTATAAGCTCCAAGTTAGAAATAATTGCTTAAGACCATATGCCACAGCTCTACCTCCCTCCCTCACACCCCCCCCCCCCCGCACAGTGTAACCACCTACCGCCATGACGTGGGGGGAAGTGGGTCATAGAGAACCCCTTATCAAAACGAGCCACGGGCTTCCCTGGTGGCGCAGTGGTTGAGAGTCCGCCTGCCGATGCAGGGGACACGGGTTCGTGCCCCGGTCTGGGAAGATCCCACATGCCGCAGAGCGGCTAGGCCCGTGAGCCATGGCTGCTGAGCCTGCGCGTCCGGAGCCTGTGCTCTGCAAGGGGAGAGGCCACAACAGTGAGAGGCCCGCCTACCGCAAAAAAAAAAAAAAAACGAGCCACTTAGTGCCTCCATCTGCATTCTTTGCCCTACGAGCTGATATTCAAACAGGCCAGACTCCTCAAAGCCTGCACCTCCCTTCAGAGACTCTCAACAGCACCGGAAAGCGGGGGCGGAGGGGTTGATGCAGAGACATTTCCTTCTTACCCTTTTCCATCTACAGCCCTGTGGGCGGGGCTGGGAGAGGTGCTGTGCTAACTGGGTCTGAGGAACAGAAGCAGGTCTGTTCGCAGAGGTTTCTTACTTGGTTCACTGGAAGGACAGAAACCAGACACAGACATTCGATCCCACCAAGCCATGCACCTTAAGAACTCAGACGAATATTGGGGACTGGGAGGCCAATTTGAAGTGTTCTCTCTCAGTCAATTTTCCTTTTTTGTCTGAATGTTAGACTTTCATATCATATTACTATTACATCCCAATTCTAATAATTGCTCCGGTACTGAAATATGCCCATTCTTAGCTGTGTAATTTGGGCACGAACCTTAACCTCCCTGTGCCTCAGTTTTTTCATCTATAAACAGAGAAAATCACAGTATTTCATAGTGTTATTGTGAGGATTAAGTGAGTTAAAATATGTAAAGTGCTGAGAAGCGTTCCTGACTTATTTTCATGCCCTTTTTCTAATATTGTGATTAAACACACACGCACATATGCACACACGCACACGCACACACACACACCACACACACAAATTCAAGTTCATCTTATTTGAATTCCGATGGGTTTTTTTGAGAGGGAAGGACATAGCTTTCAGGCTGATTGTGCGGAAACTGAACTTACTCCCACATCTCGTCCACTGCACCCCTAATCCCAGGTCACCCACGGAGCATGTTACGATCGTGAATATGTCCTCCGTCCTGTGTGCAGTGGTGGGGAAAAATGCCCTGGTGATAAACAACAGACCTATAACTTGAGGCTTCTTGTTTCTCTTCAGGCATTGAGATGAAGTTTAAGAATCAGCTGTTTCCTGTGATCATCTGCCCAGCCTGGATCCCTGAGCTGAATTCAGTGGAACACGGACTGGAAGGTAAGGGGAAGTTTGCCTGAGCCCTCAGAGAGACTGGGATGCTGGAGGTGGGTCATGCGGGGGGGTGGCGAGTGCCAGGAAAGACTCCTCTTTGGCTCCCACCTGCATTTTTGGGAGCTGCCCTGCATGGGGAAAGCGGGCACCCTCAGTGCCCTCCTCCTCGGAGCATCCATGGTAGGGTGCCAGCGGGCAAGGGGCTTGGGATTCTCCATAGTTGTTCTCTATCCTGGCTGCATGTTAGAATCGCCCATGGAAATAGGCGGTAGGTGGGGGGAGTTTTGGGGTGCTTTTTAAAAAAATGCCAAGACTTCACCCTCAGAGATCTGATTTTATTGAGTTGAGAACCACTGGTTTAGAGAAACGAGCACTCTGGTTGTAGGGTCAACAGGCCTGGGGTTGAGTCCTGGCTCTTTTATTAGCTGTGTGGCATTGGGCAGGTCACTTGACCTCTCTGGGCCTTAATTTCCTCATCCATATAAGGATGTGCATCCTGGTTTAGCCTTACTGGGGTTGCTGTGTATGGAAGTGCTTTCCAGGCTGTGATGGGGATCGCTGTCATTCCGAGCGTGTGTTCCCAGGTATCTCCTTTGGAGCCGCTTGCTCCCTGAACTCTGTGGAAAAGACCCTGCTCGATGCGGTTGCTAAGCTTCCCACCCAGAAAACAGAGGTGTTCAGAGGCGTCCTGCAGCAGCTGCGCTGGTTTGCCGGGAAGCAGGTCAAGTCTGTGGCGGTGAGTCCATATTTAGGGGCCCAGGATGCACGTTTTCATCACAAGGCGAGGGCGGCTAGTCTGGACTCTGCTGCAGACCCAATGGGTGTCAAACTTAAGTGCTTAGAATTGCCTGGGGTGTTTGTTGAAAATGCAGATTCCTGGGCCCCACCCTCAGAGCGTCTGGAGTGGAGCCCAGGGGTCAGGGTTTAACAAGCCCCACAGGTGTTTCTGATGAAGGTGGCCTGTGGGCCACCCTTGGAAGCACCCACACTGTGACTCAGTCTTTACCCCTGAGGTTGGAGCCACCTGCCCCCCTCTTCCTGGACTTGGCCGAGGCTGCCAGCAGGTGGGTGAGAGATAAGTTAGGGAGAAGCCGAAATAGGAAGGGGGACTGCCTTTCAGAGCTGGGGAGAGAACCAGAGGTAGACCCCCTGAGAGGAGGGAGAGGCCCACCTGCTGACTGTAGTAAGTCTTCAGACTAGTCCCCAAATTCTGGGTTTGCAGACGGCGTTCTCACACCTGGCGCCATTTCAGTCTCACAGTTGTTGATGGAGTTGGGAGAAAAGCTGGCCTTTCCATTCCACTGCCGTTGTTGTTTTAAATTAGAACAAAAAACAAAGCGAAACAGCCTACTCCCATCTCATCACCCTACCCCAGGCACCTGCCTCCTTTGATTACAGATAAGGACACATAAACCCAGAAAACTCTACTGAGTTCCCAAGCTCAGATGCAATCTACTTCTGGGAAGGATTTTTTTTTTTTTTTTCCTGGAGCAACTGGTTTTCTTCCTCTTTTCTAATAATAGGAACCCTGTGGCTGATTCTCCTTACATTCTTTGCCAAGGAAGCTCAGTTAGAACACACTGTTCATCCTTAAGGCTTCCTCCTCATTTTCCTTGATCTTTACCTTTTATTTCTCTTTTACTAAATCTCTGTGGCCTCTGTGATAAACCACATCAACCCTTTCAGAAAAAGTTTGGGTGAAATCGATCAAACAAACAAACAAACAATTTAAAGGGGGCTGATCCCGGTTTACCAACAGGTAAATTTCAGAGCTGAGAGCCAACCCCAGGCATTGGAATCTCTTGCATGTTGCCCGAATGCCCAAGTTCTTACTGTGCTGATCCTGTGTCTCCACAGGGGTGGAGAGCCTCAGGGCTCTCCCTTCAGCAGGTGTCCCCCACCTTCTGTGTGTTCGGGAGCCAGCTGTGTGAGCAGGGCTTTCCTGGGGTGGGCTCTCTCACACGCGCTCTCTGCTTGTCCTAGTGCATTGGAGGGAACATCATCACAGCCAGCCCCATCTCCGACCTCAACCCTGTGTTCATGGCCAGTGGGACCAAGCTGACCATCGTGTCCAGAGGTGAGCTGCCTCACACTGTGGTCAGGAAAGAGGGCTGGGGTTGGGGTGGAGTCTCACAAGATAGGTCACTTTCTGGAGAAGCAGAGCCCAAAGTTCAATGATGCAGCTTTCCTAAAGTTTGGATCCCTGGCAACTGCAAAGGGAGATGTACCCAGGTTGGGGACCAAGAGAGCTGGACCGTCACTTTATTAAGAATTCACAACAGGACCTGTCAACCAGATGCTTTACTTAGTGGTGTGTGCTGGGGCCAGAGTACACTGCTCACCACAGCTGATTGCTGGGTTTTCAGAGAATCTGAGCATTTGTTAAACATGGCAGCTATTAAAACTTAAATTATATAACCTTAAAATGAAATAAAGTATATTAAAAACAAAGGTAATGGACTTATATATACCACCAAATGTAAAATAGGTAGCTAGTGGGAAGCAGCCGCATAGCACAGGGAGATCAGCTCGGTGCTTTGTGACCGCCTAGAGGGGTGGGATAGGGAGGGTGGGAGGGAGACGCAAGAGGGAGGAGATATGGGGATATATGTATATGTATAGCTGATTCACTTTGTTATACAGCAGAAACGAACACAGCATTGTCAAGCAATTATACTCCAATAAAGATGTTAAAAAAAACACAAAGGTAATAAGTACTCAAAATTCACCATCAAAGGTAATAAGTACTCAAAATTCACCATTTCCTAATTATTTTATTTCATTTTACAGTTGTCTATGCCCTTGAGGTTATTTCCATTTATTATATTTGTAGAGTGGAAATGCTACATAATGGTGTACTCCTGTCCATCTTTCCTCGTTGGAGGGTCCCCAAGACCACCTCTAGGTTTGATGATGCTTAGGAGGTCAAGGAAGACTCACAAGACTCAGCATAGAGTCTTACGCATGGCTATGACTTATTACAGCAGGAGGATAGAAAGCAAAATCAGCAAAGGGAAAAGATGCATGGGGCAGGGCAAACTAGGCACAAGCTTCCAGGGCCTCCTCCCAGGGGAGTCACACAGGACATGCTCAATCTCCCCAGTAGTAAGTTGAGCTGTGACAACACATGTGAAGGGTAGTCTACCAGGGACGCTTGTTAGAGACTCAGCACCCAGGGCTTTTACTGGGGGCTGGTCATGTAACTCTGCTTGGCACGTACCAGAAGTCCAGACTCCCAGAAGGAAAGTCAGGTGCTCAGCATAAACCATATGATGTGTACAAACATTTCAGGCCCAGTGAGCCGTTCTTATCAGGGAATGGTGGGAACTCTCCTGAAATCCAAGGTCCCAGAGGATAGCCAGTGGCCAACCTTGTAAGCAGGACTTTCAGAGGAGGGCAGGTCTGCTGTGTCAACTCTTTGCTACCCTCCTTCTAACATCACACTGAGTGATGTTGCTCTTTTAGATTTACATTGGCCGTGGTAGGAGTATTTATACCACAAAAATTAGCAAATGCTTTGAATCAGGGTTTTTTCTCAGAGAACTGATTGTTAAACAGTCACCAGCACACCAGTGCTTAAGGATTTCAAATGGAGCACCTTGGCCCCCGTTGTGCCAGCCACTGCCTCTGACTGTGGGCATCAGAGACCAGGATGGAGAATTCCACTGGTGGTCTGTCCTGTGCTTTTCTCACATTGGTCCCTCTCTGTCTTGCCTCTGTACAGGCACCAGAAGAACGGTTCCGATGGATCACACCTTCTTCCCTGGCTACAGAAAGACCCTGCTAGGTCCAGAGGAGATACTGCTCTCCATTGAGATCCCCTACAGCAGGGAGGTGAGATGCTGTCAGAAACATCCTGAATCACCCCTACTCCTGCCAGGCTCCAGACAGGGAGACCAGAGCCTGCCTCGGGAACCAAACTTAGCATCTCTTCACTTTAACATTGATGTTCTTGTCTCTGAACCTTGCCTTTAACCAACCATATTACTCTCTGAGTAATATGGGGGCACAGGGCATAGTCAATGAAACCAGACAGGTAGATGTGTGATCCTGAGTGAGTCATTCATCTTTCTGAGCCCCAATTTCCTCATCTGTAAAATGGGCCCATGTAACTGACTGTGCAGGTTATTGCGAAGACTGAAAAGAAAGAATTCATAAGGTTCCTGGCAGATATCTAGGAGCTGGTGGAGATCACCAGCTAGTGCTAGCGACATAATTTCAAGAACACATCTAGTTGGGGGGTACCCCTGCCCCAGTTTTTGTATGATGAAGTGTGGAGTTTGCATGCTGGGTAGAGAAGCTACCTGTGAGTCAGGTCCTCACATGATGACCTTGGGCTTGACAAGGTGCTTTTTCACTGACCTTGCCCTGTGTTGTCCTGGATGGATTTCTGCTTCGCGAGAGGGTTTTCTGGCTTGTTGGGGCAGGTCTGGGCTCCTCTGGCTGCCTTGCTCTTGCTCCTTGGGTCCTGTGGTGTCTTGAGCTGGTGTGGTTTTGTCCTACACATTCCACAGTGGGCCTTTTAGAAAAGTGATCTGTGAGAGCCAGGAGCCAGCTGTAAAGGAGAGTATTAAGGGTTTACCAGAGCTTGTGCTTTAGCGAGTGTTACAAGGCATGTTTTGCCCTTGCTGATTTTGACCTCCTTAATGAGAATACTAATTAAACTATAGCAGTTATATCCCTGTAGTGGTTTCTTAATGATTTTCCAGCTTGTCCTTATAGACCATTTTGAACAGGGATTCCCAGAGTTTTTGTATTTCACAGATCAGTAGATTTTTTTTTTTTTTTTAATTATGAGGTGGGGAAAGGAAGAGGAAACAGGCGTAGCACTGCCCAGTTTTTATTTTGCCAGGTAAGGACATTAACAGAAAACATTTTATAAATGAAAAGAGGTTTTAATACCCAGAATCAGGTCTTTCTCAAGAAAGAACAGCTGATGACCTGATGCTGACACTGCATGAACCCCGGGAAAAACATTGCCGTGGGCGAGCACAGTCCTGGGAGTGAGCGGCTGGAACCTCTGTTCCAGAACCGAGTTCAAGCTCTGGGCTGATTGCCCCAGGGCCATGTTAGACATCAGAAATCTAGACAAGTTTTCTTATTAGGAGGGGTCTCCGTGGCTTCTTCAACAAAAGCCTGGGGCCATTTTGAACCTCAACAGTGGGCCTCCTTGCTTCTCCAATAAACCTTTCCTTAAACCTCCCACCTTTGACATTCATCAGAACTTGTGGTGCCAGGGTGAGTTCAGACCTCGAGCAGAACCTGAAACAGATGGTTCTTACCTGGAAAGTAACTCACGCTCTCCTCCTATCTCCAATGACAGAGATTGGCTTGGATCTGGGGGAAATGTATGTTCAAAGCACAGAGGCAGCTACTGTTTCATAGGGAGTCTTTCTTTCAGGAGACAAGATTTCTAACCATAGCCAGTAGACTGGTAGGAGACGCAAGGCAGGGAGAGCATCTGCAGAAGCCACAAACACCTTCATCTGGTGCTGGGTCTCAAACACCCTTTGGCATCGCACTGTACCTGCTTGAGAGGTGGTCAGGCCAGTGGAGCCTTCAGAACAGCTCTGGGGAGGCCGGGTGGACATGACACAGGGCACCAGGATGGGGAAGCCGTGGTGGGGCTGCGGCAGGCTCTCAGGAGCCTTCGTGAAAGCACCTTGCCCCCTCCTGCTTTTTGGTTGAGAGCACCCAGTTCTCCTGTGTCCCTGACTTCCCATTTTCCAGACTGATAGGCAGAAATCCTGGCCCTTTCCCAGCTTCCAGGAACATTATCTGGAACTTCTCCTGAAAAGGTGGTAGTTATGTCCCGATCTTTGACCTCTACCACCAGCTCTTGGCAGCTCTGTGATGGTCTTACCGCCTCACCCCACCTTGTGTCCCTGCTTCAGGCTCACCATTTGCAGTCCTTGCAAAACAAGGTAGGCAACAGGTATTTTTCTGTGATTTTCAGGGTGAGTTTTTCTCAGCATTCAAGCAGGCCTCCCGGAGAGAAGATGACATAGCCAAGGTGACCTGTGGCATGAGAGTCCTGTTCCAGCCAGGAACCACGCAGGTAAAGGAGCTGGCCCTTTGCTATGGTGGAATGGCAGACAGAACGATCTCAGCCCTCAAGACCACGCAGAAACAGCTATTGAAGTAAGAGCTAACGGCAAAATAAAATTATTCCTGCTGTTGCTGATATTATCACTGCTGCTGCTACTACTATGACTACCAGCAGTATTACCATTGCTGCTGCTACTGTTACTACTGTAGATGCTTCTACTACTACTACTGTGCTTCCTGCTGCCACTGGTGGTATTACTATTAATCGTGTTGCTGCTGCTGCTCTACTACTATTAGCATTGCTACTACTGCTGCTGTTACTAATACTATTACTACCTATTGCTGCAGCTACAACTACCGTTACTATTGCTACTACTGCTGCTGCTTCTACTACTCCAATTGCTACAGCTAGTGCTACTCGTATTACTTCTGCTACTATTATTACTACTATTCTACTACTACCATTACTGTTATTCCTATTGCTATCACTACTATGACTAATATTACTATTGTGGCTACTGCCACATTTATAGCTGCTACTACTACTGCTGTCTCTTCTACTACTAGTGTACTATTATTGCTGTTACTCCTAGCATTGCTACTACTGGTGTTACTGCTGCTGCTACTTTTAAAGATGCTACTATTAATGCTATTATTATTGCTATTACTACTACTGTTACTGCTACTACAACTATTACTATTGCAACTAGCACTGCTGCTGGCACTATTACTACTAATAGTATCACTACTGCTGCTGCTGCTACTTCTACTACCAGTAGTATTACTGGTGCTATTGCTATTACTACTGGTGCTTCTCCTATTTCTATTATTACTTCTGCTTCTACTACTATTACTATTGCTTTCACTACTACTATTTACTGCTTCTGTCACTGTTAGTATTACTACTACTAGTATTGCTGCTGCTACTATTGCTATTGCTATTACTGTTACTGCTGCTGCACTATTATTATAGCAACTACTATTACTATGGCTACTATATGGCAGCGGTTGTACCAAGCACTTTGCTGGCACTGTCCTATGTAATCCTCACACTAACCATATGGATAGATAAAGCTTAACTTTGGAGTTTGGTTCCTTGGTTCCAATTCCTGGCTCCAATACTTAACAGGTGGGTAATATAAGTCAAGTTACTTAATTTTTCCATGTCTCAGTTTTCTCATTGGTAAAATGAGTATAAAAATTTTCCCGACTATACCTTTTAATTTAAATTAAAAATGACATTTCATATAAATCACTTGGGACATTACCTAGTACATTATAGGAACTCAATAGATTTACCTATTATTACTTTTGTGGTCTTTAAAAAATTGTATCTATTTGTAAAAAAGAGAAAGCTGAGGCTCAAGGAGGTTAAGTAACTTGCCTAAAGTCACGTAACTATAAGTATCTGAGCCACATTTTGAGCTGAAATTCATGACTCTAAGGCCCTGTGCAAACCACTCACACAGTGGATTCTGAGAGCCGGGTGGGAGCGCTCTCCCACAGCCTGCTCTCTGGCAGGTTCTGGAATGAGAAGCTGCTGCAGGACGTGTGTGCAGGCCTGGCGGAGGAGTTGCCCCTGTCCCCAGACGCCCCAGGTGGCATGATTGAGTTCCGGCGCACCCTCACCCTCAGCTTTTTCTTCAAGTTCTACCTGACAGTGTTGCAGAAGCTGGGCAAAGAGGACTCAGAAGATGTGAGTTTGGGGCCTGGGCAAGGCAAAGACTTCCTGCAGCACTTGTGTTTAGGGATCTGGGAAGCTGGCCGGGGTAGGAGAGTGCCGTGGACCAGGTGGTAAACGTTCCTCTCCTCTGGATGTCTAAGGACAGAGGAGCAGGGACCAGGGACACAGCCTAAGGAGCCACACGGGGATGGGAGCCGACTGGGTGGCTGAGAGGCAGAGCACTGGGCTGGGCGTCGGGGATGTGGGTCTTGTCCTGGCTGTGTCATTACCTTAGGTGAGAACTTGGTAGGTCACCACTCTTTCTATGTCTTAGCTATAAAAATCTGGGGGCGGGTAGACCAGATGATCCTTCCAGCAGTGTAGCTGATACAACTGTGGTTGTGTAGTTAGAATGGGAACGCGATGTGATGAGAACGTGAGGTGGGGCTACCACAGCCAGGGGAGATGTGCATCCAGGAGAGGATGCTAGTTGAGGTAGAGTCTAACTCCTGAGATGGGTTTGCCAGCAAGTATTTATTTTGCACCTATTACATCATAAGATTGTACTGTGTGCACTAGGGGTGGCAGCGGGGAGCCTAGTGTGGGAGAGAACGGGATCAATAAAGGTCAGCCTGGTGTGACAACTGAGGAGATGGAATGGGGGGTGGGGCACAAAGGAGAGAAGGCTTCACAGCTGTGGGTGCAGCAGAGTGAGATCCCTTTTTATAAACATTTGTAATACTTAACTTCTTCTGATTATGTAGGTAATAAATTTGTGGAAAACTTTAGAAAATACAGAAATGTATAAAGAAAAAGTTAAAATTACTCTCAGATCTTAGATAAAGCCACTGCTAATATTTTCCCTTATTCCTCTCATCTTTTTCCTATGTTTATGTGTCCATCTGTCTGTCATCCTATTTGTCTGCTCCATGTCTCTCTCTCTTTCTATCTGTCCTTCCATCTGTCTATCTATATATCTATCATCTTCCTATCTTTTGATCTGGATATATCATTTTCTAAATAGATTTGGTGTCATGCTGCATACCGAGCTTCATGTTCCCCTTAATTTTGTGGAATGATACTATGAGAATTTCCCCTACCACTAAATATTTCCCACAGAATTGAGGAGAAAAAGGATGACTTTTCCAGGAAGACTGAGGGAGAAGGATATTCCCAACAGAGAAAGCAACATGCATAAATGCAGGAAGGAGGGAAACTTTGGTTTGGTGTGTCAGAGGAAGTAGGGTGCAGGGGTGGGGGAAGAGAAGCTGTTCGGATGTTGAGATAGATCCAGCCAATACCAGGAGTGTAAATGAGGAGATGAGAAAGTTGTTACTTTTACCACTTGGAAACAACCAAGGATGGGACCAATGATAGAAATAGTCATGCTCACCTCTGTTATCTTATCTCCACAGAAGTGTGGTAAACTGGACCCCACCTATTCCAGCGCCACCTTACTCTTTCACAAAGACCCTCCGGCCAACATCCAGCTCTTCCAAGTGAGTACAGACTGTATGTAGCTAGTATCAGTGGCCCTTGCAGGGCACCTCAGATGATGCTGACCATTGGTGAGTGACCGACTCACATTGTATGTGGGTGCTTAAAGCTCCTTACCGTTGTGCATAAATGTCCAGTGAAGGAAATGGGGATTAGATTAATGTGAATGAAGCCATTTCCCCCCTTGCTCACCTAAATTTCTCTCTTGGGATTCCTCTCATCTTCACCTGCTCCTTAAAAAGCATTTTTTCCCCATTTTGTTTTTTTCTAGTTCCTCTGCAGGGCTAATGTGCAAAGCTAGGAGTTCTCTTGAGCATGTAAACTAAACCAAATTTAGTTTAGTCCTATTTCTGGGCTTCCCTGGTGGCGCAGTGGTTGAGAGTCCGCCTGCCGATGCAGGGGACACGGGTTCGTGCCCCGGTCCGGGAGGATCCCACATGCCGTGGAGTGGCTGGGCCCGTGAGCCATGGCTGCTGGGCCTGCGCATCCGGAGCCTACGCTCCGCAACGGGAGAGGCCACAAGAGTGAGAGGCCCGCGTACCACAAAACAAAACAAAACAAAACAAAAAAACAGTGAGTGGGCCAGATTTGGCCCATTGTCGATGATTTGTAGACCCCTGCTCTAGAGTGTAATGGTCCAAAGCATAAACTCTGGGCCTGACTGCCAGCACTTGAATCCAAACTCTGCCATCACATAACTGTGTAACCTTGGACAAGTTACTTTCTCTCTGTGCCTCTTGGGCAAGTTAATTATGCCCATTGCAAATGTGGTTAATGAGGGCCCCTGTTTCACAGCATGGTTTTGAGGATTCAGTGGGTTAATAAAAGTGAATAGTTTAGGTAGTTCCTGGTATATAGTAAACTCTCAATAAATACTAGCCACAATTATTATTACTTTGAAAAAACACACAAAACAGAGTTTTATTATAAACTGAATACGTTTTAGAACATTTTGAAAAATATAGAAAAACATAAGAAAATAAAAATCACCCCAAATCTCACCTCCAAGAGAAAATCATTATTATATGTTTATATACTTCTTTCCATTTTTTCCTATGCATATATGGACATATTTGTACTATATTTATAACATTTTTCCACAGAATTTTGAATCATTACACACACATACAATGTTGTATGTCCTGCTTTTACACTTAGCATGAGCATTCTTTCCTTCTAATTAAAATTCTTCAAAACTATCTTTTAACAGTTGTATGTTATTCCATCCTGTGAGCATAGCATAGTTTATTTACCCAACCCTCAACAAATGGACATTTGGGTTCCTTGTTTTGTTTGCTCCTGCATATAGTCAGCCCTCATCTGTGGATGTGGAACCCATGGATACAGAGGGCCCACTGTACTGCCCCATTTTATATAAGGGACTTGAACATCTGCAGATTTGGGTATCCATGGGGGGTCCTGGGCGAATGCCCGTGGATGACTGTATAGTGATACTGTGACCACTCTTCTCAATGCCTTCTTACCTGCCTTCTGTTTCTTTCACCCTGTTCCCCGCCTGCCTCCTCCATTCTCACTCCTCACATTTGCTTTGGCCTGAAGCTCTCTATGAATCCCTGGGGCCTCTAGGGGAACAGTGTCCTCTGCAGCTCAGCCTGATTGGTGGCCATGTTGTTCCAGGAGGTGCCCAAGGGTCAGTCTGAGGAGGACATGGTGGGCCGGCCCCTGCCCCACCTGGCTGCGGCCCTGCAGGCCTCTGGTGAGGCTGTGTACTGTGATGACATCCCTCGCTACGAGAATGAGCTGTTCCTCCGGCTGGTCATCAGCACCCGGGCCCATGCCAAGATCAAGTGCGTGCAGTAAAAACACTTGGGAAGGGGGGTGCAGGGAGCACCTGCCAGGCCCTGGAGATGCCACAACGACAAGCCTCCTCCAGGGCCTCCCAGTCCAGAGAGGAATACAGGAACTCTTTTTAAAACCAGTCTGGAGAGAAGCAGGAGACGTGAGGGGCTCAGGGGTGCTGGGAAGGTGGGGGCATGACATTGGAGAGATAGGCAGGGGCCAGATCAGGAAAGCCTTGGGGTACTGAACAGGGACACCACTACACTTGGCCGGAAAAACAATGAGGAGCTGCTGAAAGGCCTTTCTTAGATCTTCACTGTGGATATTGGGCTAAACTTCAGTGCAAATCTTCAGGAGAACTTGAGTCAGCGCCAAAGGGAAGAAGGAGGCCTTAGCGTGCCTGGCATTGACTTCCTGTTCCAGTGCTTAGCAACTTGACCTTGGCTTGTGTGCTTAAGCTCTCATTTTGTCCATAGGGTACTTTTGTGAGGATCAGTGATAGTGTCCACAAAGGACCCAGCAGAGAATAATCACTTGTACCCATTTGTTGAACTTTGAGAGCCCAAATGGCAAGAATTTCTACCTCGATGATGATGGTGATGATAATAAAAACACTCACGTCACACAGTATTTGCTGCAGCCTGGTTTAAAGCATTTTACACATGTGGCCTTATCTCTTCCTCACCACAACCCTATAGGCAGGTCATATGATTATCCCCATGTTCCAGATGAGGAAACTGAGTGGTACAGCAAAGGCCCTAATGTGCTGAATCTGGATAGGTATTAGCTGTGATGTGGGTGTTGGAGCTCTCCAGAGTAAATGCTTTTCGGTTCTCTTGTACTTGGAGACCAAAATAGGGCATTGTACAAGGTCCATAGGGACAAACGTGTCCTATTCATCTTATATCTCCCACAGCACTCAGCACAGTGGCCTCCACGTGGTAAGCATTTAATCAGCATTTGCAAAATAGGATAGGATAGGATAGGAGGTAGAAAAGGGAAGCGTTAGGGTGGAGGAAAAACTGTCAAAAAGAAGACAAAGTTATCCAGTTGGGTAATGGGTCTTTTTTTTTTTAAATGAAAATGTTTTCCCATTTAAGTTCATGGATCCCTGAATTCTATCAATAGACCCTTTGAGGGTATAGATCCCTGTTCTAGATGATAGTATCTGTTCTCCCTACGAAGGGTTGGATGGGATTGGATGGGGAACTACAAGGAGTAAGATTTATAAGATATAAAGTATAGCTGGGCTTCCCTGGTGGCGCAGTGGTTGAGAGTCCACCTGCTGATGCAGGGGACACGGGTTCGTGCCCCGGTCCGGAAGGATCCCACATGCCGCAGAGCGGCTGGGCCCGTGAGCCATGGCCGCTGAGCCTGTGCGTCCGGAGCCTGTGCTCCGCAATGGGAGAGGCCACAACAGTGAGAGGACCACGTACTGCCAAAAAAAAAAAAAAAGTATAGCTGAAGATATTTTAGAAATTTTCTCTAATATACAATCTTTGGGGAAAGAATTATTGATACACAGGTAGAGGCAGAGCATAGTTCATCACCGTGTCAGGTGACAGGTGACAGGTGACAGGTCTTCCGCTTCAGTTTTCCTCCCTGGCCCCTCACATTCCTCCTCCTCCTTGCAGGTCCATTGATATTTCAGAAGCTCAGAAAGTGCCAGGCTTTGTTTGCTTTCTCTCCGCTGATGATATTCCTGGGAGTAATGAAACTGGACTTTTTAATGATGAGACAGTCTTTGCAAAGGATAAGGTATGTCTTGGATTTTTTTAAAAAAAATATGAAGCTTGTGGAATGAGTATTTAAGTTTTAATTTGTGTTTTTTCCTCCAAATCCCTGATCTTGAAAAGATTATACATTTGCACATATCACGGCCATCATCCAATTAGCCAGTATTCAGGACAATCAGTAAAGGGGTAGAATATGCCTGGTAGCACTTTTACTGTTAACTTAATGTTTATTTATTTATTTCATTGATGGCTGCAGCTTGTACATAGTATAAGACATAGTAGGATGACTCCATGCCAAAGTGGCATTAAAAAAAGGCTGGTGACTGTATTTTAACCAACAATCAGGTTCTTAAGTGTACAATATTAAACTCCTTTATTAAAAGAAAATAAAAATACATTAAACAAACCAACCAGAATAGGAATTACAATACCACCACTGTGTGTATTGATAATTCACTTACATGAAAGTTTATCTGTTGATTTCAACCATATATGGAGTTCTGCCAAAAAAAAAATTCCAAACATTCAAGGCAGCTGCTACAAAAACCTATATACTCATAGGATAGTTGTTAGTCATTTTATAATTCCAGTACAGATCAAATGTTGCAAATTGGAGGTTGATAGGTGTTGCTGAAGGACAAATTCAACTTATTATTAAGCTAAAAGTGAAGGAGGGAATGAAAAACTATAACCCTGAGACACAAGGACTCTAAAAGAAGAGCATTTGATAGAAGACAAATTGCTTTACAAACTTCAAGAGCCTCTAAGACCATAACTAGCATTATGGTTAGTGAGAATCAGCCAGGTTCAACAACCACTAAGCTAACCAATTAAGTCAAGAACTTAACTGGGTCCTGAAGAGGTAATTATCAGAGACAGACATGTTAAGTATTGGTTCCTATTGTCAGAAATCTCATATTCCAAAGTGATGAGTTGGACAATTTTTTGTTTATTTTTGGAAGGATATTGGAAAAAAATTGTCCCTGAAGGAGATCCATAAAGTTTCTATAGGAACTGAATTTATTAAATGAAAAGAAAACAATAATCATTAATTATTCTATAAATCTAACAACCAAAAAAGCTGGTTTATAGGTCATTATGTCTAAGAACCAGTATTGGGGAATGACTACTTTGGGGCATCTAGGGGAAATATAAGACATGATTACTGCCTTTGAGAAACTTTTGGTATAAATCTGAGAAACAGAAGATAAAAGAGAGTAGAGTGGTAGAAAGAAAATGAAACTGGAAGTCAGGGGTTAAGATTTAGTCATGGTCTAGTAGTGAGGCAATTGTGATCTTGCCATCTGGGTCTCCATCTCTTAATATGAAGAACAAGGGTGTTGGGGTAGGTCTGAGTTGACAGATATACTTCATGGTGCCGTGCTTTCCATTCTGCTGCCCATGGCAGACATCACTAATCAATCACCACGTTTTATCCTGGGCAGCTTCTCAACAGGCTGCCATCGGATACTAGTTATCTCCAAGTCCTATTCCAGTTCTACTGATTCTAAACACTTATGAAGAAGCACGTAACCCCAAATAGTAGGATGAGAACATGAAGAGTCCTCAGGACATTCCTGAAATGTCCTTTAAAAGTTATGGGGGTGGGACTTCCTTTGCTTTTTTGAACAATCAGAAATAATTTGCTTCATGAGGAGCATGTTACGTTCTTTAACCATCTGGCTCTGCTCCTAGGTGACTTGTGTTGGGCACGTCATTGGTGCTGTGGTCGCCGACACCCCAGAACAGGCACAGAGAGCCGCCCATGGAGTGAAAGTCACCTATGAGGATCTCCCAGCCATTATCTCGATTGAGGTAACGGGGGAATGGGCTGCCTGGAGACGGGGGAGCTACCTGTCCCTGGAGACACCTTTATTAGGATCCTCTAGAGGAGAGTCAAACAGCAGGTGGAATCTGACCAGATAAGTTTTTAAATCTCCTCCAGCCTGCGCTTGTGTGGTCCTATGAATCCTTCCCCATCATGATCCTAGACTCAGTCCATAAATGGCCAAGCTGAGTTCTTCCTTTCCAATTTCAGCTCCAGCTGGTTCCTTGAGGGATTCTTTGCTTTCCTTAAGATCCAGGGTTGTATGTCTATATCTAATGAAATAGAGAAATAGGGCACCCTGGGCTACAATTGAGCTTTAAGTCTATATAAGAAACTTACAGAGATGGCTGTGTGACTTATGTGGGAAGAGAGATGTAATAATTCCAACAGCTTCTCTTCCCAAATCCCTTAAAGCCACCTTCCGTCCTTTAAAGCCAAGTCACTGAAGCTTAGTTTTAATCCTCAGGATGCTATAAAAAACAATTCCTTTTATGGATCTGAGCTGAAGATTGAGAAAGGAGACCTCAAGAAGGGGTTTTCGGAAGCAGATAACGTTGTTTCAGGTATGGCTGCACGATGCAGCAGTGGGAATGGGGTGGCCCTGGTTTATGAGTTAAATTCAAGAGCTGTACCTGAGCCCTGGAGCAAGGGCGTGATTTCCTGACATTTCCTAACAGAAGAGCCTCTCTGTTGTTTGTAACAAAATACTAGACAGGTGGCTGGGAAAGAACTTCAGCATCTTAATCTCTACTCTCCTGTCTCTAGACTGGACATACCTAAGTGATTCTGGAGACATTATAATGTGTTGGATTTGGAAGACTGTCTAGGGAAGATAAGGGTCACAGATGTCTCTAACACAATATTGTAAAGCAATTATACTCCAGTAAAGATTATTAAAAAAAAAAAAAAAGGGTCACAGATGTCTAACCAGTCTTGGGTCTGCCCAGCCTCTGGCTACACAGACTTCTGGTCCTCCCCATCTGCCTGGAGGCAGTCTTCACCCGTCTCCAGCTAGTGCTCTCTCCTCTCCTCCCCCTTTCCCTCCCACACTGTGAAATTAGGTCCAGAGCTCTCACCCCAGAGCAAGGCTGCCTATCAGCCCCCTTTGGGGATAGTTTTCTACATTGGTTTCTGTACATCGCTAAGTTACTAGTAAGCCAGCTATCCAGCTGGACTGACAGCTTGGGGTCTGGAAGATGCTGTTTATTTTCAGCTTCTGAATCACATCTGTTAATTCCTTTTTTACTTTTTCCAAAATTTTACAATGATAGTCTAAAAATCTTTCATTTCCACTGGCTGCAGCAAGAAGGGAGCTTCACACCTGATGCATTTCAGTGTCATTCTGATTTCTTTGTTAGGGTGCGGGGGTTCAGCTCCCAGATGGCTAAGACTTTGAGAACTTTTTCCATCCCAGTTGGGGAACTGAAAGGTTACCTGTGAACAGCTGGTAACTGCACAGGGCCCTGGATGAGTACATTCTCTCCTTAAGCAAACTCACCACCTCTGTAATATCGGGCTCACTGAGGGGAGTCTTGTTGCTTCCCCAGGCGAGTTGTACATCGGTGGCCAAGAGCACTTCTATCTGGAGACTCACTGTGCCATTGCTGTCCCGAAAGGCGAGGCAGGGGAGATGGAGCTCTTTGTGTCCACACAGAATGCCATGAGTACCCAGGTAGGCGTCCGGTGGGTCAACAAGGGGCCGGGGAAGAGGGAGACATGGGCTGATCCAGGAGGGGATGTGAAGATAGTGGTTTGAAGCCAGGCCCTGTCACCAGCAAGCTGGTGTCATTGAGCTTGTTATGTAACTTTCTCATCTATAAAATGGGGCCTGTCCAGGACGTTGTAATGATTAGATGAGTCTTAAAGCTTGGATAGAGCCTAGAAAATGCTAGCTTTTATCATTCTAGTGCTGTATTGCCTTGGTCAGATCATATCTGGCCTCAGTTTCCTCACCTGTTAAATGAAGGGGTTGTGCTAAGTGAGAGCCATGGGGACCACTACATTATCTGCAGTGGCTCAAATAGTCCTCATTTCTCTGTTGCGTGTAATAAGACAGTGGTTGCCAGTGTTTTGAGCAGCTGGTCTTACCCTCATGACCCACCAGTTCCTGGCCAAATGGAATGAGTTTTGGCTCTGAAAGTAGGCTGTGAACAGCTGCTCACCCCTCTCGTTAAAAACGAGCGTCTAGGGGCTTCCCTGGTGGTGCAGTGGTTGAGAGTCTGCCTGCCGACGCAGGGGACACGGGTTCGTGCCCCGGTCCGGGAAGATCCCACAAGCCACCTAGCGGCTGGGCCCGTAAGCCATGGCCGCTGAGCCTGCGCGTCCAGAGCCTATGCTCCGCAACGGGAGAGGCCACAACAGTGAGAGGCCCGCATACCGCAACAACAACAACAACAACAACAACAACAAAAAAGAGTGTCTGAATTCAGTGCACAGTGACTGATGCGTGCTAGACCCTGGCACCACTACCCAAGGGCTGCCCTGGGACAGGAGGGGGATTCTCGAATCAAGGAATTTCAGAGTTCATAGCAGTAATTAGGCTTCTGTGTGTCGGGTAGGTTCTGGGTCAGGCCTGAAGTAAGTCCAGGTGGCGTATGCATTCACTGGGAGTATTTTGTTCTTTTGCCCACAGTCCTTTGTTGCAAAAATGTTGGGGGTTCCAGTAAACCGGATTCTGGTCCGAGTGAAGAGAATGGGAGGAGGCTTTGGAGGGAAGGAGACCCGGAGCATCATGATGACTGTGGCTGTGGCCCTGGCTGCATACAAGTGAGTTCCCCCAGTGGGCTCTGGGAAGCGGAATAAGGCTGCCTCTGCCAGGAAGGCTTCCTGGATTTCCCCCTTTGGGACGTAGATTCCCCTTGCTTCAAATTTTCAGAGCCCTCGGTTTTTAGAACTCGTGGACATAGGGGTGAGGGCAACACCACCTGGTTCATTGTATTCAAGTTCATGTATCCATGTCCTATCTCTCCTACCTGGCTGTGAGGACCCCAATGGCAAGGACACACTCCACACCCCATACCCCACGCCTGCACGTCCCCCACCTTGTCCAGCACAGTGTCTAGACAGCGAAGCAGCCCAGTGTACCAGGTGGAGAAAGAAGGCTTCCCTGCTGTTTTTATCCCTGAGACTCACAGGGCTGGGCTGTTGTAGAGGTTTCTCACGCTCTGGTGCCTCCCCCAGGACTGGCTACCCGGTGCGCTGCATGCTGGATCGTGATGAGGACATGCTGATAACTGGCGGCAGACACCCCTTCTTGGCCAGATACAAGGTTCTAGATGTCGGGAGCTGTGCCGGGTGGGCAGTGCCCTCTGCTTAGGAAACTGGGGATAAAGATTCAGGGATCCTGGGATATACTCTGACTTTTGTCATGACTACCTGTAGAAATTCAAAGAAGGAATATCAAGGAGAGAAATTCAAATCAACCAACAGCAACATAGGAGGATGATCCTGGGGGAGGCTGGCAGGTCACTTCCCAAGAGATGCCACAGGATGCTGTGCATGACTTTTGTGAATTTGCTGTGGTCCAAATCTGGTCTTTGTCCACTCAGGCTCGGAAACATGATTTGTCAGCAGATCTGGGGTAAATCCATCCCACGGGATGGCCTAATGTTAATGTGTTTACAGCCTGATGTCAAAGTCAGAATGACCACTTAGTCATTTCCAATGAGAAATACAACTTTCCAGGGGCCTGGTCAGGTATAAGCTGTTAGGGTGCCTGCTCAGCCAGAACATGTATGGCTGGGCACTATCCAAGTGCCCTGTGGGACTGTCCCTTTTCTGGGCTTCTGTGGACGACCAACTACTGTTCTGACCATGCATCCTCCCCTCTACACACCAATAGAACCTTACAGGTCCCAGTCTAGTGCTATAAACCTGGGAGCCCTCTGTCTCCACAAGGTGGCTTTGAACATCTCCTCTTTGGCCTCTTCTGCCTTTATTCCATGATTTAACTCACCAAAAGGGATTGCGTTTCTCTTATTCCCAAATTCTTGTGGGCTCCAAGAAAGTAACTTGGTCTTGTGGGGTTTCAGGTTCCTCACTCATGAAATGGCCCGTCAGGGTTTGTTTAGATAGTTTACACGAGGTTGGGGACGTGAAAACACATCCGTGCTTGTGCAAGGTGTAACTTTTGCTGTCCTCTGCCCGAAGGCTGTGAGGGAGTCTCCAGTTTCTCTCCTAGTTTCTCTTCCCAGCCCTCCCCTCCCTGACCTATCGTGACCAGTGTCCTCACTTCCGCTGGTAGAACCAGAAGCCAGGCGTAGGGAGGAAGAAGGAGTGTAGGGAGAAGGGTGTCCAGGGCCCATCACTGGGGAGATGTTGGTTCCTCTCTTCTTCACCTGTGAGGTCTGGTGATCTCTTAAGTTCGACTTTATTTTGTGGTGGGATGTCTTATTCTTTCTGTTTTCTCCAGGTAGCATAAGTGGGAGGAGATGGCTAGAGACGGACAAAGGAAGGGGACAGTTGAGAACTCACTCTCCTTTTTTTCAGGTTGGCTTCATGAAGACAGGGAAGATTGTGGCTCTGGAGGTGGATCACTACAGCAATGCCGGGAACAGCCAGGACCTCTCTCTTGGTGTATGTAGGACGTGCCCCTGCATCCGGGGTGACTGGGAGGTCACGGGTGTGCCCCATAACATGTTTGCACATGCGGGAATAGGCCTCCTCAATTCTTGCCTGTTGTTGCAGTAGCCTCCTACTTGGTCCCCACCTTCAGGTTCTCCATCCTTGGTTATTCTCTAAAGCATGGAAGTGATCATATTACTTATCTGACTAGAAATTCATCCTTCTGGTGCAAGATATTTTGCCAAGCAAGTAAAGTTAGTTACAAAACTTTATGTATAGTATGGTGACACTGAAGGCATGAATGTAATACTGATTTGTGTGTGTGTGTGTGTGTGTGTGTGTGTGTGTAATGATATGCCTGACAAAAGTTTGATAGACCATACTCCAAACAGTGACTGGGTGGAATTAAGGGGGGTACTAACTGTCATTTTCTATATTATGCATTTCTGTGATGTTTGAATTTTAAAGAATAACTTGATTTACCTTTTAAAAAATAATTTAATTGAAATATAGTTTACATAACATAAAGTTCACCCATTTGAAGGATGGTTGACCTTTGAACGATGCAGGCATTAGGGGCACCACCCCCAACCCCACAGTCAAAAATCTGTGTATAACTTTTGACTCCCCCAAAACTTACCTACCAATAGCCTACTGTTGACTGGAAACATAACCAATCACATAAGCAGTCCAATAACACATATTTTATATGTTATATGTATTATTTTTACAATAAAATAAGTTAGAGGAAAGGAAGTGTTCTTAAGAAAATCATAAGAAGAAAATACAGTACTGTACTATATTTATCGATACTGTAAATTTACATAATCTGTTCATAAGATGAACCATCTGTCTGTAAGTACCTACATCAATATTATCTTATATGATACAAAACACTGTAGATGTTATTTGAATTACTAACCCTAGACATCAACAATGAAAAGATAATGTGAAAGAGAAATTCATGTTTATTTACAGATACAGTAATTCATGCATTGATAACGAAGCAGCAGCAGTATGATTGCTTTATGGTAGCCCAGTGTAATCAATACGATTGCTTCAGGATAGCCTAGCCTATACACTAATGAATGAATCGTTATAAAATTTGTATGGCACACAGTAATTTTTATGGCATATAATATATGATTACAGTCATAGACATAATATAGTACTGGAAACATTGTTACACTTTAAAAAACCCACTTCCCTGTGATGATAGGCTGATAGGCAGTTTCTCCAATTACAAGAGAGGGGCATACTGAACAGTAATGTAATTCTTTGAAAGCAAAGTTATGAAACAGTAAGAAAACTAACATATTATTTTATATTTAAGATCACTTACGTTATGCCTATGTAAGGATAGACTAATATCTACATATAGCCTATGCATTCATGTCATACCTTTTCCTTAATTTTTTGGTATTTCTAGCTCTTCACTTCATCTGTGAAATTTTTCAAATTGTTGCAAATCTCCAAAATAATTTCCAATATCTCTATTGAAAAAATATGCTTATAAGTGGACCCACACAGTTAAAACCATATTTTTCAAGGGTCAACTGTTTTACAATTTAACGGTTTTAGTACATTTAAGGAGTCAGGCAACCATTATTGCAATCCAGTTTTTTTAACACTTCAATCACCTCAGAATTATCGCTTATGCCCATTTGCAGTCACTCCTGTTCCTACCCCTCAGGCCCAGACAACTGCTAATCTACTTTCTGTCTTTATAGATTTTCCTTTTGTGGCCAATTGATATAAACGGAATCATATACTCTGTAGTCTTTCATGTCTGGCTTCTTTTCTCTCAGCATAATGTTTTTGAGGTTCACCCGTGTTTTAGCATGGATCATTCCTTCATTCCTTTTTATTGATGAAGAATATTCCATTGTATGAATAGATCATTTTTTGTTTTCCATTCACCACTTTAAGGACATTTGGGTTGTTTCCAGTCTTTAGCTTTTATGGATAATGCTGCTTTGAACCTTCTCATATGACATATATTTTTGTCATTTTGCAAATTAACCAAGTTACCTTGGTGGTACTACCTTTTAAGTTTTTTAAATCTTAATTTTATAACCATATTAGTTATACATGCATAGATTCTTGTTTAAAAAAAAGTCAAACATTTCAGGAGAAGCAGAAGTTCCCCATTATTCCCACTTTGAATGTGCTAAGGGCTTCTCTAATTGGCTCAATTAGGAAACATTATACTTCAGATCTAGTGTAGGAAACTGTTCAAAAAAGAAAACATTTCTCGTAGTCTCACCAAATATAACACTTGCTTCTTGGTGTTGTAGGAAAATCAGGTTGAAAAAGATATAGGACTTATCCCCAAAGATTTTACAAGTGTTAAAATTCAATCCAGCAAATATTTATCAAGCCCCTAGGGTGATGACATATAGAAGAATATGGCATTGTTTCTGCCCTCTAGAAGGTCACAGTATGGTGGGGGAGACAGATAATAAAAGATAAAATGAAGTACAATTGACAAAGTGCTAAGGGAAAGCAAAAATGGAATTGAGACATATAAAAATCATCTAGGATGACTAAGACTGAAAAAAATCAGACCCCCAAAAGCAACCTGTGGGAAAGAGGCTATAAATGGGGAAGTAAACTAAAGCCAAAATGAAACAAACAAACAGAAGCTACCATTTAGCTCATCAGAGAGATGAGTTATTACACTTTAAAGAAAGAACAGGATGCTATAAAAATGAAGCAGTCTAAGAATAAAAATGAAGCCTTGTGAATTAAAACTGTGAAAGCAGAAGGGTTGAAAGAAACTTGAGGTGCTCTCTTAAAAAAAGAGAAAACAATGGGGAAAAATAGCAAGAAAATACAAGAAAATTTGAGGACCAGTCCAGGAGATCCAAATAATAGAAGTTTCAGAAAGAAAGAATTGAAAAAAGAGAGAGAAGGAAAACTATTTTGAAATAATTCAAGAAATTTCCCAAAACTGATAGGCATATATTTTGAGATTAAGAGAGCCCATCCAGTAACCAGCACAATTAAGGAAGATAGACTTATGCTAATTTACATTATTGTGAAATTTTAGAAACCTGGGGACAAAGGAGATTTTACAATTTTCAGGGAGGAAAAAAAAAAGGAACTCATTCCAAGAGTTGGAAAGGCATTGGTTGGATTTCTCAGTACTGGGGAGCTAGAATGCACTCGTAAAATGCCCTCAAAATGCTGAGGGTAAATGGGAAACTTAGTGCCAACCTAGAATTCTGTATACAGCCAAATCATGAATTAAGGGTGAGAATAGAATAAAGACATTTCAGACATGCAAGTTCTCAAAAATGTACCTTTAGATATACACTTTTTGGGAAGATGTTGACGGTTGTACTCCAATCATATAAGGGTGTAAAACTAAGAAAAGGGAAGACATGGGATCTAGAAACAGGAGATACAATGTGGAGAGAGGCAGGGGGAATCCTTGGGATGAATGTGAGGGGAAAACCCCTGGGTGACAGCTGAACAGAAGCCTAGGGGCTGCCAATTTAAATTTGAAGTTGGCCAGAAGGCTCCAGAAACAATTTCTTCAAAAAGATGAGACTAATAGAAAATCAAATGTGTTTAAACATATTGAAAACAAATTTGTAGTAATATGTGCATAGAAAATGAAGCAAGTGAAAAAAGTAAAGATAATTGTTAACTCCAAGGGGGAAAATATTATCAACAAAGAGAAGTAAACCTAGTATAACTACATGGTTCAGCTGTAAATGATGTTTACAGAATGATTAAATGGACGGTTGATGAGAAGAAAGTATAACTATACAAGGACGAGGCAGGATAGGAAGCTGGCGTATATGTAGAGAAAGGGGGTTGGGCGGGAACTAAATCCTCCTTTTCCATGATGGGAAAACAGTATAAAAAGTCTAAAACTGAACAAGTCAAGAAGTGGCAATATAAACACATTATTTAGAGATGTGGAAGACAATGTAAATAGCTGACAGAGAATAAGTGGTTGCTTCTGGGGAGTGGAAGGCAGAAAGTGGAGGCAGCTGCTGTTTTGCATAACATGGCTTATGGAAGTATTTGATTCTTTAAACTATTTGCAGTGCAAGTTTAATGAGAATAAAGTCACCAATTTTTTAAAAGAGGCAAGTGATCAATTCCAACTAGAAGATCTGGGAGGGGCTCCTCCATGTGGGAGCTGAATGGGGATTTTAGCAGGTGGATATGGTGGGGAGGGGCCTTACGGGTGAGAGTAACATGCAGTCAGAAAAGAGGATCAAAGTATATTGGGGGACTTCCCTGGTGGCGCAGTGGTTAAGAATCCGCCTGCCCATGCAGGGGACGTGGGTTCGAGCCCTGGTCTGGGAAAATCCCACATGCTGGGGAGCAACTAAACCCGTGCACCACAACTACTGAGCCTGCGCTCTAGAGCCCAAGAGCCACAACTACTGAGCCCGTGTGCCACAACTACTGAAACCCACGTGCCTAGAGCCCATGCTCCGCAACAAGAGAAGCCACTGCAATGAGAAGCCCACACGCCGCAACGAAGAGTAGCCCCCGCTCGCCGCAACTAGAGGAAGCCCGTGGGCAGCAATGAAGACCCAATGTAGCCAAAATAAATAAATAAAAATATTTATTTATTTAAAAGAAAAATAGTGTATTGGGGAAAGGTCAGTAAGTGTCTTGACTTCCATGCTTAAAGATATACAGACTTTACTCTGGAGATAGTAAGTGCCACTTTGAAGCAAGTGCTTGACCTGCTATGACCTTATATTTCAGAATGAGGCATAAATTAGAAGGAGGAGACACAGAAGGCCAGGAGTGCACTAAGGAGGTTTGCAACACTCCAGGAAAGAAATAATTTGGGCCTGAGGAAGAACAGTTGACTGTGGGGCTGGCAGAGGTGGGGATGTGCACAGCCCTTGAAATTCCTTTTCAGAGGAGCCAGTGAAATCCATGCATCGTTCTCTCCCATTTTGGTTTCTTCTGCTTCAGATAATGGAACGAGCTCTACTCCACATGGACAACAGCTATAAAATCCCCAATGTCCGGGGCACTGGGCGGCTGTGCAAGACCAACCTGCCCTCCAACACGGCCTTCCGGGGCTTTGGGGGGCCCCAGGCATTGTTCATTGCCGAGCACTGGATGAGTGACGTCGCAGTGACCTGTGGGCTGCCTGCAGAGGAAGTAAGCGGGGAATTTGGGGGCACAAGTCAGAGGGGGTTAGCCTGCTTTGTATCTTGGACATCTCCCGTGGGGGTAGAGGATGGGCAGGTGCTGGCGAGGGGCGGGAAGCTCAACTTCCAGTTATGCCCGCCTGGTCTCTTGCCACCGGCCAGGCCTCAGTGTCTCTCTCCTTGGGAAGGTACGGAGGAAGAACCTGTACAGAGAAGGGGACCTGACACACTTCAACCAGAGGCTTGAGGGTTTCAGCTTGCCCAGGTGCTGGGATGAATGCCTGAAGAGCTCTCAGTATCACGCCCGGAAGTGTGAGGTTGACAAGTTCAACAAGTAAGTGCCAGGAGGGGAGGAGCCTGACGTTCTGGGGCTCTCTGGGTTTCAGATTCTATAGCCTTCTTGCTGAACTCAAAATAAGAAGAATTACTTAATAGGTAACTTAGGAGGCTGCTGTGTTTGCTAACTCATTCACAGCCATCTCTTTAAGATCCTGAAATGGTCTTCAGCCCTGGGGCTCGGGGCTCACAGCACTCAGCGTCATAGCACATCGGTGTGGTCCATCTTTATATGTTTGTCTGCCTTCCGGGCAGACGATGTTCTAGAGAACACCGGCCTGGGGCTAAGAACACCACGTTATGTGCCTACCTCTGACACTAATCTATAAATGGGACCTTGGCAGTCACTCCATCTCCTTGGGTCTCAGTTTCATCATCTGTAGAGTGGGGATAATTGTGCTGGCTCTGTCTTTCTGACAGAATTACTTGGATAACCAAATATACAGCACAAAGAAAGTATTATCATTATCATCAGCAAGCCACAGTTCCTCCCTGGGGCGAGTAGAGTCCAAGATCACCAGAGCACTCTGACCCAATCTGAATCCCACTCAAGACTTTCAAGGGTGGGCCCTGTTTCAGCTCCACTGGAGGATCTAGAACCCAAATTTCCAGTGTTCTCATTTTGTCTACACAATTGAAGCACAGCTCAGTTATGACAGAGACTAACTGGGTAATTCCAAGGATGCTTTGTTCCAATTTTACAAAGATATTGACATAAAATATGTTCAATCTGACATGAATATAGTGGAGAAGTTGCTATGAGAATGTTTTTTTTTTTTTTTCCTCCAGGGAGAATTGTTGGAAAAAGAGAGGATTGTGCATAATTCCTACCAAATTTGGAATAAGCTTCACAGTTCCTTTTCTGAATCAGGTAATTGCTTTATATAATTTTGTCCATCTCCACTGCACTGGGGCCCCATTTCCCCCTCTGCTTGCAGTATTGCAAGGGAAAGCCCATTGTCACGGGAACAGAGCTGAACAGAGGAACTCTTTGCTGTTTAAATGAAAGTTGAACTTGCGCATCCCTATTTGATCTGGGGTCGATGTCTAGTTCTTATCTTCCTGCCTATAGGACTATGGGCATCTGTTCTGCCTTTCTGATCCCATTTCTTCGTCAGGAGAATCAGGACAAAGACCTACCTCCCTCTTAGGATAGGTGACAGAGAGATATGAAAAAAAGAAGTAGTTTTGCAAACTACTGAAAGACTCTATAATTAGATCATGAGATTTATACTGCTTTGATTTTTCTGTCTGAGGTTTCTATCCAAATTTCTACTGCTGGTTTTCTTTTTCCCGGGCTCCAGTACTTTTGGTCCCAGGCCTTAAACTGAGTTAGGATTTGCTGAATTTTCTGTTTGGTATCGTTCTCTTCCCTTAGGCAGGAGCCCTGATCCATGTGTACACAGATGGCTCTGTGCTGGTGAGCCATGGGGGCACAGAGATGGGCCAAGGTCTTCACACCAAGATGGTCCAGGTGAGCAGTCTGGAGACCATGGGCGTCCGCCCCAGCACTGTGGCGTCTGCGTGAGGGAAGATGCTGTGAAAAAGAGAGCAGTGCCACATACCGGAAGCAGAGGCAGGCCTAGGCTCTGGCCCTAGCCCTGCTGCTCATTTACATGTGACCCTGGACAAGTCTGCTCCTCCTCTTGGCCTCAGTTTCCCCATCTGTGCAAAGGGGTTGGCCAGGTGATGATTCAAGCCACTTCCATCACCAGCACTCTAGGGCTCTGTGACTGCGTGTAAGGTGTGTGTGTTATGTGTATTAAGGTAGCTGGCTACCCTCACACACACGGGACTCCTCCCAGGGGTGCTGAATTAGAGTTGGCATACCTGCTTGGCTTGTGGGTACTGGCCAAACTGAATATTTTTTAAAAGCCAGGGTTAGTTTAAAAAGGCATTGTTCATCACCATTACATTTATGACTTTTTTAAAATCCAACCAAACCACTCCATAAAGTGCTGCTTCAGATTCAGACAGATGTGAGAACATCCGAGTCTCAGTAGAATTATGGTTTACGAAATGATTTTCTTTCCTGTAACAGTGAATCTGAATCCCATCTTGGGGAGGAGGTAGCCAAGCTCTTCCCTAGGGGGTGACGTCCTCTCTGTTCGCAGGTGGCCAGCAGAGCTCTGAAGATCCCCACCTCTAAGATCTATATCAGCGAAACAAGTACTAACACTGTGCCTAACAGCTCTCCCACGGCTGCCTCTGTCAGCACCGACATCTACGGACAGGCCGTCTACGTAAGGAGGCTCAGGGGCCACCGTGCTGAGGGCCAGCCCAAGGCGGGGCGCCTGGAGAGTCCCCGGGCTGGGGGCTGGAATGGCTCCTTGCAGGCTCGTGACTGTGGCCATGCCTCTGGCCCTCTTCTCCAGGGGACACCAAGCTAAAAGAGGGGCTCAAGAACCACACCACTTCCACCAAGGCCGGGAAGGATGAACGTGGGAGGGCAAGGGCAGCTGGAGGGAAAGCAGGGGATTCTGGGAGGACACAAGACAATGGAGCGAAATTGAAATTCGATTGTGGGGTCAGCCAGGTCAGACCACGTGCTTTGTTTGATGTCATCAAACAAAGGCGTTTGATGGGAGAAGGCACCTCCTTAGGGATCCCTCAACATCTCCCCCTCTGTCAGCCTCAGGACTGGGTCAGGAAGTGCTCTCCAAGCAAGAGCCAACGGCTTCTACCCTGGGACTCAGACATTCCCAAGAGGGTGGCAAGGCTGTCTGAGTGGTACTCTGGGCACAGCATCACTTGGAGGACCTCGGGGTTTTGTTTGGGTCTGGGAATGCAGAGGACTGATGTGTCTGCCATGTGGGGCATGTGTTCTTCAGGAAGCCTGCCAGACCATCCTGACAAGGCTGGAACCCTTCAAGAGAAAGAATCCCAGTGGCTCCTGGGAAGACTGGGTAAGTCTGAGCTGATTCGAGTCGCTTTTGCAAATTAAAGTGAAGTTAAGAACAGGGCTTTGTCCCCGACCCTGGGCAGGAATAGGAGGTCGGGATCTAGTCACACAGGCAGAGAGAAGTTGAGGTGCGCGGTATACTTTCACAGGACAAGTAAATGCTCAGCCATACTGGGCCCCTCTCTACAATGTTCATAGTTGAGGGAAGTCACTTGAGGAGAATTTTTGATCCAGAATCTTGACAGCCGTGTGGGAACTAGGGGTTCGGCTACCCTGAGCCTCAGAAGATGGGGTGAGTGCTACCTCTGCTTCACTGAGAAGTCTTGGTCCCTTGGGGCTGGTCCCTCGCCCCACTTGTCTGCAGTCTTTTTTTTTTTTTTTTACAACTTTATTGGAGTATAATTGTTTCACAATGGTGTGTTAGTTTCTGCTTTATAACAAAGTGAATCGGTTATACATATACGTATGTTCCCATATCTCTTCCCTCTTGCGTCTCCCTCCCTCCCACCCTCCCTATCCCACCCCTCCAGGCGGTCACAAAGCACCGATCTGATCTCCCTGTGCTATGCGACTGCTTCCCACTAGCTATCTACCTTATGTTTGGTAGTGTATATATGTCCATGCCTCTCTCTCTCTTTGTCACAGCTTACCCTTCCCCCTCCCCATATCCTCAAGTCCATTCTCTAGTAGGTCTGTGTCTTTATTCCTGTCTTACCCCTAGGTTCTTCATGACATTTTTTTCTTAAATTCCATATATATGTGTTAGCATATGGTATTTGTTTTTCTCTTTCTGACTTACTTCACTCTGTATGACAGACTCTAGGTCTATCCACCTCATTACAAATAGCTCAATTTCGTTTCTTTGTATGGCTGAGTAAGATTGTTTGCAGTTTTTTGTTTTTTTTTTTTTTGCATTACGCGGGCCTCTCACTGCTGTGGCCTCTCCCACCATGGAGCACAGGCTCCGGACGCACAGGCTCAGCGGCCATGGCTCACAGGCCCAGCCGCTCCACGGCACGTGGGATCCTCCCAGACCGGGGCACGAACCCGTGTCCCCTGCATCGGCAGGCAGACTCTCAACCACTGCGCCACCAGGGAAGCCCTGTTTGCAGTTTTGATGAGCCTCGTTCTCTCCAAACCTCCATCTCTCGGAGGGCTACCCCAGGAGCCTCTCCCCTTGCCCAGCTCTGGGGTCCAGAGACTCTATCTGTGAGGGGGCAGGGAAAAAGATACTGCCCACGAGTTTATATTGTCTCTGTGATTTTAAGAGTGACTCAACAAGCACTCATGGTAAGAATGAACCCAGTTCTCTGATTTCTGGTTCAGAAGCCTGCATGTCAGAAACCCTCAGAGGGAGGCTGCAAGGAAGTGTCTCTCAGGTGGGAGACCTCAGCTCCTCCCATGAGCAGAAATAGCAATGGTGGCCCTGCCTCACCTTCCCCTAATGTTGGAATGAAAGGACTGGATATAATAGTAACGCATAAAATGTGACCACACGTGAACCAGCACAGATAGTACAAGTCTCCCTCAATAGAGTCAAAGGAAATAAGCTATTTCTCTCTGACTCACTCCCCTTACTCTGCCTCATGCAGCCTGTACTTCCCTGCCCCCACTCACAGATACCACATGAATGTGGGTTGATTTTGGTAGTTTGAATTTTAGTATGGATTTGTAAGGCAATGTAATTGTTTTTAATAATGCCTTTCCAATCCGTTGACCTGGGCTTTGTCCTCACCTATCGGCCCTGTAGTCCAGTGTTCCTTATAGACAGATAACACCCCAAAGGCCATTATCAGAAGGGTGTGATCAGGAGATGACAGGCATCAAAGCTCTTTAGTGTTTGTACTGTACTGAAAAACAAGCCATTACTGCCGCCACTATGATCTATGTATATATATCATGCACGTATAGTAAGGAACCTAGAGAAATTTTTTCTCTAAACCTTAGTTTTCTCATCTGTAAAATGAAGATAATAATCTTCATAAGTGCTGATCTTATAGGATTGCACTGAATATTAAGTAAGACAGTATCTGTAAAGGACTCAATAGCATCTGGTATATAGTAAAGTGCTTGGCAATTGACAATGATCATGATGCAGACTATATCAGTAACAAATTAAATCTTAGAGTTGTGGATCTTGAAAGAAAGAGAGAGAGGAAGGAAGGAAGGAAGGAAGGAAAGAAAGAAGGAAGGAAGGAAGGAAGGAAGGAGAAAGGAAGGGAGGAAGGAAAGGAAAATTTATGATGTAGTTAAAGAGATAGAATGGATGGAGAGATGGATAGCTTTATTAATAGGAAAGTGTAAGTAAGAACACAAGGCTAACATGTTAAGTATCAAATGAGCAGCGCACAGAGCTGCTGTTGTAATGCCCAGATTAGGGAGTAATCACAGGAGAAGTGGATGAAGAGGCAAGCTTGCGCTGGTTGCTGAGGAAAGAAAAGGATTTGGACAGATATAGCAGAGGACCCACGTAAACAAAGGTGCAGACGTGTGGGGATATGAAGGATTGGGAGAGACTTAACACTTGATTTTGGCTGGAGTAGCAATGGTGTGTGTGTTACATAAGGCCAGAGAGAAGACTGGAGTCCTGAATGTCGGGCATTTGGTCTGTTGCTCTGTAGGCAATGGGGAGGCGTGGAAAGCTCTAGAGGAGGGGAGTGACATGGGTAGTGTGGTGTGTTAAGATGATCCCTCTGACTTGGCTGGGCTACACGGCAGGGCGAGGAGGGGACTTGAGGCAGGAAGACCAGTTAAGAGGCTACTGCAGTGCTCCAGGCTTCAGATGACAAGGACCTAGTACAAGGGGTATGGTGAGAAGGGGAGGTAAGTTATGGAAGTGAGAATCACTAGTAAAAAGAGTTGATCAGCTTCCAGAGGAGGAGGACGAGCTCCTGAAAGTTTAGTGCTGGGCCAGCGTTTCTGGAAACCATGGTTCCCCCTTCCTGATGGCCATTTCCTCTCCTCAGGTCATGGCTGCCTTCCGGGGTACAGTGAGCTTGTCTGCTACCGGGTTTTACAGGTAAGTAAGGCACTGGTCTCGCCCATCTTACAATGTGTTGTCATCTTAACCTCTGCAGGGCCCTCCAGCACTGAACTCTGTCAGCCTATGGTCAGGAGAGAGCAGTTCCACCAAAACGTTTGTCTCTCCAATGGACTCCCACTAGCTTCAACGTAAAGATGCTCTAAAATACGTGGGCTTACCCAACTATGTGCCAAAAGCACGAGCTGTCATATTGGAAGACCTCTGTTCTAGTTCTGGTCTTAAAGTATACTATTCCACTTGGGGGAATCACTGGTGCTCTCTGAACCTGTCTCCTCATTTATGGACATAGTGGGTCAGTTACCAGCCATCCCCCTCTCAGCATTCTCCTGCAAGAACCAGAGGCATCAGGTGTTCTGAGTTACCCGTGTGTGTTACTTTGTGCTACGCGTCAGATTTCTTTAAGGAGGCTTTCCTTCAAAAGAATGAGAGGAGGATTTAGAGCACATAGTCCTGTTACAAAATACAGAATTCAGTGGATTTAAAGGGAGTTTTAGAAAAGAGCACATATCTTCTGCAACTTTAAAATTCAGTAGCAGAGACCCTGTCCATCTGATTTAGAAGCTGTAAAAAGATATGATCGTATTTACTGTCAGCCATAATGTTTTAGCTTTCTCTGGGAGATTTAACTAGTACCTTCTCTTTCACAGATCAGTGGATTTGGAAAATAGTTCAATGTTTGCTTTAAAAGGTCTTGTGTGAATTTATGAATATATATAATATATACGTAATATAAATGTATATATATATATACTTCTAGGGCAAAGTAATGTTTTGCCAGTGCTCCTTGGGTTGGGTAATACTTGACCTACACAAACACAAACTAATGCAAATTTTCTCATAAGTTCCTATTTCATTTTTAGAGTTGATAAAACTGGGGTTATATCAGGGAACACCCAGATGAAGATGGTGAGTTCAGAGGTCAAAGAAGGTGATGATCTCCTGGGAGCAGCCTTTTCCCTCAGCCCTGTATTGGTTTTGTCTTCATGCAGATTCTGATCACATCAGCTCACATCATTATTTCTGTGTAGTGAATAGAATAGCACAGATACAGAGTATTATAAGCAGAGAATACACACACACACATTCGTATATGTTGACTCATGCAAAATTGGAATCTTATATTCAGGATTGAAAAAGAAAAAAAATTATAAAAGAGCATCTGCTTTTATTAGCAACCCTTTCCTCAAATCATTTGTTGAAACTTAGAAGGGATCAGTAGATGAGGAGTAATACCAGGCAAGGTGGCTGCTTTAAGAGGCGCCCAAGTTGGCACGAGGTACTGATCTTATTACCTTTCACCTTGAGAAAGGTGAGCAGCCCCGTGAGCAGATGAACTTGTATGAAAAGCTCACAAGCCGGCCCAGAAAGAACCTTTGGTTCTGAGATCTTGAATTCCTATTCAGTAGATCGTTTGCAGTGTAGCTTACGTGTCCTTCATGAGCTCAGGCAGATCTGTCACCTCCATTTCTACCATGTAGAGGCCAGCATGCTGGGACCCTCCACTGCTCAGCTCTACAGAATGATTCATATAAAGGCCATTGGCAAAATAGAGCAGAGACGAGGGATAAAATGCTCTGGGGTGCCTGGGTTTCATGAACAGGTTCAAAATGTTCAAAACTCATGGACTTGTTTGAAGAACAGCTGAATAAAAAATAAAACCTTTAGCATCTTAAGATTTTATGGGACAAGCTACTTGTGTGTGTATGAGTGGGGGGCATGTTCCTCTTAATACACGTGCAGTATTCTCTCTTTTCTCCCCCAGGACACCCAACCTTGGCTACAGCTTTGAGACGAACTCAGGGAATGCTTTCCACTACTTCACCTATGGGGTGGCTTGCTCTGAAGTGGAAATTGACTGCTTAACAGGGGATCATAAGGTAAGAAGTTTGCAAAACTTTAGTACTAACGGGGACAAGAGAAACGTCTGAAATTGCAATACAAAGAGCTGATAGGAATGAACTTTCTGGTTGAGAAAATAATGTGTTAAATCATGCCTTGGCAAACTTCCTATAAAGGACCAGAGAGTAAATATTGTAGGTTTTCTGGGCCACAGAGACTCTGCCTGAATTATTTCACTCTGTCTTGTAGTGTGAAAACAGACATGAATGTGTGTAAACAGATGCTCATGGATGTGTTCCCATAAAATGTAATTTATGCACACTGAATGTGAATTTCGTATAGTTTTCATGTGTCACAACATATTCTTTTTATTTTTGTCACTCATTTAAAAATGTGAAAACCGTTTTTAGCTCACAGGCTGTAGAAAAACAGGGGACAGGCTGGGTTCAGCCTGTGGAATGTAATTTGTGAACCCCTTCCTTACGTGATCGACCCAGACACAGACAGGTTCAAAGCCTCAGGGACCTGGGGACCTGCCCTTCCTACTCAGACTCCTGCCTGAGTGTGCCTGGGGTGCTCTGCTTGTGCAAGTACTACTCAGGTTGGCACTTAATAACCTAAGGGTCACCGAGACCCCTCTATCGTTCCACACATCCCTTTCTTTTCAAACTGCTTTTATTTCGCCGTCTGCACTAGAACCTCCGCACAGACATCGTCATGGATGTTGGCTCCAGTCTGAACCCTGCCATCGACATTGGACAGGTAAGACTCCTGGGGTGTCAGAGTGGTGAGAGACTTGGCCACTGATGTGCCCCACCACCTCCTAGGGTCCCCAGCCACAGCATCTTGTCCACTGTCATTTTTAAGCAGGTCTGAGCACGGTACCAAGTGAGTCTCCCTGAGTGGGATCTAGGTAGACGAGAGCCCACCCAACTCTCGGGGCGGAAGACAAATCCACGTGGTTAAACTTGGAAAGGGCACTCATACGTCAGAAAACAAGATGATGGGTGGTGGGAACACTGGGTGTGCACACACTCAAACGCACGCATACATGCACACACACACTCACACATGCATAGTCTGAGTGGGAGCATAGGGGGAGTGGAGATTGAGTTTGGGATCAATGTGCAGGCCGTGGGGTCTCAGGTCAGAGGCATCTTCTCCCTCCTCATTCCTCTTCCACCGAGGACAGCTGTGGTACCCTAGGAAGTAAATGCTACCAAGCGCGGGTTGGTGGAGGGTCCTGGGAGCAAAGGACAGGGGTTCCAGCAAGAGGACTAAAGGGGTGGCTGGAAGAAAATCCCTTTTGGAAAATATGAGAGTATGAAGCAGAGCAGCAGAACAGAAGAAGACGGAGGAATCAGGAACTGAGGTATTGACCATCTGGCAGAAAATGTTCATTGTTTCTCAAAACTGGACAGTTACTGAGTATAGAGAAACTCAGTCATAAATCTGTTTATTAACTCACTGAACAATTGTGGTGAGGTGCCCCTCCTACAGGCCGGCGCAGGGCTCAGCACGGCGGACGCAGATGCTCAGCACCTGGTCTCCCCCAAACACACTTGTTTAGCTAAGATGGCGCCACATATCACGAGCAGTGAGGCTGGAAGAGCAGACGTGTGGGCCAGCAGAGCATGGCAGTGCCCTTTAAGAGATCTGTACGCTACAGCAGAGGCGCTCTTCTCCCAGAGGGCAGGCAGGGCTGGGAGTTCAAAAAGCCTCAATTCTACTATCCAGGAAAGTCCTCCTCTCTTGTGGGGCTGCCCCAAAGCGCATGGTCCAACTCAGCACAGAGGAGGGGCGTGGGCCCCTGCGGCACACTCAGCCACCATTAGCCCACGAGCTTGCTTCTCAGCTCGGGGTCGCCATTTCTCCCCTGGCAACGTGGAAGGAACATCTCCATCTGCCCTGCGGCAGGTTCTAATGGGAAATTACGCCTACAGCTGCGTGTCCCTCCTGGAACGGCCGACAAGTTCTGAAACTGATTTCAACGTCAGTGCCTTTGCTCTGCCTACACTGATGCCTGGCAAAGGCCCAGATCAGTTATTCTGGGCTGGGGCGGGAGCCAGGGAAGCAGTGGGGGGCTGTTTTCAGCTTCTTTCCAGGCTCCACTGCAGGTGGGGCTTGGTGCCTGCTGTGGGAAGCAACACCTGTCTTTGGGTGAGGGGGGCAGGAAGGCAGGGTAGCCACGGTCTCTGTCTGCCCTGCAGGTGGAAGGGGCATTTGTCCAGGGCCTGGGCCTCTTCACCCTGGAGGAGCTACACTACTCCCCTGAGGGGAGCCTGCACACCCGTGGCCCCAGCACCTACAAGATCCCTGCATTTGGCAGTATCCCCACTGAGTTCAGAGTGTCCCTGCTCCGTGACTGTCCCAACAAGAAGGCCATCTATGCATCCAAGGTACTGTTGCCCTGGGTCTGTGCTACCTTCCAGTCTACACTGTGGGAAACCACGGGTGGTGATGAGGGGCTCCAGCCACCTGCCATGTGGGTCTGTGGGGGGCTCGTGTGGAAGAGAGAGGAGAGCCTGACACGAGCGTTGGTGAGGGCAATGGAGGGGTGGGCAGTCCTGCCTGGGAACATAGGGAACTGGGTCAAGGATGACACCACCTCTGTGTGGTCCAAGCCAGCTCTTGTGGGTACACTCAGAGGGATTCCTTAGTTCAGTTCTGTAGGTGGAATCCTGACCTACACCCCCGTCTCAGGTGTGCATCCCCGATGCTTGATCTTAGAGATGATCTCACAGGTCCAGCACCCATGTTGTCTCATGAGAATCAGCCTATTCACTGCACAGGGGGCAGCGCCTCTGTGCACACACTTCCACCTCCTTCAGTGTCCACCACTAGACCTTAAGTCTTGATTAGCACTCCTGGATGGTTATAACCATCCTCTATTTCCTCCATGCTCTGAATAAGTATGAAAAAATGGTTGAAAATCAATCAAGCTGATTGATACAGTCGTTGGTCTGGGAAGGAAGACAGATAATTACTTGTAACCAATGAGACACAGCCCTTTGCTCATCTCATGGTTTACTTTACTGTGGGAGGGCCTGGAATACTTTGTGATCCTTGCCATTGGCTCTTACACTTCACTGCACATCAGATCACTGGGCGTTGGAGCTCATGATACAAATGCAGCTCCACTGGGCTCACCCTTAGAAATTTTGATTCGGTGGGTCTGCGGTACAGCCCTGGAACCTGCGTTTTTAGCAAGTGTCCCTAGTGATTCTGATACAGGCAGTCTGTGATCTGCGCTTTGGGGGATAAAACAACCTCTGCTAGAAAATAGTTTAATTCCTATTTGTCATGATGCCTCTATTTCAGCAAATTGTCAGAATAATTATGATGCTTGTAAATGTTGGTGACAGAGCTGCAGGTAGATTATTCCCCTAGGCTTACCGCTGTGAGGAAAGGGTCAGATTTTTTTTTTGTCTGTAAAATATAGTTACTTAATATAACTTTCAACGGTCCATTGTATTTGCATGGTGTCATCAGAGAAAATCACACAGTAAGAGTTAAAAGAAATACACCCACAAGGTTGAGTCATTTACTAGACTGATTGTTCTCAGCCTCTGATTAATTTTAACCGTCCCTCCTGTCTTGCTCGACGTAGCCACTAGTGGTGGCTGGGCTCCCCGGCATCCCCAGCCCTGCAGATGTGGCAGCTGGGCCCTCCCCTGACTCCCCGCCTACACTCTGCTCTGTCCACTCAGGCTGTTGGGGAGCCGCCCCTCTTTCTGGGCGCCTCCATCTTCTTCGCCATCAAGGATGCCATCCGCGCAGCTCGGGCTCAGCACACAGATAATAATACGAAAGAGCTCTTCCGGCTAGACAGCCCCGCCACCCCGGAGAAGATCCGTAATGCCTGCGTGGACAAGTTCACCACCCTGGTATGATGCCCCCTCGGTCTGGGGAGGCGGGGCATAGCCTGGGGAGGGTTCTGTTGCAGAGAGAGGGGTGACACAGTAGGCTCTCTCTCAACTGGGAAGCCTTGGGTCCATGCCCACCCTCTGCTATGCAGTTGAGGTACCTCCTCCAACCTGCAGGAAAATAACAAGAAACCCTTAAAGCTGCAGCTTGCAGCTAGGCCTCCTGAGAGGAAGGAGGGCTCTTTGATGCACATTTATCACCCACAGATTTCATTATTTTCCATAAAGATGAGGGTGATGGATAAAACTCCAGAAGAGCCTAATCTTTTGTGTCCATCACTGGCATTTTGGAGACCCTTCTTTGTTAAACACACAGTGTGAGGTACTAAGGAAATGGAGAGAAAAAGAAGAATTAATGAATGAATGAGACGGACCACATTGTTCTGTGATTACCCTGTGCCATGCTGATACTGGGGACACATAAGTGCCCTTGAAGAATTTGCAGCCTTTTAGGAAACCAGATGATTGCACTACGTGGTGATTGGTTACTACCTTGGAGGCGTGTGTAGCAGTGAACTCCACGGTCACTGGAATCATTTTGGGGAAGCCCCTATGTGATACTTGTGGAGACAATGCCTGGAAAAAGGAGACTGTGCCAGGACAGTTTCATCCACTGTTGGAGCCTCAGAAGCAGCCCAGTCTCTGAGTTGGGCTGAAGTGGGCCCTGCATACACAGGACTCTCCAACTGCCTTTGCAGCCTCTATTGAGTTAGCAGAACTGGATTCTTCCTGATACCCAAGTTGGATTTCCTCTTGGGTATTTGATAGGAAATTTGATAGGCCTTTTGGGTTTCAAGATGAAGTGGGTACTCATGAACCCAGAGTTCCAGGGATGGGAAGGGTACAGGAGAAGCCCTGGGGGCAGGCAAATCTGCCATCAGTACTGAGGGTGAGGAAGGCAGATGGGTCCCCAGTCAGGCTGCCCTTTAGGTTTTCCAGTAGATTTAACTTCAGGGTGAGGACCACACAGCCCATGTGCAGGGCTCCCAGGCAGTGAGTTGCCCACACCTGTGCAGCAACCTTCCCATAGCCCAGAACCTTCCCACCGTGGCCCCAGTGCTGACAGTTACCCAAACCCCATTCTCAGAGGGCGGGGGTGCTGCATGGCTCCCAGTAAGCGCACACAGGTTGCGAAGTTAGCTCCTTGTAAACCATCTGATGCAGAACTCAATGATTTGATGAGCCCCTCCCTCTGAGGCCCTAGACCTAAAGCAAAGTTTCTAACCTAAGCCCCTTTGTGATGCTACAACACACAGGTGATTTTAAATCCCTGCAATGGATTTGCATGAGCAGCTGATCCATGAGCCAACTGTGCTTTTGAAGGACTGTGTCACATGACAAAGGACCACTTCTGTATTTGGTCATCCCTGGATCTCCAGAGCCTGCCACAGTGCTTACCACATGGAACGTGCTTAATAAAAATAAACGAGGGCTTCCCTGGTGGCGCAGTGGTTCAGAGTCCACCTGCCGATGCAGGGGACACGGGTTCGTGCCCCGGTCTGGGAAGATCCCACATGCCACGGAGCGGCTGGGTCCGTGAGCCATGGCCGCTGAGCCTGTGCGTCCAGAGCCTGTGCTCCGCAACGGGAGAGGCCCGCGTACCACAAATAAATAAATAAATAAATAAAATAAAAATAAATTAAATAAATTAAAAAAATAAAAATAAACGAATGACTAGGAAATTAAGGGGTCCTGCCCTGGGGGCACTCCCAACAGCTGGGACTGCAGAGTGGTGTCTGGTCTTGGAATGGTGGTTGGCACTGGTGTCCTGAGCTATGAGAAGACCCTGCAGTAAGTTCTCTATTGTTCCTTCCTAGTGTGTCACTGATGTACCAGAAAATTGTAAACCCTGGTCTCTGAAGGTCTGAAGAAAAAAGCCCCATTGGAGTCTTCTTATCCTACACTGGGGATTCCATGGAAGATGGAACTTGCCCTTCAGAACATGAATTTATAAAAGTTGCAGGATGACAACAGTGTGATTCATCAGGATGGTGTTTGGAAGAACATTGAATGCGTTGGAAGATTTTGATCAAAAATATGATTTATAAACACAATGATAAGCAAATTCAGAAATGTTAGGCCCAAGTGGCTAGTAGGCAATTAGCATCATTTCATGTCTGTTGTAATCATGTATTTGAAATAGGTTTAGGAAGTGTTTGTGCTATGTCCCAACTCACTGGACAGCCTGTATAACCTCAAGTGTTGACAGCAGCTGTTCTTCAAAGAGGATTTCCACAAGCCTCCAGAAGCATAAACCAAAGTAACTCTAAATCTGTGTGCCTTCCTCAGAAAGCTTTTCCTTCAAACCAGTGAGCATCATATTATAACCTCATATCCACACTCAGATTTGCAATGGGACAGTGGGGTGAGATTCAAACCTCTAAGCACTTCATTGGAGAGAATAAAGCATGAAACAAATTCAAGGTTAATTGGATTTAATCTTCTTAAGCTGCATAAAGTAAGATTATTCTATACCACCAAAAGCCAACAAACCCAGTTATTGAGTACCTACAGTGCATTAGCTTCTTCTTCTCCTTTGTGCATTAAAAAAAGATCAGGTTTAAAAATCTTCAACTGAAGCCAGTAGTTCCCATCTACAAATGAGGCTACTCGAATCAAGATAGGCCACAGAAAAAACAGTCAAGGAGCCTGGATTCTCATCCCAGCCATGTCTCTAACTATCTTTGTGACCTTAGACTGTCACTTTCCTTTTCTGTGCTTCATTTTACTGCAAAATGAAAGGATTGGACTGGAATAATCTCTTAAGGTCTTCTCTGGATCTAAACGTCTATAAATATATGACCTAAAAACTCCAGTTACATAAGGGAACTGCAGCGCTCAGAGACTTGGTTCCCTTACTGTGACGTGCTATCTGGGCTTCATGAACTTGACTTAAATCCCCCCAAGTGTCTGAGGTTGGAAAAGAGAATAGGAGAAAGGCAAGCATCCCCTCTGCTTGTTCTGGCCGGTGATTTCATCACTACCTGGTGCTAGGTGGACGGTGTGACCTTGTCATGTGCCTTCACTGTATAAAATATCCAACATTCTGCTGGATGGGATCCACGGTTCTGGCCACAGAAGAAGGACAGTGTAAACCACGCAGTTGAGCCCGGTGCTTGATGTCACTGCTAAATGATACTGTCAGCTGGTTGGCATGTGAGAAATGCTTATTCATCATCATAATCACACCAAATGCTGACATCTGCCATATATTAGCCAACCTTCATTGCTAGAGAATGCACACACCAAACACTCACATGTATACACACACACACACACACACACACACTTTCTTACAAAATTCCTTCAGAATATTCTAGACTGTTTTACAGCATGATTAAAACTGAAGAGCTTTAGAAATAAAACAGGTATTTGCACTGAGATCCACACAGGTCCGTTTCATTGATTTTCTGGAATGTTCTAGGACATGGCCTGAAACTGAGATGTGTCTGTCAGCTGTTATTAGTCTATCAGGGCTGAACAATGACTGAATTCCCTCTGAGCTTAGGAACAGAGGCAAGGCAGGGTGGTCATGAAAATCAAACAGGCAAGTGCTTTGTGAGCTGTAAATCACCGTGCTATTCCGAGGTGTTGCCTTCCTCAGACACCTGGCCTTGCCTTGTTGTCTTATCTGTAAACTGCTTCAACTCTGTAAAGTGAGGGTCCTTGGGCTTGGTGTTGCACAGGGGATGCCAGCATTGACTGCAGTATCTCACTGCAACCTGCAGAGGGCAGTGGAAGACTGGACATGAGACCATAGTCTCCAGCTGGCCCAGCAGCGTTGCGTCTGCTGCAGGTTAGTTACCAGGGAGCTGATTTACTGCCTCAGGATAGACCAGGTGTCTTCAAAGGTCTCTTCAACAGCCGGATTTGAAGCTGATTTAGGGTTTCAGACTCACAAAAATCTCCTCAGAGGAACTCTCAGAAGACATGGGTCAGCTGTGGGAGTCTGAACTCCTGGTGAATGGCTGGCAGGGGAAGGCAGGTCTTACTTTCTCAGCATCTACAACTTGCCAGGTGCCAATTTTCATGTTTTACATACGGGGTCTCATTTAATCATCCCAGTGGCCTTAAGAGGTAGTACGTTAATGTCTGTAATGACATGAAGAAGAAACCCTACCCACAGCCGTGCAAAAGGGTTATTCACGGGCATTTACTCCTGGAAAACAAGCTGCGACTGAACCATGCAAGCAGGGAAACCTGGCATATACCGGGAGTCCATCTGCCTGTCAGAGTGGACCCATGCTACTCAGGCTCCCAGAGGTTGGAGGAGGCCTCTGATTGCCTATCCGTTCGCCTGTGTGCAGGTTAGGATTCTCACAGGGCATGGCCAAGCCGTGGACTGTGATCAGAAGGCAGCCGATGAACTTCAACCTACTGCAGCTAAAAGGTGGCCGGGGAGCCAGGACGGGGAGGACAGGATGGATGGAGGTCGTAGGAGGAACCGTGGGCAAGGGATAAGGACAGAAATAGTCCTAGCTGGTTGATTTACGACTGGGAACATCCCCGGGCCCATGGTATTTTTATCTTTAGCGGAGGGGGAGCCTGGAAACGATTCCCTTTGCTGCCTATTTTAGATCCTGGGACAAGGCTGTTCGGAACATGCAGCTTCCTTGACCTGCTGAGGCTTGACGTCGCCCTGGGCCCCCCCAGGCCCAGGGACCTGTCCTTTTGTTTTGTCTCTATCCTGGACTGGGGGAGTACATGTCCCCAAGGCAGGAGACAGATCCTGTGACAATCTCATCACCTGAAACAAAGCAGCCCACCGATGGGAATGGAAATGTCAGGAACTGCCCAAAGGGTTTTTGACATCACCTTTGTCCTTGAACTGGCCTGGCCCTGACCTTGTCCAATCTTCTAGACCGACTCAGCATCCTAGAACTGGAAAGAACTTGGGAACCGTCAAACTCAAGCTTTTTGTTTAAGAGCCAAGAATCGTAAGCCCAGAGAGGGTAAATGACTTGTCTACTGTCCCACAGCCCTTTAGTGGGAGAGACAGGCTTATGACAGGGCTGCCTGACTCCTGGTCCAGATGCTTTAAACTAAATCATACATCCACTCGTCAAGCGAGCCTTCTCTTAGGCAACCTTTGGGTCAAATTGCGCAGAAAGTGATAGAATTCTAGTCACGTGGGGTGGGAAGACGATATGGACAGCTTGGAGCCCAAGACAAACACTGTGCCCTACTGTCGCCTGTGCTCTAGGACAGGATGCTGCAATTGGAATCCTTCTGAAGCTCCACAGGCGGGAACAAAACAGTAAGTGCAAAACATCCCCTTGTTCCGAAGTGATGGGCTAAGTCATCTATGCGAGACTTGCAGAGGGGCTTGGCTGGAAACGGACTTTGCTGCCTTTAGCTCATCACCTACCTCAGGGAATAAAGAAATGAAATATAGAGTTTGAGATATTGGAGAGAGAGTATGTCTTTGAAGACAGCAAGATGTATATCCTCCCTGTTAAAGAGAAAGGAGGGAGGGAGGAAGGGATGGAGGGAGAGAGAGAGAGAGACTGTGTATGAGGCAGCGTTTTCCCCCACCAGGTCAGGGGAAGGGGAGCTTCAGGGGTCCACCCAGAGACCCACATCCTGAGAGCTTCTTGAGTGGCTGTGGTTGGATCAGCCTGAGGCAGCAGAGCAGCAGCAAGAGGAAGTGGGTGAGAGCGAGTTACCCATCCTCCAGTGTCAGGGCAAGGATACCAGTGTGGCCACACTGGAGGAAGCCACCCAGGAGGACTGCCTGGAGGGGGTGACGTAATCCCAATGGAGGGAGAGACCATTTTGTGCCTAGGGATCAAACTAGCCTCTGGTCGGCTTGCTCCAGGGTGGCCCACTGGAGCACCTTCCCGAGTGCTCTGCTGTGCCTGTGTGATGGCCCGAGCCTGAGACCTGAGATGTCTCACTCAGAAGTCTTTCCTGAGAATGAGCCCTGAATGTTTGCCCAGGCTGCTCCCACTGTTCTGATGCACTCAGAACACCAGCCCTAGAAGCACAGAGCGTGTTTCTGAGAGTCTGGGCAGCGTGTGGCTTGCTGCCTTTTCCTCCTGCCTGCCCATCTCCATCACATCCTAGCTGGGCTGGAGACCAGGGCCCTTCCTCCGTGCAGCCAACTGTCCTCACCCATCAACAGCGTTGAACTGACCCATGCATGTGCCCTGTGTTCTTCCTCCCATGAGATGTGTATTTCCTGGGGTCCTCCTGGCCATGTGATGGAGGGAGGCTGCCTTGCCTTGCTTCCCACCAAGGCTGGAGTGAACACCTGCCCTGGGCAGTGGCACCAGCATGCCTCAGGCAGTGCTTGGCTATTTAGGAACTGAGTGTGGGTGGGCCAAGCCCCTCTGCTTCTCCTCTTCTTCCTCTCTCTTGGGCAAGTCACTTAGTCACCCTGAACCTCAGTCTTTTCATCTGTAAAATCGGCTTGAATAATCATACCAACCCTGCAAGAAAATTTTATTTCTAAATGGACATGCATGAGGTATCCACCGCAGCATGGGGAATTGCCCTTCCTGCAAAAAAATTATAAATGGAGATACTCGACTTTGGTACTTGCTTCTAGTCCTTTATCAGACCCAGATAATTGTTTTGTACTATAGTTTCTTAAAGCATTTCTATATACTGAAACAATTATACACAGAAGTGGAACATCTTGTCTATTACTCATGTTTTGAGTGTCGTGTTTATAACCAGATACACTTTGAATTTGTTTGTTTCCCTGTGGAGGGTCTGTTTTTCTTTAAGAACTTTTTTCTTAAATAAATTCAATTACAATGTATATCAAATATAAGTAATTTGGAGAAAAATAAAAGACACATATATACTTCCCACCCAGTTCTAAAAATGTTGGTTTGCCCATATTTGTTTCTCATGCTTAAAAATGAATAAGTACAGTTGAAGCCTTCCATTTCATTCCACCCCCGCCCTCAGACTTACCTCTCTGCCTTAAGGTGGTCAATATTCTAAGATTGGTGTGTATCCTCCCCCTTCATGTTTTTATATTACATGTATATTCATTCACAGGCAACGTACAGTAGTTGTGCATGAATGTGTTTCAAAAGTCATACCCATCAACCACCAGAATGACTAAAATTAAAAAGACTAAAAACTCAAGTGTGAATAAGATGCAGAGTAACTGGAACTCTCACACACAGCTAGGAAAGTAAATTGGTAAAACCCTTGGGGAGAACTACTGAGAGCCTCTACTTAAAGCTGAAAGTCTACATACCCCCTGACCCAGGAACTGCTGAGCTTATACCTAAGAGAAATGCATGCACATATGCACCAAAAAAAAAAGTCCAAGACTGATCATAGGAGCACTGCTTGTAATACCTCCAAACTAAAAACATCCCAAATGTAGATCACCAATGAAAGGCATAAATTATCGTGGCACATTCCTTCAATGGAATCCTAGCATAGCAAAGAGAATGAATAAACTATAGCTACACGCTTCAACAAGGATGCGTCCCCCAAACATAATATGGAATTAAAGAAGCCAGACAGGAAACAAGTACACACTTTGTATGTGTATGATCCCATGTATATAAATTTCAAAAATAGGCAAAACCAATCTATAGGATTAGAGGTTACGAGGGTAGTTACCTTTGGACAGGGGTAGTAACTAGAGCAAGGTGGAGGAGACATCTTCTGGATGCTTGGTAACGTTCTATTTCTTAATCTGAGTGTTGGTTACAAGGGTGTGCCGCTTGGTGAAAATTCATTGAATGGTTCATTATGATGTGTGCATTTTTATGTATGTATATTGCTCTTCAATAAAGTTTCCTTTGAAAAAGAACCCACATCCATGATATCATATGGTGAAATCCTTCTGTAACTTGCTTTTCCACTCAACCTTACGCTTTTAATATGTATTCATTTGATCTAGTTCAGCCATTTATCTGTTATGTAGTGTTTTATTATGTGTATATGCCAAATTTTATTTTTTCATCCTCATACTAGTGGATGTTCATGCCGTTTCCAGTCTTTCATTGCTACAAACAACACTGTGGGAAACATCCTCGAACATACCTCCTTCTGCAATGGGTGAGAATTTTCCTCCACGGCCCATACTCCAAATTGGCATTTCTGGGTATGTCTACTTTGTTCTTTTATTTCTGACTCGTTCACGTTATGTTTTAGTTGGGTCTCTTATAAATAGTATATAAGATGAGGGTGTGTGTGTGTGTGTGTGTGTGTTTAAATGCAATTTGAGAATCTTTCTAACTGGCAAAATAAGGTATTTACAGGAATTGTGATTAATAATGTATTTTGATTTATTTCTGTCATTTCGTTTGGTGTTTCTCTACTGACCATGTTTACTCTCTTTTTCCCACTGTCTTCCACTGTCTTCATCAAGCTATTTCTTTCCTTCCTGCCCTGCTCTCTCTACTAGTTTTTTTGTTCTTCAATCTATTTCTACTCTTTCAGAGATAATCTTTAAATTTTTAACATGCACACTGTATTTAGAAAAGCCTATGTTTAATTGAATATATATGCTGCCACGAAACAGGTTAAGAACCTTAAAATGCATGAACCCTGATCATCCCCTCTCCTCCTCCATCTCTGTAACTGAGTAGTTTCACCTTGTTCTAACACTTCCTTTAGTCATTGTTGTGTTATCCTTGAGAAGTTTAGTTGTATTCATATGTTTACCTTTGTTTTCTCATCATTGCTTTTATATCCCACTCTTCCTTCTGGGTTCAATTTCCTTCATTAAGAAACACATCTTTTAGTAGTTTTTCAGTCAGAGTTTGTGAATGGTAAACTCAGTCTTTTTTGTAAAAATGTCTTTATTTTGCCCTCATCCTCCAATCATGATTTAGTTGGGTATTGAATTCTAGGAAGCAGCTATTGTCTCTCAGTCCTTGCCATATATTTTTCTGATGTCAGTCAAATTGTCATTCTTTTGCAGGTAATACATCTCTCACTGGCTGCTTTTCTTCTGTTAAGGTATTTTAAGATATTCCATTATCTAGGTATGTGTTAACTGTTTATTATGCTTGGGATTCTCTCTGCTTCTTCATTCCTATGTCAACATCAAAGGATATTGGTGGGATCTACTCTGCTCAGTCCCTCAGGGACCAAGTGTAACAGAGGCTCCATCATCTGGTAGTTGCACCAACGGGACTGTGAGGTCTCTTTGGAGCTCTTGTTCTTGACCTTCTGACTTCAAGCTCCCTCTTCTTCTTGGAAAGTGGGGTGTCTCCCTTTCTTTTTTTTTTTGAGCTCAGCTGGGTGTTACGTTACATTTTCTTCTACATTTCTATCCATTTGAAGCAGAAGAACATTCATTTAATTAAAACTTCATGTGCCAAGAAGTTGAATCTTTTAAGAGGTTATATTCTAAAACACTTTAGATAACTTTCAATCCTATTTATTTTGCATATGAATTTACATCTCAGAGCCAACTGCCGGAGCATGATTCCAAGCATCCCCATAGTCATATATCCTTCTGTTGCCCATTCTAGTTTTCCTTATGCTGTCAGTATCCATCATCAATCAGCTATTCCTTTCTATATTTGCAAATATTTCTAGGGTCCATCTTTCAATGCCTAATTGCCACAGCAATTCATCCGTACAGGCTGTGAAACATACTTCCAAGAAAAATTTAGCACTGACTACACATGAGGTGCTGTGCCCTGAAAGGAAAATAAAGATGAATAAGCCTCAGATGTTGCCCCAAGTAGCACATCATCCAGTAGGATAAATATGGCCTGTACATAAATAACCCTAATTATATAACCCAGGTGGACCATGGCAAAGGCTGAAGAGGCTCAGGGGCAGAATGCTTTGAGACTTCAGAGGGGGCACACGGATAGATGGATAAACTGGAGAAGGCTTCATGGAAGTGGCATCTGTACTGAATGATGGTGCTGAAGGATGGTGTGTTAATTTTCTATTGCTGCCACCACAAATTTAGTGCATTAAAACTACACCTTGTAATGTACAGCATGGTGACTATAGTTAATAATACTGTACTACATATTTGAAAGTTGCCAGGAGAGTTATTACCCCACAGTTCTGTAGGTCAGATGTGGGTACCATGTGGCTCTGCTGGCTCCTTTGCTTAGAGTTTCACAAGGTCAAAATCAAGGTGTTGGCAGGGCTGCATTCCTTTCTGGAGGCTCTGCAGATGAATCTGCTTCCAAGCTCATTCAAGTTGTTGGCCGGATTCACTTCCTTGTGGTGGTAGGACTGAGGTCCTGATTCCTTACTGGCTGTCAGCTGGGGCCTGTCTTGGCTCCTAAGGGGACATTCACGTTCCTCCTCCTGCTTTCCATATGCCCCACCCCTGCCCCCAGCAGTGAGGGCGAATCCTCTCATACTTTGAATATCTGTGATTTCTTCTTCTTGTCTCTTCTGACCCCAGCTGGGGAAATTGATTAGATTGGGCCCCACCTGGGTTATCAACCTATTTTCAGGTCTGTAGCCTAATTTACATCTGCAAAGTTCCTTTTGCCTTGCAAGGTAAGGTATTTACAGGATCCAGGGATTAAGGCGTGGACTTCTTTGGAGAGCCATTATCTGCCTACCTTTGATGGGTAGAATTTACATAGGCTGAGCCTGGCCAGAGGGCTCTTCAGGCAGAGGAAATGGAAAGAATGAACTTCGGAGACAGGAGACCTGCTGCGAGGAGCAGTGAGAACAGCCAGCCTTCCTCTCCGGTGTCCCCCTGAGGAGCAAAGGCAGGCTCCCCGCTGACATGTCTATTAATATTCTTCCTCCATGTTATTTTTAATGGATACATAGTTTCCTATTGTATGGATGGCACCGTGGTTTATTTAATGAATCCCCCGATGTTGACATTTGGCTTGTTCCCAAGTGGTTTTACCATCATAAACAATGCTGAGATGAGCATAACAAAGGTTGTTTTTATGGACGCAGCGGACAGGATGTGCTCAGACTCGCAGCAGGAATGCAGAGGGGAGCCTGGGTGCAGTCACAGCTGCTGGGGTGAATGCCTTCTTGCCCCTGTCCTCAGCGGGGGCCTCTTGGCTGTTCCCATGTGTGTCTTGTTTTGCAGTTAACTTGATCCAGCTGCACCCAGGGCTCCAGTTGGGACCCTGGAGCTGCGGCGTGAGGAGGGGGTGTCGGAGCAGCGGTTGAGCGCTGCCACAGGCAGTGGGCGCTCAGGGTGCAAAGGCAGTAAAAAGGAGTAAGGGTAGCTGTGTGCAGTGCGGGCAGGTTAAATGACTGCCCACAGCCGGCTGACCCTGCCCTTTATACCACCACATGGAAAACCAGCCTGATTACAATAAGCTATCATTCTAAAGCAAATTTTGGAGGGATTATTTATATATAGACACACACGTCTGCTTTAGCTTTAAGATTAGTCATATTTTAACAGCAAGCTACATGTCTTAAAGTCTAGTTATTGGGAATGTTCAGGCCCCACTTGTGTTGGTATCATTCTGCACCCCTACGTACTCTAGGGCTCACCATATAATCCGTAATAAACTAAATCAACAATGACAAACCCACAGTAAGTTATCATTAAAGACCAAGAAGAGCAGCAATTCAAAATCATCACCAACTCAAGACAGTGATGGGCCTCTGGCTACAGTGAGTCCTCCTAAGCATCTATGGGCACTTCAGTGTCTTTGTGGACATGTGCCCCACGGAAGTCCACAGAATGGCCACATGCTGCATGGCTGCCTTCCTCCCGGGGAGAACGGTGAGTTGGGGTCCACTGTAAACCTGACTGAGTTTTTAATGTGAGTTTATAGATCCCAAATAATAGTAGTAATTCACTTGATAACTCACTTGGTAGGTATTTGGTAAATAATCTTTTGATATAGAAATAAAATTTTATACAAATTAAAGGGAGGATCAGTGAGGGACTTACCAGAAGGATCTTCCCAGTGCTTGATGGGGTAAATATTATACACTGAGAAGCCTCAGTCTAGAGCAACAGAATCACCTGAGCTGGTTACTGAAAACGCAGCTTCCAGGGCCCCCCACAGAGATTCTGGTTAAATGGGTCCAGAGTGGGAGCCCAGGAATCTGCATTTTAAACAAGCAGGGAATACTGAGGTAGGTGGTTCACAGACGCAAATTGATCAAAAACACCTAGAAAAAGAGTGGGCCCACTCTAGGCCAAATGCCTGCGTACCTGCTATTCTGAGAGAATCTCCAGAGCTGGAGTCTGCCTTTATGAGTTGGGGGTGGACAGGTGGGTCAGGCTGGTTTATACAGCCAGAGACAGGGAGGGCAGTGAGGAAGGGCCCAAGCAAGGTGGGCTCTCTATGTTGGAGAAATCTTCTGGTTTGATCCTTGAGTTGTGGCAGCTGAGAGAAAACTAAAGTCTTCTTAGAGGGAATGGGACCAAGGAATGAGAGACTCAGAAGCCAAGGCTGGAGATGCAGTGTGAGAGGGAGAAGACCACAGAGAGGGCTGGAAGGACATAGGGGAAGTGATAAAGGAAAAGGAATGTACATCCACACAGCACTGACTGTGGACCAAGGGCTTTACCTGTTTCTCTCACTCACAGCTCACCACAATGCTCTGAGCTGGCAATAGCATTCCCTCCTACATGTGCAGAGAGGGTGGCTCGGAAAGGTTAACCAATGGGCTATAAAATGGATGGCAGTCAGGATTTCATTCCAGGGCCATATGGTTCCTGAGCTCTGGCTCTTTACCTAGAGCTTTGAAAGATGAGTAAATTACATGCAACCACTCTATCCATCTATACATTTATTCATTATTTCATTTATCCACCCAACATGAATGAGCTGCTGCTAAGTCTCAGGCACTGAGATAGGGTCCAGGGATTGACTGGTAAACAAAAAAGACATTATCCTAGATTTTAATAGACGCATACATTAGACAACCACACAGGTTAACTATAACTTTGCAAACAGTTGTAAGAACTAAAAAAGAAAATTGCAGGCTCTGTACAAAAGAAAGCAGGGGCTCTTATTTTAGGCTGGAGGATGAGAAAAGGCCTCTGTGGGAATGTGACGTTTAAGCTGAGACTTGAAGGATAGGTTGGAGTTAGCCAAGCTCGAGTGTAGGGAAGACTGCCCCAGAACTTCTGTGATGATGGGAATATTCCATATCTGTGCTGTCCAGTATGGTACCAATGAGCCACATGTGACTCTTGAGCCCTTGAAATGTGTTTCATGTGACTGAGGAACTGAATTTTAAATTTTATTTAATTGCAATTAATTTAAGTGTATATATAAAAAAGTCATGTGTGGCTAGTGGCCATTGTATTGGACAGCCCAGCTCTAGAACAAAGGGAAAGTTTGTGCTAAGGACCTGAGGTGGAAAAGGACTTGGTGGCTTCCAGGAGCCTGGTGTTGGGCTGCAAGGGGGAGATGGAGCAAGGTGTCCAGGCCTCATGGGGGTTTTCGATGTTACTGCGATGGGAAGTTGTTGAAGGGTTTTCAGAAGAGGAATATCTTGGTCAATTTTACTTTTTAAGTAGCTCACTCTGTGCTGTGCCAAAAGGATCATAGAGAGTGAAAGTAGGAGAAAAGAAACCAGGGAGGAGGGGATGGTGATGGTTCAGCCTAGGGCGGAAACTGGAAATGAGGAGAAGAGGACAGTTTGTGCTACCATTTTCAGGCAGAATCGACAGAACATGCAGTTTAAAAGCGACAGAATCCAGCTCCCTAGACCTGTGTTGACTAATATGGTAGTCACCAGCCCCTTGTGGTGACTTAAATTTAAAGTAATTAAAATTAGGGACTTCCCTGGTGGCCCGGCAGTTAAGACTCCATGCTCCTAATGCAGGGGACCCAGGTTCGATCCCTGGTCAGGGAACTAGATCCCGCATGCTGTAACTAAAAGCCCACATGCCGCAACTAAAAGATCCCGCACACAACAGCGAAGATCCCACATCTGCAACAAAGACCCAGTGCAGCCAAATAAATAAATTAATTTAAATAAATAAATAAAGTAATTAAAATTAAATGAAATAAAACATGTTGCTTGCCCACACAAGGCACATTTCAAGTGTTCAATGGCCACACCTGGCTACCGGCTGCCATTATTGGACAGTGTAGCTTTAGTGAACCTGTCCGTCATGGCAGTAACTTCTACTGGCTAGTGCTAAGATCATTTGGAAAAGTATTTAAAAATGGGTCTATAAGAAATCAAAGAGGTCATTAAGTCCAACACCCTCATTTTAGAGGTGACCTGTTGGAGGATGCCCAGGTGATGTCACTAGAGGGATACCCACACAGGCTCTCCTATGGCAGCCTCCTACGCTCGCTTGCTTTGTAAGCATCGTTGGCAGAAACTCCAGCTTTCCGGCTCCTGGAAGGCTCAGGCCTGATCCTGACTCAGACCACTTAGTCATTCCATAGCAGCCTGGAAGAAGAAGGAAGGGCGAGATATAAACAAAACATAAGCACCATTGTTGTTTCCAGCTAACATGGCCCAGGGCTGGAGGCCCGGAGGGCATGTCTTTAGTCCTTTCAGCAGGAAAGGATGCCTCTGAAAACCATATACCATATGGGGAGCCTCATCTTGTCATTCAGTCCCATCCCCTCACTCAGCCTCTCCAAAGATACCAAAGAAGTGGGTTCCAAAGAAACACTACCTGCTCACACTTTACACTCAAGTCCAGATCCCAAGTAGATCTTGTCATTAGAGAAGCAACAAGAAAAGAAAAAAGAAAAAAGAAAGGAAAAAACTGAACTAGCGAAGCTTCCTGGTGACCTGGTAATTCTGGGAACAATTAAGTGAGTTCACAGGAAGTAGGTGAAACGAAAAGAGAGTCTGTTTTTGTCACCTCTGAGCTTCTGGTTTTGGGCAGGGCTTAGCTTCGGATGAGTCAAGTGGAGGAAGGGGTGGGGGAAACTGTGTGAGGAGTGGACTTGGGAAGGAGACGGTGGAGGACAGCAGACGTCTAAGGGTTCATGATACTCCCCAACACCCTGATTTGCTCAACCTGGGACAGACTTTACTATGGGACAGAGGGTTCACCTCCACCTCCCCTCCCACAGCGCAGGCTGCTCAGGAGACCACCACATCCTTCCTCAGTGGAGGCAGCGGTGCCCTGACAGCCTCCCAGCATTTCTTGTTGCCCTCTGCCTTCTTGGGCTGCAGAGAGATGATTCATGACTCTGACGTACCCGTGTGTCATCCCCCTCAGACAATGCTTGGATTCACATCCCTTACATTAGTGTTTTCACTAACATTTGAGTAGGCTAATGAGCAGAGCTCCCATTAGTTGAGCCCCATCTACGTGCTGGATGCTGTGCAAAGTGCTTCATGTGCAGTAGCTCAGTCAAATATCATGAAGAAAGTGAGGCTCAGAGAGGTTACAGTAACCATATGATCCAGCATTTGTACTCTTTGGTATTTACTCAGATGAAAACTTTACTCCATACACAAACCTGCACGTGGACGTTTATAGCAGCTTATTCATAATTGCCCAAACTTGGAAGCAACCAAGATGTCCTTTAGTAGGTGGGCCGAGAAATAAATTGTGGTACCTTGGGACAATGGATTATCACTCAGTGCTAAAAACAAATGAGCTATCGAGCCATGAAAAGACATGGAGGAACCTTAAAAGCACATTACTAAGTGAAGAAGCCTATCTGAGAAGGCTCCGTAGGATATGAATCCAACTATATGACATTCTGAAAAAGGCAAAACTATGGAGACAGTAAAAAGACCAGTGGTTGTCAGGGCTGGAAGGAGGGAGGGATGAATAGCCAGAGCACAGAGGATTTTGAGGGCAGTGAAACTATTCTGTGTGCTACAACAATGGTGGATACATGTCACTGTACATTTGTCAAAACCCACAGAATGTACACCACCAAGAGTGAACCTTAATGTAAACTAAAGACTTTGAGTGATAATGCCTTTGGGTGACGATGTAGGTTCATCAGTTGTAACATCAGGGCAGGATGTTGATGGTGGGGAAGCTCTGGATTGGGGAGAGGGGGATATGGAAGTCTCTGTAATTTCTGCTCAGCTTTGCTGTGAACCTAAGACTGCTCTAAAAAAGAATCTACATTAAAAAGTTTCAGTGCCTGTCCAAGGTCCAGCCTGAGTGGAGAGTGGAACTGGGACCCAGTGCAGAGCTCTTGAAGCCCAAATACCCTGATCTTCACCTTCACCCTGTCCCACCTCAGTGTAACCTTTTATATTATACCTCACAAATACTTTTGTTTTTAATTCACAGTGACTCTATGATGTGGGCATTAATCCTATTTTCTAGGTAAGGAGATAGGCTTCAAGAGGTTACGAGTTGGGTGGGTGAGCAGCTGAGTCAGAACTTGAATTTAGGTCAGCTGACTTGCAACTCTGTCCTCTCAGATAACACCTTGATCCCCCTGATCCAGAAACTCATCTGACCTAGAAACACGCAGAGTGGTGTCCACGCTGATGGCCTTCACCTCCCAGCTACTATGTGACGTTCGTAAGATGTTGAGTTCTTCCACGAGCTGCTGGCGGTGGAGGGATCCCTGTGTATCACAGGACTTGGGTCATTCTCCACCAAGGCAAGATGCCATTGGTCCACACCCAGAACAAAGGGGGGTGTGTCACATGGAGAGAGAAGGGACAAGGGAGGTGACTGGGCTTGTGTGCTGGGAAATTGGGATGCAGGCCCAGCGCCTCCCGCCTCACCCCAGAGGGCTCGGTTCTTCTTCCCACTGACGTAACGGGCTTCTGGGCCGCCTCGTGGGTGGCCAGACCTCCTGGCTACAGGGAAAGCTCGCAGTAGGAATGGAGAGGCCCTTTGGAAACACTGGGAACATTCAGAACTCCCTTCTCCCTAGGTCCTCTCCCTAACGGGAAGTTTGACAATGCCCTCTTTTCCTCTGGGAAGTTTGACAATGCCCTCTTCTCCTCTGTGCGCTGAGAACTTCCCTGATTGAAATCCTGACCACATGCTGGACTCCCCCCTCTCCTCTTTCTCTCCTCTGATTCCAGGCCACACTCCTTTCCCTGTTCTCTCCTAGGAAGGGAGGAGATGAAGGGTGCCACCCCCTGTCTGTCTGTCAGGTTGGTGCCTTCTTTCTTGACCAGTCTATACTCTGGCCCACCGATTTCACTGCTCTATGAGGGGACAGCCTTCGAAATAGTGAAATGTTGAGCACACAGCCACCCTACTGCAGAAAAACAACTCAAAACTTAAGGTGATAACCACAGGGGTTGCCAGCGTGGAGTCGGGCAGGTTGGACACTGCCCAAGGGTGCCTGGCACCGGGGGTGAGTGGTGAGTGGGGTCTGAAATAGAAACCTTGGTATCTTCACCAGGCTGTACTCCCTCAGCCCAGAGGGGCATCTAATGAACACAGACGTGCCAAGCTGCCTGAGGTATTTTAAAGGTGGTGGTGATCACTGTCGTAATCGGCATTGCTGTTGTTATTTTTAGTCCTAATACTTGACCCAGTGTGGAAAGAGACTGAGCTTGGGAGTCAAGGCCCTGGGTTCCATGTAACTTCTCCACTTATAGGAGTTAAGGACTTTGTAAGTCTCTTGGCCTCAATTTACCCAAAATGCTTCCAAATACATATTTTCATTGACTTTCAGAAACGTAAACGAAAATAAATTTTAAAACTGTAAGGAAAGCAAAGCCTGAACTACCAGTCCCATTTCACAGAGGCAAAGTTAGGTGATTTGCCCAAGGCCACCAAGTTAGTAAGTGGTGGAGAAAGCATGGGACCTGGGTCTTCTCTTTTGGTTCCAGCCTACCTCTCTCCAGCACCCACCACCCCCGCTCCAAACCCGCCACGGTTTAGCAAACCTGTACACACTATTATGACATTTGAAGCACTCTCACATTTGTTATCTTACTTGAGTCTTAAAATGAACCAAAGAAGACAGTGGATGTGTTTAGGGCAGGTCCTGCTGATATCTTGTTTAATCCAACACTAGGGGGATGCGTGTCCAGAATTAGCCACGAACACAGTTAATGAACACAATTCATTGGCCATTCGCTAAATGATATTCTCTTATTTTTGCATAGCCCTTTGCAGTTTAAAATGTCCTTCGAGACATAATATTTGAAGCTCTCATTGGCTCTCCCACCCAACCCAGGGAGGAGCCGGGGCAGTTCAGACCGATGAGGGTGTGGCTGTGAGAGGAGTGGGCCAACGCCTCAGCTCACCCAGCTTCAGGGGCAGAAGTGCAGGTCAGAATCAGACATTCTGGTGCTGAACCAGCGCCCCGCCCAGGGCTCCCTTCTGCCTGGAGCCATGCCCTAACCTATTGGTTTGCAGAACACTTGAGGGCTTCCTGGAGGTGACTCCAGGGCTTCCCCCTGAGGTTTGTGTGTATGGGGGCGGGGGAGGGGATCATTTGCATCTGCTCTAATAATATTAAGTTTTTAGTAGATAATGCATACATAGTGAACAGACTTCAGAAGATGTATTTATTTGGCCAAACACACATGTGGGTGCTTGGCCCTAGGCCAGCATGCCAGACAGGCAGGATCAGCGTGCGGTGTGGAAGCTTGATTAGAGAGCGCTCTTGGGATGGACATCTGTGGAAGGAAGGGAAAGGGGAAGCAGGACTGAAGCGAGGGGAGAGCTGCGGGCTGGTGCGGCGGCAACAAAGGCCTCCGCCAGCACCGTGGGGAGCTCGGAAGCTGGGGTGGACCTTCAGAGTCGGACTGAGTGGTGGTGATGGTACAGGGCTTTTACACCTCCGCATCCACCAGTCACTGGATGCAGGTTGCCCTGGGAAGAGGGTGTCATTTGGGGCGAGGCAACTCTCTACCACCAAGGTGATTCTGAAGGGGGTTCTCCGCTGGCAGCACATCCAGCAGCTGAGGGAGCAAGTTCTTTAGTCCTGAAGCAGCATCCGGGCTGCTCAGCACAGCATCTTCAATGGTCTATCTTTTGTGCCACTCAGACCCACTTCTTCTTAGAAGTTCTGGAAGCAGCTCCTCCAGAATTCTGGTGGCCTCTTTTCCTGGGAGACACTTACAAGAGGAAATGAGACAAACCCCAGCTGGTCTCAGGGCCACATCTATGCTCATATCTCCATCCTTGTTGCTCACACCCTCAGCCAGCCCTTCTCCTGGTCTCAACAGCTTCCCTGGTGGTGTGACCCAGATAGACCCTCATCCCTGAGGTGTTTGAGTCTCTTCAATGCTTTTCTAAGCCCATGACTGCTTCATTTTCCATATACTGTCAAGATTGGGGCAAAGAGTAGCAAGGGCACCCAGAGGAATGGCCTGGTGCCCTTACTTCTCCCTGCTGCCACCGGGTAACAGCAGCCTGACCTCCTCCTGCGACCATGTCAATCACCCCTGCCAGGACGGTGAGTCTGCTTCTTACTTTCCAGACTCATGACTGACACACACACCCACACCCCACACACCCACACCCCACCCCCACACACACCCCTGTGCAGGTGACAGCTGTAGCTTATCATTCAATGGACCTCCTTCTGTGATCCCAGGTAGAAGTTCCCCTTTAGAAAACCCATTGGATGATAACAGGTTTTTCTACTTTTTATTTCATTACAATTTTGAACTACAAGGAAAAACATGACAGACCTTAGTTGGGTTTCTTTCTAAGTAAGAATCAGCAGGCCTCCTCTATCATTTTCTTCTAGGCCCTTCCAGGCTCCAGAGACACTTCTGCTCCCAGCTTTCTTTGCCAGAGCCCCTCAGAGCAGAGGCCCCCAGGCCCCCATGGAGGTGACTGCTTTCGCTTCTAGGGGCTGCTCCTTGCCTGTCTCAGAGCCTGTGGCCTCACCCTCGGGCCCTGGTGCGGAAGGCATTCTTTCAAGGGCTCCAAGTATTTTTAATCATCCGTGTTTGTGGGACCTGGAATGGGTCAGGGCTCAGTGGGCGCTCTGTGGATTTTTTCTTTTTCCTGGACAATCAGCTGGGATTGTCAGGAATTCCAGGCTGTGTGTATTTACGGAAGGCCATGGGGTCCTGAGAGAGGAAAGTGACATGCTGACCTCCCTTCCCATGAGCCCCTGGGAGCCTAGAGCCTTCTCCTTTCCGCTCCCCAGAGCCTGGGGCCCCAAACCCAGGACACCATCCGGGGGCGGGGGGTCACTGAGATGTGCAAGGAAGGGAGGGGAACTTGGCCGCAGAGCCTCTAATCTGGGGTGTCACCCGCCTCTGCCCCTGCCCAGTCGGCAAGTATTTCCAGACTGTCCCTTGTGGGCACGCAGTGCTTTCCTCAGCCTGGGGAAACTGCTCGACTCAGGGCCACGTAAGGAGGGAACCAAGAGACAGAGAAACCAGTACGGCTCTGATGGCCAGAGGCACCCAGTAAATGCTCACGAAGGGAGCAATTATTCCCGGCCCGTATCCATAGCCTACTGCCGACTCTCTATGTGAGCTTCTTTCATTCCAGCCCCACCTGCAGCTCCCCCGGGCCCACAGGGCAGCCCCCCCAAGAAATGTCAGTCAGTTGCAGCGTGGGTCTGAGGAGCACGTGGCTGACCACCACCTCCCTCCCCGCCAGCCTCAGGGTATTTTTGCAGGGTGCTTACCAGTCTGGGCCCAGCCGAGATCTTCTTTTACCCAGTAATCCTGCTGGCAGACAGGTGTGAAAGAACCGAGAGCAGACATCACGGTCTGTTGATTTAATTATTGCTCTTCGGAGCAGCTGAGTTTTGGTCTGGAAAGCTCCTAATGGCAGGTCTGTCTGTGGAACAAGAGCAGACATTGTGAGCTTTAAATAGGGGCTTGACAAGCCACAGCTGACAACACTGTCAGAGGAGCCAGTCAGGGCAGACTCCTCTGGCTTTGGCGCCCTTTCCTCGTGCCTCAGGTGTGGGCCATGGTGCTCAGATGAGCTCCCGTGCTGGCCAGGAGGCGCCTGCAGCCAGGAGGCGCCTGCAGCCAGGATGGAGAGGACGAGGCAGGGACACCCCCTCAGGCGCGGTCCAAGAGGTGCGTGTCCGTTTCTTTATTCACTCAACAAACATTTGTTAAGCACCTATATCATTTGCCGAACGTTGTTCTTCCCTGGGGATACAGTGGTGAGCAGGGAGTCACATGGTGAGTGGTCAAACGCCCCGTCTTCCTGGAACTTTTGTTCTCTGTGGCCCTTCGTCGGGTGCCCCTGTCTGGCCATGAGTTTGCAGATGAGAGGAAAGCTTTTCAGGTGCAGAGTCTCTGAGAACAAGCATCTTGCAGAACGCGGCCCCAGGCCTGTCGTTATGCCGGTGTGGGCCCTGGAAGACCCCAGTGAAGTGTGGTCCCGTCGGCATCCTTCAGGCAAATCCTGCCTCCTCAGGCGCCAGGGGAATGGCTGGCTGTTCGTGCTGCCCCAGGTGGCCATTTCTGATGGCCTGTGTGTGGTGGGGGAAGGGCAAACCACGGGAGGAAAACCGTGGGTGTTTGTGTAGAATAAACTGACAGGAGTAGCGACCTATCCATTTGTCTTTGAGCTGTTCAGAGACTGGGGGTCAAGGTCTTTTTGTCGGCATCGTAGTGCTCCAGCCCCGGCCACCGTAACCCTCACCTTCCACCCGAGCCCGCGTGAAACAGCCATACCGCCTCCGCGTGGCCTGTCCGGGACATGCTTGACTGCCCGCGGCCCTGATGGCGTTGCTCTCGCGCCCTCAAACCCGCAGTCTAGTGTGGCTGAGTGGTGAAAGGCTGTGAAAAAAGGGTGTTTTCAGCAGCGAAAGGATTCAGACGGGGCACTTGAACACCGGAGGATCAGTCAGCCTGTGCCTTTCCTCTCTGGGTATCTCAATTTACAATCCTATTTTTTCCATCACAGGCATTTATTTAAAGCCAATATCAAGGGTCCCACTCTGTGTCAGGCATTGTGTTTAGATGAATTGTTTCATTTAATCTTCCAGACAGTCTTGTGAAGAAGCATGATGAAACCTTATCTTACAGAAGAGGGAACTGAAACTTAACAGGGAAGGAAGTTTGCCCAGCATCCCCCAGCTAGTTATGGGGCTTGACCCTCACGGGCTGGCCTTGGAGCTCCTGCTCTTAACCTGCACTCTGCGGACCCTCCAGGCCAGGTGATGCCCGTGTCATGCTTGTCTCATTCATGGTCAAGGCTGAGGTTCAGCCTTGAACCTGTCATTCAGTTAGTTCTGGAAGGTGGCTGATTTTCTTGTCCCTTCCTTTCAAGACCTAGGGCTCTACCTCTCCATGCCTGAGGGCGAAATCTGCCCAGGCCCATAACCCAGCGGTCCCTGGGAGTCACCTGCCGCTCCTATGTCCACCATCCTAGGTGCCCTCCAAGGGGACCACAGAGATGGGGGAGGGGTGGTGGTATCTATACCCATGGAGATCTGCTCCGATGCTCACTCTCTGTGTGATCCTGAGCAAGTTGCTAACCTCTTTAAGCTTCAGTTTCCTCATCTGTGAAATGGAAGTAAAATGAGAACTTACCTCTTAGTCCGTTGGTGGATTATACGAGTTAACTCACAGTACGCATTTAGCAGAGTCTGGCGTATAATAAGCACTCAATAATTATTATCTACTAGAGGTCCACGTTCTGTTATGTATGATTCTGAAGTCAAAAAGCTCTGAAAATTGTGTGGTTGGTGTCGAAACTCGTTTGGAAGTAAAACCTCTCCTGATGTGGAATGCAGCTATATTTTGAAATACTAATGAGGTGCTGCTTTGGACACTGCTGGGGTTGTTACAGAATATATTGTATATGCACCACATCACCTTTCTGAAATCTGAAGAATTCTGAATTCTGAAACACACCTGGTTCTGAGAGTTTAGGATAAGGGGTTGTGAACCTGTATTGCTTTTAAAAGCAGAGTCAGTATGGCCCCTAAATGAGTCTCAGTAGTGGTGACAGTCAACTCTGGAACTCTGAGAGCCAAAACCCTGGAAGGAATGGAATTAACTTTCTTTTCTCCTAGAGGAATTTTTTTTTAACATCTTTATTGGAGTATAATTGCTTTACAATGTTGTGTTAGTTGCTGCTGTCTAACAAGGTGAATCAGCTACATATATACATATATCCCCATATCCCCTCCCTCTTGCGTCTCCCTCCCACTCTCCCTACCCCACCCCTCTAGGTGGTCACAAAGCATCGAGCTCATCTCCCTGTGCTAATGCGGCTGCTTCCCACTAGCTATCTATTTATTTTTGTCTTCTTTCCCCTAGAAGAAATTTTGTATTTCTATTTAAGTGCAAAAAGAACTAGAGGTAGTGAAGTCAGTTGAAACAATGTTCCTTTCTTCATTTGCTCGTGTGATCATTGAGGAGTTTCTAGAGTGGTCTGGTCCTGGATGAGAACAATCTTTTTTTGTTTGTTTGATTGGTGTTTTTTATTTATTTATTTTTTGGTGGTTTTTTTTTTTTTTTTGGCTGTGTTGGGTCTTCGTTGCTACGCACGGGCTTTCTCTAGTTGTGGTGAGTGGGATCTAGTCTTTGTTGCATTGCGCAGACTTCTCATTGCGGTGGCTTCTCTTGTTGCAGAGCACGGGCTCTAGGCACGTGGGCTTCAGTAGTTGCAGCATGTGGGCTCTGTAGTTGTGGCACAGGGGTTTCGTTGCTCCGCGGCATGTGGGATCTTCCCGGACCAGGGTTAGAACCTGTGTCCCCTGCATTGGCAGACAGATTCTTAACCACTGCACCACCAGGGCAGCCTGAGAACAATCTTTAAGGACCATTTAAATTCCCAGATCCCAGGACCTGGTGGTCACTTCCTGCTTATTTAGCGTTGTTCTAGGCAGGGGTGAGGAGAGGGGAGCAGAGCGGTCATCCTCTCTCAAGGAATCTATGCTTTTATCAAGGATACAAGCTACGCATGCTTGAAAGAAATAGTCATGTGTTAGTGCTGTAGGAAAAAACGTGGAGAGGATGG